>NC_053141.1:340121-1813733 GCF_016808335.1 Panicum virgatum | reverse complement strand
CCTATCCGCTGCGGGGTGTGGTGTGGTGTGGTCTCCTTGGAGGAATGAGGATGATTGGTGCAAGTGGTAGTACCACTGGTGGTGAGAAGAAGCCTTGGGGAGGAGAGAGAGAGAGATTAGATACCTAATTAAAATTTATCTAGACAGAAAAATTTTAAGATGAGGACCTACTGATATGTGCCGGTATTAATGGCTAGCTGTTACTTTTAGCTAAGCTAGGTACACCACGCCACAGAGAGAGAGAGAGAGAGAGAGAGAGAGTTGTGCGTCATCTTGTAATAAGTAGAGTATAGCCCTCGTAAAAAAGAGAGAACGATCGATATTGTTCGCCTGTTGTAGGAGGTTCTTATACTGTTGTTAGTAGCGACTAGTATACGAGCTATACCTATAGCAGGAAGGGAATCTTGCGAAACAAAACTGGCAAGGCAATTAACAGCACTGTTTGTATCATGAAAAATAAAACCATATAACATCTGTTCTTTGATTATTGTCGGTTCACATGGATGGCTTGGGCTACATTGTACATAGCATGGGGCCTCTCCAAACCTCGCAGTATATCAAATATGTATGGAAGCTGGCTCAGTGGAATACCAAAAAAACTACAAACCTCTGGCTCTGCAGAAATGCTGCCATATTTGAGAACAAACATTCTTTTTTTTGCAGGTATTATACTCGACTACACATTGGCTCCGTACTTGGACTATCCTTCAATAGCCTACTTCTTCGGAGGTGCTTGTTGCGGCATCTCAGTTCTTGGAGCGGGTGGTCAAGGATTTTTTTTCTCAGGCACATGGATATCGGTCTAGTTGATTGACAGTTATTAGTTTATCCTTTTGTGTTTCAGACTTTTTAGGCTCCATGCCGTTTGGCAGAGGCCGGAAAAGTTTCAAATCGTGTATCACCTTGTAACTTCTTGAAATTAATAAAGTTTCTCGTTTCAAAAAAAAAAGCAGGAAAGGGACCTCTCCAACGAACAGAGCTTTTTTTTTAAAGACCTCCAACGAACAGACCTCAGCGGTGGCCTATAAATTGGAGCACTGCTGTAGTGCAGCTGACCCTTCGAGTGGCACGTCCAGTTCGATCAGCTAGAAAAATGTTTCTACTGTTTGTGTGTGTAGCTAGAAGGAAGCCAGCTAGCTCCATCGACTGCACATCGGCGGAGTGGGACAGTGGCGGTGTTGCATGCACCCTCCTTTATACATGCATGCAAAATGGTCCCAGCTGCTGCTCCAAACACACGGCCTATGTGAGACAGATTCTCGTAGCCTTTTTCTGGCTGATAAGTAGCATCATATCCACCAAGTTACGATCTTTATCTTCTGATGAATATCTCTCAATGAAAGAATTTTTAGTCCAAAAAATCATCTTATTCACGGAGGTGATAAAAGATATATATGAAATAATTGTAAGAAGTTCGTTTCATTGTTCATCTTTACAATAAGGGCCTGCCAATGCATCTTACAAGAGAAATATTCAAACCATTTCTCATTCAAATGTTGGGTTTATATCAGAAAAATCATTAAATGTTGAGGAAATGGGACAAATATATATATAATGGTAAATGAGCAAAAAAATAACTAATCAAGAGATTAATACTCCCTCAGATTTTAAATTATAGGTTGTTTTGGAGTTTCTACATACATAGCATTTGCTATGCTACTCCTATACCTTCTAGATATACATTATGTATGTATGGATATCTATATAAGAAAAAACATGTATCTAGAAAAATTAAATCCCATCTATAATGTATTTAGAGCGGAGGTAGTAGCAAAGTATTTTTTTTAAAAACTCGATCTAAGCGGAGAGACATCCCAAAAGCATTATATTAGTCGGAAGGTTGAGAGAAAAGATACTTGAAAGCCCGCTCTTATCCCATATATATAGGGACATAATTTCCACATGGAAGGTATTTTTTAATTTGTTAGAACCAGGATTTATTCTCTAGTTGGTTGTATACTTGTATTGAACAATTGGATGACTTACCACCATGTGCTACAAGCATTTTTCATCTGTAATAATAAATAGCAATGTTTTTGTAAATAAAAAAAAAGAGGCACACTCAGCTCGTGCAACAAGTTGTCCTCTTGTGTTCACGCGTGCATGTAAGCTATTGGAATTTGAACAGAAGGTAAGTACGCGTGCTCCTCTTATATGCTTCGGCCGGCCGATGACTCGAATCATCATGCTGGCCCAATTAATCCTTCAATTCCTGTCTACCTCAATAGATTTACACCACTTGAAAACCAAACCTAGTCTAGCTGATTTGATTGATTTGCCCCAGCTACCTTCTCCATGAATTCGTGGTACGCATATACATCTACTCCTGAACCGATAATCTTTCGGAAGTCGGTATATGTATGGTGAGCAGGATCTTAGCAGATACCAGCAGGGATGTATCTGTCCTTTTTTCTGAAAAGGAATGTGTCAGTGAAAATTGTTTAATTTAGCTGTAAAGAAATGATTAGGACCTGTTCGGTTAATCACATACCAAGGGAATTTTTTGTAAGGATTCAATCCCATCCAATCCTCTTCTATTCCCACTAAACCTTTCCCTCAAATTTTCCACTAAACAGAACAAACCCTTAAATGGAAGCATTTTTACATTTTTAGTGAACAGAGCCAGTTGGAACATGCATGTCGTGTAAACTCGGTACAGCATACTATATATATACACTTGATTTTGCTAGTTTGTGGACACAGGTCGATCGGCATTTACACTTAGGATGTCCTTGTGGGGAAGTCTTTCCATGCATGCATGCTGGTAATTTAAGGCATCTGCCGCTGATGCTCGCTCCAGCTAGTGCGCCGTAGCACAATTAACAATAGTACAATACGGCCTGTATGTGTATATAGTAGTAGCAGTGTCCTTGTGGGCTTTGGAGGAGGTTAGAACATCTCCATACTCTCTGTTGTACGATCATGCATCACTGTGATCAGTCAAGGGATACCCGTGATTTGTACCCATGCGCATCTGTTTGTCGGTCTGTATCTGCATCCTTTACACATCGACAAGGGAAGAATTTTCAGTAGTATGTGCGCAACTGTGCACAAATATATATGCTGTCTATAAAGCAAGAGAGATGAATACTCAACTTACTATACAAGAATCAAACATATTAATAGGAGTGCAAATGGGTGATCCTTAGATGCACCTCCGTCCCTCTTTAATTCAACATTTTGTACTACTTTTCCAAAATAAGATCCCATTTTGAAGAAATAATAGTGCAAAATTTTGAACTAAAGACGGCTGGAGTTGCGCCTAAGGATCGCCCATTTGCACCCCTAGACATATACTTGTCAAAGAAGTGGAGATATAGAGGCTAAGCCTATGCAAAGTTTGGTACAACCCCACCCCAGGAGCTTTTTGATATGTTCGTCACCATACAACCATGCACTGATATACAGCACAGCTAGCTATCCATACTGATATTCCCTTTGCACACCTACATACATGTGATCTTACAATTCGATCGAGCAAAGAGACCTAATGTATATAAAGTTCCATAACAAAAGGATAATTTTCCTAGATTTCGGAATAAGGAATCATCGCTATTCATGCAATCGTGGATGGTAGCTTCCAAAGCACACATGCACCTTAACATGATAACGACATCAATGAGAAGTAACACTGCAGATTATTGGATCTTCTTTTTCATCCCCTCTCTCTCTCTCTCTCTCTCTCTCTCTCTCTCTCTCTCTCTCTCTCTCTCAATTGTCCTATCGATATATAGTTCTCACTCTTAAAGGTGCGCAAAGGATAGATCATGCAAGGTATACAGAGTGGCTAGCTAGATTAGGAATACGTGTTGACATTCTATATATATAAACGTGTGTACAGGACAAGAGAAAGGTAGAAGGGTAGAACAGGAAGTCCCCCTATTCTAGATAGAAGCATGCATGCATATGCATGATCATCTCGCGTGTGTATGAAATTAACACTTCTATGGTGATAAGAGACTAACATTCTTGTTTATTTTTAAGCAAAACATGGATCTGAATAAATGGAAGATATATAATTAGACGCTTCTATATATGATGTATTGAATCCCTACCTTAATTACTTGTGGCTTCCTGGAACAACTGATCATGAACATCTTTTCAACAAGAAGAGCTTTATTTCCTTTTACTACCACATGTTCTTCTATTTTTTCTCTTTGTCAACCTACTTTTTCTTTTTAATTAACCTTGTACTAGCAGACAAATTATTTCATCTAAGATTAAAACCATGAGACAAAAAGTTTTCTTCCCAATAGTCAAATAGACTATTCCAAACATAATATGTAGCCGAAATTTTATGGCTGGCAGCTATTATTGCATCAAAGCTAATTACAGTCAACGAATGTAACACTACTTGTTCAATCTCAACAATGATTCTCTGATAACAGTATGTATAGCGCATATACTTTTTATGTATTGAATATAACTTATTATTTGCTACAGTTGATTATGAAGGCTAGATGCATCGCGTTTCTAAGTAATATAATAGACCTACATTATTAATTACCATAATTTCTTAAACATGCGGGAATATAACTGATGTGCACACATTTAAAATTTGCGTCATTCAGAAAAATACCAATCCATCGCAAGAAAATAGCACATAAACCGCGCATTGTTGATCGAGCAAGTTGCATACGAATCACCAGCTAGATCGAAGGCATTAATGGATGATAAATTCTTGTTCCTCCTTCCACATGATGCACCTTTCAAATTGAATTCGTCAAGCGGACTCCATACGGCAAGAACAGTCGCCACTCGGTTATGATATGCTAGGAAACATGTATGCGACAAAATATATAGGTGGCGTAGATTTTACTAGATCGCTACAGATTCTTTAGCGAAAATCATTGAAAAAAATTGATCCATGGAAATTTAGTTGATTTCTTCGACCAACCATAAATGTGTATGAAAAGTTCAATGTATGTGTTAATATGTTGACTGTTTGAATGTGATGGCATAGTTATCTTAATTTACTTGAGATGGATCGATGTGACCTAGCAATTGCACCATACATTCTGTGGATAATTGTCCAGAATAACTAGTGAATTACAACTCTATTGTACGACACTTGGTAATTGTAACTTAGGTTACACGCAAGGAAAATGTGGAGTGACCGGTCTCTCAACTAGATGTGTACAAAGAAACAAATTAAAGTAGGTTTGCGCGTGCCTAACTTTGCTATTCTTGCCACATATTCCAGTCCAGTTTCCACACAGACACCTTGCATGACAGTCTATATAGGCTATATATAGCTTACTTGTAAGAGAATCCGTTCCGAAATAGATTTCAGCAAATATATATTGGTAGTAGATTAGTACATGAAGAAATCAAATAATTAAGATGCAGCATTGTGCTGTGTTCTTTGGTTAATTGGGCAATAGAAATAAGCACAGCTAGCAGCATGCATGAAATAAAGAAGGCATGCGTCAGAGGTCGTCTACGATCGATGGGGGATACAAGGACGGACGGAGGAGCGGCTGCTAGCTAGCGCGGCTGGGCGGCCGATCAGTCGGTGGGGGCAATTTAGTGAGTTCGGTGACCAGGCCCCACATGCGATGCTTGCCTTTAATGCGGCACCGCATGGCGCATGGAAGGACCAAGCAAGGATGCCCTAGCGATCAGGAAGACTGTTCCTATTGGTCCCCGGCCCGCCCCATTGATGGATCCCCGCCCGAGAGTGATCGCGCGTCCTTCCATCTATCTCTCACTGCACTGCCATCGATCTCTTTGTTTTTCTTTTCTCATCCTCTGGAGGTCGTCGATCGAGTCCAAATTCTAATCGCCGTGGTCTTTTAGTTATTAGGACCTGGCCGGCTGATTGACCTTAATTATATACCATAATAATCTCACCTTTCAGAAGTTCTAGTAGCAATATAATAGATGTTACGAGTCATAGGCGTCAAGCAAAAAAAGAAGAGAAGCGCAGTCAACAACGACAGAGATTTGAAGAGAACAGCTAGCCTCCACACCCCGTCACTACTAGAAGCTAGCTAGCAGCGAGATCGATCTTGTAGACAGTAGGTACGGTACTGCTTCAGTGTAGTGTATGCAGGGAAAATTTTCTTGGCGTAAAGAAAAATGAAAAAAAAACGATAATCGCGACCGGTTTGTTGAAAATTTGCAGCAATGTCGAATCGGTGCCCATCTCCCTTCTAATCCACCATATGTCTTCTCATTTCTATGCATTGTCATATCTTATTTTTCTTGTTAGATCGTTTGGAGATGATCTATAGATTATTTCGTGTACGGTTTAAGAGATTTTTTTTTCCAAATTTTGTCTAAAAGAAGAAAAATGTAAACCCAAATTTTTTTTGAGAAATCTGATAAACGAGTTTGTAGGCAACCTCCACTAGTACACAATGAGCCTTTTGTCTCGGGCTACAACCCCTCTTGATCCTGGTTTTTGAACATGAGTCCGGGACAAAAGGTTCCGACCCTTTAATCCTAGGTCAATGTGCAATGCATTGCAAACTCAGCGGAGCTGTGATGTTCGTTTGTTGTCATGGATGTCATTCTTGGCCACAAATTCTCTAGCTTCATATATAAAAAAAACGAGGAAGATCAATGAGCACTCTCTCATTTAGTAGTACAGTTGCTCATCATCAGTCGATGGAAGAGACGACGGAGGAGACTTGGGTTCTCCGGGTTAAAATACCATACAGCTTGTCAGTGAACTCTCTCGTTCCATCCAGCAGCATCGAAGTCGTCTATATATCCAAGATCTCAACCTATTCAAAGAGACTAAGAGATCGAGTAACCAACGTATGCACATGGACCTTGAGACACCAATAATGTTGTCTTCCTTTGAGGCTAGCTCGATCTCTGTAAGTTGGCTCTCGACGGACCGGCCGCGGCCGGTCAGCTCATGGTGATGGCCGGAGAGTCATCAAGTGTGGCGGTCCAGTTAGTGCAGGCGCCGCCGCCACACGTACGCACGCCTTGGCGCGTTTACTAGCTAGCTAGCTCCATCGTCGTCTTCTTCAATTTTACTCGGACCAGCCTGCCGCCGTCCTCTTAATTGCTGTCAACGCACCTTGCCCTGGCCTTCATCGGCAGCCGGTCATCAGAGTATCAGACACACACATGACGCGCGCTCTAGCCTCTACTCCATGGATGCATGACCTGCTTGCATTGCATCCGGAGATCTGCTGATCAACTATCGACTGGTGGGGCTGGCAATGGCGGACGAGACGGGTAGGACTGTAGGAGCTAGGGGACGACGAGGCAGGATGGGAAGGGGAGGCAATCCGCCGACGAGAGATGGGTTATCAGTGGCCCTCTGAACTGAATACGAGACAGTTGCAGTAGCGGTTTTGTTTTCAGTTCAGAACTCTGCCTGATCAGCAAAGCTCCGTTCAGGTGTATCCCTTTGCGTACTACCAGGCGGATGCAATCTCGAAGCAAGCACACAGCCCTCCGAAGCCAGAGTGCAGACTACTCCACCAAGCACGCGAGATCGGAAGCAAACAAAGCTTCGTCGTCGTCGTTCCCCTTTCCTCGCGTCCTAAGCAACCCAAACAAATTCCGCCCTCGGATTCGATGGAGAGTCAAGTGAGAGCAAGCTGCTGCCCATCCTAGCTGCTTGAATTGTCCTGTTTCGTCGCGAGCGCAGCTTGAGATCAGGCACGGTGAGAGCAGCCGCCGCCATGGATCAGTGCGACCCCCACGGCAACGGGAAGACGAAGCCGCCGCCGCCGAGGCGCCGGGGGTGGTGGCAGTGCAGCACGACGGCGGTCACGCTGCTCATGTTCCTGCTCACCAACACCGTCTCCATCGTCGTCTCCTCGGGCGCCGGGCCCTCCCTCCTCCGCCGCTACCGGCCTGCCACCCTCCGCCTCTGGGACGGCTCCGCGGCGCTGCTCGCCGACCTCACCGCCACGCAGGCCGCGCTCGACGCCAGCCGCGCCGAGCTCGCGGGGCTCCACGCCCGCGTCGGCACCGCCAACGAGCTCCTCCGCACGCTCCTCCACGCCATGGCGGCGCCGGACGGCGCCGCCGCGGAGCAGCAGCGGGAGGAGCTCCTGGCGGCAGCCGGCGGGTGGAGGCGCGAGCTCGCCGGGGAGCTCAAGCTGGCCGTCGGGCCACTGCACTCGCTGACGAACGCCACCGGCGGCGACGAGGCGGCGGCCGTGTTCCCGGCTCTGGGCCACGCGTGCGTCCGCGTCCAGGACGACCTGGAGCGCTACATGGCCTACACGCCCGGCGGGGAGTGCCCGGCCGACGAGGCGCTGGCGCACCGGCTCATGCTCGGCGGCTGCGAGCCCCTGCCGCGACGCCGGTGCCGCGCGCCGTCGCCCAAGGGGTACGCGCACCCGCTGCCGCTGCCGGCGAGCCTCTGGGCCACGCCGCCGGACACCAGCGTCGTCTGGGACGCGTACCCGTGCAAGAACTACTCGTGCCTGCAGCAGGCGAGCACCTCCTCCTCACCCGGCGTGGCCGGCTGCGACGGCTGCTTCGACCTGCGCAAGGCCCGGTGGGCGCGCGACGACGGCGCGCTGTCCTACTCCATCGCCGCCGTGCTCGCGGCCCGGCCCAGCGGCACGGTGCGCGTCGGCCTGGACCTCGGCAGCGGCGGCGGCACGTTCGCGGCGCGGATGCTGGAGCGCGGGGTGACCGTGGTGACCGCGGCCGTGAGCGCCGGCGCGCCGCTCAACAGCTTCATCGCGTCGCGGGGGCTCGTCTCCGTGCACGTCACCGCCGCGCACCGGCTCCCCTTCTTCGACCGCGCGCTCGACGTCGTGCGCGCGAGGGCGGGTGGCCTCGGCGGCGGCGTGATGCTGGAGTTCGCGCTGTTCGACGTCTACAGGGTGCTGAGGCCCGGCGGCCTCCTCTGGCTGGACCAGTTCCCCTGCCCCCGCGCGCAGGTCAACGCGACGCTCGCGCCGATGCTCGGTCGCGTCGGGTTCAAGAAGCTCCGGTGGAACACCGGCCCGGGGAAGGAGAAGAACCAGTGGTACGTCTCGGCGCTGTTGGAGAAGCCCATGGCATAAGGAATTTGTGGTTGTCATAATCCTATTATGTAATCTTGATTTCTCCTTGTCTCTCACACTTTGCACGAAATCATATTGTTCTCTTCATTTTTTGCTTCATATATATTTTTTTAATTCGCTCTCCCAAAACTCTCTCTCTGTGTGTGTGTTTTAAAAAAAAGGAAGATGGCAATTTTGTAGCATTTCTCTTCTCACTTTTCTTGGAACATTTCCGGGGGCTCCTATATAACTTCCACAAGATGCATAAGCTATGCATCTATAAAGCCCATTAGGCCCCAATTAGATTTAATATTTTTAGTAAAAAGATCGACATTTCAAAATAGTAGATTCAATATTTTTACAAACCTATTTCAACATTTGGAGAGAACAGATTCAACATTTCTCAAATCCAGACCAACATTTTTCCTCAACTTGTCTTCTTCGGCGACGGTAGCCGTGGCAGCGGCGACGCGTGGCGAAGCCTCCGCGTGGCGGCATGCGGGGGACGGGGTGCAGCTGCGGCGGCGGGAGCGGGGCGCGGAGGGCCGCCGCGACAGGAGACGGCCGCGGAGGCGCGAGGCGGCGGGAGCGGGGCGCGGAGGGCCGCCGTGACGGGAGCCGGCGGCGGGAGCGGGGCGCGGAGGGCCGCCGCGACGGTGGGGCAGCGGCGCGCGCTGCAAGCTATGGGCGGAGGCGCAGAGGCGGTGCGGCAGTTGGTTGCTCGGGGACGGCGGCGGCACATGCGGGTAGGAAGGAGGCGGCGGGTAAACAGTGTTAGGGTTGAGGGAGGGAGTGATGAGGATCCAATAGATATGATTTATTGCACGAATCTCAAATACTGGAAGATGGGGAAGAAAAAATCTTTCGGAAGATATATAGGATCCACAGAGCATTTCCCCTTCTCCCCAAAGGCCGAAAGGGAAAATCTCAAATGGGCCAAGCCCGTTAATAATTGAAATTTCCCCTTCCTAGTTCGGCCCACAAACTGGAGGAACGGCCCATCAAAGTCCCAAATAGCTCTGCACTTGTCGTCTCCGCTCGCTTCCACCGCCGCCGCCGCTGCAGCGTCCGCCGCCGCAAAGCCACCCACCAGTAGCCACCACACCCGCCGCCGGAGGCCACCACGCGGCAGTGGCGCGCCACCATCGGACGCCGCAGCCAGCCTAGCGGCCGCACCATTCGACGCCCATATCGCGAGGGCTAGCCTTAAACCCTAGTTGTCCCCCTCCTCCCACCCGGATCGCCGAGCCGCGGTGGCGCGACAACATGGAGGTGCCTCCGGAGAAGCTCGACGCCCTCGCGGGCTGGTTCGCGCAGTCCCTCTTGCTCGACGCTGCCACGCGCCGCGCCGCCGAGAAGAGCCTCTCCGCCGCGGAGTCCTTCCCAGGCTTCGCGCTCGCGCTCCTCGGCCTCGCCGCGTCCCCGTGCCACGACCTCCAGGCCCGCCTCGCCGCCTCCGACCAGCTGAACAGGCTCCTACGCCGCCGCTGGCCCAAGCCCGGCTCCAAGGCCGAGGACCGCCTCCCGGTCTCCGACTGCGACCTCGTCAAGGCCAACCTCCTCCAGCTCCTCCTCGCCACCCCGCCCCTCATCCAGGTGCAGCTCTCCAAGGCCCTCGCCGTCGCAGCGGCGTCCGACTTCCCCACCAGGTGGGAGTCGCTCCTCCCGTCCGTCGTGTTCTCCATCAGCAACGCAGCCAGCGCGGGGGACATCGCCGCCATCAACTCCCTCCTCACCGCCGCGGCCTCTTTCTTCTCCCACTTCCGCAACACATTCGACAACAACGCCCTCCGCCTCGACCTCAAGTACTGCCTCGACAGCTTCGCCGCCCCACTCCTCGAGGTCTTCCTCTTCGCCTCCGGCCGCCTTCAGGAAGCGGCGACAAGGGCCAACCCGGCCGAGCTCCGCCCCGTGTTTGAGTGCCTTTGCCTCTGCAGCGAGATCTTCTATTCGCTTAATTCCATCGACCTGCCTAAGTTCTTCGAGGATCACATGCAGTAGTGGATGACACAGTTCCGGGCCTTCCTCACCACATCCTACCCACCGCCTGTCGAGGCAGATGGTGTAACACCCCTGGTGTTAATCACCTTGCATTAAGGCTGAGCACATGATTAACCTCATTGTTAGCACTGAGTTTGCATACATAAAAATGTTGGATAAATTTATACCAAAAATTTTCACATGAGATCCTTTAACAAGTTTTCAAAATGAAATCAAATCAAATTCTAGTTTAAGTATCTAAACACATGAAATGACAAGTTCGAGTATGGTTATAAATTATATTGCAATTTTGAAATAATATGAATTTGAATTCGCAAAAACTGAAACCAATATTACTAAAAATTTATTTTGGCTCGGTCAGGACCGGTCTGGCCGGTGTGACTGACCAGTCTGACCGGTTGCCCACGGCCTTATCCATTTGTCTTGACCCCATAAAGAATAAAACCAATCCCTCTCTCTCTCCCTCACAGCTCACTCTCCCTCTCTCCCTCACGTGCACTCTCTCCCTCTTCCTCCCTCACGAGCTCTCCCTCTCCCTCATGAGCTCCCTCTCTCTCTCTAATGCCATAGAGTGCAAATCTCCCGTCCCAAATCCATCTCAAGGCCAAGGAGACTTCAAGATGGCGTGGAGCACCTTCTCCTCCACATGCTCCTCCCCAGGGAGCCTTGGATTTCAAGTTCTTCGTGTGGGAAAAAGCTCGTTCAAGGTACTCCAACTTGTGCCGGCCCAATTTATCTTTCTAGGAGGTCCTAAGTGATTTCCTTTGGTCAATCATCTCTACATGCATCCCTCAACTAGGATCTAAAAGGGTTTCGATTTTGGTGGGTTAGTTTTTCTCCGAGGAGGACTTTTTTTTGGGCGATTTCTGTTTTTGCTGAAAATGTACTTATCGGGACTTCCTATACTTTTGTCGGGACTTCCTATACTTTTTATTGGGTAAACCGAGCACCCTTTATCGGAACTTACCTAAAACTTCCGGCGGTTGTCGGAACTTCCTTCGACTGGGTCGGAACTTTCTATAAACACTGTGTAGCAGTAATTGCAAAATACGTAGAAAATTGTAGAAAAATCATAAAAATGCAAAACCAATTTCCTTAGCTTTGTAATTTCATGATCTATATGATAGAACCATGAAATGTAATATTTGGAAACTTTTTATATACAGTTTTAATTATGGTACATAAATACTTCTATAACTCATTAATTGCATAAATGGAGTTAGGAGTTTGCTAAAAATATAAAACCCATTTGGTTAACTTTGTTTAGACTCGTGTAAGGTTTAATTAACCTCCTCATGTGTAGTCCATTGCAAAAGTTGCAAGTCTAGAAAACATTGTTTAGTACGTGTAGGTTTGTAGCTTCTTAATGGTTGAGTTTATCATGGGTAGGCTTAAATAAATAGTCTTAGTGATAAGGACTAATTTCTTATATGAAAAGTTAACTCTTAAATATGAATTGTTCCTAAACTAGCATATTTCCCAATCAGTTATGGGATCATTTTTAAATAATCCTTCAGGGCTGTCTAACTGTTTTAGCTTCCTAAGTATTTCTTCTTTGAATTTACCTAGAGGTTGGTTATAAGTAAAGAAAGAATTTAGTAGTTGTGGCTCGCAATGTGTAAACCTAGAGCAAGCCTCGGTTAGGACCGGTCTGACCGGTAATGTAGCCAATATCAATATAGAATGGTATTTGCGCTACTTAATTTTGTGTGCATTTAATTGGCATATCATATGCATACATGTAGAGCTCGTAGTGAGAATGACGTCTACGAATGGATCGGGAAGCTCCGGATCGGAGAAGAAGGATTAAGAGGGAAATCGTGAAGACCCGGCCCAATGGTCGGAGGGGCCCAAGGCCGAAAATAATATTAACACTAACTTAGTGTTACCCTCAGGCAAGCCCCGGTGCATGTTCTAATATTTTAAATTTATGTGTTGATGCAAAAATCAACACACTGGAATCCGAGGGCAAGTGTTCGCCAAACACGAAAAAGTCAACCAAGCGTGCCAGTCAATTTGACCTGAAATTGACAAGGGAGAAAACGAAGTCAAATTCGAGAGCGTATCGGCTGGGATTCTGAATATCTCTCAGATGGGCGTACCCGGTAAGCTTTGCCGATACTATCGACGACAAAAAGATATTAAATGCAAGTACGTAATAAACGAGCGTATCGGCAGGATCAGCCGATACACTAAACAACAAAACCGGTTTTGAACAGCCGATCGTGTATGTATGACAAGATCTAAACTACGAATGTGTAGCTCAGATAATGTGAAGCTAAAAATAGATCTAAACTAGCTCTTGAGATAACAAAAGTGTTACTCCAAAACCTAAAGCCGATCTAATATGTTTTTAGATATGATAATGGCCAAAAAGTATAGGAAAACCTACAAATCTAGCCGATGTCGATAATTGGTGAATAAATCTAGACGAGACTGCAATACGCCCGGAAGTCAAAGACTAGATAAACTTAATAACTTTTGAATAGATTTGAACGAAGCCATAGCGATGCGCTCGGTAGCTAAAGCTCAAATATACTCGGTAAAATGAAAACTCACCAGCAAATCAAGTTGCTCGAATGTGAGACGTCCTTGATCAATTTGAAAGAACTAGTCGAAAAAAAAGAAATGGCGAAGTCGCCGAAAAAGTGCAAAGGAATTGTAAAGTTTGTTATATTGGATGTGTATCAAATCTTTCCGGTCCCTTACAACTGATATATATATAGCCTAGCGCTATCAAGTCCTAGTCGATTACGACAAACATTACTTGACTTAAAAGAAAAGACTATCTAAAGATAAACTACTTTAAATACTACAACCGAATCATCAAGATTCTCGTAGAGTCCGGATCCTCCCCTCCTCCCTTGACTTCATCGGCAACTCTCCATCGGCCGGATACCAGAGCTAGCGGATCAGCATCTTCAATGCATATTCTTCTGGCCCATCGGACGGACTCCATCGGCTGATTTCAACACTGTGCAACTTTTGGTTTCTTCTAAATCGGTCACCTCCTCTTCACAAAAATCATCTTCCTTGACACGTGTCAAAAAATGGTGTCAACACATGCCCCCCAATTTCGGAGTAATAGATCTGTTACTCCGAAATTATTGTTAATCATTACTGCCAACGTTCAAATTTATCTAAATCTCCCAATCAGACGGTGTATCGAATCCCTATTTTGCCCTCGAGCAAAGGTTATAAATATCTCCATCTTCTTCTCCGCTGGCACTTCTCCTGTAGCACCTCTGCTTCGTTCTCTGTTCAAGAACACACTCGCTTTGCCGCCGCCACTGCAGCTTCCTAGGGTTTCAAGGATCCAAGTCCAAGAAGTCCCCCTCCGGCAATGGCTTCCATCTCCGAGATCCCAGAGGTACGTCTCTTTCCTCCATCTGCATCTTTGCCCCCCATTCTTTTTCCTATTCCTTCAGTCGCATTTCTTATTTCCACCTTCATTTTTCAGAATCTTAGGGGTAAGGTTCATCCCACTAGAAAACCAATCCGGCATGGTTTGCTTAGGTCCCATGGGAGATCCAGATCCAACTAGTATAATTAACCTGGAAACTAGCAGGATCCCTCTTAAGTCCTCCAACATGAACCTAGATTGGACTCCAACCTTCAGATCTTGGCCGAATGTTACTCCCGGATGGAGAAATTGGTTCCGCAGAATAGCGAATTCCCAAAGGACCAATTGGGAACAGTACGATATTAGCCAATGCCTGAACCTATCTTTATCGGAGATGATCAGGAATGAGCCGATGCTCATATCGGCCTCTTACTTCTAGTCTGATGCCCTCAACGCATTCATGTTTAACCATGGACCAATGACACCAACCCTGATGGATGTTGTGATGCTCACTGGCATGAATATTCATGCTGTCGATAGACCTTTTCGTTTGCTAGAAAAAGCATTTTTCAAGATTGAAACCAAAAGCATTGGCGGGTGGAAAGGATATATCGGTAAGAACATGAAGACTGGATCAGTATCTGTCAGAGAGCATACTGCCTTTCTCAACATGTGGTTTGAGAAATTCATCTTCTATGGCAAAGCAGTTGGTCCAACAAACAATAATCTCAAGTTGGCAGAAAATCTAGCTACTGGCAATCCTGTCCCTCTCGGCAAACATCTTCTGGGGTCAGTTTACCACCTGCTTCATCAAGTATCATCCATACTCAGAAAGAACCAGATGATCACCAACTTGGGAGGCCCTTGGTGGTTTATTCAGTTGTTGCTGCATATGTATATGCACAAAACTATGACAGTCGAATTGTCAGAGATAGAATTCTCATCAGAAAACTTCTCTGAAGAAGAAGAAATCGTCACTCGCTGATGCACATCATTCTTTGAAGCAGCTATCATGATTGCTAATGATCCCAAGACCCTTGGCATTACTGACTTTTTCAAGTCCTTCTACAATGGGTTCCCAGAAATCTCCACTATCTGGTTTGCATATCAGGATGAAAAAGTCATGTATGAAAACCCCTTCAAGTTCTAGCTCGACTCATGGAAGACCGATGAAAAAGCCACCAAGATCATGAAGGAAATAATTTCCCCAAGAATTCTGCCAATTAACTTCATAGCTAGCAAAGATACCCCTAGCTATGAGTTTTATAATCCATCAGTGGCAGCCAGAAAATTGGGATTTGGCCAAGTACCCCCTTTTCCCTTCTTTGCTAGCAAAGTTCAGTTTAGAGGAGCCCTTGACAATAGCTCTCTCTCTCTTACAGTCGGCTGAAAGACCTGGAGCCTGACGTAGATATGACACTTCTAGCCGATTGGCAGATTGCACCTTTTTGCCACTACCCCTTTCATCCAATGGTGGTTTGAATGGCAAGAGCATATCTTCTGCAAATCAGCCAATCTATACTGCATGGCTCTGGATAACAATTATCCATCAGGTGAAAATGAGGTAAAAATTAAAATACCTCCCATAATATCTCTTAACATCTTTTGCTTGCAGCCTTTAACCTCTACCCTTTGCAGAATGATGATCGGAATCCTCCAACAATCAGCAGGAGTGGCAGCCGATCAACTACGCCTTACCAGCCGATAAGCCAAACATCGGCTATCGTGCCCCGACTCTGACAGATGTGGCCACTGGGAAAAACGCAAGGTATCTTACACTAAGGTAACAACCCGTAAGAAAAAGAAATCTCCAAGCCAATCTTCAGCAGCAACAGCACATCAAACAGATGTTCTGGTTGATCTTCCTTCTTCCTCTTCAGAAGGTAAAAACCTGAACTCTTATGATTTCACTTTATTTGAATGACTGATCATATTTTATTTCACAATTAAGATATTCCTGAACATTAATCTGGAGGGGAAGAAGACCCTCAACGCACACCTCCTCCTCCATCACCCACCATTCAGGTATGATTCTGCTTACTCAGTAAGTATCTAAGTCTTTTCCCTTTGGTTTATCAGGTGCAGCATTCACCTCCAACTCCCAGGAAACCCAGGGCGGACTCTCCATTGATACATGTACGATTTCAGAACTTGCTCATGAACATATTCTGTATATTTCTAACAATTATCCTTCAGCTTGCCGACCAAGCACTATCTGAATTACTTGGCCAGCCAAACACTGCAATTCCGAACTCTTCATTGCGACCCCTTGTCCCTGTTAGTTCTAATCTAGAAGAAATATGCCTGAAGCAGGTAAACAACCATTCTTTCTGTTGGCCGATCCCATTATTCTTTTGTCTCCATCGGCCATCTCAACTTTATCTTCTTTTCAGGCACAGGAGTCTCCGGACAACAGCCTATTCTCCTTCCAAATCGGAGCTACTTCTCAGGAAGAGGGAGAAGAAACATCATCAGCCGATCCCATTGTACTGTCGGATGAAACCAAGGCCAAACTCCAAGAATCCCTTCAGTTTCTGAATCAAGACATCGGCCAACTAATCAAGAATGCACAGCCGATCCGAGACATCTTGGAAGAACTGGAGGGTAAGCTTCCAAAGCCGATCGAAGAGGCGTTAATTCCTGCAGCCTTTATCGAGAGTCATCGTGCAGAATTCAACAAGGCCCAGAAACAACTCGCCGATCGTCTTCAGCAGGAAGAAATCATCAAGCAAAGGGATAACTTCAAAGCTTTAGCAGAATCGGCCATTAGTGAGATCAAATCTCTGAATGATACCCAGGCCAGCATTCTGAGAAATAAGGCAGCATTGGAAGCTGAACGGGATCGTCTTCTGCAATAACTTAATCGGGTAAACCAAGCAATAGACATCGCAGATCACGATCTTTCTCAGATTTCACCAGACATTGCCAAACTCGAGGAAGATAAGCAAAAGCATGCTCGTCAAGCATATCAACTTCACAAGAGTTTGCGGCCGATTTCTGGGTCATCAGTAGATAACAACCAAGTAATTGAAACCATTGATCAAATCCGCCTGCGCGCGATAAAAGTAATCCGGGAAGCTCTAGGATTACTGTAAAAACATCTCGTGTAATCTTCAGAATCAGTAGGCAACTTAATCTCAACCCAGAAACTTGTCTTTATGATTTATTGCTCTAAGGGCGACTCATATCGTATCGGCCATGTTACAACCGATGCATTTGACTTGCAAATCGGCTTTCACATATTTTTTGCACTAAAGGCAATACTTTCTAGTATTGGCTATAATTTACAAAATCCGGCCGATACTACAATCGGCCATACCCCTCTTTGATCAAGACTCATCCGAAGAATCTCCTGACTTCACCGATGTGACTTCATAATCAGCCATTCGAAAGAAATCCTTCTCCCATGCTTGACCAGAAAGACAATTCATCCGATCATAACTAACTATATGGGTTTCAGCCGATGCCACGCTGAATGACGAATCGGCCGATACTAATTCAACAGTATCGTCAACCCACTGAATCAAATATTAATGCATAGTAGATGGAATGCAACAATTGGCATGTATCCAGTCCCGACCCAACAGTAAACTATATGAACCTTTGCCATTAATAACGAAGAAAGTAGTGGAAGGGTCTTACTGCCAATTGTGAGATCGACGCATAATGCCCCTAAAGCAGGAGATATGACTCCTTTGAAATCCTTAAGCATCATATCAATTTTCGTCAGATCATCTTGATTCTTCCCAAGCTTGCGTAGCATAACATAGGGCATTATATTCACGGCTGCACCTCCATCAACCAGTATCTTCGTAACAGGCTTGCCATCAACGAATCCTTTCAGGAACAGTGCCTTAAGATGCTGCCTCTTATCATCTTCTGGCTTCTCAAATGTTGCTGGCAATTGTTCCAAATTTAACTGTGCCATGGCTTCCTCTAATTCTGGTTCATGATCTTCATCATCTGGCACCATAAACTCTTTCGGCATTATGAAAACCATATTAATTGACGCAGCGGATGATCCAGAATTTTGATCACTATCGGCTCTGGGTTTAGCACGCCAAACTTGTGACCTGATCCCTTTCTTGTGCAGATTCTGTTCTTGCTCTTCTTCAATGATCTCCAGCTGGCGTAACCTCTGAACATGTCGCTTCTGAGACCTGGTCAAACCTCCTGGGCACCATTGAGATTGATCCGTGCGATCAGGCTCATGTTCTGGATCTCTTCGCATCGGCTGATCATCTTGTACTCTATCATCGGCCATCTATTCTAGCCGATCATATACAGGTACTCTTCTCCCAGCAGGATCACATAGCATTGTCCTGTCCCCCCAGTCGATCATGCACCGATACCCTTTTTCCTAGCCGATCATGCACAGGAGTGCGTTCACACCGATAGGGCTCATGACGTGACCTTTCATATGATCGGCTGCCTTGACCATTGCATTCGGGACAATCATATGCCGAAGGCAATGTCAACCCTTCTTTCCAGCAGTAGACAAAGAAAGAACACCTCCAATGATCTTGCTCGCGTCGCTCTTCTTCTTCTCTACGCTGCCGCCTTTTACGATCACGCTGAAACTTGTTCAACAGCATTTGAGACGTTACACGTCTATGTGGTGCCGATGAACGTTCAGCATCTCTCATCGGACCTTTTCCTTTGATCTCATCGGCCGCTATCTGTGCTTTAGGATCAACAGCTCCAGATTTCTTGGCCGATGATGACGTCAGAATCTTAGCTTGAGAAGAACCTTCATCTCTGGCCACATCAACTATGTTCGTGGCGAAAGGATGTCCGTCAATCTTCATCGTCTTCTTAGGAGCCTCAAACTTCAATCTCCCTTGTTCGAAAGCCATTTGAATCTGCTGTCGGAAGACCTTGCACTCATTTGTATCATGCGATGTGGAGTTGTGCCACTTGCAGTACTTTATATTCTTGAGCTCGTCCTCTGATGGAATCTTGTGATATGGCTTCGACTTGATCAACCCTTCCGACAATAACAAGTCAAAGATCTTGTCGGCTTTGGTGATGTCAAACCCATATGACTCAGGCTCTTTCTTCCCAAACGGACACGTCACCGGTTTCTTGCTATTCTGTATCCACTCAGCCGATGCGACCGTTTCTTGCTCCTCTTCAGACTCATCATTAGCAGAATATTCCACATAGTTGATCTTTTTCTGAAAGGGCTTCTTGGACTCGTAGGATGGAGTCTCTCCTGTCATCCGACTTGCAATCTGGCCAATACTTTCAAACTCCTGTGATGCATATTTATCTTTAATGTGCGGCAAGAGCCCGTTAAATGCTGCATCGGCCAACTGCTGATCGGACAGAACCAAACTGTAACATCGGTTCTTGATGTCTTTGAATCTTTGGATAAAAGTAGCAACCGATTCATCGTTTCTTTGTCTTAAGCCGGTCAAATTGGTCAACTTTAACTCAGTAATCCCAGAGAAAAAGAACTGATGAAATTGTCTCTCTAGATCGGCCCAATATAATATGGAATTTGCCGGCAAAGTGGTGAACCAAGCAAAGGCCGATCCAGACAAAGACAAGGAGAACAAACGGACTCTGAGTGCATCCTGGTTGCCCGCTTCTCCCAACTGTAGAAGGAACCTATTAACATGTTCCATCATATAAACTTCTCACTGCCCTGAGAACTTCGTGAAGTCAGGCATCTTATACTTGTGTGGGAGAGGAATCTGATCATAAGCTGGAGGATAGGGAGTC
Organism: Panicum virgatum; assembly: GCF_016808335.1. Classification (NCBI taxonomy): domain Eukaryota; kingdom Viridiplantae; phylum Streptophyta; class Magnoliopsida; order Poales; family Poaceae; genus Panicum; species Panicum virgatum. The sequence continues at coordinate 1,793,690 of NC_053141.1, read as the reverse complement.
TTGTACATAACAGACTGTTGTTTTGGCCTCAAACCAAACTGCTCCCTCATCACTTCAGCTATCTTCGTGCTCCAATCAACTTGCGGCTCAACTATTGGCATTTGCTGAGGGGAAATCGTACTCACTGTATTGGTCATCATCGCAAGTTGTTGAGCTACATGGTTCATCGACTGTCCAGCCGATTGCATCTGTTGTGCTTGCTGGGCTATCCGATTAGGTGTCTGCTGAGTCATCGTCGGCTGTGTAGCTGATGGGTTTGCCGATTGTTGACCAGCAATATCCATGTACGGCACATTGACACACCGTATCTGTCCAGTTGCTTGATTGTGGAATACCCAGTTGATTCCCTTCTGATGCGGAGATTGCGACAATAACACTTCTGAAGGAGACTGGGGTTGGAGCAGGATAGCAAGACGCTGCTGTGGGGTCATCGGCGGTGGCACCGATGCATTAGATTGTGCCATCTGTTGTGGACTCCATGCGCCTTGTGCATTCAGCTGTGTTGCCAATGCATCCTGTTGTACGCCCATCGATTGAATGGCCGATGGATCAGGCTGAGAGGCTATCGACTGAGAAGCCGATGCATTAAACTGCATCTTGGGTGGCGTAGAAAAAAAAAATCTGGATGCATACCATACCCAGTAGCAGGATCCCATCCTTTAGGAAATACGGACGCAGATACACCTTGCACAGTTGTAGCAATCGGCGGCGTGGTCGAGTAGATAGGATCTGTCGTACCCGCCGATGTTATAGTAGTCATCTGGGGTGGAGTTTGACTGTTGCTTGTTCCTGCCTGGCTATTTTGAGCCGACAGGGCTGCTGCCATAGACACCTCTAAGGGAGTATATTGCATCTGATCTGGTTGTATATAACAAGGACCCATGCACCCTGGTAACGTGCCTTCAGCAAAAGTCTTGACCACTGCATTGTGCACCGTGTTGCCCATGACTGTTGCACTCTTGATGAAGGCTTGTGCCACAGCCTGGCTAACTGCGTCTATCAGCTTGCTTTTACGTTGAGCCTCTGTCAATGGCTGGAAAGATAGAAGATTAACTTCTTGATCACCTCACCAGATCTGTTGACACTGTACGACTTGAGGCATTCACGTTTGAATTTCTCCACCAGCTCTTTATATTCCTTCTTTTGTTCTTCTTTGAGCTTATCTTTAGGAACAGGAATCTGGTTTTCTTCACTAACTGCAGATTTATCAGTAAGTTCCACCATGTTGAAGCTTTCGTGTCCCACCGGGCGTGCCAAAAGATGTGTTGACGCAAAAATCAACACACTGAAATCCGAGGGCAAGTGTTCGCCAAGCACGGAAAAATCAACCAAGCGTGCCAGTCAATTTGACCTGAAATTGACAAGGGAGAAAACAAAGTCAAATTCGAGAGCGTATCGGCTGGGATTCCGAATACCTCTCAGATGGGCGTATCGGCAAGCTTTGCCAATACTATCGACGACAAAAAGATATTAAATGCAAGCACGTAATAAACGAGCGTATCGGCAGGATCAGCCGATACACTAAACGACAAAACCGGTTTTGAACAGCCGATCGTGTATGTATGACAAGATCTAAACTACGAATGTGTAGCTCAGATGATGTGAAACTAAAAACATATCTAAACCGGCTCTTGAGGTAAAAAAGTGTTACTCCAAAACCTAAAGCCGATCTAATATGTTTTTAGATATGATAATGGCCAAAAAGCATAGAAAAACCTACAAATCTAGCCGATATCGATAATTGGTGAATAAATCTAGATGAGACGACAGCGATACGCCCGGAAGTCAAAGCTTAGATAAACTCGATAACTTTTGAATAGATTTGAACGAAGCCACATTGATGCGCCCGGTAGCTAAAACTCAAATATACTCGGTAAAACGAAAACTCACCAGCAAATCAAGTCGCTCGAATGTGAGACGTCCTTGATCAACTTGAAAGAACTAGTCGAAAAAAGAGAAAAGGCGAAGTCATCGAAAAAGTGCAAAGGAATTTTAAAGTTTGTTGTATTGGATGTGTATCAAATCTTTCCGGTCCCTTATTACAACTGATATATATAGCCTAGCGCTATCAAGTCCTAGCCGATTACAGCAAACATTACTTGACTTAAAAGAAAAGACTATCTAAAGATAAACTACTTTAAATACTACAACCGAATCATCAAGATTCTCGTAGAGTCCGGATCCTCTCCTCCTCCCTTGACTTCATCGGCAACTCTCCATCGGCCGGATACCAAAGCTAGCGGATCAGCATCTTCAATGCATATTCTTCTGGCCCATCGGACGGACTCCATCGGCCGATTCCAACACTGTGCAACTTTTGATTTCTTCTAAATCGGCCACCTCCTCTTCACAAAAATCACCTTCCTTGACACGTGTCAAAAAACGGTGTCAACATTATGATACCTATATATGTCTCTATTACTTGTGCAGTAGGTTTAGGAGTTGTTTGGAACCCTAGTTGCATGATCCCTAGGTTTCCTTGAGTTATACTAGTATGTATATGATGTTAGAAGTGCTATGCTTAATGGTTCTCGGTAAAAGACGAGTGATCCCTTGTCACTCGCGATATATAAGATGTTTAGAAGTCGAGTAATTTCCGGTTACTCGCGAGATGCAAGATATATTACTATTCAAGTATATGAGTTGTTGAATTTGATATGGAACGAATGGAGAATTGAGACCGAACGGGAATGATGATGTATAGGTATGGCAGCAGGGCAATGTTTCTGGGTGTCTTAGTCCCGTCCGTGTCGGTTAAGGACCGCACTGTTGTTGGCCCTGCTGATCATATTTGAATTGTACTAACCGCATACCGGGAGTAGGAGGTAGTCGAAACCGGTAAGCCGAGTACTGCTTTGCTTCGAAAGTACAGGAACCCGCACCCAACTCCTGGGGTAGTCGAGTAGTCGCGGAGAAATGTGGATGCATTGTTTACTTTTGGTGGTCTCACGTTGAGCTCGGTTGACCATATGTCGTTGGACTGGTTCCTGTAGTTCGAGGCGGGGAGGGGAAAAGTTGGTGCGTGGGGTCCGACGGGGCTTTTACGTGCTGTGTTGGTTAGGTTTACCTTGCAAGGTTAAATCGGATCGATTCGCCGTCAATCGCTCTCGGATATGAGCACCTTGATCACTGCGTTGTATCGTAGTGTTATGATGGGATGATATATATATATATAATTGAACACACTGAATTATTATTGATTGCACCACCATGTTTGTTATAGTTGGTTCCTGCAAATATTAGATTAGAGTTAAATTATATAGAATCTAGGGCTAAAATAATAAAAGTAAGGAATTACTTTAGTCGCTTTTCTGCAAAATAACCACCAGCCAAATGTCTTGCATGTTTAGGTATGTGGGCTAAGTTATACCCACTGGTCGGGTAAGTCTTGCTGAGTATTAGTTGCTCAGGGTTTATTGTTTACCCTATTTCAGGTTTAGGAGCTAATTAGGTTTCACATCGGTGGGCTCGATGTGGCGCCTTGTCTTCACGTCTCGGTAGTTCTCGACTTATTTCGTTTGTTTTATTTATTCTCTAGTAAAAATGCTCTGTAAGTTAGTTTCTCTTCCGCTGCTATTTTTTCTTTTGTATATTTTAAATTTAAAGTTGTTTTGTAAAAGTCTTAATATTATTTACTATTTTTGTAAGATTTTATCATGCTGGTACCTTCTGCGCTCGCCTTCGTGCGAGACTTCTGGTGTGTTTCGATCGGTCTGTGGGTTGGAAACAACCTATCAAGTTACACTTAATTAAGCTAATGCGTCTGAATTGTTCAATTGATGACGGTTACGCTTAATCAAGCGTTTTAACTCGACGGGTCTGTCACAGATGGTGCCGCGGATGCCCTGCGTGCTGCTGTCTGTGATAACCTGCAGCTCTATATGAAGTACGAGGAGGAGTTCAAGGCGTACTTGAAGGAGTTTGTTGAGGCTGTGTGGGGGCTCCTCATGGTGCAGACTGCTTCGCCATCCCACGGGCAGCTTGCCGTGACTGTGATAAGGTTCTTGACTACAGTTGCCGAGAGCGTGCACCATGCATTGTTCGGGAGTCCTGAGGCGATGAAGCAGATTTGTGATAGTGTTGTCGTGCCTAACCTGCATCTGCGGGATGAGGACGAGGAGGATTTTGAGGGAAACTGGGTGGAATATGTCAGGCGTGACTCGGAGGGGAGCGATTCGGATACACTCAGACGGGCTGCGTGCCGGTTGCTGAGGGGGCTTGCGGCGAATTACCGGGACCAGGTGGCTACACTCGTGTCAGCTCAGGTCCAGCAGATGGTGGCTGCATATACAGCTGACCGGGCGAACAACTGGAAGGAGAAGGATGCTGCAGTATACCTTGTCATTGCTCTTATGCAGAAGCCTGGTGCTACAGGCGGTGGGGCACCTGTGGTTGACATGGAGAGCTTCTTTACATCTGTGATTGTGCCTGAGCTCCAGGCCCCTGATTGGCAGTCTGAGCCAATGCTGAAGGCAACTGTCCTCAGGTTCTTGAAGGAGTTCAGGGATCAGATTCCCAAAGCCACTGCACTGGCTCTGCTTCCAGGTGCGGTGAGGTTCCTGACACGAGTCCAATGTTGTTCACTCATATGCTGCGACCTTCATCGAGAACCTGTTGATGATCAAGGATGTAGTCCCGGTACCAGGGTTGAACACAGTGACCAGATCTCAACGTTATGTTGCTGCTGATATCAATCCGTTTGCCCCACAGATCATTCAGAACCTGTCCACAGCCTTAAGCTTTCCTGATTCACACGAGAACCCCTATCTGATGAAGTGCCTGATGCGGGTGCTTGGGGTTGCTAATATAGCTGGTCAAATTGTTCATCAGATTACTGCTCGTCTTGTAGGCATTCTCATGGAAGTGTGCAATAACCCCACGAACCCTGACTTCAACCATTACTTGTTTGAGGCTCTGGCAGCAGTGATTTCTCGGATTGGTGAGCAAGACCCAGCACTAGTACCTGCTTTTGAGGCCAGTCTCTTCCCAGTGCTCCAGAGGATATTAGTTGAAGACATCGCAGAGTTCTGGCCGTATGCTTTTCAGATATTTGCACAACTTGTCAATTTGAGCCACCCACCTCTCTCACCAAATTACATGCAGCTTTTTGGCGTCCTTCTCAGCAATGCCACTTGGGACCGACCACCATGTGTTCCTGCCTTGGTTAGTTTGATGCGAGCATTCCTTAGGAAAATTCCAAATGAGCTAAACCAAGCGGGCAGGCTTCCAAATATCTTAGCAATATTCCGTAGTCTCCTCTCACGAAGCAGCACTGAAGATTCTGCATTCTACATGCTTAACACGCTAGTGGAAAATGTAGGCTTTGACATTATGAATCCTTACATGAATGAGATATGGAGTGCTTTGTTTACTCGGCTACAGAGTAGACAGGCAGTGAAGTTTGTAAATTATCTAGTGGTCTTCATGTCATTAGTGCTGATCAGATATGGATCAGGTGTTCTTGTCAGTTCCATTGATGCAATTCAGCCAAATCTTGTCACCCAAATCCTTCAGCGCTTCTGGATTCCCAATCTTAAATTGATCAAAGGGGCTCTTGAAGTTAAGCTGACAGCAGTTGCATCAACAAAGTTGCTTTGTGAGTCTGCGGTGCTGTTGGATGCTGCTGCAGTCGAGTGCTGGGGCAAATTACTTGACAGTGCTGTCATGCTGTTGTCCAGAACGAATCAAGATGGAGCACAACAAGAGCAAAACGGTGGTGCTGATGCAGTGGATATTCAGAAGACATCGGGTTATTCTATCTCATTTGTACGGCTTCAGTATGCCGGAAAGAGTGAAGATGATCTTTTGAAAGAAGTAAATGATTCAAAACAGTTTCTGGTCGGGACGAGGCCGAGGATGCCTTCCTCCGGCAACACCCTGTTGCTGAGGTCCTCTCCTCCCTCCCGCCGCCGCCCTCCTCCACCTAGCTGCCTCCCTGCGCTCATCCCCTCTCCCCAATCCCCTTCTGCTGTGCCCCCTTGCTCGCTCCTCGCTAAACCTCCTCTGAAGTTGCCTCTGCGTCTTCCCCGACGAGGCTCCAATGCTCGGCGCCCCCCTCCCGCCCCAAAGACTTGGTCCGCTGCGGCTCTACCTTCCGTCGGGAGCCGGGCCAGTCTGCAGCTTGCGTTCTCGCCTTCCCCACCCGGGAGCTCTGGGCAGCAGCAGAAGCGAGGGCCTTCCTTGCCGTCTCCAGGTCAGCGATTCCGTGACTTCGTTCTCAGCAATTTTCACTGTTCCGTGGTCGTTGCTTCTCCTTCATCTGCTCCTCTCTCCCCTGCTTCTCTCTGGGTGACCTGTTCTTGCCCAAGTAAACTTGCCTCCGCCGACTTCGTTGCCTCGGCTCTCTCCTTCTGCCTCTCGACGGCTGCAGCGCCTTTCGTGGTTTGCGACTGCGGCTCCATGGTCTACCAAACTTTCGTGGCCAACCAAAATGTCGCTAACTTCCTTTGCGCCGCTGGCCCCCTGGTCGTCGGCGAGGTGTCGTTCGTCTTCTTCCCTCAGCTCGTCTTGGCCAAACGGTACTGGGATCAGAATTCGAAATTTGAAAACCCTGTGGCGACTAGCGCGAAGCGACCCGCCCACCCGGAGTTCCCGGGCTCCTTTCTCCAACGCTTGCTCGCGGGCCGACCTATTGGGCGCCCTCTTCCTTGCAGGCCTCTAGGCCGTGAGCAGGGGCGCGGCGCGCTGCCCCCTTTCCTCGCGCGTTCCTCCCCGGGCCCTGCTGATCACCTTCATGATCCTGTTGACTGCCTTTCCGCGGCCGCCCCCGCCTCCCGCGGCATGCAGCTGGACCCGAGCATCGCTCCTTCCCTGGGCAAATCCTCCTCCATCCGGACCCTGTGCCTCTCGATCCCGGTGCACTGTTTCAAGCATGCTCTAGTTAACAGTCGCGCTTCTCCTGGCTCCGGCTTAACTCCCCCTGTCGTGGGAGCTGCTGTGGCCATTCCGTCCACTAGCGCTAACCCTGTTAATGACACGACTAACCCTGTTGTCAGCATGCCTCGCCCTGTTGACGACATGTCTCTCCCTGTGGACAACATGCCTCCGCCTACCTTCTCTGGTCAACTTGACCCTGACCCGCTCCTAATCGCTGCGTCGCACGTCGCGTTGTCTAATCATCGGACGTTGCGCGCGCGCTCGTTTCGGGACGCGCTCCTCTCTCCTAGCCGTGTCCTCCCTGCCTATAAAAGGGCACCACCCCCATGCCTCCCTTCACCAAGCTCTTCAGCTCAGACTCGTTGCTTCCGCTGCCTTTCTCGCGACCACCTTGTGCGAGACTGCCGTGACCCCGTCTAGTGTCGCTCGTGCAGACGCTTTGGGCACCGGCATTCTGAGGGTAAGTGCCGGGGGCTCTCTTCTTCTCCTGGTCGTTTTCCTTCTCTCGCTCATCCCTCCCTGTTCCACAGGTCGATGTCGTCTGCTTTCGTGCACCACCGCTCCCTCGCCCGCTCCAGGAGCCCCCCTTCACCCCCTCGGACCCGCGCTCCTGCTCATGGCTGCGGCTCCCCCCTCCCTGGCATCCCCCCTTGGCCCCCATCCCACTGGCTCGATCGCTGGGCTGGGACGATGGGTGAAGCTCTGCACCGTCAGGAAAGGCTCCTGGACGCCACTCTCCCTCGCCTTGGCATGCCGGGCAGCACTCCGTCCCCGTTTCGCCGCTCGGGTGCTGCTGTGGGCGGCAGCGGAGGCGGACCGTTCGGATCCGTGCGTGGCGCAAGCACGGACGATCCTGAGGAGATCGAGTCCGGTTCTGATAGCAGCGACACGCTGCCTGAGGAGCCATCCCTCCCTTCTTCCCCTGCGCCTGCCCCATCCCCGGGCTCCTTCATTCCCGTGGAGCCGGCCGTGAACGACCATGCTGAGGTGTTCATGCCTCCAGGCGCCATGACCTGGAGCCTCAAGTTCGTCTTTGTCTACATCGAGCCTCTTGCCGTGAACCCGGGTGCTGTCATCCGCCATGCTCTCGAAGATGTTGCTGGCGATCCCTACTACCTGCTGCGTCCTTCCTCCCGTGGTGCCATGCTGCTCGAGTTCCCCTCCCCTGAGGCGCGCGAGGAGATCGTTCGTCGATCCCCGTTCCAGTATGGCAACCGCCGTATTGTTGTTGAGCGGCATGAGAACTCCGACAACCGCTTCTTCATGGACTTCAGCTTCTTCGCCGACGTGGCCGCCACCGACTTCCCCATCGAGCACTGGTTCGAGTCCAACATCCGCGCCGCCTTTGTAACACCCCGGGTGTTTACACAGTAATTAATTAAGTGTCTGCACAGTAATTGGGTAGGTTTGCTATGCATCATGTGCTAGAATTACTTAAAAAGGATCTTTTTGTAATTATGAAAGGGTATATGTGTAATTATGATTTTATGCAAGGTCCTTTATATAGTTATTTCTGATTATAGCTTTTGTGGAGGGTGTTTGTGCAAAATTTCAGTGCATTTATTGCATGGCATCAATTTTTGCTTGTAAGTCTATGTTTGTAAGTGAATTTACGTTGAAAAAGACAAATTTCCTAGATTTCAAAATCCCTTCAATGATTTTAATTTTAGCTCTTGAATCTTTGGTCAAATAAATTTTTGCACAACATCAAAGTTGTAGATCTTGAGATTTTGAACAACTTTCATGTTGGGCACTTTTCCATTTGAGCTTTGGTTTAAAAGTTATCACTGGTTTACAATTTAGTCCCTGGAACTTTTGGAAATTGCAAAATCGCCCTTATCCCCTTCTTCCCCACCCCTGCTCTGTTTCGCCGCCGCCCACCGACGGCGCCGACGCCGGCGCCGTGGAGAGGCTTCCCGGCCTTCCCGGCCATTAAGTCGTCGTGCTCCGTCGCCCACGCGTCGCGCGGACCTTCTCCACCGCTCTTTGGCTTCGCGCTGGCCCTCTCCAGCCCGTGCCACGCGCCCAGAACCTCCTCGCGGCCGCCACCGCGACGCCGCCGTGGCGAGCTCACCGCCGAGCCCCAGGACCTTTTCCAGCGCGCGCACGAGCACCTTAAAGACCCCAGCGACCTATTCCTCTCCTTCTTTTGCTCTCTCCTCGCTACCACGCTATAGAACGCCGCCGCCGCTCCATCCCGTACTCCGGCAAGCTTGACGCCGCCGCGGAGCCGCCTCACCGCCGCTCCTCCGCCCTCTCTGACCCCCTAGCTAGCACCGCCTCGCCCCCCGCGCAGCTCGCCCACCCTTTCTTCCCGCCAATCCCTCACCGGAGCGCCGCCTCCGCTGTTCTCCTCCGCCGCCGACCGCCTGCTCGCGTCGCGCCGCCACCCCAGGCCACCCCGACCTCGATTTCGGGCATCTACTGGTGCGCCGTGGTCCCCTCTAGCTCCCTGACCTCTCCCTTTACGCCGCCGACGCCTCCCTTCGCCGGTTTTGGCCGGTCAACCGTCGCCCTTCTCTCTGACCCAGCCAAGGGCCTTCGGTTTTGAATTCGAAGAAGCCCAGGGGGCTGTCTGCAAACCCAAGACACATATGAATAGTGCCTTCAGGGACTTGTTTGCTAGGATTTGCTGTAAACTTTGAAATTCAGTATAAATTCGTAGAAAATTTGTAAAATAGCAAATCTGGATGTTTTAGAGTCCTCTTGAAGAGCTCTATGCAGTAGAACCAGAATATGTTAGGCCTTAGTTGCAAGTTTTTGCTGTAGATGTTGTTTTGTGTTACTAGGTGTATAACTACTTGTTCTTTAATCTTTTTCTTATCTGATGCTTGAAAGCTTGTTTTGCTTTGAAATTTTGGTGGTAGTTTACTCATGTTACACTAGCTTTGCTATAAAAATTTCATGATCAGTTCTTTGTTGTAGCTATTTATTTGATTTAATCTTTGTTTAATAGACTTTATTCATGGTAAATAGTTTCTGTTCTTATTAAATCATGAAAATATTCATGAGTGTTCTTCTGGAGTATGTTAGCTTGTCCAGGAAGTTTGAGCTTTAGTTCATGTCTAGAACAGGAGCAAAAATTAAATCTTGCTAAACTGATGTCTGTTTAGTTTAATTTTTCTGAATTAATTTCGTGCAGATAAAATCATGAAAAATTCACAGCAGCTAGATCATCCCTGTTTAGATCTCATGTTAAATTTTGAGCTTCTGATCTTCTTTAGTTTGACCTGTGTAATTCTTGCTTGTTCTAGATGTTATCTGAGTAAATGATTTACTGTGATTAAATGATTACATTTCTTGACATGATTTTTGTAGGGTAGATTATTTTATTCATGTTCTGTTTAGAGTAATTTTGGTAGATTTTATTACTGTTTGTACTTTGATTTGTTGATTTATTTACAAACTATGACTTATTTGTATAGGAAATCGCCACCACTCTTTTTATGAAGTTAGTTAACTTCTTTTGTGCTTTTGATCATGATGCCTTGTGTAGTTAAATTTGTTATTTAACTACTCTATAAACGATTGCCCATGTTTGTTTATAATGTTGTTCTTGCATTACATATAGATACGACTACTTTGTCAGACGGGACGTACGAGTTGATTCCGGAGTCTGACGGAGGTGATCTCGAAGCTCAAGTGAACACTGCGGAACTAACTGAAGCCCCGAACCAAAGTTCGGAAGAGCCTAGCGCTGAAATAGTTAGCAATTACCGAGAAGGCAAGCCCCGGACATAACCTATATTTCAAATTATTATCATTTACTGTTATTACTTACTTGTGCATTTACAGTTCTTAGGATTTGAATTGAAACCCTAGATGCATGATCCTAGGAACCTATGTACTGAACACTAGACCTGAGTTCGACTATCTGCTAAGCTTATAGGAACGGTAAAAGTCGAGTGATTGCCTGTCACTCGCGAGCTTTATAGGAATTGCTTGTTTACTTTCTGTTAACAATATAAGGACGACGGACGGGGTTGTGTTCGATATCATGTCCTATGTGAGACCCCGTCTGTGTTGATGAACTTGCTAAGGTCGCGGTGTGTGGTAGTGCTGGTTAAGTTTTTGAAAGTACTAGTCACATGCCGTAAATATGGTACGCGGCAAGCCTAGTAGCCGATTGGACCGGGGAGTGGATATACCTCCCACTCTCTCAGTAGGGATAGGTTTTATTTTATGTTGCGCAACACTACGACTTCTAGGGACAAGGTTCGGCCTTGGAGCCCTGTAGTCGGGGAGAGTGGCACTATCCACAAGCCGGAAAGAAAGGTTAACGGTTGTTTGGGAATGACCCGACGGTATTCCAGACGTGTGTGCTAGGTTACCCTTGCAAGGTTGAATTTCGATTCAGAATCGTCCGCCTCTCACGATGAAATGAGACTGCTTGATCTCTTTGCCACACAGAGTAATAAGAGCAACAATATTCTTATTAATCTTGATGCTTGCTTAGAAGTTCCACCATGTTTGGTTAGTAGATGCTTACATAGAATGGTTAATCAACTAGAATCTTGAAGCTAAAACTTGAAAGTAAGGACCTACTCTTTATTGCTTTTCAGCAAAGGAAAAACCAGAGCCTTACAAAGCCCTGCATAGTCTAGCTAAGGTGGGCTACTTATACCCGTTGTCGGTTAAGTCTTGCTGAGTATTAGAATACTCAGCCTTGCTGTTGAAATCCTTTTTCAGGTATGAGTTTTGAGGATCAGATCGCTAGCTTGACCTATCCTTGCGCTTTGCCTCCTGGCTGGTCCGTAGAATGGGATACGTCTTCGGCCGGCAATGACTGTGACGAGTAATACCATGCTTGGGCTAGCTTGGTATACTTTTGCGACGTGTTGTAGTTATCGTGTTTTATCTTCCGCTGTTTAAACTCTGAGTCTACACTTTTGTTTTGTATAACTGTTTTACTTAAGTTGGTTTTGTAATAATCTTTTGAACCGGTTTGTAATCTTTAATATGCCTGTGTTGTAAAATTGTGGTTGTAATATCTCTGGACTCGCCTTCGTGCGAGGTATGCTTGTTCGATCCGAGAATCGGTGGTTGTATCGGGACGTTACCCGACAGACCAAAAATTGTTCCGTTTCAAGTGCGTTTAAGCTAATGTTGCCTTTATGGTGATGGTTTACGCACTTGAGCCGGGATAATTTAAGCGGTTCTGCCACAGCTGGTATCAGAGCTACAAGCATATACCAGAGGTGTTGGAACCTTAAAAATCGATTTCCATATAAAATTGGAACCATAAAGAATTTCGGAAAACTACATTGGATTCGTTAAGAGTTGTGCTTAGAACGTAAAGTCCTAGGGAATTTATGGGAATTACTAGGTGGTTATTTCTGTATGGTTTATGTTATCTGACTTCCAGCACTTTACATTTTGTCAAACCATACTCACAAGCAACTCTTATTATTGTAACGACGCACCTACGTGAGGTAAGATGGTAAGGATCCTCAGTCAGCTGAGGGAGTCTGACCTTCCCGTCGGTGATGCGAACCGAACGCTGCGCTCAAGCAGTGACCTACTTGAGCTGCTGCCAATATACCGACCTCGGTCGACTATATTGGGAGTAAAGAAATTTGTGAATACGCCTCTGAGTAGCGTATGCTAACGTTGGCCATACGGCGGAAATTGTATGGCTGCCGCTTCTATAGTGAGCGGTAATGTTTGAGAACGCTTTCATGATTGCTGGCATGAAAGGTTCATTGGATATATATATATGTTCTGTCAATCTTATGCAGGTACACTAACCGCGATTCGATAAGCTAAGAACGGTTAGAATGTATCGACTAGCTATATAGGGAGAGCCGTATTTATGTATACCACCGTGCTAACCACGTAAGCCCAACGATAGTTGGCAATTGTTTATCTTGTGAGGACGGTCAGGACGTGCATACATATCTGGTTGATGTTTGATTGGTTCATGATAGTTGAAGTTGCTACATAAGCTTTTTAAGGAATTTCTAGTATGAATCCTTATAAGATAAGTGTTAGTGTGCTTAAAACATGAGTGAGTGAAACTCTGATTTTAGTAGCATGCTTGTTACGATGCTTAGGTTTCCTTAGATGAAAAATATGGTTTCGAGTCATGCCTTCCTCCTAAGCCCCATCTTGTTGTTATAGGGATCTTTTCATTCCTTAGAATCTCAAATGATGAACCAGTACCAATTGTGGTTTATTATTCTTTGAGTTGGAATCATATCATCTTGTGAATTAGAATCACATTTGTTTTACCGCAGTCTTCTTAAAGCTTTATTTGAGAAGTCTTGAGATAATTGTATTACTCACATTTGAATCCTTTTTGATTCAGATGGCGACTTGTTCCCAGATCTTTTGGGATGAGGAGGGAAATGCTCATACCGATTGTCTGTACTGGGAGGGTTTTCCGAGGATTCTTTGGGATTCACTTCGTATCTTCCACTACCCAGATCCACCCCAGTACACGGGACGCCAGTTCTCGGAGGATGGAATTAAGAAGAACAGAGTTAAGATGACCATTCCTCAGCACCCCACCTTGGAGTGGCCACCGATTGAGATCGAGGTGATTGGGTATCGTCTTGTGGATGCGTTTGAGAAAGCAGCTCTCAACGCTATCACCACTTTTTGTGAGCACCATCCCGAGGAGGTAGCAGCATATCCTATTGGGTTGTTTCCAGCAGTTAGTGCTGGCAATGCAGAGTGGCTGTTCAGGGTCACACACTTTGGGCACTTGATTGGTGATGTAGCGGATGAGACTATCGAGGCAGTAGTCAGATATATGAATGCCCAGTCTCACTACCAGATACTTCAGCAGCGACACATGGACCAGGTGATAGACTTGGCCCAGAGTTTTCAGCGAGGCCTTCGTCTGAAGGATATTCAGATTGGGAGGAATTCAGAACTGCATTCAGATCACATCATATTCCGGATGGACTGATGGAGAGAAAGTTGAATGAATTCTTGGCTCTAGATCAGGGAACCCGCACTGTTCTTCAATATGCACAGACCTTCAATCATCTGTGCCAATATGCGGGCCATCATGCTGATACTGATGCCAAGAAACGTGATCGTTTCCGTCGTGGCCTCAATACTAAGCTCAAGGAACGTTTAAACTTGGTTCAGCCCCATACCTATAATGAGCTGGTGAATATGGCCATTACACAGGAAGATTGTATTGCTGCACATCGTGCTGAGAAAAAGCGGAAGGCACCAACGGGACCCTCGAGTGCTCAGCCACCGAGGTATCGCCTGGTGCAAAATACTCCACCTAGGCCTCCACAAAGAAATGCCCCAGTGGGTAGGTTTGTCTTTAGGCCGCCTCAGCAACAGGGAGGATTCAGACCTCCAGTGCCTCAGCAACAGCAACAACAGCAGTTTAGCCCAAGGCCGAATGCCCCACAGTTCAATAGTGGGAATAGTAATAATCGATGTTTCAACTGTGGCAGTGCTTCTCATTTTGCCAAGAATTGTCCACAACCCAGAAGAAACAATCCAGGGCAAAACTCTAATCAGAACAACAACAACAACAACAACAACAACAAGGGCAAGGGCAAGAGGCAAATAGTGCAAGTCCGGCAAGGGCGAGTTAATTTCACTACTCTTGCAGACCTTCCAGCAGGAGCACCAGTAATGACGGGTACTTTCTCTATCCACAATAAACCCGCAGTCATATTATTTGATTCTGGTGCAACGCATAGTTTTATAAGTGCCAAATTTGGAGCAAGATTAGGATTGGATTTTTGTCATACTAAGGGATCTTTTATGATAACAACCCCTGGTGGGAAGATAGCTTCCAATCAAATCACTAGATGTGTGCCAATTAAGCTGGGTAGCAAATTGATAAAGACAGACTTGATCTTGCTGAATTTAGAAGGCATGGATGTTATTCTAGGTGTGAATTGGATGACTACACATAAAGTACTACTAGATATCTCTTCCCGAGCTATCGAGATAGATTCACCACATCAAGGAGCCACCATACTCTATCTACCCCAACGAGAGTATATTAACTCTTGTGCTTATGCCGCAAAAGGAATTAAACTTGAAGATATCCCTATTGTGTGGGAGTATGCGGATGTATTTCCAGATGATTTACCTGGAATGCCTCCTGATAGGGACATCGAGTTTGTTATCGAACTTCAACCCGGTACCGCCCCTATTTCTAAGAGGTCGTACCGAATGCCTCCAAATGAATTAGCAGAATTGAAAGTCCAACTCCAAGACCTTCTTGACAAAGGTTTTATACGTCCAAGTTCTTCACCCTGGGGATGTCCAGCCTTGTTTGTGAAGAAGAAAGACGATAGTTTGAGGCTATGTGTTGATTATCGACCACTCAATGCGGTCACTATTAAAAACAAGTATCCTCTTCCCCGCATTGATATTCTGTTTGATCAGTTAGCTGGAGCTAAGGTTTTCTCTAAGATTGATCTTCGTTCTGGCTACCATCAAATAAAGATCAAGCCTTGTGATATTCCAAAGACTGCTTTCTCTACCAGATATGGACTATATGAATATTTGGTTATGTCTTTTGGTCTTACCAACGCCCCAGCATATTTTATGTACTTGATGAATTCAGTCTTCATGCCGGAGCTGGATAAATTCATCGTGGTTTTCATTGACGATATCTTAATCTACTCCAAGAATGAAGAAGATCATGTTGAACATTTGCGTATCGTTCTCCAACGATTACGAGATCATCATCTTTATGCCAAATTCTCCAAGTGTGAATTTTGGTTGGACAGTGTGAAATTCTTAGGTCACACTATCTCCAGTGATGGTATATCTGTTGATCCAACTAAAGTACAAGAAGTGATGGATTGGGAATCTCCTATTTCAGTTCATCAAATTCGCAGTTTTCTTGGTTTAGCTGGATATTATCGTCGATTCATTACTGATTTCTCCAGAATAGCCAAGCCTATGACGGAGTTATTGAAGAAGGGAGTAAAGTTTGTTTGGAATGATAAGTGTGAAGAAGCTTTCCAAACTCTTAAAGCAAGATTGACTACCGCTCCAGTATTGTCTACACCGGACAGTACTAAACCTTTTGATGTCTATTGTGATGCGTCGGGTACGGGACTTGGTTGTGTGCTTATGCAGGACAACCGGGTTATTTCTTATGCATCAAGAGCTCTCCGGGATCATGAGAAGAATTATCCGACCCATGATCTGGAATTAGCAGCGGTTATTCACGCTCTTAAGATGTGGAGACATCATCTTATGGGAACTCACTGTAATATTTACACTGACCATAAGAGTCTCAAATATATCTTCACTCAAGCGGATCTCAACATGAGACAGAGACGCTGGCTGGAGTTGATAAAGGATTATGATCTAGAAGTGCATTATCATCCAGGAAAGGCTAATGTGGTTGCGGATGCACTCAGCCGCAAGTCACAATGCCATTGTCTATCTGTAGAACCATTCAATGAAACTCTATGCCAGGAAATGATGAAGTTAAACCTAGAAATGGTACCTCAAGGAAGTTTGAACCATATATCCCTTGAGCCTACACTTCATGATAGCATCATCATGGGACAATTACATGATGAGGGTATCAAGGTTATCAAGGAAAAGTTATCACAGGGAGAAGCAAAGTATAAATGTTTCAGAGTGGATCATAGGGGAGTTCTATGGTTCGAATCCCGACTGGTGGTACCTAAGGATCATCAGCTTAGAAAGCAAATCCTTGATGAAGCACATCTATCGAAGTTTTCGATTCATCCCGGTGGTACCAAGATGTACCATGATCTCAAACAAAATTTCTGGTGGACTCGAATGAAAAGAGAGATCGCCAGATATGTTTCTGAGTGTGATGTCTGTCAAAGAGTTAAAGCTAGTCATTTGAAAGTAGCTGGTACTCTCCAACCTTTATCTATTCCATCCTGGAAATGGGAGGACATCAGTATGGATTTTATCGTTGGTTTACCCATTACTCCTCATAGGCATGATTCTGTTTGGGTAATCGTTGATAGACTCACCAAGACCGCTCATTTTATTCCAGTACACACCACTTATTCTGCCAAGAAGTACGCAGAGATTTATCTCGACCAGATTGTTCGTTTACATGGCATTCCAAAGACGATTATTTCTGATCGTGGGCCTCAGTTTATAGCACGTTTCTGGGAGCAAATGCAGGAATCCCTTGGAACAAAATTGATTCGTAGTTCGGCTTATCATCCACAAACAGATGGGCAAACTGAACGAATCAATCAAATCCTTGAAGACATGTTGAGGGCATGTGTTATTCAATATGGCAAGAATTGGGTTAAGTGCTTAGCACTGGCAGAGTTTTCATACAATAACAGTTATCAATCTAGCTTGCAAATGGCCCCATTTGAAGCATTATACGGTCGAAGGTGTCGAACTCCTTTGAATTGGTCACAAGCTGGGGAACGCAAAATTTTTGGGCCAGATTTAGTTTCGGAGGCAGAGGAGCAAGTCAGAATTATCCAGGTAAATCTTAAAGCAGCTCAATCAAGACAGAAAAGTTATGCAGACAAAAGGAGAGATCCTTTACAATTCGAGGTAGGAGACTTTGTATATTTGCGAGTATCTCCTACTAAAGGTGTTCAACGCTTTGGCTTAAAAGGAAAATTAGCACCCCGATACATTGGACCATTTGAAATTATCGAAACTTATGGACCCGTTGCCTACCGACTTCGACTTTCATCTCAGTTGGCCGCCGTTCATGATGTCTTCCATGTCTCACAACTTCGGAAGTGCACCAGGGTACCTACTGAAATCCTTGAACCACAAGATATCGAAATTGAATCCGATCTATCTTATACGGAGTATCCGATCAAGATTCTTGACACCAAAGAAAGAAGTACTAGAAGGGAGAAAGTTAAAATGTACAAGATCCAGTGGAATCAGCATACTGTAGAAGAAGCTACTTGGGAAACTGAAAATTTTCTTCAAAGAAACTTTCCCGACTTTCTTAGGACCAATCCAGGTACCAATTCTTTGCACCCTTTTCTTCCTGTAATCTCGGGACGAGATTCCTGTTAGGGGGGAAGGCTGTAACACCCCGGGTGTTTACACAGTAATTAATTAAGTGTCTGCACAGTAATTGGGTAGGTTTGCTATGCATCATGTGCTAGAATTACTTAAAAAGGATCTTTTTGTAATTATGAAAGGGTATATGTGTAATTATGATTTTATGCAAGGTCCTTTATATAGTTATTTCTGATTATAGCTTTTGTGGAGGGTGTTTGTGCAAAATTTCAGTGCATTTATTGCATGGCATCAATTTTTGCTTGTAAGTCTATGTTTGTAAGTGAATTTACGTTGAAAAAGACAAATTTCCTAGATTTCAAAATCCCTTCAATGATTTTAATTTTAGCTCTTGAATCTTTGGTCAAATAAATTTTTGCACAACATCAAAGTTGTAGATCTTGAGATTTTGAACAACTTTCATGTTGGGCACTTTTCCATTTGAGCTTTGGTTTAAAAGTTATCACTGGTTTACAATTTAGTCCCTGGAACTTTTGGAAATTGCAAAATCGCCCTTATCCCCTTCTTCCCCACCCCTGCTCTGTTTCGCCGCCGCCCACCGACGGCGCCGACGCCGGCGCCGTGGAGAGGCTTCCCGGCCTTCCCGGCCATTAAGTCGTCGTGCTCCGTCGCCCACGCGTCGCGCGGACCTTCTCCACCGCTCTTTGGCTTCGCGCTGGCCCTCTCCAGCCCGTGCCACGCGCCCAGAACCTCCTCGCGGCCGCCACCGCGACGCCGCCGTGGCGAGCTCACCGCCGAGCCCCAGGACCTTTTCCAGCGCGCGCACGAGCACCTTAAAGACCCCAGCGACCTATTCCTCTCCTTCTTTTGCTCTCTCCTCGCTACCACGCTATAGAACGCCGCCGCCGCTCCATCCCGTACTCCGGCAAGCTTGACGCCGCCGCGGAGCCGCCTCACCGCCGCTCCTCCGCCCTCTCTGACCCCCTAGCTAGCACCGCCTCGCCCCCGCGCAGCTCGCCCACCCTTTCTTCCCGCCAATCCCTCACCGGAGCGCCGCCTCCGCTGTTCTCCTCCGCCGCCGACCGCCTGCTCGCGTCGCGCCGCCACCCCAGGCCACCCCGACCTCGATTTCGGGCATCTACTGGTGCGCCGTGGTCCCCTCTAGCTCCCTGACCTCTCCCTTTACGCCGCCGACGCCTCCCTTCGCCGGTTTTGGCCGGTCAACCGTCGCCCTTCTCTCTGACCCAGCCAAGGGCCTTCGGTTTTGAATTCGAAGAAGCCCAGGGGGCTGTCTGCAAACCCAAGACACATATGAATAGTGCCTTCAGGGACTTGTTTGCTAGGATTTGCTGTAAACTTTGAAATTCAGTATAAATTCGTAGAAAATTTGTAAAATAGCAAATCTGGATGTTTTAGAGTCCTCTTGAAGAGCTCTATGCAGTAGAACCAGAATATGTTAGGCCTTAGTTGCAAGTTTTTGCTGTAGATGTTGTTTTGTGTTACTAGGTGTATAACTACTTGTTCTTTAATCTTTTTCTTATCTGATGCTTGAAAGCTTGTTTTGCTTTGAAATTTTGGTGGTAGTTTACTCATGTTACACTAGCTTTGCTATAAAAATTTCATGATCAGTTCTTTGTTGTAGCTATTTATTTGATTTAATCTTTGTTTAATAGACTTTATTCATGGTAAATAGTTTCTGTTCTTATTAAATCATGAAAATATTCATGAGTGTTCTTCTGGAGTATGTTAGCTTGTCCAGGAAGTTTGAGCTTTAGTTCATGTCTAGAACAGGAGCAAAAATTAAATCTTGCTAAACTGATGTCTGTTTAGTTTAATTTTTCTGAATTAATTCCGTGCAGATAAAATCATGAAAAATTCACAGCAGCTAGATCATCCCTGTTTAGATCTCATGTTAAATTTTGAGCTTCTGATCTTCTTTAGTTTGACCTGTGTAATTCTTGCTTGTTCTAGATGTTATCTGAGTAAATGATTTACTGTGATTAAATGATTACATTTCTTGACATGATTTTTGTAGGGTAGATTATTTTATTCATGTTCTGTTTAGAGTAATTTTGGTAGATTTTATTACTGTTTGTACTTTGATTTGTTGATTTATTTACAAACTATGACTTATTTGTATAGGAAATCGCCACCACTCTTTTTATGAAGTTAGTTAACTTCTTTTGTGCTTTTGATCATGATGCCTTGTGTAGTTAAATTTGTTATTTAACTACTCTATAAACGATTGCCCATGTTTGTTTATAATGTTGTTCTTGCATTACATATAGATACGACTACTTTGTCAGACGGGACGTACGAGTTGATTCCGGAGTCTGACGGAGGTGATCTCGAAGCTCAAGTGAACACTGCGGAACTAACTGAAGCCCCGAACCAAAGTTCGGAAGAGCCTAGCGCTGAAATAGTTAGCAATTACCGAGAAGGCAAGCCCCGGACATAACCTATATTTCAAATTATTATCATTTACTGTTATTACTTACTTGTGCATTTACAGTTCTTAGGATTTGAATTGAAACCCTAGATGCATGATCCTAGGAACCTATGTACTGAACACTAGACCTGAGTTCGACTATCTGCTAAGCTTATAGGAACGGTAAAAGTCGAGTGATTGCCTGTCACTCGCGAGCTTTATAGGAATTGCTTGTTTACTTTCTGTTAACAATATAAGGACGACGGACGGGGTTGTGTTCGATATCATGTCCTATGTGAGACCCCGTCTGTGTTGATGAACTTGCTAAGGTCGCGGTGTGTGGTAGTGCTGGTTAAGTTTTTGAAAGTACTAGTCACATGCCGTAAATATGGTACGCGGCAAGCCTAGTAGCCGATTGGACCGGGGAGTGGATATACCTCCCACTCTCTCAGTAGGGATAGGTTTTATTTTATGTTGCGCAACACTACGACTTCTAGGGACAAGGTTCGGCCTTGGAGCCCTGTAGTCGGGGAGAGTGGCACTATCCACAAGCCGGAAAGAAAGGTTAACGGTTGTTTGGGAATGACCCGACGGTATTCCAGACGTGTGTGCTAGGTTACCCTTGCAAGGTTGAATTTCGATTCAGAATCGTCCGCCTCTCACGATGAAATGAGACTGCTTGATCTCTTTGCCACACAGAGTAATAAGAGCAACAATATTCTTATTAATCTTGATGCTTGCTTAGAAGTTCCACCATGTTTGGTTAGTAGATGCTTACATAGAATGGTTAATCAACTAGAATCTTGAAGCTAAAACTTGAAAGTAAGGACCTACTCTTTATTGCTTTTCAGCAAAGGAAAAACCAGAGCCTTACAAAGCCCTGCATAGTCTAGCTAAGGTGGGCTACTTATACCCGTTGTCGGTTAAGTCTTGCTGAGTATTAGAATACTCAGCCTTGCTGTTGAAATCCTTTTTCAGGTATGAGTTTTGAGGATCAGATCGCTAGCTTGACCTATCCTTGCGCTTTGCCTCCTGGCTGGTCCGTAGAATGGGATACGTCTTCGGCCGGCAATGACTGTGACGAGTAATACCATGCTTGGGCTAGCTTGGTATACTTTTGCGACGTGTTGTAGTTATCGTGTTTTATCTTCCGCTGTTTAAACTCTGAGTCTACACTTTTGTTTTGTATAACTGTTTTACTTAAGTTGGTTTTGTAATAATCTTTTGAACCGGTTTGTAATCTTTAATATGCCTGTGTTGTAAAATTGTGGTTGTAATATCTCTGGACTCGCCTTCGTGCGAGGTATGCTTGTTCGATCCGAGAATCGGTGGTTGTATCGGGACGTTACCCGACAGACCAAAAATTGTTCCGTTTCAAGTGCGTTTAAGCTAATGTTGCCTTTATGGTGATGGTTTACGCACTTGAGCCGGATAATTTAAGCGGTTCTGCCACAGCCTTCGCCTCCATTGGGAACACCTGCTGCATCGACTCGCGCTGCCTCACTGGCGCTGACTACTCCAACATCCGTGTCGTCCTCAAGCTTGCTCATCATGGCTCCGTCCCCCACAAGCTCATCGTCCGCAATGGGGCTGGCGGGCTGGCTACCGTGGTCGACCTGCACGTCGTCCGTATTTGGTCCTAGCCTTCTGACATGCCCGACCCGTATGACTACGACTTCGCCATCTACGGCTTTGCTCCGCCTGGCGCGCAGGGGGCTCACCCTCCTCCCCCGGCTCCTCCACGTGCTAGCGGGGCTGGTGCCGGCAACTAGCGTGGGGGGTACGGCCCCGCTTCATTCCGCACTCGTACGCAAGGTCAGCCACGCCTACCTCGTGTCCCCCTCTCCCTTTTCTTTTCCTTCCTTTGCTTTCTCACCCGCCCTTGTTCATTTTCAGCGATGCACCTTTCCTACCTCCGGGCAATGCTGCTTCTTCGCATCCGCACCCGTCAGCTCTCTGAGCAGGTCGCAACTTTACCCCGGGCTCTTGCCTGCGCCACCATCGATCTCCCCTGTGGCGACGGGGGATCTGTCGGTGAGCTAGGCCCGACGACGATGGAGTTCTACCCCCGCCTGTCTCCGCTGCAGCAGCCAGCTCCTGCTGTAGAGGAGGACGTGGAGCTCCACAAGCTCTCGCGCCGCAAAATGCGCGGGCGCAAGCGCCGCATCCTGCACAGCGTGCACAAAGAGCGCCGCAGTGCGCGCCTTGCTGCTAAGGAGCCCGCTGTGTATGTGGGTGCGGTTGACAAGGCGTCCCGTGTGAAGGAAGCCAAGCTCAACATGTCTGGTGTTTCACGCTCCCTCTCTGAAGCGATGGTGGAGTCTAGGATCCTCCATCGCCCTGCCCCAAGTGCCATTCCCGTCTCCAAGCTGCGCAAGATGGGTCGCTCCTGCATTGCTCGCCGTCGCCTTCAGGAGCTGGACGCGGTGGTCATCCCGCGCCGCTGATGAAGCTTCGCCGCCTCTTTGTGGCTCCCGGCCCGTGGCACTGTTATCGGCCGGGCTCGCCTGCTTTTGGCACCTGCCCCCCCTCCTGGAGCATGTGTGCGCCCTCTAGCATTGTGTGCAGTCGGATGAACTGCAGTTTTTTTCTCCTCCTTTTATCTTTCCTTCGTTGGTACTTCTTCTGGTCTTGTAGCTGTGGCCTTGACTTCTCGAGCATGTGTAGTGCTCCCCTGTTTTTCAGTATTGTCACTCTGTGTCTTGTTACTGAGATTCCTAATAGATGGCCCTTTCTAGCTTACTTATTGGAGCTCATCCTGCTTTATGGTTAATTGTAGATCCTTTTCCTGCTGCTCCTGGAATGTCAGGGGTCTGGGAGAGCAAAGTAAATGTGATTCTGTGCTATCTGAACTGTTGTCTATGCAGGTGGCTATCGCCTGTCTTCAAGAAACTAAACTCTCTTCTCCTGACAGCTGTAAAACCCGGAGCTTCCTTCCTGCCCGCCTAAGCTCTCACTGCATCCTTGACTCAATCGGTGCCACCGGCGGCGTGATCACTGCCTGGGATCCAAACCTTTTCTCCCTCATCTCGGTCACCAGGACAGCCAACACCCTCTCTGTTACTCTCTCCTTTAATCTCGATGGATCCTCCCTGCACGTCACAAATATTTATGCACCCTCTGCAGATAAAACACACTTCTTTTCTGAACTCCGCTCCCTATCCCCCCCCCACCTGATACTCCATGGATCCTTCTTGGTGATTTTAATCTCACCCGCTCTCCCGCCGACAAAAACAACACCAACTTCTCCATGCATGATGCGTCTCTTTTCAACGACTCCCTTAACGATCTGGGTGTCATCGAAATCCCACTCAGAGACAGCGCCTATACCTGGAGCAACAAGCGTGAAACTCCAACTCTCGTCAGATTAGACCGTGTCTTCGTTGATCTAATTTGGAGCGCCACCTATCCCAAAACCACCCTCAATTCTCTTACCCGTTTTACGTCCGATCACGTCCCCTTGCTTGTCAATGTCACCACCGCAATCCCGCGCCCCTCCTGCTTCCGCTACGACCGCTCATGGTCCTTCCATGAAGAATTCCGCCATCTGATCGCCGATTCCTGGGGCTCTTTTAGCCATCATGACCCAGCAAAACTCATTGTTGGGAGATTAAAAAAATGCCGTCAAAAATGTAAACTCTGGGTCCGCCGCATCAGCCCCCATCGGCAGCGCGAGCGCGATTGCAAAGCCATCATTGATGCTCTCGACCTCCTCGAGGAAGAGAGACTGCTTGGCGGGGCTGAAGCACACCTGCGCACCTTGGCGATCGATTCCCTTGAACTTGCAATCATGGAAAAAGTCGCTTATTGGAAGCAGCGCAGCAAACTTCGTGTTGCCGTCGAGGGGGATGAGAATACTAAGTTTTTCCATGTCCATGCATCCCACCGTATGTGCAAAAATACCATCCAATTGCTGGAAGAGGACGACCGTGAAGTCACTGACCATAATGGGAAAGCAACTATCCTTCTCTCCTACTATGCCAACCTTCTTGGTTCTGCCTCTCCCGCTTCCTGGAACTTCGACCTCGCCGAGCTTTATGCTGATCAGGACATGTGGGACCCTAGTGCCCTTTCCCTCCCTTTATCAACATCTGAGAGTAGCAGCGCGTTCCACGGTATGAATGAAAACTCCAGTCCCGGTCCAGATGGCTTCGGCCCCAGCTTCTTTATGACCTACTGGAACCACGTCCTCCCTGATGTTCACGATATCTTCACCAAGTTCTTCTCCCATGAGCTCTCGCTTGACGGCCTGAACCGTGCCTTCCTTGTCCTCCTCCCTAAAAAAGATGGTGCCCGCTCAGCTGCAAACTTCCGTCCAATCTCACTCCAAACCACTCTTGTGAAATCCTTTGCGAAAGTCCTCACTAACAGACTGCAGCCTTTTGTCCCCCTCCTTGTCGGCCCTGATCAGACAGGTTTTATCAAAGGGCGTTGCATCTCCGAAAACTTTGTGTATGCCGCCGAGCTTCTTAGCTGTTGCCATCGTCGCAAATCCCCCACCATTGTTCTCAAAATCGATTTCCAAAAAGCTTTCGACTCAATTTGTTGGGAGAGCCTCGACAAAATCCTTCAAGTCCGCGGCTTTGACGATCGTTGGCGTCTTTGGATCAACTCACTCCTCTCCACTGGTCGCATCTCAATTCTTTTGAACAATATCCCTGGCCGTTGGTTCAAGTGCAAACGTGGCCTCCGTCAAGGCGACCCACTCTCACCATACCTCTTCATCATAGTAGCTGATGTTTTGAAAAAACTCATTGCTGCCAAATCAGCCGTGCTAAAACATCCACTCATTCCCTCCCTTCCCTGTCCTGTCCTTCAGTACGCAGATGATACACTGATTCTTCTCCGTGGTAGTCCTCCTGCTGCTTCCATCCTCAAGGGCGTCCTTGATGACTTTGCTGCTACCACTGGGCTGCGCATTAATTACCACAAGTCCACTTTCATTCCCATGCACATGGACGAGAGCGACTTCGCTGTCGTTGCCGATATCCTAGGCTGCCCAATATCCTCCTTCCCTCAGCCCTATCTCGGGCTCCCCCTCTCTGCTACCAAACTGCGCAATGCTGATTTCCATCCGCTTATTGCGAAATGTGACAAGTACCTCGCAGGATGGAAAGGAAAATTGCTTTCCACTGGTGGCCGACTCGTGCTCACCAATGTTGTCCTTAGCAGCCTCCCCGTCTACTGGATGTCCTCCCTGTTACTCCCAAAAGGCATCATTGATGCCATTGACCGCCGTCGCCGCGCCTTCATCTGGACCGGTGAGGAAACCTGCTCGGGTGCTCGTTGCCTTATCGCTTGGGACAAAGTATGCCTGCCTAAGATTGAAGGTGGGCTCAGAATTAAAGACTTAGCTACCCAAAATCATTGTTTGCTTCTCAAATTTGTCCACAAGCTCCACCTCTCAGATCCTTTACCATGGCGTGATTGGATTCTAAGTGACATCAACTGTGACCTTGGGGATGGTCTCCCAGACGACTCCTTCCTCCGACACATCGTGGTTGCCGAGCTCCAGCGATACCGTGCGTTTACCCGTGTTCTAGGGGGTAACGGCACCTCCACCTCTTTCTGGTTTGACAATTGGCTCCCTGATGGTCCACTCTACCTCCATTTCCCAGCTCTCTTCTCCCATGTGGTCCGTCCTTTTTACTCTGTGGCTTCTGCTCTTCAACCATCCCTGAACCTCAACCTTCGACCATGGCTCAGTACTGTGGCTAGCCTTGAACTCACCTCCCTGAGGGGGCTCATCGCTGGCCTAGCTCTCACTGCTGAAACGGATGCACGTGTCATGACCTGGGATCGCGAAGATGCGACCTTTTCTTCTTCTGCTTACAGGTACCTGGCTGCAGCTGGAGAACTCGATCCCAATGGTGAGCGTATTTGGGCGACAAAGATTCCATCCAAGGTGAAGTTCTTCGCTTGGCTGTTCTGCAACGACCGGCTGCCGACTCGAGCCAACCTCCTCTACAAGCACATTCTGCATGATGAAGACGCTTCCTGCCCTTCCTGCTCGACCCCGACTGAATCTGTAGAACATCTCTTCTACGGGTGCGGCAGTGCCCTAGACATTTGGTTGGCGCTCTCCATTGGGACGAGGGGTGCTACGACTGCCTCCCCTTGGATGTGCCATTACCCCCAGCACCTTCCGGCTGACGTTTGGGATGATGTTCTTCTTATTATCCTGTGGCGTATCTGGAACCGCCGCAATGACGTAGTTTTCAGGTCCCTTGAAACCTCTACGGCGGCGACTCTCCGGCTTATTGCGACTGACATTGACACATGGTCGCACCGCTTCCGTGATCATACTCTTAAACTACACCTATGTACCTGGCGCTCTCATATTTTGAGTGCCCTAATGGCGTAGCCATTCTTTTCCTTTTTTGGAGCAGCTTGTCCAGTCTGGACAACCATGTGCTCCCCCCTGTAAACTTCTGCTTTGGCCCTGTGCCAAGTTTCTTCGATCAATGAAAAGGTGGGGCAACTCGCCCCCCCCCCCCCACATTCTCGGAAAAAAAAAGTTTCTGGTCACATCTTTGGCCACACTTTCTGCACAGTTTCCTGGGAGGTTTGGTCCTGTCATTGAGCAGCATGTGGAATCAGCGAACAAAAGTGCTCTTCTTCAACTTTGTGCAGCCTACAATGCCAACATTGTCTAGGTAAACAGCTTCTGGGTTCCTTTCAGTTCATTTTGTATTCGTTAAGTTTAATGCTGATCATTTATTGCCTTGAGACATAGTGCCACTACTTGATGTTTATATGCATTTTTCACCATATGATACCATTTTGTTCTGTTCGTGCCTGCTTCCGAAAACATTGAATGCCATGTACTAAGGTTATTCAGGAGGCACAGCTGTCACCATCTGCAAAGAAACATCTCATTAGGGACATGTATCAAAATCTAAATTGGGTGATGCCATGTTCAATTTTTTGGCGACTTAAACATATATCTGCTCCATGTATGTAACTGAGGCCTTGTTCTATGTAGAATTGGATAAATCCATATCCATTGTGAATAAAGTTGTCATTGGTTGCTACTAAACATCTCTTACATGTTCTTTGAGATGAGCTATTCATGACTACGTTTATTATTTTGTACGCTGTTTCTTTATCAGAAGTTTCAATGTGCAATATCATCAATTTTATGATTAGTATCCTCCTGAATACTGTGCTTTTAGTCACAAGCAAATTGGGGTAAGCTAGAAATGAAACCCAAGCCAGCAAAGGAGAGGAGATGAAAAGTAAACGTTTATGTTTTTTTTTAGATAAAGGAATATTTGTAACAATATCCCAGCCTCTATATCGGAGCGATATATCCGGCCATTATTACAGAGTTTTAAAACAACGGAACGCAGATTACATGCCACACAGCCTATTGCTAAACTGCCACCCGTTGTGTGCGAAGATGTCCATTGCCGTTACTTCGAGGGCGCGGCAGGCATCTATGACTGTTTTCCTGTCCTCCTCCTTTTGAAGAATCGCCCACATCCTGGTGAAGTATGTAGCCCTGAAAAGAATCTGAAGAACAGTTTGTTTTTGAGTTTTTTGGAAAACAATATCATTTCTAGACAGCCAGACGGCCCAAAGTAAAGCACATAGGCCAGGAAACATTATATTTTTTTGGTGCCTCTTCAAACCCTGCAACCAAGTCCCAAATAAATGTACCACACTATTTGGTTTTGACAGTCCAAAGGTAATAGAGATTATCCTCCATAGCAGACATGCCATCTGGCAATTAAAAAAGAGATGTGCAATAGTTTCATCGTTTTGACAGTAACTGCATAGTTTACTCCCATTCCAATTTCTTTTGGCTGTCTTTTGTTAGGATAACCCCTCGATGTAGTAACCATAGAAAAACTTTGACTTTTAGTGGGATTTTAATTTTCCACAGTGGTCTATTTAGCGGCAGTACTGCGTCATCCATGAGCGCTAAGTACATAGATTTTACCATAAATTGGCCACAAACGTTTATGTTTAGCATGTAAAACAGTAAAGTTCCACTACACTACTCAAATGGCGATATGCAAGCTACAAGTTATTATCCCACACTTCCAAATGTTTAGGTTAGTTGTCTCAACTGTAGAATTTGGTGATGAAATTGTGTACTTCGTGTGCAGTATATTGTAAACTTGTGTGCAGATGGAATTTTGTCAATTGAGTGTTAAATAGTCAGCATAATTTAATTAAATAACTAGCCCACTATTGATATCATTAGTCACTAGCTCTAGGAACAAGAAATGACCAGATTGATCCTATTTGTAGAGAACTGCTCTACCGGCAGCTAATCCACCTTGCACTGTTATTGTTGTATGACACCAGAATGTGGTTTAGCAATAACAATATATGAAAATTTTATGTGCAATATGATGAATAGAAATCACAGAAGCAAACTATTGACCCCAAGAGATTTTTTTTTTCTGTATGAGAACTTGCTTGACTTTGGTAATCTTGTGGACTTCACCCAAAATTTCAGGAGCCAATCTCGTTGGAAGGCATTTGCGTTGTTGTTCAATATTTCTTGTCAAAAGACGAGTCTCTGCGAGTTCCCTAACTTTCAAGCTTTTTCGGCCTCACGGAGGTGTTGGTTGGTCGTGGGATGGGTCATCGGTGGATGTTGAACCATGCAGAAGAAAAGAAGCATTGAGTGTGTTATGGAGGGTGTGTCATTTGATCGAGGATTCTGTTTTTTTGTCCTCGAGGCAGAGGTTCCTTTTTTGGGGGGAAGTATATTATTGGTCCAGTCGGTATGTTGTGAACCTCGCGTGTGTGTGTCCACGCTGGAACATATTCCTACTGTAATTGTGTCTGCTTGGCTGCAGCTCAGGAAAAAAAATGGTATTCTGCGGATGCATTGGCGGGATTCTCAGTCAAGTAAAAACCGTGCTTTGAACTGAGTGAATTGTTTGGTTTCCTTCTTTCTGGAAGGAGAGTTGTTTATTGTCTTCAACCTTGCAATTGCTTTCTGCGTGATATTGGTCGATAAATGTGTAAGTAGCGTTTTACTGTTTTTTTCCCCTGCTGCTCTTTTGAGAAGTATATGCATCTGCGTTGGCGTTGAGCTGCTATGATTCATCTTAGCCAAGTACACATTAGCTGTCTTACAGGTAATTAGTGTTCAAATTGTCACCTCGCAATTCTTCTCAATATCCTAAAATGCTTATATTTTGTGATTAGAGTGAGCTGGAAAAATACACAAACATCTATAACATCAGCGTGTAATATGTTTGATTTTGCATTTATTATGTATTGAAGATTGTTGGGAGAATTAGATAACTCTCCCCGTACAATTTTTTTTCTATCTAGGGTGTTGTAGCACTTGTTAAGTCCCAATTGATTGAATAGTATCTCAAGTCCCATTTTTTTTCTTTTGCGGTTTCACTAATGTAAATCCAGTACGGAGACCATTTGCGATGAGGAGATCAAGAAGAGCAGCGAAACAGCTAATCCAGCAACAAACGGAGACAGAGAGGCACATTGCTGAAGCATAGAGAATGCCATGCAACACTTCATTTCTTGCTTATTTTTATTTATTTATTTGCACAGACAGCGGACAATAGTCCGAGACTTTTTCGGGCCCAGCTGGCTAGGTTTCCATCAGAATTCAGTAATCGTCCGAGACTTTGGTGATCTTGGCCAAGCAGTTGTCCACCGGCCTGGGGTGGGGCAGGTACCTCACCCGGCAGTTGGGGTTCGTCCTCGTCAGCCTGCATCCAAAAAGGTCAGCAAATCATCAAAAGGAAAACATTCATGCATTGTTCAGGTAAAGTATCATCTGAACAAAGCAAAAAAAAAACACTTGTGGTTTTGTGGGTTTCTTCAAGTAAATCCTGAATGGAACAAGTTACCTGTAGCCGAGGAGGAAATGGTGGAGGAAGACGGAGATCTCCAGCTTGGCGAGATCATTGCCGGGGCAGAGCCTGGCGCCGAGCCCGAAGGGGAGGAAGGTGCCGGCCCTCGGCGAGTGGCCCTGAAAGGAAACAAGAGTGTGCAGATCGTTTGAGCTTCGTCATGCCATTGCCATCATCTGGTTGATTGATGCTCATCTTTAGAACCGGTTTATTTATTCAGAGAATGGCAAACGGTGTCTCTGTTGCTGGAACAGTACTACAGTACCTCCCATCTTGAAGGGTTGAACTTCTTGGGGTCAGGGTACACCTGAGGGTCCATGTGCACGCTTCTGTACCACAGCTGAACCTTCCAGCCCTTGGGGATCAGGTACCCTGTTTGTTTGGAGACATTCATGCATGTAGAGTTTCATTCAGGCACAAATGATCGAGCACTCTGGAAATTTAGGAAACATGTGAGGTTTCTGAATCGCACCGTTCACAAAGACGTCTTTGGTCGCCTGACGGAAGGACACGAAGGAGATGTTGACGAAGCGCAGTGTCTCATCGATCACCTTCAGATAGGAGTTGTTCATCAGTATAATTTTGCTGGTTGGTTGCATGACACTGCCAAAGATGGAATATGGTATGCTCACAGCTGACTAGCTGAGTGAGCTGCATTGCTGCAATACAATGCCTTTGCTGCAAAAACACGTTACCTGTGAGAGGTACTCCATCTTCCTGAAGTCTCTCAGCGTCAGCCCCTGCTGATCCGCCGGAATGCTCCTCATGATCGCCTCCTGCTCCGCCTGCAACGACAAGGTGACTGATCAGCAGATGTCGTTTAATAAGCTGATTCCTGAAGAAGATTCAGTCTTTTCCATGATGGTTACAAACAAATCCAGTAGTACCTTGGCCTTTGCAAAGATGTCGGGGTTCTCCTGCAGGAACACGGTGGCCCACATGGTGATGTGGCCGGAGGACTCGTGGCCGGCGTTGAGGTACATGATGAGGATGTCGATGATCTCGTCGTCGTCCAGCCTCCGCCCGTGCTCGTCCTCCGCCTCGATCAGCCGGTCCATCATGTCCATGCCGCCGGACCGCGCGAACCCTGCCTTGGCCGTCGACGCCCGCCGCTCGTCCAGCACGCCCTGCAGCACGGAGACCAGCCGCCGGCGCGCCCCGAGCGCGCGCCGGTACGCGAACCCGGGCAGGTTGATGGCCATGGCGCGCATCCCGTAGTTGAGGTCCGTGTAGCTCCGCTCCAGCGCGCGCATGGTGGCCTCGCCGGCGCCGCCCAGGAAGATCTGCACGATGATCTTGAACGTCATCCGCCGCAGCTCCGTCAGGAAGGCGACCTCGCCGCCGTCCGCGGACTCGCTGGCCCACGCGCGCAGGGACGACCGGACGGTGCGGTCGATGAAGGGCAGGTACGCGGTGAGCGCGTCGAAGCCGTTGATGGGCGCGGCGGTGAGCTTGCGCAGGCGGCGATGCTCGTCGTAGGGCATGGCCACGAACGACTTGGGCCCGATGAGCGCCACCGTCGCCTTGGGCCACCCGGTGATGAAGTTGTCGTCGTCCATGAGCACCTGCTTGCACGCCTCCGGCGTCGTCGCCAGGATCGTCGGGCTGCTGAACATGAAAGCTCGGTACACGCCAGTGCGCCCGAATCTGCATGCCAGATTGCCAAAAATGGCCTTCAGATTTTTTTTTTTGAAAGGAAAAATGGCCTTCAGATTAGATTTAGAGTAATACAAGCGCAACTGATAAGCTTGTCGTGATTGCAAATTTCCAAATAATGCCTTAATTTTCTGTATTGTGGTCTGTGGACTCTTTCAGTTTCAGCCTTTCATCAGTGCAAAAGATAGCATACAGATTGCGAAAAGCAACAGCCCAACATGTATGACAGTATGAGGATCCGAAGAAGAGTACGAGCATTTTTTAATACAGATACTCCTGCCATGTATTGAGGACGAAGTTGCCCTCTGGCTGCAGACAGGATTTAAGCAGCTTCAAGCAGTAGCTCCCTCTTTCGGTCGCGCACTTTGTGTAATAGGCCTATACTTTTTCCTAAACTTTGGTTTCCCGTCTTTGAGACCAAACTAACAGAGGAATGTGAGTACTCTATCCTACCTGTAATGAGTGAATTGTCAACCGTGCGGTGTGATCGTGCGCTTGGTCTTTAGATTGCAGGTTCACGGGCGTCGAGTGTCGACGGACAGCTGCCGTGGAGGAGCTCAGGCCGGGCGGCAGCTATGGCGTCCATTCCTGGATCGAGGGCGCAAGCGGCGACGGTAGGCGGGTTTCTTGGTTTGCGTCACAAAACCAAACAGGCGGGCGGCGGTTGAAGACGCCAAGTCGTGGAGGCACGGGCGTCGGTCTCGGGACTGACGGAGGCGACGAGCGTCGACGGCGTCTAGGGCCTCGCTACGGGCGAGGAGGTGACAGGCGTCGGGCGGCGTCTAGGGCCGTCAGAAGGCCGAGGCGGGAACGGCGTCTAAGGCCACGTCGTGGAGGCGGGAATCTTCCCGCGCGAGGAGTTTTGGCAGTTTTCTCAAAACCGGCCACCTACCCGGGTTTCGCGGACTCTCCAAAACCGCAAACCGGATCCATGTTGGTCCATGGAACCGGTCTGACCGGTCTCCGCGGGTATAAATACCCCTTCACTTGTATTAGGTTTCAGCGGCTTTTGTAACTTGTCCGTGAATTGCTCTTTCTCCCGGGCCACCGCCCCTGTATTTCTCTCCCCCCGTTCTTCTCTTTAGAGTAGATTTTGTCCATGGATTGTTGAGACCTCGTGTTGGATTTGACTGGGAAAGGAGGCCCTATCCTCCTCGTGCCCTCTGGATTTTTGAATCAATCCAATCCCTTCGTTTTTGTGCCCTTTTGTGATGGATTTTGATTTCGTTTTTGGTGCACACGATTGCGATGGTTCTACGAGCTCTTTGATGTGATTCCCATGCTTCTAGCCCAGTTCTAAACCTTCTGGAATCGCGAGCTATTTCGAATTGGATTTCTTGAGTTCTTGAGAAAACCCCATCCTCTTGATCTCATTCTGAAATTCTCGTGTTATGATGATCTTTAGGACGAGATCTCTTGGGGATATGTTCATGGGGTAGATGCGAAGCTATCCTCCAAGTTTCGTTGGATTTGGACTTCGTTTGCTCGAGATTTGCCTTTTGGAGCTTTGGTTGCGGGCTGTCTGGGAGCGACCGGTCTGACCGGTCTGGGACTTCAGCCCAGCCCGACCGGTCTGACCGGTCGGTGAGAGCGGTCTGACCGGTCCAAGGCTGTCAGGTCTGCAGTTTTTCTCGATTCGCTTTCTAGGGCCTTTTGTGTTGGTTTAGCTCTTCCATAGCTATTCCAAACTTCGCCTAGAACTCTTGAGGGCTTGTGGTGTTTTTGGGATACAGGCCGACGGATCAATTTCAAGAGAAATTTTGATCGGCTCCCATTCACCCATCCTCTAGTCGCCAGTTTCGGTCCCTCAATTGGTATCAGAGCTTGGTTGAGGTTTTCAGTACCTTAACCGGTTCGAAAACCACTTGGCGACCATGGTGAGTCTTGTGAAGATCCCGGTGTTTTCCGGCGAGGACTATGCCTACTGGAAGGTTCACATGAGAGCCTTCTTGCAGAGCATGAGAGCCGAGGTCTGGGATATTACCAAGAACCAGGCTTACGTGGTGCTTGCCGCTCGGGTCACTCCTCTTCAAGTGACTGAGCACGAGGCTAACGCCAAGGCTGTCAATGCCTTGTTCGCTGGCATTTTTCGTGCAGAGTTCTCACACATCCAGGGTTTTCAGGAAGCCCACAATATTTGGACGTGTCTTGAGAACTACCACGAGGGCACACCTCAAGTGAAGGCCAGACTGTTCGAGACTCACCGGCGTGAATACGAGAACTTCACACAGGAGCCGGGTGAGAGCACTGATTTGATGTTCAGTCGCTTTCAATCGATTGTGAATAAAGTCAATACGAACAGATCTGCTGATGCCCTTGAGTACACAGAGCACGAGAAGGCCCTCAAGTTGCTCTATGCACTTGACCGCTCTGTGTGGGATCTCAAGGTGAACACGATCATTGAGTCTGCTGGCTATGAGACTCTGACCGTCAACGAGCTTTTCAGCAAGCTCAAGGCCACAGAGGTGGATAACTAGACACGAGCCAAACTCAATGGTGCCCCTCTTTCCAAGAGCGTCGCTCTTGTGACTGGCCCAGGTGGATCGAGCTCTAACGCTAACTCTGCTCTTGGCTTTTCTCTTGCCTCTTTGCCTTCTGTTACAGATGAGCAGCTGGAGACGCTGGGCGACGATGACTTGTGCCTCCTCATCAGCAAGTTCCAGCGCGTCTACCACAACAGGCAGAGGAAGAAGAAACCCGGGTGCTACAACTGCGG
Organism: Panicum virgatum; assembly: GCF_016808335.1. Classification (NCBI taxonomy): domain Eukaryota; kingdom Viridiplantae; phylum Streptophyta; class Magnoliopsida; order Poales; family Poaceae; genus Panicum; species Panicum virgatum. The sequence continues at coordinate 1,759,240 of NC_053141.1, read as the reverse complement.
CGATTTGAACCACTTCATTGCCAATTGCCCCAAGAAGTCCGGCGGTGGCCAGAACAACCACTTCGACTACTACCGCCACCGCCACCGCGACGAGGGAGGCTCCAACAAGGAGCGTCGGCGCCACAAGCACCGCAGTCGTGACCGGGGAGGACGCTTCGACAAGGAGTCGCTCAAGAAGCGCTTCCAGTACAAGGCCAAGAAGCGGGAGAAGGCCTTTCTGGCGCAGCTCAGCGACCTCGACAAGAGCTCCGACACCGACCGCTCTTCTTCACCGACCTCTGACGACAATGACAAGAAGAAGAAGCGGGACAAGGAAGCCACCGGCTTCATTGGCCTGTGCTTGGTGGCTGGTCGGCGAAAGGGTTTCTGCACCATGGCGGGCGAAGCCGATGGTGTTCGTGCGTCTTCAGGTGGACATGCTACACCGACGCACGCCGACTCTTCTCCTGGATCCGAGAGCGATTCAGAGGTAAACTCCACAATCGACCTACTTGATACAGAGGTTAGGGAGTTGTACGCCGCTCTCGACAACCAGAAGAGGCTGCTTAAGGAAGCAGCTAGAGAGCGTAGAAAGCTTAGGGCTGAGCTGGCTTGTGCTAGGGAGAAATCTAGTGAGGATGAGTACGCTGGCTGCATATCTCACATGAATGATCTTGTTGCTCTCCGTGCCAAGCATGATGAGAACGTTGCGAACTTAGATGTTGCTAAGACTTCGCTTGCTGACGTGTCTCATGAGCTCGCTAAGGCCAAGCATGAACTAGAACTGGTTAAGGACGCTCCAATTGTTAGCGATGTGCATGAATGCGATGAGTGTCCTATCTTTAAGTCTGATCTAGCTTCGTTGCAGTCCAAGTTTGCTACTATTGTGTGCGAGCTAGAGGAGCTTAGGTCTAGGCCTGTTCTGCTTGGTGCTTCTAAGCTTTGTCCCACGCTTAGGTCAGAGCTAGACGAGAAGAACGCTTTGATTAAGTCTTTGGGGGAAGACTAAGGTCATGGAGTCTAGCCCACCTATTGACTGCTCTGTTTGCCCTGGATTGATTGCTGATCTGGATAGTCTTGCGGTAGAGAAAGTCAACTTGGAGAATAAGAATACCTATCTTAGGGCGATTCTGAGTTGGGTTTCTAGCAGTGAGCCGCAGTTGGGCATGATGATTAAGCCGTTCAAGCGTGGTGATGGGTTTGGGGTCGGTTACACATACACGAAGTCAGACTTTGATAGGTTGTATGGTAAGATTGGCAAGGCTGCTGGAAACACTACTAGCACGAGCACGCAGCCTTCGCTTGTTGACCCCGCGGATGGTGTGCTTAAAGAACCACCGAAAGCACCTCCGCAGAAGCAGGTTTGGGTTCCAAAGCCCAATGAGCTAAGGAATCCCCTCGACACGCTCCCAGCTGCCGCAGCCCAGGTTGCCCAGAAGAAGGGGGCTGCTCCTCCCCATCTGCAAGCTAGGCCTCCACCTCCCAAGCGTGAGGTGAGGTACCACTGCGAGTTCTGTGACCGGGAAGGTCACCTGGAGGAGTTTTGCTTCAGGAGGAAGCGGGCTGTGAGGCGAGAGCAGGAGAGACGGAACGCGGACATGTACTCTGCTCGGGCGCATGGTCCTTCTAGGCGTGGTGGTATGCAAGATGCTAGGGCGCACCGTGTAGGTGGAGGCCAGGGAGACGGTGGTGGTTACCGTGCTCCAGCGGGTGGTCGCTTTCCGGTCGTGATCCTGGTCATTTTCAGTACGGCTATGGACCATGGGACCGAGGCCTTGGAGGAGGTTTCGATGCTCCACGCTTTCCTCACTGTGGTGGTCGTCAATCACGCGGTAGACGGGACGGGGGATACGCTTTGCCTGGTTTTGCTAACCCTTCTGTGGAGCAAATGGCTCGACACTGGTTTGCTTCTCACTTTGCTAACCCCAGTGTTGAGACATTTGCTCACCTTTTGTCTCACTACTGATGTGCAGGTCGGAGGCTTGGAGAACAGGTGGATCATGGACTCCGGTTGTTCGCACCACATGACCGGAAATGACAAATGGTTCTCCAGCCTCACCCCGATGCGCTCAAAGGAGTACATTGTGTTCGGGGATAATGGAAGAGGAAAGGTACGTGGACTTGACGCTGTTCGAGTTTCTGATTGCTTTACCCTGAGAGAAGTTGCTTTGGTTTCGAATCTTGGCTTTAATTAGCTCTCTGTTTCGCAACTTCTTGATGAGGGGTTTGAGGTTCGCTTCAAGGAGGGCTGTTCACGTGTTTTGGATTCCAGAGGAGATTTGGTTTGCCGGATGACACCTCGCGATCGGGTTTTCTTGGTTGACTTCTCTGGAACCCCTCTTGGCCCTTCTCGTTGCTTGTTGGCTGGTCCTTCTTCTGATTTGTGGAAGTGGCATAGGAGACTTGGACATTTGAGCTTCGATCTGTTGTCGAGACTTAGCTCACTTGGCCTGATTCGAGGATTGCCCAAATTGAAGTTTGAAAAGGACCTTGTTTGCCATCCGTGTCGCCATGGGAAGATGATTGCTACTTCACATCCACCTGTTAATCAGGTGATGACCGCTCACCCTGGAGAGTTGCTACACATGGACACAGTTGGTCCTTCTAGGGTGATGTCTGTTGGTGGGAAGTGGTACGTTCTTGTGATCGTGGATGACTTTTCTCGCTATTCTTGGGTCTTTTTCATGAGAACCAAGGATGAGGCTTTCGAGTTTGTTCGAGACTTGATCTTGAGATTGAAAAATGAGCTACACCAGGCCATGCGAGCGATTCGCAGTGATAATGGCACAGAATTCAAAAACGCTCGTTTTGACGTCTTTTGCAGTGATCAAGGGCTTGAACACCAGTATTCTTCTCCCTACACTCCACAGCAGAATGGAGTTGTAGAGAGGAAGAATCGGACGCTGGTTGAGACGGCGAGGACGATGCTCAATGAGCATAGGACTCCTCGCAAATACTGGGCTGAGGCGGTTAACACCGCTTGTTATGTGTCCAACTGCATTTTCTTGCGTGCTTTCATGCACAGGAATTCTTATGAGTTGCGATTTGGACGCCAGCCCCGTGTTGACCATCTCAGAGTTTTCGGTTGCCGGTGCTTTGTGCTGAAAGATGGAAATCTTGATAAGTTTGAGTCTCACTCGTCTGACGGCATTTTTCTCGGTTATACTTCTCACTCTAGAGCGTACCGTGTGCTGATTATTGATACTAACATCGTCAGAGAGACTTGTGAAGTCACTTTCGACGAGACTGCACCGTGCAATTCTTCTGTCTTTGAAGTTGCAGGAGATGATGAGCTCGGCACCTCCATCTTTGAAGATGAGGAGGAAGAAGCTGCGGAGGGTGAGACTGATGCTACCACGCGTGCTGTGGACCCAGTTGCCTCCGCCACAAGCTCGGACGATGATGACGGCCCCGATCTGACTACGTCTACTTCACGGGGGCCGATCGAGGAGATGACTCAGGCTTCACCAGCTACACCTGAGGAGACATCAGCTTTGGTTGAGGAGGAGGTGACTTCGACACGGGAAGCACCTCGACACATTCAGCGTCGCCATCCACCTCAACAGATGCTAGGTGATCTCAACGAGCGAGTCACCAGGTCCAAGGTAACAAGTATCGCTGGCTTTGCTCTTTCAGCGTTTGTTGCCTCTTTTGAGCCCAAGGATATTGGACACGCTCTTTCTGATTCTAATTGGGTCAATGCCATGCATGAGGAACTTGAAAATTTTGAAAGAAACCAAGTTTGGGTCTTAGTCGAGCCTCCACCTGCTTGTAATCCCATCGGAACGAAGTGGGTTTTCAAAAACAAGCAGGGTGAGGATGGGTTGGTTGTTCGGAACAAGGCTCGTCTTGTTGCCCAGGGGTTTTGCCAAAAAGAGAGTATTGATTTTGAGGAGACTTTTGCCCCTGTTGCTTGTTTAGAAGCTATTCGAATCTTTCTTGCATTTGCTGCTTCCAAGGGTTTTAAAGTTTTCTAAATGGATGTGAAATCTGCCTTCTTAAATGGTTTTATTGAAGAAGAGGTTTATGTGAAACAACCCCCTGGTTTCGAAAATCCCAAGTTTCCAAACCGTGTTTATAAACTTCAAAAAGCTCTTTACGGTTTGAAACAGGCACCTAGAGCTTGGTATGATAGATTAAAAACCTTTTTGCTGGCACAGGGCTTTAAAATGGGATGTGTGGATAAAACTTTGTTCCTCATGCGGTCTGACACTGAGTTCCTATTAGTTCAGATATACGTGGATGATATTATCTTTGGTGGCTCTTCTCACGCTCTTGTCTCCAAGAATTCTGAGCAGATATCCAGGGAGTTCGAGATGAGCATGATGGGTGAGCTGCAGTTCTTCCTCGGGCTGCAGATCAAACAAACTCCTCAGGGCACGTTCGTCCATCAAGCCAAGTACACCAGGGACTTGCTGTGGAAGTTCGACATGAGCGACCTGTCTCCTCAGCCGACTCCGATCAGCACTTCGACGGCGCTTGATGAGGACTTGGACGGCGAGGCGGTGGACCAGAAGGAGTATAGGAGCATGATCGGCTCGCTCCTGTACCTGACGGCGACCCGTCCGGACATTCAGTTCGGGGTCGGCCTTTGTACGTGGTACCAGGCTTCTCCGCGCACCTCCCACAGGCAGGTGGTGAAACGCATCTACAGGTATCTGAAATTCACCCCTGAATTTGGTCTTTGGTACTCTGCGGATTCTTATTTGGTTTTGATGGGCTTTTCTGATGCCGATTTCGGTGGGTGTCGGTTGGATCGCAAGTCGACATCCGGCACTTGTCAATTTCTCGGTACATCTTTGGTGTCTTGGTCCTCTCGCAAGCAGGATAGCGTAGCGCTTTCTTCCACAGAAGCTGAGTATGTTGCCGCTGCTAGCTGCTGCTCCCAGATACTTTGGATGAAACAAAACTTGCAGGATTATGGTTTGAGTTTCAGAAGGGTTCCCATCTTTATAGACAACATGTCAGCCATTAGCATTGCAAAGAACCCTGTCCTACACTCCAGAACCAAACACATAGATATCAGATTCCATTTCTTGCGAGATAACCATGAGAGAGGACACATAAACTTGATCCATGTCCATTCTGAGAGGCAAACCGCAGATGCATTGTACATGTTTGCATTTTGCATTGTCTCACTTGCACTAGCATTCTTGTATGCATTGCTATGATCTTCTAGTGCCTGCTAGTGTGAGTTGATAAATTTGATCATGTATAGCTTGCTCCACTGTGTATATGACATCATCTAAGTGAAGCTATTTTAATTTGAAAATCTGAAAACATGGTCACCCTGTCTTGGCTACTAGCATGTTAGGTCGTGTCGATATGCTTTGCTATCTTATTCATACTAGTGTAGCCTTTCATTCAGCAATTCATACTTGAAATGATCTAAATTTGATAAAATTGTTTGAACTGTTCTTGAAATGGATTGAAAAGATCCAGGTGGGATTGCTTGTCGCACTGATCGAGCTTTCGGGACGGCTCACTTTGGACTTGTGAGAACTCGGGCAAGGCTGTGCATGACTGAAACGAGCGTCTTAAGCTTCTGGTTGTCTTTGGTATAGGCTTGGCCTCGTTGCTAAGTAAAGCATGACAAGCTTTCAACCCCTGGCATTAAGAATTGCTTGATATAATTTGATTGAAAAATGAATGTTTGCACCATGCTTTGGCTGGTTTGGCTCACCTGTATGAGTATGATTAGCACTGCTTTCCTTTCCCTACTTGTTAGTGGTAGATCATGGGTGATGCTTTTATTTCTAGACTGATTTGATATACCCTGTTGAGCTAGATGCAGGTCTTGTTTATGGATGCACACGTGCTTGTGACTAGATGTTGCTCATATCATTGTATCCCTGAATGCTTTCACTTACACCTCTTGCATTGCATTTATTGCATAGCATCTGTTCAGGGGGAGTTTCAGCTTCAGGGGGAGGTTTAGGCATATTTTAGGCTTGATGTGTGCATGTGCCAACAAGGGGGAGAATTTTTGGGAGAAGTGATCGAACAAGGGGGAGCTTTGCTTGGGGAGTGCCTGCTTTGTTTCTGGCTTCTGGTTTTTCTCGTTTTCTCTCCACTTCGAGCATGACTGAGTCGAGCGTTACCTCTGTCTTTGAGGAGTCATGTTTTGTCTCTTGATTGATTGCGTCGAGTCGTTGCCCTTGTCTTAGGGGATCGATCTGTGCTTGAGTAAGTGACTGTTCTTGCCTTTCTGAGCTTTTCGTCACTTGCTTGAGCTCTTCTCTCTCATGCTTCTTTGTTCTTCTCTGTTTTCACTTCTCCTGGTTCGTTTGTGGTGTGTTGACAATGCACTCATCAAGGGGGAGATTGAGGAATGTGAGTACTCTATCCTGCCTGTGATGAGTGAATTGCCAATCGTGCGGTGTGATCGTGCGATTGGTCTTTGGATTGCAGCTTCACGGGCGTCGAGTGTCGATGGAGAGCTACCGTGGAGGAGCTCAGGCCGGGCGGCAGCTGTGGCGTCCATTCCTGGATCGAGGGCGCAAGCGGCGACGGTAGGCGGGTTTCTTGGTTTGCGTCACAAAACTAAGCAGGCGGACGGCGGTTGAAGACGCCAAGTCGTGGAGGCACGGGCGTCGGTCTCGGGACTGACGGAGGCGACGGGCGTCGACGGCGTATAGGGCCTCGCTGCGGGCGAGGAGGTGACGGGTGTCGGGCGGCGTCTAGGGCCGTCAGAAGGCCGAGGCGGGAACTGCGTCTAGGGCCACGGCGTGGAGGTGGGAATCTTCCCGCGCGAGGAGTTTTGGCGGTTTTCTCAAAACCGGCCACCTACCCGGGTTTCGCGGACTCTCCAAAACCGCAAACCGGATCTTCATCAACATGGCAGCATCGCGGAGAAGACTTCGTTTCGAAGAAAGAATCTGAGCCGCCAGATGAGATCGTGTACAGGGGGATGCTGCAGACCAACCGGTCTGACCGGTCCCTGGCACCGGTCTGACCGGTCTGACCGGTCCATGGAACCGGTCTGACTGGTCTCCGCGGGTATAAATACCCCTTCACTTGTATTAGGTTTCAGCGGCTTTTGTAACTTGTCCGTGAATTGCTCTTTCTCCCAGGCCGCCGCCCCTGTGTTTCTCTCCCCCCGTTCTTCTCTTTAGAGTAGATTTTGTCCATGGATTGTTGTGACCTCTTGTTGGATTTGATTGGGAAAGGAGGTCCTATCCTCTTCGTGCCCTCTGGGTTTTTGAATCAATCCAATCCCTTCGTTTTTGTGGCCTTTTGTGATGGATTTTGATTTCGTTTTTGGTGCACACGATTGCGATGGTTCTACGAGCTCTTTGATGTGATTCCCGTGCTTCTAGCCCAGTTCTAAACCTTCTGGAATCGCGAGCTCTTTCGAATTGGATTTCTTGAGTTCTTGAGAAAACCCCATCCTCTTAATCTCATCCCGAAATTCTCGTGTTATGATGATCTTTAGGACGAGATCTCTTGGGGATATGTTCACGGGGTAGATGCGAAGCTATCCTCCAAATTTCGTTGGATTTGGACTTCGTTTGCTCGATATTTGCCTTTTGGAGCTTTGGTTGCGGGCTGTCTGGGAGCGACCGGTCTGACCGGTCTGACCGGTCTGGGACTTCAGCCCAGCCCGACTGGTCTGACCGGTCAGTGAGAGCGGTCTGACCGGTCTAAGGCTGCCAGGTCTGCAGTTTTTCTCGATTCGCTTCCGTGTCTTCACTCGCTCGTTCTAGGGCCTTTTGTGTTGGTTTAGCTCTTCCATAGCTATTCCAAACTTCGCCTAGAACTCTTAGGGCTTGTGGTGTTTTTGGGATATAGGCCGACGGATCAATTTCGAGAGAAATTTTGATCGGCTCCCATTCACACCCCCTCTGGTCGCCAGTTTCGGTCCCTCACTAACTTTGTAACAAACTTCTTCTTCTTTTAATGAAATACATGCTCAGGCACGGTCGTGACGAAAAAAAACAAAGATAATACCAAATAAAGAGCCACAGAGCATATTCGTGTATGAATTAAATAGTTCTCAACTAATCGCCATCAGTTGAAAACAACGCATCACCTGATTACTAATAATCATATACATAGATCCCTTTGGACGGACAGACGGCGGCGATGAAGAATCGACAGGTACAAATTTGAAGGGCACCAAACCACACACTTGTCGATCTAGTCTAGGAAACTAGAGACGATTCCACGCAACATGTGGACTATTTGCAAGGAAAAAGGGTAGGCAAGATGAGCAAAAGCAGCTGCTTTTGACAGCATATGGACGGGGAATCAGGCATTCGAAGAGGTAGGTGCCAAGCAGGGCATCATCCGGTGTTGATAACAGAGCATGGCCTTATCGACGAAGATTACAATATGCCAAAGATGGAATCTGCTGAATGATGGCTGGCATGGGAGTGGTGGTGGAAATCAATCGGACATCTCTTTTCGGGCAGTGGGGGCAGCGCCAGCAAGCATTCCCCCCCATGGTCCATGCATCGGATCAGCCAACACTGACTGACTGATGACTGACTGGATGGCTCTACATGTTCCTGAGCTTGCAGCAGCGGCCTGACAGAAATCGGTGACAGTGATTCACTGATGACTGCTGTGTATATGAGTAGAAGCAGGATATCGTGGCGTCATCAGGTTCAGGCTTCCCGTACCGCAAAGGCCATTGCTTGCATGCTTATATTATACACACCCAAAAATGCCGTGAAGCCAGCCATGGCGATGGCGATGCTCTCAAGCGCCGTTTTCCGAGGCGTTGTCACAGCATTTTCCTACTCCCGGTGTCTTTTGCAGCCATCTGCGGATCTTCGGATAAAAACCCATTCTCGGCTCGCCGGATGAGGCGGCGACAACGTTTTTGATGTCATTTTCTTCTTGAAACGTCGCCTTGGAGATCCTACCTTTGTCACCTCAGCGGCATCGGACGATTCGAACATCCAGTTTCTAAGAAGACGATTGATATGATTGTTTGGTGTTGTGATAAGACTTTGCAAGGAATAAATGTAAACGAAGAAGATGATTGAAACTTAGTCTTCTAGTTTTCTTTCTTTATTTTGGAGTTTTTTTCTTGTATTTTCGAGGGCTATCATCCGAGCAAGGTAAACAATCGAGGGCGCACAAAGAACTTGAGACAGAAACAAGTTGGAGAAAAAGGAAGAGATGATCTTGAAGCCACTTTGTGTGTGCCTGCTTGAGGTCCAGGGGCCAGGCCGAAGAGTCATCATCCCTCCCCTGTTGTGCGTGTGCTTGCAGTTGCAGATGATGCATGGCTAAAAGGGGGGCATCTTTTGGGTGCATTACCCAAAAGCATCCATTTGATTGCACTAGAGTAGACTACTAGAGAGAGGAAAAGAGAGCGAGATGCAAGGACAAGAAGATTTCATCGCCCAGTACCAAACCAACAGGAATTCAACCTTTTTCTTCTTGGAGCCCAATCAAACCGCAGCAATCTCGTAGAAATTCTTCAGGGGTAGAGTGCACAGCAACTGTTTGACACCACCATCACGATGGCTGCTGACAGATGGCTGCGGCAGGCATTGATGCTGCGCAGGGGAGTGAGGGCGGGTACAAGATTACTGACCGGCGGACGAAGGAGGAGACGAAGGCGTCGGGCTTGCCGGACTTGAAGGCGCGGAGGAAGGCCCACATGGCGCCGACGACGGGCCACCCCATCTCCCCCGGCGGCAGCCGCGCGCGCCGCGCCGCGCCAAGCGGCGCCTCCCTGTACCACCCGTGCAGCGCCCGCGCGGCGGCGTCGAGGAAGAGGAGGAGGAGCACGGCGCCGACGAGCACCACGGCCGCCGCCGCCGTGGTGGGCCACCACATCGCCGCCGGCAGTCCTGCAGCCGCGCCCTCGCCCATCTCCGGCACGGTTACCTGGGCGCGCCGCGCGCGTGCAAACTCTCGGACGAGCACACGGCGGCGGAACCGACGACGAGACGAGGGGATGGCGAAGAGGCCGAAATGGAACCGCCCGTCGTCGTCTGGGTCGGCCGCTCGCTCCTCGCGCTATAAAACTCATGAACCGCGCTGCTGTGGGGCCCACAGGTAACACGTCGGTGCATGTGGACCAGGTGTGCGCATGCCTACTCCTGCCTGTAAACTCTCCGAGCACGAATCCCAATGCATATACATATAGTATGGATTTAAATGTTGTTTTGGCTTTTATTTCTAGGTAGGCGATTTTTATCATTTATCTGGACATAATATATATCTAAATACGTAGGAAAAGGTTTATACCTAGAAAAATTAAAATGAAAAAGGAGTATGTTGCTAGTAATTAAGCCCCGTTGAAATGATAGATGAGGGTTCTAAGATTGGATTTATGTGCAAGCTGGATCCTATGATGATACAGTTTTATTTATCCCCTCTCTCTCCTCATTAATTTATTTATAAATCTGTAAAAAAATATTTGGACATCTGAACATTTTTTTTCTATGACAGTAATTAAACTCTACAAGAATATCATATAAACACAACTCCATTCTAATGCCGAGCTTCGTAACAATGGTTGGTTTCATGCCCAAAACTGGATCTCAAAATAATACAGTACTTTTCTCCTCGATCTATCCCTATTAATTTATTGCTAAATCGATAAAAGATCTTATAGGAACAGAAACAGGTCCAGTAATATCCAGTACGAGATGAGCATTCTAATGGTTGGAGCATGCCCAAAGGTGGATTCCTGCCGGCCGGATGGTTTGCACTGTCAGGCGCCCGCTGCGGCCGGTTTTGTTTTTCATCTCAACACTGCAGCATAGCATAGTGCATATCCGCCAAGTGTTGCCGAAACACGCATATGCCTTGTCTAGCTAGCTGCCACTTTATTTTTCTTGCTCGTTTCAACAACGACAAAAAGGAACCATGCTTTCTCTCACGCTGCGGCGCCTTCTGCTAAGCGTGCAGTGTACACACTGCCGTCCATCTACGCAGCCAGTTACTCAAAAAAAAGATCTTGTGGAGAGGTTGGAGGAGGCCCGTTTTTAAATTACCCATTAGCATTGTAAAATCTTGCTATCACACTAGTACAGAATCAGCTAGCAGTCCCGGTTCCCAACCCTCTTTAGTCCCGGTTCCTGGTTATGGAACCTAGTAGCGTCCAAATGTGTAAATTTGTGGCAGGAGTAGGATTGGTCAAATCATTTATAGGTACATAAACTGTTTGGATCATAGTTATAGATACTTTTTGGTAGAGTAATTCTTTCTTGCAAAGAAGCCATTTCTGTACTAAGGTAGGTTGATAGCCTCACTACGGAGGGCATCCTCCCTAATAAGGCAGATACTTCCAATCACGCTTTAACAAAACGAAAAATATTATCGATGAATAAAACACATCTTGCTTATTAAAATATTGGAAATATTCTGCCATAGTTAGTGCAGCTAAACAAACTCTCATATGAGCTTCTGGTGGTTTATTCATTTGGCCATATAGACTAGAGTTACTTGACTAAAGATCCGGATTATTAGTCATGGTTCCCACCCCTTGGACTAAAGGTCCGTGACAAGGCAAAAAATTTACTCCGCACCTAGGACTCAAACCCGATACCGTACCACTTACCTCACGCATATCTCCTTTACCACCCCACATACACATCAGCCTGGGTATTCAGTTCTAACCAAACCAATCAGAAAATTTTGACATTTGGGGTGGTTTCAAATGTGGTTTTATATTTTTGAAAAAAAATAAAAATCTAACTATATCTAAAAATTAAAAGTAATTCATTTTAAATCAGAAAAATATGAAACTAGTACCAAAATTTTTTCTAAAAATATAACCTATCTGTTATTGCTCTATTTGAATCTTAGTTACTCAAAAATAGTAGGCATAGCTACAATCAACCAAATATAAATAGCATAAAAAATGATATCTAAATAACCGACAAGTATCGTACCAATAGATAGGTTATATTTTTAGAAAACTTTTGATATATTTTTCCTATTTTTTGACTTAAAATGAATTACTTATAACTTTTTAGTTTAAATTTAAATATTTTTAATTTTCACAAAAATAAAAAACCATATAAAGGGCCAAATTTGCCCGATTTTAACAATTGATTGACTTGTTATCCAGTTTCGTAGTTAAAGATTGCAAATGGAGTTTTGTAATAGTTTGAGGGTATAAATCGAATTTTTTCTATTTATATTCACACGACGCTGGATCGGATTGGAGCGGAGCCGCTCACTTATGAGGTATGGTAATAGCTAGATTTATTGGCCCAAAGGATTTTACAGCGTGCTGCTTTATTTGCTAAAAATGACCTGGCGATCTGGACAAGAGTGAAATCATACGAAGATACTGATGATGATGCATGGGATCCGATACGCTGTGAAAAAGTAGCTTGTTGTTTTTCGACCTTTCTGTCTAGGAACATCGAGGCAAGGTACAATATGCATAGGAATGACTGGATGTGGAGACATCAGACGACATGAGGGTACAAATTAAATAAGGCCTAGTTTGGTTGTGCTCCATAAAATTTTTGAAAAATCATCTTTTTGCATTTGAAATACTAAACATAGACTAATTACAAAAATAATTACAGAACTCGTCTGTAAATCGCGAGGCAAATCTAACGAGGCTAAGTAATCCGTCATTAGAGGTGGTTTACTGTAGCATTACTGTAGCAATTTAGCGTCCGATTACAGCCTAATTAGGTTCATTAGATTCGTCTCGCCATTTACAGACAGCAGTCGCAATGCGTTTTTTATTTCGTCTAGATTTAAGTCTCCAAGCAGGTGCCGGAAAAAAATTTGAAATTTTGAATTTTGTAACTAAACACAGGCTAAATAAAAGCGATGAGACTGACTCTTGTATTGGCGCATCATCGTACGTGATGACACAGCCAGCGACGAGGAGCTAGCTCAAGATAGTACACACAGACACAGCTAGCGTCACTACTACAGAATATGGATATTGTCCGGGTTGGAAACCGGCTTTAGTCCCGGTTTCCCAACCGGAATCATGACTCCGGGACAAAAGGTCCCAAGCATTGTTCCCGGGTGATGCAACTGGGATAAATGAGAACTTTGTATCCCGGTTGGGTTTTGGAACCTGGACAAAAAATTAGAAAAACAAACAGAAAAAACTGTTTCTGATCATCCGCAGTAGCTCCGCCTCCATGCCCACACCACCTCCTTCCTGGATTCCGAGCTCCAACTCCATCACAAAACTACTTCAACTCGCTAACAAAATGCAATCGCACTTACAAGAATCTTTAGATTGAATCCAGAAATATGTCATCTAACATATCCATTGCACATCACACAAGCAAAAGCACAAATCTAATTCACAACACGAGAAATTGATTTGATTCACATCACACAAAAATTCACCAGCACAATCGCACGAAATAAAAATTCACAAACAAATACTCGTCGACCTTCTCCGTTGCTCGCCCTCCCCTGCCATGGCGGCAAGCGTCCCATCCCCCGCGCTTGGCTTCGGTTCGCTGGCCTCGCTCGCGCAGGGCCGCACGGCGGCGGGCGCCTCCGCCCTTTGCGCCTGGCCGCGCACGGCGGCGAGCATCCCAGCCCCCGCGCCGGGCTTCGGCTCGCCGGCCTCGCTCGCGCAGGGCCGCACGACGGCGAGCGCCCCCGCCCCTTGCGCCTGGCCGCGCACAGCGGCTCGCCGGCCTGCCGACGCGCCCCGCTAGAGCCTGGCCGTGGCTTGCCGTGCCACGCGGCGGTGGGGGCTCGCGCTCGCGCCGGCGCCAAGCGGCGGTGGATCGCCAGCCCCCGCCCCTTGCGCCTGGCCGCGCACAGCGGCTCGCCGACGCGCCCCACTAGAGCCTGGCCGCTGCGGCGGCGGCTGGCGCTCGCGCAGGCGCCAGGCGGCGGTGGCTCGCCGGCCCCCGCCGTGCCTGGGAAGGGAGGAGGATGCCGAGGGATAGAGGAAGGGAGGAGATGCTGAGGGAGGGAGGAAGAGAGAAGGGGGAGAGAGATGTCGAGGGAGGAAGAAGACAGAGGAACGATAGTAAATAAAAGAATTGCAGAGATCGGAGTCCGCACCATCAAATATCCCGGTTGGAATTTACAACCGGGACAAAATGATCCCTTTTAGTTCCGGTTGGAGCTTTTGTCCCGGTTGGTGGCTCCAACCATGACTAAATAAAGTTACCGACCGGGATAAAATGTGTCTCTCTGCTCTATAGTTGTCCTAGACTTGCACCCGGGACTAAAGTCTCTATTTATCCCGGGTCTAATATTAACCGGACAAATTTGAAGGATCTGTAGTAGTGCGTGCGTGACCATAGGCGCCCCATCATATGGTACGTACGTAGTACGTGTCGTCAGTCGCCGGAGCACACCGCACCGGTGATAGATGCGCATGTTCAAGTAACGAGACTGACGCACATGCCTTTTTCTTTCACGTCGATAGATCGGTTGCCAACAATTCCCACTGCTAAAAAGTCTGTGAGCAGCAGAGCAGTGCATCATGTGCATATATCGTAACTATATTTTTTTTCAGAAGCATAAGCACTACATGCATGCAACCACGCACGTACTCCGTACTTGCTTGCTCGTAAAAGGTGTCAAATTAAATTAAATAAAGCTGCCTCTCTCTAGACTTGATTGAAATGAAATGACTGCAAAAGGTAAAAAAAGATGCTGCAGGGCCGTGTCGAGTTCGAGTATAGTAGTGACTGGGTTCCCTCAATTGTTTATATTCTTATTTGGTGGCTCTTATCAAGTTTATTATTTTACTATAATTTCTGACAGCTACGACGATATAAGTGCACTGCCGTCAAGATATATTTTTATAGTAGGATAGTAGTTGATTTAATCGATTGATTCGGGATGCATAAAATTAGAACCCTCGCATTTTCGAAAGGATGGAATACTAATCTAACACTATAGTACTAATTTGCTAGCTATTTATTTATTAGTTAAGCATCGAGCATGTTAATCTATGATGATCAAGGGATTTTGAGTTTGTTCTAATCCAAAACTATTTTAAGTTTGATTAATACAATAGTGTTTACGATATGAAATGATCGATCATAATTTGGATTCATTATGAAATATGTTTTCACAGTTTATTAGTTCTTTAATGTGGTACAAGTAATACGCTTTTTATAAATTTATTTATTAGTTAAACTGGAGATAAGCTAACCTTATATATAGGACATGTTTGGAAGGGCTCCGGCTCTCGCGGCAGCTCCGGCTGGAGCCCTACCAAATATTTTCGAGGTGGAGCGGCTCTGCGCAAAGCCGCAGAAATAGATTTGCTTGCCAGAAGATAGAGCAGATGGAAACTAGATCCGTTTGCTCTAACTCCGGCGCCACCCTTTCCGCGAGGAGCCGGAGCCCTCCCAAACACGCCGATAGTAAGGCCCTCTTTGGGAGGGCTCCGGTCAGCGCCGGCTTCTGCACTGTTCATCTACTGTTGACTACTGTTCACTGGAGCGGGGGAGCCACAAAATGCTGGCTCCGGCGGCTCCAACCTCCCTTACGTTGACTGTAGCGCGGAGCAGAAAAACCAGCTCCAAACTACAGTGTCGTGAACAGTGCAAAACAGTGGGTAAGGAGCCAGAGTCTATGCGGCCGGAGCCCTCCAAAGGGGGCCTAACTCGATGCATGCACCGCGTGATCGAGAGGCTACTGGGAGCGTGAGAAGAAGATCTAATAAGGATTTTTTTAAGGAAGAAATCTGCTCTGCTGTGAGGGGTTTCTTACAAGATATGATGAAGGCATATGATAGGGTTGAATGGAGATATCTAGAAGGAGTCATGACCAAACTGGGATTTTCGAGTAAATGGATCACTACTGTTATGAGGTGTGTAACAAATGTTAAATATGTTGTTCGAATAAATGGTGAGCTCTCGCAAGCCTTTATACCATCAAGGGGATTAAGACAAGGTGATCCGATCAGTCCATATTTGGTTCTTCTATGTGCAGAAGGGTTGTCTTGTCTTATAAAGGAGGAAGAAAGAAAGGGGCATTTAAAAGGGATTAAGAATGGAGTTAGCGGTCCACCTATATCACACCTTCTCTTTGCAGACGATAGTATCTTCTTTACAAGAGGGGATGTAAAGAACCTGCAAGCACTAAATGACGTTCTGCAGACTTACAGTGATGGTTCCGGACAGAGAATTAATCTCCAGAAATCTGCACTTTTCTTTGCTGATCGTTGCCCGGTGCATGTCAAACAAAGAGTGAAAACAATCCTTAGTGTGCAGAGTGAAGTTTGGCATGCAAGTTATTTGGGAATGCCATCCTGGGTAGGAAAATCACCATCAAATACTTTTAATTTCCTACCAGAAAGAATGTGGAAAGTGGTGCGGGGTTGGAGTGATCGCCCATTGTCTCGTGCAGGTAAGGAAGTTATGCTGAAATCAGTCATACAAGCGATCCCTGTTTACGTCATGAGTTGTTTTCGCCTACCAACTGGAATATGTGATAAGATGCGAACTACAGTTTCAAATCATTGGTGGGGTATTGAAAATGGAAGGAAGAAAATGCATTGGCGTTCATGGGAGTGGCTGACTACACCAAAAGCAATGGGTGGCATGGGTTTTCGGGACATGGAGCTTTTTAATCAAGCAATGCTCGGAAAACAATGCTGGAGAATTCTCACATGCCAAGATTCTCTTTGTTCAAAGGTGCTGAAAGGTCGATACTTTCCTCATTGTGATTTTTGGCAAGCACCTCAGCCAAGAAGCTCATCTTACACATGGCGCAGTTTGATGCATGGAAAGAAACTTCTAGAGAAAGGTATTCTGTGGAGAGTTGGAGATGGGAAAAAATTAGGCTAAAAATGATCGTTGGATTCAAAACTACTCTTTACTAAAACCAACAGTTTCTCTTCAAGGTGATATAACAGTCAATTTCCTTATAGATGAAGAAACAAAGAATTGGAATGAAGCCATCATTAGAACATGCTTTCACAATGAAGATGCAGAAAAGATCCTACAGATTCCATTGAGCAGTACATCATGTGACGATTTTCCAGCTTGGCCACTTTCCAAATCAGGTATTTATACTGTAAAATCAGCCTACTCATTAATAAGACTTGAAAGTTTTCATAACTATATGAGTGCCAATGGTAGGGGAGAGAGTTCAAATCAAAAAGGAAATTCTAAATTATGGAAACGTCTTTGGTCTGTTCAGGCACCACCAAAGATGAAGATTGTGCTTTGGCGTATGGCTCAAGACTATTTGCCAACAGGTACTCAACTCAAACACAGGAATATAACTGGCCCTGATATATGCTATTTTTGTCACAAGGAAGAAACTGTTGAACATGTTTTTTTTAATGTGCCAGTATGCATCTGAGGTTTGGCGCGAAATAAAAAGGTCTTTTGGCTTCAAATGTAAAATCAGATATCCAGTCTCGATGAAGCAATGGCTATTTGACTTCCTATCTACTGCAACTGAAGACGAAGCAACAATTTTTACTATCACTGTGTGGCATGTGTGGGAGGCAAGAAATTCAGTTCGCAATGGTGAAAAACAAGTTCATCCCAAAATAATTGCGGAGAAGGCGAAAGCTTATGTACAAATGGTCTTGCTGCACTTATTTAAACCACCGACATCACATAGGTGTGAGTCTGATTGTTCCATTCCAAAGTGGACTCCGCCGCCGGATGGGTGGTTAATGATAAACGTAGATGCAGCAATATTCAAAAGTCCACCACGCATGGGTGTTGGTTTTGTAGCCCGTAATCATAAGGGAGATTTTATAGCTGCAAGCTGTCAGCTGGTAAAAAGATTTGATGATCCAGAGCTTGCTGAAGCAATTGCTATTAGAAGAGCAGTCTCCTTTTCTTTAGAGAACAACTTCCAGCAAGTGGTGGTGGCTTCGGACTGTCAAAATGTGATAAAAAAGATAAACTCCAAGGTTTATGACAGATCTCATGTTGGAATCATTATTCAAGATGTAAAAAACTTGATCACTGCTAATCCTTTTATCTCCTTTGTTCATGTCAGTAGATGGTGTAATGAGGCAGCTCATGTTTTAGCTAAGGTAGCAGATAAGTTTGATGATTTCGTCTGGTTTAATGAGCCTCCGGAGATGATCCGGACCATATTGTGTAACGAACGGTTATCTTAATATATAATGCTGCCTTACATCTCAAAAAAAAAAGAATCGGAGGTAGTGGCCGGAAAGATGTGATGGCGACCGTGAACCGGGTCAGAAGAGGTAGCTTTCGAGATATGGGTGCTAGATAGGCTACGCTGCTAGCTTCTCCTCCACCTAGCTCCTTTGTGGGCATGGCGGCCCGGTCCCTACCCTACTGATCTGTCCCCTCGATGGATCTCTCTCATCCAGCCCCAATGGATCTCGGAGCCGGCCCCTCCCTACCAGCAGCAAACTGACCATCGACTCGTTCCCGACCAAACAAACACCTAGACTCTCCTAATTCCTAAATAAACTTGCATTGTCCGTGGCTTTAGCTTAGGATCGAAATTAATATGGCCTGTTCAATTCTTGGACCAAGCCATATATTGCTAGAAACAACTAGCTAGCAATCACTACTACATAAATGCATATCAGCTTTTGTCTTTAATCCCGGCCATATTTGGATCCGAGACTAATCTAGACATTTGTTCCGGATCCAACGGTCAGAGGACGAGGAGCTTTAGACCGGTTGGAGCCACCAACCGGGGCCGGTTGGTGGCTCCAACCAGAAGTAAAAGTTATTATGAACATCTAGTTTCGTTCACTACTACAAAAATGATTTGTAGCAACGCTCTCCTTTTTTTCTAGGGGCGGATCAAAATTTGACCCGTTGTTATAAATGCAGCATAGCTACTGTAGCAACTAATTCGCCCCTAAAAATATATTTTTAGCAGCGGATCACCCCATCATCCGCCCCTACAAATGGACTCATTTTTTAGGGGCGGGTGAGGGGGTGATCCGCCCCTAAAAATACTATTCGTAGGGGCGGATGAGGGGTGATCCACCCCTAAAAATACTATTTGTAGGGGCGGGTCACCCCTCAACCGCCCCTACAAAATTTGAACATAGTGGGCGGGTAAAAATCGAGGCGGCAGAATGGGCATGGGCAACAACAAATTTTCTATCTTTCCTATCCTCACAGCAGCCACCTCTCTCTCTCGGCAGCCACCTCTTTCCCTTCCCTTCCCTTCCTTCTCCTCCTCCTCTCCAGGCGCCTCGGCGCGCGGCGGCAGGCCCGGCCTCGGCGCAGCTTGCGGTGGCCGGCAGGACCTGGGTGCGCGGCGGCCGGCCGGGCCTCGGCACGGAGGCCGGCGGACCGGGGCGAGCGGCGGCGGCCGGGGCCTCGGCGCGGAGGCCAACGATGTCAGGGCGCGCGGAGGCCGGCAGCCCTGGGCGCGCGGCTGTCGGGGCGTCGGCGCGGAGGCTGGTGTGGCCTCGGCGCATGCGACATGGTGGATCTGGGAGCGGCCGACGGGGCGTCGACACGGATCTGGGCCTCTCCTGCCACCTCCTCGCCGGAGCGCCCGCAGATCTGGGCGGCGGCGGAGCCCGCGACGGCCATGGCGGATCTGGGCCTCCCTCGCCGCCTCCTCGCCGGAGCGCCCGCGAATCTGGGCGGCAGTGGGTGTGGGGGTCATTTTTTTAATTTTTTAATTAATTTGTAGGGGTGGGTTGTCCCATGGTCCGCCCCAAAAGATCCATCTCTAGGGCGGGTCGTCCCGTAGTCCACCCCTACAGATCGGTTTCCAGGGGCGGGTGAGGGGGTGACCCGCCCCTGGAAATACATTTTTAGGGGCGGGTACGTTACCCGCCCCTGCAAACAGCTATTTTTAGTTACGAAAAGTAGGAACATGTACGTTATCCGCCCCTAAAATGACTTTTTAACCATTTATGTAGTAGTGGTCGGTGGCTCCAATTAGAACTGAAATATTCTTTAGTCTTGGTTGGTGGCTCCAATCAGAATTAAAAAGATCATCTACAGATTAGTTTAAAATAAATGCATCTCATCCAATATCACCCCCTTTAGTTCCAGGTGTAGGAACCGGAACTGCGGATCCGGGATCTGGATCATTGTTCCATTCCCACACCTAGGCCTTTCTGTACCAGTGAATAATGGCCTTCTTCAATTCTTGGAGTATATAGACACACACACTAGTACAGATCAATACCAACCTGCCATTGCTAGAAACAAAATCAGACAATTAGAGATATAGCTAGATAGTGGCCTAGCTATTATGGACCAAGCATGCATGTGCTTTCTGGATAGACAGAGTCTTACAGGCAGCTAGCCAACGAAGCATGCCGGCATGATCAACAAAGATAAGCAAGCAAGAAGCAGTTGAAGGAAGAAGAAGAAGCTTAAGCTTAAGCTTAGTATACAAGAAGAGGAAGATATTAAGCAGCAGTAGCCAGCATAGCAGGAGGCCAGCGGAGCTACCACCGACACCTTGCCGACATGGAAAATCTATCGTACCAAAAGGCAATGGAGATGGAGAATGATCAAGATGTTACCTTTAATTTGCATTGTCTCCAAAAAAGTGAAATAATTTCATTTGGGGCTATGCTCATCAGTTTCTATCTAGAGGCCGGCAGATGCATGGTATCCCTTTCCCCTCTCTCTCAAAAAGAAAAGTGGAAACGTCACGGTATGAGATCCTAAAAATTCTAAAAAAGATATTGTTGACATCAAAATCTTGCAAAGTATATTTATAGAAAGGCGATGCGATGAAGAAAGCCGATGGAGAGTACTGGGAGAAGATGATAAGGAAATGCATGGTTAAGATTTTGGTCAAAGGTGATGTAGACCCGGTCAAAGATGGTGACGACTACAGGACGGATCGGATTAGCACGATAATGACGTCAGCAGAAGAATTCATATATAAGAGTCCGATTTCCTTTCATAAGTTTGTAAATATAGTAGCTGTATCTTTCTTTCTTTTTTTTTGTCAAGTTTTAGTGTGTCGTAATCGACTAGTAGGAGTCTTTAGTTTTAGAGTCTAAATAAAATATTGAGGTCAGGGTCTGAAAAAATAATCATCAATTAATACAATTTGTCTCAGCTTATCGCTAAAGCTATAGGAGTAGAAGTAACAGTAGATCTCGACGAATCCTCAGTATTCTCTAGGTTTTAATTACCGGCGCATCGCTATAATTTCATCTAAGTTATTTACCAATTTACCAAGCTCTTTTGAAATCTCACAAGGCTGCACCGTTTCGATCTCTTTGTTAGCTTTAATTGATATCACCATTTATCGATCTCTTTTAAATTCTCTCTCAAAAAGAAAAGTTGGAAACGTCACGGTAGTTCGAGAGGGAGAGATCCTAAAAATTCTAAAAAAGACAGACTCTGGAAATCATCATCAAAAGCCTGTACGTCTTGGATCTAATTTGCTTCTAAACTACCCACTTCTGTTGTTACGAAAAATAACACAAACTAACTCCTAAATCTTCATCTAAGAAATATCGGGCAACAAGACTGCCCATGAACTTTTTTTTTTTTTTGAAAAAGAGACCGCCCATGAACCTTGTGCTGCTGGTGACCATGGAAGTTGCCACTCAAACACCTCGTGGGCAGTACATTCCCGGGTAACGCAGTAAGATGCCGATGGATGTGGCAAGACCAATGCTGTGGTGAAGCTGAGAGTGGAGGTAGCCGTGGACGCTGTCGGGATAGTTTCCAGAGTGCTAGCAGCAGACGCTGGAAAGCAACTGTCGCGCTGCGGTGACCAGGTCCAGGAGTCGAGCACTTGCCGGGCATCTCCCATGGCGATGGGGAAACTCGATCTGCTGATGACAGGGCTGACGATGCTAGCTTTCAGGGGCAGAATGGAGGTCGAAGACAGCATGGGAGATGCCGTCGGAGTTGCTGATGGGCCCCCCTGGAGTGCAGCGGAGGTCGACGACGGCGTGGGCGTTGCTGAGGACACGGCCGCGGCACCGGAACGAATGCAGAGACCCACCAAACCAGGGGTCTATTTGTAAATATTAGGATCAATTTGCAAATAATCGGATATCGAATACTAATCGCAATCCGGTTTATTGGGTTATACGTAAATATACGCAGGGGGCAATATGCAAACAATTGGATCGCGAGCATTAATCAGTAATCACGATCCAAATCTGGAGGTTATCTGCAAGACTGCAACTATCAAGGGGGTGTTCTGCAAAACGTGCATCCGGCGGCGCTGCTGCAGGCGCCTAGTGCTCTCCTGCAGCTGAAAAAACTTTTGGGCACCGTCATCTATCTAGCCTGGAGGATTGCAGTTGCAGAGCATCATGCATACTGGATTACTGGTCACATGCATTCTGCTGTTACGAAAAATGACACATAAACCAACTCCTGAATCGGACGCGAGCTCAACTCAGGACCATAACTTGGAGCAGAGACTGATTTCACAACGTCATGCCCTCGATCACCTCCTGGACTTCCGGAGCAGCGCGGAGATGTACCACTCGTCCATCTCGATGCTGAGCACGTGCATCGAGTGCACCAGGTCCAGCGTCCCGTCCGCGAACGGCAGCCGCGCCGCCACGTTGAGGTGCAGTGCCACCAGCCCCCGCGCCGCCACGAAGCTGTTCAACGACCCGTCGAAGTTCATCGTCGTCGTCACCACCGTCACGCCGCGCTCCCGCATCCGCGCCGCGAACGTGCCCGACCCGCCGCCGATCAGCCGATGTCCAGCCCGATCCGTACCGCGCCCCTCGGCGCCGCCGCGGCGAGCACGCCGTCGATGGTGTAGTCGAGGGAGCCGCGGTCGTCGTCGCCGCCGGCGGCGTCCTTGCCGCCGCGGCGCATCCACCGGTCCTTCTCCCGGCCGCCGAGGTCGAAGCAGTCCTTGCAGTCGTAGCTGCCCTTGGCCTTGCCGCGGTTCACGAGGCACGAGTAGTTCTTGCACGTGTACGCGTCCCACACGATGCTGGTGTCCGGCGGGATCGCCCACAGGCTCGCCGGCAGCGGCGCCGGCTCGACGTACCCGGCGGGGGTGCGCGGCCGGCACCGCCGCCGGGGCAGCGGCTCGCACCCCTTGAGCATCAGCCGCTGCGCGAACGCCTCGTCGGAGGGGCACTCCCCGCCCTACCCCTGCTAATGGGTTGGAATCCGCACCATATTCAACCCTATCTAAAATTAACATATTTAGATATCCAATCTCACCCAACCCAATTAATTAATTTCTCAACTCTAACCAACCCGCCCCATTACAAGCGGGTAATCCATAAAAACTCATGGATTCTACTATGCAGAGGAATTTAGTAGCTCTAAACTTAATGTGGGGAACACATATATGTCTAGCCACACTACTTTACACAGAGTATCTGTCAGTCATATTGACCCATCTCAAAAAATTTCAGTCAATTTCGATAAGATTTTATAGTGTGAACGCGAGATTTTAATTTTAGGGTCCGGCTCTTGATGTGGAGCCCATATGTAGTTCTAGCCACGCTGCTTTGCACAGAGTAGCTGCCAGTCATACTGAGTCATCTCCAACAAATTTCAGTCAATTTCGATAAAATTTTATAGTGTGAACGCGAGGTTTTAATTCCAGGGTCCGGCTCTTCATGTGGGGCCCACAGGTAGTTCTAGCCACACTGCTTTGCACAAAATAGCTGCCAGTCGTACTGAGTCATCTCCAACAAAATTCAGTCAATTTCGATAAAATTTTCTGATATAAACACGTGGTTTTAATTTCAGAGTCCAGCTCTCACGTGGGACCCACATTTATATATAGTTATACTATTTTGTAAAAAATATCCATTTCAACCCACTCCAACCCACCCCAACCCGCATTTATATAGAACCCATCCCGACCCACACCATTAACTAATACAACCCATTTTAACTCATCCAAACACACTCCATTTCAAAACCCACCCCATAAAACTCATTTCAACCCAACCCATTAGCAGGCCTACCCCGCCCGCCGTGCAGTTCATGTACTGCTCCAGCTCGCCGCGGTGCCGGTGGCACGCCTGCCCCAGCGCCGGGAACATCTCGCCCGCGCCGCCGCCGACAAGCCGCCCGAGCGGGAGCCGGTGCGGGCCCACCGCCACCCGCAGCTCGCGGCCGGGGGGGAGCTCCTGCCGCCACAGCCCGTGCGCCGCCGCCTCCCGCTGCTCCTCCCGGGCGGCCTCCATGTCGCGCTTGGCGGCCGAGCCGCCCAGGATGGCCTCGAGCTGCTTGTTCGCCGCGCTCAGGCGGCTGGACAGGTCCACCACCTCCGCGTGGCTCGCCGCGAGGGCGAGCCCCGTCGCGTTCAGCTCGCGGAGCAGGTTGGACGAGCCCCACGCGTGGACGGCCGGGTAGCGCCGGCCGACGTGCGCGTGGAGCGCGGCGCCGGCGCCGGAGAAGACGAGGATGGAGGCCGCGTTCGTCAGGACGAGGAGCAGCACCACGGCCCTGCTAGACCTCCGCTGCTGCTGCTGCTGCTGCTGATCTGATCTGGGCTTCTTGGCGTTGTCGTAGTCCATGCTCCTCCCCCATTCTCTTCTTGATGCAAAACCAAACCAAGGTGCTTCGACGCAGTGGCATGCCATGCCATGGCGCGGCAGTGTTTTATAGGTGCGTGGTGGTTTTGGCAAGTTTAGGTGACGACCAGGGGAGGGAGAATTGGACGAGAGGTTTCCGGACTTGGATGCTTAGAGCCGATCGAGCTGTTGCTTGAGGAGTGATCAAAGCAGAAGGGGTGGGTGTATTCATTTGCAACATGGAGTGGCAGTCAACACATACACACACCTTGCTATCTTGGGAGGCCTCGCAGCAATTCTGTTGTGATCTACTGGAAGGGAAGAGCCAGCTGCAGCTACGTTCCCAGCATAATTTGTCACTAGTCAGGTAGAAGAAGAAGAAAAGAGCTACCAGAACTGAAGATGCAGTCAGGAGCCCGGAATCATGATGCATTTAAGCTCAAAATTGTGTATCAGGAAATCTTGACATGGCAAAGCTGCTCAGGCAGATTACAAGTCTAGGCTCATGTCTACCAGCTCACCATGAAACCTCTGATGAAGCCGAAATACCAAGACAAAACAATACAACAATGGAGTAGGTTTATAATCCAACAACATTAGCAACAAGATCATTAAGATGTAAGACCACAACAGTGGCCATGATGTGGGTGAGAGTACACGAACTATGCCTGTAATCTAAGGTTGATGCCATCCCAATTCCCATCCGTCGACCTCATTGACCCTTCTAAACTAAGCTACAAGAACTGCTACGTGCCCCTGTTGCAGTGACCTGTGGGCTGTGGACTAAACACACTTGCAGACCTATATGGTTCACTATGATATTGACAAAGGGAAACCAACTCACTTGCAATACGGATTGCTTGGCGAGCCCAACTGCAAGAGTCACCTTTTAGCCACTGAATCATAACCTTCACCTATCATAATTCCTAAGAAAGTAAGCCACCTGTACTGCCTATAGACCAATATAGCTCAGATCACAATTTTTCGCTCCCTCTTGGCTCTTAGCGGGGAAGCCCTTCTATATCCATAAATCCTAGAAGTCTGATGATTTCTTAAGAAAGAGCAGTCAGGACTCGGGGAATTCAGACATTCTGCTTCACTGGCATTGTGCACCGTTGAAAATTCATATCATAACAAGCATCTCATATGTACAGACAGACCGACTGGAGAAGAGGAATCTGTACACGGCCATCCCAGGTTAAAACTTCTCCCCCAACAGAAAATTTTTGTTTCCACCAATTGCCATTTGCCAGTGCCAAAAACAGCAAAAACATCTATTGCTAATATTACCTCCAACCCCATATGTAAAGCAATCATCTTATCTTGTATGCCCAACCATGTTCACTCAAAAATGCCTGTACAGCTTCCTTGATGGCAAGATTTGGAACTAGTTGGTGTGGTTCAAGCGCCTCACGGGTCAAGGGGTCGAACTTCCCCACCTATAAATTTGGAAAGTTCATAATTTCGATACTTAAAACACTAGTGCACTGCAAACCAAAAAACAGAACAATTGCCAATGCTTGTTTCAGTTACCGTTTGAAGATGATCAAGAAGTACAGCCCTCTCATATGTAACTCCACTTGGGGTGATCACTGGATCTCTGAAGATATCAAGTGTAATTTTGCAACAGAGATGGTCAGGAACCTGAAAATAAATAGATTGAATGATTAGACCAGTCAAGGCCAACCGAGCAAATGTGCATCAGGCAGTTTAGTACTTCTGCTGGAGTATCAGTCTTTGCAGCTTTCTTGAAAACTTCCTCAAGCTCATTTAGCTGTTCTTCAGGTGCATCAGCAGCGGGATTACTAAGGCTGTTGTAATTCCTAAGAGCTTCTTTACATACTACCCTGTAAAATGATGAACAATACATTAGGGTACCAGAGTACACCCCTGCAATACTAATTGTGCAACACAGAGAAAATCTTCACGCACTTCAGCTTTTGCAATTGAGAGGCTCGTTCTCTTGATAAGCCTTCCCACTCAATGTACTTTGCTTTAGAAAGCTCTTGCCAGATCTCCTCAACCATGTAGCTTGCAGGATGTGCACCCCTTCCAAGCTCCAAGGACTAGTTTTGAATAAGTTTGGTTCGTCAGAAATAAGGATAAACAGAATTTAAAATTCTAACTGAAATAACACAATCGTCTGCATTAAACAAGGCCTTCATAATTATGGTTTTCCTGTTTCTATTACCGATTATTGATTCTGGCTAAGATCAGAGTTTTCATCTTTAGCAGATCAAGCAAACTGGGACAGGGCATCTGGATGCTATTATTGTGTTAACACACAGACACACGCTAGGGCAGGAGGGAGGGAGGAGAGACCTTCTCCAGTGCTTTGATTCCTTCAGATAATCTTTGGCTGTTGACAAGTGCTAGGCCAAGCATGTAATGTCCCTGCCAACAAAGTAAATAAGTTATCATCTAAAAGAAATAGAATAAGAGATGAGGAGGGTAAAGATGATGTTTTACTCATCCATAAAAACAAAAGAACAGTTATGCTGCAATGCAGTGCCACAACAATTTCAACAGTGAATGAAAGAGCGACGTCAAAATGGTAAAACCCAGTTATCCGCAGTTAGCAAACAAGTTGCAAACAGATTCTGTAGTATTTGAATTTAGTTCTGTTCCTTCCTCTTGACTCCAGAATAGTGCATACCAAAACTTAATTACAAACATATCTTACAAGCTCTATTGAAGAAGTCAGAGTGTACAAATTTGAAGCATGTCTTACACATGATCAGTTCATCAGTAAAGGTTGTCGTATGGACTCATATAGAGAATCTAGATCATTCTGCTAAAGTCAGAATTGTAGACCCCATTTCGCAACTACTTCAACATAGAATCAATAACAAAGGACAAGAGACTTTTTACCTATTGCCAAATCAGAATTATAGGATGTTCAATTAAAGCGCCATGAGGCAAACAAAAACAAGCTCAACAACTGAGTTGTTCTAGCACATCCTGTTCTCAGGTGGACCCTCCATCTGAATGACAACAGGTGCCTTAGCTAGTTCATGTGAAATCAAAGGCCACAGGCCAGTTTCACATTGTGCTAACCTGCATAATCCAGCTAGCAAATGGAATCTTCCCAGCTCCATTAAAATAGCTTTGTTTTGGCTCTAAAGTAGAGATGTTTACTTATCTCTAGTCATGGAATGTGCCAAGAGTGGATTTAAACAGGTCATAACAAGTGCAATACAAATGACAAATCCATGCATCATATTTGTCAATGTTATCACTTCTCTTTTGTGATTTTGAGCTGATTTCTTATGTTCTTGCCTCCCTCCTTTTGAAAATTAGCTCATCTCCGCAAAACCTAATGAAGCCTCACTCCACTAGCATGTCCTTGTGTGCAGCAGGTGCAATACTAACATGAGATATACTAAATCTGCTACATATTTGATTGAGAAAAAAATGTTACGGAAAATGCAATTTGTTTTCCCAATGAGAAAACCATGTCCCTATAATGCACAATAAATTTCTCAATAATTTTACATGCACGCATAGTCAGCTTTGAACAAAAATACACGAAGGCAGATCAAGGCATCCACTCACCTTAACAGATTGGCTGTCAAGCTGGATAGCCCTTCTACAATCTTCCTCAACCTTAGCCCACTCACTGATAAATTCAATAGGAACATAGTATGAGGCAAACTCTTAGATTCTCACCAAAACTGAGAAATAAAATGCACCAATCAAAAGGGACTAGCAATTTTACAGACCTCCGCTTCTTATAGCAAAGTGCTCGGTTGGTCCAATATACTGCAACATTTGGGCAGAGTGTGATGGCCTGTTAAGCAGAATAGACACTGAAGTTAGCAAGGATTGTGCAAGCTACGCAGGGCTTTACAACTGCCATCGTAGTTGCTAGTATACAGTTCATATTTTCAGCATAATATACAGTTCATGTTCATCATTGATTCATACATGCTTTCACTACAACTACCATCATTTTACGAAAATCTAGACAAATGGATCTATTAGGTATAGAGGTAAACTTTAGTCTTAGTTGAAAGGCTAAAACCAACTAATCCAATGTCATATTCCTTAATGAAAAATTGATACTCCCTCCGCTCCAAAATGTAGGCTGTTTTAGCTTTTCTAGGTTCATAGCTTTTGCTATGCACCTAGACATATGTTACATCTAGATGCATAGCTAATATTATGAATCAAGAAAAGACAAAACGAGCTACATTTTGGAACGAAGGGAGTATTTAATAGTCCTGTGACTCACAAGCATAACGATTCGATTCTAGAGGCTTCTGATGTTTGTACAGTATATGATTGGAACATTTCTCTGCCCAGTCTCCATCAATTCCTCCATCTCCCAGCAACCCTCTCACAACCACTTTCGCTGCCTAGTGCTAAATGTCTAGCGGATTACGAGTACAACAACAGTGCATTAGAATTTGCCACAATGCCGTAATAGGTAAAATGCTCTTCAACTTGCATTGTTGTGCAGCGACTCTTGACTATATAGCAGACATCTCTGTTTCTCTGTTTTAAACAAATGAACTAATCAAGATAGCCTTACAGTAAGGAGTAATATGCGTAATCAGTAATCAAACCACCCAACTGCCCAGTGCAAACAAGCTTACATCAACGGTGACCGTCTTCAATGTAACATGACTTGAAACCACAAACCAGAGCCGCAAGTTATCACGTTAACCATCCTGATGGGCAAAGCCAACACCGCAAATTAAACTTACCTAGCCATGGTTAGTACCTAGCAGTACGGGAAACAAATCCAAAGAATTTCGTTAAAAAAAACGTGATATGCCAAACACGCTGCTGCTTTCCGCGGAATGCACTAGCCTAACTGATACCTCACTCACTGCAGAGCGCATCGATTGAACAGGAGAGGGGGGAAAAACGACGCCTAACAAATGCAAACGGCAAGCGTAACTGGCGAATCAGGCGGCGAAATCCGGCGCGGGGGAGCTCGCCCCGGCGGCAGCGAGGAGGCGGCGGGCTACGCTTACCCCTGTGTAGGCGTCGATGGCGGCGCTGAGACGCTCCTTCCTGAACAAGGCGTTGCCCTCCTGCTTGAGCAGGTCCGCCTGCCGCTGCGACTCCGCCCCGCCGTCCGCCGGCGCCGGCGCCATCTCCGGCGGCCCCTCCTCGCCTGCTTCGCGCTCGGCGGCGGAAGGGGAGCGGGGAGGAGGCGCGATTTGTGCTCGTGTGGGATTGTGGCGTGCGCCTGGAGGCTTCGTGTTGGTGGGGAGCGGCGGAATGGAGCGGCCGGGTGGGTGGGGGACGCGGGGGACGGGTGATTTTGCGCTGAGGCCCCCGGATTTGACTATACGAGGGCTTAATTGCAAAACATAATAAGAGACCCCACGCAAATGAGAAGTTGATCAATTTGACAATCAAACATCACCTCCTAGAAATATATAAATTCCACGTGGAATCCACATCCTATAGATAGTGAATCCACATCCTATTGATGTAGCGTGAAGGGCATGGTATATGATGTTTTGATGCGTGTAATCTTATCGTTTAGTGAT
This sequence comes from Panicum virgatum, assembly GCF_016808335.1. Taxonomy (NCBI): domain Eukaryota; kingdom Viridiplantae; phylum Streptophyta; class Magnoliopsida; order Poales; family Poaceae; genus Panicum; species Panicum virgatum. The sequence continues at coordinate 1,729,423 of NC_053141.1, read as the reverse complement.
ATCGTCAGAGATGCCACCTAACATGCTAAAATTGAATGACACCGCCTGTTATTCACTCTTTGAAAATAGTCATCCACAACTTTGAAAAGTTTTCGTGTACCTTACCTCCTCCTCCTCCTCCTCTTTGAGTTCTTGTTACTCTTCTCTCTTTGCGGTTCATGTCATTTTATTACAGACAAGGAGGTGGTTGCTTGTTATCTTCCATTATTGCTTGGATTGTTTTGATCTAAACCCATTTATATGTCTCACTAGCCATATATGCACGTGCGTTGCTACGGTCAAAATTATTTAAACATGGTGAATATGATTAATAAGCAAAATTGTGATCCGAACAATAGCCACCGCCTCTTTAATCTCCGTTGTTCTGTCACACCTTGTCGTTCTCTCCACTTGTGTTAATTTGATAAAGATTGGAGTACTGTATAAACCTTAGTTTGATATGGCACGAGCCGGACCTGACCATATATGGGATGTACACACGTGGTGTGCTCCATGTCTGTTAATGTGTGTCGATGGACGGACGACACAAGCATATCTTATTTGATCGAAAAGTAGTCTAATTTTTGTTTGTCTGGCTCATAATAGTTTAGGCTTATTTCAACTCATGTAACTTAGTCCTAATGTGTATAATCCCAAATCCATCATCCCCAATTTCTTATGCGCTCTACGTCTCTACATGACCGATGTGGTACGCTCCATGTCATGTGTCCATGTACGAACGGCACAAACATTATCTTATTTTATCGAAAAAGTAATCTAATTTATTTGCTTGGCTCAAATTTAGGCTTATTTCAACTCATGTAACTTAGCTCTATCAACGCGCATCCCAAATCTATCCTCAATTGCTTATGCACTCTACGTCTCTGCATGACCGCCGCCTGCCGCCGGTCCACTGCACAGCGCAAAAACACCTCTCCTCTCTGCTCTTTGTTCTACTGACAAAACGAAGCAGCAGCACCTCTTTTCTGTTTTCATCCAGCAATATAGGACTATAGGAGGCAATAACATCTCCTTCGGTGCTCGTCTGATCTCTATGAGCAGAAGAGCACGCCATTAGCCCCAGCTCCACTCAAACAAGCAAGCAGGAAGACACTTTCCTATGACACAGCCAATTCTTCTTTTTTAGGAACCGCTGCCACTGCTAGGCAATGTCGTGCAGCAGATGGAAGGACTGAGGTTGCAGGGGTGGGCCTCCGCCGCTGCGCCAGATGAAGGGAGTAGAGGTGGATTGGATTTGGAACCAGTAACTCCAAGGTGCACGTACGCTCGGCTTCCAGCCTTCCGGGTCCGGATGGCAGCAACACGTTTATAAGCATCTATGCCCTCTAGGTATGTTTCGGTGATTAATGACAATTATTATTGTGATTAATGAGTTTGTGCAGGTTAATGAATTATTATCGCTCATTGGATCATGTGTTAAAGAGGCCCTTAAATTTCATTATTCAAAAAGGCGATCTCGGTATTCAACTCAAGTATATAACAAGACTAAGGATCTTTCTAGTTCTAAGTGTCGCAAGGTTGAGAAGGACACTTAGGTTAGTATATGTTTTATAGTTTTGTAGAGGTCGCACTATTAAGAGGGGTTAAAGTCAAGTAACTTGAGCATGGACATAGTCAATCAAAATTGGATGCACACTATGGTCACTCATGTTCTTAGAAGTTCAAATAAGTGATTTTCAACTTATATCTCAAGAATATTTAGATTTCATTCAAGACTCAAATCAGAAAAGGCAAAATCAGAAAAAGTCTACACACCGGTTTAACCGACGACTCTAATTTTCTATACGTCGGTTAAACACAGTTATCAGAGTCTGGACAAGTACATACACCGGTTAAACCGACGCTATTTGAAATTAACGTCGGTGCAGTTGACCAGTACGTTGGTTTTTTCCAGGGATTTCTAGTTATACTCACCGGTTAAACCGACGATATTTGAAATTAAACGTCGGTGTAGTTGTCCAGAACGTTGGTTTTTCCAGGGATTTCTAAAGGTTATACTCACCGGTTAAACCGACGATGGATTTGAGTTAGCGTCGGTGCAGTTGTCCAGAGAGTTGGTTTTTCAGTTGATCAGTGGACAACTACACTCACCGGTTAAACCGATGCTACGTCGGTTAATTTGTCCGAGTTGTAAAAGCTAGTTTTCCAAGTAGGCAGTTTACATTCATCGGTTAAACCGACGATGACTTTTGGAGGACCGTCGGATTAACCGGCGTTGCGTACTTTTCTGGCAGCTTTTCTCCAACGGCTCTATCCGCGTGAGCTACCTATATATACCCCTCCAATGGGTCATTTTGAAGTCTCTTGACACCAGGCAACATTCATACACTCATACTATTGTTGACAGCCACCTTGAGCTTCATATTCCACACATTTGATCATTCAATTATTCAAGAAGTAAGACTAAGGACTTGAGTAGAGAGAAGCTTGTATGTATCCGTTTTTGGTGATCGGTTCTTACTCAAGTGAAGGCCCTAACTTGTTACTCTTGGTGATTGGCAGCACCTAGGCGATCTTGGTGATTGAGGTGTTTCTTCCGGAGCTTGCCAAGTTGATTGTGGGAGCCCGAAAAAGTTTGTACGTGGCTTGAGCTCCACCACGCCGGGATGGTGAACGGGGACTCTTAGTGAGCGCCCTCGTCTCGGTGACATGTGAGGTGACAAGACTCTTAGTGAGTGTCACAACGTGGATTAGGGGTGTGTGCCAACACATCGACCCCACGGGAAAAAATCCGGTCGTCTCTTGCCCACTATTTACTTTCAAGCACTTACTTTCATGCAATTATTCATGTGCTTGACCTTAGAGATCATAACTTAACTCTAACTTGCTTAGTTTCATATCTTGTTGTATCTTTGATAGCTTGTGTAGTTTGCTTAGTTAGCCGGTTGGTGGATTGAGCCCTACTAGTATTGCATAGGTTAAGGTTGTTTTATTTTGTATTAGAAATTTGAAAAAAAGTCCAATTCATCCCTTTTTGGTCCATCGATCCTTACAACGTTGCCTCATGACCTTGTCCGACTTCAGAACAGCGATTTAGTTTATTTGGCCCCACCATGACGGACTAAAAGTCAAAGTACCACAGAAACAGTTCGGTTTTTATAAATAGGTAAATATAAAGATTTTATTTCTCTTATCTCGAATTACTGCTGGTACAAAGCTACAATTCGTATATTAATTAACAATTAACTTTGATAAAAAAAATCCAAATACATATATATTTTTTCGAAAACATTACCCATCGCTCTGTCATGCAGTAACTCTTGTATAGCAAAAACCTAAACCGCCTTTTCAGTTTTCAATTAGCAATTCCAAATAAACTGGCGGTAACAAATTCCATGACAAAACACAACCTGCGAATTGTCAAATTTTTTTCGTACGAATTTTCATTGCCTGCAATCAGCAGCGCAAGGGGCACCTTTTTGTTTTTGTTTTTTTGAGATTGGAAACGAATCGACCTCTCCACCCGAGCTTGCACAGCTGCGCGCGCGGGGAGAGAGACATGGCGACGGAAGAGGAGATGCCGGCGGCGGCGGCGGCGGCGGCGGCGCCAGCTGGTGGAGGCGGGGACGACGCGGAGATGCGCGACGCCGCCTCGCCCTCGGAATCCGACTCGGACTCGTCGGACTCCGACGACGAGGGGGCTGCCGGCGCCGACGAGCTCCGCATCCAGGCCCTGGAGCAGGCCCTCAAGGAGCAGCCACTCGACTACGAGACCCACGTGCAGGTATCCTTCGCGCTTCACCTCCCCCGCTGCCATGGCGCGCTAGGGTTTTGAGTGGGTTTAGTCACTTGTTGGCTCCTGCATCTGATGGTAGCTGCGCTGCTAGGGTTGGAATCAGTGCGTGCTCTTACGCACTCGATCCCATTTGCTAGGCTAGTTGTGCCCACTAGGCTGTCAATTTTGGTGCGTGTCAGCTGCAATGCAGAAATGGACTGTGAATTCTTTTTCACTGCTTTTATTAGCTTAGTTGTGGAGTAAGTGGGGATGCTTCCTCGTGTAGCTGTTCTTACATTACCTTAGTTGGGTGGGCACTGTTTTTTGAGAGACTTCCCATACTATTTGGTATTAGCTTCCTGCTGGTGAATGTTGTGCATCTGTTGTTTGCAGTATATCCAGTGCTTGAGGAAGTCAGGCAACATCGAGAAGCTTCGTGCGGCAAGGGAAGAGATGAACAAGTACTATCCTCTTACCCCGAAGATGTGGCTGGAGTGGGCGAAGGATGAGATCTCATTGAGCACAAGGTTTGTGATGCTTTCTCCTGAATTATTCGTGTCATGTGGGCATGTGGCAGTCCACACTTCAGATTTTGTCGAGTTTCATTCTTTTGCTGTGTCTGTCTGTCTTGGTTGTTATGTCACAGTGAGGAATCTTTTGGGGATGTTGTAAAGCTCTACGAGCGTGGGGTGCAAGAATACCTGGTAATTTGTTGTTCGCAACATTTTGTTGTTTAAACTATTGATCTTGAGCATGTGGGTTGTGGAGTGCTAACTTTTTGTGGTGATAATTCCACTGCAGTCCATTAGGTTATGGAGGGATTACCTTGACTATGTTGAAGAGCATGATCCATCAGTATCCCAGTGTACACCTGCCGGCCTCTCCAAAATGAGAGATTTGTTTGAGCGTGCTATCACTGCAGGGGGGCTGCATGTTACTGAAGGCAGCAAACTGTGGGCAGCTTATAGAGAATATGAGATGGCGATCTTGATCACCATCAGTGATGAAAATGATGAGGAAAAGGCAAAGCAAGTTCAGCGTATACGCACGCTATTCCACCGCCAGTTATCTGTTCCTTTGGCTGAGATGGAATCTACACTTGTTGAGTATAAGAGCTGGGAAGCAGAGCAAGGGAATGCAAATGATCCAGGGTCCACTTTTGATGGTGTCCCTTCAAATGTCACATCTGCGTACAAAAAGGCCAATGATATGTACAATGAAAGGAAACAATACGAGGATCAACTAAGCAATGCAGGCGCATCTGAAGCTGACAAACTGCAGGAGTTTCTGGTATGCTAAACACAATTATGATCTTACTATTCTTAACTTAATCTTGTTTAAATTCGTCCTGTAAGCTGCTACCATTTACTTGAGAATTGGTATGCCCTCCTATAATCATGTCACCTTTTAGGATATTTTTCAGATCAGGTTTGTCTGTGACTCTGAGTAGCACTCCTGTGTTCAAGTTTGTGGTGAAAATTGACATATTTGTTGAAAAAACTCTTTATTTGAATTTTCTCCTTTTTTGCACAGTTTCTCCTTTTTTGGGGGTGGGGGAGGGGGTGGGGTGGGGGTTAACTACTGAAAGTTATAGAATTACTGTTCCATTTGATGACCTTGCTGGGGAAAAAACATTTTGTTCGTCATTTCTGTCCTCTGAATTTGGGTTTCTGTATTCCAGCAATTTTATCCATGGCCCTGCTCAATTAGTATTTTTAATAGAATATCGTATTTGGAAACCAAAATGTTCCCCTTATATAATTCAATTGTGGATGAAACAGAAATACCTCAAATTTGAAGAGTCTTCTGGTGACCCTGCTCGTGTTCAAGTTCTTTATGAGCGAGCTGTTTCAGAGCTTCCTGTGTCAAGCGATCTATGGATGGGATACACAAGCTACCTGGATAGAAGCTTGAAGGTTCTTTTAGAAACTTGTTTGGCAATACATGTAGATTCAACCATGATGATATTCTTTCTTTGTAATATCAAGAGATGCTTTTCTCTGCAGGTGCCTTCTGTACTCAGAAGTGTTTATTACAGAGCCACAAGAAACTGTACATGGGTTGCTGAGTTATGGGTCCATTATTTGCTATCTTTGGAGAGAATTCATTCTTCTGAAGAAGAGCTACGCCATGTAGTTTCTTAGTTCTCTCTGTTGACACGTAGTTGGAGATTTTGCATATTAGATTCTTTAGATCTTATATATATGTGAAATAGATGACACAGTTAGTTCAGGTACCATGGTTCAAAAGCTAAGCTGATTATAATTCTGTATAGTTTTGTTTAGGTAGCTGTAGATGTTATCATAATGTCAATGATATAATGATATAATTCTCTTATCATAAGATTATCTAATACCTGCTAAATGTCCTAAAGCATCCTGGCAATCATCCAGCAGAGTACATTGTGACAAAACTGAATGTCTAATGTGTTCACTGCACTTTTTTTTTTGTTTTGCCATTTTCCTTACTTTTTTGGTAGTTTTGGAAGAACAATTCAGCTTCATCTATTTCTGTAATGTATATTGGGAGCTAATGATATATATGTGCCTGTACATTTCAGGTGTTTGAACGGGCAGTACAATGTTCTTTTCCAACCATACAAGAGGTGAGAATGAATCGTGTTGTTTTATTTTGGTTACTTTCAAGATAAAAACCAGAGCATAATTTTAAGGGTTTCTTCTGATCAACGACCGTTGCGTGTTAACTGTTCTGGTGGGATGTGGATTCTCATTTATTTATTTTTAATTGGATGGCTAAACCTCTGCAGTATCTCAATGTTTATCTTACTCGAGTTCATAGTCTAAGACGGAGGATTTCAGATGGGTTGGATTTCCAGCTGATTAGGCAGACATTCATGGTATATTGCCTGTCACCTCACCATTTATGTGTATTTTCTTAATTTTGCTATAATTAATCATGGCATATAATATCAGGATGCTGCAGAATTTCTCTCACCTCAACTGGGAACCAAGGAGTTACTGCACTTGAATGCGTATTGGGCCAAATTAGAGCGTAATCTGGGCAAAGATCTTGCTGCAGCTCGTGGAGTTTGGGAAAACACTATCAAAAAAAGGTATAATGTTTGCTGTGTGCAAATAAATAAATTGTTGTTTTCCTGGCTATCCGCCACCCTTAAATCTATTTATTATTCTCCCAGCGGGTCTGTTTTGGAAGTCTGGCAGCAGTACATTTCAATGGAGATGGAAATGGGAAATATACATGAGGCACGGTCGCTTTATAAGCGCTGTTATAGCAAAAGATTTGCTGGGTCTGGATCAGAGGTAAAGCTCTTCTCAAACAAGCATAAGAACATCTCTTTCTTCCTGCTATCATGACCTGAAAACTTGCTGATATACTCTTATTGCTTCCTATGAACCACTCGTAAATAATAGCTTAATTAGTTAGTTGCCTCTCTTTTTTGTAAAATATCATCATTGTTGGTGCTTTGACATGACAAATCTCATGAATACTGATGATTTAATTTTCAACATTATGATCTGAAACTTACTAGGATATATGTCACGCATGGATAAGATTTGAAGAGGAGAATGGCACCTTGGATGATTACGACCTTGCTGTAAAAAAGGTATGCTGCGGTCTGAATGTTTTTATGTTTCATCTGTTCATTTGGTTTTCTGCTGAATGTGAATAAGGAATTACCTTTTCCGAATTCCGATTCTGCATTATCAACATGTGTATGTGAGTGAATGCTCCTTCAATTGGTCATCTACACATGAATCACTTGTTTTGGTGAACTCCGTCAAAAAGAGAGTCATAATATATGCTATACCAATTATACATTAATAACCATGAGAACACCATAAGTTTCTGGGTATTCCTTGTTCCTTTCTACATAAAGTTGATAACATGAAAGCTTTTGACATTTTTCGTATTTTCATGTGATGAAATCCGCCCCCTTTCGTGTTATTAATTTCATGAGTTAAAGTATTAGAAATGATGCTTGATATCTATTCAACTGTTTACAGTGTTTCTATCTAAACTGTATAAGTTTGGTGATAGCATGGTTACCAACTTATCATGTTAACTATAATTTTGAACTTATTCTCCTATTTAACCAGGTCACACCTCGGCTAAAGGAGCTTATGATGTTCAAGTCTCAAGAGGAGGCTAAAGAAGAGGCTTACTCTATGCTCAATGATAATTCTAATGCAGATGATTCCTATCAGAAAAGAAAAGCAGGTAAGATGACCAATAAACAGCAGCCTCCTGCTAAGAAAAGGAAAGAGAATCCACCGAAAAGTGCCAAATCATCAGACGACCAACGGTCAAAGGCACAAAGTGGACATAGTGCTGCTATCGCTGCTGTAGAAGTTGGAGATGTCGCCAGGGAGAAGGTTGAGGCATCTACAGAAATGAAAGTGGACAGTGACAGCCGAACAGGGAATACAGGTTCAAATGAACCAAAACCATCCTTCTACAATGACAAGTGCACAATATTTGTCTCAAATATAGACTTGAAGGTATGTCATGTTCCATTTTTTATCCACTTAACTCCTGAAATTCAATAAAATAAATAGTTACCCTCTCTCTATAGGCAAATGAGGATGACCTGCGACGGTTCTTCTCTGATATCGGTGGCGTCACAGCAATAAGATTGCTGAGGGACAAATTCACCAAAAAATCAAGGGTATGTATTACTCTTATTCTTAATATCTTTGCCTCTGGAGACCCAGTGTAATGTATTGTTTGTTTGTTGAATTCTATACAGAGCATCTTTACAGTATAAATAACCCTAGATTATGCTTTCCTGGATTAGTTCACTAGGTGTTCTTGTAGTTTGTATTTCTTAGGCTGAAACTACAATGTTAGTTTGAACATTGAAGAGGCATGCATGACATCTCCAAGTGCATTTTTTAATATACGTGGTCCCTTCCACTCTGCCCAAAAACTGCTTCCATCCTTCTCCAGTTTCATAATTCTCCACTACTAAGTTGTCCAATCTGCCCAAGGACCAACCAGATCTGCTGAAGAGCCACCCAGGCAGAACCCCTTTCCTGCCAATGATGGATAAGGCATGGGGCTGTGGCTCACTAAAACACACTACATGCTCCAGTAGTGCCTTGATACGAAAGTGCAACGTGGGTTTGTGTGTATGTGTGTTCAATGAAACTAGTGACTCTAGTGGACTTTTATGTTTTCACCATTTTTGCATTTATTTCCCAATTGTTTGAGACTATTGGAGTGTTAGGAAGAAATGTCTTTTTTCCCCCCAAATAGTCCTCTTGCGCAGTGCATATGCAAACTAAAGTGCCACATCAGTTCTATCATCCTATCGCTTTCAGTATTATTCAAATTGGTATTATTTTTAAGTGCAGAGAATCTGTCTTTGTGTTTTAAGACGGTTGCTGCAGAATTTGGATTACATTTTTCATTGATTTGTTTTTCTTTATATTTTTGCAGGGGTTGGCTTATGTGGACTTTTCAGACAACAAGCATCTTGACGCAGCCCTTAAGAAAAACAAGCAAAAGTTGCTGGCAAAGAAAGTGAGTATCGCTCGGTCAGATCCAAGCAAGGGTAAGAAGAACTGGGAGGCAGGTCCTTCCTCCAAAGGCCACGGTATGTTCTTTGACCAGTGAATGACATTTAGTTTTGACTGCTGTCCTATTTCAGAATTTGGATCAACCTAAAGCAAATAACTACTTTTACACCAGTAAGGAGCAAGAACTTCAGAACCGCATATTGTACCTGGACAGTCAAGACTGCAACCCGCTTGTTAATAAATAGAAAACCTGAGCTTTTACCGTTTTGCACTAAATATATTAATATAATAGTTTGTAAGATGCTGGGTGGAAGAAACCATGAGTTCGGTGGAATCTTGGAAGTTACTCCATAAAATATGTGCTGAAGTTTTGAAAAACTCTCAAACACACACACACACACACACAAAGTTTCAAGATTAAACGGCATACATATTTTTTTTGTTGAGTTGTATCTTATGTACATTGTATAAGACTAGAATTGGAGCTAGAGAGCATCACTTTTGCGTACATCAATGTAGCTTCAGATTGTGACCTATCTGAATTTGGCAAATATTTTCCTTCAGATAACTTGCCTCAGAGTGGTGATGATGGTGCAAAAGCACCCGGATCCAGTAGATCAGACAAGGAAGTACCCAAAGGTGACGTGAAAATCACAGGGAAGAACACCCAGTTTGCACCACGATCTGTGGTTAAACCTCTTGGATGGACTACCAAGGAGGAGAAACCAGATGGTGGTGCAGGAGAGTTGAAATCAAACGAGGAGTTCAGAAATCTGTTGCTTAAAAAGTGATCTTGGTAGGCAGATTAGTTCCTTGGCATCTTAACAGAATTTGCAATTCTCCTCAGCTGCAAAATTTTAAGAATCTGACACATGCGTAACCTTATTGTAGCACTATGTTTCAAACATCCGCTGCCGTGTATTGCTGATTTTCTTTTGGATCTGAGTCAACTCAGAGCTGCTCGCAATGCGTGCAGGTGCATGGATCTCCATGTCCCATCCAGCTTGTTCTGCTTAGATTTCCAGTGGCCTCACGCTCTTGTTAGATGGACCCCTACCACTTTCAACTAGGGATCCACAATTTTTCTTGAACCAAATGGAGGATAATAGCATCTTGAAATCAGAATGATTGGCCAGGAGCAATAGATAATTCTATTAACCGAGGGAGGTTCTATGCCAACCACGCCGCCGTGCCGCCTCCGCTCGGCCGAGCTTGAGGCGTTCCGAGCTCGGAGGATGGGTAGGAGGAGGGAGGGAGGGCGGCCCTGCGGCGCCGCTCACCGTGCCCGCGTCTACGCTCGGCCGGCGAGCCGAGGAGCGCCACTGGTGCCCGACGAGGGAGCGCTGCAGCTGCAGCCTTGGGGGCGGCGGAGGAGCAGGGAGCGGCGACGACGAGGGAGCTCCGGGGAGGAGGTAAAAACTTGCCGTTTGCAGGAATAACGTATGTGACGTGGAGCAGAAAAACCCTGATCATATAAAGCAAAAACAGCGATCTTAAGATATTACTGTTTTGTTCTTACTGTTTCTATAGAATGTTCAGACTACTGTTTACTTTAATTAGTCCATAATTGGACATTAATTGCCAACTTAATACAGCTACGAAATTTTTTGACAGAACGTGCAAACTTAAATTATTTACTTGCTGTCCGATTGAGCCTGCTTGTATTAACACTGATTGAGCCGAAACTGATTGTTAAAGACAAAGAACCCTATGATTGGAGAAGAGAAAGGGAATTTAACGTGGTAAAAATTAAAAAAAATTGGATGTCGATAGAATTATAGAAAATAGATAAAAAGTTTAGAATAGACAGGTTCTAAAGTTGCACGTTTTAAGATGCTGCTGACTCTTGGTGAATTCCTGAACAAAGATGCTACTAAATACGAAAATAATTTCGGAATGGAACCACATAAACAAATTCACACCTGAAAAACGTTGGTTTCAAATTTAGACTAAATATCAACGAAAGCTGAATTACAGCGGCTTTTCCAATCACACGACACCATTTCAGATCAATTTGTAAAAAAAATCCACCACGCATGCCAACTTTTTATTAATGCCCCGGGCGAAAACCATGTTCATCTCACACACCGCACACCACACTGAACTAAATTAACCCGCACGAGAACACCAGCCATCTAATAATTAAGAAGAGCAGCTAACAATCTCCTAATGATATGAATTCAAAGGATGACGTCGAGGGGCGACCAAGGCGGCGCGGTGGTGGTGGTGGGCCGCAGCAGCGGCGTCTAGTTGCCCTTGGCGATGAGCTCCTGCGCGGCGGCGACGGTGGGCAGCGCCGGGATGGCGCCCTTCTGGGTGGTGCAGATGGCGCCGCAGGCGTTGGAGAACTTGAGCGCCTCGCGGAGCTTCTCCTCGTTCTGAACATTTGACACCAACGGCATGGTTAGCAACACTTAGTTACACAGATGTGGTATTAGTTTGCTAAATTTGGATTAATGAGGAATAATCATACGTGGAAGATGTTGTCGTCCTTGGCGACATTGACGAGGAGGGAGCCGACGAAGGCGTCACCGGCGCCGGTGGTGTCGATGGTGTTCACCTTGTAGCCGGGCACGCTGCCCTTGAAGTCCTGCACGTGATCGAGGAACTTGTCAGTTAGCAGCCGACCACCAGCCGTCGGTTCATCCAAGAATCGCATCGCAAATAAGTAATAAATAATACGAGTAAGTAAATAAACGAGGCCGGCGCGGCGGACCTTGGTGAAGTATCTGCATCCCTTGTCGCCGTCGGTGACGATGAGGAGCTTGAGGCTGTCGAACCAGAGCGAGAGCACGTTCTTCTCGTCGGTGGCGTCCCCCTGGGTGAGGAAGGCGACCTCGTCGTCGCTGACCTTGATGAAGTCGGCCTCCTTCCAGATGCTGAGGATGCCGGTCCTGGCGGCCTCCTCCGAGGGCCAGAGCGGGAGGCGCACGTTGGGGTCGTAGGAGCAGAGGATGCCGGCGGCCTTGGCGGCGCGCATGGCGGCGAGGTGGGCGCCGCGGCAGGGCTCGGAGATGAGCGAGATGGAGCCGTAGTGGAAGATCTTGGCGCGGCGGATGAGGTCGAGGTTGAGCTCGGCCTCGGTGAGCAGCATGTCGGCGCTGGGGTTGCGGTAGAACATGAACTCGCGCTCGCCGTTCTTCTTGAGGGTGACGAAGGCGAGCGCGGTGCGCGCGTGCTGGTCGAAGAGGCAGCCCTCCGCGTTGACGCCGTTCTGTTTCAGGATGTTCACCAGCATGTGCCCGAACTCGTCGTCGCCGAACTGCGAGGAGCAGGAATCGATTAGCGAATATAACACAGATCAACAAAGGTGAGATCAGTACTCAACATTTCAGCAGCAGCACGACACATGTTTACCACATTATTACTACTTACTACTGCGTTGCGCAGATGCAGGTTTTATATACCAAGTTCTTGGCAGTGTTAACAAATGTTTGTTTTTTCATTGACTAGTGAGTTTCTTAATTGCAGAGGACTTTTCCATACCTGAGCAGATGTAAGCTTAGAACATTAATAAATGAGGAAACGAAGGAGAATATGGTTTCGCTGTGCTTAAACAATTGCAGCTTTGGGTTCTTGGAGGATCCGATCCAATCCGACCGACGGCAAGGCGCCAAGGTGACCCCAACTGCCACCAACGGACGAGCCGGTGTCAGATCCGAGTCAGCCAGGCCCCAGTGGCACAGAATGACTTATTAACCGGACGGGGCCCACAATGACACCTCGTAACCCCAGAGGGTGGTCAATAACGTTAACAAAAATGCATGTACTACAATACTGGTCCGTGCGTGTACAGTAGTGAGCAGGCATGCCGGCACCGGCAGCAGAGTGTGTGTGTACGTAGGCGCCCACGCGTGACCCCAAAGGCCGCCAAACACAGCTGCAGCTCCGTGAGGCAAGCAAAACCCACTTTCAACGCCGCACGGCTACCACGTGCTGGGCCCCATCCGCGGCCCCCAAAAATCCCACCACTAGATTACCTTTTTGGCTTTTGCAATTTGTTAGCATAAATATGAATATAAACAAACAAGCAACTAAATAAAATAAACTAGCACCAAATTGGTAGGCGTCGTTTACAAATTCAACAAATATTTTTTCCCCTAATCGCGTGATAATACTGCGTCAGGAACTCGAACAAAGTAGAGGGGTCGACGGCGGAAATAGCAAGATGCGCGAGTGAGGTGAGGTCACGCGGCGACAAGAACAAACAGCTCGTCTGTGCCGCCGTGGCGTCAGTGCGTCAGTACAGCGTCAGTGCGTAGCGGCTTCTCCTTTCGTCCGCCCGTCCGCCCGCCCGTCGAATGATGCGGCCGAGGACACGGGCGCAAAGATTTTCCTACCCGAAAATAGCATCTCGCCCAGAAATAAATCGTGCGCCTCAGATTCAAAGCGGCATCACATCACGTCGCAAGGCGCCGGTCAACGCCCGCCCCGGACCGGCCCGGCCCGGCGATCGCCGGCAGATCTCGCCGCCGGATCCTCCGGCGCAATGCGCAGATCCGGATCCCCGACGAACGCGGCGCGCGGATCGCGAGATTGCCCGCCCACAGATCAGATCCGCCGCCAGCAGATCACCTAAGCTGCTCACCAACCAAACGGCCGACCGGCCACCCGGCGCCACCGGATCTAGGCGCGGGCCGGACGGCCGGCGGGATTCGTGCGGAATCTCCAGCGACGACGAGTAATTAACCACCCCTAGCTAGAAGCCTAGAACTAGAAGCAGAGCAATCCGATCGACCGAGGCGAAACGATTGAAGCTATACTAGAGGAGGTGATAGTGATATAGTATACCTTGCCGAGGAAGGCGGAGGATCCGCCGAGCTTGGAGATGGCGCAGGCGACGTTGGCGGGCGCGCCGCCGGGGGCCTTGACGAAGCCCCCCGACTCGGCGAGCGAGAGGCCCGCCACGTCGGGGACGAAGTCGATGAGCATCTCGCCGAACGACACCACCAGGTTGGGCGACGCCGCGGAATCGGCTCCGTCTCCGAGGGGCGCCATTGATTCGCAAAGGGCTGAGGCCAACGAACCAACCAACGAGCGCGACGAGACGGTGGACGGATTGATTCTTCGGCTACACGGAAAGCAAGCAAGCAAGCAATCGAGGGCGTCCTGGTTGCTGGTGGGCGAATCGATTGCTGGGGAGGGGAGGCCTCTGCCTTGCCTGGGTTTTATAGAGGGGAGAGGAGCCTGGGGCCTGGCTTGCGAGAGGGAGTAGGATTAGGATTAGGATTATTAACCGCGCGTGATTATCCGATCCGATTACCCCGCGCGCGGTAGATCAGCAGCAGCTTCGGGTGGGTCTCGGCCTCCACGTCGGATAACAGCGGTATACATACACGGAGGTGTGCAGCGCGCTGGCCGACGTGTGGGGGCGGGGATGAACGTGGGCCCGCTCGTCAGTGGGCTGGGGTCCGCGCGTGGCGCGTCGGCATGGTTTGTTGAAGATTTGAAAATCGGGTCCGGGTCGGTGGGGCCCGCGTGCCGGTGCTAGCGGTAGCGGGTGTGGGGCTGGATCATTGGATCCGGCTGCTGCCACAGGGTATCGGACGGATAAGATAATTTCCTGGCGAGGTGGGGCCACCTGTCGGTGGTGGTGGATTTCGGGCCGGTCGATCTGCTCTGCCCCCTGTTGGATCGGCCTCGACTCGACTCCGCGAGGAGTTGCGATCCTACCCTATCTCGGAGCAGTAATTATCCGCCGGCTCCGAGTAATTACAGGTCAGGACTGCAAAAGGATTTTATCCCTTGGTTTTATTCCATCCAGATTTTTACTTTTTATCCTGCCGGCTATTCTTGCGGCTTAAGACTAGTAGCTAGAAAGAGGCCGGCGACATGGCGGCGCCGCGTGACGTGTGCTTCAGCTGGGTTCAAGCTCGATCGCAGCTCAGCTTCACTGATTCCCGGGTTGGATTCATCTGCGGAAGAAGCAACTGAAAACCACGCATCTCGCGGCCATCGTCCATTTTTTCCAAGGCAGCTGGAGCCGATAACCCCTTTTGGCCTCTTGTTCGTTCTACTCTGTACCAACAGCAACAACTCACTATTTTTGTCGCTTTTTAGACCCTTTATTTTAGCGTCTGGTGTGGTTTGGTATACCCCTTGTGCTACTCACCGCGTTCGTCAGGCTGGAGCTGGAGGCTGGAGCTAGAATGGTACAAGAGAAAAATACTGTTGGGCTGGCTGGAATTGGAGCTGGTGGCTGGAGTAGTGTGAGAGGAAATTACTGTAGCGCTGGAGGCTACAAGACCAGCCGAACGCAGTAAGTAGCACGGAATGCTACTGCTGCTGTTGTTTTGATCACGATTCACGTACGTACATTGCAGCAGCTCTTCGCCCGCGCGTGTGTCGGTGTGTGTTGGTGGTGCATCGAGATCTGGGATGGGCTCGTCCGAGCTGGCGCAGGCGGGGCGTCTCTGTTCGTTTGAGTCCGCAGCAAGCAAAGTGGACGCTAGCTGCTACTGCTGCGTTGATTATTATTATTAGTGGTGGTTTGGACCAAACCATCAATCAATACCCACTGTGTTCGGCTGGTGATATAGCACTCCAGCGCTACAGTGAATTCTTCTCACATACCTCCAGCTCCAGCCTCCAGCCACCAGCCAGGCAACAGTGTTTTTCTCTCACAGCACTCCAGCTCCAGCCTCCAGCTCCAGTCTGCCGAACGCAGTGACCGTCGGCTCCTGCTGTTACAGTTGCAGGCAGGCACTGTTTGTTTATTCATTCCGAGACCAATGCAAAAATCAGATCAGATATCTCACCTCGTCTGCCAAAAACGAGCCATTCGATACGACGGGGCAACCTGCGACCTGCAGGCTGCAGCAAACGGCGATCGACCCGCGCCCATGCTTACCCAGCAACAACGTGCTGCACACAAATACATTTTTTCTTCTCTTTTCTTTTTCCGTTTTCTTTTCTCTTTTTCACACACAGAGAGAGAGTTTTCTGTTTTTTTTGGCCGACGAAAGGTAAATAATGAATATCGTACGTAAAAACAACTGATTAGTCCATTTTTTGGTGCGCAAATAAATAAAAAAAAGGTTTTGGCGTTCTTGCCCCTGTTTTGAGTGCCAATGGTGGTTTTACCCCTTCTTTTTGTTTTGTGCGATTTTACCCTTGCTTTTTAAAAACGAAGCTCCAGTTTACCCCTAATTTGTTAGAAGGTGTCACTTTTTAAAAACGAAGCTCCAGTTTACCCCTAATCTGTTAGAAGGTGTTAACGGTGTCAAATATGTAGTAAAAAGGCAGATATGCCCTATGCGATTTTGCCCTTCTTTCACAACATCCAGCCCTCCTAAATCCTAACACCCTCTTGCCAGCGGGCCCCACCGGTCAAAGGAGGTCTAGCCGGCCAAGACCGAGCCATGGCCACCCAGGGGCAGGGCCGGCGACTCGGCCAGCGCCCAGCGGCGGGACGGGGCGGCGTGGCGTGGTGCAGGGCCGTGCGAGGGTGGTCCGCGACGAGCGCGGTGGCGGCTCGGCCAACGGCTTCAGACAAAGGCAGGACGAGGCAGCCCGCGGCCAGCGCGCCCAGGGGAGGCCACGGCGTGCAGCGGCAGCGCGAGGGGAGGTGAGGGAACAGACGTGGACGACGAGAGCTCCGCCCCGCTCCTCTGGCCTGGTGCCGCCGCGTGCTCCCGCGCCCGTGCGAACGCACAAGCCTGAGCCGAGAAGCCACCGCCCGCCGCGCACGCCCGCGCCTAGGGGCGCACGAGCCTACCCCTGCCTTCCGCCGTTCCGCGTGCCTGTTCCTGCGTGCTGCGCGAGGCCAAGCCTGGCCACGCTTGCTCCCGCAGCCGCCGTCGCCGCCTGCTGTTCTGCTTGCTGCTGCTTGCTTCCGCCGCCAGCTGCTTGTGATTTGGGCACGGGCAGGTGACTTGGAGATGAGACGGAAGGAGAGCTTTTAGATAAGACGAGGGGTAATGTTGTCTTTTCTCAGTACTTTGAATATTTTTCCAATCTGTTTCTTTTTTTGGTGGGCCTCTAGTTAACAGAGTTAAAAATAGGGGTAAACGGCGCCTTCGTTTTGGAAAAGTAGGGGCAAAATCACACATTTGAAAAAATAAGGATAAAATCACCATTTGAGTTTGAAATAGGGGCAAGAACACCAAAATCGCTAAAAAAAATTGTTAATCAGCGAGGAATTGAGGTTTGCGTGGATATAATTATTCGACCTCCACGAGAACCATACATGAGCTAGCTAGCGTTCCTATATATATATTCCGGAATGGGGTTCGGCTCCACAAGAATATCAGCCAAGTGCTGCACGAGAACATTTTTCTTAAAAAAAAAAGGAGTTGGTGCGCGTCAATTCCGTCACGAGGCATAATATGTATGCGCCGGCCTTTTCCCCATCATCATCATCCTTCCACAACACCCGGAGTCTAAGCTTTGTGACTCTTTGGAAAGGGGGAAAAAACATGCATGGGAACTTCTCCGGTTCATCCTTTTTATTTACTACGTTTCTTTCGGTTCTCCAGTCCTTTCCCTTTTTTTCTTTTTTGAGAGAGAGAGGACATCCTGGGTTTTTTTTTGAGCGGGAGAGGACATCCTGATCTTGGGGCTCCTATACATCTTGTGGAAGATAGTTAAGCAAGTTACCTACAAAATCCAATAAAATCCATTTAATTAAAAAATATTGAACCAATATTTTAAAAATATTGAACTAATATTTTGAAAATGTTGATTCAACAATTGAGAAATGTTGAATCAGTGTTTCGAAAATATTGAATCAATATTTTAAAAATATTGAACTCAACATCTTCCTTCATCTTCTCCGGCTCCGGCGCGCTCGGGCGGCATCGGCGCAGCAGCAAGCGGTGGCCGCGGCGGCAGCAAGCGGTGGCCGCGGCGGCAGCTAGCAGCACAAAGCAGCAGCAAGCGGCGGCGGCGGCGGCGGCTAGCAGCAGCAGCACAGCAGCAACAAAGCAGCAGCAAGCGGCGGCGGCGGCTAGCAGCACAACAAAGCAGCAGCAGCACGCAGCAGGAGCAAGTGGCGGCGGCGGCTAGCAGGAGCAAAAGCGGCGGCGAACAGCAGCACGCATCGCACGGCAGGCAGGTGGATGTGCAGGCGCTCGCGAGGACGCGGGCAGACGGACAGGCTCAGGTGGCGGCGGCGGCGGCGCATAGGGAGGAAGGGAGAGGAAGTGGGCGGGAGGAAGAAGGAGGTTAGGATTGGGAAGATCCAACGGATGAAATAGTTTGCACGAAACTCAAACACTGGAAGTTGGGGAAGAAAAAATCTTCCGGAAGATGTATATGATTTCTGGGTGATCTCGGTACTTTGTCTTTTCCATAATTTTCGTGGCCCACTGAGCAATGGCTCCACCCGCCAGGCCCAGCCCAATTCGGAACCTATGACACCTGCCCTTGGGCCGGGCGCCGTTTCTAAGGCCGACAAGCCCATGTCTCTCGCTCCAGCAGCAAAATTCCTGGGCCCGCGTCCTTTGCTGCTGCGTCGACAATGATTCCCTCAAAAAAAAAAAGAGTTCCGCTCAAATTTCAAGAATCTTTTGGCCTACAAATACACTTTTGTGATGTGGTGGTGAACTAAACCACCTTTCTTGGGTCTTGATGAAGGCCTACTGGAGGTTGATGCTTAATCACTAGGCTTTTGTAGCAGAAGCTGTACATAAAAGTAGAACGAATATTACCAAGGAGTTTTACAAATTCCAACTTAACCAGATTCTTATAGTGCAAAATTTGAACCCACTTAACGGAATCCGCAAATCGAGGATAACTAAACTATTTTTTTCTTGACAAGAATTTGACCCTACACTATTTTTATAACATTGAGAAAACTTAAGAAGAGACATTACTAGCTCAACTACTCATTTGTTCAAGGAGAAAGCACTACAATTTCCTATATTGTCTGACAGACTTCAGCCACCCCCATGGGTTTTATTCGAAGGTATCTTTTTGACTCTGCCAGTGCCACACATAGTCGTTACAGTAAGGCACTTGGACACTTTATAGGTATAGTCGTATATAGTACTATATGCGTGCAAGGGGTATTTTTGCAAATCCTTGATTATCCAGTTATATTATTTTTCACAATACATAAATTTATATATTATTACACCACCACCCCATTATTTGCTTTCAGCTTCCTTAGCTTCTACCTTGATGCATGCTGGGCACACCAGTGCCATGCCTGCTTGTTTTACTTTTACACAAGCCATGCACCTACTTACTGTCTATAAGCACACGATGATTTCACACACAACACACTTGATTGTTGACAATGCAAACAGATCGTCCGACAGTATAGACGAGCTGCCTGCATGTAGTATGTAAAGTAGAGTACTTGGGATCGATTATTAGGAGGAGTCGTTGATGACCCTGCATGTCTTCCTGATCTCGCCCTCGTCGCCTTCCTTGAGGTTGATCTGCCCCATCTTGTACATCCCCTGCTGGAACGAATAGAAGAAGTAGTCCGGGTACATGGCGAACATGCTCACGATCTCCTTGGTCTCCGGCGACTCGAACAGCGTCTGGTCCGAGCTCAGGAGCCCCCGCCGCGAGGTCAGCTCCTTGTAGTACACGCCGTCGAAGCGTGTGCTCGTCCGGTCGAACGGCGCCGTCGTCCCCGAGTCGCCGCCCCCGCAGGCGGAGCCCAGCGACTTGGCCAGCGACGAGTCCAGCGTCTCCGCATCCGCCTGCAGCCGGTCCTTGAAGCTGGCGCAGTGCGCGACACCCAGCGTGTGGCCGCCGGACAGCGCCACCAAGTCGTGGACGTCGAGCCCGACGTTGTCGAAGATCTGGATGAGGAGCGTCAGGTTCTTGAGCGGCGGCGGGAGCGCCAGGAAGGTGTCGGAGGCGACGGAGCGGGTGCCGTCGCGGCGGCCGAGGGGCACGCCGTAGTAGGGCCCGCGCGCCATGAACACGGCGTCGCGGGCGGCCAGCGCCAGGGCGTCGGCGCAGGAGACCACGCCGGGGCACCACGCCTCCAGGGCCTCCTTGACGGCGTCCATCACCTCGAAGCCGCGCAGGCTCAGGTTCGCCGGCGCGTCCTTCTCCGCCGTGTTGCCGTCCGTCGAGTCCAGCAGCACCGACGCGTCGCAGCCCTGCACGAAGCAGTCGTGGAAGTGCAGCCGGAGGAGGCCGGCGGCGAGGGTGGGGTCCTTCGCCAGGGCCTCGCTGACGACGTTGCGGACGATGTACTCGGCGAACGGGCAGGTCATGCCGTAGTAGCCCATGCTCAGCTCGGCGGCGACGGGGCCGCCGGCCAGCAGGGCGGCGGCCACCTGCACGAGGATCAGGACCCTGACAAAGCTCTTCATCTGGGCGCCGCGGCTCATCGATCTTCAGCTAATGCCCAGGGGAAGAAGAAGAAGAAGAAGAAGAAGAAGATGAGCGAGTGAGCACTTGCTTGCTGCTGCTTGGTGAGTAGTGCAGTGCAGCGGGGGCAGCTATTTATAATGCATTCGCCAATGCAACAGGATTGCCTGAATTATTGCTGTATTTTTTTATCGTATACGAAACGTGTGGTTTATACTTTGTACACACACATGTATAAAGTATAATAATCTAACATGTACTGGGGGGTGTCTCTAGTGCTGTAGTGCAGTACATGGATGAATCCAAAAGAAAGGCCGAAAACATGGCCACTAGGAGATCCATGATCTTGCCAAGAATGGCCTACTTCTCCATGGAGTCAAAAAGAACTGCAGATCACTCACCACCAGTCGCCACTCGCCACTTCGCCACCCCAATACAGTGCTCTATACCGTCATGCAACTCAAACATCATCGATCAGTTTTTCTTTTCTTTCTGTGCGTGGCAGAAGAAAAATTACTGGAATAAAATCACCACATTATTGTCAGGCAGTCAGGACACACAACGATCAATTGCATGCCGTAGCAGAGGTTAACGGTGGTGATGCCTAACCCTCCCTGGGACAATACAAATAAAACTATTGTGATGAGGAAGCTGATGAACTTTTTGCTGGAACATGGTGCGTTGGGAGGGCACGATTGGGTTGTTTGCCTGTTCAGTCCTGACGAGATGGATCGTTGTGGGCGGCTGGCTGATCGACCTCCATGATCAATGCCTCTCAGATCCGACCCTCCGATCCTGCCGTCGCCATCGGCAGCCTGAGTGGGTCACTCGATCTCCGTTCCTCTTTACAGTTCAGTAGCAGTCAGTTCATGCATGTGAGACAGTAGTGAGAGTGAAATTCTATTTCAGAATTCAGGTATATCTATACCTGCAGTGCCCGGCGACTATCGCGTAGGTGTTGTCTAGTGCTGGTGCCATGAATGGAACAAGGTGTAGCATGCAACAAGCCGCCCCGCCAATGGCGGCACCACCAGGGCCTGCTGCTTGGAGTTGACATGGCCTCGCTGCTGTTCACCGCACGCGCGTGCTCCAGTTCCTGAACCTGCGCCTGCGTCACGCAGCATTGCTCGATTTGTATATACGCTTCTATTCTACAAGACTGCACCTGAGAGAGGCTGCTGGCGAGCTGCAGTGGAGCAAGATAAGCTGAAGGGACGTGCGTTCCAGTCCACAAGCTCTCGCGGCACTATGGTGGTTTGATCACTAGGAGGATGGAAGATCATTAGCACTAGCTAGTGATGAGGCAGTGATAAAAATCTGCAACTTGTGAGTTATCCTGCGTTGTTGATTGATTGGCTTGACTGCAAGTACACTAGCTAATTGTAGCTTCATCAGATATATACTATCTTAATGCGCTCGTGCAGAATGGATGGATGTATATTTACCATATAATTCATCTTGCAATCATGGTGGTTCGTTGACTTTTGTAAAGATTGCTGGTTCAAAACTTATTCAGAATTTTCTCCGTATATGATTGTGGGGAATTGGGCTGCAGTTTAGATGTACTGTATAGACCAAAATGTATTCTAACCTGAAGCATCTTTTTGATAAACCAACAGTACAGTGTACAGTACAAATGAACACAAGAATCTGATATAGTACAAGGCATAGATTGGGGTAACACAATAACATGTGGATGCTCTGTGTCTGCAGCAGGAAAGCTGTATGATTCACCTAACAAATATGGCTTCTCTCTTGGTCGGCTCTTGTTCTTGGATCTAGTGATGGCTCATGCTGCACATGCATGATTTAAGATCTAGAACGCACTCCATGATTCGGATCAGAACATACAACAATTGGACAAGCAATTGATAAGCTGCCAGTTTAGTGTCTGTATTCGCATCATTTTCCTTTGAAATTAATGATTGCTTCCTACACATTTTTACATAAGGAGATGGCCACTGAGATGAATAGCAGTGCCACAACAACACTAAAGGTGTAACAAGTGAAGTAAAACACTACTCTAATGAAGTGGAAATCTTTTGACGAAACCATGAAGATGTGGACATCAACATATCAGAGTCAATGCAGCTTCCTTCTCGGAGTACATGGTCACCATTTGACAGTTATGTATCACTTATGAGAGTACAGCAAGAGCTTGCACCACAACAATAACAACATAGATGAGCCTTGTAGAAAATCTTAGACAGTGGAGTTGAAGCAACCATGATAAGAGATTTTGACAAAACCAACCATAAATAAATTTTTAAAGCACAAGTCCACAAGAGTATAAGCGATTGTCGCTCCTTCACAACTCTACTTCACGCCTAAGTGCTATATGATTCTTGTTGCCTTATACAAAACCTTGCCAACCTGGTGTAATTGAATTACCTACCCTAATCTCCTTGATCGCTCCTAATTTCCCACACAACCCTTGAACGACGTGCATGCCCCTGTCCAGGCTGGAGCACCCAAATCTTCCATTGGATAGCTCCTTTGTTGTGTATACTCTGGTTTCCTTGTCCTGATCACGGTTCTTACCAAATCTCCTTAAGTTGTGTCACCTTTAAGATTTTCTGTCACTCAATATCATACTATCCTAACCGCAGATGGAGGCTGGTTTAGCAATAAAACATACTAAACGTTTTGATCTTGTTCATGTTCGATGCAGCTAGCTTATATATACCCTATTCGTTCCAAATTATAGGCCATTTGATTTTTTTTCCCAAATTTGACCACTTATCTTATCCAAAAATTTGTGTAAAATATCACTTCTTTTGTTGTAGCTTGTATTATCAATACAAGTTATTCTTTAATAATAATTTAAATTTGACTATACTTGCATAATTTTTTTGAATAAGACGAGTGGTCAAATTTAGAGTTAAAAAAGTGAAACGGCCCATAATTTGGAACGGAGGGGGCAGTAAGTAAATGTGTTCGACATCGGCAATAGGTACGGATCACTTGATGCACATTGAGGCGGTCTCCGGATTTTATTGGTTTACTCACTAGTAGTTGTACAAACAAGGAGCGCGGAATCATCATCAAGTTGTCATCATGCATGCATCTTGGTCATCATCAGAGCATGGCAAGCTGGCCAACGTTGATGGGCGCCACCACGTCGGCGCCGCCGTGGAACGCCTCCCTGGCGATGATGACGTTCACCGCCGCCGTCGGGTGGTACGCGTCCCAGAACACGTAGCGCTCCCGCTCGGCGCACGGCGGCATGAAGGGCAGGCACGTCATCTGCCCGCCGTTCCTCCCGATGCCGCAGCAGCCCCTGTCCACTACGCTCAACCCTGCCATGACCGCCACCACCATGGCCGCCGGTCGCAAGGAAAACACTTGCGATCAGATCATCATCATCGGCTAGCCAGCTAGAAGACGATCGATTGTATTACCGAAGGCGGCCGGGTTGGCGAGGATGGCTTTGAAGATCCTGAAGTTGTCGAGGTACGTGAACCGGGCGCCGGGGAGGTCGGCGTTGAGGCCGTCGAGCATCGCCCTCACGTTGGCATTGAACGGCAGCACGAGGGCGTCCACCTCCGGCGAGCACCGCCCCGCCGCGCTCTGCGCCAGCACGGTCGGGATGCACCCTATCGACCCCACGCCGGCCACCACCAACTTCCTGGCTCCGGCCTTGTACAGCCTCTGTACATCGATCAATTTTATTTGCGAGATCAGCAGGTTGCAAGCAACAATGGCGATGGCGATCGCCGACGACGGGCGACTGGCTCGTGCTAGCTAGCTAGCTTATTACGGTGAGCTGGGAGGCGAACTGGCCGGCGAGGAGGTCGGCGAACTGCCGCGGGTCGTAGCGCCGCCTGGTGTCGTAGTTGGGCGCCAGGTAGTTGTTGAGGTAGTCATTGCTCCCCATCCCCACGAACACGATGGACCTCGCGAGCCTCTCCGCCGCCGCCGCCGCGCCGGCCGCGGCGGCGATCTGCGCCACCGTCGTCTCAAAGTTCTGGATCTGCTGGTTGAACGGGATCCGCCCGGCCTGCATCGCAACTCGCAGATAAAGCTCAATCGGTTCTTTGATCTGGTTGGAACATGCTGACATGCATGGCCGGTCTGCTGCTTACGAAGTTGCCGCCGCTGTCGTCGAGGATCCCGGCGGCGGCGGAGGCGTAGTTGGCGCCCTGCAGGACTTGCTCCACGGACGATGCTTGCGAGTAGGGCGGCACCAGGGGCAGCCCAAGCAGCTCAGCTGCAAATGAATTGAACACAACACACAACAACGCTAGCTTCTTCAGTTGATCCGACATTGCAGTACATTTTCAGATCGTTTAAGTAAAAGTCACTCGATCTGTCAGATTGATTGAACTCAGCGTCTGTTCAGAATGGAGTTCAGTGCCATTTCTACTACCCCATGTGCATAGAGTTCAGCAGCGCAAGCTGGTAGTCACGCTCGCACGCATTCAACTACTACAGAACAAGATGGCCATTACAAAATTGCAAGTCACAAGCAGAAGACGATGCAATTTGATCTACACCGGAGCAGAGATTCAGTGCTCTGTCAAGATAGTCACTGTGTTCCATGAATGAAAGTGGCCTGAGTTCTAGATTATATACTCCCTGTCAAGACAGTAGGAGTAATTCAGACTTCTGATATTTGTTAATTCAGTGATCTGTGCGGTAGTATGGGACAAGAAGTACTCCAGGTCTCCAGCAACATTTTCTATTCTCTTTGTTGGACAAAAAGCAACACAGTTTTTGTTTGTCTGAGCTGAAGCAACATTGTCACCAAACCGCTCAAGATTGCATTATACTTTTCCCGAGGATATGGAAGGGAGTTGCATATTAGAACTGTTTCCATCTCAAGATGTGAGAATTTAGTGTCGTTTTCGGTGATGACATGCATAAACCATCGGTCAAATTGGATTTAAATTTTAAAAATTTAGAATTAGAAAAATGTTTCGTGCCTGTAACCAATGGCCTAAGGCTGTAAACATCGGTGACATGACATGCGTGGCAAATGTTTCGAAAAAAAAACTGTTCGCATTTCTAAGACCTGAATGTGAACATGCACGATGTGTGGCTTGTGGGCATCAGCTAAAAAGTGGATTTACATTCTAAAAAAAATTATAATTAGCTAAAATTCTAAAAAAGATCACATTGTTGAGGAATATTTGCGAGCTTAATAATTTTTATACGTGAAAGAGAGTATCAAAACTAAACTATCAAACGTCAATAATCGCATATCTAATTGATTTTTAGGTTCCTGATAATCCTACCTACGTGCAACTAAATTTTTCCCAGAATTGTTCAATTTCGTATACTAATTTCTAGATACAAAATTGAAAACCATGCATATTTTAATAGAGCTTTAGATATTTATATTATAAAAAAAGATCAGATGAATGCGTATATGAGTACAGAAAGCTAAAAAACAAATTGTTATCTATCAGGGGGATGAAATTTCATTAAATACATAAAAATGCACAACCTATATTTAATATTTCAAAAAAGTACGAAATTTAATTTATCAAGGTCTGAAGAATCTCCACAACGCAAGTGGGAAAAGGAAGACCAAAGTTTTAAAGCAATTTCCAAATTTTAAAAATGAAAACAAAAACAATTTTGTCATTGGCCTTACCATTACATCATTGCAACTTGTGTAGGAAGCCTGAAGAAAGCGCACCCAAAGATGGAGACACGCACACTTACCGAGCTCGTCGACGATGGTGTATCCGTTGCAGAAGCGGCCGGTGGGCCCGGCGGCGAAGTCGATGCCGTAGGGGAAGTAGTTGGCCTTGGCGAGCGAGGCGAGGTTGTTGTTGTTGCCGCTGTCGATGAGCGAGTCCCCGAACACGAACAGCGCCGGCGGCGCCCTCTCCGCCTCTCCTCCGCCGCCCGGCGACGCAGCCGCGAGCACGGCGAGGAGGAGCAGCAGCCGCAGGCCGTGGCCGCCGGCCATGGTTGCGCTCTGAAGCCTGAAGCTGCTGCAGTGAAAGCAAAGCAAGCACTCGGCGCAGGAGAGGGTACTGACCAAAGACTAGGTAGCTGCTACTGGCTCGGCCGGTGCAGTCTTGCAGAAGGTGAATGTGGAAGCTGAGGAAGGTAATAATGGCGGCGATGCAGCGAGGAGTAAATGGCGTTGCCACCTGCCATGCGCCGCTCATGCCACGGCGGCGTGCGAGACGGCCGGAAATCATTCATGGCCGTGCAGTAACTTGCACAGTGCAGCATGGTGATCGAGGGACGAGGTTTGTGTCAGTCACAGGCCTGCTGCTCGAAAGGAAATGTACTGGCATGCCACGCTACTACGCCAATTGCTTGTCCTCACCGGCCGGCCAGCAGCCCGTCTCGATCTGGTGGGGCGGCGCGCAGAGCATGGCGGCAGCACCGGCGAGCATGGGCGTCTGATCTGCTGCTCGGTTCTGGCGGGCGTGCAGGCACAGGCACAGGCACAGGCAGGGCCAGGGCTGCCGCCGTTGCACAGGGGAAGTAAAAAGATGGTCGTGCCGGGCTGCCGGCCGGGCGGGGGCCCTGATGCTGCTGCTGGTGGTGGCCTTGCCTGCCAACGCAGGGCTACGTACGGCTGATGCAAGCGGAGCACGCAATGATACGGTGCACGGCGCCGGCCAGACGATGATGAAGGGCTCGTGAGAGATGTGGTCATCCATTGCGTTCGATAGGTTGAGTTGGAGTGTTGTGAAAGAAAAATATTGTTATATGATTGGTGGCTGGAGGCTGGAACTGGAGGGATGTGAGAGAAAAATACTGTAGTGCTGGAGGATAAACCACCAGCCGAACGCAGATCAGACTCGGGGGTCTGGCTCCTCCCATGGCTCTTTTGTATAGAATCCTACTAGTGACTTCTCAATATATTATCTATGGGTAAAAGCTATCTCGCGTCATGTCGCGCTCGCGACTGAGCGCGCGACCTGTTGTATGGCCCTTCCGGCGGCCTGTTACGGCCCGTAGGGAGGAAATAAGACTCGTGCACACTTTTTTTAAGTGTTTTACATTTTAAAAATGCGATAACTTTCTTCTGAGATATCCGCTTTCAACATGGCTCTTTTGAGCTATCACCACTAAAAGAAAATGTAATGACATCAGTGTGACATTATCTACTTCTGCATGGTATCGTCCTCCCCTCACAACATGCATGATTAACTCCATCTGATGATAAAAGCCGGCGTTGCACCTCTTAGCGCTCTATTCATATGCACACAACAACGTGCGTGCACCCAATTTACTCTATGTGCACCCAATTTACTATAAACAGCGGGTCGCACGATCACCTGGGTCGCTTGACAGGTCGTGTGTTAACGCGGTCCTTGCCTGTCTATTTATATACAACGTCTGTGCTATTTTTTTTCCAATAAATTCAATGAAAATAATTTATATGATAAATTTGAGTTGAGTAATCTTAGTCAAAATCAGTTAAAAAACTAAAGAGTTCATTTTTTAAGTTAACTGTAAACAAAAAATACAATTTACATTTACAAATGAGGTCTAGTCTGTACATCAGCCATACAGCTTGTCAATGTTAACTACATACAAGTAAAAAAAATAAATAAAAACAAATGTGGTGGATTGATTCCAAGGCAACTAAACATCGATTGTTCATTAATCCAAGAAAAGCAAAGAATGATCCATTATAAATACAAGAAAAGCAAAGAATGATCCATTCTAAATAAAACTAAGTTAAGATGGTTACATACCCCGGCTTCATGGCAAGACAAGAAGTCTCTACAATAGCTATTTTGTATAGTTTAATGAGGATGACAAAATTCTGGAGTTAGATATTTTTATAAAGAAAAGTATGCACACCACAACACCTATGACCACCTATAAATAAAGGTGTTCTCCTCCCCTCTTGCCATATCTTGGTATAAGAGGTCTTAAGTAGAAGGTGGCATAGTAGCCATGCATTGTAGTTATCTCATGGTAGGATACTCACATAAAAAGTAATAAATCTTGTATTGTAAAACTTAGAATAAAGAGTTGAGTTCTCTTGTATAGAGTTGATCTTTCATGTCGATGTTTAGAAGGCAAATAAACATTGGTTCTCATTTTATGCCTCCTCCAGCTCCTAGGCAGATTGATGTTGTGCCTTTGACAAGTCTGCAAACTCCAAGTTTTTTTCATATTGCATTTTTAAGTGGTAGAAAATAGAGGTACTTTCCAGTGAAATTAACAGCCCGTTAAATATATAGAGTTGTAGATGTACTTGTATTGTATTTCTTCTATCCCAAGTCTATACGACCTATATAATGAAATGCCACCATTGGTGAAGCGTCCCCTCATAAGAGAAGACTTAAAAGTGATACAATATCAGTCCCAGGAGGCTGATAACACTTTTATTACATCAGATGGTACATCACCGTACAACTCTACGCGTAAGTGGGCAGTGAAGCGCCACTATCGCGAGGATAACAACTAACATCCACACAACGATATTAACTACGAAGAGGGGGTCATCAGAGTCTTACGCCATACAGAACTTCCTGCGGGTGACTCTATCCACAGGCAAGGTTGGGTGCAGAACGGAACCTCTAATCAACGTCTTCGGGAACGAAGTCTGGATCTTCCTCTGTAAAAATTAAGAATGGGGTGAGTACAAACGTACTCAGCAAGTCCAACCACACCCACGGAGGGGGTATAAACAGAATATAATGCACAGAGTAAATCAAGGATAAGGCTAAGGTTTGATTTGCGGAAAGCTAATTTTTATGCAGGGGTTCATTTGAAAGGAAAGACTTTTCAAAACAATTTTTTCTTGTACCAAGGAACACGTAGTGTTGACCCACATAGGATCCCAGCTTTAAGCTGCTACCAGACTCCTCATCCGCCGTAGCACACGTCACAACTGCCGGACACTTTTCCAAAACAACTCACGCCAACCCATCCAATCCCAGAAGAAACACTAGTTATGTGACCACACCGTAACTCGCCCAGTACCGTGGGCACGACTATTTGAATAGATTTTAACTCTGCAGAGGTGTGCAACTTTACCCACAAGCGGGGTACCACAGCTCGATCACCGTAGTGTCGGTGCATATCCCAACAAAGCCATTACCCACCTTAGCTAGACCTGACTAGCCATCACGGGATCCACCAAGTGGTCATTGACCTATCACAGAGGTTTTAACCAGGGCATGAGTCACACAGAGCTAATCCCTTCTCCTTGATCACCCGTTGCTCTCAGCTCTCCTGATGGCTATCAGACTAACTAGTGGGGTTTATGCTAAGCCGTTGCCCATACAACGGTCGAGTGGTTTGCACGATAGTGGAGTTAGGTGAGATGACACACCAACTCGGTCCTTAATTGTGACAAGATGGATATCTCCCTTCCATGCCCTGCCACACAGGCACGAGCACACCGTTTGGCAAATCACACAGAAGTGCCATCCATCATGTCTAAACTTATCTTTCAAAAGTTCCACATTTTTCCCTTCCCACACACTCACACATTTTCCTTTTATAAAACAAGTTGTATTGTGTTTAAGATCCTAAG
Organism: Panicum virgatum; assembly: GCF_016808335.1. Taxonomy (NCBI): domain Eukaryota; kingdom Viridiplantae; phylum Streptophyta; class Magnoliopsida; order Poales; family Poaceae; genus Panicum; species Panicum virgatum. The sequence continues at coordinate 1,699,461 of NC_053141.1, read as the reverse complement.
CGTTCTAGCAGTGATTAATGTCCAAACAAATCACATTCAGACATTAATCTAGGTGGTCAAGGAATGGTTATAATAAATCAAGGGGTGGCTATCCAACCATGTTTTCAGCAGGCAAAACATATGCAATTTTATAAAATAGGCCAATAGGTTGTGTTTATAAAAACTAGGACAAAACATGCATCAAAGGGCGGGATTGAACTTGCCGTCTTCGAAGCCTTCCGGGAAGTCCTGCTCGAGGTACTGTCCTTCGGGTTCGTGGTCGCGGAACTAATCCTCGTTCGCTTGTTCGCATTACTGCCCATCGACGGGTTCTCCCTCATTCACACCGTGATCTACGATGCATACAAACAAACACACAATCAAGAAAAAGAAATGAAAGTTTCATCGCTGAGCTTGATTCGGAAATAATTAAGATATGGATATAGGAGTAATATTTTTGGGTGGTTTCCTAATGGCATGGCCAAAACTATGTTAGGATTGGCGTGGTAGAGTTTCAGGTCGATCGGAGATCGTTTGGCGCATGAAATGATATGTTATATAAAGGTTTAGGGGTTAAATAAAGAGTGAGGGACCTGTTTGTAATTATTTCTGAGAAGGCAGGGGCTTGATTGGTATTTTAGAAATCATCCGGGTTATTCTGGAAAAGGTTAGGGGTTTATTTGGAAATATGTTTATATGAGGAAAGGATTTATTTTGGAATATAATAAAGGAAAAGGTTTAATTTGCAAAAAGGCTAAAGGGTGGAAGGGTTCTTAAACAAATAGAAGAGAGGGGAGTGGGGTCCGGGCAAATGTGCCCTTCCTCTTCCTCCTTCCTCCCGTGAAGCAGAGGAGGGGGAGCAGGGCGCTGGCGGCGCCTGGGCCGGCGGCCCTGTGTAAGGATCGATGGACCAAGAGGGTGGGTGAATTGGGCCTTTTTCAAAATTCTAAAACAAAGTAAAGCAACCTTAACCTATGCAATACTAGTAAGGCTCAATTCACCAACCGGCTAGCTAGACAAACTACACAAGCTTACAAAGATACAACTAGATAAGAAACTAAGCAAGGTAGAGCTAAACTATGATCTCTAAGGTCAAGCACATGAATAATTGCATGAAAGTAAGTGCTTGAAAGTAAAGAGTGGGCAAGAGACAACCAGATTTTTTCTCATGGTGTCGATGTGTTGGCACACACCCCTAATCCACGTTGTGACACTCACTAAGAGTCTTGTCACCTCCCAAGTGACCGAGACGAGGGCGCTCACTAAGAGTCTCTGTTCACCATCCCGGCGTAGTGGAGCTCAAGCCACGTACAAACTTCTTCGGGCTCCCACAATCGTTGGCAAGCTCCGGAAGAAACACCTTCAATCACCAAGATCGCCTAGGTGCTGCCAATCACCAAGAGTAACAAGCTAGGGCCTTCACTTGAGCAAGAATCGATCACCAAGAACGGATGCACACAAGCTTCTCTCTACTCAAGTCCTTAGTCTTGCTTCTTGAATGATTGAATGAACAAATGTGTGGAAGATGAAGCTCAAGATGGCTCTCAACAATATATGAGTGTATGAATGTTGCCTGGTGTCAAAAGAGTGCAAAATGACCCATTGGAGGGGTATATATAGGCAGCTCACACGAATAGAGCCGTTGGAGAAAAGCTGCCAGAAAACTGCGTAGCGCCGGTTAATCCGACGTACCTCCAATAGTCAGCGTCGGTTTAACCGATGAATGTAAACTATCCATTCTGAAAACTAGCCATTACAACTTGGCAGATTAACCGACGTATCATCGGTTTAACCGGTGAGTGTAGTTGTCCACTGATCAACTGAAAAACCAAGTCTTTGGACAACTGCACCGACGTTAACTCAAAACCATCGTCGGTTTAACCGGTGAGTACAACTTCTGAAATCCCTGGAAAAACCATCTCACTGATCAATTGCACCGACGTCTCATTTCAAACAGCGTCGGTTTAACCGGTGTATTGAACTTGAAATGCCCTGGAAAAACCAACTCTGGACTAATGCACCGACGTTAATTCAAACAACATCGGTTTAACCTGTGTATAGAACCTGTCCAGACTCTGCTGACTGCGTTTAACCGACGTATAGAAAAGTGGAAGCGTCGGTTAAACCGGTGTATAGACTTTTTCTGATTTTGCCTTTTCTGATTTGAGTCTTGAGTGAAATCCAAATATTCTTGAGATATAAGTTGAAAACCACTTATTTGAACTTCTAGGAACCTGAGTGACCATAGTGTGCATCCATTTTCAAATGACCATGTCCATGCTCAAGTTACTTGACCTTAACCCCTCTTAATAGTGCGATCACTACAAAACTATAAAACCTATACTAACCTAAGTGTCCTTCTCAGCCTTATGACACTTAGGACTAGAAAGATCCTTAGTCTTGACATATATTAGAGTTGAATACCGAGATCGCCTTTTTGGATAACGAAATTGAGGGGCCTCTTTTGACATATGACCAAATGAGTGGTAATGATCTATTAAGCTGCACAAACTCATTAGTCATAATAATGGTTGTCATTAATCACCGAAACATACCTTGAGGGCCTAGATGCTTACACCTTGGGGCACAGCGGCACGAGGAGCAGGGGGAAAAGGGGGAGGACGACGTGGGGATCCCGTCCCCCACCTCGATTTGGGTCGGAGCACGGCGAGGCGGCGGCGCCACGGAGGCCGGCGGGTGGCGGGCGGCAGCGCAGTGATGGCGGTGCTGTGGAGCGCGGCGGCGGCCAGGAAGTGGGGGGAAATGGAGAGAGGGGTGAGGGGGTTCGGGTGCCCTACCTAGCTCAGGCTGGAATGGAGCGGGGCGGCCTGGCCATGAAGGCTGACGGCGGTGGGCGGAGGTGGCCCTGGCGGCGGCGCTGCAAGGCGAGGGGGAGGGCTAGCGGCGGCGGAAGGGTTTGCGGTGGTGGGGAGCGTGATGGGAGGCCTATTTAAAGGCGGGGTAAGGCGGTGGAGGAGGGACGCGGCGGTGGTGGCGGGCGGCGAGCCCGACGGGGTGCCATTAATGGCGCTCGGCCGCTTGCGAGTGTCGGCGGCGCGATTCACGGCGGCGCCGCGATGTCTTGGGCAGCTGGCACGTGGGGTGGCAGGCTGTGGAGCTCGGCGTTGAGCTGTGCGGGCGGGAGCATCGAGGCGGGGCGCTGTGCGGCTCGGCGGGCGGCGCGGCGAGGTGGTCGGGTCGGCGAGCGGCGCGTCCGCCTGGTGCGCGTGCGCGTGCACGCGCGTGCGTGGAGCACGTGGGGTGGCCGGGCGCGGGCGCGCGCGTGTGGGCGAGGAGCAGGGTCGGTGCATGGGCAGGCCGGGGGTGGGGCGCGCGCACAGGGGCGGGGAGCGGCCGGGGTAGCCAGCGGGCGGCGCGCGTCACGTGCGGGCCGAGCAGTGCTCGGGAGCGCGCGGCAGAGAGGAGAAGGAGGAGGGAGGAAAGATAAAAGAAAAGGAGAAAAGAAAATGGAAGAGAGAGAGAGAGAGAGAGAGAGAGAGAGAGAGAGAGAGAGAGAGAGAGAGAGAGAGAGACGGCGGGAATCACAGCGGCGACCGCAACTGGACTCGCACGCGCGCCGGTCGGGCGTGACGCGCGGGACGCGGGCGAACAGGGAGTTGGGACAGCGATGGATTCGGATGTCGGGACCGGTTTTTCGGGAGTTCGGGAGATCGGGCAGGGAACGATTTTGAATGGACTGAGCTCAAGTTTGAAAATTTTTGAAGATTATTTTCCACGCGTGATTTATTTGGTAGATTTTCGGGATGTTACAAACCTACCCCACTTAAAATGAATCTCGTCCTCGAGATTCGGCTGGCTTCTAAACAGATGGGGAAATTCCTTCTTCAGGGCATCTTCACGCTCCCATGTAGCCTCTTCTATTCCGTGTCTGCTCCACTGAACTCTGCAAATCCGTACTTCGGAGTTTCTTGTCCTCCTAGTGACAGTGTCCAGGATCTTGACCGGTATTTCCTGGTATCGCAGGTCTGGCTGCAGATCTATCGCTTCTACTGGCACGTGTTCTGCCTCGGGTACCCTCAAACACCTTCTTAATTGCGAGACATGAAACACTGGGTGTATATCCGATATTTCTTCTGGTAGCTCCAGACAGTATGCTACGGCTCTGACCTTCTTCAGGACTCAGTATGGTCCAATGTACTGAGGGGCCAACTTTCCTTGTGCCTGAAACCTTCGGGTTCCTCGAACGGGTGAAACCTTGAGATAAACGAAATCTCCTGAGTTGAAACTTATTTCCCGTCTTTTCTTATCCGTGTAGCTCTTTTGCCTTGACTGGGCTGCTTTCAACTTTTCTCTAATCTCGGCAACTCTTTCTTCCGCTTCCTTTATGAGTGCGGGTCCGACTAGGGCATGTTCTCCAACTTCTGACCACATCAGGGGAGTTCTGCATTTTCTTCCATAGAGAGCTTCGAATGGTGACATACCCAGGCTCGCTTGATAACTGTTGTTGTACAAAAATTCTGCATAGGGTAAACTCTACTCACAATCCTTGCCATAGGTGAGGACACATGCTCTCAACATATCCTCCATAATCTGATTCACCCTTTCTGTCTGGCCATCCGTTTGCGGGTGGTAGGCGGAGCTGAAATCCAATTTGGTGCCCATGGCTTTATGCAAACTTTTCCAAAATCTAGAGGTGAATTGGGTCCCTCTATTTGAAATGATTCTGCTAGGCACACCATGTAACTTTACTATATTTTCCACATAGAGCTTGGCTAGCTTTTCTCCACCGTAATTGGTCCGCACGGGTATGAAATGAGCCGCTTTAGTGAGTCGGTCCACTATTACCCATATGGAGTCATGTCCTCTCTGTGTTCTGGGCAAACCTACCACAAAGTCCATTCCTATCTCATCCCATTTCCAAACCGGGATGGGTAGGGGTTGCAACAATCCTGCTGGCTTCTGATGTTCGGTCTTGATCCTTTGGCAAGTATTACAACAGGCGACAAATCGTGCAATATCCGCCTTCATTTCTTTCCACCAATATTTTTGTTTTAAATTCATATACATCTTGGTGGATCTTGGATGGATGGAGTAGGCCGAGTTATGGGCTTCATCCATAATTATTTGCCAGAAGTCTCCTTCCTAGGGCACACAAATCCTATTTTTATACCATAAAGTTCCCTCATTATCCACTCTAAAATCAGGTGCCTTATTTTCTCCAGTCTGCGTTCGGATTTCCCTCAAGCCTTTGTCCAAACTTTGTGCTTTCCTGATTTTATCTTCCAGAGTAGGTCGAATGCTCATCTTGCGAATAGAAGCTCGGGGGACAATGTGCACATTCAATCGTGCCATCTCTTCGTACAGATGGGCATCCTTGGGTCCATAAGATTTTCGGTTTAAGGCGTCAGCTACCACATTAGCTTTACCAGGGTGGTAATGGATTTCCACATTACAATACTTAACCAGTTCTAACCACCTTCTTTGGCTTAGGTTCAAATCTGGCTGGGTGAAAATATACTTCAAACTCTTATGATCGGTATAGATCTCGCACTTATTTCTAATTAGATAATGCCTCCAAATCTTGAGGGCATGCGCTACGGCTGCAAATTCCAAATCATGTGTTGGGTAGTTCTGCTCATGAGGCCTGAGTTGGCGGGAAGCATATGCAACGACTCTCCCGTCTTGCATCAGTACACACCCTAATCCTTGTCGGGATGCATCACAATAAATGACAAAATCCCAATGAATGTCCGGTAGGGTTAGTACTGGGGCGGTTGTCAATCTTCGCTTCAATTCCTGAAAACTCCTTTCGCAGGACTCTGTCCAAACAAACTTCTTTTCCTTCTTAAGTAGTTCCGTCATGGGCCGGGCTATCTTGGAGAATCCTTCAATGAATCTCCGATAATACCCAGCTAATCCAAGAAAGCTTCTGATTTCACTAACATTGGTCGGTTGCTGCCACTTGGAAACCGCTTCGACTTTCTCAGGGTCGATTGCTACTCCTTCTGCGGTTAGAATATGTCCAAGAAAAGCCACTTTCTCTAGCCAAAATTCACATTTGCTGAATTTTGCATAGAGTTTGTTTGCTCTCAATTTTTCCAAAACTACCCTCAGATGTTGCTCATGCTCCTGGACACTCTTCGAGTAAATAAGTATGTCATCGATAAAGACTACGACAAACTTATCTAACTCGTCCATAAACACCTTGTTCATGAGGTTCATGAAATATGCAGGTGCATTGGTGAGTCCAAAAGACATCACCGTGAACTCAAAATGCCTGTAACGGGTGACAAAAGCTGTCTTTGGAATGTCACTTTCCCTAATCTTGAGCTGAAAATATCCTGACCTCAGATCAATTTTGGAGAAGTACTTGGCTCTTTTTAGCTGATCAAAAATGTCATCAATCCTGGGGAGGGGGTAATTATTTTTAATGGTAACTTCGTTCAGCGCCCGATAATCTACACACAACCTCATACTCCCATCCTTCATTTTGACAAATAGGACTGGGGCTCCCCAAGGCGATGAGCTTGGCCTGATGAAGCCAATTCGTTGTAGTTCTCCCAGTTGCTTCTTTAGTTCTGCCAATTCAGAAGCTGCCATCCTATAGGGTCTTTTGGCTATAGGAGAGGTTCCAGGGACAAGGTCGATGACAAACTCTATATCCCTACCTGGTGGCATTCCGGGAAGTTCTTTAGGGAAAACATCTGGGTATTCGTTTATTACCGGGACTTCTTCCAAGGACTTGGCTTCCATGCTGAACACCATTGGGTCAGATCCACTTCCCCAGGTATGGCAGGTCACTCGTACTCCTTCTGGGTTCGTTAGGTGTACCACTTTGTCGGTACAACCTATGAGATCATTGTGTCGGCTTAACCAGTCCATTCCAAGGATCATGTCTATTCCCTTAGACTTAAGTACTACTAGATCTGCTAGAAATTCTACCCCACTTAAATTGATCCTTACCCGTAGACAACCTAGTCGACACTTGATGTCGCCTCCAGGTGTCCGGGTTAATAGGGGTGTTTTTAGTAGTACTGTAGGTATATTGTGCTTTTCCACAAAACTCGAGGATATGAATGAGTGTGACGCTCCAGAATCAAATAGTACTGTTGCAAGAGCTGAGCTGACTAGGTACTCACCGAGCACTATGCCCTGAGCTCCTTGAGCCTCCTGCGCGTTGATGTGGTTGACTGCTGGGGCTGCCTCATTAGCTGACTGTTGTTGGTGTTGCTGTCGTTGCGGATGGGCACTCGGTTGGCACCTAATAGAACTGGCCTTGGTCCATTCACCGTGTTGGAGAAGGCTGATGTAGCAGGCTTGTTCTTGGCATATGGGCAGCTGGCAATGAAATGCCCTGTCTCTCGGCAGTTGAAACAGGCCCTAGCATTGCTGTTGTTGGTGGTGACTTGGCTGGCATTGCTCTGCGGGGCATTCATGGTGTTCTGGCTCCTAAACTGTGTGTTAGGGGCCTGTGGCCCTGTCACCTGGGACTGAGTCCTATACTGCATTAGGGCCTGATATCTTGGTGCCATATAGCTGGAATTCCTTGGTTTCTGGAAGCAGTCATGTTGGCGGGCCCTGCTTTCCAGAAACTTGCGCTTGTTATCCTTCCTTTCTTTAGTTTTGGCCCTCTTTGTGAGAATAACCTTGTTCATCAGAGTGTTGAAATCCGAGTAGATCTGAGGGGTAAGCAGGGTCCGGAGTTCTGGGTTCAATCCTTTCTTGAACATGTCCTGCTTCTTTTCATCATCGTTCACTTCCTCTGGTGCATATCGGGCCAATTCCATGAACTGATGTGTGGATTCTTCCACCGACATGCTTCCTTGCTGCAGTGCGCGGAACTCATCCGCCTTGTGCTTCATGGTGGCCGAGGGGATATGATAGCGGCGGAATTCCTTCACGAATTCCTTCCAAGTGATGGTGGAAGCATCTTCGGCAGCGGCGCAGTAATTCTCCCACCAGGCCAAGGCAGTCCCGGTGAGTTGGTGGGCTGCCAGGAGAACCTTGTCTTGATCCTGGCATTCGAACGGCTCGAGCTTCGTTTGGATCACCCGCAGCCAGTCGTCTACATCCAAGGGGTTGCTGGATCCGGCGAAGGTGGGCGGCTTGGTCCTCAGAAAAGCTGTCAGCTTGTCGTTCATGGTCTACTCTCGTGGCCGCTTGTTTACGAGAGCATTGGCCAGTGTTTCCAGTATGAGGGTCTGGTTGTGTATTATCTGTGCTAGGTCCCCGAGGGGTGGTGGTGGTGGCAGTGGCACTTCTCCTTGATTTTCTCCTCTGTTCTGGCTCACTTCCTGTTCTTCCTGAGGAGGGTTCTGTCCATTAGGCTGTACTCCTGCATCAGCGGCTGCAAGGGTCCGGTTGCGGGAGGCCCTCGTACCGCTTTGGGAAGCCATCTACAGATTGGGTAGAGTCTTTGAGATTAAGATTATGTGATGTTTAAGTTGCTTAATTCATATTTTTGAAAAAGGCAGAATCTACCTTCTGCCGAAAAGCACACAGTCTACCAACATGCACACAAACAAACAAACAACAAGCACACACAACTTTATTACTGCAAGGGAGGGTACAACATGGGGACGAGATTAAAACACGTACTACACGTCCAGTACAGGATCACACTTAAGGGTACAACTTAAGCCAGAGGGGCTGGGAGGGTACAACACTAGGGTGGCGTCGGGCATTCTACTCGCGGGGCGAGCCTTCTTCTGGGGTGGAGTGTGCGAGTAGTCCTTGCTCGCCGTCCTCTAGGCTTCCGTTTTCCTGGGGTTGCGTAGCAGCCTCTCTTTCAATGGCGGCAGTAGACCTTTCAGGGTTCTCGGGTGGGGCTTGTGGGGTTCTCAAGAGTGGTCCCCATCCTATGACGGGCGTCCCGAGTAGAATATGGTCTTCCCCAATTGCCGAGACTGGCATTCCGCTTCTGGTCCATTCTTGCATACGCCGGTCTCGGGCTTGCCTGAGGCTCTCCTGAGCAACCGTTTCGCTGCTGACCGCGGCTGCGGCTCTTGCCTCGGCTTGGGCTGCCCGGATCTATTGCAGCCTTACCGCGAGCTCTTCTTACTCGGCTCGATGGGTCTGCTCTCTCAGAATGTTGGCTTGCTCATCAAAGAGCTGATCCAAAGAGGCTAGGTAGGTAACCACTTGGTACAGGGGGTCTTCTTCATGGCGGCGCCGTTCTAGACTTCTCATGTGAGCTTCCCAAACTGGGGTTCTGATGGCCGGCGGGAAGAACCTCATTGGTGTGGGGGCGAGGTGTCTTTCAAAAATCCGGCATAGATAACGGAGCGCCTTCCTGACGGCCAAGGGATAGGTGTCCTGGTGCCTAAACCCTGTGGCGGTCACTCGCCATGGCTGGATGTCGGGTAGCGATCACTTCTGGCAATGACCAGGATCACCCTGCAGCGGAGGGTACCATGATGCTCTTACTCTCTGCTGTAGTACCTTGGGCGTTCCATAACGCCAAGGCTTTCCAGGGCATTGATCAAGAGGCTGGGGAAACCAGGTGCAGCTTGGCAATTGCCCTGGGTCCATTCTTCCTCAGCCATCTGAAAAACAAAGATTAGGTGAATACGTTTTGCATAAAAACGGTCTGTGAGGTTAAACAGGGTTGGACCTAATGGGAAACGCTTGGAAAAGGGGTTTCGCTCCTAGGGGTCACGTCCTACGGCCAACCTACAGCGCTGATACCACCTGAAGCGTCCCCTCATAAGAGAAGACTTAAAAGTGATACAATATCAGTCCCAGGAGGCTGATAACACTTTTATTACATCAGATGGTACATCACCATACAACTCTACTCGGAAGTGGGCAGTGAAGCGCCACTATCGCGAGGATAACAACTAATACCCACACAACGATATTAACTACGAAGAGGGGGTCATCAGAGTCTTGCGCCATACGGAACTTCCTGCGGGTGACCCTATCCACAGGCAAGGTTGGGTGCAGGACGGAACCTCTACTCAACGTCTTCGGGAACGAAGTCTGGATCTTCCTCTGTAAAAATTAAGAATGGGGTGAGTACAAACATACTCAGCAAGTCCAACCACACCCACGGAGGGGGTATAAATAGAATATAATGCACAGGGTAAATCAAGGATAAGGCTAAGGTTTGATTTGTGGAAAGCTAATTTTTATGCAGGGGTTCATTTGAAAGGAAAGACTTTTCAAAACAAATTTTTCTTGTACCGAGGAACACGTAGTGTTGACCCACACCGGATCCCAGTTTTAACCTGCTACCGTATTCCTCATCCGCCGTAGCACACGGCACAACTGCCGTACACTTTTCCAAAACAACTCACGCCAACCCATCCAATCCCAAAAGAAACACTAGTTATGCGACCACACCGTAACTCGCCCAGTACCGTGGGCACGACTATTTGAATAGATTTTAACTTTGCAGAGGTGTGCAACTTTACCCACAAGCGGGGTACCACAGCTCGATCACCGTAGTGTCGGTGCAGATCCCAACAAAGCCATTACCCACCTTAGCTAGACCTGACTAGCCATCACGGGCTCCACCAAGGGGTCATTGACCTATCACAGAGGTTTTAACCGGGGCATGAGTCACACAGAGCTAATCCCTTCTCCTTGATCACCTGTTGCTCTCAGCTCTCCTGATGGCTATCAGACTAACTAGTGGGGTTTATGCTAAGCCGTTGCCCATACAACGGTCGAGTGGTTTGCACGATAGTGGAGTTAGGTGAGATGACACACCAACTCGGTCCTTAATTGTGACAAGATGGATATCTCCCTTCCTTGCCTTGCCACACAGGCACGAGCACACCGTTTGGCAAATCACACAGAAGTGCCATCCATCCTGTTTAAACTTATCTTTCGAAATTTCCACATTTTTCCCTTCCCACACACTCACACATTTTCCTTTTATAAAACAAGTAATATTGTGTTTAAGATCCTAAGCATTCTAGCAGCGATTAATGAAAAACAAATCACATTCAGACATTAATCTAGGTGGTCAAGGAATGGTTATAACAAATCAAGGGGTGGCTATCCAATCTTTCTTTCTGCAGGCAAAATATATGCAATTTTATAAAATAGGCCAATAGGTTGTGTTTATAAAAACTAGGACAAAACATGCATCAAAGGGCGGGATTGAACTTGCCGTCTTCGAAGCCTTCCGGGAAGTCCTGCTCGAGGTACTGTCCTTCGGGTTTGGGGTCGCGGAACTGATCCTCGTTCGCTTGTTCGCAGTATTGCTCGTCGACGGGTTCTCCCTCGTTCACACCGTGATCTACGACGCGTACAAACAAACACACAATCAAGAAAAGAAATGAAAGTTTCATCGCTGAGCTCGATTCGGAAACAATTAAGATATGGATATAGGAGTAATATTTTTTGGGTGGTTTCCTATTGGCATGGCCAAAACTATGTTAGAATTGGCGTGGTAGAGTTTCAGGTCGATCGGAGATCATTTGGCTCATGAAATGATAGGTTATATAAATGTTTAGGGGTTAAATAAAGAGTCAGGGACCTATTTGTAATTATTTCTGAGAAGGCAGGGGCTTGATTGGTATTTTAGAAATCATCCGAGTTATTCTGCAAAAGGTCAGGGGTTTATTTGGAAATATGTTTATATGAGGAAAGGATTTATTTTGGAATATAATAAAGGAAATGGTTTAATTTACAAAAAGGCTAAAGGGTGGAAGGGTTCTTAAACAAATAGAAGAGAGGGGAGGGGGTCCGGGCAAATGTGCCCTTCCTCTTCCTCCTTCCTCCCGTGAAGCAGAGGAGGGGGAGCAAGGCGCCGGCGGCCCTGGGGCACGGCGGCACGGGGAGCAGGGGAAAAGGGGGAGGACGACGTGGGGATCCCGTCCCCCACCTCGATTTGGGTCGGAGCACGGCGAGGCGGCGGCGCCACGGAGGCCGGCGGGCGGCAGCGCAGTGACGGCGGCGCTATGGAGCGCGGCGGCGGCCATGAAGTGGTGGGAAATGGAGAGAGGGGTGAGGGGGTTCGGGTGCCCTACCTAGCTCGGGATGGAATGGAGCGGGGCGGCCTGGCCACGAAGGCCGACGGCGGCGGGCGGAGGTGGCCCTGGCGGCGGCGCCGCAAGGCGAGGGGGAGGGCTAGCGGCGGCGGAAGGGTTTGCGGTGGTGGGGAGCGTGATGGGAGGCCTATTTAAAGGCGGGGTAAGGCAGTGGAGGAGGGACACGGCGGTGGTGGCGTCCGACGGGGCGCCATTAAAGGCACTCGACCGGTTGCGAGTGTCGGCGGCGCGATTCGCGGCGGCGGCGCGACGTCTCGGGCAGCTGGCACGTGGGGTGGCAGGCTGTGGAGTTCGGCGTCGAGCTGTACGGGCGTGAGCGTCGAGGCGGGGCGCTGTGCGGCTCGGCGGGCGGCGCGGCGAGCGGCGCGTCCGCGTGGTGCGCGTGCGCGTGCGCGCGTGGAGCACGTGGGGTGGCCGGGCGCGGGCGCGCGCGTGTGGGCGAGGAGCAGGGTCGGTGCGTGGGCAGGCCGGTGGCGGGGCGCGCGCACAGGGGCGTGGAGCGGGCGGCGCGCGTCGCGTGCGGGCCGAGCAATGCTCGGGAGGGCGCGGCAGAGAGGAGAAGGAGGAGGGAGGGAGAGAAGGAGGGAGGAAAGAAAAAAAAGAAAAGGAGAAAAGAAAATGGAAGAGAGAGAGAGAGAGAGAGAGAGAGAGAGAGAGAGAGAGAGAGAGAGACGGCGGGAATCACAGCGGCGACCGCGACTGGACTAGCACGCGCGCCGGTCGGGCGTGACGCGCGGGACGCGGGCGAACAGGGAGTTGGGACAGCAATGGATTCGGATGTCGGGACCGGTTTTTCGGGAGTTCGGGAGATCGGGCAGGGAACGATTTTGAATGGACTGAGCTCAACGATTGAAAATTTTTGAAGATTATTTTCCACGCGTGATTTATTTGTTAGATTTTCGGGATGTTACACTTTGGTATCCCGAACCAAACATCAAACCACGCCTTCATTGTCGGGACATACCCTGGCAGTAGTTGAGGACAAGTCCCAAGCCACAGGATGTCCTCAGCAACAAGTTTTGGCCTCTCCTCGCTCCTCCCTTGCTTGAGCGAGAGGAGTGCAGCCTTTTCATCATCAGTCAGCGATGAGGGGTGAATTTGACGATTTTGTCCACCTCCTCGCCTGACACAGCAAGCTCACCATCCTCTAGGTCCAGGGGAAGTCCTTTATCTGAGGTCATTGCCAAGTTGCTTGAGAGAAAGAGATGAATATACTTGATTGCTTATTGAACTATATAAGATTGTGAATTAAACAGTATGCATGTCGTTGGCCCGAGGAGCGCCCAGCCGAGTGGCACTGATTATAGCAACGCTTATCTATGTCGTTGTGCTAACTACAAACACACAAATTAAGAACATGCATAGCATAACGCCTTGGTCACGAGCGCCCAGCAAGAGGTCCCCATCGAGCAGCCACGCGCGTCCATAGACTTGTCATTTGGCGTGATCGGTGCGCAAGGCTAAGCACTGCGTCTCTCTCTCTCTCTCTCTCTCTCTCTCTCTCTCTCTCTCTCTCTCTCTCTCTCTCCCTCCCTGCAAGCATATGCTCCATGCTGGTTACCAAGACGCCACACGCAAGAATTGCATTCTGGCCCTAATTGCAGCAAGGAAAAAAATGAAAGAAATTAAACAAAAATTGATAGATCTAATTGTGGAAACCTACCTTCCTTGAGTACCCTCTCCTTGGTCCTCTGCCTGTTCGGGGTAGTGCAAGACAGCGAGAGGAGGGGGGAACGGTGGAGTTGGGTATGGACGGTGGCGGCGCTGGTTTCTTACCGGGAGGTGGGGGGCGTGGGCGGGGCAAGAAGAAAGCTGGTTAGGTCAACATGGTTACATGGTCTCTACACTGGACCAGATAGATATGCCCTCATCCAGCAGGCCCAACAAGGGGCGAGTGGGCTAGTTCACACCTCGTGATAGCGTAGGCCCATGCAAGCTTTTATTGAGCGGCACATCGCGTCGCGCCAACGCACTGCCGCGTGACCCTACGCCGGCCTGGTCACGGCCTCCTCTCGTCTCCCTCGCGTCTTTCCTTCCACATTTTACATTTGTTTCTTTTTAAATTAAGCTGTTCATAAAAAATTGTCTTTCTCGTACGGGCTCCATTTTCAAATTCTTGGATTGGGTAATCACACTTCTGCAAATCCTTAGATTGGGTAATCACACTTCTGCAAATCCCCCTTCCCACTCTCCCTGTGGCTCCCCTTGAATGTTGATCCAGTGGCCTAGATTAAAGTTTGCATGGTTTGTACGGAAAGGTTGGTTTGCACCTAATATGTCCCCTTCTTATATTTGAGTGAGACTATCGAGGCGTTCAAAAGTCACACTGCGACAAGAGTTTGTCGAGATCCTAATTTTGAATGTTATATACTCCCTTGGTCTCTCTCATAAATAGAATAATTCTAATTTTTCATGCAAATTAATGGTTATGTGAAAAGACTATCTCATGTCCTTATTTGTTAGCTAGCCACATGTAGTTTGTTTTGACATGTAAATGAAATATGACCACTTAATTAGACAGGTGTCTGATATCAAATTTTTAGGATTGCACTTTTTGTGAGATCTTATTTCAAATGCAGGATTGGATTTTTCTCAGGACGGAGGGAGTATCTATTTATATACAAATTCTTTGTATTTTTTCCAATAATAAATTAAATGACAATATATGATAAATTGACTGAGCGGTGACTGAGTAGCCTACGTGGCGTGCCACGTTACATTCAAGGATGGAGTTGATCCAGTTAGAATAGTTCAGGGACTAAATTGAGTCGAGCCTCATAGTTCAGGGATGATTTTGGCTATTTTGCATTAATCCGAGAAAAGCAAAGAATGATCCATTCTAAATGAAACTAAGCTAAGATGGTTACATACCGTGGCTTCATAGCAAGACAAGAATTTTCTAGAATTAGATATTTTGCATAGTTGGATAAGTATGAAAAAAATCTAGAGTTACATATATATTTTGTAAAGAAAAGTGTGGAAGTTATCATATGGCAACACCAAAAAACATGTGAGCACCTATAAATAGATGTGCTTCCCTCTCCTATTGCCATATCATGGCATAAGAGATCTCAAGTAGGAGGTGTTATGATAGTCATGTAGTGTAGTTGTGTCATGGTCGGGTGCTCACATAAAGAGTAGATGATATAAGAATTTTGTGTTCTAAAATTTAGTAAATAAAGAGTTGTTCTCTTGTTGAGTTGATCTCCCGTGTTGGAAAGAGTCATTCTCTTGTATAGAGTTGAATATTCGTGTTGGTGCGTTGGTTTAGATCCTCGGTATAGTATGTGTACAGGGTCCACAAAAGAAGTGGTATCATACTATTTGCTATTGCTTCTCGGAAGTCGGTATCAGTTCAGGAGCACCAATTTCTCAACATGACTATATTGAAAAGATATCTTTAACATTACTAAATCACAACAAGAATGCAGAATCTAATGCCCGCATGCTATAAAAGTACAGGGCTTCCTTCTTGAGCAGTATCGATTTCAAATATCGCAAAAACGCCTTGCACCAGAGCGACAGAGGATGCAAACTTGTGGTTCAACACCATGTTTCTAGCTAGTCGTCTAGAGCCTAAGCCTCCATATACTTGCGCAGTTGAAAAATAAATTTTCGTAACCTTTTTCATTTGCACCTCCCAACACAACATTATATAAACACTACAAACCGAGCACTTTGTGGCTAGCACATCTCTTCGTCGACTCAAATTCATTTGTATAGTAAGCTATTAATGGACTCAAGCATCGCCATTTTGGTTGACACTTATAACTTTGAAACATGATTACAAAAGAATTCATCAACTGGCCTATGGGGCCAGCAAACCATCCATCCACCTGAACTAGAGGAATAAAAAAATCAAACAAACAGCAACTCCAGCACCCCACTTGTAGTTCTAAGCACACTACACAACTATCTGCAGAAAGCCCATACGCACACAACCGAACTTCTAAGAATCATCTAAAGATAGGTTCAGCTGACGGCTCCGCAGGGTAGCAGTTGTGTCAATAAGCTCATTGCTCTTGGCCACAAGCCAGGAGTCGATCACGAGAGGGTGAAGCTCTGCATCGCGGACGTGGTCGAGCAGGTTGTTCGTGAAGCCATTCAGCTTGTGTGAGCAAAGCCCCCCCCAACCTCATGGCATGAGCCTTGGGCGTAGAACAGCAGCAAGTTGATGTGGCGCTCGTCAGTGGGGTCGTCAGCAAGGACTGGGAGGATGCCGGTGGAGATGGCGTGGAGGAAGCAGTCGTCCATAAGAGCCTTGACATGGTCGCGGTTCAGTAGCTTCCAACTGTTCCTGAGTTCTCCATAGCGGAGGAGCTCT
The DNA here is from genome assembly GCF_016808335.1 of Panicum virgatum. Lineage (NCBI taxonomy): Eukaryota > Viridiplantae > Streptophyta > Magnoliopsida > Poales > Poaceae > Panicum > Panicum virgatum. The sequence continues at coordinate 1,683,195 of NC_053141.1, read as the reverse complement.
TTGAGAGTTGTAGCGTGGCAAAGGTGGACAGACATGATGATGACCTTGCGCGGATTGCCACCAACCTCGAGTGCGGCCTCCATCGCCTACTTGAGGGAGGTGACATGGACGGTGGGCACGGCCATTTGCAAGGACTTCTTCATCTTGAACCCATGCCAGCCCAACCTCTGCAGCCGCGATCCTCCTCCTCATCGTCGTTGTCGTCCTGCCCCTCCTCCTCCTCCTCATTCATGTCCAACTCCGCCTTCGATGTCTTGAATGTCGCAATCATACCTCGGATGTCCACTCCACCGGGTGGGGGGGTGCGAAGAGGCGCACCTCATTGAGGTAATGGAGAAGGCGGTCCGCCACGCAGTTTGTGTCCTTGTGGAAGGAAGCACCCACCATGCGGGAGCAGTTCTTCATACGGAACGTGTACCGACGGAGCTCATCGCAGGCGCGCTCCTCTGTGGGGTTGTCGACAAGGATGAGGAGGAGAGCGAAGCTGAGAATGGTGATTAGGTCGGTCGTGATGACTACCCGCTGCAACTGTCGCTCGTTCTCACACGCTAGGGACGACTCAACAGAGATGAGATGGAGCAAGGTGGGAGCCTCGTCCACGCAGACGGAGGAGACACTAGCCTTGAGTGGGCTGCTGGCGGCGGTGAGGATCTTGTTGACAGCCTTGCAGAAGGAGGTCAACTTGATGGTCGCGGTATGCTCCTCCATCTTTGGGAGGTGGCGGTGGTGGGGAATTTCGCTGCTAGGAATTAAGTGGATTCTGGAGTGGGGAATCAAATTGAGAAGGAGAGGGGAAGAGAGGGAAGGGGAGGCGGGCGAGGTTGAGAGGAGGGAGGAGGCGGTGGGTTCAAATTGCTGGACAAAATTTCATGCGGCTTTTTGAGAGATAGGGACCGGGAGGGGAAAAATCGTAACTGCTGCATCGACGTCCACGTGCCACCCACATGCCTGCGTGACTAACTTCTGGCTCCACACACTCTCTCTCTCAAACACGAAAGATGCTATGAGCAGGCACATACTTGATCACGATGAACGCGGATTGTGACTTGGCTTGTTAGACGACGTTTCCATAGCTTGCATCAAGTGATCAAATTCTCTCAAACGATAAATCAAAGTTGTGGGCGGAAGAAATGGACAGAGGATGAAGACCTTTTTTTGAACGGGAAGAGAGGATGTAGGGTCTGTTTGGCAGCACTCCACTCTCAAAAGTCAAAACAGTCACTCCACTCTACTAACTGCACTCCACCAACTCCACTTCACTCCACCACTTGTAGTCCATTCTGTTTGGGTATTCTCTAACTCCAGTACTCCACCTCCTTGCATGGGCCTGCTCCACCGCTTGGACCTGCTGCAGCGTTTCGGCCTACTCCACTTCTTAGGCCTGTTGCGTGGATGACTCGTCCACATGGTGCAGCGCTTGGGCCTCCTCCACGACACTCTTTTTTTTTCTTTTTTCCTCTTTCCAACACTCGCAATCTTCATTTTTTATTTTTTTTCTTGGATGACCACAATAAGATTCCAGCAGCGTCCAATCGCCTTGGCCAGCGCCGCCTCTCAGGCCTCGCCCGCATCCCCTGGCTGTTGCAGATCCTCTGTTGTCGCTGCCCGATCGGAGGTCGGATCCATGGCCGGCAGCAAGACGAGAGGCAATGTATTGGAGCTGGGCGGCGTGGGCTTCAGCAATGAGGTTGGGCAGCTCAGCACTAGCGCTTGGAGGAGGATCTCCTCTCCCCACCATTTTGTCGGCGGCGGTGCCGGTCCAACCTGCGGCGCACAGGGAGAACCTAGCGGCGGCGCTAGGGTTCGGGAGGGGAAAGTGGCGCGAGGGTGTCAAGGGGCGAGGGGATGTGTCGGGGAGGAGAATGGGTCGCGGGGTCAGCGCTAGAGTAGACTGTGAACCGTTTTTTCTGTGTAACTAATGGGATAGCATAGTGGTGGGTAATTTTTTCTAACTTCACCAGCTCCAATAATTGGTGGAGCACCTCTTGAGAAGCTCCAATAAAAGTTGAAGTAGAGTCAGTTTTTGGTGGAGTGGAGTTTAGTGGAGCTGGTTGTGGTGTTTGTATATTGTTTTATTGAGTGGAGCTAAATTTGGTGGAGCAGGCCCAAACACCCCGTAAGACCACTAGTGCAGGGCGCGCGCTATTGCGCACGATCCTACCTTTCGCGTTCCTACCTTTCGCGTATCATTTTTTTGCACTCTTCTCTTGTTTCGTTTATTGATGGTCGAGAGCACAATTGTTTGCATGAAAAGTGCTGTGATTCAATGGCAACCATTGTTGATGAGAAGTTGAAAAGTAAGGACTTTAAACCGCAAATGTCGGAGCTAATATGGAGGTTTAAAGATTTAGGACAACCGACGAAAGGTTCATCAGCTCATTAGCTAGCAACGATATGAATCCCACAGGTAACAATAACAGCAGGTACAATATGGAATAATGGTACATATAGGAGTTCCGAGAAGCTAGAGGCATGAATAAGGTTATATCCAGCATGACCACGGCACACCAAAAGCAATATTGGTTACACTTCAAGCTCGCAAATCACTTCTAGATATGGTTGGTACTGCAAGATCATCCCATCCTGCAGGAAATGAGTTATTAAAGGGCAAAGTGCTAGTTTAGGTGGTATCAAAAAGAATGAAGCATCTTATTTTTTCTGTTGGTAGCGAGGTACCATCAAAGGAAGATATCTTGAAATGTTCAAAGGATTCCTTGCTTCGTTAGTTTCTATGGAATCTTCCAAGGAGTAGGCATAACTTGACCAGACAGCATTCAAGCAGGAATGCTATCCTAAATGGCAGCAATACTATTATCCTGTTAGTGCACAAAATAAATTTTATTTAAAAAGAATGTAAAGGTTTACTCAAAAGGTAGCAGCAAGAAAAAAAATTGCATTGGTTGGAGATACCTTCAAGTTTTTCAGGAGCAAGCATGATGAATGTTACAATGTATAGGAGATTAAACATGAATGAGTTGCAGGAAACCTTATGTTGATATGGATTTTCTCTAAAACACCACAGGGCTTTCTTTACCATAGAAGAAAATGCAGGGTAACCTTACAATGATTACACGAGGAGCTTACTAATATTATAATAACAGCTACCTAATTATTTTTCAAGAGTGGTGGCCAATATATAGTTTAGGCACGATGAGGTGGCGGAAGTTCGACATGTTCTGCATATGTACTATAACAAACAAGAAAATTTGGCAGGGAAGGGAAATGTAATGGTACCTTTAGTGCTGATGGTCCGCAGATAAAATATTCAAGACACAGATTAGGAGTCCGCAGCTCTTGCTGTCCTCTGCTTCTTGAAGAACAGGTTGTTTTATGCACTCATAAGTTGGTTCCCTATCAGATTGTCAAAACAATGTGAGGTTCTTAGTGCCTTGGTAAACACAACTAATTTACACATAAACGAGAATGTATGTTGATATAGGTCGTTGAAGTAAGCGATGCGATCTCAAATTCATTGACAACTAATCTGCACATATAATTTTTGTTTGTAGTCCTTTATTTGAGCAGATTAAATTTTTGTGAATTAAAATTCAAATATGCAATGATATCAGATGGCGTCAAGGTCATTTCAGAATTGCAATATTGCTTACATGCTTGTTCTAAGTTTAATAATCTAATCAAGCGGGAATCGAGAATAAAGCAATGATGAGGTGTTTTGAATTTCAAGCTTCAATATTCAGAGATGCATACCAGTGACAGTGTGAGAGCTTCTGCAGATCTAAGGTTAGTGAAAGAAGTATGGGAACTTGTGCTGCATGTTCCCAAAATATAATTGCTAATTAAGTTAAGTATGGGAAAATTGGCCGACATTTATCACTAAGGCTAATGAAAGAAGGATTAATCAACAAGGCTAAAAATAGCTAAAAATGTGGGAACCACCAGCAGGAGTTTTCTTAATATTTGCACCAAGCATATTTTGAAGGAATAACTTGAATAGAGCAGTTTTCTTTTTGGAAGAAGAAAAATAGTAGAAATTACTTAATAGAACACCAAGTACAGAATGACATATCTAGTTTGTTTAGCTCTCATCTGAATTGCTCCTATTTATGAGAGGGCAAAAAAACTGGAAAATATATCAATACACTACGCAATCCTTTCAAACAATATAAATGCATTATGTGGAGCGGTCGTAATTCAATTAATTGATAACCGTTTACTCTGTGTGGATTTCAAGTTAAAGGTAATGGTAATGTTCACTTCCAAACTTTATCTTGGGATCAAAATAGATAGAATCCAGTCCATGGAAGATATATTTGGAATATGCAACTGGAGATGACAACGAAACAAAACGATGTGGCAAATAGTAAAAAGCAATGGTCATATATTCAGTTGGAGTTTCAGTATGAAGCTTTTCGAAAATTTCAATGGCAAGTAAAGACTTGCTCTCACCATCCTCAAGTGACAGACAATGGAATTAGCTTGTAACCATTTTTTTAACTAAGTAGGTTTACCTGCTTCTGGCATAAGTCTCATTGTACGACACTCATTTATTGGAATCCTCAAAGTTTTACATTGCAAACATTAAATCCTAGTGACTACTGGATGGAGAACAGAGGAAGTAGTGGCATCAGCAGAACGGACCTGAAGTCATGATATGTAGGATCTATTCCAGTTCTAAAGAACACATTAAATTAGAAACAAATATTTGATATAAAGGAAGGGAAAATAAAATCTGATTGGCAAACTGTGAAGGTGAAGTGTCATAAATGTTGTACTACAGGACAAACAGAAGGTAAAAAGTAATTAGAGGAAGGTAAAGATGCTACTTACCTATGACAACTACTAAATTATCTGGATTTGATGACACCCCATCAAACTGAAAATGCAGTCTGATTTCAATCGCCGGTAAGAGTCATTCTCAATAGCTAGTCTTGTAGACATAATGCTATCAATATGCAGAATAGAACCCAGCCAACCATAAGAAGCCTCACACTCGAATACAGTAGTAAAGTTGTAAACAAATCAAATTTGCTTTCCCATGGCAAAAGCTGCATGATTAAAGAAGAAACCAATAAAGTAGGGACCCTGGCAAAGAGGAAATCAAAATGCAGCTTTACAAAATGAAAATACACCATCTGAAAGATGAAGAACCCAGGCATAGAAGCATATCCAAGTTACTTTTGATTTTTTGAATTTATTGCTTGGAAAATAAGATTCTTTTATGATATAGAATCATTACCTTAGGCAATTCAAGTAGCCTAAATGTGTCTTCTTATTTTCAGCAAGTAGGTCTCCTTATCATCTGCATATGTAGTTGATTTTTATCCTTAATTACACAAAATCGGGAACATGGTTATCAAAGACCAAAGGATAAAGAATTGTTGTCCATTCGTAAATGCAAATTTGTAGTTTGCTAAACACGACATAACACTGGCGCAGGAGCATGTTCAAGGAACCTTTAGCTTGTCATAACTTTATTGATCTATAAATAAGATTCATATTTCAGCTAGAATCTTTACCTTGTCAGGGCATGTGCGGTTACTTTTATTCTTCGCTGTACACAAATCTGGGCATGGTTAATTGGTCAGTGTTGCCTGACGCAACTATCGAACATATGGCTTCACCTGCAGGGACAAGGTGACAGGTTAGGCCCCCTTTGGGAGGTGTTCGATAGTTTGCCTCTACAGTAACGACCAATTAAGCATGATAGATTTAGCTAACTGGAACTCCTATTTGATGAAAAAAAAGACACATTCATGTTGATTGCCTTATCTTAGACAATGTTTCTAAGTCAAATATTAATATTATTTTTGAAGCAAAATACCTTGGATATGATGTTTTTAGTCGTGCATTAAAATCGGAGAGTGGCTTATGGCAACATAGCTTGCTTTTTCCAAGCACCCATCAGTTCAGTGTTACTATTACCAAGTTTGTTGCTAGCTATGTTACTATTGCAGCTAGATTGGGTGCGTTGGTAACACTGACACACCGTCACTCTTCCATCTTGCAGAATTTCAGGGTTGTAATCTCCGGTGCTTTAAAGGTCTCATCACCCTCCTCCCTATCCCTCTGTGTTCTTCGGCCCCCTTTGGGAGGGCTCCGCGCGCCCGCCGGCTCCGGCTTCATGCTACATGGAATACTACTGTAGTACCACTGTTCTATACTGTAGCAAGAAGCCGAAACGAAAATCGAAGTCCAAAATGAACTACAAAAGAGGTGGAGCCGGTGAAGCTGCCAAAACGTAGCTTCACCGGCGCCGGCTCCGGGGTGCTACAGTAGCAGCACAGTGTGCTACAGTAGTGGAGCTGGAGCACCCCAAAGCCCTCCCAAAGGGGCCTGCATCCTCCATTGCCGAAGCACATGTTGCACAAGCAAACCATGAAAACATTGTGTAGATCCAACAACCGCAGCAAGGAGGATGAAACGGAGCTTAGCAGGAGGAGGACCTCTGCTGCTCCGTCGAGGACGACGACGACCATGTCCGCGATGGAAGACGGCCTGCGACTGCTAATGTGGCACTTCGCTGCCTACGCGCGCAAGGCCACGCCAGGCGGGTGCGCGCGGTGCAGGCGCCTCCTGCAGCTCTTCCGCCTCCACGCCTCCGTCTGTGACCGGCCGGAGCAGGGCCAGCCCTGCCGCGTCCCGCTCTGCAGGTGAGGAAGATACACGGCCGACATTTTTACGGCGGCGCACCAAGGCGCGGGCAGCGAGCGGCGGAGCAGGATCGGATCCGCGCGTCGCGAAGGGAGGAGGGAGCTCGAGGTCGGATCCGCGAGGTGACGGCCGCCGGAGAGGTAGAGGAAGGGGAGGCTGAGCTCGATTTCGCGCAGATCCGCCGCAGCCGAGCTCGGATCCGCCGCCGGGCCTGCTCGCCGGCCGCCCCTGCTCCTCCTTCCCATGGTCCTGCTCGCCGCCGCCTCTGTTGTAGGGGAGGGAGGAGAGGCGCCGGCGTAGGCGGGCCTCCTCCACCCCCGGTCGAGCTCGAGGAGGGAGCCATGGGAGAAGGGACCAGGAGTGGGCATCGAGGCCCACCGCGCCGTGAGCAGGTCGCCCCGCTGAGGCCGCTCCGCCGTGCGGCTCGCGGGCCGCCCTGCCGCGGCCACGCCGCCCTGGCCGGCGGGAGCAGGGGCGACGCGGATCCGGCCCGCCCTCGCCGGAGGGGCCACGCGCCATGGCAGAGAGAGAGGGAGGTGGGGGTGGACTGTTCGCGTGGAGGTGGGGGTGGACGAGGAGGACGCGGCAGTGCAGGAAGATAGGAAGGACGGAGCGCCCCGGCCACGGAGTAGACCGCTGCCGCCGGCCTCGTGGAGTCCCGCCGTTGCCGCTTCACCTCGTCGGGAGGAGGTGGGCGAGGACGTGCGGTCGGGGCGCGTCAGGGAGGCACGCCCTGACGCCCAGCGGGAACCGCCGGCTGAAGGGAGGAGGACAGAGGAGGAAAGAGTGAGGAGGGAGGCTGGTGGAGCTCGTCATCGCCGCCGCGGAGGTCGAGGCCAGCCGAGCTTGAGCGCCGACGAGGGAGGCCGCGAAGCCCGAGCTCCCGATCCGCCACTGGAGAGGGCCAGTCGGAGCAGGAGCCGCGATCGGAGGAGCACGACGCGACGGAAGGAGAAGGGCCGCGGATTCGGCCGCTGCCGCCGCCGGGCTCTTCCTCCTGCCGTGCCGCCAGGAGCAAGGTCCAAGGGCCGGGGAGGGACTGGTCGAGGCCGAGATCAGCCCGCCGTGGAGGCCGGCCTCCGCCCACCGCGCGCCAGGAACCGTGGCCGAGCTCCGCCTCGCCGCACGGAGGGCAGCGGCAGCGCGGGCCGAAGGAGCGGCGTTGGCGACACGGGGTGGAGGGGGCGGGCGACAGCAGTGTGTGTGGGTGGGGATAGTGGTGACGCCGTGGAATTTTTCCCGCGATGGTCGGCACTCGTTGAGGCAGGAGTCAGTGTGAAACCAAGAAACAGGATGAGAAAGACGGGCTCGTCGCGGGTGACACAGTGGACCTGACACAAATGGAATCGGTCCTGACAAAAATTGAGAAGGCAGCGTGAAAAGAAAACCTCGAAAACAAAGCAAAGCTGGAGCGGGCAGGGTTGTGGGCATCGTAGATAGCAAATCGAACGGCCAAGACAATTTGGACTGACGTGGATGTCGTGGTCTTGCTCGAAACTCAGCTCCTTTGTTATATAGAAACTAGTGGATTGTGCGAGCGTTGCGCGTGCATCTTTTCTTTGTAATATTAGAGACAATTATCGTTGAAGCATAGGAGAATGTAAAAATGGTATATATCTTTTATAAGATCCGACGGGGAAAATGGAAACAGGAAGATCGGAGTTAAAAGTTTTTAGAGGTAATTATTATGGTTTTCTCGGAGTTAAAGTTCATTCGCGCATATACACAACTGTTTACAAATAGTCAAAAGTAAAATAGTTATTAAAAATGATTTTATATGGATCTACTTGTTTTTTAAATAAAGGATCTACTTGGTTTTAGATACAAATTCAAACTGGTTCTTGCATGTTTTCGATAGATTATAATAGAAGAATGATGTATGTTGATATGTTAATCACACACACAAATAAAAACAAATACATAAGTGAATAATTTTGTATGGAGGATTTATATCTGTAGAACTTATATCTTCATGGAGCTGATATTTTCTAATGTGAAACCAATTATATCCTCCTTGCTCTGTAATTCTGAACAGGAGCTTCTTATAACTGACCGACTGCTTGGCAAAGCCATCATACAATCTGACACCTTTCTGGAAGAGAGGAGCCGCATCCTTGTCAACATTCTATGCAGTCTAACTGCCTCTGACAAAATCTTGGAAACAATATGCATTATCAAATATAGTATTAAATATATTTCAAGGCAGCTTTGACACAAAGTTAGAGAAACATATATGCTATGAACAAACAGCATTATGCAAATACAAAGGAGACCATATATGTCTAAGAGGGTGCTGATTAACAACATCTATACATATCTTTTCAAAAAACAGTGTTAAACATATATGCAAGAACCTCGATTGGTTCATACCATAGAGAATTTGTATGATAGATATATCAAAATATATCAACAAAAATTTTGTCCTGGTTAAAATATTGATATGTATGGTTCTAGGTAGAATATATGATGAATGGGTATTAATAATAACTACTTTGATGACAATTTCCTTTTGTTTCGAGGCAAACCTTGATGCATTAAGGGGAGATCAAAGTCGCACCAAATCCACACATCCACTGTTTATGATTTTTTTTAGCACTAACATATTTCTATTAACTTAATCAGAGTGTATTCAGAAATAAACGCCCTAGAAAAAATGGGTGCAAACAGGGAGAACAATAATGGACAAAAGTGATATAGAAATTAATATTACTAAAGCAAAAGGTAATAATAAACATTTGTTTCTGTAATCTTATTTTATTTCCTTGCTATCTTGACTAATAAAACTCTGACAGGAAGCCGACATCTGCATTGTTAATAGGAAGTGTTTTGTCATATAGGATGCAATACTGAATTGGCTTCCTCCAAGATAATACACAAGGTAAGTGTAGATGTGTAATTTTGTACAGTGAATGAGTGCATATATATTTGGAATGAACTTTTGCTTTTGATAAATGAGAGCTGTAAAAGTGGAATATGGATGGAAAGAATACTTCATAAACCAAGGAAAGAAAGAAATATTGAAATTTTCATGTATAGAAGGAACAGTTCATAAACCAAGGGAAGAAAGGAAAAGCAAAGGTACATTATATGCTATAAGAATATATTACATATAATGTTTGTAGAAGGAAAACAATTTGGCAGATAATATATATGGAGGTAAATTGCAAAAACACTAAAGGTATTTTCACTCACTTGCAGACATGACTTCTGTTGAATTAGCACCAGATAAGATGGTTCGAGAAAAAAGACACCAGATAAGATGCAGTCAAGCTATTGGAAGCATAGAAAGAGCTTCAATTCTACCCTGTTCCTGCAATCAAATTTTGTGAAGAGTGCAGATATTGTTTTCAGTGTTTAGTTGAGAAACTAAAAGTTAAAATCCAAAAGGGAACATATTTACAAAATGGGAAGACACTTGTGATAATAGAGCATCTCACCAACTAATATTTAATAAGCTTATGAAAAAATAGCATCCAAACTTGGAATAAAAAGCAAAACTATTAAATTCAAAATATAGAGGGACATCAGGCTTCAAAGCCAGGTTAATTCAGTAGACATATGAAATAAGCAAAGTGATAGTTCCAAACCTCAATCTGACCAAAGGTAAATAAATAAACAAATACAACCATTGCAACCATATAATGGATATTTATTGAAGTATATAAAGTAACATGCTATATGATATCAAAGGTCGATGGAGCACATTATCTTTAAGCAGAGATTGTCATTACTCTCTACAATCATATATATTGAGTAATCGCTGGAATATCATCTAATAATGATTGAACCAACCCTGCAAAAAAGAGCAAGTTAATATTGCACATGAAAGAGCACACCAATATATGCACAGCCAAAGAGGCAATAGATCGAACACCTTTCCTACGCCATGGTTGCTGTCCTAGCAGATGTCCAATCTATGAAAAAATAGGCACCTGCAGCATTGCCGTGACTGCATTTTAGTACTGCACGGCAACACGTAGCTGCACCAGAGGAGAGTCCATGACGACGGCTGGGAGGGGAGGCACGACGGGGAGAATAGAGTTGGGAGGAGCGACGCACTAAGAAATCCGGCAAAGAGGAGGGTTGCAGGAAGGGTGAGGCGGTGCTCTGGATAGCGCCAGAGTCTTGGGGGCGAGGCGGACGTGGGAGGCAGAAGGGCGATGCGCGCACAGTGAAGGGAGGGGCGGCAAAAAAATTTACCCTTTGTCCACGAGGCGGTCCGAGCATCGTGAAGGAGCCGAGAGACGTAGCGCCGTTCTTGCCTGAACCCGCGCATGGTGGAAGCCATCGCTGCACCAGGACGCGGCCAAGCATCGAATCGCTGCGGCCCCGCGCGGCTCCTCGGCGGCCGACGCCGCATCCAAAACCTCTGCCCGCGTGTACCCCTAGGCGTCGCGCCGCCGTGGACAACTCCAGGCCTTCTGCTTGCCGGCGGCTGCAGGCCGACCGTGCGCTGCATCTCCTATCGGCGCTCTCGACGCGGCCGCCGTGCGCCGTATCTCCGAGCGCCGTTTTGCGCCGCGGCCTCCGTGCCACGACCGATTGCCCCGCTCCGCCTCGCACCGAGAGCCGCGTCAAGGCAGCGGGAAGTTCACCGCGCTCGCGCAGCAGATCAGGGCTCTGGGCGGCGGCGGGGATGGAGGGACCAGCTCACGGCGCCTCGGATGGAGGGTCGGCCAGCGGTGGTGCTGCTGGCGGGGTTGTCCCGTGGCGCGTCAAGGTGTGGAGGGCAGGGACGGCAGGCTGAGGTGGCCGGTGGAAGCGGCGGGGCTACCGGCAGCGAGCCGCGCGGAAGGCGGTGGGGGGAGGGCGTGGACGGCGGCAGCGGTGCGGGGAAGGGGGCGGGCGGCGGCAGTGGGAGGTCTGGGGAAGGGATGAGAGGGGAAGGGGCTGTCGAGGCCGCACGGAGGGAGGAGGCCGCCCGCACGCCTGGACCCGCGTGGATCCAGCCGGCGGGGTGCCGCCGCGCCATGGCCGCCGGCCTGGGCTGGATCTCGTCGGGGGCGGGGCCCCTGCTCCACTGTGCCGCTGCGAGGCCCGCCGCCGGCCTGTGATCGAGCGAGGGAGGGGGAGAATGGGCGCCGGCGATGGGAGGGGTGGAGGAGCGCCGGCGAGGGAGGGGGTGGAGGAGCACCAGCGCAGGGCGCGAGGTGGGCGGCGGTCCCCCAGGCCGCCGCGGCCGCCCCGCCGTGGTCGCACCGCGGCCGCTCCGGGCCATGCGCGCGTCGCCGTGGCCATGGCCCTCGTGCGCCGCAAACAGGGGAGGCCGACGTGCTCGAGCAGGGGCCCCCGCGCCTCGATCCGTTCCTCGCCAGCCGCGCGCTGCTCGGAGGCCGTCCCTGCTTGCCAGCGCGGGAGAGGAGGGCCGCGGCCGCCGGGAGGTGCAGGCGCAGGTCCAGGATTTGAGATATAGCATATAATTAAGTATCAAAATCATAGTATTTATCATAACATAACTTGAAATTGTTTGACACGTAGATAATAGATGTACTAAATGATCAAAATATTCAAGTTGTAACATGTAAAATAAATAGAGGACAAAACAGCAAAATGATAAGAAAGCTTATAAATTTCAGTCTACAGTTTAACTTAGCTCGCAAGAAGAATTCTCTTTCAATAAATGTGACCAAGCAACCATTCAAAAATTTCTGCCCATCTTACTTCTTAGCTTGTATTTGACAAAGTTCATTATAGAAAAGATCCTCTCAACACCGGTAGTTGCAACAAGAAAAGCATCACTAATTTGAGAAGTTTGTAAATAATATCATATCAAGAAATCTTTCCTTCTTTAACTAGCATCTAATTTTGCTGGGCTTCTCAAATTTTTAACTATCATCATACATAACTCTGCTAGGTGCTAGCAGCGGCGTTTGGTCGGGAGCAGAGCACGGGAGCAAAAGCGGATATGCAGATAGGGAATGGGCCGGTATGGGGAAAGGACTCAGGCTATGAAGTTGCCGAGTGCTGAGCTGTGGAGGGGCAAGCAGGCCTGCTGGGCCGGTGCGGAATGGATGGGGAGGAGGCGAGCGGGGGTTTTCGGGCTGTCGCGGGCCGGCGCGCGGCTGAGCGTGGATACATACACGTATTGTATACTATATATGAATTTTTTTTCACAAATTTTGGGTATTCAGCAGCTGAATACCCATGAATACATGATGGGCCCGCCCCTGGGGATGTGGGGGAGGAAGGGCGGCTGTGGACACGGGCCGGCGGCCCCGCCCCGCGCGACAGACTTGAAAGGTCACTGGAGTGAAACCCGAGATGAATTGTTCACTTTAGGACTTCACGCTACCGCTGCAAATACCAGAGCAAGTGTGAACATAGTGTGAAGGAAGGGGAAAAACGATGAGCAGCTGCTGCTTCAGTGTGAATGCTTCGACGAGGTAGACGGTGCTACAGTTGGCACGGTGAGAACTGATCGTCACCGTCAATTACAAATCGAATGGACAGTGAAATTTTTATTGTGGCCATCCCCAGAGCTCACGGAGCCGGGGGAATCATATATAGAAATTTGGTGGAGCAGAGTGGACGAAATCACATCTACCAATCGAGCCCGGCCCACGTAAGACCATTTTTTTTTTTTTGAGGGAATGCAAGCCCATTTGTCATCGTCGTCTCCTCTTTCTCTCCCTGGATCCATCCCATTGTGGAATCCACACCAACCGGCAGCCGGGGAGAGAGCCGCCACACCACCTCCCCGCCGTCGAAAGGAATCCAGGGGATCAGCGGGCCAGCGGCGGCGCGGCGATGGGGATCGGGGAGCACTTCGAGGGCCTCAAGCAGCACTGGGCGCGCAACTTCGCCTTCCTCGACTATTTCAAGAAGGTCTACGGCCGCGCCGAGCCCCTCCCCAAGTGGTCCGACGCCGACGTCGAGGAGTTCATCGCCTCCGACCCGGTCTACGGCCCCCAGGTCGGCGATCCGATCCGCTCGCTCCCCTAGACCCCTCTCCATCCTCGCCTCTCCCTCTGACTACAGATTCGATGCGGTTCCTGCAGCTCAAGGCCCTGCGGGAGTCGAGGAAGTTCGCGCTCGCCGGGGCCCTCGCCGGCGCCGCCCACCTCGGCGGCGTCGCGTTCAAGTACTCCAAGGCGCCGCACGGTACGATGGGGGGTAAATGCTTTCGCCGCGGTGGCTGCGGGGGTTTCCAGAATCCAGATCGATCGAGACCTCTGTTTCGTTGCTGCTGCTGATCGACGATTTCTTTTTTTATTATTTTTTTGGTCTCTGATTGTGATTGCCTGCAGGCGTCGTGCTGGCGACCGGGTTCGGGGCGATCACCGGCGCCGTGCTGGGATCCGAGGTGGCGGAGCACTGGTACCAGCTCTACAAGATGGACAAGCAGGGGGCCAACCTCAGGTTCATCTACTGGTGGGAGGACAAGGTTTCAGGTCTGTTCCTTGTGCCGTCCTGCCCCCCTTGCTTCATATCATGATACAATTCCTGTTCATCGCGTGCTTATACTTGTGCTGAGTCCTAATTTGCAGTCGTGGTATGTATATTGCCCGAGCTAATTACAGTGTTGTTGTACCAGCTTTAGTTGTGTTAGTTTCAGCCTGATTAACAGATGTCAGATGGTTCATTGTACTTGATCAATGCTATTGTTTATTAAGTCAGTTTTGCGATTGTGGCATGCGTACCGCCCTAGCGAGTTATGACGTTGAAATAGTGTATGTGGTTGTGTCAGTCTTAGTGTGAGCAATGCATGTTTATTTGTACTTGACCAACCGTGATCAGTCTGCTTATGTATTAAGCTACTTTGGAATTTTTCATTAGCTTCTGCAGGACATTGCAAATTATAAATGGTAGTTCTGGTTTTGTCTATGTAAAAGTTGCAGTTGTGAGTTAGCACTGCTAAGTCTATAGAATTACGTTGTGTTCATCCCCCACTTTGTCCCAACTAAATACAACGATTACTTTCTGGAAAAAAAACTTATTGCTCATTTTAGAGAAATTTCTTAATTCTTTTTCTGAGGCCTACAAAATTTTAGGTTAGTATAATATTAATAGAACTGCTTTATGTTCATGTCATAATGTAAATGGTTGGGAGGGAACCCACTTTTCTATGCATTTGAGATGGAAAGCAACACCTAACTCACAAGTGCCTCTGGAGATATCTGATTTATCATAGAGGGTTTTTCAAGTTAGCTCATGAAACCAAAACAGTTCAGCCATAGGTTCGTTCTTATACATCTTATTAACCTAGCTAAATGCACATTTTCCACTTCCAGTTCAGCTGCTTTATGTTTATGTCGGTGTATTTTAGACTAGTTAACATTGTTTTTGTAAGTTAAACAATGCTGGCTCCATGTATTCATCATTTACCTCTAGTTTTCTCATGAGTACCAGAGCCAGTCTTCTGGTCAAGAGAAACATTTGCAGAGGAAGATGGATATGCAAATTCTGTGAGGCACTAAGAAAGCATGACATTCAAATACCAAAGAACGCTTTGCGCAGTGCAAATTGTTGGATAAATAACCTCAGGATCAGTGACGGAGCTAGGATTCTAGGAATAGGATAGGATCAGGTGGGCCAGATAAGTTAGTTCATATACCAATTTACTTAATTTCTTCTCATTCTAAAGGGTCTCAATAGAAACAAATGGATCATGAGTGGGCCATGGGCCCATGGCCCCTGCCAGTCCGGTCCCTGCTCAGTATCTAGTTCCAACTAACAAGTCTTGTGCTCACTATACTGCATACATAATTTCTATGACTTGCGACTACAATATGCATGCGAATTTAGAATATTAAAGTGTATGTATGTAGTTGTAATTTTCAGCTTGAGATTACTCACAACTGATCAAAGTCAATCAACTGCACTATTTTATTACTTTTGTTTTGCAGGTTTCTGTTAGCTTTTGTAGAACATTTTACCTAGTGATTCTGGTTTTGGCCTTACAATACACGATTGTCAATTACAACTGTTAAAATTAAAATACTTGAAAGTGTAGGACGGAGCTGTATTAGTTTCAGCATGATGGTACTTACATATGCAGTTTCGTTGCAATAGGCTGTCTGCTTGCACCTTTTGCTTTTGGTTTTCTTCTACAGCATTGGAGAGTCCTTATTTGTTCTATTCTAACCCTCCAATTTTTTTCCTTCTGTGACAGGTCAGAAGAGCTGAACCACATTAATGATGCATATGTGAGCATACCAGCTTGACAAAACAGTGATCTTCTGTGGAATTTGTAGTTTTTGCTTCCTAGTTTTTTCCAATAAGGTGCATATTGGTTGTGGAAATCAACTGGAGAATGTACTTTACTCTATCGTGAGTGATGTTTATCCTTAGCACTCTACAATCCTTATGCTTGCTCTAGTGTAAACATTAACCCGATCTTTTTTAAGACACGTTTCCTTGAATGATTAGTTTGCAGCTAGTAGTTACAACTAGCAATTGATCCCAGACAAATAAAAAAGTTGTGTGCCGCATTCAAAACCATTTAGCCTATGCAAAGTGGCCCTTGGTTTTGGGGACGGAAGTTATGATGTCCATTTCTGAAATTGCAGTTTCTTCTAGCCTAGTGGATGATTATGATTCATATTGTTATTCAAATACTTGGAAGCAAACTAGAATGTCATGTTCTTGCCTGATGATAAGAACTGCCCGTTTATGTTGCAAGCATTGGTGTATTTGTTCCGTTTAGATATCCATTGTCAGCATTTCTTGGGTAGACGATCCATCTTTAACTACTGGATTTTGGCCCATTTACTGACCCTGAGTTTAGTATGTTCTTTCTACTTTTGCAGTTCTGCTAAAATTATGACTCAGCACAGAACCTGATAGTGTTAGTGACTTCTTGGCATGGTTTCTAATGCCTGTGGTTTTTCTTTATATGTCACTTTTGCTTACATAGTGTGTAAATTGAGATCATGTGTACATTTGTCCAATTGTGCACATCACATGCTCTGACAGTATTGCTAGATAGATGGGAATGAAACACGAACATAGATTCTCAATTAAGTAGATGGGAACGAAACACAAACATAGATTCTCAATTAAGTGAAATAACACAACATCAGAGCTCCTCAAGAGTTCTTTAGGGGAAGTAAAGAACCACAATGTATGATGATACAATACAATACAATACCAGGGTACTCCTGAGGGACAATGGGCTATATAGCTTAAGTTACACCAAAGTCTCAGAACAAACCATTACACAAGCATTATTAATTGTATTGCACACTAGTAATCAACAGTACGAGACCCTCAGGGCGTTATTACCGTTAGAAGGAATAGCCCATGTCTGAGCCCCTACAATTAGAATAGCCACTCAGTATAGTCAGTGGGTTAGTGATCTCTTCTATCAGTGGGACTGTACTAAAATGCCCATTCTGCTGATCTGCTACCATCATGCCTACGTCGAGCAAACCACTCTGTTCTACTATCTGCATGCAACGTCACATTCATACCATCAGCTTCCACCATGTATGGCACAAGACCTGAAGGAAGTTTGTGGGTCAGACTCGGTTAACAATTAGTACCTTTTCCTGGAGAACTTCGTTAGCAGCTTTCAACATTCCTTCCTGCATGAACAGAGATACTTTTTAGTGAGTCAGAATGTCGCATCAGGTGTTTATAGAATCATGTAAAGAGTTTTGGACATGCCTTGCTTTTCAGTGCTTGGATCTCTTGAATCATTATCTGCATCTGTTTGCCAAGAAGGTTTCATCAATGTCTGAAACTATATTTCTTGAAGAAATTCTGTGAGTTTTCGCGAGTTACCTTTGCGGAGCGGATGTTGTACATCCATATCTCCAAGTACCTCTCTAGGGCATTCAGTTCTTCAACATTCATATGTTCATTTGCCCTGTTTCCGTAGATGTACCTGCCGAAGTGTTTCTTTTTTGTCAGTATAAATGTCAGAGTTCAAAGTGTGAGGATGTAAGCAACCTCTGTTGTTTCCTCTTTTCTTTTCTTTTCAAAAGGAATCCTATTTTGAGATGGCAGTTCAGGTTTTCAAGTGAAGAGCTTGGTGTTAAGTGTAAGGGCAAAAGTCTCATGGTTTTGAAGAAGTTCCTGTCTCTTGCAGAAATGTTTTGGGTTACTTGGTTGGTTTGGTACCTACATATGGACAAAAGCATAAATTCTAACCTGTGCCGCAGCTCTAACTTGTAAGCAAATCTAGATGTATATTCGAGTTTCTTTCACGTTTGTGCTGGAAACTGGAGAGGTGTGTTCTGAAGCAAACTGACTCGTACGTTTTCTACAAATTGCAAGGCAAAGATGTGAGAGTAATTACCTCAGGCCCTTGTGGAGCAGATTGATTTCCTGTTGCAGCACCACAGTCTCCTGTTTTGGGTCCTGGGTCACATACATGGCCAATAGCTTTTAGGCAACAGAGGAAAGTTGCAGCCTGAAGTACGATTGCAACAGAGGCAAAGAGGATGCCTGCTGCCCAGCATCCAGCAGTTGAGCAGTTTTAAACTTGTGTTAAAATCTTACAGATGTTGTGATGGCATGATGGCAACTAACAGTTCATCTTCTGTTATGATGCATGAGAAATTAATTCCGCCACTAGCAATCTAATAATGATATCCTAGCTAGGAGCTCATGGTATGTAGGGTGGAAGCTAGCACTAGTGGGCTGCTACAGTGAAAAATGTTGCGTATATTCAAGCGAGGAATACAGGAATGAGCATAGAACATGATACTAAAGTTGTTTTCTCTAGTCTGAGAGCAAAAGATTGGGGAAAAGAACCAGAGCGAGAACATGATGCCGGCAAGTTGGGAGTGAGAGCTAACCATTCTGAGTCCGCCGCCGCCGTCACCCGGTAGGGCCGCTTCCCCACTGGCAGTCTTGTACCTCTCGATCAGTTCTTCCATGGTTCTGCGTCGAGCCAGTTAATCAGCACACTGATCATGGCAGCTCCGGAGAGAGAGATAGGGAGAGAGATGGATGCTGTGCCGCCATATATACCCGGTGGTGGCGAGGTCGTAGAGCTTGCCGTGCGCGGAGAAGATGATGATGCCGATGTGGGCGTCGCAGAGGACGGAGAGCTCCCGGGCCTTCTTGAGCAGCCCGGCGCGGCGCTTACAGAAGGTCACCTGCCGGTGCACCGGGTTCTCGATGCGCCGCAGCTGCACCTTGCCCCTCGCCATGGACGACCCGATTGATTCTTAGGATCGATCGTCACCGGGTAGCTTCAGCTGCAGCAGCTTCTTCGTGGTCTTCGTCTTCCTCCCACAACCTCTCCCACTAGTTTGAACTAGCTTCGAGGTTGCTCACCACATGCCTGCCCACCGCTGCATCTTATATACTGCTGTCCAGGCCTTGCAAACCTGCAGCCTTCTCTCTCTCTCTCTCTCTCTCTCTCTCTCTCTCTCTCTCTCTCTCTCTCTCATGGAATGGAGGAATAAGTTTCATTTGGATTGGTCGGGACAATGCACACACGCATCTCTTGCTTTACACCTGTTGTCATTTAACGTTTGGTTTTCTTTGGCTCGTGCACTCACGCCCCATGTCTTTTGCGTTGCACGGGCGCCATGCTCCTTCTGCGGCTGTTTCTAGGACACCTGTGGCACGCGTGATTCATATATAGCAGAATTGTTCTAGTCAAGGCAGATGGAGAATAGTTCAAGTCAAGATGCGTGGCAACTCTGCAAGTACTACTGGTCCCCTGCTGGTAGAATTTCGGTTTGGAATAGATTTGCAGCTAACTTTGTATGGCCTGATCGATGTTGATCTGGTTCTTGATGATAACCAAACCAGTTGATCATGGCATCAGCTCTGATTCCTTGATGTATGGTAGTCAAAACACAGTGATGCAACACAGTGATGCATTTCTCTTTGAACAAGATTGCTAGATTGGCCTTCTCTGTCTGGTCGAGTTCCAGCTCCAAGAAATCTCTTTCGCAGTTTTATTTCGATCTCGCTCTACAGAAGCCGGCTCTTTCTGAATTCCGCTGGTCTTTTTTTCGCCACTAGGGTTTTGGTGGCTAATGGCGCTACGAATTCCCTCTTGCTTTACGACTATATGTCTTGTTAGAAAGATGGCTAGCTTTGCTAGGGTTCATCGAAAACCGGATGCCCAGCAATTTGGTGTCACGTCAACAACCCTTCCTTTCACTCTCTTTTGTTGGACGGGGCATCTCTACCCAACAATTTGGTGCCCAAAAGGATTCCCTGGCCATTTTCATTTTAAAACCTCAGTGCTCTCTCTTTCGAAGAATTTGCATCTCCATCGCCTCTGCAAAATTTTCTCCTGGCCCACAGACAATTGGCTTTACTAGCTAGAGAGGGTGGGCTCAAGAATACATGGAGCGGAAGGCAGCAATTTTTTTTTCTTGAGGACTTGGAGCCTGCATTATGTGAAAAGAGAGTGCCTTGTTCATGAAAACGATGTTTTTTTAGAAAAGGAAAACTTTATTAATTTCAAGTTTGATACATCGAGGTGATACATCGCCTTGAAATATTCCCGGCCTCTGTCCTAATGACACACAACCCTACAAAAAAGTTTTTGATAGAAGCCAAGCACATTAATAGCTGTCAATCCTAAGACTAGACTGCCACCCATGCACCCGGGCAAAAAAGTCCTTGGCCACCTGGGCCAAAAAATGCGACGCCGCCACAAGGGTGTCCTGCGAAGAGGGCCGTTGTAGGATAGCCCATGTTCGTAACCAATGTGTAGTCACGAAGATAACCTACAAGCAAGAATGTTTTTTGTTATCAAATACCACTGCATTTATGCAGCGCCAAACAGACCAGCAAAGGGCTGCAGCACCTACAAGGACAAGTGGTTTGTAATCTTTTGTCATACCATTCAACCAGTTTCCAAACATATTAGATACACTGCTTAGTTTAGGCAAACCCCAAGCCGTGTAGACCGAGGCCCATACCAGCCGTGTAACGTGACAATCAAAGAAAAGATGTTGTATTGTGTCATCTTCATGACAAAAGCAGCATTGTTGGCTCTCTTGCCAATTACTTCTTGCCAGGTTGTCTTTTGTAAGTATGAATCCCCGTTTTAGGTACCATAGAAAGATCTTGATGTTTCCTCGTCAAAAATCAAGGTTCTAAATAGTTGGCTATAGCCACCACTACAGCCTGCTATAACTTTTGGGAGAGGAGAAAGTTAGGATATCCATCTCATAGCTCTAAAAGACTAAATCCGCTAATAGCCGGCTATATCCTGCTATAGCCGCTAAATTAAGGATTATTTATCCTGCTAAACCATATAATTACTCTTTATTTATTGTTAGTTTAATATTAAACTTCATCATTTATAAAATTTATTATTTTGTCAATGATGTAACAGGGAATGAAATCCAAGTCGTACTTTAGTACATGAAATTTTTTTGATTTCATTTTTTATGCAAAATTGCTCATAGATTTATGCATGGTGTTGAAGTAAAAATGCATAATTATGAGAATCTTTTAGAAGATTAGAGAGTATGCATGAACCATGGTTACCATGCTTCATGGTGAAATATGGAATACTTTAGAAATTAGATATTTGTATGATTAGATAAGTATAAGAAAAAATTCTAGAGTTAGATATTTTGTAAAGAAGTATATGCAGAAGATGGACACATGGTAAAACCATATGATCAATAGAGTCCTATAAATAGGAGTGCTCCTCTCCCTTTTTGTCATACCATGGCATAAGAGGTCTCAAGGAGATGGCAAAGTTGCCATGTAGTGTAGTAGTGTTATGGTAGGGTAGCCACATAAAGAGTGCAAGAGTTTTGTACTAAGTTACGGTGAATAAAGAGTTGAGTTTTCATGTAGAGTTGGTCTCTCATATTAGTATCTAGGTGAAGGTCTTCTTGGTGTACTATGGATATAGTTTCCACAGAAGTCGGTGTCAAGGTTAGAGGGCCGACACTGGTATTTATAAAACCGTTAAATGGGTTATTTAGGTTGTAGCCCGCTATAGCTTTTCTTAGCCTCTACAAACACCAATCGCTAAATGCCTTAGCCCGCTATTTTAAACACTGTCAAAATACATTCTGACATGAACATAAAGCAGATATATAGGTTATACTAACCTACAATTTGCGCGAAAGATAAATGACAAGTGTTTCTAGAAAGGCATCTTTGCTAGTATTTAGGTGTCCAAGAAGATGTGGATGAATCTGGGTTTCAACTTTTGATTGTTCCGATTTTCATGAGCCAACTCGAGAAGCGCATAGACTTTATGATGAATCAGATATCACAAATGGTGATTCTGAATTTTGTGCAGCTTTCAGTTTCAGGTACACTGAAGACTGGTTTCTCTTCCTCTTCCATTTATAACAGTAGCTAATTGATCTGATGCGCAGATACTAAATATTGAGTTCAAAAACATACATTATAACGTGAACGTAAAGTAGTTCTAAATGCTATACCAATCTACAATCTGTACTTCTCACCGAAAAATATAGCTCTACAATTAATGACAAGGGTTTAGCTGGGATGAGGAAATGTTGATGAGTCATCAGGAATCACAAAAAGGTATCAATGAATAAGGTGCGGCTTTGTAAGAAACATGGCCCCATTAGGCCATTGTTTGTGATTTTGGTGATTGAGTGACAACATAATCAATGAGACTAACAAGTTTGTGAGATCACATTAAAGGGGGAGATTGTAAGAAACATGGTCACATTAGGCCATTGTTTGTGATTTTGGTGATTGAGTGACAACATAATCAATGGGACTAACAAGTTTGTGAGATCATATTTGTAGGATTTTTAGGTCCCATGGATAATCCAACATATCCAATTCACCGTCGAGACGCCATGCCCAATCCAACGTCGAGGCGCCAAGTCCAATCCACCATCAAGACGCCATGTCCAATCTAATTGCTTGCTGCGACGCATTGGACAAGTGCAACAGAACTAACTACACCGGTTAAACCGATGCAGAGGCATCGGTCTAATCGATGGTTGCCGGATAAACCGACGCAGAGGCATCAGTGCAATGGACAGTGCATTTTGAAGATCAACGGAAGAACTCAAGAGGCACCGATTAAACCGACGGTGCACAAAAGAGCGTCGGTGCATGCACCATACTATTGCCCAGAGAGCATGTCAAGTGTACATGAGTCAAGAATTCAGCATCAGTTGAACCGACGAGTGTCGGAGCAATGCATCGGTGCAATGGCGTCAGCACTGCAGAGAAGGGGAGGAAGACTTCTTCAGCACCGGTTGAACCGATGAAGTATCGGTGCATATCATCGGTTTAATCGATGATTCTGCAGGCATGCCAGAAGTGCGCAACGGCTAGTTTGAAGTTGTGAGTGACCGGTTAAACCGACGGTCTACCACCGGATGAACCGACGCCTACGCAGAAAAATGCTCAACAGCTACAAACGGCTACTTCAAGTTGGTGGCCTATATATGGCTTCCCCCGGCCATTTTGGAGCCGCTGGAATCCAAGTGAAGTCCTAGACACATTGAAGAAGTTTTCAAAGCCACCCAAGTACTTAGTGATCACATCTTTAGTCCTTAGCATATCTTTGAGAGTGTTAGTGCTAGGTTAGCTCTTAAGTGAGTGAGAGAGCAAGGTGTTGCTGCCTTGTGAGTGGTTCTAGAGTGAACCAACAAGTGTATCTCGGTGTGCCAACCCCTTGGAGCATTGATGGCTCGTCGGCACGTCAACAACCCTCCGGCTTGGTGTGGAGCGGCGTCGACAACTTTGTGTGGGGGACGTGGAGACCCCCATCCTTTGTGGGCAAACTCCTTAGTGGAAAGCGGGATCAATGTGACCGTGATTGTGTTCACGAAAGAGACTTGATTGCCGGGAAGCTATACTCTTGATTGAGTGGTTCAACAACGTGGATGTAGGGGCGACTTAGTGTCAAACCGAACCACAGGATAAATCCTCGTGTCGAGAGTTTGTTTCCT
Organism: Panicum virgatum; assembly: GCF_016808335.1. NCBI lineage: Eukaryota > Viridiplantae > Streptophyta > Magnoliopsida > Poales > Poaceae > Panicum > Panicum virgatum. The sequence goes on along the minus strand of NC_053141.1, from coordinate 1,659,757 downwards.
CTCATTCCTCCTTTATGTTTCCGCATTACTTATTACAACTTGTGTGCCTTTACATTCTTAATGTAGTATCTTGCTAGGATTGGCTATAGGTTACAAAACTCTTTTGGGATGAGGGTTTCAGTGTTTCACACTAGAAGAACCGTAATTGCACATCTAGATAGCTTGATTTATGTTAGAGTATATTAGGCAACTCCAGATATGGTAGTTTAGGATTGATGTAATCCCGTGATAGCCTTCCTTATCTCTAGGTGAGGTGCCTTGCCCTCCAAGCCTTGTACTCCTATATATACCGCCCAAGGGGCTCATTGCAATACAATCGACCGTATTATACGCATCCTATCTTTCCTACATGGCATCAGACACCTAGGTTACGAGATCCTAACCCTAGCCGCGCCACCGCGCTGCCGCTTCCGCTGCACTCGCGCGCCCCCGGGGAGATCGAGATTGATCTCCGCCGGGGGCAGCGCCCTCCTAGGATGCACCGCGGATCCCTCTGATCCGTGCTGCTGTCATCGTCCACAAGTAGCAGGAGTGCTGACCTCTACCGTCGCCGTGGCCGTGTCGCTCGTCGGCATCGCCATGGCCCCGCCTTGAGCCGCCGCCGCCTCTGCGTCGTCGTCCCCGACCCCGCTCACGGCTTCCCCGCCCCTTCCGCACCTCAGGCCAGCCCCCCTCCCAGCACCGCCTCTGCTTCTCGAGAAGACGCGGCTGCAGGGGCGGATCTTGGCCTGACGATCGGAGGAGAGCCGCTCGGGTTTTACAATCTCCTCTGTTTCTCTATCCCGTGTTGACCACGCGGGGAAGAGACAAGGAGGAGAGAGGAATTCGCTACGGCACCCGAGATTGTACCCGGAGGTCACCCTGTTGCTGCTGTGTGTTTTTCTTAGGTTTTTTCCCGATTCGTTATCGGGTTTGCGTCGCCCTGCCGTTCGTTGCCGTTCATCGTCGACACTCCTGAAGGACGAGGTGGTTGTTGCGCCCTCCAGGCTGCAGCAACGACGTTCGTGATCAAGCCACCCTACCGGTGCCGTCGCTTTTTCAAGCGGTGGCGCCACTCGCCGCCGGTCTTCATCAAGCAGGCACTCGATCCGCCTCCGCGCCTCCAGCCTTTCTCACGCGGACATCGCCGCCGATGTTCCTGAAGGAAGACATCATCGCCACCCCTGATCCGAGCGTGACACTTGCTGCAACATGCACCGTCGCCACCCCTGTCCTGAGCGTGACCTAAGTCGCAAACCGCGCCGTCTACCATCGTCATCCGCATTGGCCCCGTTGCCAGCTTCCTTATCGAGCCCAGATTCCGTCAAATCCTCATCAATCCCATCATACTTCAAAGCATGTGGTGCAAATCTCACACCACTGCAATCCTCAATGATCGGCCTGCTCCTCACCCGCAGGTAGAAATCCATCGCCGTCGCCTCATGAATCCTGATCTGGTGCGCCGCCATTACAAAAGTGCACCCCTCGACATACTCTATGAGCACTGAGCCAAGAACAGCACCGACGAACACACGGCAATCTCTCAGCTTGTGGACATACAGCGCCCGACATTTGCCCTTGACATAGGCCTCGCATGAAACCAAATCTGCGAGCGTGAAATCCCCATCCTTGTTGCTGGAGGCTCGCAGATCCTTCACCAAGGTGGCGCCGCTCCTGCCCCGGAACCCACACCCTGGTAGGACCGCGTCGATGCTAGGCTTCGGCTACTCCGGGGGCGGCGGCTGTGGTGGTGGCGCGGCGGCAGGATCTGGAGGCGGGTTCTTCGGGGCCCTGCTCTTGTTCCTGAAGGAGAAGGACTTCTTGGGCCGGATCTCGGAGGCCGCGGCCCTGTGCGCTGCGCGGAGGTCGGCGGCGGCGGCGAGAGCGGACCGCAGCTCGTAGGGCGGCAGCGCATGGGACGAATCGGCGACGAGACGGTCGAGGTCGTCGATGGCGGCCGCAGCGGCGGCCAGGGAGGCAGCCGCGTCGCCCTCGGGGGAGGATGCGCGGCAGTTCGAGAGCGCCGACTCCAAGGCGAGCTTGGCGGCGGCGAAGCGGGGGAGGTGCCGGCGGAGTCCGAGGAAGCGCCGGTGCCGGCGCCGGCGGAGGAGGAGTGCTTGGAGAGGCGCTGGAGCATGGCCAGGTGCTTGCGGTGGGCCCTGCCGGTGGCGGCCTTTGGCTGCTCGGGCTCCGGCTCCATTCCGGCGGCGGCGCCAGATGGCATCAGGGGATGTCAGATCAGTCCTTCATCGGGGGATAGAAGAGATATGCATAGTTGACTTGACTTGTACTCTAAGTTTTGTAGACTCTTACTTGTACATCAAGTCATCTCGGCTATATATATGAAAGGTCACCCCCCCAATCAGGGTGTGTGGTGTTTCCCCAATCTCTATCTCTCTACATGGTATCAAGAGTCCGGGCCTAGTTTCCTGGTCTCATCCCTTCCGCAACCCTAACTCCCGTGCGCCGCCGCTCGGCCCGCACGTCCAACACCCACTAGGCCGCGCTAGCCCCCTGCTTGCGCCGCCGCCGCGCTGGTCCCTGACCCAGCACCATGTCGGCGTCCTCCACCACATCGGCCACCAGCCCTAGCACCGGCCAGGGCACCCTCCCCGCCGCGCACGACTCCGTCGTTTTAGTCTTCGTCAATCCGTACGCCTCCGTCAATGTCAAGACCCACGTCCCCATCAAGCTCGACCTCCAGCTGCCCAACTACAACAAGTGGAACACCTACTTCACCGCCATGTACGGCTCCGTCTCCGATGGCGTCCTTGACCTTGCCATGGCGCTGGATCAGACCGCCCGCGACCTCTACACGGCCATCCGTGATCTGTTCCAGGCGAACCAGGAGCCGCGCGCTGTCATCCTGAACCAGGATCTCGCTTCCTCGACTCAGGGTGATCTCCCCATCGAAGCCTACGCCACGCAGCTGAAGCAGAACGCCGACGCTCTTCGCGACGTCGGCCACCCCGTGCAGGACCGTCAGCTGGTGCTCACCCTGCTGAACGGCCTCAACCCGCGCCTCTCCAACACCGCCGATTTCATCGCCAACACGAGGCCGCTGATGTCCTTCACCTCGGCGGTGAACATGCTTCGTCTGAAGGAACTCCGCCTCGCCAATGACAACAAGGTCGCCTCCAACTCCGCCCTTGCCGCTTCGACTACGGTTGCCTGTACCTCGCCTTCCTGCCGCTCCACACCCTCGTCCTCGCAGCCTCATGGCGGTGGCAAGGGCAAGGGCAAGGGCGGCAAGGGTGGCGGCAACGGCGGCGGCAACAGCAGTGGCAGTGGCGGTGGTGGTCGCAGCGGCGGCCGCAACCAACAGCAGCACGGCGGCCAGGGTTCCCAGAGTGGAACGCAACCCGGTGCCCCGCCCAACCGCCCATGGGTCTACTTCAACCCGTGGGCCTGGGGCCCACAGAAGCAGTGGCGTCCTCCCATGGCGCCGCTCCCTCTGGCACACACTGCCTTCGCACCGTCGCAGGTGTCGCCTCCTGCGCCGGCGCCCGCCGGCTACCCTGCACCAGGTGGCTGGGACCAGGCGGGTCTCATTGCTGCCCTGAACCAGATGGCACTTCAGGGTGCCAATCCATGGGTGCTCGACACCGGAGCGACATCGCACATGTCCTCCAATGATGGTATCCTTTTCTCCCGCCTTCCCCATTTGCCGTCTTTCATTACCGTCGGCAATGGCTCTTCTATCCCAATTTGTAGTCGTGGCACTTCTACCTTGTCTCTAGCTGATCACACCTTTAAACTCAATAATGTTCTTGTCGCTCCTCAACTTGTACGCAACTTACTATCTGTTCGACAGTTTACTCGCGACAATAACTGTTCTATTGAGTTTGATGCCCTTGGCTTTTCTGTGAAGGACCCGAAGACCAGGACCGTGATTCTTCGCTGCAATAGCGATGGGGATCTTTACACCATCCCCTCCACCCCGCCCCCAGCCTCCTGTCATCTCGCCGATGCCTACGCCTTGCTGTGGCATTCACATCTTGGTCATCCTGCGCCTGCCGCCATAGCTTCACTTAATAAGTTATCAGCTATTTCATGTAAACATACCATGCGTGGTCTCTATCATGCTTGCCAGCTTGGCAAACACTTTCGGTTGCCATTTACTAGTTCATCATCTAGCACTTCAACTCCCTTTGAACTCGTTCATTGTGATGTTTGGACATCACCAGTGCTCAGTATTTCTGGTTTTAAATATTATCTTGTGATAGTCGATGATTTCAGTCACTATTGTTGGACGTTTCCTCTTAGGCAGAAATCAGAGGTTCATAATCATATTGTCAATTTTGTTGCTTACGCTCACACTCAATTCAGCTTGCCTATTCGCTGCTTTCAGGCAGATAATGGCACCGAGTTCATCAACAACGCCACTGCTACGTTCCTCGCTGCACGTGGCGTTCTTCTTCGCACCTCGTGCCCTTACACCTCCACTCAGAATGGCAAGGCTGAACGGATGCTGCGCACCTTGAACAATACCATCCGCACCCTACTGATCCATGCCTCCATGCCTCCCACCTACTGGGCGGAAGCTTTGGCCACCGCTATAGTTTTGCTCAACCGGCGCCCCTCCACGTCCATCAACAATGACATTCCCTATCATCGGCTATATCACAAGATGCCAGATTACTCCATACTTCGGGTCTTTGGCTGTCTGTGCTATCCTAACCTTAGTGCCACGACATCTCACAAATTGGCTCCTCGCTCATCAGCCTGCGTCTTCATCGGTTATCCTTCCTCCCAGAAGGGCTATCGCTGCCTGGATCTCTCCACTCGTAGAGTGATCATATCTCGACACGTTGTATTTGATGAAGCTAACTTTCCGTTCACGGTTACCAAGCCGCCACCGGAATCACTTGACTTCCTTGTGCAGGGTCGTCCTCCCGTGCCAGCTCCGTCCTCGGACGTTGAGCGAACGCGGTCCTCCATCGATCAGTTAGACCTGGCCGACCTGGACCCTGCCATTATTTGGCATGGCCCCGTCCGCCACGCCCCACTGGCGCCCGCCGGCCCTTCACTGGTGCCTGCAGAGCCTGAGCAGGCCTCTGCCCCGGCCGGCTCTCCAGCCGACCACCAGCCGGCCGCTGCGGCCGTACAACGGCCGCCTGCCGGTGCTCACCGGCCTCTCCACGTCTACGTCCGGCAACTACGACCTCCGGAGCACGTCCAGGGCCCTGTGCGGCCGACTCCTCTTCAGCACAGGGCGGCGCCGGCTCCTTCTCCGATACCTCACGCCCAGCCCTCCCTTGGGCTGATGCAGGTCTCCGTGCCGCGTGCGCCGGCATCATCCCGTCCGGTGACTCGGGCTTAGACGGGCTCCCTTCCACCGCCACCGGACTGCCTCACGCTCTCCGCGACTCACGCCTCACCACTCCCGGCCAACTATCGCAACGCCCTCGCCGACCCCAATTGGCGCGCTGCGATGGTTGACAAGTACAGGGCGCTCATCGACAACAGCACCTGGTGGCTTGTACCTCGCCCGCCTCGTGCCAATGTCGTCTCCGGCATGTGGATCTTCAAGCACAAGTACCACTCCGACGGCTCCCTCGCTCGCCATAAGGCTCGGTGGGTCGTCCGCGGGTTCTCACAGCAGCATGGACTCGACTACGACGAGACTTTAAGTCTGGTTGTCAAACCGGCCACGATTCGGGTCATCCTCAGCCTCGCCGTATCTCGCTCTTGGCCGATCCATCAGCTCGACGTGAAGAATGCCTTCCTTCATGGTCATTTGGAGGAGACAGTCTACTGCCAGCAGCCAACTGGATTTGTTGATCCGACTGCCCCAGATCACGTCTGTCTCCTGCAAAAGTCCTTGTACGGACTTAAGCAGGCTCCTCGGGCTTGGTACCAGCACTTCGCCAGTTACATCAGCACCCTGGGTTTCGCTACTTCGGTCTCGGACACCTCTCTCTTTGCTTACAAAGAGGGCGGTCATATTGCTTACTTGCTGCTCTACGTCGATGACATCGTCCTCACAGTTTCCTCAACTGCCCTAATTCACTGCATCACTGAGCGTCTACACTCGGAGTTCGCCATGACAGATTTGGGAGATCTTCATCACTTCCTCGGGATCTCTGTCACCCGTTCTACTGATGGTCTCTTTTTGTCTCAGCGACATTATGCGGTGGATCTTCTTCAGCGTGCTGGCATGGCCGAGTGTCACTCTACAGCCACACCCGTTGACACTCGAGCCAAGCTGTCTGCAACAGATGGTGATCCTGTTGAGGATGCCTCGCAGTACCAGAGTCTCGCCGGTGCACTTCAGTACCTCACACTGACTCGACCCGACATCGCCTACGCTATTCAGCAGGTGTGTCTCTTCATGCATGATCCACGTGAGCCTCATCTTGCGCTGCTCAAGCGGATCTTGCGCTATGTGAAGGGCACACTATCTACTAGTCTTCACATTGGCACTGGACCAGTGGATCGCCTCACAGCCTACTCTGATGCGGATTGGGCCGGCTGTCCTGATTCCCGACGGTCTACTTCCGGCTACTGTGTCTTCCTCGGCGACAATTTGGTGTCTTGGTCTTCCAAACGCCAGACCACAGTCTCCCGCTCGAGTGCAGAGGCTGAGTATCGAGCAGTCGCACATGCTGTGGCTGAGTTTTGTTGGCTTCGTCAGCTTCTTCAGGAGCTTCATATGCCCTTGTCTTTGGCGACTCTGGTCTACTGTGACAACGTTAGTGCTGTATATATGACGGCTAACCCTGTTCATCATCGTCGCACGAAGCATATAGAGATTGACATCCACTTTGTCCGCGACAAGGTGTCTTTGGGACAGGTTCGAGTGCTTCATGTTCTATCCTCTCATCAGTTTGCGGATATCATGACCAAAGGCTTACCTTACAGTTATTTACTGATTTTCGGTCCAGTCTTTGCGTTCGGGATCCTCCCGCTTCGACTGCGGGAGGGTATTAGAGATATGTATAGTTGACTTGCCTTGTACTCTAAGTCTTGTAGAGTATATTTGGTAGTTTAGATATTGTATCCGGACTGCCATACATATCCGGTGGGGTTGCCTTGCACCCTAAGTCTTGTACTCTTATATATACCGGCCGAGGCCTCAATGCAATACAATCCATTAATTACACCAATCCTATTATTCTACTTGATATCACTAGTTTGGGTTCTAACCCTAGGCCTCAAACCCTAGTTTTTCGCTGCTCCCCGGCGCCCTCGTCCTCCAGGCGCCGCCGGCCGTCCCTGGCTCGCCACCAGCAAGCCCCCGCGACGGTCCCCTAGCGCCCCCCGGCGAGATGTCGATCTCCGCCGGGGGGCGTGCCCTCCACCCCCTCCACGGCAGATCGAGGATCTGCTGGTCTTCTAGGTGTCGTGGCAGATCGATCTGATCTGCCGCAGTCGTCGTCGAGCAGCAATAGATCGTGATGAACTCACCCGGGTGTCGGTGGCGGCGAGAGGGCCTTGGCCTCCCTCCTCCTGCTTCTCTCTTGGCGGAATCAGCCGCCGGCGAGCTGGCTCCGTCGCTCCCGCCTCCTTCGGTGGATCCGCGCCGGTCTCCTCCAACAACGGCGAACCCGCTCCGCCCCGTCCATCTACCCCTCCACTCCACGCCGTGCGCCAAGCTGCCTCCACTCCGCCGGGCCTTGGCCTGTCGGCAACCGCGGCCGCGGCTGGCCATGCTCCTCCTCCCCAGGGCCTGGGGAACTCCCTTCCTCCAGGCGGGATCCGCCGCCTCACGGCGACTCCGCCCTGGCGGGGATCCGCTGCCGGCGCCGACTCCTCCCCGGCGCCCTTCCCCTTCGTCTCGACCGCAGGTGCCCGCCCCCCCTCTGTGGGGCTCATTGCAATACAATCGACCGTATTATACGCATCCTACCTTTCCTACAATTTAGTTTAAGTTTTGTGCAAACTAGTTGGAGCTTTAGGTTAAATTTTTTTAGATTGCCTAATTCACTCCCTCTCCCTCTTAGGTTAGAGCACCCAATCACTTTCAGGCTTTCAGTTTCTTCAGATCTGCAGAACACTAGGTTTTCACCTTTACAATAGTGATTAGTTGATCTGATGTGTGGAGACCAGAGAGTCCCTGAAATTCACCAAAACTTATGGAAGCACAGAGAAATCACAAGAAACCTGCATAAATCCAGATGTCAGTCCACACATTCATCACCAAAATATGCTGCAGTCTGGAGAGGGTGCCACCTGGTGCCATTGCAGAAGTGGAGACATTTCCTTGTGGGATGCTTCAGTAATAGATGCTACCTAGCTAGTGCTTTGGGGCATAAAGCATGAACAGCTGATTCCAATTGGCTTTTGCCTAATGGAAGGCAAAGCAACCCAAAGGGGAGTGAGTGAGTGCTCATTGGACATTCGTAAAAGAAACATTGTTGTCATCTCCCTGCATGTTTGGCCTGTGACACTTGAGACCTTTTAGATGCTCGCTATTTTTCAATGCTCTCTATCCATCACCATAGCATGTTCCTTCTGCAGAGAAAGATCTACAACGGTCCTAGCTAGCCAAGGATATGTTATTGTTCTAGCCTGTTCTTCTCCATAGTTCCTTGGCATTATTCGGTGGTTGTTGTAGGGTAAACTTAAGAACTTGTTTATGTTAAAATACATAGTATCAAACAAGCTTATCTAATATGGTTCCAATGCATATATAACTGGAGTCACAAAGAACAAGATTGTTTGGAGGAATATATTTGGATTATATTGAAGTAAAATGCATTTTTGTCACGAATACGCAAGGTGGCTGAGATTGTAATGTTGTAAAGCTACCTCCTGAAATAAAAGATTTTGCCTTTATATTTAGTAAAGGATTCTCTCTTCCTTTTTGTTGCAATAAAGTAGTCAGTCAGGGAATATAGCATTGGCTGTCCATAAGCATATTCCTCATTGTCAGGTATTAAAATCAGTCTTATTATACATGAAAATGCAACAGTGAATCAAGAATGAACTCCAGCCAATCATATTATGTAACATCACCATATTAAAGCAGGCTGCAAATCTATTACATATATTCTACCTTAGGGGGGGAAAAGCTAGTTGTATCATATATTATATATCTGTGTTAATCATAACAACCGCATTAGTGCTCATTTCGTAAGTGACTAAGTGAGATGCCTAGATGCATGAATTAATCCATTTAACGAATTCCTCCAGGATTCTTATAGTTTGGAGGCTTCTAATATAATGGAGCATCTTATGAACCAATATCCCAAAACAAAAAAAAACTTGGAAACTTTACTAACCTTTTTATTCTCACATTTGTAGCTATCACTCTTTGAGCTCAACAACCATTGGAGCTAGCTCCTAGACAAAAATCTCTTTGCTCTCAAGAAGTCGCTGTTCAGTAATAAATCCATAGCACTGATACAACCTATGACCTCTTTCCTCTCTTTTTTTTTTTACTTGAACTTCGATAGATATAACTTACCGAAACATACTGAAAATGCAACTATGGTGATCCTCTATACCACTCCCATTAAATTCTTGTACTACAGGTTCTCTATGCGTTTGCTGAACAAAGGCAAAGAATGGATGGAGGAGCCGCAAGTACAGTAGATCAAAGCACACTAAAAATGTAAGCTTATCCTACCTAGCCTATGCCTATTGCCTAGGCTAATCTCACTCGACAGATAGAAAACTTTCCATCATGTTAGCGGCAGAATGCTGAGCAATGTGACCGAGCACTTACTCATGTCTGCCATGGTACACTGAACTTTGATTCTCTGTGAGTTATGAGGTACAGGAAGTGATAACAAGTACCCCTGCAAGAAGAAATTGCTGACGCTGGAAAGAAACAAAGATGGTCGGCCTTTCCAAGATGCAAAGACGTACGGCGAGCAGCAAGGCGTCCAGGACCACTCCTTTTGGCTCTGAATCTTGGAACACCAAAAGCAGCCAATGCAGAGCTTGTTAAGTTGCAGGGTCGGTTAGTACAATACAATACAAAGGGGCAGATCAAATAAAATCACATCTTGTACATGCAGCATGCACAATCGGAGATGATTGGCAGATATGATCCCTACCTAGAGCTATGTGCATGTAGTTTATTGGAGTCTTCCTGGTCCAACAAATGTGCACAACTTGATTTTTTTCCTTTTTTTAAGAAAAAGAAAGCAAAAAAAGATATGCTCTTTGCGTTTTTGACTAGTATAAAGAGAAATGATGAACTGGATATAGTTTTTGAGCATGAACAGGCATTGCATTCATTGCCTTCAGAATTTCATGTGTCCATTCTCTATTTTGGGTGAGGAATGAAGCTGTGGAATTAGTCCAACAAATGTCCAGAAGCAAACATGACAAACTCCAGTTTTTATTTTTTACCATTCTCGTGCTCGACACCGACAACAGGCATCAGACATTGTACCACAATGGATATTGACATGATTTGATCGATTTGATTCAAGGTTTGGAACTGAGCCACATTTCACCCAATTTTGTTCGAGATCAAATAGAAAAGGGAACAGACTGTGAGTACACGATGTTGAATTTGAATATATATGGTACAAGCAGAAATACATGAAAGAAACACTAAAATAAACAGAATTACAATCCAAACTTAAGAAACGCCACAGCTGTCTTTTGAAGCATATATAACAGATCTCCAGTGCCTAGGACAAAGAGTTCTGAGCTCAGTACAGAAACTTTGTTTGACTACAATCAGCGCATTCGGCGGGAACCATCATCATTCCCCAGTCCAAGGGACTTCTGTGCGTTGGCAATTCCTTCTTCATCTGCAAGATATCCAGCACAGGGTTTAGTCAGAAGGGGAAAAATCCATGGTGTCTAATTTGTAGGATACAAGTTGAAGGAACATCACATAAGTCAGCTAAATTCATCGATCTAAGAACAATGATCCAGTGAAATCAACAAGCATTGATGCTATTTAGTAGGCCTTTTTCCCCTTAAGGTTCGGAGAAGGACATCAGTAAAATTTATCACATAATATACTGGCCTGAAATTAGTGCAAATCTATTGCTATTGTTTACTATCAAAATTGCCTCTCGTTGCAATGGCACAACGAATCATAGAAATATATGTGGATGCACAGTCATGTGAAATGGTGTCATAGAGGCAGGACAAATGACAAAACATTTATTCAGATAATTATTGCAGCGTGAAGAAGAAATAAGATAGTGAGTAGATTCCTCATAACCAGACTTGGGGGCTTAAGTGGGTAAATAAGACAAAGTATAGGGGCAGAGTGGTGGTGATGGTGTGCCTGCCGTCACCAATAACTCCAATGTTTTAGGTAATAGAGACTATGAAAAAGAACCAGCATGCGGGTACTATGGAGTGGACTATTCTTCACAATGCAGATATTATAAGATGCTCTCAGCTCCGTGGATACGAGGGCTATTGTTTGTATGCAGAGCAAGGTATCAGCCCCTTAGTCTTAATTTGCAAACACAAATGCAAACAAAAACCAACTAAGTTATTACAATGACACAAATAGAAAAACAGGTTGAATAAAAGATCAGAAGAGTGAAAGTAATTGCTAGCACACAATATGATCTTCTATCAACATAGCTTACCCCAGAACTGTGTGAAGATCCGGAAGAAAAAGTTTACATTACGAGATACACTGTATGCCATTACAGGGGGGAGAGGCTTGACAAGTGTATCCACACTAAAAACTCTCTTCAAAAACTGCAAAAGATCCAGTTTAATGTCAATAAATAAAGAAATAACTAACAAATATTCACTGCATGGAATACCAATGAAGAACTAAATTTTCTATAGAATAATAATCCACCACATAGAAGTAAAAGGCTTCAAAACAGGGGTATTGTCCACTTTTTTTGCTTATCTATTTGTCCTGGTTCGATGTCCATATCCAAATAAATCAAAGCAGGACAGTGGGCTAAGATCATGCTGTTCGCACAACTGATTAAAAAAAGAGAGAGAGAGATAACATCATAGATTTTGAAAAGCTGAAAGTAGTGGCACGATGTACTGGACAATGCGGTGCCATTGAGCTATCAACCGAGTACAGATTTTAGGTTACAAAACCTAGACATCACACACAGTGTCAGATGCCTAAGCTGTGTCATTACTTTCAGGTCCTGATATTGCTCACAGTGTTTGCTCCATCCCACACACGAGCGTGTAAAAGTAGACATGACCAGGAAGAAACAATATGCCTTATTTCAGGTTCTGATGGTGGGATGGTACACATAGCGAGGTGGTTGGATGTTACTGCCATGAACAAAATCAGCACATGTGCCTGATTTAACTGCAAACATTACCACGCCATAGCGGAGCATGACAAGCACAGCCTTTTCATTCGGAGAATTGTCTCCATTGCTGGCAGTGAATATAGCAGTAAAGTTACAGTGGCTGCTATAACTATGAAAGTAAATTCAGCGCAACACTAACTTGACAACTCAAACAATATTCATGTGCTTGTATAGAGGCGGAACTATGGCGCGGCATCAAATCCTAGGTTTCTTAAACAGCTGCAATTTACAAGCTTGTGATGCAATTCTCAATAATGATAATCCGGTGCATCTTTTCTTTTCCATACTCTTATGGTTAGCAGCGTGAGGGTCAGGACTAAGGATAATCCTGTTTCTTTTTGGGACCATACAGTTCAATTTTCAATTAAATTTTCGAAAACACAAAGAAGACTTGTGCGTGACACACGTTATTTAGGATTATGAACATGGCAATTGTTCCTGGTCTGGGTGATCGAATACCTAGAGCGCACATAGTTGCATACACATACGGAGGAGGAATGGGGGGAATTGGAAAAGAAAAAAAAGAAGATTGGAAGAGATGGGCGGGTGGGGAGAGGAGGGTAACAAATAAATATACCCTGCTGTTCCGCTGGAAGGAGTAGCGCAGCTCGGGGTCGATCTCCTCCTCGTCGAAGTCGTCAACGGCGAGGTCGAGGTCCTGGCGCCTGCTGCGGGGGACGTTCATGGTGGCCGTCTCGCCGGGGTTGTTGGTGACGCTGACCTTACCCTCGCGGCTGAGCCTGGCCGCCTCCTCGTCCTCCGCCGCCTCCCCCGTCCGCCACGGCGCCGACGACAGCAGCTCCTTCCGCTTCCGCCCCATCCCTCCTCGCCTCCTCTCCCTCTCCTCTCGCGGCGGCTTCGCTTCGCCTCCGCGATTGGTTTCGCCTCGGCTTTCGGCTCTGCGAGGAGGAAGGAAGGAGACGGTAGTGGTGATGCCGTGAGGGGATGGATGAGACGATGACGTTGCAGGGCGTTTTTTATTTTTATATTTTTCAAAATTATTTTTTTACAGAAATATATTTTCGTTTTATAATTTACAGTTTTGTACCCCTGCCGCCCGGCTGCGGGGCGGCCGGCCCCAATGTAAATAAAATTTACATTTGATCGCATTTTGGCCCTTGGGGGAGCCTGTCGCCCCCCTGCCGGGCGGCAGGTACCCGCCGCCCATTGGTGGGGCGGTAGGCCAGGCTACCGCCCGACAGGGGGTGGCAGTCCCCTCCTCACCGCAATGAACGTGCAGTGCGGCATTAGATGTGGTTTTAGATATTTTGGATAAAAATAAAAACATTAGTAAAGTAGATGAATATGAAAAGTATAACTTAGCAATTCATACACATACGCAACTGAGAATGAAATAGGTGATGCATAAGAACGAAATAAGTATAACATGACGACATGTCCATAACAAAAATACAGAAATAATTAGAAGCACCTCCTAACCACCCCGGCCATGTCGACCTCTTTTACGTTGTGCGTGGACGTGGTTTGTATGGTAGGTGTGTCGGTCTGGAGGCCCTATGTCTCTACCTGGACGTTCGGTGGCCACAGGTGTCTGGAAGGTAGGATCGGCCTGCTGGTTAGGTGTAGAAAATAACCGACTCCAGTCTTCGAAATTCGCCTCAAAGATATCCTGTGTGTCCCCTATGTAGTAGCAATTAAGATATCTTAATCATCGTCTTATAAGTCATCTATTTGAGTATATATTCATCATACGTACCTGTTGGTGGTGGATACGAAGAAGGACCCATATCAGGAAGCTGGTGGTGCGATCCTATAAACCGTTCAAATTATTTAAAATATTTATAGAAATAAGAAGAACATGATAAATTCGGGCTACGGATTAGGTATTTACATTGCGTTTCTTCTGCTGTCGCCATAGGGTAATACGAAGAAGGCCCTGCATCATATAACTGTTGTGATCATATATGTAAATACAAAAAGAATTAGATTTTATACCAAAATTAATTGAAATTAAGATATGGACTATATGTTTAACGAAAGGTCGTGGTGGTGCCTGTGTTGGTTGAAATGACATCCCTGCAGCTAGTGCCATGGTACTAAACTGGATCCCTCCGTGAGGTTGATAAGGTGGGTGTCCATCACCTGTATGGACTGAGAATTAATTGTTGTTATCAAAGCGATGATAACTTTAACTCACCGCCCCAGCTAATGCCTCATCCTTATGTCGTGCATAGTCATCCTGTGGGGTTGCAACATGCGGCTGTGGATGCATGTCAGCATATAGCAAGCGGCAACGAGTCTTAGGCTGGTACTAGCTCAGGTACGCCCTGTACGAAGCCTCCGTGTGTGCAGGGATCGGAAGCGCCACGTTCTCCTTTGCCTGGTCCCAACCATCGACCCAAGGCTGCACCCTTATCACCCACATGTTCGAGAAAGGTTGACGAGCCATCGACAAACTAAATATTGATTAGTTAAAGCAGCAATGCATAACTCTAACATTACTCATAACGAAACGAGATATGTACCTGAAACTTCAGGATCCATGACTTGGCAGGCCCTGTTGATTTTGGGTGCTCCTCTACATCAATCGCGATGTCAATATTTGTAAAATGCTCTTCTAGATCGTCCAACCACGTGGACGGGACAATGCGAGGCCCTACGACATCCCCACTGATAGGATGACCCAGCAACATCGCAACGTCCTGTAGGGCCGGTGGGCCGCCGGGCCTCGGGTTTTAATGGGCCGAGCCCTGAGCAGGGTTCATCAAACCGGCCGGAACCGGTCCGGTTACCGCGGTTACCGGTCTAACCGGCCCGGACCGGTTCCGGTTCCGGCCGGTTTTAAACCGGCCCAAATTCAAATTTTAAATTTGAATTTAAAAAATGGAAAAATCCCAAAAAAATCTTAAAAATACTTCAAGTTGCGACGAATCTAATGATGTCAAATTTTTTCAAATATTCGTTCATTTAGTATACTTTGCGAGCATTTGAAGTTAAACAAAAAAACGTGCATACAAAAGTATACAAATACAATGTAAAAGTAGTACAAAAAAGGGTTGGAGAGTTCATTTAGACTAAAACATGTTATACAAACATTCATTTAGTATACTTTGCGGATATTTGAATTTAAACAAAAAAAGAAAATAAATGAATTTAGCGGGTTACCAGTCAAACCGACCGGTAACCGGTCAAACCGGACCGGTAAACCGGTCTAACCGGCCGGTTAGCCGTTCGAAATCGGTATAACTGCGGGTTTTGAATTCAAATTTGAGTTTGATCGGTTTTTACCAGTAACCGGTCAAACCGGACCGGTTAGCCGGAACCGGACGCCGGTGGTTCGGTCCAAACGGTCGGATAAAGAAAACCTGGCCCTGAGACGGGCTGGGCTGGATTCCAATCCAGCCCACCAGAGCGGATATGGTCGTATGGCCATGATCTTATCCTCTTCTTCTTCGCTTGGCGGCGGCTTCGGCTTGGCTTGGCCACTACTGCTCCCTCCCACTCCACTCCCTCACCGTCACCGGCTGCGCGCATGGCGCTCCACGCCGTCTCCCCCGCGGCGGCCTCCTCCCCGCTGCGCGCCCTCTCGCGCCGCCTCGCCGAGCGCCAAGGTCCGCTCCTCCTCCTGCACCGCCTCCCGCGCTACCGGAAATTCGAGCGCCTAGTCACAATTCAGCTGTAGCGAGCAGAAAAATCCGTGGGGACAGTGTTCAAGTGACGCGGTATCGTAATATCACGCGCGAGCGTTTGATTCATAAGCAGAGAGTGACGCTATGCTATGTTTTGGTTTTACAGTATTTTCAGCGATGAACCAGTCACTAGGCGGCCCAGACACTTGGCCTAGGTTATTTGCTTGCCTGCCGTTCTCCAATGCACGACCAGAATTTCTATTTCTACTCGCTTTTAAGATATGCTCGTCCGGCTGCTACGGGGATAATGCCACCGAACAATTGATACTTGCGTGCTAGTTGCTAAGCCGGTTTCCGGGTAATGCTGCCATTTATTGACGCCCGTGAAGCTTTTCCACCCAATAATGAAACAAGTGCTCATCAAATTTTTTCTTGATGGGATTGGGAGTTCCCTTAAATGTTCTGAGTTTTGGTCTGCAGAGGATGCTACTGCACTCAATTCTCATGTACTCAAAATATTGAGTTTACAGTGTGACATGAAACCAACAGTGTGGCTAACTCTTGACAACAAATTTCATATTTTACAGGCTGTGGTTGCCTCCCAAAGCAATTGGTTTACTCCTCCACGAACTTTGCAAGACTTCAGGCTGGACAAGTGGACTTTGTTGGCAGGCCACTCGTTCTTCAGCACTCCGACAAGAGGCGAGTGGTTACAGAAATAAATATTTACCCCATATTATGGACCTTCAGATAATCAGATCAATCTTCATTAGCTTGTGATTCTCATGTTATCAGAGCAGTTTTGACGCATGCCACTATCGAAGAAATTGAAGCAGAAAAATCTGTCATTGAAGAGCAAGCTGTGAGTAATTGTATACTCTATTTGAAAGGACCTTTTTGTATGGTCAGGTTTTGTTCCTCTAGTTTTAACTAGCTGCTCGTTTGTATTTTCAGAAAGAAAAGATGGAGAAGGCAATCGAAACGGTCCAAACTAACTTCAACACTGTGAGGACAGGGCGTGCAAACCCGGCAATGCTGGACCGGATTGAGGTTTGATGACTCACCCTTTTTCCTCATATGGAGTACCAACTGTTGCATGATCAAATATGCTCCTCTGTATTGGGTACACCTTCATGACTTTTCCACTTTTGCATGCATTAAACTATTTTGTTTGATATCCTGCTTAGCTGCAACAATGTACAAGATGGTGGTTTTCGCAGCTCAGTAACTGTAACATAAAATCCTGAGCCGATTTTAGCACGCAATGATCGAATAGGAGTTTCTTACAGGTTGAGTACTATGGAACTCCAGTGAACTTGAAGAGCATTGCACAGATAAGCACTCCAGATGCAACTTCTCTTCTTATTCAGCCATATGACAAGTCAAGGTAAGCTATTTAACCAATTAAGCTTTCCAGTGCAGAGCCAATGTTGAGTTTTCATCCTAGGTTTTCACACCCATGTACTGTGTAGCCTCAAGCTTATTGAGAAAACAATAGTTGCCGCGAATCTTGGTGTAACACCAAGCAATGATGGAGAAGTGATACGAGTGACTGTCCCACCACTGACATCAGATCGCAGAAAGGTTTGTGTTTGGAAATTCATCTATGCATTACATTTTTCACTTGCTATGTTGTCTGGAAATCTTTTCTGCAAATTTTAGAATGGTAACTTGGTGCATACCAAAATAAAATGTAGCTGACATGCAAAAAACAGGTTCATTAAAACACTTGGAAGTGCTGCCATATGTTCCATATATCTCGAGACTATTTGGTGTGTTGAAATAACTGCAAACACTATCAGTTAAATATGTAAAGCTGGTTAACAAAGAAATATGTTTTGCTTTTGATAATTGAAGTAAAGTCCTGCTCATTCTAATGAGTTGTTTAGTAACTTCTATGTATACCGCTTGTCTGCAAAATATACAGCTAAGATCTCTTTTATACACGTTAAATTATCTATGAATCTTGTGGGATCACATCCCATTACTTTTGCTGATAATTTTTTTCAGTCCTATGTGAATTTATTCTGGCCTATACTTGGAAAATGGAAAAAATCTCAGGGGCCAACTTAAAGATGGCAACATGTGTTCGGAAGGTGGCCTCAGAGGTGTTTGGCGTGAGTAGGGGAGGCAACATGAGGGGAAAGACATCTGGTGGTGGAACGACGAGGTGCAAAGGGCTATTAAGGAGAAAGAGTGTTTCAAGCGCCTCCACCTTGACAAGAGTGCAGCCAACATCGAGGGCTATAAATTAGCGAAGAGGGTTGCAAAGCGAACTGTGAGTGTAGCAAAGGGTAAGGCGTATGATGACCTGTATCAGCGGCTAGGCACGAAAGAAGGGGAGAAGGACATTTATAGGATGGCTAGGATCCGCGAGCGGAAGACAAGGGATATCAACCAAATCAAATGCATTAAGGATGGGACAGATCGACTGCTAGTGAAGGATGAGGAGATCATAGATAGATGGAGAGAGTACTTCGACAAGTTATTTAATAGGGAGAGTGAGGGCCCTACCCTTGAGTTAGATGACTCTTTTGACGATACCAACAGACGTTTTGTGAGGAGAATTCAGGAGGTAGAGATCGGGGAGGCTTTGAAGAGGATGAAGGGAGGTAAAGCGATGGGCCCTGATGGTATCCCCATTGAGGTGTGGAGATGCCTAGGAGATAGAGCAATAGTATGGTTAACTAAGCTTTTTAATCTCATTTTTCGGTCAAACAAGATGCCGGAAGAATGGAGGAGAAGTATATTAGTACCTATCTTCAAAAACAAGGGCGATGTTCAAAGTTGTACTAACTACCGTGTGATTAAGATGATGAGCCATACGATGAAGCTTTGGGAGAGGGTTATCGAGCATCGCCTAAGAAGAGTGACAAGTGTGACCCAAAACCAATTTGGGTTCATGCCTGGAAGGTCAACCAGGGAGGCGATTTTCTTAATACGACAATTGATGGAGAGATATAGGGAGCAGAAGAAGGACTTGCACATGGTCTTCATTGACCTTGAGAAGGCATATGACAAAGTACCGAGAAATATCATGTGGTGGGCCTTGGAGAAGCACAAAGTCCCAACTAAGTACATTACCCTCATTAAGGATATGTACAAGGATGCGACGACGTTTGTCCGGACATGTGATGGCAACACCACTGACTTTCCTATTAACATAGGCCTACACCAGGGGTCAGCGTTGAGCCCTTATTTATTTGCTTTAGTGATGGATGAGGTCACAAGGGATATACAAGGTGAGATCCCTTGGTGTATGCTCTTTGCTGATGATGTGGTGCTAGTTGACGAGATTAGGGCAGGGGTTAATAAGAAGTTAGAGCTATGGAAACGCACGTTAGAGTCGAAAGAGTTCAGACTTAGTAGGACCAAGACCGAGTACATGATGTGCGATTTCAGTGCGACTAGGCATGAGGGGGGAGACGTTAGTCTAGATGGGCAAGTGGTGGTCCAAAAGGATACTTTACGGTATTTAGGATCGGTGCTACAAAAGGATGGCGACATTGATGAAGATGTTAGGCATAGAATTTCAGCTAGCTGGTTGAAATGGCGGCAAGCTTCTGGTATGCTTTGTGACAAGAGGGTGCCACAAAAGCTAAAAGGCAAATTCTATAGGACAGCAATTCGTCCGGCGATGTTATACGGTGCTGAATGTTGGCCTACAAAAAGGCGACATGTCCAGCAACTGAGTGTAGCAGAGATGCGAATGTTGCGGTGGTTTTGCGGGCACACAAGGAGGGATAGAGTCCGGAACGAAGTTATTCGGGATAGGGTCGGGGTGGCACCAATTGAGGAGAAACTTACCCAGCATCGGCTGAGATGGTTTAGACATGTCCAACGAAGGCCTCCTGAGGCGCCGGTGCGTAATGGGGTTCTTGAGCGGGTCGATAATGTAAAGAGGGGTAGAGGTAGACATAAACTGACGTGGGGTGAGTCGGTTAAGAGAGACCTTAAGGATTGGAATATCTCTAAAGAGATAGCTTTGGATAGGAGCGCTTGGAGACTAACTATCAATGTGCCTGAACCTTGAACTTATTTCTTTCGGGTTTCATCTCTAGCCTACCCCAACTTGCTTGGGGAAAAAGGCTATGTTGTTGTTGTTGTTTGTTGTTGGTGGCCAACTAGGCCTGGCCCAGAAATGTGTAGCCCGCAGAAACGGCCTACAAGTCCATAGTCTGGCATGGTTTTTGGCATTTGTTCATGTTAGGATAGTAAAAATTGTATGTCTTCCACTGATTCTAAAGTTCTTAGCACTATGTACCCTTCTGAAATTCTTATTTTTTCTGCAGGAATTAGCAAAAACTGTAGCTAAGTTAGCTGAAGATGGCAAGGTATTATCCCATGTTTTGTCTGTTAACCTTTTATCGTCGTGTTTTCACCTCAAATATGGCCTTCTCTTATTTTCTTCCTTGGACTTTTTTACCTCCATATTTCTACCCATAAAAGATCATGTGTTTTGTTATCCTGTATGAATCATTATAATTAGGTAATGTTGTATCTATGACTGATCTTTTTTGCAGGTTGCTATAAGGAACATAAGAAGAGATGCAATCAAAGCTTATGATAAACTACAGAAGGTATGCTGTTTTCAGTTGGCACTAGTTTATATGGGCTATCGTAGCTTTGTGATGAACTGATGATGCACTAGTTTATATGGGCTATCGTAGCTTTGTGATGAAACTCATATACTACATTTGCTTATGTAGGAAAAGAAGCTTTCTGAAGATAACGTGAAAGATTTGTCGGCTGATCTACAAGTGAGGATACTTTTTCAAATATTTCTTCCTGTAGCTGTACTGAGATTCCCAATGATGTGTCGACATACCTTGGAAAGCTTATTTGTTAGATTTAGTTAGTGGGGACTAACTTTCTTGTGCAAATTCTGCAGAAAGTCACAGATGGGTACATGAAAAAGATAGAATCCATCCAAAAGCAGAAGGAAGAGGTACCCTTTTTATCTATTCATTGACCTTTTGTCAACCAAGACTTCCTGTTTGCTGGTTCTATGTTTCCTGCTGAATCAAGATAATTGGCTGGGGCTGATTGGTGATTGCTACATTTGGCTAAAAGCTACTATATTGAATTGATCTTCTGAATGAAATGAGCACACTTGATGCTAGAATAAGACGTTGCAAACCTGCAGTATTCTTGAGTTGTCTGTTAATTGCAGTGCATCTCAGAAATTGATTCAGAATTGTCTGATTTTTTTTTTCAGGAACTGATGAAAATTTAGATCTCAAGCTGACAGTATAACTGGTGAGTTGTTGTTGCCTTGAAGTATGATGTGAAACCAGCATTGTCAATATCTACGGCCAATGTTTTCTGAAGCAATTTGCTGTCTTGTGGTTGGCAGTTTGGTGCTGCGCCGGGGATGCACGTTCTGTGTCGGTGCTTTGCTGGAACTTTTTGGATGCAAGTTCAGACAATGGTAGTGTTGCTGTGCTTCTGTTTTTGTAATGGTTAGGGTTGAAAACGGACGGAAATATTCCCATTTCGGCCCGTTCTGTTTTCTATTTTTGTCCATCCGTTTCTGTATTTGTGGGATCCCGTTTCCGTATTTACGGAAGTAGAAATGAGGTTTCTCCGTCCGTTTCCGAGAAATCCCGTTTTTACATGGAATTGACTCGTATTTATTCTGTTTTTCATCTCGTTTTTAATCTACATAAGATATGTCTAAAAATTGATATGTTCAAAAACATACCAATCACTAAGTATGCATGTTAACATGTTAACACATGGCATACTAGTGAATATTGGACTAATAACTTCGTACGTGTATATTATTTTGTGACTTTGTTAATGTATACTTGAGAATATTTGATCGTGTTATTCTTTCTGGCTCAACGTCCGTATTGGTTCGTTTCTGTACTTCCGCGTAAGATTATCCCGTTTCCGTACCCGTATTTTCCGAACCCGATCTTGTTTCTGCCAAAAAAAAATAGAAACGAAAGTAGAAATGAGGTTTTTCTGTCTGTTTCCGTCCGTTTTCATAGCTAGTAATGCTCGTAAATAGGCAGGCTCTCATCACAGTGGTGGTCGGACCACTACATTGTCAATATTTCTCACCACCTGAATCTCAAATGACCGTGAATTGTTTGGTTCTACTCTCAAGTCTTTGTTGTGAACTTTCTGAGGCTCAAAACAATTTTGCGCACCATAGTTCATGTTTGTGTAAGTTCATATGAATTTATACCTAACTATATGATGGTGGGCTGTATTGTGCCCGTGGGCAGGTAGAGAATTGTGGCTGGATCGTCGGGGATGAGGTTGGGCCCGATTGAATTTCGACCCAGGATGGCCCTGATCGGCTAATTGCCATAGTGTTGGCAAAACGAAATCGTTTGGATTTGTTTTTTTTAAATAAAAGTTAAATTCCATTACATTACAAGAACCGAACTACCTAACACCTCTGTTGATTTTGAGCTAATTCTAGAATTTCTCAGAGCAATCCTATTTGGGAACAACCGGATGTACCTTGATTACCTACCCATATAGCTTCAGAGCAATGATCAAGCATGACTAGAACGTTAAGTTTTGAGTCACGCAAAAGGCTAGAGATTTTAGGAATTGTGCATATAAGCGTAAAAAAACTCAGGAAGTTACTCTTTACCCATTTATTTTTCTTTTTTCAATAAAAAAACTGCCACCCCCTCCCCTCCCTCTTCCTTGTCCCTTTCTTCCTACCCTCATCCTCCCCCATATTGTGAGTGGCTATGTTAATAGTTGGTGCAACATTCCTCCTCTTTATATCATCATTTGCTCCAACCACTTTGTACCTATCTTGTCACATGCTACCAGCCTAGAGAAACATAGGAAAACACGAGTGATAGCGCAATGCCAGAAAACAAGAGTAACTTCCTAGCACTTGTTTTTTTTTTTCAAAATAAAAAACTCCATAGGGATTGATATGCGAATAGCAGTTTAAATAAGATATATAATTGTAAAAATATGGGTTGGCTAAGTTTTGGGGTGCTTAAAATTTTGTTGCAATATGCATGGTGGCAAATTTTGAAATAGCGACACCGCTGGTACTAACTAATTTTTGTAGCGATAATCTATATGTATGGATAAACAAAATGCAATCCCCGTTTTTCATGAAGTTGTAATATATTTCAAGCAGATCGGTGAAGTTTTGCAGGCCTGGAGCGGCTCTCTTGGCGTTGCTTCCTTGTCATCATGGTTGCCCTTCACTCCCAGAAAGCTCTGCTTGCTTGGAATGAGTCTCTCCCTAACACGATGGCTGCAGTGTAACTGGCACCAACTCTCCCTCCGAAAGCAACCCCTTAACTGACCTGGCCGTGTCTGCTTCTGCTTCCCACGTTACTGGATCTTGTTGCATTGCTGCCTGGTGAGGAAATTAGGCATCCTACCGTAGCTTTTCTTAATCCATTCTCATGGTGCTCTGCCTGTGTGTAGTGTGGTGGTTCCTTTCAGGCAATCACAAGGAGTTGTTTCCAAGCACAAGCAAAGACACACAAGTTCATTGCCAAAAAAAAAGAGCTGGGAAAATATCTCTTTCTTCAGTCGGTGCATGCATCGTCTGAAACTGCTGATGTTTGCTTGCAAGGCATAATTAGTTCCCAAGATAGGACGTGACCAAGTCATGAAACCTGTAAGATTTGTTTTTTTTAAAAAAATAATGATGTAATTAACATCTTCATGGTGCATTGAGACCCTTTTGACTAACCTCTATTTTTGTTATTTTTTTTACCTGTGGTCTCACGACCTTTTCAACCTCTTTTTTCAGTGGAAATCTACTAGAGGCCGACACCTTGAGAGAGGATGTTGCTATCGGTATCTATCAACCTAAATGACAGATAGCACCTCAGGAGCAAAGCAAAATGAGGACAGTGCGTGTCTGGCCACATGCATTATTATTCGTTCGTGTTGCATATTTTCTCGTGAGAAAACGTGTGCCTGAGATTATTGACCATCATATCTCCAGTCCATCTCATTGTCTCCTTGTTGTGCTGTGCATGTGTTGTCACTAAAAGAACAAGGCTAAAAAAATGGAGTAATTAAAAGTTCAATTTGAATTTAATCATCATCAACGAGAGATGATTAAGAATCAAGTATGCATTGATTATTTTGTTTCTTTTTGTATTTGCACGAAGACCAGCTTCTGTTTTTCTTGCTCATGCCTTGCAACTCTTTTCCTCCAATTTCCTATTCCTTGTCCAACGCCATCCATAGGCCATAGTTCAATACGTGTACCCTTTTTGCATAGGAGCAGTAGACCTTTGACCTTATTCTCTCCAAGATAGAAAAGTCACCTCGCAAAAAAAAGTCTTAGGTGCTAAGCGTTTGACAAACTCATAAGCTAAGCAATTGAATGATGTATGCATTTTCCAGTCCTACAAATGATCATTTTTTTTCAAACCGATTCAAAGTTCCAAACGTTGTAATTGAATTCAAAATCTTTGATGCTGCTGACTAGAATGTCATCTCTCTCTCTCTCTCAACATCTGTTTCTCTCTCCTTTTTTTTTCACCAACCAACGTAATTTCTGACTAAATAAGAGGAAAGTAATAAGCGAAAAAAAACCCCCCGAACAGAAGGGAAAACGACCAAGTGCTTGCCAAAAACCAAACAGAAGGACCAAAGGAAAAGGCCATCACTGGCTGCAAGAGCGAAGAGGGAGATCTCCCGAGAGCCGACGCCTCGCGATTTCCAGCGGCAAGGTTCGATTTTGATCCCACTCCCAGGTTCCCCATCCCAGCCGCTGCTTCCGGTGGAGCACTGGACAAAAAAGATCCCGTTTTTTTTTCTTTTCTCCAGTTGTAGTTCGTGGCGCCGCTGCCGCTCCTGTGTCGTGTGTTTCCGATTCGGCAGTTGCTGGACTGAGGGGAGTTGGTGCTGTGGGATTCCGGTTCGGATCTGCGGAGGGGGCAGGTCTCTTGCTCCAATTCGGCCAGCAATGAGGGTCCCTGAATCTTGTTGACGCGCGGCCAGATGCGGGAGGCATATTGGGAGAAGGTTTCTTGAAATCTTCGTTTGGGCTTCGTGGAGTGAGGTCCCTCTCCGGGATCGCCCGGTCGTCCTATGGGCTGTGTCAGTTCCAAGCAATTCCATGGCGGGGACGAGCATGGGGACGGGAAGCCGCGCCGGCGGCCTTCGAGCAACTCGCTGAAGCACTTGGTTAGTTACAGTTCCAGCAAGAGGCATGAGGACCTGGAAGAGGAGGATGAGGAAGGCGCGGTTGTGGCAGCCATGTCGTCTAGCGCTGGCCGCCGCGCCGGAAACAATGCCAGCACTGCAAGGCTGATCCGGAAGCCGCCAGCACCGGTAGTTGAGGCTGTGGCGGCATTGCCGGAGGAGGCCGCCACTTTGGCGATAGGTGTAGTTGATGCGGAGAGGGCAGTTGCTGCTGCAGCTGGCAATTGGAAGTGGACTCCCACGGATGTACAAGTTAATGGCGCGGCAGAGCAAGAAACCAGGAGTGCAGGTCCTAGGACTGAGGGGGAGGCCAAACCAAGGATCAGGGGTGTGCCCAATGGAGTCCAGGGGGAGCATGTGGCAGCAGGGTGGCCGAGATGGCTAACGGAGGTGGCGGCAGAGGCGGTTCGCGGGTGGCAGCCTCGGAGATCGGAATCTTTCGAGAAGTTGGACAAGGTTTGTCATTATGATGACTGTTACTTTTGCGACAAATTTATTATCCTTGTTTCCTTTTCCAGGACCTTCATTAGCTACCTACTGGATCATCATTATGTGTTGTTGCTTATTGGGCATCACTGTTTCAGGTGGCTGATTGTTCATAGTATGTTTTGATAGGGGTTGAACTAGACATATTTCTAGGGCGCATAATATTTTTGGAATGTCATTCTTGAGGGCTTGGAATAGTAAAAAAGGAAAAAAAATACTGCAACACTAGGAACACACTACACACCGCCAACACCTTTTGTAAACATGGAATTTATTTTGTATCACCGGGTTACGCTATTCCATTTCGGGCATAAAATGCATTACTGGATCTAGAGTCCAGAGAGACCAACAAGTACACAAAGTAGACAAACAAGACATCCGCCATCTTGTGCTGTCCTGCTAGATGACAACTTCTTTAGAACATATAATATAATTTTCTACTTTTTGTAATAGAATACAATGTTACAGAAGAGTTCCTCTTACAGTTGACACTATTATCAAACCACTGATCCTAAGTGGCTTCACTTTTCTCATGCCATCTTTAAATATTTCAGATAGGACAAGGTACATACAGCAGCGTTTACAAGGCACGTGATCTTGAGAATGGAAAAATTGTGGCTCTGAAGAAAGTTCGGTTTGCCAATATGGACCCTGAGAGTGTCCGATTTATGGCAAGGGAAATTCACATCTTAAGAAGGCTTGATCATCCAAATGTTGTGAAGCTTGAAGGTTTGGTGACGTCGCGCATGTCAAGCAGCTTGTATCTTGTATTTGAATACATGGAGCATGACCTTGCAGGACTTGCAGCTACACCTGGCTTAAAATTTACGGAACCTCAGGTTTACCCTCTAGACGTGTCCATTAGCTTTCCATTTCGAAACCTTTTCCATCTTATTGAGGTTTAAGTTGTTCTCACTTTGTAAAATGGTCATTTCAGGTCAAGTGTTACATGCGACAACTACTTTCTGGACTTGACCATTGTCATAACCGTGGTGTTTTGCACCGGGATATAAAGGGTGCAAATCTCCTACTTGACAATAATGGCATTCTTAAAATAGCAGATTTTGGTCTAGCTACGTTCTTTAATCCCAACCAAAAGCAACATTTGACAAGTCGTGTGGTAACATTGTGGTACCGGCCTCCTGAGCTTTTGTTGGGTGCCACTAACTATGGCGCTGCTGTTGATCTCTGGAGTGCCGGTTGCATTCTTGCTGAGTTGCTGTCAGGCAAACCTATCATGCCAGGACGAACTGAGGTACTGTTTGGCTTTTATTGTGATCGAACTCGCAGATGGTTGCATTCTAAGAATAATGCTATATTTTCTACACGCAACAATATAACAAATCTATAATATTTCTGTGAATCAGTCATTTGTTTTATTACAATACTACCTCTGGTCGAAAATACATGATTCGGCCAGAGATGTGAACCTGAAGCAAGATAATCTGGCCGGTTGGAACTTCATTTAGAAAAAAAACTTGACCTGCGGGGGGGGGGGGGGGGGGGGGTGATGACCCCCGGGCATTTGCTAAGAGAAGACCTCTCACGCAGGTCAAGAAAACCCCTGAACCCTTGCCCCACCCTTACACAAGGGTGCCGTAACCCATACCGTTGCCCGTGTGAGAGCGGGCCGGCCGGCCAGGACCACTTTCCATGTGGTTTGGCGTGTAGGCAAGCGAGGGGATATTTTTTAATCTCAGTCTGAAATTCGCTCCCACCGGGAGTCGAACCCAGGACATGAGGAGTGCTACTGAGGCCACCTAACCAGTCCAGTTAGGCACCCGAATTTGGAACTTCATTTAGCATCGACCGGAGGGAGTCTTTGTCAAAACTTAAAAACGAATTTGGGTAAAAGATTAACGAAGAAGATGAACGCGTGTTAGTTCCTTTGAGTACTTGGCATGATGAAGGGTATTTTCAGTTGGGAGTTTAAACATGTCAAGGAAAATGACATGGTGTTTAGCTCAAGATGCCTGTAGTTTATGCATCAAGATATTGTCATGTTTTTAATTTTATATCCCACAACATGTTCTTATATTACTGACATACATACAGGTTGAGTGATAATAGGCCTATTTTACTTCCAGATGGACCAGTAGCAGTTTAAAGTGAATAATATTATCTGTAAATTTTAATATTCATGATAAATGGTCGGTTTATTTGTTCTACATCTTTGTAGTTTTAGATTTTTAAAAATCAGTGTGAAACTCATTCAGGTGGAACAGTTGCACAAGATATTTAAGCTTTGTGGTTCACCGTCGGAGGAGTTTTGGGCTAATCTGAAGTTGTCCCGAGCTACCATATTCAAACCTCAGCATCCATACCGCCGATGTGTGAATGATGTGTACAAGGACTTCCCTACTACAGCTTTAACTCTACTGGACCGTCTACTTGCCGTAGAACCTGGTAATAGGGGTACTGCTGCATCCGCCCTTGACAGTGAAGTAAGTATTGCCCCTTAAATTGTTGATCTGCATGTTTAGCTCACGTGTGCACTAAATTGGCTTGTCGATTTCTCAATCTGCATGTCTAGTATATTGCCTGCACTAAATTACCAAACTATGATGTACAGCATAGTTTTGCATTGTTTGGCATGTGTGAACTTTGGCATTTTTAAAGTTTGTTTATCTGTAATTTTTCTTTCTTATGTTTCTCTAAGTTGCAGCCTTGGCCCTAGATGTTCCTTTTCTTGTTTTCCTTGCCAGGAATAAATTTTACTCTTAAACATGTGGGCATGCATATGCGATGCTGAAACTGCTCTTAGATTTATGTGTTTACATCCAAACATCATTGGCACGGATCAGGTTTTCCAATCCAGAAAGACGAGTTTAGTGACATTGCTGTTAATATGTTCTTTTCCTTTTGTAGTTCTTCACAACAAAGCCTTATGCCTGCGATCCATCAAGTCTACCCAAATATCCACCAAGCAAGGAATATGATGCTAAGCTTCGTGATGAAGAAGCTAGGAGGTGATCCCTCTCAGCAACTATGACATGCTAAGAATCTGCATTACTGATCTTCTGTTTTTACATTTCTTATTTAATCCAAGATCATGGCTTCGTTTACAGGCAAAGAGCCGCTGCTAAAGGACAGGAAGCTGAAGCTGGACGGAGGAAGCAACTTCCTGCACCTGATGGCAACAGTGGATTGCAGGTACTAGGAATTCACTCTTGAACTATCGAGGTCTTTTGAGTGAAAGTTGATAACCATCGCACAAGAACTATATTCTTGTTCTCTTTGCTGGTGGCAAAATGATGTTAGTATTGAGATTTTGAAATATTGCTGGGAAATTATTGAACCATCAAGTACCACATGTTAAGAGTTCAATGAATTTTACCAAACACTTGATCCATTACAGTCAATAGCATGCTACATAACCATTTTAGTGTTCTTTTGGAAGTTTGTATGCATAGATTCTACAAATTCAATTCCAGAGCGAAATGTACCATATATGACAACTAATGCTGTTGTATTCTTCTGTTTCTTGTTACTGAATATTTTTTGTTCCATGATTCTGCAGCAACGCCGAGTTCAGGTGAATCCCAAAAGCACCAGTTACAAGTTCACTCCAAAGGAGGATGCTGTTTCTGGTTTTCCAATTGATCCGCCAGCAGGAGCTGCAGACAATGGTTACCCTCAGCCTGTTCCTTTGATGCATGCTGGCCGTTCATCCTCCACTCTCGGCAGATCAAGCGGAGTGGATCCAAAGGCCCAAAGATTTCACACCTCCCAAATTGTTGCTGCTGATATGTCCAACCAATCTACTGCACCTGGACAGCGTGGCAATGCTCCTAAGATGTCTAACCTTGGGGAAAGTGCCAGGAGACAATATTTGAGAGAGCATCGGTCCAGTTCAAGATACAGTCAGCTCACTGCTGCTGACCCTTCTGACAGACCTGAATGGACTCATCAATTCCAAGAAAGACTGTCTTCTTCCCATAGGAAGGATGATGTGGCAGCGAATAAAGAGCCCACAGTGGTGAGTTTTAAATTTCGATGGTTGTTTAAATACATGTTTTCTCTAAATGCCAAAATAGTCTTTGGTCATTGCATATACTAGTACTCCCTCCATATAGGAAATAGATGATGTTTAGGACAAGGTTTGAGTCAAACATTGGGAATATAAATCATGAATAACTTTTAAGTTATTGAGTTTGAAAAGGTGAAAATTATATGAATAGATTTGTCTTAAAAAACACTTTCATAATAATATACATATATCACTTTTCAACAAATATTTTTATAAAAATAAGCAGTCAAAGTTATGCTTCGAAGACCGTGTCGCTGTCCTAAACATCATCTATTTCCTATATGGAGGGAGTACAGTTTTCTTCCTCCATTCCCATATTCTGTTGATACTTTGTGATCAATATAAATGGTTGCACATGGTTGTAGAATGAAATTGGAAATGGTTGCACATGGAGTGTATTCCCACTGGCATATGATGAGAATTTTTCTCCTTCTGTAGGTGAATGGTACAAAGAAGAACAGAATCCACTATTCTGGGCCATTGATGCCTCCTGGAGTGAACATGGATGAGATCCTTAGAGAGCATGAGCGACAGATCCAACAAGCGGTACGAAGAGCCCGTCTTGACAAGGGAAAGGGGAAGCACAACGGTGAGAGGGACCAGTCAGAGGCACTGCTGTATACAACTGGGAATATCAGGGCTGATCGCTGAATGGTTTGGTTGGGTTTGGTGTGGATCCCAGTTTGAGCAACCATCAAATGCATAGAAAATGGTGTTGGATCCCTTTTATTTTTCTGCCCCTCAAGCGGAGAGGTTTTTGTTTTGCCAGAAACTTCATTCCAGATGTGGTTTGGTACCCAGGAGGAAGCTGCGAAAGAAAACCTGTTCATGTAGAGATTTACCGCCCGAGTTTAGCATAGGCTGTCTGAAATATTTTCTGAAGATTTGTTGGTTATCCATAGTTGTCAATTGTATATCTCAATAGCACACTCCCTGAAAATTGATTCATACACCTGTTTTGGCATATGACAAGAGGAATACAAATCAAATTACAGGCCATTGCTATCTACGATGCTTGAGTGATGTATTTCCTCCTATTTGGATTCCTTTCGACATCCAAGGACCAAAGGCCATGTTCAACACTGATTACTGAAACAAAAGCTGTATGCTAATTAGCCCTATTTTTGTTGACATGGCATCTTGATGCACTTGTCGTGACATGCATGTCTAAGATACTGATCCTCCAATTGTGAGGAACGAACAATCCAAAAGTAGGAGAATTTAGAGAAGGGAAGTTGAGACAAAACACCCACAGCGACAGCTGCTGATCATTCATTCCTTTGGATAGATGAACAAGTTCACGATACAGGATTCTCCAGGAGGAACTAGATCTGGTGACCTAGATCTACTGCTACTTCTAGGTTTAGAGTTGGTACTCATCGATAAGGTCTTGCAAGCCTGGACCATAGCCTAATACAGATGGTTGGTCATTACATTAGGGAGATGATTAGCTCAAATAAACTACTACCATTTAACATCTGTTATATGGAGGAAATGGTACTTAGGCGCAAATGACAAGCCTAGCCAATATCTGTGTAAGAAGATTCAAGAAACAAGTGACAAGCCTGACCTGCAACGCAAGACGAATGATGCAACGCGATCAGCAGCATTTCTTCTCTGGATATGAGTTGCCTCTTGTTGTTGTTAAGGCAAAGCATCGAAATCGCAAACAAGGGGAGACGACGATGGCGTTGGCATGCTCATGGAGTTCAGGAGTTGACACTTGACAGAGGAAAGGATTGGCCTGAGACGCCGAGCGGTCCGCACCATCGGTGAGCTATGCAATCCACGTAGCCTCACTGTCTCTGGCCACCGCAGAGCTATGAACGCCAGCCCGTGCCTTGAGCTCCCTTCGTTGGCAAACACCTGACCGGAGGAGCTGAGCTCGCTTCGTTGGCAGACGAGGATCCAAGATGAGAGAGCAGCCGCGCCTTGAGCTCGAGCGGAGTCCGGGAATGGCCGTCGCGGGCCGCAGGTGACCACTGCATCTCCTCCTGAACGGCGGCCGGAACCTATGCAGCGGACGCCACACCGCACACGCAATGGTCTTCCGTGACTTTGTTTTGTGTGTGTGTGTGTGTGTGTGCAGAATGACACTTGTTTATGGGGGTGTTATGAAAGCTTGCACTTGGATTCTTCGTGCTGGGATGAACGGATTCACCAGAGAGGGTGGTGGTGGTGGAGCAAGTGAAACGAAGGTACGTAACATCAAGGCACCATTACCATTACAAGATGTAGATGGGCGCCAGTGCTCTTTACATAGATTCCAAAATCTTATAATGGAAGCAGTCACGTCTCTCAACAACATTATACGGTTTATCTCCAATCAACATGAGCATGGAAAGAAATTGAATGAGATCATACCTGTCTGGCTCCTTTTGTTTTCCGTTTTTTGCGACCATGCCTGAGCACTTTTTCATTAAGAGGAAATGACTCATTTTCTTTTCACAGAGAAGTTCTGCTAGGGAAGCCTAGCGGAACATTTCAAAAACCATTCATTGCTATGGATAAACTAATGCCTGCATGAAACTTTGAAGATTGTTGGTTCCACAACCTTATTAGATACAATAATCACAATTGCGAAGAGTATGACCACGAGATGGACAAGATACGAAACAAAAAAAATTGTAACATGAAAGAACAGGTAGCCCTGATACATGAACAGAACAAGTATAGAACAAAACAGTGTCATATAATGGATGTGTCTTCACTTGCATGCTTTTTATACATTGATCATATATGTCCCATTTTTGAAAGAGTAGAACCATGTCAAAGAAGCAAGACTCTTTGTACATTCATCCCCAAATTTTACCTATTTAATTGTTCCTCTTTATTTCTGGTAGATCCTTTGCTGGGAAAGGTAGTTCTGAAGCTGTCCCCTCAGCAGTTCCCTAAATAAAGTTAGGGAAAGATCCCTAGATTATTCCAGAATATCTAGGAAAAGGATTGTTGTATTGTATCTTTGCAGTTCTGTATTGTCTTTGTCTGGCTAGGCAACAGCTTCTTCCATGCCTTGAAAACATCTTCGATGTGCCTTCCAGTATTTCTAGGCTCGTCTTCGTCTTCATCCACAGTTGTCCCTGAAAACACATAGGGTTAAACAAACAAGCTAAATCCTCCACCTTCTTTCTTTTCATAAGATTATGTCTATTAAACTAGGTAGAATTACCAGCTTCCAAATAGCAGGAACAAACACAGGAACCAAAGATTGCACATAGTAAGTACCAATGTCCACGTCAGATTTTTGACAGCCACTTGAACCAAACAGAGAGACGTAGGTTCAGACTTCGTTCGGACCGTCAGGAGACCGCACCGATCGATGCAAGCATCATCACGCCTTTAGCCTCTCAAGGTAAATCACGCTTTCGTTTCTTTGATGAATTTAAATTCAGCATGTGTGTGAGTTCGGAGCTTGAATTTGTTGAACTGCTGCATGTTCTGGATGATTGAGAAAGTCCATGGCGCACGTGTGTGCCTGCATGCTGTTCTGTTTCGTCATGTCACCACTCACCAGTCACATAATCTGGTTCTCAATTCGCAAGCCTTTCACAATTCAGGGACTCAATTCATATGCCTTTTGGAATTTGACACCGGAGCTGCAGATTGTTTCAGATTTTATTAGAGGTGTTTTGCTTCTGCATCATCTTCCCTTTTTTTTCTTTCATTTGTCCAGCCATGTGAAAGGAGGAGTATACCCCTACTCCTTTTTGCTAAACTCCGCTTGTTTTAACTTCTAGGCAATTTTGAAGATTCGATTTTAGGAAATCCAAAAGTCAGATGACTCAAAGAATTGAGAATCCAGCTGATTATGGATTCTCGATTCTGAATTCTGGGAGTCATCTGACTTTTGAGTTCCGCAAAATTGAACCTTCAAAATCAGCCATAAGTTGAAACAAACAGGACCTCCATCGGATCGAGGCGAGTCCCAGCATGGCGAGTCGATGAGGCCATGAGGGAACGGATTCGCTGGTCTTGTCTATTTACTGTATTATTATTATTTGAACCAGAGATACCACATGCAAAACAAATTCAAAGTTTGTCTATTTACTCACTAATGGCAGGACGGCTGAACCAGATCACACTTACTCTCAGCCAGAACTACATAAATGTAAAAGATTCAAGAGGAAATAAATTTTGCAGGTACCGTGTGGCAGTAATGCTCATGCTCTGATGTGAAGGCTACCATACATACATACAAATGGATGGTAAAGCCAGTACTGCACAAAATTACCTGGAACGCATGCTATTTGATGAAAGAGTAAAGCCAATAAAACTGCCATTATCTCTACTGGAAGCCATCACAAAGAATTTCTCTGATGACCACGAGATAGGCAGAGGTGGGTTTGCAAAGGTTTACAAGGTATACGTAACCCTCAGTCTTGCAACTCAGTTATGCTTTTGCTTAGCTGCAGCTGTTCTAGAAACTCAGTCTTCATGCTGACAAATGCAACCACAAATGTAGGGAAGGACAAGAAATGGTATGATTGCTGTGAAGAAGTTGTATAAAACACTTGATATGCATGAGCAGAAATTCATCCAAGAGGTGCAATGTCTCATAAAGGTGCGGCATAAGAACATAGTGCGATTTCTGGGATATTGTGCTGACACACAAGGAGAAATGACAGACTATGAGGGGAAGTCTGTCTTGGCAGAAGTACGAAACAGGTTGCTCTGCTTTGAGTTTCTACCTAATGGGAGTCTCTATGAGCATATCACTGGTAGGATTAACTGATCAATTAGTGGCATGTTATGTATATTCACATCATTATTTGCTTTTGTGGAATTATTGCTATCTGCAATAAAAATGTGGAAACTGCATACTGCCCGCTACACTTTATACGGCATCGAAGGATGTTTATTATCTGAAGCATGAAACCTTCCTACTCTCCCTTTCACAGATGCATCTTGTGGACTCGAATGGAGAATGCGCTACCAATTGATCAAGGGAATATGCGAAGGTTTACACTATCTTCATGAGAATCATATTGTCCACTTAGATCTCAAGCCTGGCAATATATTGCTAGATAATAACATGGTGCCAAAAATTGCTGATTTTGGTCTCTCAAGGTGCTTTGATGAAAACCAAAGCAGGGATATTACTTCAAAACTGATCGGAACACCGTAAGATCTTGAAACCCTCTTGAAAGATGAGCTTTTTGGTTAGGTATGAAATATGCCGCATTCCCTTTTCCATTCACCCAGCAGTTTATTATATGTATTTTCATACAGGGGATATGTGGCACCGGAATTCTACAATGGGCAGATCACATTCAACCTAGACATGTATAGTCTTGGTGTTATAGTTATGGAAATTTTGACAGGACAGAAGGGGTATTCCACGGTCGATAAAGTAAGAAAAATTACAAATTGGATTTACAAATAAAAGGTAGATTTTCAAATAGCTAGTCATACTTTTACTGTGCACAATATACTTCCTTTCTTAGTCATTGCATAATATGTTTACGCACACCAGGATGACCTACCCAATATTTTTGTCAGCCTATTGGTAAAATTTGATATCATATTCTGCAGATGTTTTACTATACAACTAAATGGCGTAACCTTTCTATTTGGAACCGGTAATTGGGCTTTCGCTGATAGACTCAAGTGACAAGTTGTGTAATAAGCACATTGCATCTAGGAGTGAAATGACAGTTTTGGTTTCAAATGACAAGATAACGGAAACAATTCTTTCTTAATTAGTATCAAGGCAACAGCAAAATGTTTTATGGTTAAACAATTAAATATGCTAAGGGAAAGAAATTAGTCTCTAAAGAGAGCACTACCAAAAAAAAGTTATATGAGATCGATAACAATATAATTAAAATGGCATGTAAATAAATTATTATTCGCAGGGATATATATAGTACCTATTCTTTCACCTTGCTTCTTCTTGACAAATATGGAAAGACAATTTTGATGATGATGCTAGCCCTACCTAACTTTTATTGTTAGAACTGAAATTGGGTGGTCTGTGTGTTAGTATCAACAAGTATGAAATTTTCGATACACTAAAGCATTCCAATAATTTCCCATTTCTATATCTATCCCTCCTTTTCAAACATATTCTAACCAACACTTACAACTATTTCAGGTACTTGAGAGTTGGAGGAATAGGTTGGAGATAGCACAGCAAGAAACATCTCTACATCAAGTACGATTATGTGTTGAGATAGGAATAACGTGCATGGACGCTAACCCAGAGAATAGACGTGACACGAAGTATATAATGGATAAGCTAAAGGAACTGGAAAGCAGTTACGAATTCAGTGAAGGTGGGTTAGCGGAGATTATAAATTAAATTGCTTCATTTGGGGATCATTTGGGGACGTGATTTCTGGAGATACTCTCGCATGCTGAAGGCCTAAAGTGTCAGGGAGCATTGAACTGATTGAACCTCTTTTGATCTTACAGATGCCTTTTCATTCAATGGCTTGGAGAAGGACTCCCATCGGAAGGATGGTGCGGCGGCAAACAAAGAGCCTACGACGGTGAGTCTAACCTCATCCCAATTTACTTCTATTGGTCTTAAAGTTCACAAATAGCACGACGTGGGGCATTCCATGTCTGTTTAAGCAATTATGTGTACTCTTTTAGCCACTGCAAGGAGTAGACATTCTTCTCACATGCTGCCAAACTTTTCTCCCTCGCTCAGGTGAATGGCACAAACAAGAACGGAATCCACTACTACATATCACCAACGCGGCCTCATGTAGTGAGCACCCACGAGATTCTTGGAGCGCATGAGAGACAAAGCCAACAAGCGGACAACAGATCAAACAAGCAGTATGAAGACCCCATCTTGACAAAGCAAAGTGAAAGCACAATGGTGAGAGTCTCCATGAAAATTCATTTGTACAAACCTGTTTTAGCATATGGTAATAATATGAGAGAAAACAGGATTTCAATGGCAGAAATCTCTAATTACTTACAAAAGATGGATGCTTTTCTTGGAACTCACCCTGGTTTTGTTGACATGCCACAAACATCATGCACCTGCGATTTGTGTGGTTGATGATGCAGAAATCTGTGATTGGAGGCAGGCTCCGGCACATGCTGTGCAAGTCAATGGTGGGGTGGAGCCAGAGCCATGGAGTGGTTGCTTTAGGAGTTAGGACAGAGGGGGAGGCCAAACAAATGATAAGGGATACGCCCAATGGAGTCCAAGGGGAGCTTGTGGCGGCAGGGTGGCGGACATGGCTCACGGCGGCGGCGGAAGAGGTGGTTCAGGGGTGCCAATCGCCAGGGGCGAACATGTTTCTTGGGTGGCAGCCTCAAGGGGCGAAGCTACGTTGAGTTACTACGGTGCACATGCACCATGGTAAAGTAGAAAATATGAAAGCCCAAGGACTCAAATTTATAATAAACCGCATTGAATATTGTATGTGTTTCTTTGATGTACACCATGCTTATTTGGACTCTGCCATAGTGCAACAATGGCCATCAATTTGCACCATTAACCAGTCACCAATCCTCTGTTTTAATCACCAGTTACAATCCAACCATCGCTCTCTCCTCAGTTACCAATATGGTATTAACTTCCTCATGACTCCCTAGCATTAGTAGTGGGGCTTTAATTCTTTTTCCATTCAACTATTGAATAATTGTGCTAAAACCCCTTATATTCCAACAATCCTCACCAAAAATCTCAAGCAACAATAGAAATGCTCTCAAATCCACTGTAATCTTTGATATACCGGTACTTTAATGGAGACTGTTAAGTTGAACATCCGCCTAGAACTATAGTTACACTTATTCACAACTGATCAATAGAGAGTGCCTTGAATTGACAGTCTTGTGCAAACAAGTTTGGCCAGAGCCCTTTTACCGATACCCTCAAAAAAAAGAGCCCCTTTACCGATACTAGGCTGCGAAAACATCCCCGCGGTTTGGAACTCACAAGTCATACTCCAAGCCTCTTCATGATGAGCATTTTTCTCATTGTGCAGGTGAATTGGCACAAAGAACAGAATCCACTATGATGTTTGCATGTCGCTACCTGACGACACCTGAAGTTTTGGAGTATACCTCACAACCAGATCGTATGTGAAGAGTGTCAAGAATGGGCGTAATGGACGGCAGGTTGGCAAAAGCACATAGCAGACTCCATCGCGGATCGGTTCATGCTGAGTTCTTCACTTGCGATCTCCCTCCAATTACCTCACTTGCAGGTTGGCACAAATCTAAGCTGGACAGGTTCTCCATCCAACAACACTCAGGCAGCTGAATCTTGTTAACCTACTCATCCAACAGAAAAGGCAACACTGAATCTTGTTGTTTGTTCACAAATGTGAACATTTAATTTAAGGAAAAAGTGTATTTTCACCCTTCAAGTATTGCAAAAGTGTGACTTTCATCCTTTATGTTCCAATTGGTACAAATCAATCCCTAAACTTAAACCATGCACTAATCATCCTTCCTCCGGTTTAGCAACGGTTTATACCACTTAATCATCTGACTAAGGAATTGTTAGCCCCCACCATATGCTGACTAGACTAATCCATGGTGGCATACGATAGTTAACTTATTTAAACCCTAGTGTGAGCACTCGTGAAGGTGGCAGTTACCGACGGCAACGATTTTTGGGATGCATCTGAGTGGCGGCAAGTTTGATTTGCATCGCACAACACATCATTGTTGAGGTAAGCTCGTGTCTGCACATCTCTATTCTGGTTGGTTAACTATTTGTCTAGAGTATAGATGGTCACTAGGTGATTCCCCGCGCGTTGCTGCAGGATTTGAAGATGTTTTATGTTAAAATATGATAAAAAATAATAAATTTGATGGACGGAAGATGTGCACAAAATTGATCTAAATGGTTAGGATAATCAAGGTGACAATGTGGTTGCTTGAGAGGAGAGAGATGTGCCCATAGCTCAATGGCGAATTTCCACTTGCTGTTGAGATCGTTGGTGGCGTGTAGACCATACTCTTGTAGCAAAAAGTCGACGTGCCACTTCGGTATAGTCTTGTAGTCCACCTTCTTGTGCCCTGCTGCTGATCGGCAGCAGCAACCATGCCTTTTTTCGCACTGATGCCAGTTGCCGCAGCAGCCTTATGTTGAGAGAAATCTCTAGTGATCTTTAGTGAGAACCTTCTATATATGTTTTATAGATATAGATATAGATATGAATTTCTATATAAGTTTTATAGATATAGATATAAAATTATTACACACGTAGTTACTTATCTAAATGAATAAACTATTATAAATTAATGTTAGTGGATTGGATAACATGTTGACATGTATAACAAATGTTGGTGTCATAGTGGGTTTTAATTGCACGTGATAGTGTATTGCTGAGGTGGACAACTTACATATTAAGAGAAATCTCTAGTGGGAACTAACTATATAGGTTTTTATAGATTCGGGCCGCCTGGACCGGGCTGGCCCGGGTACGAACAGATGGGGCTAGGCCCAGCCCGAACATGCTAACGGGCCGTGCCGGCCGCAGCCTGTGCGGAGGGAGGCCGCTGTGCCGCGGCTTTTTTATTTTTATATTTTTTTAAAAATGTTTTTTATAGAAATATATTTTCGGTTTCACATTTTACAGTTTTATACCCCTACCGCCCGGCAGGGGGCGATAGGGTCCTACATGTAAATAAATATAATTTTTTTTGCGCGGAGGTCCCCTGCTGCCTGGTGGAGGGGCGGCAGGCAGCCCGCCCGCCCGGCAAGGGGGCGGCAGGCTCCCCCCCCCAAATATAAAAGCTGAGCCCCTTCCCTCGCACCCTCATTTCCTGCCCACGAGATCCAGAGAGGGGAGAGGGAGAGAGAGGAGGGGTGAGGGAGGTAATTCCACCGGTAAAGCCCTGCCGGATTTTGGATCCAAACCGCAGGTAACCAATATTTCTCAACTTTCTCATTGCAAAATTTTTGTATGTTTAATTCTATGATTAGTATTTTTTTATTATTACAAGCACTTAGGGTTCGGATTAGTGGTTATAATTGAAGCCATACCATGTTTCTAGATATTGGATTAATTAAAATAAAGTCTTTGGATGGCCAGATATATCGAGCAAGGTGGCGTTTCAAGTTCATTACGGTGACTTCTATAGAATTACTCATGATTCCTATGGAGTAAATCTATCAGCATTGGAAAGAAGACAGTGCAGTCTAGATAAACCCCTAGAGAGGAGTTTTGAGTCCATACGAAAATGTCTTCACAGGAAGTTCAACGTGAATCCAAAGACCCATTTGCTTATGGTTCATACATTGACTTCCTGGGAAACTAATGGGGATTTCTGGGAGTTGACGCCTATAAGTAGTATGGAAGAATGGCAACATTACATGCACGCAGCTCTTGAAATTGGGTGGCCTCTCGCAATGGTAATTCAGATTCACCAGAAGGCCGGTGATTTAGGTGAAGGGTCAACACACACAACATCTGACTGGAATGAAGAGATGGAAGAGGATAAAGAAGAAGAGAACGTGCAAGCTCCAGAACCAGAACCAGAACCAGAACCACAAGGTTTAGCAGATGAAGGCGAGCGGATACCTGGAATTATGGAGGACATGGAGAAAGAAGACCAGGATGCGTGAATAATGGAGCAATGTGGGGACTCATCGGACGATGAGGACGATGAGCGCTTCCCAGTGCTAGGTGGATGGCGTGAAGAGGGTTTTGGGAGTCCAGTGGTACAAGATATTAGGAGTTCGGAGTTTGAATACAGAGTGAATGAGGTTGTACAAGGGGCAAAGTATCGTACCATTGAGGATGTGAAGGATGTTGTGAAGCTCTGGACTGTATCTCTGAGGAAGGAATTCAGAGTACTGAAGTCTAGCAGCAAAGAATACGAGATGAGGTGTGCAGATAGAGACTGTACATGGCGAGTGCATGCCTACAAGGAAAAATTCAAGACACACTGGGAATGTTCAATTGTTACACCACATACTTGTAGATTGACAGGTATTGTGGGACATCATCGTAATATCACATCAACTTTCGTGGCTAAGAATATGTATGGGGTGATTCTTGACAAAATGGATTACGAGCCTGCATTGATAATTATGGACATTGAACAGAATTTTCAGTATGTGATCAGCTATGCAAAGGCTTGGCGGGCTAAACAAAAAGTATTTGAGATGAGGTTTGGCACTTATGAAGCATCATATGACAACCTACCTCGTATGCTTGAAGCAATTGTGCACAGAAATCCTGGAAGTGCTTTTGATACATACAGTGTACCGAGCTTGTCAGGGGGGCCAAGCATTCTGCTGCGAGCTTTCTTCTGCATTGGAGCATGCG
This sequence comes from Panicum virgatum, assembly GCF_016808335.1. NCBI lineage: Eukaryota > Viridiplantae > Streptophyta > Magnoliopsida > Poales > Poaceae > Panicum > Panicum virgatum. The sequence continues at coordinate 1,619,043 of NC_053141.1, read as the reverse complement.
TGAGGGCATTCATTTACTGCTTTACTATTCTGTGTATTGATGGCACTTTCCTGACAGGGAAATATAAGGGAATAATATTGACGGCAATCGGAATTGATTGCAACAAGCAGATAGTTTACATCGCCTTTGCCTTTGTTGAGAATGAGAATACAAAAAGCTGGTACTGGTTTCTTGAACGTCTGAAGAATCACGTTGTTGTTGGAAGGCCTAATGTTTGCCTTATTAGTGATAGACATGCTGGTCTCCTTGCAGCTATAAGGCAGCTCCAAGAAGGTAGTCCATTTTCACCTCCTATATGGCCAGATGTTGTCAGTAGGTGGTGTGTGAGGCATATGGCTGCTATTTTTTAATGAGTGGTTCAAGAACAAGGATCTGATGAATTTGTTCAAGCGATTGTGCGCTCAGAATCAGCAGAGGAAGTTCGATGCTTTGTGGGGTATAATTGATGATATGAGCGCCGAATTGCTTAAGAGCCAGGCCTCATCATCCAGCAGGAGACGTTCTACAGATTCAGTAGTTGGACATGCTAAGCCATTTTCACAGTGGATTGATGGTGCGCCTAAAGAGAAGTGGTCACTTCTGTATGACACAGATGAGAGGCGTTACGGAATCGAGACGACCAACCATGCTGAGTGTTACAATATGGTAATGCGTCGTGTTCGTGGATTTCCTCTTGTTGGCATTGTTGAGTTCAACATGTATGGATGTATAAGGTATTTTAGGGAGCGGTACGCATCAGCCGCTTCCTTACTTCATGATCCAGGAGTGCGTTTTTGCAGAAGGGTCAATGAGTACATGGAGAAAAAAATTGAAAAGGCTCGATTTTACTCAGTCATATCGATGGGTACAAAGGAGCAAAGATTTGAGGTATCATGTAGGGACAGGACCGGACAGGGTGTCCGCAGACAAAAGGTAATTCAAGAAGTCTTGATAACCATTGACGAGAGGGTGATCTGCCGATGCCAGAAGCCAAAGGTGCATCACTTACCATGCTCCCATGTCATCGCGGCTTGTTCTGTATCTGGGTTAGATGCTGCGTCATATGTTTCTCAATATTTCACAAAAGAAGCCGCAGCACAGACTTGGTGTCATGAGATATACGACATCGGTATTCTAGGCTCATTCACTCAAAAAAATCCCCATCCAATGCTCATCTCTGATCTAGCTACGAAGAGGGGCATAGGCCGACGGCAGACACGTCGTATCCGGAAAGGAATGGACGATTCCGAGGCTGGAATGAAGGAAAAACGTTGCAACTTGTGTGGAGCGGACGGTCACACTTACAAGAAGTGTCCACAACTTTCAGTACCCACTGCTGCTGCCGAGGCTGGACCTTTCGGATTTCTATGTTGGGTCGGCTCCACCTACAAGAATTCGCCACATGTAGTTGTGCACGACACACCTTCCAATGTATTTGTTTGTGCGAAACTAAGTATATTGTGTATGTAGTATGCCTAAATATCTTGTTTAATTAGTTGGCACTGCGTATTTCTATAGAATTTGGTTGTAATGAATGAAACCTTCAACGTCCACGCACAGCGTAAAAGAGGTCGACATGGCCGGGGTGGTTAGGAGGTGCTTCTAGTTGTTTCTGTATTTTTATTATGGACGTGTCGTCATGTTATACTTATTTCGTTCTCATTGATCACCTATTTCGTTCTCAGTTGCGTATGTGTATGAATTGCTAAGTTATACTTTTCATATTCATCTACTTTACTAACGGTTTTTATTTCTATCCAAAATATTTAAAACCACATCTAATGCCGCACTGCCGCACTGACGGTCAAGGTTTAACCTGCGGGAGGGGCCTGCCGCCCCCTGCTGGGCGGCGGGTAGGCCTACCGCCCCGCCACCAGGCGGCGGGTACCTGCCGCCCGGTTGCCACCGGGCGGCAGCCTCCCCCCAGGGACCAAAATACGATTAAAAATAAATTTTATTTATATTAAGGTCCCTACCGCCCGGCAGGAGGGCGGCAGGGGGCCGGCCGCTCCGCAGCGGGGCGGTAGGGGTATAAATCTGTAAATTATGAAACCGAAAATATATTTCTATAAAAAACTATTTTGAAAAATATAAAAATAAAAAAAACGCCCGCTGTGCCTGCCGGCATCCCTCGCGTCTGCTGCCGCGGGGTGCCGCGCTGCCGCCTCGGCGTGCTGACGCTGCCCGCTGGCCGCCGCGCGCACCGCCGCGGCCCTCGCGTCTGCTGCGCGGCCCTCGCGTGCTGACGATGTCCACCGGCCACCGCGCGCGCTGCCGCCGCCCCCCCCCTCCCGTTGCCTGCCAGTGGATGGGACATGGGAGGATGAGCCCTGTAGCAGTAATTGAGAGATGGTTTGGGAGGGCCGAGAGAAGGAAATGGAGGCGGAGCCTGGGAGGAAAAAAGAGCATCTGGTTCTGCTTCTGGTTTGGGGGGGGGGGGGGAGCCGAGGCAGAGGGTGGCCTCACGTTATGGGCCGAAGTGGAGTAGAACTAACGGGCCATTTCAGGCCAAACTCCAAAAATCGTGCCGGGCCTGGCTGCCCGCCGTGTCATGGCTACAGCCCAAGCACGGCACGGAGTATCGAGCTGGGCCGGCCTGAGCACTATGAGTAGCAGGTCGTGCTGTGTTTGGGCCGGGCCAAAAAATCGTGCCCCGTGTCGGGTTGTTGGGCCTCGGACTTTTTGTACATATATAATCTAGAGCAAAGTGGTATTTCAGTGAATGTGTACCTTGTTTCTCTTTACTAGCGCCGTCACATTAGAAAATTCGTTGTTGCTGCCTTTTGTGGCACTCGCGTTGAGGCCGTCAACTACCGTATGCCACCATTGATTAGTCTAAGCAGCATATGACGTGGCTAACCATTCGTTAGATGATTAAATGGTATAAACCGTTGCTAAACCAGGGAAAGGATGATTTATGCACCGGTTTAATTAGTTTAGGGATTGATTTGCACAAACTAGAACATAAGGGATGAAACTCACACTTCTACAATACTTAAGGATGAAAATACACTTTTTTCCTTTATTTTATATATGTAAAAACTTTATTTTTATGAAAATAGGTATATTAAATTATACATTAGTAGCAACTTATTTATAAATTTGTATTTAACATTATTGAAGTAGTTGTTACATTATACATATATAAGTTGTTAGCATGTAAGTATCGAATTATTGTCAAAAATAGAATCTATTATACCAGTAGCAACTTAAGATTATAGATATTATGTTATTATATGTATAATATGTATAATATACTATGTATATATAGATATACATAATATACATATATGTATATTATATATATAAAAATATATCATATATGTATATATGGTGTATATATATATGTATATATATGGTATATAGATACATATCGTATATATATACCATTATTATATATACAGATATAGACATATATATAAATACTATATATATACTATATACATATATAACATATATATCTATATATATTATACATCATATACCATATTATATATACAGAGACAGAGACAGAGAGAGACAGAGACAGAGACAGAGAGAGACAGAGAGACAGAGACAGAGACAGAGAGAGAGAGACAGAGACAGAGAGAGAGAGACAGAGAGAGAGAGAGACAGAGAGAGAGAGACAGAGAGAGAGAGAGACAGAGAGAGAGAGACAGAGAGACAGAGAGAGAGAGAGAGAGAGAGAGAACAGAGACAGAGAATAGAGAGATAGAGAGAGAGAGAGAGAGAGAGATATATAGAGATAGATATAGATATATATATATAGATATATATATATATATATATATATATATATATATATATATATATATATATATATATATAGCAACTTCTTCAATAATATGGAAGCTCAAATTTACACATAAGTTCTACATGTGGAAAATATTTTCCAAATATATGCATGTGGGATCTAATTTTGTTCATCTCGTCGCGTAGAACACAATGGTGTAATCGATATTGAAAATGGAGCCCATAGGAGAAAGATAAAATATTTTTTATAGACAGCTTAATTTAAAAAGAAACAAATGCAAAATGTGGGAGGAAAGACACAAGGGAGGCGGGAGGTATGGAGTCACGGGCCGCGTGCATAGCAAGCCGTGACCAGGCCAGCTAGGGTCGCGCGGCAGTGTGTTGGCGCGATGCGACGTGCCGCTCAATAAACGCTTTTGTGGGCCTACGCTCACACAAGGCGTGAACTAGCCCACCCGCCCTTGTTGGGCCTGCTGGACGAGGGCATATCTATCAAATTTGGTGTAGAGACCATGTCACCATATTGACCTAACCAGCTTTCTTCTTGCCCCGCCCACGCTCCCCATCTCCCGGGAAGAAACCAGTGCCGCCACCGTCCATACCCAACTCCACCATTCCCCCTCCTCTCGTTGTCTCGCACTACCTCGAAGAGAACCAAGGAGAGGGGACTCAAGGAAGGGTAGGTTTCCGCAATTAGACCTGTCGATTTTCGCTTTCTTTCTTTTTTTTCCCTTGCTGCAATTCGGGCTGGAATGCAATTCTTGCGTGCGATGTCTTGGTAACCAGCACGGAGCATACGCTTGCAGGGAGAGAGAGAGCAGGCGCATAGCTTAGCCTTATGCACCGATCCCGCACTATGGCAAATGCCAAGTCTATTGACGCGCGTGGCCGCTCGATGGGGACCTCTTGCTGGGCGCTCGTCCCCAAGGTGTTATGCCGCGCATGTTCTTAATTTGTGTGTTTGTAGTTAGCACGACGACATAGAGGAGCGTTGTTGTAATCAGTGCCACTCAGTTGGGCATTCTGCCGGGCCGACGACATGCACATTGTTTAATTCGCAATCTATATAGTTCAATCTGCAATCATGTATATTCATCTCTTTCTCTCAGGCAACCTGGCAATGACCTCGGATAAAAGGACTTCCCCTAGACCTGGAGGATGGTGAGCTTGTAGTGTCAGGTGAGGAGGTGGACAAAATCGTCAAATTCACCCCCTCATCGCTAACTGATGATGAAAAGGCCGCACTCCTCTCGCTCAAGCAAGGGAGGGGCGAGGAGAGGCTGTGACTTGTTGATGAGGATGTCTTGTGGCCTGGGACTTGTCCTCAACTACTACTAGGGTATGTCCTGGCAATGAAGGCGTGGTTTGATGTTGGGTTCGGGATACCCTAGAAAGGGGGTGACTTTTCATAGGTCGTATAGTTTTGGGATACAAGAAATACAATACAAGTACATCTACAACTCTATATATAATGAACCTCCTACTTGAGATCTCATCTGTAAATGTAAATTGTATTCTTTTATTTACCGTTAACTTAAAAAATGAACCCTCTAGTTTTTAACTGATTTTAACTAAAATTACTCAATTCGATTTTATCATATAAATTATTTTTATTGAATTTATTAAAAAAATGACACAGACGTTGTATATAAATAGACAGGCAAGGACTGCGTTAACACACGACCTGTCACGCAACCCAAGTGATCGCACGACCCGCTGTTTAGAGTAAATTGGGTGCACATAGATTAAATTGGGTGCACGCTCGTTGTTTTGTGCATATATATGAAAAGAGCGCTAAGAGGTGCAACGCCGGCTTTTATCATCAGATGGAGTTAATCATGCATGTTGTGAGGGAAGGATGATACCATGCAGAAGTCGATAATGTCACATTGATGTCATTACATTTTATATGAGCACTCTACCATGACACAACTACTCTACATGACTATCATAACACCTCCTACTTGATATCTCTTATGCCATGATATGACAATAGGGGAGGGAAGCACATCTATTTATAGGTGCTCACATGTGTTTTGGTGTTGCCATATGATAACGTCGTCCACAATTTTCTTTACAAAATATATATGTAACTCTAGATTTTTTTTCTCATACTTATCCAACTATGCAAAATATCTAATTCTAGAACATTCTTGTCTTGCTATGAAGCCGCGGAGTGTAACCATCTTAGCTTAGTTTTATTTAGAATGGATCATTCTTTGCTTTTCTCAGATTAATGCAAAATAACCAAAATTATCCCTGAACTATAAGGCTCGGCTTAATTTGGTCCCTGAACTATGAAAACATCAAATTAGTTCCTGAACTATCCTAACCGAATCAACTCCATCCTTGAATATCATATATTGTCATTTAGTTTATTGGAAAAAGAATACAAAGATGTTGTATATAAATAGATACTCCCTCCGTCCTGAGAAAAATCCAATCCAACGTTTGAAATAAGATTTTCACAAAAAGTGCAATCCTAAAAGTTGGATATCAACTGCCTAATTAAGTGTTCAGATTTTATGTCAAAACAAACTACATGTGGCTAGCTAACAAATAAGGACATAAGAGTCTTTTCACATAACCATTAATTTGCATGAAAAATTAGAATTATTCAGTTTATGAGAGACGAAGGGAGTAGATAACCTTCAAAATTAGGATCGCGACAAAACTCTGATCGCAGTGTGACTTTTGAACGTCTCGATAGTTCCACCCAAATATAAGAAGGGGGCATATTAGGTACAAACCAACCTCTTCGTGCAAATTTTAATCTGGGCCACTGGATCAACATCCAAGGGGAGCCGCAGGGAGAGTGAGAGGGGGGATTTGCAAAAGTATGATTACCCAATCTAAGGGCAGGTGTTTAATTATAAAATTATCCAAATCTCCGTGCTCTTTGGATGTTAATCCGGTAACCCAGATTGAAGTTTGCATGGTTTGTACGAAAAAGTTGGTTTGCACCTAATATGTTCCCGTATAAGAATGGATCTACAAAAGAACCATAGAACGAGTCCCATCCTGAGCCTGATAGATCATCACTTGATCTACTCGATCGATATCCGTCGACACGATGACCACATCTCTCACGAGCCCCTTGATCACAAACGTGATTGGTCTGGCCGGCGCCGCGTACCGTCAATGCAGCCGCATGCTCCACTTGCATCAGGCCATCAGCCATTCGTTCGTAGCACTACTGCGTTCATGAAGGCAAAGGACGCAAGGTCACCACCAGCAGCAGCAAATCGATGCCCTAGCCGGCACTCGGCACGATCACCTCTTTACTCCCCGTCCAACGGCAGCAGCCCTGTGCCTGTTCCTGCACGCCCGCCGGAACCGAACAGCAGATGAGATACCCATGCTCCCCGGCGCTGCCGCCATTCTTTATCTGCACCCCAGATCGAGACGGGCTGCTGGCCGGTGAGGACAAGCAATTGGCATAGTAGCTTGGCATGCCAACATGTTTCCTTTTGAGCTGTGACTCACACAACCCTCGATCGCAAAGGTGATGATGAAAACACCTGAAAATGGTGACGTCGCAGACGGGGTGTCCAGGTGTAAAGCGGGCGGCAATATGTGTAATCACCAAATGTCCATGAAATATTTCGGGAATCTAGCAGTTGGAGGTCATAAAGATGTAAATGACAATTAAGAGTAGGCATGTTGTTGGCTACCTGTGCAGCCCATGGGACATTGAATACAAAATTTATAAGAGACAGACTGTTGTCCGAAGGCTTTCACTTGCGGTCGCATCCCATTTCTTGATTCTTGCGCGCTTCTCGAGACTGTTGTGGTGTGCGGCCATTTCGGAGGCACTTCCTACCAACACAATTGCAATTGCGTTGTATGATACTTCAGCCATCCCCTTCTTCCCTGTTATCTTTTTAAATCTTTACCTTAGTATCAACTAGCCCATTGTAGATAGCGCTGATCTCATCAAAAAGGTCTTATTTGCCATCCTGCATTCAAAAGTTCATGGAGAATTTGAGTGTAAGAGAGCATATAGTGCTGGACTGTGTTCCAATTGGCACAAATCAATCCCTAAACTAATTAAACCGATGCACTAATCATCCTTCCTCCGGTTTAGCAACGGTTTATACCACTTAATCATCTGACTAAGGAATTGTTAGCCCCACCATATGCTCACTAGACTAATAATCCATGGTGGCATACGATAGTTAACTTATTTAAACCCTAGTGTGAGCACTCGTGAAGGTGGCAGTTACCGACGGCAACAATTTTTGGGATGCATCTGAGTGGCGGCAAGTTTGATTTGCAACGCACAACACATCATTGTGGAGGTAAGCTCGTATCTGCACATCTTTATTCTGATTTCTTAACTATTTGCCTAGAGCGAAGTGTTGTTTCAGTGAATGTGTACCTTGTTTCCCTTTACTGGAGCCGCCACATTAGAAAATTCGTTTTTGCTGCCTTTGTGGCACTCGCGTTGAGGCCGTCGACTACCGTTTGCCACCATTGATTAGTTTAATCGGCATATGACGTGGCAAACCATTCGTTAGATGATTAAATGGTATAAACCGTTGCTAAACCAGGTAAAGGACGATTAGTTTAGGGATTGATTTGCACAAATAAGAACATATAAGGGATGAAACTCACGCTTCTACGTATACAGTACTTAAGGGATGAAAAAAACACTTTTTTTTATTAATTTAATCTTTTTTCGTGACCGTGCGGAGTACGTTTATTAATTTAATCTCAAGCGAGCAGATCAGAAAAGCAAAGTCCTCGATGGGCCAGCCCATGATCCCTTATTACTCTTTCCCGGCCCAGCGCGGCCTGTTGGATTGTTGGGCTGTCGTGAGTGGAGCCACGCGCCTTTTTTATTTTTGCATTTTTCAAAAAAAAATTTACAGAAATATATTTTTGGATTTAGGTTTTACAGTTCTATACCCCTACCGCCCGGCAGGTGGGCGGTAGGGACCTATATGTAAATAAAAATAAATTTTTTTTGCGCAGAGGTCCTTGGAGGGAGCCTGCCGCCCCCCTGCCGGGCGGCAGCCCCCTGCCGCCAACTGGTGGGGCGGCAGGGGGCCTGCTGTAACACCCTGGGTGTCTGTGCAGTAATTAAAAAGGTGTCTGCACCGTAGTTGTGTATTTTTGCTATGCATTATGTGCTTGAATTACTTAAAAAGGGTCTTTTTGTAATTATAAAAGGCTATATGTGTAATTATGATTTTATGCAAGGTCCTCTATATAGTTAGTTCTGATTATAGCTTTTGTGGAGGGTATTTTTGTGAATTTTCAGTGCATTTAATGCATGGCAGCAAAATTTACTTTTAAGTCTATGTTTGAAGTGAATTTGCTTTGAAAAAGACAAAATTCTTAGAATTCAAAATCCCTTCAATGTTTTTAATTTTAGCTCTTAAATCTTTGGTCAAATAAATTTTTGCACAACATCAAAGTTGTAGATCTTGAAAAGTTTAACAACTTTCATGTTGGGCACTTTTCCATTTGAGCTTTGGTTTAAAAGTTATCGCTGGTTTATAGTTTAGTCCCTGGAATTTTTGGTAATTGCAAAATCGCCCTTATTTCCATCTCCCACCTCCCTGCTCTGTTCTCGCCGCCGCCCACCGACAGCGCCACCGCCGGCGCCGGGGAAAGCTTTCCCGGCCATTACTCCGCCTCGCGCTGGCACCCACGCGTCGCACCGCTCCTCTTCCCCCTCCTGTTGCCTCGCGCTGGAGTTCCCCGGCCGTGCCACGCGCCCCGCAGCTTCCAGAGCCGCCCCGACGGCCGCCACCGCGACGCCGCCGCGGACAGCCCCGGGCAGAGCCCGCCGCCCTCTCCTCACGCGCGCCCGAGCAATAAAGGAATCCCAGAAACCCATTCCCCTCGCTCTCTTGCTTTTCCCTCGCGCCCACGCCTCGGAACGCCGCCGCCGCACCACCCGAACCCCGGCGAGCTCACCCCGCCGCGGAGCCGCCACCACAGGCCCGCTCCACCCCAATAGCCTCCACCTTTAGCCGCGCCTCGACCTCGCGCAGCTCCTAGACCGCTTCCCATCGCCCGAACCTCACCGGAGCCACCCCGCCGACGTGCTCCGAGCTCCACCGGCCGCCGCTCGCCGTGGACCGACCTCCTCCCACCCTCATTTCGCGACCCAAGAGCCTCCAGAGAACCGCATCGACCTCTACTCCATTTCCCCCAACCCCTACCTCGCCGCCGGTGAGCCCCTCGCCGGGAAACGGCCGGTCAAACCCCGCCTCCCCTCTCTGACCCGGCCAGGGACGTCGGTGTTTGAATTTGAAAAACCCCAAGGGGTTATCTGCGTAGTCAGTGACACATTTGAATAGTGCTATAGGGACTTGTTTGTAATAGTTTGCTGTGATCTTTGAAATTCAATATCAATTCGTAGAAAATTCGTAAAATAGCAAATCTTGATTTTTTTGAATCCTCTTGAAGATATCTATGCAGTAGAACTATTATATGTTAGGCTTTAGTTGCAAGTTTTTGCTGTAGAATTTGATTTGTGTTACTAGTGCCTAAATATTAGTTGTTTTCATCTTTTCCTTAACTACTGTATAAAGCCATGTCTTGCAGTAAAACTTTTATGGTAGTTTACTTATGTAACACTAGCTTTGATATAAAAATTTCATGATTAGTTCTCTTGTGTAGCTATTTATTTGATTTAATCCTTGTTTATTAGACTTTATTTATGATAAATAGTTTCTGTTCTTGATAAATCCTGAAATTATTCCTGAGTGTTCATCTGGAGTATCTTAGCTTGTCCAGGAAGTTTGAGCCTCAGTTCATGACAAGAACAGGAGCTAAAATTGAATCTTTCTAAACTGATGTTTGTTTTGTTTATTTTCTCAGGATTAATTCTGTGTAGATAAAATCATGAAAAATTCAAAGTAGCTATATCATCCCTGTGTAGACCTACTGTTAAATTGTGAGCTCATGTTTTCTTTTAGTTTGACCAGTATAATTCATACTTGTTCTAGGTGTTATATGAGTGAATGAATTATTCTGAATAAATGGTTAGATGTTTTGGCATGATTTTTTACAGGGTAGATTACTTTGCTCATGTTCTGTTTAGTGTAATTTTGGTAAAATTTATTACTATTTGTACTCTGAGTTGTTGATTTATTAGCAATCCATGACTTGCTTGTTATAAGAAACCACCCCCACTTGTTAATGAAGTTAGTATAACTTGCTTGTGCTGTTGATCATGATGCCTTGTGTAGTTAAATTTGTTATTTAACTACTCTTTAAACGATTGCCCATGTATGTTTATAATGTTGTTCTTCCATTACATATAGACACGACTGCCTTATCGGACGGGACGTACGAGCTGATCCCGGAATCTGACGGAGGTGATCTCGAAGCTCAAGTAAACACTGCTGAACTAATTGAAGCCCCGGACCAAAGTTCGGAAGAGCCTAGAGCTGAAATAGTTAGCAACTACCGAGAAGGCAAGCCCCGGACATAACCTATATTTCAAATTATTATCATTTACTGTTATTATTTGCTTATGCATTTATAGTTCTTAGGAGTTGAATTGAAACCCTAGATGCATGATCCTAGAAACCCATGTACTGAATACTAGACTTGAGTTCGACTACTTGCTAAGCTTATAGGACCGGTAAAAGTCGAGTGATTGCCTGTCACTCGCGAGCTTTATAGGAATTGTTTGTTTACTTTCTGTTATCAATATAAGGACGACGGACGGGGTTGTGATCGATATCATAACTTTATGTGAGACCCCGTCTGTATTGATGAACTTGCTAAGGTCGCGGTGTGTGGTAGTGCTGGTTAAGTTTTTGAAAGTACTAGCCACATGCCGTAAATATGGTACGCGGCAAGCCTAGTAGCCGATTGGACCGGGGAGTGGATATACCTCCCACTCTCTCTTAGGAATAGGTTTTATTTTTTTATGTTGCGCAACACTACGACTTCAAGGGACAAGGTTCGGCCTTGGAGCCCTGTAGTCGGGGAGAGTGGCACTATCCACAAGCTGGAAAGAAAGGTCAATGGTTGTTTGGGAATGACCCGACGGTATTCCAGACGTGTGTGCTAGGTTACCCTTGCAAGGTTGAATTTCGATTCAGAATCGTCCGCCTCTCACGATGAAATGAGACTGCTTGATCTCTTTGCCACACAGAGTAACAAGAGCAACAATATTATGATCAACCTTGATGTTTGTGTAGAATTTTCTACCATGATTGATTAATAGTTGCTTACATAGAATGGTTAATCAACTAGAATCTTAAAAGCTAAAACTTGAAAGTAAGGATCTACTCTTTATTGCTTTTTAGCAAAAAGAAAACCAGAGCCTCACAAAGCCTTGCATAGTCTAGCTAGGGTGGGCTACTTATACCCGTTGACGGTTAAGTCTTGCTGAGTATTAGAATACTCAGCCTTGCTGTTGAAACCCTTTTTCAGGTATGAGTTTTGAGGATCAGATCGCTAGCTTGACCTATCCTTGCTCGTTGCCTCCTGGCTGGTCCGTAGAGTGGGATACGTCTTCGGCCGGCAATGACTATGACGAGTGATACCATGCTTGGGCTAGTCTGGTATACTTTTGCAATGTGTTGTAGTCGTCGTGTTTCATCTTCCGTTGTGTTTAAACCCTGAACTTATACTTGTGGTTTGTATAACTGTTTTACTTAAGTTGATTTTGTAATAATCGTTTGAACTGGTTTGTAATCATTACTATGCCTGTGTTGTAAAATTGTGGTTGTAATATCTCTGGACTCGCTTTCGTGCGGGGTATGCTTGTTCGATCCGAGAATCGGTGGTTGTATCGGGACGTTACCCGACAGACCAAAAATTGTTCCGTTTGAAGTGCGTTTAAGCTAATGTTGCCTTTATGGTGATGGCCTACGCACTTGAGCCGGGATAATTTAGGCGGTTCTGCCACAGCTGGTATCAGAGCTGCAAGCGTACATCAGAGGTGTTGGAACCATTTTCCATATAAAATTGGAACCATAAAGAATTTCGGAAAACTACGTTGGATTCATTAAGAGTTATGCATAGAACGTAAAGTCCTAGGGAATTTACGGGAATTACTAGGTGGTTATTTCTATATGGTTTATGTTATCTGACTTCCAGCACTTTACATTTTGTCAAACCATACTCACAAGCAACTCTTAATTCTTGTAACGACGCACCTACGTTGAGGTAAGAAGGTAAGGATCCTCAGTCAGCTGAGGGAGTCTGACCTTCCCGTCGTTGATGCGAGCCGAACGCTGCCCTCAAGCAGTGGCTTACTTGAGGTGCTTCCAATATACCGACTATTAGTTGACTATATTGGAAGTAAAGTGTGCTCAGTCAGCTGAGGGAGTCTGACCTTCCTGTCGGCGATGCGAACCGAACGCTGCGCTCAAGCAGTGGCCTACTTGAGCTGCTACCAATATATCGATCTCGGTCGACTATATTGGGAGTAAAGGAACTTGTGAATACGCATCTGAGTAGCGTATGCTAACGTTGGCCATACGGCGGGAATTGTATGGCTGCCGCTTCTATAGTGAGCGGTAATGTTTGGGAACGCTTTCATGAGTGCTGGCATGAAAGGTTCATTGGATATATATATATATATATATATATATATATATATGTGCTGTCAATCTTCTGCAGGAACACTAACCGCGATTCGATAAGATAAGAACGGTTAGAATGTATCGACTAGCTATATAGAGAGAGCCGTATCTATGTTATACCACCGTGCTACCTACGTAAGTCCAACGATAGTTGGCAATTGTTTTTCTTGTGAGGACGGTCAGGACGTGCATACATATCTGGTTGATGTTTGATTGGTCCATAATATTTGAAGTTGCTGCAAGAGCTTTTTAAGGAATTTCTAGTATGAATCCTTTTAAGATAAGTGTTAGAGTGCTTAAAACATGAGTGAGTGAATTTTGATTTTAGTAGCATACTTGTTAAATGCTTAGGTTTCCTTGGATGAAAAATATGGTTTTGAGTCATGCCTTCATCCTAAGCCCCATCTTGTTGTCGTAAGGATCTTTTCATTTCTTAGAATCTCAAATGATGAACCAGTACCGATTGTGGTTTATAATTCTTTGAGTTTGGAACCATATCATCTTTTGACTTAGAATCGTATTTGTTTTTCCGCAGTCTTCTTAAAGCTTTATTTGAGAAGTCTTGAGGTAATCACATTACTCACATTTGAATCCTTTTTGATTCAGATGGCGACTTGTTCCCAGGTCTTTTGGGATGAGGAGGGAAATGCTCATACCGACTGTCTGTACTGGGAGGGTTTTCCAAGGATTCTTTGGGATTCACTTCGTATCTTCCACTACCCAGATCCACCCCAGTACACGGGACACCAGTTTTCTGAGGATGGAATTAAGAAGAATAGAGTTACAATGACCATTCCTCAGCACCCCACCTTGGAGTGGCCACCGATTGAGATTGAGGTGATTGGGTACCGTCTTGTGGATGCTTTTGAGAAAGCAGCTCTCAACGTTATCGCCACTTTTTGTGAGCACCATCCCGAGGAGGTAGCAGCATATCCTATTGGTTTGTTTCCAGCAGTCAGTGCTGGCAATGCAGAGTGGCTGTTCAGGGTCACACACTTTGGGCACTTGATTAGAGATGTAGCGGATGAGACTATCGAGGCAGTAGTCAGATATATGAATGCTCAGTCTCACTACCAGATACTTCAGCAGCGACACATGGACCAGGTGATAGACTTGGCCCAGAGTTTTCAGCGAGGCCTTCGTTTGAGGGATATTCAGATTGAGGGACTTCAGGATGCCGTTGCGGGGAGGGATAATGCCATTGCACAGTTTGAGCAGCAGGCTATGGAGCATGGTGCTGAGTTAGAGCAGCGCAACACAGTTATCGGTTTTCTTCAGGCGCAGGTGAATGAGCTGCAAGCAGATTGGGATGATGCTTTAGCCCATATTGGTGTGCTTCAGGGGCAACTAGATGCTCCAGCTGAGCCTGCAGCAGCAGATGAGGACCCCGAGGAGATGGAGGGAGTTTCTGATCTAGATTCAGAGCACGCACTTGTTGAGCCTAACCCTCAGCCGGACGAGTCTTCTTCCGGCAGTGCCTCTTCTGTGGGCAACCTCGACGATTTCTAGGCGTCTTAGACTTGTCCTAGATAGTTGTGTTCTCTTGTTGTAGCATATGTATATAGGGAAGATGTTATTGTAAAATAGCCCTAGGGAGGAGTACCACTTGTTATATGATATGTGGTAAGGGTGTGTGATGTTAGGATGTAAGAAAAATGCTACTTTGGATGTAATATAAGTAGCGACTACCAGTTTGGAAATCGTAATCTTCCTACTTACCAAATCTCTTCATTTGTGCATTTTCACGCCATTTGATGAATACTAAAGATGTTGCAAATTTTGTGGCATGTGTGCTCATCAGATGTTAGCCTGTTGAATCTGTGAGGCTAAATTTTAGTCCAATCACTTCTATGATCTCTGTTGTTTAGCAGCATAGCACATAGCGATAAGGAGTGAATTGCTAGATTATTTTCTTTACCCTTTGCTCTCCACATTGAGTATCAATACGATGGAGCATGAAGCTATCTAACAGCTGACCAGTTCTGAGTTTTGTGGGTTGCACAGTTATGTGTTGTGCATATTGTCCTACACCGCACCTAGTTAAATTCTGCTGATTTTGTTTTATCCAATGTATGATCATTGCATGTACCATTAATTTTGGAAGCGAGAAATATGTATCTAATGGATGTCTTCCATAATTACAGATGGTTGGTCATACTCGCGGAACGCCTGATGGTTTCGGTTGTGAAGCTGGCAGTGGATCTCAGCAACCACCGCCACCCCCGTCGAATCTGGCCGAGTTAATGGCCATGCAAACAGAGTTGCTTCGCCAGCTAGTCCAAGGGCAACAAAATCAGCCACGCCAACAGTATGGAGGGCGGGAGGCACAACCAGCGGGTTACCAGGAATTCTTTGGTACCCAACCTCCGCTTTTCAGCAAAGCTGATGACCCACTGGACGCCGATGCTTGGCTCCGTACAATCAATTCCAAGTTTGCTTTGTTAGCAGTACCGTGTGTTGATGCAAACAAGGCCCCCTTTGCCGCCCAACAACTTCGTGGTCCTGCACGTATATGGTGGGATAATTATTGTGCAATGCAGCCTGCTGAACATATCATATCTTGGGAGGAATTCAGAACTGCATTCAGATCACATCATATTCCGGATGGACTAATTGAAAGAAAGTTGAATGAATTCTTGGCTCTAGATCAGGGAACCCGCACTGTTCTACAATTTGCACAGACCTTCAATCATCTGTGCCAGTATGCGGGCCATCATGCTGATACTGATGCCAAGAAACGTGATCGTTTCCGTCGTGGCCTCAATACCAAGCTCAAGGAATGCCTGAACCTTGTTCAGCCCAACACCTACAATGAGCTGGTCAACCTGGCCATTACGCAGGAGGACTGTATTGCTGCACATCGTGCCGAGAAGAAACGAAAAGCACGAACAGGACCCTCGAGTGCTCAACCACCAAGGTATCATCTGGTGCAAAATACTCCACCCAGACCTCCACAGAGAAATGCCCCAGTGGGCAGACTTGTCTTTAGGCCGCCTCAGCAACCAGGAGGATTCTGACCTCCAGTGCCTCAGCAGCAGCAACAGCAGTTTAGCCCAAGGCCGAACGCCCCACAGTTCAACAGTGGGAATGGTAATAAACGATGCTTCAACTGCGGCAGTGCTTCTCATTTTGCCAAGAATTGTCCACAGCCCAGAAGGAATAATCCAGGACAAAACTCCAACCAGAACAACAACAAAAGCAAGGGCAAGAGGCAAATGGTGCAAGTCCGGCAAGGGCGAGTTAACTTCACTACTCTTGCAGACCTTCCAGAAGGAGCACCGGTCATGACGGGTACTTTCTCTATCCACAATAAACCCGCAGTCATATTATTTGATTCTGGTGCAACTCATAGTTTTATAAGTGCCAAATTTGGAGCAAGATTAGGATTGGACTTTTGTCATACTAAGGGATCTTTTATGATAACAACTCCTGGTGGGAAGATAGCTTCCAATCAAATCACTAGATGTGTGCCAATTAAGCTGGGTAGCAAATTGATAAAGACAGACTTGATCTTGTTGAATTTAGAAGGCATGGATGTTATTCTGGGCGTGAATTGGATGACTACACATAAAGTACTATTAGATATTTCTTCTCGAGCTATCGAGATAGATTCACCACATCAAGGAGCCACTATACTCTATCTGCCACAACGAGAGTGCTTCAACTCTTGTGCCTATGCCGCAAAAGAACTTAAACTTGAAGATATCCCTGTTGTGTGGGAGTATGCGGATGTTTTTCCAGATGATTTGCCTGGAATGCCCCCTGATAGAGACATCGAGTTTGTTATCGAACTTCAACCCGGTACCGCCCCTATTTCTAAGAGGTCGTATCGAATGCCCCCAAATGAGTTAGCAGAATTGAAAGTCCAACTCCAAGACCTTCTTGACAAGGGATTTATACGTCCGAGTTCTTCACCCTGGGGATGTCCAGCCCTGTTTGTGAAGAAGAAAGACAATAGTTTGAGGCTATGTGTTGATTACCGACCACTCAATGCGGTTACTATTAAAAACAAGTATCCTCTTCCCCGCATTGATATTTTGTTTGACCAGTTAGCTGGAGCTAAGGTTTTCTCTAAGATTGATCTTCGTTCTGGCTACCATCAAATAAAGGTCAAACCTTGTGATATTCCAAAGACTGCTTTCTCTACCAGATATGGACTATATGAATATCTGGTTATGTCTTTTGGTCTTACCAACGCCCCAGCATATTTTATGTACTTGATGAATTCAGTCTTCATGCCGGAGCTGGATAAATTCGTCGTGGTATTCATTGACGATATTTTGATCTACTCCAAGAATGAAGAAGATCATGCTGAGCATTTGCGTATCGTTCTTCCACGATTACGAGATCATCATCTTTATGCCAAATTCTCCAAGTGTGAATTTTGGTTGGACAGTGTGAAATTTTTAGGTTACACTATCTCCAGTGATGGTATATCTGTTGATCCAACTAAAGTACAAGAAGTGATGGATTGGGAATCTCCTATTTTAGTTCATCAAATTCGCAGTTTTCTTGATTTAGCTGGATATTATCGTCGGTTCATTACTGATTTCTCCAGAATAGCCAAGCCTATGACCGAGTTATTGAAGAAGGGGGTGAAGTTTGTTTGGAATGATAAGTGTGAAGAAGCTTTCCAAACTCTCAAAGCACGATTAACTACTGCTCCAGTATTGGCTACACCGGACAGTACCAAACCTTTTGATGTCTATTGTGATGCTTCGGGTACGGGACTTGGTTGTGTGCTTATGCAGGACAACCGGGTTATTTCTTATGCATCAAGAGCTCTCCGGAATCATGAGAAGAATTATCCAACCCATGATCTGAAGTTAGCAGCTGTCATTCACACTCTTAAGATTTGGAGACATCATCTTATGGGAACTCACTGTAATATTTACACTGACCATAAGAGCCTCAAATATATCTTCACTCAAGCTGATCTCAACATGAGACAGAGACGCTGGCTAGAGTTGATAAAGGATTATGATCTAGAAGTGCACTATCATCCCGGAAAGGCTAATGTGGTTGCGGATGCACTCAGCCGCAAGTCACAATGCCATTGTCTATCTATAGAACCATTCAATGAAACTCTATGTCAGGAAATGATGAAGTTAAACCTAGAAATGGTACCTCAAGGAAGTTTGAACCATATATCCCTTGAGCCTACACTTCATGATTGCATCATCATGGGGCAATTACATGATGAGGGTATCAAGATCATCAAGGAAAAGTTATCACAAGGAGAAGCAAAGTATAAATGTTTCCGAGTGGATCATAGAGGAGTTCTATGGTTTGAATCTCGACTGGTGGTACCTAAGGATCATCAGCTTAGAAAGCAAATCCTTGATGAAGCACATCTATCGAAGTTTTCGATTCATCCCGGTGGTACCAAGATGTACCATGATCTCAAACAAAATTTCTGGTGGACTCGAATGAAAAGAGAGATCGCCAGATATGTTTCTGAATGTGATGTTTGTCAAAGAGTTAAGGCTAGTCACTTGAAAGTAGCTGGTACTCTCCAACCTTTACCCATTCCTTCCTGGAAATGGGAGGACATAAGTATGAATTTCATCGTTGGTTTACCCACTACTCCTCATAAGCATGATTCTGTTTGGGTAATCATTGATAGACTCACCAAGACCGCTCATTTTATTCCAGTACACACCACTTATTCTGCCAAGAGGTACGCAGAGATTTATCTCGATCAGATTGTTCGTTTACATGGAATTCCAAAGACGATTATTTCTGATCGTGGGCCTCAGTTTATTGCACGTTTCTGGGAGCAAATGCAAGAATCCCTTGGAACAAAACTGATTCGTAGTTCAGCTTATCATCCACAAACAGATGGGCAAACTAAACGCATCAATTAAATCCTTGAAGACATGTTGAGGGCATGTGTTATTCAATATGGCAAGAACTGGGTTAAGTGCCTAGCACTGGCAGAGTTTTCATATAATAACAGTTATCAATCCAGCTTGCAAATGGCACCATTTGAAGCATTATACGGTCGAAGGTGTCGAACTCCTTTGAATTGGTCACAAGCTGGAGAACGCAAAATTTTTGGGCCAGATTTAGTCTCTGAGGCAGAGGAGAAAGTCAAAGTTATCCAGGTTAATCTTAAAGCAGCTCAATCAAGACAGAAAAGTTATGCAGACAAAAGAAGAGATCCTTTACAATTCGAGGTAGGGGACTTCGTATATTTGCGAGTATCTTCTACTAAAGGTGTTCAACGCTTTGGCGTAAAAGGGAAATTAGCACCCCGATACATCGGACCATTTGAAATTATCGAAACTTGTGGACCCGTTGCCTACCGACTTCGTCTTCCATCTCAGTTGGCTGCCATTCATGATGTCTTCCATGTATCACAACTCCGGAAGTGTACCAGGGTACCTACTGAGATCCTTGAACCACAGGATATCGAGATTGAATCCGATCTATCTTATAAGGAGTATCCAATCAAGATTCTTGACACCAAAGAAAGAAGTACTAGAAGGGAGAAAGTTAAAATGTACAAAATCCAGTGGAATCAGCATACTGTAGAAGAAGCTACTTGGGAGACTGAAAATTTTCTCCAAAGAAACTTTCCCGACTTTCTTAGAACCAATCCAGGTACCAAGTCTTTGCCTCCTTTTCTTCCTGTAATCTCGGGACGAGATTCCTTTTAGGGGGGAAGGCTATAACACCCTGGGTGTCTGTGCAGTAATTAAAAAGGTGTCTGCACCGTAGTTGTGTATTTTTGCTATGCATTATGTGCTTGAATTACTTAAAAAGGGTCTTTTTGTAATTATAAAAGGCTATATGTGTAATTATGATTTTATGCAAGGTCCTTTATATAGTTAGTTCTGATTATAGCTTTTGTGGAGGGTATTTTTGTGAATTTTCAGTGCATTTAATGCATGGCAGCAAAATTTACTTTTAAGTCTATGTTTGAAGTGAATTTGCTTTGAAAAAGACAAAATTCCTAGAATTCAAAATCCCTTCAATGTTTTTAATTTTAGCTCTTAAATCTTTGGTCAAATAAATTTTTGCACAACATCAAAGTTGTAGATTTTGAAAAGTTGAACAACTTTCATGTTGGGCACTTTTCCATTTGAGCTTTGGTTTAAAAGTTATCGCTGGTTTACAGTTTAGTCCCTGAAATTTTTGGTAATTGCAAAATCGCCCTTATTTCCATCTCCCACCTCCCTGCTCTGTTCTAGCCGCCGCCCACCGACAGCGCCACCGCCGGCGCCGGGGAAAGCTTTCCTGGCCATTACTCCGCTTCGCGCTGGCACCCACGCGTCGCACCGCTCCTCTTCCCCCTCCTGTTGCCTCGCGCTGGAGTTCCCCGGCCGTGCCACGCGCCCCGCAGCTTCCAGAGCCGCCCCGACGGCCGCCACCGCGACGCCGCCGCGGACAGCCCCGGGCAGAGCCCGCCGCCCTCTCCTCACGCGCGCCCGAGCAATAAAGGAATCCCAGAAACCCATTCCCCTCGCTCTCTTGCTTTTCCCTCGCGCCCACGCCTTGGAACGCCGCCGCCGCACCACCCGAACCCCGGCGAGCTCACCCCGCCGCGGAGCCGCCACCACAGGCCCGCTCCACCGCAATAGCCTCCACCTTTAGCCGCGCCTCGACCTCGCGCAGCTCCTAGACCGCTTCCCATCGCCCGAACCTCACCGGAGCCACCCCGCCGCCGTGCTCCGAGCTCCACCGGCCGCCGCTCGCCGTGGACCGACCTCCTCCCACCCTCATTTCGCGACCCAAGAGCCTCCAGAGAACCGCATCGACCTCTACTCCATTTCCCCCAACCCCTACCTCGCCGCCGGTGAGCCCCTCGCCGGGAAACGGCCGGTCAAACCCCGCCTCCCCTCTCTGACCCGGCCAGGGACGTCGGTGTTTGAATTTGAAAAACCCCAGGGGGTTATCTGCGTAGTCAGTGACACATTTGAATAGTGCTATAGGGACTTGTTTGTAATAGTTTGCTGTGATCTTTGAAATTCAATATCAATTCGTAGAAAATTCGTAAAATAGCAAATCTTGATGTTTTGGAATCCTCTTGAAGATCTCTATGCAGTAGAACCATTATATGTTAGGCTTTAGTTGCAAGTTTTTGCTGTAGAATTTGATTTGTGTTACTAGTGCCTAAATATTAGTTGTTTTCATCTTTTCCTTAACTACAGTATAAAGCCATGTCTTGCAGTAAAACTTTTATGGTAGTTTACTTATGTAACACTAGCTTTGCTATAAAAATTTCATGATTAGTTCTCTTGTGTAGCTATTTATTTGATTTAATCCTTTTTTATTAGACTTTATTTATGATAAATAGTTTCTGTTCTTGATAAATCCTGAAATTATTCCTGAGTGTTCATATGGAGTATATTAGCTTGTCCAGGAAGTTTGAGCCTCAGTTCATGACTAGAACAGGAGCTAAAATTGAATCTTTCTAAACTGATGTCTGTTTTGTTTATTTTCTCAGGATTAATTCTTTGTATATAAAATCATGAAAAATTCACAGTAGCTATATCATACCTGTTTAGACCTAATGTTAAATTTTGAGCTCATGTTTTGTTTTAGTTTGACCAGTATAATTCATACTTGTTCTAGGTGTTATATGAGTGAATGAATTATTCTGAATAAATGGTTAGATGTTTTGGCATGGTTTTTTACAGGGTAGATTACTTTGCTCATGTTCTGTTTAGTGTAATTTTGGTAGAATTTATTACTATTTGTACTCTGAGTTGTTGATTTATTAGCAATCCATGACTTGCTTGTTATAAGAAACCACCCCCACTTGTTAATGAAGTTAGTATAACTTGCTTGTGCTGTTGATCATGATGCCTTGTGTAGTTAAATTTGTTATTTAACTACTCTATAAACGATTGCCCATGTATGTTTATAATGTTGTTCTTGCATTACATATAGACACGACTGCCTTATCGGACGGGACGTACGAGCTGATCCCGGAATCTGACGGAGGTGATCTCGAAGCTCAAGTAAACACTGCTGAACTAACTGAAGCCCCGGACCAAAGTTCGGAAGAGCCTAGAGCTGAAATAGTTAGCAACTACCGAGAAGACAAGCCCCGGACATAACCTATATTTCAAATTATTATCATTTACTGTTATTATTTGCTTATGCATTTACAGTTCTTAGGAGTTGAATTGAAACCTTAGATGCATGATCCTAGAAACCCATGTACTGAATACTAGACTTGAGTTCGACTACTTGCTAAGCTTATAGGACCGGTAAAAGTCGAGTGATTGCCTGTCACTCGCGAGCTTTATAGGAATTGTTTGTTTACTTTCTGTTATCAATATAAGGACGACGGACGGGGTTGTGATCGATATCATAACTTTATGTGAGACCCCGTCTGTATTGATGAACTTGCTAAGGTCGCGGTGTGTGGTAGTGCTGGTTAAGTTTTTGAAAGTACTAGCCACATGCCGTAAATATGGTACGCGGCAAGCCTAGTAGCCGATTGGACCGGGGAGTGGATATACCTCCCACTCTCTCTTAGGAATAGGTTTTATTTTTTTATGTTGCGCAACACTACGACTTCAAGGGACAAGGTTCGGCCTTGGAGCCCTGTAGTCGGGGAGAGTGGCACTATCCACAAGCCGGAAAGAAAGGTCAACGGTTGTTTGGGAATGACCCGACGGTATTCCAGACGTGTGTGCTAGGTTACCCTTGCAAGGTTGAATTTCGATTCAGAATCGTCCGCCTCTCACGCTGAAATGAGACTGCTTGATCTCTTTGCCACACAGAGTAACAAGAGCAACAATATTATGATCAACCTTGATGTTTGTGTAGAATTTTCTACCATGATTGATTAATAGTTGCTTACATAGAATGGTTAATCAACTAGAATCTTAAAAGCTAAAACTTGAAAGTAAGGATCTACTCTTTATTGCTTTTCAGCAAAAAGAAAACCAGAGCCTCACAAAGCCTTGCATAGTCTAGCTAGGGTGGGCTACTTATACCCGTTGACGGTTAAGTCTTGCTGAGTATTAGAATACTCAGCCTTGCTGTTGAAACCCTTTTTCAGGTATGAGTTTTGAGGATCAGATCGCTAGCTTGACCTATCCTTGCTCGTTGCCTCCTGGCTGGTCCGTGTAGTGGGATACGTCTTCGGCCGGCAATGACTATGACGAGTGATACCATGCTTGGGCTAGTCTGGTATACTTTTGCGACGTGTTGTAGTCGTCGTGTTTCATCTTCCGCTGTGTTTAAACCCTGAACTTATACTTGTGGTTTGTATAACTGTTTTACTTAAGTTGGTTTTGTAATAATCGTTTGAACTGGTTTGTAATCATTACTATGCCTGTGTTGTAAAATTGTGGTTGTAACATCTCTGGACTCGCCTTCGTGAGGGGTATGCTTGTTCGATCCGAGAATCGGTGGTTGTATCGGGACGTTACCCGACAGACCAAAAATTGTTCCGTTTGAAGTGCGTTTAAGCTAATGTTGCCTTTATGGTGATGGCCTGCGCACTTGAGCCGGGATAATTTAGGCGGTTCTGCCACACCTGCCGCCCGGCAGGGGGGCGACAGGCTCCCTCCTTAAATATAAAACTCCAACCCTTCCCTCTGCGCCCTCATTTTCTGCCCACGGGATCCAGAGAGGGGAGAGGGATAGAGGAGGGGTGAGGGAGATAAAAAAACCGGCGAAGCCCTGCAGGATTTTTGATCCGAACCGCAGGTAACCAATATTTCTCAACTTTGTCATTCCAGATTTTTTTATATTTAATTTTATGATTAGTATTTTTTATTGTTGTAAGTACTTAGGGTTCGGATTAGTGGTTATAATTGAAGGCATAGTATGTTTGTAGATATTAGATTAATTAAAATGAAGTCTTTGCATGGCCAGATATGTCGAACAAAGTGGCATTTCAAGTTTATTACGGTGACTTCTATAGAATTACTCATGATTCCTATGGAGTAAATCTATCAGCATTGGTAAGAAGACAGTGCAGTCTAGACAAACCCCTAGAGAGGAGTTTTGAGTCCATACAGAAATGTCGTCAAAAGATGTTCAATGTGAATTCAAAGACCCATTTGCTTACGGTTCATACCTTGACTTCCTGGGAAGCTAATGGGGATTTCTGGGAGTTGACGCATATTAGTAGTACGGAAGAATGGCAACATTACATGCACGCAGCTCTTGAAAGTGGGTGGCCTCTCGCAATGGTAATTCAGATTCACCAGCAGACCGGTGATTTAGGTGAAGGGTCAACACACACAACATCTGACTGTAATGAAGAGATGGAAGAGGATAAAGAAGAAGAGAACGTGCAAGCTCCAGAACCAGAACCAGAACCACAAGGTTTAGCAGATGAAGGCGAGCGGATACCTGGAATTGTGGAGGACATGGAGAAAGAAGACCAGGATGCACAAATAATAGAGCAATGTGGGGACTCATCGGACGATGAGGACGATGAGCGCTTCCCAGTGCTAGGTGAATGGCGTAAAGAGGGTTTTGGTAATCCAGTGGTACAAGATATTAGATGTCCGGAGTTTGAATACAGAGTGAATGAGGTCATACAAGGGGCAAAGTATCGTACCATTGAGGATGTGAAGGATGCTGTGAAGCTCTGGGCTGTATCTCTGAGGAAGGAATTCAGAGTACTGATGTCTAGCAGCAAAGAATAAGAGGTGAGGTGTGCAGATAGAGATTGTTTATGGCGAGTGCATGCATACAAGGGAAAGTTCAAGACACACTGGGAATGTTCAATTGTTACACCACATACTTGTAGGTTGACAGGTGTTGTGGGACATCATCGTAATATCACATCAACTTTCGTGGCTAAGAAGATGTATGGGGTGATTCTTGACAAAATGGATTATGAGCCTGCATTGATAATTAGGGACATTGAACAGAATTTCCAGTATGTGATCAGCTATGCAAAGGCTTGGCGGGCTAAACAAAAAGTATTTGAGATGAGGTTTGGCACTTATGAAGCATCATATGACAACCTACCTCGTATGCTTGAAGCAATTGTGCAAAGAAATCCTGGAAGTGCTTTTGATACATACAGTGTACCGAGCTTGTCAGGGGGGCAAGCATTCTGCTGCGAGCTTTCTTCTGCATTGGAGCATGTGTGAGGGCGTTCATTTACTGCCTTCCTGTTCTGTGTATTGACGGCACTTTCCTGATAGTGAAATATAAGGGAACAATATTGACGGCAATCGGAATTGATTGTAACAAGCAGATAGTTCCCATCACCTTTGCCTTTGTTGAGAATGAGAACACAGAAAGCTGGTACTGGTTTCTTGAACGTCTGAAGATTCACGTTGTTGCTGGAAGGCCTAATATTTGCCTTATCAGTGATAGGCATGCAGGTCTACTTGCAGCTATAAGGCAGCTCCAAGAAGGTAGTCAATTTTCACCTCCTATATGGCCAGATGTTGTCAATAGGTGGTGTGTGAGGCATATGGCTGCTAACTTTTATGAGCGGTTCAAGAATAAGGATCTGATGAATTTGTTCAAGCGATTGTGCACTCAGAATCAGTAGAGGAAGTTTGATGCTTTGTGGGGTATAATTGATGACATGAGTGCTGAATTGCTTAAGAGCCAGGCCTCATCATCCAGCAGGAGACGTTCTACAGATTCATTAGTTGGACATGCTAAGCCATTTTCACAGTGGATTGATGGTGCACCTAAAGAGAAGTGGTCACTTCTGTATGACACGGATGGGAGACGTTATGGGATCGAGACGACCAACCATGCTGAATGTTACAATATGGTAATGCATCGTGTTCGTGGATTTCCTCTTGTTGGCATTGTTGAGTTCATCATGTATGGATGCATAAGGTATTTTCGGGAGCGATACACATCAGCCGCTCCCTTACTTAATGATCCAGGAGTGCATTTTTGCAGAAGGGTCAATGAGTACATGGAGAAAAAAGTTGAAAAGGCTCGATTTCACTCAGTCATATCGATGGGCACAAAGGAGCAAAGATTTGAGGTATCATGCAGGGACAGGACCGGACAGGGTGTCCGCAGACAAAGGGTAATTCAAGAAGTTTTGATAACCATTGACGGGAGGGTGTTCTGCCGATGTCAGAAGCCAAAGGTGCATCACTTACCATGCTCCCATGTCATCGCGGCTTGTTCTGTATCTGGGTTAGATGCTGCGTAATATGTTTCTCAATATTTCACAAAAGAAGCCGCAGCACAGACTTGGTGTCATGAGATATACGGCATTGGTATTCTAGGCCCATTCACTCAAAAAAATCTCCATCCAATTCTCATCCCTGATGCAGCTACGAAGCGGGGCATAGGCCGAAGGCAGACACGTCGTATCCGGAACGGAATGGACGAGACCGAGGCTGGAAAGAAGA
The DNA here is from genome assembly GCF_016808335.1 of Panicum virgatum. NCBI lineage: Eukaryota > Viridiplantae > Streptophyta > Magnoliopsida > Poales > Poaceae > Panicum > Panicum virgatum. The sequence continues at coordinate 1,592,432 of NC_053141.1, read as the reverse complement.
AAAAATATTGCAACTTGTGTGGAGCGGACGGTCACACTTACAAGAAGTGCCCACAGCTATCAGTACCCAATGCTGCTGCCGAGGCTGGACCTTCCGGGAATCCGACGGATGGATCGGCTCCACCTACAAGAATTCGCCGCATCTAGTTGTGCATTTATTTGTGTGTACGAAATTAAGTATATTGTGTATGTACTATGTCTAAATGTCTTGTTTAACTAGTTGGCAGTGCGTATTTCTATAGAATTTGGTTGTAATGAACGTAACCTTTAATATAATATCTTATGTGGTATCTTGTTTAACGTTATATTTATATATCGTTCATTGTATCAAATTGGCTAGCCCCAAATGCTTGGACACATGGTTTGTCGCCACCTATAGCACAAGCCACCACATAATGTGACACATAGAAGATAGCTAAATGAGTACACATCCATGATACTGAAGAATCCAAATTATTTCAGTACAATTTGCTTCACAATCTAGACCGATGAACAATATATGTTACACATTATTTCATGAAATCATCTAGGTAGTCACGCACAGGGGGAGGAACATCATCTCTTGGAAGCCATGGTTTGGGGGGCATTAAATCATCTAAGTCGTGATCCCAGTTAACAGAACTTGATGCTGGAGGTGGTGCAGTTTGACTTGACGAACCTCTTGACTTTCCCTTTCTCTCTTTTATGGTTCTACTTTCATGTACAGGGGGAGGAACATCAGGTGTTCGAGGCCATGATTTGGGGGCATGAAGTCATCGATATCGTCATCCCAGTTAACACAACTAGGTGCTCGAGGTGGTGCAGCACGACTTGACGAACCTCCGGTCACGTGTTCTTGCGGAGGCCGAGAACTATGACCCGAAGATCTTTTCCACCTCCTTCGTCTAGTTTGCGGCATAACTCCACCGAAGATACATACCAATTTTTTGAAATTTGGTATCGATTTGTTAATCAACTCCGTGTCCTCGGGGTAATCCTAGCATATAATTACACAATAATTTTACTATTTCGTAAATATGGATTACAAATAACGGACGTGATTAGAACTGAATAAGAGTTACCTTAATGTGCATCTCATACACCTCTGGCCGCATCCATATCTTACAAGTAGTTTGTAAGAATCTAATAACATGTTGATGATTCACTAGTTCACATACCCTCGTGTATATCTTCCTACGTTCTAGCAGGTATTCCTTTAAATCTTGCATTGTAATACCTCGAAACAATGTCAAATATTTAAACTCAACTAATTTGGACAACACCATCTCTATCGTACCATCCGCTAATGGATCCAACTTCTTACTGATTACAAGACGTGTCATGATCTCAAGAAATATACTGGATTTTTCTTCGGTCCATGAAAATCCAACAGAATTGGAGGCAGACATTGCCTTATGCTGCAATAACAGTAAGGTACTGTCATACTAAGTTTACTATTCTATATTTCACTATCCAAAATCTAAATCTATTCTAATTCATGATTATTTTAGAAACAAGTCTATAATAGTTGAGAAATATTGGTTACCTGCGGTTCGGATCAAAAATCCTGCAGGGCTTCGCCGGTTTTTTTATCTCCCTCACCCCTCCTCTCTTCATCTCCCCTCTCTGGATCTCGTGGGCAGAAAATGAGGGCGCAGAGGGAAGGGTTGGAGTTTTATATTTGAGGAGGGAGCCTGCCGCCCCCTGCTGGGCGGCAAGGGGCCCTGCCGCCCGGCAGGGGGGCGGCAGGCTCCTTCCAAGGACCTCTGCGAAAAAAAATTTTATTTTTATTTACATATAGGTCCTTACCGCCCACCTGCCGGGCGGTAGGGGTATAGAACTGTAAAACCTAAATCCAAAAATATATTTCTGTAAATTTTTTTTTTTGAAAAATGCAAAAATAAAAAAGGCGCGTGGAGCCACCGACTTGGTGGGCCCAACAAGTCATGGACAGCAAGGAAAGGAAGGGACTCCGGCGTTGGCGCGCCGACGAGAGCCCCAGACCTGGAAGGCCTCCCACCCAATTCACCCGCCGCCTTCCTCTCCACCGGCGGCGAGGTGGTGATGCCACGAAGACGGCGGTGGCGCCGGCCGTTTGATGCGCCCACAACCTCCTCCTCCCGCCGCGCTGTCCAAGCACCACCTCCTCCGCATCCGCCACTGCCTCCCACCCGTTTGGCTTAATGCCGCCCCCGCCCAGGACCCGTCCCCGCCGCCCACCTCCTTTTTCTTCCCCGCCTCCCTCTCCTCCCTTCTCTTCTCCTGCACCGCGGAACGCGCCCGCTTCCCCGGCGAGCAGGTGCACGCGCGCGCCGTCGCGCTCAGCCTGGGCGCGCACCCCTCGGTGCTCCCCAGGCTCGCCTCCTTCTACATCGCGCTCGGCGACCTCCCCGCGGCGCGAGCCGCCGTCGAGCACGCGGCGGGGAAGGCGCGGGCGTTCCCCTGGAACCTGCTCATATGGGGCTACGCGGACCGCGGGCTGTGGGGCGACGTGGTCCTCGCGTACGCGAGGATGCTGGCGCTGGGCGTGGCCGCCGACAGGTTCACGTACCCGTCGGTCCTGCGCGCCTGCGGCGAGCTCCGGGATGCCACCGTTGGTCGGGGGATTGAGCAGCTGATTCAGAGGTGGGGGTATGGTCTGGACATGTACGTCTGGAATGCTCTGGTTGGGATGTACGCCAAGTGCGGGCAGCTGGAGGACGCACGCAGGGTGTTTGATGGAATGCCTGCGAGGGATGTAGTCAGCTGGAACGCGATGGTGTCTGGGTATGCGTCCACGGGTATGTGGGGCGAGGCGTTTGGGCTGCTGCAGCGGGTTCCTGGGGCAAACATTGTCACCTGGAACATTGTTGCAGCAGGAAATTTGAAGGCGGGGAACGACGGCGAGGTGATGAGGCTGGTGTCGCAGATGAGGAGTTCCCACGGTCCGGGGCTGGATTTTGTGGCTGTTGTGATTGGCCTCAAGGCATGTGGTCGGAATGGTTGTCTGAGAATTGTCCGTGAGTTGCACGGTGTTGCTGTTCGTCTATGCTTGGATAGGCTCGAACGCGTGGAGTGTTCATTGATCACAATGTACTCAAGATGCCAGATGATGAGGTTTGCCTACCGTCTCTTTAGAACATGTTCAGTTCGGAGCATGGCAACATGGAATTCATTGCTAGCAGGATTTGCATTCATGGACCAGGTCGAGGAAGCTATGCTGCTTTTCAGAGAGATGACTGGTTCCGATGTCTTTCCAAATGATGTCACTGTGTTAACTATGCTTTCACTTAGTGCACGTTTTGGACACCTGTGTCACGGAAGGGAGATGCACTGCTACATCATCAAGCGTGGACTCAGTGGCTCTAACTTACTGCAGAACTCACTTGTTGACATGTACTCAAAGTCTAGACAGATGGCAGCTGCCCGCAGAGTGTTTGATCAGATGCAATGTCAAGACAGGCACGCCTACACTTCGTTGATTTTGGGGTATGGAATGCAAAGAGAGGGTGTCACTGAAGCTCTTTGATGAGATGGTTGCCAACAATATCAAGGTGGACCATGTGACTATGGTTGCTGTTCTCTCAGCATGCAGCCACTCTGGGCTTGTAACTCAAGGGCAACTACGATTTGCTGAGATGTTTGATGTATTTTGCATTGCACCAAGGGTGGAGCATTTTTCTTGCATGGTCGATTTGTACTGCCATGAAGGTTTGCTGAGGATGGCTGAGGAGATAATTAACAAGATGCCATTTCAGCCAACTGCTGCAATGTTGGCAACTCTAATTGAGGCTTGCAGGATCCATGGCAAAACAGAAATTGGGGATCGAGCTGCAAAGAGGCTGCTGGCAATGAGGACGGACAACCCTGGTCACTACAAGTTGATTGCAAACATGTATATATCAGCAAAACACTGGCCAGAACTAGCTAAGCTTAGATCATCAATGAGCACGATGGAGCTAAATATGATTCCAACCCATTCCTTACTGGAGTCAGAATATGACATATGTCCAGTCCAACAAGATTATTGCTTAAACCACAGTACACATGGAGGCTTGTCTGATGACATGACAGATACTGTTTTCTCTAGTAGTGAGGAAGTGAAATTCAACGAAGCTTTTGGTGGGTAACAACAAAGCTGGAATCCAATAGGCTACTTTGGTCCATGGCTTTTATGTTAGGCAAGCATCTTAACGACCTCTGTTCTTCACATCGCAGAAGAGGTGATATGTTGTTGACACCTTTTGTTATCACACTACTTACTGGCACTTTGTCTACACATTGATGGCACCTCATCATTCCAGTTTATAAATTACGGATATTTGTTTATATGCGTCCTGTTTTGAGGTTTGAACTACCTATACCTGGGAAGTACTTCTATACACCATTTTGATATGCTGTAAAATTTCCAAGATAGAAACAATTTGAGCAACAGTTTTCTGAATTAGTACTTTTGATTTCTTGTCATGTTCTTTTACATCTGTTCTTGATTTCATTCTGTGGTATTTTGGCTCAGCTAGGAAGATTTGAAAGAAGATAGTAGAGGTCCTTTTACCTCTCATGCTAAGTGATGGAGGCCACTCGACTGAACCTATGTTCTCACTCTTTCCCAAGGAATCACTCTTAGCAATGTATGTTTCAAGTTCTTGTTAACTTGAGGATATTATTGGTCTCTGATGCACTGATACCTCTTTGTTTGATCGTTCTTGTAACAGAGAACCTTGCATTGTTACATACAAATTAAAGATGACACTTCCATTACTGCCTGCAAGCTCAATCACAAGTAATTTGGCATGGTAATATCAAATCTGCATACTACTCTCAATTGATACTGTTCTTTTGTTATCCTGAACCTTGGCTTCGGGTCTAGATGGCGAGACTTGGTGTGTGGGCTTTTAGCTTCTTCCTCTACTCAGGTCCTGCTGAATGGCACACCATGAGATTTTATCCAGTACAAGAGGGGTCTTCGTCAAGGGATCCTCTTTCTCCGATGCTATTCATTCTAGTGATGGATGTGCTGAATTGGATGGTCACTAGAGCATCTGAAGATGGGTTATTGCAGCCACTTTCTTCACGGCCGATTCAGCATCGAATCTCTCAATCTTTCTAATTTTTTTTTTCCTCCGAACAATACTGGGGAGGACCCCGGATTCCTTCCCAATACAACCTACTCTACTTTCGTCATCATCATCTCTTCCTGACGATTTGTGGCCAATTCTCTCGCCTCTTGTCGTGCCACGTCATCGGGCGGAATCCCGGCCTCGCATCCCCAGCCAGACATGGGTCAGCGTTCCTCGACCATCTTCCCGAAGCTTCGGGCCAGGCGGCGGCGTTCCCCTCGCGAGTCGCGGCGCGCAGCCATCCTTCCCCGCTGCTCCTCCCACCAGGCCACCACTCCCTCAGCCAGCTGCGGCTGTGGCTTCCTCCACGCTCAATCGAGCAAGCTCTGCTGTTGTCTCATGCCACGCCATCAGCCGCGGACTCTAATCATGGGCTCATGGCTCACCTTGGGGTTGACCCCGCAGCCGCTGCGGAGCTCAGATGCGACGGAGATGAAGTCACTGCTGAACTTGGCGGCAAGGAAGCCCCTGACCTCCTGCAGCTCCGGCAGGCCCCCGCACCTTTCAGTGGCGCACAGGAGCCCCGCCGCCGCCTCCCGCAGCTCCTCGGGCACCGTGCACGCGTCGACGCGTCGCCCCGCTCGGCAACGAGGCCGCAGTAGGCCTCGAGCTCGGCGAGCACGTCGAGCGCGTCCTTCTCCCGGACGGCATGCTGGGCTCGTGCGAGCGTGCGGTCGGGCCCGCCTCAAGTGGAGCAGCTGTTCGACGTCCCCGCGCGCCTGCGCGCACCGCCGCCTTGCTCTGCACTGCCCAATAAACGAGATCAAACATTAATCCCATCTTTGAGTTCGATTCGCTGCCCCTTCGTCGCTACCAAGGGCTGATACTCTGCTTTTCTATTCGGCTCAACAAGATTGGATTTCGGTCCCTTCTATCAAGCTCTGGTTGATTCAGTACAAATCTCAATTAATGGAATGTGACTGTCTCGTATATTTATAGTGAAAAATCTTGATTAAGCTCATATAATTTATACTTCTTGCCTCATACCTGTATACAAGTGAATTGTTGGGAACTGTCAACTGAAAGTGGTATTATAAATTACACATATTATGGAAGCTGAACAACTTTGTTGAAGGACTCAAGTGCTCATCAGTTGTTGCTAATACGGCTGAAGAAGAACTTTTCTTCATTCTACATATACTGTTTATTCTTTGGTCAATATTTATCTGTCATCTATGCTTAAAATTTCAAATCAAGCAACTAACTGCCATGACTGTAATTGAAAATGAATACTCTCCTATGATTATTATCTGAACTACATAGTCCACAGTAGGTTCTAAAACTAGAGCCTTCACATGCATGACATGACTGCCATTGAAATTAGTATACTCATATAATTATTATCCTAACTACATAATGCACAATAAGGTATGAAACTGTAACTTGTATTTGCATAACATGCCTTATGTAGTAACTGTCATTGAAAATGAGACTGATCAGCTCGTCGGGTCGGCCCAGACTCCTCGCGCTGCCTTCGACCGGCCGTCGGCTAGGGGCCGCCTCCGTCGCCGCGTGACTGCAGTGCCCGCCCGAGCCGCTATTGGGCGCTGGCAGCAGCGCCGCTACGCATGCAGGTTAGCGAGCCAGGGGCCGCCTCTCCCTCCTGCTGCAACCACCGGCTTGTCGTCCGAGTCGCCGACCTGCCCGCCGGGTCACCATGGAGGAGAAGGAGGAGAAGGAGCCGACACGGAGGAGCCGGCGACCGCCTGCCACACCGCCCGTCAAGCCGCCTCGCCTCCCGCCAGGCCACGGCGCCGCAAGCCGGGGCCGACCCACCCCGTGCTGCTGCAAGAGCTGCCCACGCCCCATGGCCGCACTCTGCGAGAAGGAGATGTTTGGTTTCTACAAGTAGCTGTCACATCATTTTGATTATCAAATCGAATGTACAGATGTCAATTTAATATAAAACTAATTACATAAGTTGCAATTAAGTGTCTAGACGAATCTTTTCAGTATAATTAATTAATAATTAGAGGATAGTTACTGTAGCAATCAGTAGTCAAATTGTGGACTAATTACTTAATAGATTTGAATAGGCTGATTTTTATGGTAGTTCGACGGATCTTCGGAAAGGTATCGAACCTTTCACTAGAAAAGTTCCTTGCCCCAATTAGCAGTAACTTTGATGCCACTCTCCAAGCATGCCTGGTAAAAAGGTTTATGTGAATATGTCCATGCAAGGTAGACCATGCATCATCTTTGTTCATCGGTTAAATCCTGTTGTTTTTATATTTCATCAACAAATCTACCGTGCACTTGAAGCCATCTCCTAAGATAATTAATAGTTTGGGATTTGATCCGTAACTGGAGCGAGCGGTCTACATGTGCGCTCTTTTGTAGACTTGAAACTTTGCGTCTGGGACGATTAATGGCAACATTTAGCAGAATATAAATATTTTTTAGAGAAAAGCAGAAATATAGATATATGTGTTACTTATGATTTTAGCAACTCTTGTCAAGTATCACAGCCCTTCTAAATGCCAATGTGGACACATATGTGAATTCCTGAAAATAAAATGCACAAAAGTTTCCAATATCTAATGTCCAGTTAGTAGCTTACAAGTTCAGGTGACTTAAATTTCAATTTCATACAAGTTCTCTTCATGCCAATCATTATAAAACATATAAAAAAATTTGCTATCTGTTGTCATCGAAAACCATGAGTACATCCACTGGCCACCCGCGGCAAAGCCGCAGGGTTTTCTAGTTTGCACGAAAGCCAAGTGGCACGAGCAATCTTTCTGATTTTGGGAATAAAAAAGTCTTATCTATCGCTTGATGCTGGATTGTGTACCGACTTGATTATATTTCAATATTTGTCCTTTGGCACCTCTTGCGTGGTCAGATGCGGCGGGAGAGACGTCCACACATCTCGTGGACCACGAGGAGGAGGGGGACGGGCGACGCTGTCGCCGTTGTCACAACGAGCATCTCCAAAAAGTGCCAAAAAATAGTCCAAAAATAGGTTTTGAGATTTTGCTACCATACATTGACGATAAACCCCCAAGTGTCTGATGTCCTAGAATTTCCATGAAGAACCAGACATCCCTATCTTTTTAGATCTGATATAATGGAGCAGCATTACTATCTGCATAATATACTAAAAAGGGCGTACCCAGTGCCGTAGGCTTCCCGCACTGTGCGGGGTCTGGGGAAGGGTTGTTTTTAGTAGATCCGTCTGCATCCCTCGATCAATCATGTTGTGCCGTCCAGACTGTGCCGCCTAGCTATTATCCCGTAGATGCTGTAGGATCGCACATCGTTTTAGCAGCCAGGCGAGCAAGTGCGTGACCAAGGAATCTCGCTAAATGAGTCGCCCTCCATTGCTCTTTTAGACAATTGGCGCGATCTGGAGGGAAACACGCGGATATCTGGCTCAGTAGCTCACAATGGGCTGGTTTTGGGCAAGCGAAAAATTTGGGTATGGACTTGGGCCACTGTTGGAGCGTTGATTTTCAGCTTCATACCCAATATCAGTTATTAAGAGTGTTTTTTTTTGGGGCACTCTTGAGATGTTCTAAGAGAAAGCCCAATTATGGGCGTATTACTGAACAGCTCAGCACAAGAGGATAACATGGAAGAGAGAGGAAGATTGAGAAGGCTGCTTGGCGCAGCATCTGCATGTAGCGATTAGCTGCTTTTTTTGCAGCTTTGCAATTAGGGAGCGGGTTAAAAGGTCTAGACAATGGCACTTGGTGAAAGGTGAGTGGCAAACAGATGATGTTTAATGCGAAAGGAGGGCCTGTTGAGAAATGAAAAAACTTGTACTGGTGCAGGAGAAAAGCAGCAGCCGTTGTTGTTGTACCGCTTAGCTACATCTGACATAGCTTGTCTTATAGCCAAGTACTTAGTTTTCAATTTGATCTAATATCTTATTTGCTCATGCTGCAACACTAGCGCGCTCTGCTGGTCTCGTGTCGTGAGCTAGCGCAACATGATCGGGACATAGTGACTAATCGTGTTGGATCGATTCGTGTTAGGGTCGTGTAGTGCCGTGCAGTCTATTTGGCCGTCTAAAGACTCGACATGGTATAAAAATTAGCAGCGAGTTAGGGCTAATTTCTGGAGTAATAAGGTTAGGGGTGGGTTAGGGGAGGGCCATGGCCCATTGTCACTGCAATTTGCTGCACTAGATTTTGTTTGTGCGGCTAGAAAACCCATAATCTCCGACCGGCCCTCGAGGCCTCGACAATATAGTAGTTAATTAAAAGAAGAAAAAACAAAACAAAAGATCCTGCTATATGATGCTGCCGCGTATTATTTCTCATTTCTCTCGTACCTGAATTGTTGTTTTCTTCATTCCTGTCCACCCTCCTCTGTCCCCAACTGCCTGCCATTCTACTCTTCTTTAATTTCGGAGAGTTCGAGATTTCTCTATTTTTCTAGAATGTCAACCTAGAATCCTAGGTGGTTTTACATGGAGACTTTAAAGAGTCTTTAATTAGTAATAGTAAAATTTCTTTCGTATATGAATTGCTGTTTTCTTCATTCTTGTCCACCCTCGTTGTTTTCTTCATTCCTGTCCACCCTCCTCTGTCCCCAATTGCCTGCCATTCTACTCTGCTTTGGGCGAGTTCGAGATTTCTTGCATTGTTAATGTGTGGTGAATAATTACTATATTGCTCCCGGGGGCAGTAGTGTTCTGTTTCTACGAACCACAAAATGGCGCGACATTGCTCATAAATTCCAAATTTGCCGGCCAAACAATTGAAGCTGCAGGCGCCATTCATTCAGTGCTTGTAGCACGAGCCATGGAAGGCTCCACCGCCGGGAATGTCCAAATCGTGTCCAGGCGTGTCGTCCGGCCAGATGCGGCGACCTCGCCGGACGGCGTGCCGGAGACCATGCACCTGACGCCGTGGGATCTCCGCGTGATGACGGTGGACTACATCCAGAAGGGAGTCCTCCTGCCCAAGCCCCAGTCAGGAGCAGAAGCAGCGCACCTCGTGGACGGCCTCGCTTCGTCCTTGGCGCGCGCCCTCGGCCGCTTCTACCCGCTGGCCGGCCGCCTCGCCGTCGACGGCGAGCCCGCTCCGGGCATCGTCGTCTCGCTGCGCTGCAACGGCGAGGGCGCCGAGTTCGTCCACGCGGTGGCGCCAGAGGTCGCCGTCAGCGACATCACGGCCCCGGTGTACATCCCCCGGTGGTGTGGGCGCTCTTCCCGCTGAACGGCGTGCTGGGCACGGACGTGTCCCGCCCGGTTCTGGCGGCGCAGGTCACGGAGCTCGCCGACGGCGTCTTCGTCGCCATGTCGCTCAACCATGGCGTCGCCGACGGGACCACGTTCTGGCACCTGTTCAACACGTGGTCGGAGATCAGCCGGAGCGGCGGCGGCCGCGAGCTGTCCACGCCACCGCCGGCACTCGACAGGTGGTTCCCGGACTGCTGCCCCGTGCCCGTCCGCCTACCCTTCGGCAAGCTCGAGGACATCGTCCGGCGGCCCGTGTACCTGCCGGTGCGGGAGTGCTTCTTGGATTTCTCGTCGGAGAGCGTGAAGAGGCTCAAGGCGAAGGCGAGCGCCGAGATGGCCGGCACGGCGACGGCCACGATCTCGTCGCTGCAGTCCCTCCTCGCGCACGTGTGGCGAGCGGCGTGCCGGGCCAGGGAGCTCGCGCCGGAGCGGGAGACGACGTACACCCTCCTCGTCGGCTGCCGGGGGCGCGTGCGTGGTATACCGCAGGCCTACATGGGCAACACCGTGACGCTCGCCGTGGCCAAGTCCACGGCCGGCGACGTCGCGGGCAAGGGGCTGGGCTAGTCGGCGTGGCTCCTGAACCGCGCTGTGGCGGCGTTCGACGAGGGGACGGTGAGGGCTTAGCTCGCGCGGTGGCCGCAGGAGCCCAGGTTCGTGTACGTGGAGCCGCCAGGGGAGGACGGCGCCACGGCCGTGGCGACCGGGAGCTCGCCGCGGTTCGACGTGTACGGCAACGACTTCGGGTGGGGCCGGCCGGTGGCCGTGCGCAGCGGCGCCGGGAAGAAGATGGACGGGAAGGTGACGGTGTACGAGGGGCGCGGCGGCGCGGGCAGCATGGCGCTGGAGGTGTGCCTGTCGGCCAGGGCGCTGGGCCCGCAGGCTCGTCGCCGACGAGGAGTTCATGGAGGCCGTCGCGAGCGCCGGCGCCGCGGCGTGATCCACCGAGTGGATGCAATGTTGCGTGATCCGATGGATGCATAACGAGTGGTGAGCAAGGCAGAAGCAGCTCTGTGTGGCATGGGATGCAAAAAAAAAAAAAAATCGCGTCGTGTCCCACTGGCACTAGGTAAGCCGGGTGCGAATCTCTGGACTGTAGCATAGTGCCGTGTCATAGTCATAGGCCGATCGGAGGAGTAAGCTAACTAGTGCCGCCTGCTGTGAAACGGCACTTGATCTGATCAGGCTGGGAATTGAGGTGTGCAGACTGCAGCTGCTGCCAGAGATCAACGGATTGGTGAAGTTGTTCAGTGGTGGTGATGCGTGCGCTTAAGCCCTCTTATCTAATTACTCCCTCCGTTTCAAATTATAAGACATCCCAAAAATCTTGGAGAGTCAAAGCAATTTCAAATTTAACCAAGATTATATAGAGAAATATAAAGATTTATAATATCAAATTGATGTACTGTGAAAATATAACTAATAAAAAATCTAATGGTACTTAGTTTATATAATAAATGTCATCATTCTATTATGTAAATTTGGTCAAACATAAATTTTTTTTGACTCTCCAAAATTATTGGAATGTCTTATAGTTTAGAACCGAGGAGGGAGTATATTAATTGTTCTGCAGCATGCTGTTATTAGCCATGATGGATGCATGTGCAGTCATGCTCAAGCCGTGAAGCCTAGACTGGAAAACCTGACCATGCATGCCCTGTTGCTATCCAGTCCATTTTAGCCAGACAGCCAGAGCCAGAAGTAGACCATAAGGTGCAACATGTGCTTGCCAACACCAAGAAAAAATGAGAGCCAGAAGTAGAGAGTGCATCATCATATCATACGCACATATAATAAAGCAATCGCAAACCACACAAACTTTTATCATAATCTGGGTTCGTCATCAGATACATATATGGGTATCAGCAAGCACACGACACGAGCAGCAGACGCTGCTTATTACAGTACATGTGGCATCAGCAGCTAGTCCGTCCGACCCGTGGCATGCAGACACGAGGCGGCCGGGTATAGTGAGCAGGCTGACGACACAAACACACTCAAGCCAAACAAATCGAAGCAAGCACACACACGCATCAGCTAGCATTCAGCAGCCAGAAGGTGTGATGGTAGTACACCTGCATCATCCAGCTGCAGATACTGCTCGAACGCAAGCCACACACTCACTCGATCACACACCTCGGCCGGCCAGGCCTGTTTGCTGCAGCATGCAGGCAAAACCAGGCGGCCGCCTCTTATTTCTTAAGACAGACCAAACAAACACACAGCTAGCTGCATGCAGAGAGAAAGAAGCCGGCAGGCAGGCCAACTCGGCCGGCCGTCAGGAGGCAACCTGATGAAGAAAGAGCCAATAATGGCCTTGGCTCGCAGACATCAAACAAACTGCACGTCAAGTCGATCATCAAACCAAACCACACAAAGGTACGGTAGTGCCGTAGCCGGCGATCCAGCCAGTTGCCGACTACTACTAGCAGCAATCCACACAAGAAAAAGCAGCTAGCCACCGAGCTAACAGCAATCAGCAACAGCAGCAGCAGATGCAGAACTTGATGATTTCACCTGTCAGGGATGAGTGAGAAGCAGAGACAGGCACGGATAGTGAGTAAGCTGCCTGCCTTGATTAATGACTTGAGTTGGATTAATTCTTGACAAATTAATTAGTACTGTAGTAGTGTTTGGATTAACGGAAGAAGCAGTGATGAGCATACATATCAGTAGCTAGGCAATACTAATAAGTAGCCAGCAGCCAGTATATATACATACCTGAGGACGGTGCCCCTGAGCAGGCCCCTCTTCTTGTAGCAGCGCGCGTGCACGGGGGTCGCGTAGAGGGAAGGGTGGTGGCCGGCGTCCACCCCGTCCCACTCCAGCGCGTCCCACACCTCCTTCTCCACTCCACCTCCACGGCCGGCCTCCACATGCCGGGCTCGCGGCCCTTCAAGGCCGGCAGCCGGCGCAGGCTCCAGCATCCCCTGATCCTGATGGTCTCGAGCTTCGGCGCCGGCATCTCGGCGGCCTCGCATATCTGCTGCAGCGCCGGCAGGTCGTGCAGGTGGATGGTGGCCAGCTTCGGGAACTCGACGCTGCTCCGGTGCTCCCATTTCTCTTGCTCGAATACGTGCCTGAGGGCGCCGCAATGGATGATGTGCAGGGTCTCCAAGCTGGGGAAGGAGGCAGACTGCACCGGAAGCGCGTATGTACTGGAGGCTTGGGCTGGAGCGCAGGTGCAGGTGTTGTAGGCGTTCCAAGGAATATGGTCTCCATTGCCGTAACAGATATTCAGCATCACTATCAAACTTGCTCCAGATGCAGCGGGCCTTCAAGAGATCTGATGCCCAGAAGGTCTTCAACGCATTGTTTTCCACTGCACCTGAAGGAAAGACAGCTTCCAAGTTGGGGCACCTCTCCGCCCGGCACCACCTGAGGTTACGCAATAACATTGCAGGCATGATAGTTCTGGCCAAGGCATCATGTACATGCAGGGATTCGGTGCGTCGTGCCAGGAGTCCACTTAAATTCTTGTCATCATATGTCTCAACTTCACTTTGCACGTTCTGGCTCCCATCACCAATCTCGATACGGCGATCCGACTGTTGAGTCGGAGGCTGCGGGAAGTCTTGCATTGGGATTGGGGAGTCACCGACCTTGCTCAAGACATCACCATAGAGGCCTGCTGGTACACCATGGTGCTGTTCATCACTGGATTCAATCCTCTCTTTGCTTGTTACTTCTAGTTTAACAGCCTCGCTACTACATGCAGGCGAAGAGGTGATGTTGATGTTAAAATAGACTTTCCTCACGAACGGATAATATTTCACTATCTCTCTGCTCAGGGACCGAGCGAGCCTAGCATCAGTAATAGTGGCATGCACCTGTAATTCGAAGCCTTCAAGTTGGGCAATGAATGGACGAGTGCATCCAAGCATCCTCGGAGGTCGGGTATCTATACAAAGCAACCCCTTAAACCCGGACCACCAGTTCCATATTATAGCACGAAGATGCTCACAACCTAGGAGAAACAGCCGCTTGAGCCTTGGGACATCCTTCACCATAGTTGGAAAGTCAAGTACTGTGACGGAACCACCAAATTAAAACTCTAATTAAGCGTAATGGTCGTTATTTGAACACATCGGACACATTAGCTTAACGGCTTAATTTGGCGACCCTTTCTCAACCCACGGCCCGATCGAAACAACACCGGTAGTCCCATGCGATGGTGGGCGCAGATAGTACAAGCACGACAAAATACTTAAAAATATACAAGGATGAATGAACTGATAAACAAGAGTTTTACGAAATGAGTTCAACTTTACACATGACAGTATAATTTACAAAACTTACAATATAAGTATCCGAAGTCCGAAAAGAAAAGAAATCTAATATAAGTATACCCAAATTTGAAAATATACAAGAGCGATACGACGCGAAATATTAAGTTTTACAAACTGAGTTCAAATACAAAAATAATTTACAAAACTAACTTTACAATAGATATGACTAAAGTTCGAATATAAAAGATCCTACAACTACTCTAGCTTTCACCAGTTCTAAACTATCAAGAACGGTCAGACCGGTCTGCGCAAAATAGAAAGGCCGCACACTCAGCCCTCAAGCATATGACCCGAGAAGTCCTCAACCTAAGAGTCCCTCTCTACCACTTCCCACCCCTCTGCATCTCTGCGGATAAATTTAACGCAGCAGGGACAGAAATCGACGTCCGGGTGTCCTGAAATAATAATTGTGGCAACAAACCCTGAGTATGCTAATACTCAGCAAGGCTTACCCGACCAGTGGGTATAACTTAGCTCACATACCTAGACACTCACGACATTTGGCTGGTGGTTATTTTTGCAGAAAGAGCGACTAAAGTAATTCTTTACTTTCATTATTTTAGCTCCAGATTCTATATAAATTAACTCTCAACTAATATTTTGCATAGGCCCACTATAGCAATCACGGTGATGCAAGCAAATATAATTCAATGTGCTCAATATTTTATATAAATATACATAACTCACATTCTAACATTTTGCTACGATGCAGCAAAGAGATCAATGACCTCATAACCGCGAGACGCGGCGAATTGATCCGATTTAACTTTGCAAGGTGGATCTAACCAACACGGCACGCAAAAACCCCGTCGGACCCCACGCACCAACCTTTCCCCTCCCCGCTTCGAACTACAGGGACCAACCCAACGACATATGGTCAGCCGAGCTCAACGTGAGACCACCAAAAGTAAACATATGCATCCCCAATTCTCCGCGACTACTCGACTCGCCCCAGGAGTTGGGTGCGGGTTCCTGTACTTTCAAAGCAAAGCAGTACTCGGCTTACCGGTTTCGACTACCTCCTACTCCCGGCATGCGGTTAGTACAATTCAATCCCCGATCAGCACTGCCACAACGACCAGTCCTTAACCGACACGGACGGGGCTAAGACACCCAGGAGCCCTGTCCTACTGCCAAACCTAATACCATCATCATTTCCCGTCCGGTCTAAATTCTCCATTATTCAATATCCAACTCACAACTCAAGTACTGGAATCTGAATACATCTTATATCTCATGAGTAACTGGAAATTACTCGACTTCTAAACATCCTATATCTCGCGAGTGCAGGAGACCACTCGTCTTCTACCGGAAACATTAAGCCTAGCACTTCTATCATCCTATACAACTAGTATAACTCAGGGAATCCTAGGGATCATGCAACTAGGGTTCCAAACAATTCCTGAACTTAATGCACAAGTATTAGAAACATATATAGGTGTCATAACTTAAAATAATAGGATGTGCACCGGGGCTTGCCTTGCGTCTGCTGCTCAACACTGGGGTGAGTTGGGCCTTGGGCCGACTCCCCGCGAACCTCCTCCCGCGAGGCTTGCCCCTGCGGCTCCTGTGGCTCCGCAACCACCTCGTACACGGCTCCCTCGGCGGCAGCGGCTACACGTATGCAATGATATGAGAATGTATGCAAAATAATTTGAAACTTTGAAATTAACCCCAACCTATCATAATTACTACTAACCGAATAACCCAACGTCCATAACTCTGCATAACCTGTAATATCTGGATTAATATCCGGAGCATCTGGATTCCCAAACCCGGAGTATCCGGGCCTAAACCCGTAGTTTTCGGGACGACATTTTCGGAGAATCCGGGATAATACTCGGAGTATCCGGGTTTGGCACAACTTTCGCCCCCCCCCAAACTGAAACTATGATTTCTAGCGAAACCAACCTTCAAAAATCGAATCCCACCTAGACCCTAGTAGATTGATTCATAAGAAGATGATTGACCGGAGGAAATCGATTCAACCCCCCCTAGAACACGGAACTTGCCAAACCCTAGCTTATTTACCTTGGGGAAAACTCTTCCTTGCACCAAGGGCTTGAACCCAAGCCGTCCAGGGATGGAGCACGCGGGATAGATGATTCACTACCCAAGTGAAGCTCCCATGGGCCTTGGATCAAGGGTAGAGGGAGGGTTTTGGATCCCTAGGGTTTGGGGTGAGAGAGAGCATGGGAGAGAGTGAGAGAGCACGGGAGAGAGTGAGAGAGAGCATGGGAGAGAGTAAATAACAGTTTATAACGTTTGGAAACAGTCACCCAACCCAAAACACGTGTTATACCACTCCAGGTCCGGACTATCCGGACAAATATCCGGAGTATCCGGATATTTCCGGAAGTTCCGGGTCCCAATCCGGAAGTTCCAGTTTTCTCTGGCTCCGGAAATCTGAAAACTGAGCTTGGATCCATTTCTGACTCGATTCGCAGCGGAACGTCTTAAGTCACGAACTAGCTAATTAAATCCCAAGTTTAACACTCGGGTGTTACAATCTTTCCCCCAAAAAGAAATCTCGTCCCGAGATTTAGTGGAGGTACTAAATTGAGAAAAATGGAACTTGACGAGTACCTTGATACATTTGTAGCAATTCCGGATATTTAGACTGAATGAAGTCCTCCGTCTCCCAAGTAGCCTCTCGCTCGGAGTGATTACTCCATTGAACCTTATAAAAATTGCTGGTTTGATTCCGTGTAACCCGAGTCTTGAAATCAACAATTTTTATTGGTTGCTCCGGATAGACAAGATCGGGCTCTAGCTGCAATTTCTCGATGTCATCCACCTTTTCTGGAACACGGAGGCACTTCCGGAGCTGGGAGACATGGAAAATATTATGAACCGCGGATAATTGTGCAGGAAGTTCCAGGTGATACTGTAAGTCTGTAACAGAATGGGCCAGATGGCCCGGGCCAAATCCCGGGTTATTGTAGCTCGGCTACTGTAGCGCCGAAAAAAATACTATAGCGATGGGAGTATAGTCCCAACCTGGAAGTTGAGAGAGGGACGAGCCAGCTTAAATACCTGGCGCAGGGTAGTTGAATAATTCTGGTTGCAACTTTTTGCGCGAAGCGAGGACGAAAGCGCAAGAGAGTTATTTAGCAGTGATTTTACTCAACGTGCAGAGTAGATCTTAGCCGTTACCCGGGTCGGGTCGTTATAGATACGCTACCGGCCCACATTGCTCAATGATAAGAAAAGGCCCAACGTAGCGAGGTGCAAGTTTTACTTTTACGCCGAATTGCTGAACCCTTTTCATTGGAGAGACCCGTAAGTAAACATGATCTCCCACTTGAAATAGGACAGATCGACGCTTCTTATCCGCGTAACTCTTCTGTCGGGATTTCGCAATCTTTAAATTTTCTTGAATAACCCGAACTTGTTCTTCAGCTTCATAAACAATATCGGGTCCGAAAAAGTTCCTTTCTCCTGCTTCAGACCAGTTCAGTGGGGTTCTACACATTCGCCCATATAATACCTCAAAAGGAGCCATTCTGATGCTCTCTTGATAGCTATTGTTATAAGCAAACTCGTCTAAGGGTAGACATTCATCCCATTTCTGGCTATAGGTTAGTGCACACGCTCTGAACATATCCTCTAGAATCTGATTAGTTCTTTCTATCTGGCCATCTGTCTGAGGATGATAGGTTGAACTACGGATCAGTTGCGTACCAAGGGTGGCATGAAAGTGTTCCCAGAACCGGGCAATGAATTGAGTACCCCGGTCCGAAATGATCGTTTTCGGAATTCCGTGGAGGTTCACAATACGGTCCATATACAATTGAGCATATTGTTTCACCGTATGTGTTGTCTTTACCGGCAAAAAATGAGCCGATTTGGTGAGGCGATCCACAATAACCCATACCGAATCATACCCCTTGGAAGTTTTGGGTAAGCCGACAATGAAATCCATGCTGATATCTTCCCACTTCCAGGAGGGAATACTCAAGGGCTGTAAAGGGCCAGCTGATCTCAAATGACTTGCTTTAACCCTCTAACGAGTGTCACATTCTGATACACATCTGGCAAATTCCCGCTTCATTCTGGTCCACCAGAAACGCTGCTTCAAATCTTGGTACATTTTATTACTGCCTGGATGGATTGAATACCTCGAAAGATGAGCTTCATCAAGAATCTGCTTCCGTAACTCTAAGTCCTTAGGTACCACCAGGCGACTATTAAACCATAACACACCCTCACCATCCTGGTGAAAACATGCAGCCTTAGGATCATTTTCCCTAAGCCTCTACCTGATCTTCTCCATACCTGCATTATTTTTCTGAGCCTCCACAATTCGATCCCGGAGTGTAGGTGTGAGAGTAATATTAGCAAGTGTGCCTTCAGATACAATGGCCAGATTTAATTTCTCCATTTCTTGACATATGGTTGCATGCACCGCTGTGGCTGAGATACAACTGCAACCGGCTTTGCGACTCAACGCATCGGCCACAACATTAGCCTTGCCCGGATGGTAATGAATTTCTAGGTCATAATCCTTGATGAGTTCTAACCACCGTCTCTGGCGCAAATTCAGCTCGCTCTGGGTGAAAATATACTTAAGACTCTTGTGGTCTGAGTATATGTGAACAGTATTACCCAGAAGATAATGGTGCCAGATCTTCAATGCATGCACTACTGCTGCCAGCTCCAGATCATGAGTGGCATAATTCTCTTCATGCCATCTGAGGGCTCTGGAGGCATAGGCAATCACTCGTTGATCCTGCATAAAGACGCAGCCTAGGCCCGTACCTGATGCATTACAACAAGTATTAATGGCCGAATAATATCTAGCGAAGACAAACAGGGATGAGACTGTAGCCAAGATCCGTACCTGATGCATCACAATACACATCAAAAGGCCGGGTAATATCTGGCTGAGCGAGGACAGGGGCAGACGTCAGAAGCTTCCTCAAAGTCTGGAAGACCTGCTCACATTTGTCGTCCCAACTAAACCTCACCCCTTTCTTGAGTAACTCAGTCATGGGCCTAGCAATTTTAGAGAACTCCGGTACAAACCGCCGGTAATACCCTGCTAGCCCAAGGAAACTCCGGATCTCTGAAACAAACTCTGGAGTCTTCCAATTCAGGACATCCTGAATCTTGCTAGGATCAACAGAAATCCCCTTGTCTGAGATGATGTGGCCCAAGAACTGGACTTCCTTGAGCCAGAAATCACATTTGCTAAATTTGGCATACAGCTTGTGCTCCCGCAGGCACTGAAGCACAATGCGGAGATGCTCTGTATGCTCTTCCTCATTCTTGGAAAATATCAGAATGTCGTCAATGAAAATCACGACGAACTTATCTAGCTCAGGCATGAATACCGAATTCATGAGATACATAAAATGAGCAGGGGCATTGGTTAGCCCGAAAGACATGACCAGATATTTATAAAGCACGTATCTGGTGGAGAAAGTCGTCTTGGGAATATCTTCAGCTTTGATCTTTATCTGATAATAACCCGAGCGGAGATCAATTTTTGAGAATACCCGGGCCCCGAATAGCTGATCAAACAGGATGTCAATCCGGGGAAGTGGGTATTTATTCTTGATTGTGACAGCATTCAAAAGTTTATAATCCACACACAACCTGAGGCTTTCATCTTTCTTTTTCACAAAGAGTGCAGGACAGCCCCAAGGTGACGTGCTAGGACGGATATAGCATTTATCAATCAGTTCTTGTAATTGTTTCTTTAACTCTGCCAACTCATTGGGTGGCATCCGATAAGTTCTTCGGGAAATTGGTGCCGTTCCCGGTTGCAACTCAATGGCAAACTCCACATCGCGATCAGAGGGCATTCCCGGCAAATCCTCCGGAAAGACGTCCGGATATTCACACACCACTGGTATATCTGCTAGCTTCTTGTCCTCGGCGTGGTTCACCGTAGGTGTCAAAGACATATGATCTTTCAAATGTAAAGTCATACACCCATAAATGGAAGATTTGATGTGCACTGATTGTGAGGTCGTGTCCAGACTAACTCTCTGACCCTCCATCCTCCATCCAGTTCATACCCAATATAATATCTATCCTTTGGGTTGGTAACATTATCAGGGCCGTAGGAAAAAAAATTCCTTGTAACTGTAGGGGTACTTGCTTGACAAATTGATTGGTGATTAACTTTCCCCCAGGTGAATGAATATGGTATGGCTTGGGCATGCTTTCTATCTTCAGCCCCAATCTAATAGCACACTCCTTGCTAATAAAAGTATGTATCCGCCATCACTGGAGCTCCCTCCGAAATACCCTCGAGGGTGGTGTAGTGCACCTGTCCTGGCTTGAAGTGAGCCACTTGCTGCTTCTGACCCTGCTGGCTCGATTGCTGGCCCTGCTTGGGTGGCATTGGGCAATTCCGTGCAAAGTGACCCGGCTGCCCGCAGTTGTAGCACAGAAACAGATTGGGGCGCACTCCCGGCTGCGGCACCCAGACCTTCTGCTCATTCTGCTGAGGAGCAGGAGGCCTGACTGTCCCCTGTGGCTGAGTGTACTGAAGGGGTCTGTATCCCCACTGCTGCGGTGACTGGTGCTAAAAGGGGGCTCGCTGTGGGCCCGACTGCACTAGACGGAACCTCTGAGGAGCGCTGCTAGTAGATCCCACAGCCGGTGCCTTTCTCTTTTTCTCCGCCTTGTGAGCTAGATGGGCGTCCTCCTGTATGATAGCCCCAAAAACTGAAACTCTGATTTCTAGCGAAACCAACCTTCAAAAATTGAATCCCACCTAGACCCTAGTAGATGGATTCATAAGAAGATGATTGACCGGAGGAAATCGATTCAAACCCCCCTAGAACACGGAACTTGCCGAACCCTAGCTTATTTACCTTGGGGAAAACTCTTCCTTGCACCAAGGGCTTGAACCCAAGCCGTCCAGGGATGGAGCACGCGGGATAGATGATCCACCACCCAAGTGAAGCTCCCGTGGGCCTTGGATCAAGGGTAGAGGGAGGGTTTTGGATCCCTAGGGTTTAGGGTGAGAGAGAGCACGGGAGAGAGCGAGAGAGAGCACGGGAGAGAGTGAGAGAGAGCACGGGAGAGAGTAAATAACAGTTTATAACGTTTGGGAACAGTCACCCAACCCAAAACACGTGTTATACCACTCCAGGTCCGGACTATCCGGACAAATATCCGGAGTATCCGGATAAATCTGGAGTTTCCGGATTAAATACCGGGGTATCCGGATATTTCCGGAAGTTCCGGGTCCCAATCCGGAAGTTCCGGTTTTCTCTGGCTCCGGAAATCTGAAAACTGAGCTTGGATCCATTTCTGACTCGATTCGCAGCTGAACGTCTTAAGTCACAAACTAGCTAATTAAATCCCAAGTTTAACACTCGGGTGTTACAAGTATCTTGATTGGACACCCTGAAAGGTGTAGCTCCACAAGATTGGGTAGCCCACACAAGATCAGTTTCTCCAACTGTGTACATCCTTCTAGGGATATCTTGGAGGTTTTCACATATTTCTTATCTGCATCATCTATATGTTTGGAGCAGTCAAAACTGAATGACTTGAGAGAGGAGTTAGCCACCACAACATTTTCTAGCCCAACACAACCATCAAGAATAAGCTCCTGTAAATTGCTTGCTTTTGATAGGCTTGTCGGTAGGTTTTCCATGTCAATAATGTTACCAGACAAGTCAAGTACTTCCAGCTTTGTCTTGTCTATCAATGAGTTGCTGATGATGTCTGTTGGTGATGTCGTCTGTGCCTGACGCACCGGTGGCTTGATTATTCGGAGCCTTTGAAGGTAAGGTAATCTCTTCTCTAGTTGACTACTTATCCACTGCCTGCACCAAACTCCCTCTATATTTAGCTCTGCAAGGTTAGCCATAAGCTCTATCTTCTCCTTGGATAAGATCTCACCCCATTCTGTGTAATATAGGTCAAGCACCAACAGGCTATACAAACAGGCCCATTTGGTGATACAGCTGTCCTCTCCTTCAAGTTGACTACTAGCGGTGCCGGTACCATCATCTGTGCAGTGGTCCAACCCAAGGTATCTCAATGTGCGGCACTGGGAGAAAGGGGGTGATGCGAAGATGAAAGAGCAACGGGATAGGATCAACATGCAAAGGTTATTGATGCACTGTTTAAACAAGTCATTTGGTAATGATACATGTGGGCTTTCATCAGAGCATCCAGATCCTAGGATGATTGATGATGCCCCTGCCAGTGTCGTCTGCAGATCTTCTTGTACCTTCTTATTCTTTGAGGTGATATTATTCTTCAATTTGATAGCAATCCAACGGTAAGCAGGTCTCTTTTCATATGCATCAAGTAGTAACTCATCATCATCTTGGACAATTAGATATGGGGTCCCTGTTTGTTCAGACAAATAAGAAATAATACCATCAGCCTGCCGATACCTATCATCATCAATTTCGTCATCACTCCCGTTAATAAAGATGACCATAAATCTACTCCCTCTCAGAGTTTGGTCAATCACTGCTGCCACATTTCGTATCACATCCCTAGAGGCACGGTCCACTCCATAAAAGTCATCCTCCTCGTCCTGCTCCTCAAACATGGCCATGGTCTTACGGTCCAGTTTTAGCTCCTCAGCAAGTTTTCTCTGCATCGCCCTTTTACTTTCCCACATTGAGCAATCTAGATAAATTATTCTGCCAAAGCGACATCCTGGAGGAGGACCTTTCATGGATGGGAGCATTCGTGCCATGTAACTGAGGAATGCAGTCTTGCCATAACCTCTCCAACCATCAAAATAGAAGATGTACTCGTTGGTGTTCATTTGAACAAGATCAAGTACCTCCTTTATGACGCCATCAATGTAGCTACTCCAGAAGACCTGAAAATGCAGGAAATTGTAGATGTGATCTAGATAGGAGCCTCTCTCGGTTTCTTTTTCTTTTTAAGAAAAAGACTAAAAGAAAACAGACTAACTAGTGTGTATATATGCTCGGTGAAGGGGAAAAGAAGTACAGTAAATATATACTGCCTCCATTACAATAAATTAATAGCCAAAATCCGTTTCGTTAGGACACAAGATTTCGGCCAAGAATTGCTAGCTCTATCAATATGTCATTTATGCAAAATGATAATCATACGTAGGAGTATTTTTCTACTAACAGGAATAATCCAATGACATCAATTTTATATTAAAATATCGTATATGAATAATAAATTATTGATTCAAAACTTGTCTAACCAAACAAAATAAACATACTAATTTTAAATTGAGAGAGGAATGATGAAGTAGAGCAGCTATACCACTTTGCGAACCATGATGAAATAATTCCAACACTGTAGAACACCGACAACAGTTAACAGAGAAGTAAGGCGCGCAACTGGCTGCTGTCAAGCTAACCCATGATCGGTCGATCAATCTGCTAATTAATCAGAGACATATCTCTTGCTCGTCATCATGAACTCCCTGCCACCCATGCAGGCATGCGTGCACAAGATTGTTAGAAAATACATACAATCAATTAATTAACCTGCCTCTAGCGTTGATGATCGAGTATAATTTGCTGCAGGATCGATCGTCGTTATCATCAAGAAATACAATGGAAGCAGACGCAGAAAAGGATCGGATCGGAGGAACCAAAGGTACACACCTTAATTATATTCTTCGATGGGTCGTCTAAGCTAGACCAACGAAATAAAGGAAGGCCAGCAGGGATCGGAGGCAGATCGATCGAGTACCTCCGATATCTCTACTGCTCTGATGAGATTGTGAAGGACAAAAAAGCGACCAGAGGGGGGTGAATGTGAGCCTCAAATTCGATTTGAAAAACCGAAGAGAAAAGACCCGATTACACCCAATGCACCTCGGATGAAGAGTATCAGTACCGCATAGCTCAGAACGACTATCGGCACTAGGAATACTCTTGACACACAACGGAAGCTCGATCGAGAAAAGTTCGAACAAAATCTCACAAGTTCAACCACGCAAACGAAGATCAGAGCAAAGCGTTCGGAAAGCCAAAATATCTCAGAAACTCGAACAAAGGGGTTAGAGAATAGATAAAACAATAACTAGAAATACTGGTAGAAATCTAGCTAACACAGGAACAACTAAACTAAAATTTGTTTTGCTTTTTCAGGTTTTAATTAAGCAGAAAATTAATTAAACCTAGAGCAGGAAAATAAATCTAGACAAAGTGCTAAGCGACTAACACTAGAAGGCAGCTCTAAAACATGATTTGCTACTTAAAAGGGACAAAAAAAATTCTAGTAAAATCAACAGAAAAAGAAAAGACTGGTGAAGCAATTCATCGAATACCTTACGGGCAGAGTTGTGCTGATGAAGAACGAACACGATCAGAGCCGGGATTTCCCACACACGCACTCGATTCATTTCCTTGCACAAGAATCAAACAACCAGCGCACACAGCAAAGAACCAAAAAAAAACTTTATGCTTGAATTTCCCACGCACGCCTAACTCCTGCAGAGCTGCTGTGCCTCCGTGCGCTGCCTTCTGGCCTGGCCCGCTGCTTTTGCTGCTGCTTGCCTGGGCTTGCGCGCTCTGCTCCCCACCACCTCTCTGCTCCCCACCAGCGCCTCCGCCTGCTGCTGGGATGCCGCGCGCACAAGCACCGTGAGCCTGGCGCTGCTTGCCCAGTGCTGCATGCACAAGAACAGAGAAAGGGACCAAACAAATCCAAAACGAGCCAGCGAATTGAATCAAAATCGATCGCTCCGAGGTCAAGAGGAGGGAAGGGCCTCCTTTCCCATGGATCCAAGGTTCAATTCTCCATCCAAAAACTCTAACCCTAGGAGAGGAAGGAAGGGGAACCAGAAGAACAAAAGAAAACAGAAGGGGGCAACGGGAACTCGTGGACTACGGGAGTTGGCTGCTCTTCTCTCTCTTTTTAACCCCTCTAACTCTCTAGACTAAAGACTAAAATACCCCTAGACTTAACTAGACACTAGAAAGCCCGTAGGGGCAAAATCGGAAAAGATACATTGGACTCATCCGACGGCCGAGGTTCTTTCTTCAACTCGAAGCCTTCTCTGCGATGCCGCCATGTCGATGAAGATCCGGTTCGCGGTTTTGGAGGGTCCGCGAAATGTCACACCCGGTTTTAAGAACAAAACTGAATGCATAGCTATATGTATGCCAGGATCAAGTTTCATACATATAGAGACATCATAAGTGAATAATCAGTACAGTATCACGAAAAAGAGAACTAAAACAAATAAAAGACTATCAGAGTTTACAGCTTATCCTGGAAACGAAGGCTCCAAACTTCACAGGCAATCGACTGGGGGTTGCGTACGCCTAGAACTCAGCAACATCTTCTGAAATCTTTATACACCTTCTCCTTCTGAGCAGCAGTAAGCAAGGGTGAGTACACTTATGGTTGGT
The DNA here is from genome assembly GCF_016808335.1 of Panicum virgatum. Lineage (NCBI taxonomy): Eukaryota > Viridiplantae > Streptophyta > Magnoliopsida > Poales > Poaceae > Panicum > Panicum virgatum. The sequence continues at coordinate 1,566,539 of NC_053141.1, read as the reverse complement.
ACTCAGCAAGGCCACAAGAAATAACCAGAAATGTGATTTATATCCATCTTTAAGTTTATTAATCATGTGAGGGTCCAAGCCGCTCTTGACCGTGAGCACGGCTAACCGGTTAGTTTTAACTCTGCAGAGGTTGTACACTTTCACCACAATTCGCGTAAAAGTTTCGAAGAACTTTGAACCCAACCACGCAATGTGCTAGCTAGGCACAATACCACACTTCCGAGGTGTGATTGCATAGGGACGCTACGAGGCCTTTACAAAGAATCCCTATATGTATGTGTTGGTCCCTGCCGTGCGGTCCCTCAGAAGACGCAGCTTCCTTCACCCGCTCCACAACACAAACTCATAACCACCAAGCGGAACAACCCCAACACAACATATAGTTCATCTAATTACTTAGCCAAGACCAGAGCCCATTTAGTATTGTGGTTGTACTATTTTCTTGGGTGGTTCTCCATGTTCCAATTAAATCAAGTACTCTTGTATATAAGCATAGATAGAAAGATGGTTAGGGTCACTTGCCTTTCTCCAACGAAAAGCTACTCTTACTGCTCTTCAGCTTTTGCTCACTTAGAACTCTTGATCTTCAATCTTCGAACAATGATCCTTCTACTCGGAACAATCATCGGGCAAACATACAAAGCAAACAAAAAGGTACAGCTAAGAACAATACACCAAAACAAAGAAAGGCTTTAAAAGAACGCACTAAAGGATAGAGCTCGCTGCTACGGTTACGAAGGCGCAAGAAACACGGAAAACGGAGCTAAAACGGCGATTCTATGGGTTAAACGGTGCTTCAGGGATCTAGTCGCGATTAACTATAGAGTTAAGAGCTAACAGAAAAGAATTGTAAGACACAACAAAGTGTGCTCACAGAGGATAAAAAGGTTACAAAGCTATTGCACACGTCACAAGGATCACGTGAGCGCAAGAATCGCTGAAAACGGAGTTGAAACGTGAAAGATATGGCTAAAACAAGGTCTAAGGACTTATTTGTGAAGAAATAGAGCTTCCAGGGGTTAGATCTGAAGAAACCAGGGGCTAAAACCTAATTAACCATAGACTTCAAGGGCTAGCACGTAAAAACACCTAAGCGGGACTGCGGGTTCTATTCTGGAAAAGCTCAGGGGTTAAACCATAAAAGATAGGACTGGTTTGTAAATTCTTTTCACCTAGCATGGGCCGCGGGTTGATTTTAACAAAACAGAAGGACTTAAGTGCAAAAGAGCCCTAGTTGACCGGTAAGGTTGGGATTGACTTGGGTCGAAACGGATCTAGACCGTTGGATCTAGATCCAAGGGCTGGGGCTAAAGGGGCGACAACCGGCGGCGCAGAGGTCCGGCGGACGGCGGCGCTTGGCCGGGGGCTCACCGGCGTAGGCGTTCTAGACGCCTCGGGCTCGATTTGGCTCGGGACCAGGACGGGAAGCACGAGTACGCCACGGCGAACTCAATTTGGGCTGCGGCGCGGGCTAGAACGGGCGGGTTGGAACTCGCGGCGGCGCATGGCGAATCTACGGCGACGGCGAGCGGTTCCAGGCAGAGCAGAGCTAGGGAGAGGGAGAAAACAGGACAGGGAGGTGCTTTACCACTCGGCGGAGCTACAGCGGCGTTCAAACGGCGAAGAAGAGCAGCGGGGCGGCGGCTCCGCGGAGCTCCGAGCGAGCCCAACAATGGCGGCGGCTGCGGCTAGGGTTTTGCGAGGGCAAGGGTGGCGGCTTCGGTTCGATAGGGTTTCCAGGGGGAGCGGCGTCGCTTAAATAGGGGCGACGAGGTGCCTTGGCGTGCGGGCCACGGACGGGAGCGGCGACGCGCGCGGCCGGGTCGGACTCGAGCTCGAGTCCGGCTCGGTCGGGAGGTCGGGGGCGACCCCGACGGGCGGTCCCCACCTGGTAGCGAGACAGGAAAGGAGAGGAGGGAGGGGGCCGGACTGGGCTCTGGAAACAAATGGGCCGGCGCGGATTGGGCTTTTGGGAAGAAAAAGAAAAAGAGAAGAGGGATTGGGCCGGGCTGAAAACGAGAGAGAGGGAAAAGAGTTGGTTTTCCATTTTTGAATCTGTTTCAAACACATTCATTTGAATTTAAATTTGGAGAATTTAAATTCAACTGAACCCAATCAATTAAACAAATGCAATTCAGCATGAATGCATAACGAACAAGCAACCTCATTTAATTTAGAAGGCAAACAATTATTTTCTTTATACTAAATTCCCTGTAACGATAAGAAATGTTGGGAAAATTTTAAAATTATGAGAAAAACATTGATTTATTTTTAATTTTAATCACATCCTGAAATTCAAAAATTTCAGGGTGTGACACGAATCCCGGGTAGGTGGTCGGTTTTGAGAAAACCGCCAAAACTTCACGCGCGGGAAGATTCCGGCCTCCACGCCGTGGCCCTAGACGCCGTTCCCGCCTCGGCCTTATGACGGCCCTAGACGCCGCCCGACGCCTGTCACCTCCTCGCCCGCAGCGAGGCCCTAGACGCCGTCGACGCCCGTCGCCTCCGTCAGTCCCGAGACCGACGCCTGTGCCTCCACGACTTGGCGTTTTCAACCGCCGTCCGCCTGCTTGGTTTTGTGGCGCAAACCAAGAAACCCGCCTTCTGTCGCCGCTTGCGTCCTCGATCCAGGAGTGGACGCCACAGCTGCCGCCCAGCCCGAGCTCCTCCACGGCAACTCTCCGTCGACACTCGACGCCCGTGTACCTGCAATCCAAAAACCAAGCGCACGATCACACCGCACGGTTGACAATTCACTCATCACAAACAGGATAGAGTACTCAACATTCCTCAGATTGCTTCAATGCAGAGCTGATCGATTTGATGGCAAACGAATCGGAGCGAGGCGAGGCGAGGCGAGGCGAGACGGGGGATGGATGGGATGGATGGAGTGAGTGATGGTGTGGCAATGATCAACTACATGCATGCATATTGGTACGTATCACAGGGCAGCTCGCTTAGCTAGATGCACGGCAGCGTATGTATGTATCTGTTTTGCCGTCTTTAATATCTTCTAAAAAATTAAAGCAGCAGCAGGAGGCAGGCACTCTCGATAGCTAGCTAGCTAGGATTCCTTGCTTGCTTGCTGCTTTCAAAAAGAAAGAAAGCAAGGATTCCTTGCTTGCATGTTGCCTCGATCCCCTCCGTACTGTCTGAATACGGGGTGCCATGCATAATGCAGACTCAGTACATGTGAGAAGAGACAGGTATGCCTGTTCATGAATGAAATGACTAGAATGATTGCGGCTAATATATGACTTTTACGATTATTCTCAATATATGCATGATCTCGATAGAAATGTGGATTTGAGAATCCAGTCTCGCATACTTCAGTCCTATTCCTATATCCACAGCCAAATTTATGGGCACAACTATTATCATGTACGAATGAAATAAGAATAGCATTTATTTTCGTAAGTTTAATATGCCAGGAAGAGGATGAAACCTGGTTGATTAAAATTATGCACAATCTAGAGGTTTGCATCAACCTTAGAGACTGCAGAGTTAAATATTCTAGAAGCAGGCCTTCTTCTGTTTGTGTCCTCTAACTGGACCGGACAAAGAAGCATAAGAGCGTCATCCATGAGGAAATAGAGTATAAATGAGAAGACGACATAGCATGAAAGATAGCGAATCCACATATTTTTTTATCATATTTCTACGTTTTACGAATCCTTGTGTTCCAAAGATGTCAAAATATGAGAGAGGAGAAAGTTAAGAACTCCCAATTTTTTCATATCTGAGTTCCTGTGACATTGATCAATTAGCTTCACGAACTGTATGCAACACATATAACTAGACAAATATTGTATATGAATATAACAAGAATCACAGACAACTCCTCTTACAATGCAAGTTGATCACCTCCAAGTTGAATAGATCAGGGAGCAAGCTTAGCAAGCATCTCCTCGATAAGAAAGGGGCAACTGGTCCTCAGATGCTGAAATCACAACGGGAGACGTCAACTTTGCCGTGAGCCAGATGCTCACGGCAACGGCCGGAATACCCTCAGCAACGGCTTTGCCGTGAGCGGCTCACGACATAAATCTACCGGCAAACAGGGCCTTTGCCGAGAGCCGGCCCTCGTACTCACGGCAAACATTTGCCGTGAGCCAAGAACGGCTCTCGGCAAAGCGAAGATGCGCCATCCAAAAAAGGGTAAAAAAATAGCAAATTTTTTTTAGGGGAGACCCCACCGGCCCGCGCCATGTCGCGGCGCTACGCAGACGGCGGAATTCGAACCCGTGACCTCCTCCCTTGCGTGAGCCTTCCTTACCACTACACCACACACTCATATATGTCCCTATCCGGTTTTCATTCTAGTCATATTATACTACACCGAGTGTAAATTATTTTTTTTGAGGATTTAAACGTATTCAAATTAAAAAGTTGTCAACTACAAAGTTTCATAACTTTCTGAGGTCTATAACTTTCATTTTGGGAGTTTCTCCATTCGAGGTCGTTTACAAAATTTGAATTTCAAATTTGAGAGATTCAAACCTAGTTTTTCGTTGACAATATGATTTCAAATAAAAAAGTTGTAAACTATAAAGTTTCATAACTTCTCAGGATCTACAACTTTTATTTTGAATGTTTCTCCATTTGAGGTCGTTTGAAAAATTCAAATTTTCAAATTTCAAAAATTCAGAGTACTTTTCCTTGACAAAAGTAATTCAAATTAAAAAACTTTCAACTACAAAGTTATATAACTTCTGAGGATCTACAACTTTTATTTTGATCATTTGTTCATCCGATACAATGGTAGTAACATTCTTCACAAATCTATATATCTTTCGTATAGTTTCATGAAACTATATAAGTGGTATAAGATTTTGCGAACAAAATTACTACCACTTTGTCAAATGAATAAATGACTTAAATAAAAGTTGTAGATCTTTAGAAGTTATGAAACTTTGTAGTTGAAAGTTTTTAATTTGAATTAATTTACCGCTTCAAAAAGTGTTTTTTAAATACTCACGGCAAACCTCGATTTTACCGTCAGCCGAAAAAAGCTCACGGCAAAATCGGTCTTTGCCGGGAGCCGTACTCGGCAAACATCATTTTGCCATCGGCCACAAAAAGGCTCACGGCAAAATAGTTCTTTGCCGAGAGCCTCTCTCGGCAAACTTCTGTTTTGCCGTGAGCCATGCTTTTTGCCGTGAGTTTCGTGGTGGCCGTCCGCAAAAGAGTATTTTTGCCGTGAGCCCGACAAAAAACTCACCGCAAAAAGGCCGGCTCACGGCTTACTTTGGATTTCCGGTAGTGAATCCCTTGCTCTCCATGACCGCCTTAGTAATGCCAGGAGTTCTCATGAACCTGAAGCATCCCTCCTTGAGCCCTTCGCACCCATGCTGCTCAGCCAATGTCAGCGTAGTCGCCACAGCGCTTGTGTCGACGTGCTTGAGCAGCATTGCCTCACACATAACCTTCAGCCTCTGGAACCCATACTTGTCTGCCGCCACGAGCAGATGCTGCACCATCCCCACCTCATCTTCATCTTCGTCAATCTCCGACAGAGAGTCATTGTAGATGAAGTGGAGCATGGCCTTGAACACTCTCGGCTCTACATCACGAACCTGCAAGCTTGACATGGTGTTCTCCTTCATCGGGCCGAAGAGCTCCGCCATGAGGACCCGTGAACTGCTCGCCGCCGACGTCGAACGTCACGTCCTTTCCCACCTCGCTGTCTAGAAGTGCGCCGAGATGCTGGTGCAGATCTGACGGTGGCACGGTGAGGGACTTGGCAGCAGTGGGATCCACGCAGATCTCCTTCAGGACGGTGACGTCGCATCTGATCCGGAAACTGTGGCCTTTGAGAGAGGACTCCATGTCCTTCGCCTTGATGAAGTGACAGTAACCCCGTTTCGTCGTCGTCCCTGGGCTCCAAAAGGAGTAACTGCTCGTCCTGGTGTAAGAAGAGAGATCCTCACCGGCGGCGGCGTCATCGTCGTCGATTAGGCTGAACTTGTACCTGGCCTTGACGTCGCCACCGCCGGCGGCGGCGGATTCGGCGAGGTAGAGGTAGACTCCGACGGTGAACCTGGCGGAGTTGATGCCCTTGCCGAGGCCTCCCTTGGTCTTCGTGTGGCCCGGACACTTGAGCTCGTGCCGCCCGGTCGTCGTCTCGGCGGTGATGGTCGACGTGCTTCCGCCGCCGCCGTCGCCGGTGGCGGAAGAGGCGGAGATCGACATCACGCACCAGATCGTCTGGCGGCGGCCGGTGCGATGTACGATTTCAATGCGATGGACTAGGTCATAGGGCCGGGCGACCGAGCGTGCCGCAACTATAGATCGACTATGCGTAGCGTAGGACACTTGGAGTCTTTGGATCGATGAGATTAGAGTTGTACGGAGTATATCTGGTCGTCTACGCGTAGCTAGGCAAGTCCAAGAATCACGGAGGCCTTCCCATGCACGCCGCCTTTGATAGAGAATACAAATGTTCCAGTTGCCGGTAACAGCAACAAGATTTCGTGTAGTTGGTTATCACGTCAATTTAACACACTGAAGGTCTCCGGTTCGAGTCCGGACGAAATCAACATTTCTTGAATTTTTTATTTCGTCTGCTCCAGACCGTCTATATGTGGCTTTTTTAATTTTGGAGATAGACTGAATGGAAATATGAACTAAAACATCAAGAAAAGAGAATTGCAGATTAATGAATTAATATATGACTACGAGTTACTGGGTTCATGAGTAGGCTAGTGCTTATGTTAATACAGACCTGGAGACCTGCTGGAAGGTCCTATGGCTCGCTCTCGTTGAAGTCCTACCCGGATGAAAAATGATCGGAATGGAAATCACATTATCGGAAACGAAAAATTGGTCAATCGGAAATTTACCACATTTTCAAAATCAACTATTATATGATAATTGCAATGTAAAGGTGAAAGCGATTGAAAATACCAAGTTTTAAATTTGGGTAGAATCGAAATGATTGGAAACAAAATCATTTTTTGGGAAACAAAGCTCAGTCTACGGGGAATTATATAGCACCATTTTCAACCTTGTGCACGTGCACGTCCGGAGAGCTTGCGGGGGAGGAATTCGAGCATGTATGATCTGGCCATCCCTCGGGGTGGAACCTGAACCTGGAGCATCAGCGAGGACGAGCTTCTTCCATCATTCCGCAGTGGAGGACGCAGGAAATCAACATTGGGTGTACATAAATTTTAACGAACAGTATAATCATCATATATAAACACTACTAGAGAATCACACATTTATACTGGTTGGGAACCCCTCGTTAGTACCGGTTGCAGAACCGGTATTATCCATCCGGTACTAATGTGGGGGTACATTAGTACCGGGGTGGAGAACCGGTACTAATGTGTAATGTGCCACGTTAGTACCGTGTAATGTGCCACGTTAGTACCGGGTGGTCTCCCCCACCCGTACTAATGTGCATCCCCCGGATGCACCCAGGGTTTCAAAAACCGGTGACACTGTTCAAAACCGGAACAGTAGCACAAAAAAATTACTTTTGTATTTTTGGATTTAGAAACATAAAATATAAAAAACCGGACTCGGTTTACCGTCCCGGACCGGACCGGGAACGGAAAAAAACCCGGAAACCGGCGGTTCCCGGCCGAGATTTGAAACCCTGGATGCACCTATATGCAGCTCCTTTTCTTTTTCTTTTCTTCTTTTATTTCCTCATCTAATCTCATCTCATCTCATCTCAACACAACACAAATCACAGCACAAGATTCATCTCATCTCATTCACAACACAAGTCACAGCACAAAATTCACAAGATTACAACAATAAGTCACGATTCACAGCACCATTCACCATTCACATAACAAAAAAAAAGAAGATTCACATCTATCTCACAGGAACAACAACACAAACACAAAGAACTCACATTATCACAAGAACAAGAAAGAACAGAGATCAGCGGCCCTTGTCGGCGGCAGCCTCAGCCCTCTGCCCTCTGCTTGCAGGGGCCACGCCGGCCTGCAGAGGTCGCGCTCGCCTGCTGGGGCCTCGCTGGCGGCCTGGCCGGCCTCTCCTGCGCCCACCTGCATGGGCCGTGTCGGCGGCTTGGCCCGCCTCCCGTGCCCGCGCTACCGGGGGCCGCACCGGCGGCCTGGCCGACCTCCCGCGCCCGCCAGGTCAGGGGCCGCTCCCTTGGCCGCCGACCTCCGCGCCCCTGGCCGTCAGCCTCCACTCCCTTGGCCGCTGCGCCGCTGGCCGCCGACCTCCGCGCCCCTGGCCGCCGCCGCCGCCGCCGCCGCCTGGAAGAAGAAGCAGATCGAGTTAGAGAGATGAGGGAGATAGAAAAGAATGGGAGAGATGAGGAAGAAGAAAGAATGGGATAAGGCAGCTAGGGTCATTGGTGGTGGGCAGGGAATGGGAGGATAAGACAGGGCAGGGCAGGCCGCACGGGAAAAAAAGAGAAGGCACGCATGCGTCGGAGGGCGGATCAGAATTAGTAGCGGTGCTTCCCATGGTCCGGTATTGACCTGCCCCTTTCAGGACCGGGGTTTCTCTCCACCCGGTACTAATAGGGGCATGACCCATTAGTACTGGGTCGAGCCTCCATCCGGTACTAATGTCTGAGACATTAGTACCGCCTTTAGCCACCATCCGGTACTAATGGGGCTCACGGGGACGCGTTGGGGTCCTTTTTCCCCACTCGGTACTAATGCACCCATTAGTACCGGGTGTAAAAATACCCGGTACTAATGACTTTTCTGGCCTGGGAGAAATGTGTGATTCTCTAGTAGTGAAAGGATGAATGTCTAAAAAACAAAGGGTATATTGTACATTACAAACAGTTCATTCCTTTCTTAATCTATTTATACATACAATATTTTGAAACTATCAACTCAAAACAGCCAAACTTACCTAGCGGCGGTGCCCCAGAAAACGAATACAGGAGACGGGAGAAGTTGAGAAAGGAGAGGAACAGGCATCTGGGTACTGATTCAGGGAGGGAATTCACGTTGGGAGCTAGCAAGCCAAGCAAGCAGGCCGGCCACGGGCCTATTTCTCTTGGTTGGGCTCAAATAGATACAAATTGACCTGGTTATTATACATATACATATAAGTATATACATACTAGCTGAAATACTTTTGCTAAAATTATTGGGTGTACATATCTGTACATACATGAGAATTGCAATGTAGAGGTGCAAGCGATTGAAAATACCAAGTTTTAAATTTGGGTAGGAGGATCGGAAATGCTTGGAAACTAAATCATTTTTTCGGAAACGAAGCTCAGTCCCTGCGGAATTATATATCACCATTTTCACACCCTTGTGCACGTGCACGTCCGGAGAGCTTGCGGGGAGGCAGTCGAGCATGTATGACCTCTGACCTCGCGCGTAGCTCCTTACTATCTCACCTACACAGCACATCTAACTAAGTAGGGATTGCAATTCTTTTGTAGTAACTCGTGGGGACCCTTTAATCTCGATTTGTAACACCAACCGAACCTTTAGTCTCGTGTTGGTGTTACCAACCGAGACTAAAGCCCCGAGACGCTTTAGTCTCGATTGATAACACCAACCGGAACTAAATGGTCACCTAGTATCGGTTGATGTTACCAACCGAGATGAAAGCTCCCATCACCAGTGATATTTCGGGGCTGCTGTTGCTAATCGGAATTAAAGAGCTTTAGTCTCGGATCCAAATTCAACCGGAACTAAAAAAATGGATTAAAGGTTGTTTCTCTAGAAGTGAAGCACCGGTGTGCCATGCGGGTTGGAAGGGGTAGCGGTGCGGCGGGTACGGTGGCGTGCGGGTATAGTCATCTCTCATCACGCGTGAGAAAAACACACGTTAATTTTGGCAAAAACATTTCTAGTTGAGACCCAGAGAAGTTTACTTTAAACCCATCGCAATTAAGTATTGCCTAATATAATGAGACCCAAAGAAGTTTAAAAGTTCACGCCTTGAAACCATGGCATCCGTAAAGTTCAGGAGCCCAAGTAGTCGCGCTGCAGGGTTTCAGTCAACATACTGCCGTGTCGCACGTTCTTGCAGAAGAGATATATGCATGGCCAGAGTTCAATGTTTAGCACAAGAATAACTCCATATGTAACTCAAAATAACCCTCTTTCGCAACCAGAGAATACATGAGAAAACAAGCGTTCGTTTCACGATGCAATGACAGATTGCCATGCATGGTTACTGCCTGATGTGAAGTCAACGACGGCGACCTATATGCCTTGTAAGATTCAGACGACCTTCAACTCGAAAAAGGTCACGGAGCAAATTTTGCAAGTAGCTTCTGAAGAAACAGAGGGGCCGCCGCTACTCATACGATTCTTAGCCATCGGTAACCATTAGCACACTACCACTTACAGATTTCCAAGAGAAATTAAGAACTTGATGCATCCTTCTTTAATCCCATGAGAGGACACATATATTAATTAGCTGCGGTGCTCATTTCGATATGGATGCATAGTATCCGCTCGCAAATCATCTTCAACCTCTCCATAAGATGATGATATCTGTCGTCTGCCGCTACAAGCAGATGTTGAGCCATGGCTACTTCTTCACCCTCATCTATCTCATCAGAGGCAACAAGTCGGTGTACATTCTATTCAAGTAATTTAAAAAAAAATATCATCCAAACATAATTAATGTGGTCTTGATTTTAAATTTTTTGTCATAATGTAAGAAATTATATTTTTTTCAAGAAACATTGCATGCAGGTCACGTCAGCAAGCCATGATTATTAGAGACAATTATTGCCTGCTTGCGTACTTTTTGGTTGCGCACCCCTCGAGCCCTCTTCAAGGCACATGATCGAGGTCAAAATTGTCACCTTCAGAGATGGCTGTGTGCCCATCATGCAAGGGAGCTAGCAAGCTCGTAATCTATCTTCATTCTGAAAGACTGAAATTGTTAGGGCCTCACGTTGTTACATCAATCAAACGGTAACAAGTCACTAAAAACATTATATTGTACCCATGGTTGATATAGGCAGCGGCGGACCCAATGCTACTATATCAACCCTGGGCGGTGTAAGCTATAGCTTAGAAATCAGTGACACGAATACTTTGATTGAAGAAGTTTTCATAGCTCTCCTCGCCCTCGAGCCCGGATGGCTGAGCCTTGGGACCACCATTATATAATGGTACCATATCTCCATATATTAGCTAGTACAAATTCTTGGCTGTGTGCGTTCGCAGAGGCCGGATATATTTCTATTTTCTAAAAAAAGCTTGTATAAATTCTACGGCACGATCGAGGGAAACTATACAGGTCATATTTGTTTCATGCTTTCTGCACTGCGACTCAGCTGCCAGTAAATCGATCGTGTCCCAACAAATATGTGATAATGGTGAATATATTTCTTATGACATTCTTTTAGAGGATTTTCTAAGCGTCTTATTGTTCTATCCCTATCATGCACAGTATGCTATTTGCATTCCAGGAGTTGCATGTACATCGTATTAATAAAATATTAATCCCGTGCTATAACTCAATTTAACTTTTATATTTTTTTTTACCATATAAAGCAGAAGTGTTGTTGTCATTATACTATAAGAAGGGCATGAGCTTTTCTGTAAATGGTTTGTACTCAAAACCAATGACACCCACAACAACATTATCCGTCGGACACATCTTGATTGCCTCAGACCCACACTGATCCTTATTTTTTAGGGAAAATTCGATTCATGCCACCACAACTCCGTGAAATTGGGTGTCATGTTGAAAATCATGCCACTCAATGGCATGATTTTCAACATGAGATCCAATTTCAAGAAATTGGAGTGGCATGGATCCAACTGACCCTATTTTTTATGCAGAGATATTTTTAGGCGTCTCCGAACACACCAACAATTTTACTCGCACCAACCATCTCTCGGCATCGTGTTTTCTTCCTATCCTCGCATCGATCTATCACCAATGATCAGGCAACTGAATGCAGATGTATGGCTAGCTACTATTCCTCTTCATCACTATGGCCGCCGCTCCGTCCCTCCGATCCCTGTCTCGACACTGTCATGATACACATGAACCCTACCTTTCATGATGTTATCATGGCGGACGCTTTACATCGTTGACAAGTATCGAGCTCACAGAGGCCCCGTGTTACATGGAGGAGATAACGCATAGAGAGAAATTAGATTTTCAGATTTGCTCCATGTCAATCGTTTGAAATCTGGCTTATCTATCAATCAACGCTCTTGGACGTCGGATCGGCGATCCACGGATGAGGACAACTCAAGTATAAATAGATCAACCGGGTCCACGAGAGCCTATTTGTGCACCCGATTACATGTGTTTCGTGTCCGCTGTGGCCCACTTGTGTGTTATCGGGTCAACAGGAGAGAGTGCAACCCGTTTTGAGTGGGGAGGGGACTCGACTGTATAGTGTGCCTTGTTCATGTCGCCGAAGCGAGGGGGAAGCTGAAGCGGTGGCTTCGGACCGGCGAATCTGCCACCATCACCAAAGCGAATCAGTGACATCGGCATAGGTTGGCGACCCGGCGAATTGGCTAGGTCTCCAGATCGGTGGCCTCGCTGGTATTCGGCGTTTTGCTTTCGATTTCGGGTTGATTTGGATCCAGTTTGGAGTGCGGATTTTTTATTTGATTTGTGTTGTTGTTAGAGTCTATTTTGAGAGGATTTCCACTAGATTAGTGTTCGGTGTTGTGTGGGTGTTTGGTTTGAGGTCTTTTCACATGGGTTTGGCTTGAGTCTGTGCGTGCAAGCGGCGGCGGCGGCCGGGCGGAGGACGGCATGTACACGGAGCTCTGGAACCTCTGCTAGTCAGCTGGCCACGGTGCGCAGGATCCGAAACCATGGTGATTGAGTCTAAGGTTCCTTGTTAGTTTGTATCGATCTACAGTCAAAGCTAGCTTTGTTTTGTCTTCCTTTAGCTAAATTTATCTATTCTTTTCCTGTTCTGAGTAATTATAGACCATTTCCTGTTCTATTCCTTCTTAATTTCTTCTGTTCTATTAAGCAACACTGCTGATAGTCAACCTAAGTATAAGATTGAACTCTTCTAACTACTAGCATGTTTTGATGTATTCAGAAGTTGTAATAGGTTGTCACAACTGTAGTTCAGTTATCATGTAGGAATCAGAGCTGTAGTTAGGATTGCAATTGCAAAATATTTTGTCTCTATGTGTGCATGTGTGAGAGATGCTTGATTATTCCTCTATTCCTGTAGTTGCCTATAATTAGCCAAGAACCAAACAAGTGATGAGGCAAAAATGATATAGTTAGTTGTAAAAGTTTGCATTCCCATTCATTTATTGTGTCACATAAGGACACTTGACCTTCGGGGATTTTGAACACATGTTTTTTATTAACTGGTGTTACTCGGTAATCACAAAAGCATCACTGAAGTATAAGTTGTGCAATTTTTTTAACCAGAATGGTCTATTTTTTATTCAATTATTGCCTTTAATAATTATTACCATAAGATTTTTGTATGATTATACTTCCATCGATATTTCATTTTTAATATGAGTACTTTCTTCACCCCCACATGTATGACCGTCCTTTTTTCTTGTAAACATCAATTATATATTTTCAAACATTGGACTGCATGCTGATATATGCTAAAATTGTTAAGATGATATCATAGGTTTCACTTGCATCTTGAGTTATTTTTATCACCATTATTATACTTGGCAACTCAATTGTTATTTATATATTTTAGGTTCTCCTAAATTGTTGTATCCTCATATGCTATTTATTTTTTACGGTCTGCTGGGCACTTGCTTTTTTTTGTATCCGCAATACCATAGTGTTGGTGTGTGTTTGCTAATATACACTCTCGACAGTGGATTAATGTGTCCATCAATTGATTAACTAGGTACGAAGTTTACATATTCTGCAAAGAGGCTAGCTCTCAAACTGATGTTTCAAGAAGACATTGAGACTACACCCAGGTATCTTCTATGAACTGTCTTTTGTGAAACAGGTCTTTGTTGAAATTTCAACGGTGTGTCAATATTTAGGATATGTGGTTACTTATGCATGTATGTGAACAATAACAAAGCTTAGATTTTGTTATCTGTTGCAAACTCGCATCTAGCTAATAGTTTTTTTAATGGAGATCACAATTTAACTTCAATAGACACCTAATAGCTTACAGGCTTGCTGATCAAATAACCATGGAATTGTCATTCCAGTTGAATCTAAATTCCAGTCTCTCATACCTAACATTTGCAGACAAGGACAAGATGTGTGGTATCTTTTGTTATCGACGAAGACAAGCAAAATAGTTTTACATGTAATTTTACTCAACAAAAAACTTTACTCGTAATTTTTTCTCGCATAAACATTTTACATGTAATTTGTTGTGTGTTTATATTTTTGTGTATGATGTACCTTTAACTAAAAAACACAAATAAAATAGGCCAATTCTAGGCTTAATGCTAGGTACTGGCCTGTTTATTGCTTTGAGATGCATGCTTATTTGTTTTGGGATCACTGATAAGATAGTGGATTGCTTTTGCTTCAAAAATTTTGAAGGTCACTCTATAAGTTCTATTATTGTTAGATTTATTGCATGATTGAAAAGCATATATGTTAGTTTCTTCTATGTATGCATCTTCCATTAGCTGACTATTTGTTTTTTATCTACAAGTTTCAAGATGAGTATTCTTTTTCATTACTTTCGTGTAATTTTCTAATAAAAGGTGTATTTAAGTTTGAAAAAGAACATTTTCTCCATATGTACATGTCCATGTGTACCTGCGACTCTGTTATTTGTTTCTGTCCGTCCGACCATATCTGTACTTGGTTTCATAGTTGAGTTCTGTCATATTTTCTTGATCATGGCATAGTGCTGGGAGTCGATGGAAGATGTGTAGATCATGCCTTCTTCTTTTCCTTCATGTTCTGATTTAGCGATTTTGTCTAGTTACATGACCTACATAAGGTGGACTGAAAATGATCTCAAATACCCCGCCCCCCTATTAAAAAAAACTTAACTTTTGTGGTTACCATTAGTTCTTTCTGAGTGTTCTGACTTTGTGAGAAATATCTTTTTCTTTGTGTGTGTGTGTGTGTGTGCACCTAAAGATACCAGATTAGCACCAGGCTCCTCTCATATTCTTTTGTAGCACTTCAGGTGTACAATGTAGTTGTTTAACGATATGTTGTAAAGCTGGGATAAACTAACCGATGCAGGCAAAATGGTACTTGAGAGCTGGAGAGGGAGAGAATATTAGAGTTAGGTATACCATTCTCCTATGATACAGCTTCATTGAAGGGATTTGCATAGGACCCGGTGCGTGCCAAGAGGTGATTGTAACTACCTGCTGATTGTGGTCACACTAAAGCTCTATGTGGTATTAAACTTTGTGTGGTATGCCATTCTCTATCTCTATCTAATGAGAATGCCTAGCTTGTTTGGATGTCTTTTATTTCGAAAAGGAATAAACATAATAGCATGATTTTGTATTACAATTTTTCTTTTTTGATAAATGTTGTGTTCTATCTTTTTTGCCCTCTCACAAATATTATACTGCTCACATTGTGCAATATTAATATTAACAGAAATATTTTCATTTGCTATGTATTTTTCTGATTTGTGATTCTATTCTCTGTCAAATTTTAATCCCTTCACCAGTCCAAGACGAGGTAATAGCTGTCATATTTGTGTAGGATAATATATGTTAAACTTAATTATAAGTCAATATTCTTTTAGTTATATTTTCTAACAAAAGCTTCATTTTAGACTCATAGCTAAGTGTACTTTTTTGTTGCAATTAATAAAGTGTCACTTGCTATAATTTTGTTTTTTTCTAATGCTACAAGCTTTTTTCATAATATGTTTTTAGTATGAGATATCATATCATTTTCTAGGATGTAATTAACATAATTTATATAACATTTCCATTATTCTGTTGTATTACATTTTTTTCTTACACTGTGAAAAAAAGTATTAAAGTGTGCATCATATTGTATTGCAACAAATATTATAGTGTAAAAAAAATTATAGGTGCTATATATGAATCTAAAGTGCTTACACTTTGTAACTTATAGTATATCAGTGCTGTATTTTTTCCTTGCTTAGAAAATCTATGGTTAAAAATTTTCTTCACAAATTATGTTATAGTTCCTTCCCTGGGTCAGTCACTCTTGCTGTATTATACCTCTTATTTAGGCATTTGTGGTTGCTGGTGGTGGTTCATCAGCCGTAGGAATAACAAAAGTTTCTTTGACTTCTTTGATTGTTCAACCTTTCCAACTGTGATTTTTTTGTATCTAAAGTTTTGCTCATTTTACTTCTGTTCAAATCTATTCAACTTCATCTATTTCTTGTGCTTGCAATTGATATAGCATATGATTTTATAATGCTAGAACAATATTTTTTGTTAGACCTGAAATATGTAGATTTCTTCTGCCTTTTTATTTGCAAAGTAGTAAGCATTATCGACATCTCAATTCTTTTGTTCCCTTCATTTAAACTTCCTTTTAGGTACAACATATTATGGCTCATGATTATTATGGTAGTTAATGATTATAGGTCCATGCTGGACAATTTTCATAGGAACAAAAAGACTTAACATCAGTGCAGTATTTCCCATGAACTAGTCATTAGATGTTCAATTTGGTTACCTGTTACTTCCAAAGGTGCGGATATGGTTATAATATATCTACTTGTATTTTTATGTAAGCTGTGTTTTTCGGTAGCCTCTGTTTTGTCTTGCTTGTGTTGTTCAAGTCCCCTGTTCCTGAACCTTTGGTTCAAGAGTGCAGGTTGTTCGTTGTGCACATTCATTTTACTCTTAGGGTGAGATCTCTGTTTGAGCCTTCACTCATCAGCCTTGCTTGATATAGCAGGATACTGTCTCTTGGGCAGGAGCTTACCACTAACCTCAAAAAGAATCTTTGATGATTTCAAAGGGCGCGTTTTCTCAAGTCCCATACAATACTCTCTATTTTAGTATCTTATTCCTTTTCGATGTGCAGACATGCTCTTTTTCTTTGAGGAATACATGCTTGATATTATGCATACTCCAGTTTTAGCTATTTACCTTTGCACTACACTGTAATTACATTTTCCTTATGACTGTACAAGTAGGGGACAAAATTTAGGTGTACCTATATGAAATGTCACCATCTTGGATTAACCATGTATGTTATTGCTAGTAGTTACTATGGTTATACAGTTCCACATGTTACTTTCCTTGTCTGCAACATAAATTTGCTATCAAACTCAAATTGTAGTGTGCTTGCTAAGATTCAAATTCTATGGATTAACTGATTCTTGGATGCCGGAATCTGTGCAGGGGGTGCTATGCTATCTCTTCAATGGCTCATGGTTATGGTACCCAACAACAATTAATATTGGCCCAGTTCTTGACAACTCCCCTCCACAAAAATATTTCTAAGATGTATCATGTAATTTCAGTGTTTTATCTATTTTTTCTAAGATAATTACTGATGTAAAATATTATAATATGCATTGACACCGAATCTATTTATATTATTAGAAATGAGTATGTTGCATGTGGTATTTATGAAATGTGCGAAAAAGTGGTAGAAGTATTTTGTGACTGTCAATTTCTCGTGTAAAAGGACAAAAATATTTTGTCTTTTATTTATAGTGCATGTGAAATGGGTGTCCAGCATCCACATTCAACAACCAGTTTTTAAGCAGAACAGCCAGTTTTTTTTTTTTTGCCAAAGTGTCAGCGGGGCACTTCTAATTTTTGAAGTAGGGAACGTTCTGGTGACTGGGCCTATTGGGCTTAAAGTTTTGCTAAAACAAAATCCAAATCGGTCCAGAACAGCCCGAACAGGCTAAACGGATCCACAGTGGACCCGCTACTGCTTTCCTGGCCGTGCAACAGAAGCTGGCGGACCCTGTGGGCCTGCAATTAGATGTGGGTGGAAAATCTGGGCTTCACTGTCCAACGGTAGTAACAGGTGATTGATGGATAATCAAATTTCAATCGATTGATGAGGAGACACATCCTTAGATTTTTCCCTATGTCCGATAGGTTATTACAACTTCATACGTAACAATGTGAGCCACAACATTTATTGATTGGACCAGGGACGCCATTATTGACCCTTCACGGCTGGGGCTTCATCTATCTTATCGTCTCCCTCTCGCTACACAACATTTTGACGTCAATGTACAGTCACTTCACTGTATCTAATGTACGTCTTCAGCACCATAATCGTGACTCGATCGTGTACGTCTCCAGCACCATAGAACTGTTCCATAATGACATTTTACATCGCTGACAAGTGTCAAGCTCACAGAGGCCCTGGGTCACATGGAGGAGATAACGCATACTCTGTAGTCCAAAATTAAAATAGACTTTTCCCTATTTCCGATAGGTTATTACAACTTCGTATGTAGCAAAGGAAGACACAACATTTATCGTTTGGACCAGGGGTGCCATTATTGACCCTTCACGGCTTGGGCTTCATCTATCTTATCCTCTCTCTCTCCACAACGACGAAATCATAGTTCGCTGTGTGCTTTCTATTGGTATACGGCGAACTATTAGTTCGCCGTGTGTTTTTTTTTGATACACAGCAAAGTAATGATTTTTTATTCCCTCCCCACCTCGGTGGCCTTTGGCCGACGTTAACATTAGATGCGGCCGTTATGCTTCGCCGTGTGCTTTTTTTTTGGCACATGGCGAAGTAATAGTTCACCGTGTGCTTTGTTTTGGCACACGATGAAGAAATAGTTCGCCGTGTGCTTTCTTCTTGGCACATGGCGAAGTAGTAGTTCGCCGTGTGCTTTTTTTGCACACGGCGAAGGAGCCTAAAAAAATCGTCTTTCACCCTCCAAACTTTTTCTCCACTCCACATGCAACATCTAGTAATCCATGAAAAAATTTGGAGCATTTTTGTGCTTGTTTGTTATATTTAACTAATTAATTACAATTCAAACAATTTTTTATTGAACCCAACTGGTCAATATGATCGTGACATGTCTCAAGTAGCCACTATGCATGAATTATTGTACCTCCGGAGGGAGAGTATTTAGACTCATTGTGCAATTCATTGAAACAGCCAGGGTATCATAGGATATTTGTCGGAATGCTCAATATAGAACAGGATTTACATATGGCTGAAGGGGAAGGAGAATATAGCTACACAAAGAATTCCAGGCATCAAGTGATTATTCTATCCCATCTTTTACGATTCACAAGTATTATTATGCAATATATATGCATGCATTGCTTGAATGTGTATGTATACAATATAAATCAATTGTTATCTATTTAAAGTTTAATTTTACATGCACAGAAACTTTGTATCGTCATCTATATTTGTAGCACATGTAACAATATCCTTGCAACTATTATTAGTTGGACCTAATAATACATTTGGTTTGT
This sequence comes from Panicum virgatum, assembly GCF_016808335.1. Lineage (NCBI taxonomy): Eukaryota > Viridiplantae > Streptophyta > Magnoliopsida > Poales > Poaceae > Panicum > Panicum virgatum. The sequence goes on along the minus strand of NC_053141.1, from coordinate 1,547,244 downwards.
GTAAATAAATAATGTTCCAATCATATTGCATCTATGTACATTCTTAAACATCGTAACATGTTTCTATGATAATGAGCCTGTATCTTACATCCTCTGAATCAAAAATAGGTGGCGTTGTCTAAAGGTTGTTTCAAGAAACCATTCCTAACTTGTAAATAGGTGGCCTATAAATATTATGTTGCATTTTCATATTAAAAAATGATATCAGTAGACTGTTTTGAGATTAAGATTCAAAAGGTTATAATTTTGTTATTTTTAATTAGAGCTTTTTTTCTGTACTTGTATAGTACCGGAAGGTACTCGGTAGTACCTTGTATTAAGATTTTTCCACCAGCTAATTCAATAACTAAATTAGTTGTCGGGCTCACCATACTGGTCCTAGTACTACCCTATTGGTACATTTCTGGTACTTCCACCGTTAGATTTCATCGGATGAATGGCTCACGTTAATTGCAAGCACCCTAAAATTTCCCTTTTAATAAAGCATAACAAACTGCTAGTAAAAGTTGAGTTTTCTGGACTAAATCGGTGTTCAAAACAATGCATATTTGTGCCCTTGGAGTAATAGCAAACCTAAATTGATTCTAAGATCTATAATTTTAATTTTATTTTTCTTATATTTGGATCTGATTTGTCTTGAGAGTATACCACTACATTATCTACACTGATTCAAAGAGTTATCAATTTTCCAGATTCCAGTGACTTGAGGGAGTAACAATATATCTATTCTGATTCTAAGAGCTACAATTTTCTTCTGTTTTTGATATCAGGAGTAGATTTTGCTTGAGAGTTTGCCAATGATTGAGAATGCCATCAGAAATGTATATGAGACTCTTGTCCTCAAAACCATGACCATTGCTGATCTAGGATGCTCTTCGGGCCCAAACACATTGCACTTTGTCTCTAAATTAATAGATATCACAAGTGAACAATGCAACAAAGCTGTAGAGTGTGATCCTATGGAACTTCTGATCTTCCTGAATGACCTACCAGGTAACGACTTCAACCAAGTTTTCCGTTCACTCGAAAACTTGAAGAAAGGTACAGGAGATCAAACGAGAAACACACCACTTTTGTACCATATTTCTGGGTTGCCAAAATCATACTACAACAGGCTGTTACCCAGAGAAAGTGTCCATCTTTTTCACTCCTCTACCAGCCTTCACTGGCGGTCGCAGGTATTTTCATATGTAAATGCTCACAAGAAATAGTTTATGCATTTGTACACCATTGCAAGATAATTTTCATGCCCTTTTTCTTCGACCCAAATTCAGACTAATGCAATTTGCATAGGTACCTGAGCTACTGGAAGCAAGGAGAGATGTCCTGCTAAATAAAGATGACATTTACATCTCAAAGACCAGTACATCATTTGTAGTAAATTGCTTCAAAGAGCAGTTTAATAAGGACTTCTCTACCTTCCTAAAGCTGCGTCATGAAGAACTTGTGTATGGAGGGAAAATGGTTTTAACATTTTTTGGAAGGAAGGACGAAGATGTGTACAATGGAGATTTCAACAAAATTTTTGGATTACTTACCATTTCACTGCAATCTCTTGTCGCAAAGGTAAATAAGAGTGGAATATAAATATATTTAGTTTTACATTTTGCTAAATGCTTTAATTAACTAAGGGCCTTGTCTTCATGACATACATAGGGTCTTGTAGAGAGAGAAAAACTAGAGTCCTTCAATTTACCCTTGTATGGGCCATCAATTGCTGAAGTGAAGGAAATAGTAATGCAAAGCCACATGTTTGAATTGGATCATATCAAACTATTTGAAACCAACTGGGATCCTTATGATGATACAGAAGGTGATGATGTTCTTGACAGTGCCCGCAGTGGCATCAATGTTTCTATGGTTATTAGAGCAGTGCTGGGGCCTTTGATTGCACGCCATTTTGGGGAAACCATACTCGACGGATTGTTCAAGGAGTATGCATGCTTAGTCTCCAAGCACCTTGAGAAGGAGAAGACGAAGTATGCAACAATCACCATGTCCTTGACGAAAGTGTAGTAGGAACCCATTAATGTCATCAATCAAATTGTAATCTTCCAGATACCATATTTATGACACAATGGGACGTCTTGTCATACATATATCTTATTTTCATTAGTGTGTCTATGGATTAGTTGTCGTCAGAGTGTATGTATCTATTTTCGTGTGCATCCTGGTTGTCATGAGCGACGAAAATATTGTTTGCCATGTGCATCCTAGTTGTGCAGAGTCTGCTAGTGTTTCATAATGGTTGTATATACTTGATGTACCGACGATCATGCAAATTTGTAATGCTAATTTCTTTATCTAAAGAAATATTGTATTTTCGTGACGTTAGTGAACAGCATATCCTAATGGTAGTAAGAAAGCTTTAAAGGAAGAAAGAAGATATATCCGCCTAACCAAATATAACATTTACAACACAGGCCACAACATCCACTACCGGAAGTTTGCCGTGTGCCCAATAGTTCACCATGTGCTTTTTATCCGGCACACAACAAAGTGCCTCTCGGCTGTCAACGCACATGGCAAAAAAAAACACAGCAAATCCACCCTTCGCCGTGTGCTTTTTTTTTTGCACACAGCAAAGTAACAATTTTTTCTCTCCTCACCTCCACGGGCAACGGCCATTAGGATCAGCTGCGGCCGTTAGGCATTGCCGTGTGCCTTTTAGTAGCACACGGTGAAGGCCTGGCTTTGTCGTGTACCTGCAAGCGGCACACAGCGAAGGCGTGGCTTTGTCGTGTGCCAAGCAAAAAAAAAAATTGACTCCTGCCCTCCAAACTTTTTATCCACTCCACATATATTGCTTAGTACTCCATGTTACAATTTGGTACATTTCTTGATCTGTTTGCTATATTTAACTAATTTATTTTGTTTAAAGGATTCTTTCGTATAACTCAAATTTGAACTGCAAGTGAATGAAATAACACAATAAAGTGAGTGAAAAAATGATATTTATGATATTAAGTCTAGTGTAAGACCTTATCCAGTAGTTGAAACGAAATTTCAAAAATTGTGTTCATGAAACATTACCACGACCGTGGGGCCAAATAGTGTTACACGTGGAAGTCTGAAAATCATGAGATTTGTCAATAACTCATGATATTACAGGTGGAGGCTGTGGTAAAAAATGAGTATGTTTTGCACATTTTGTCACTTACGATGTTTACAAACTGATACATCTCCGAAGAAGATTCATAGATCATAAGGATGCGGTTATGTTTGTAGTCAAAGTAACGTTCAAATTGAGATTTGACTTCAAAACTTTTTCTATAGGCTACAAACAACATGGATTGTTTAGTGTTAATTTTTATTAATTTTCTGAAATCGTATGATATTTTTAATTTATTAACTACAATTATTGATTTTATTAACTTTGCCATGTGCCTGCTGGGAGACACACCGTAAACAAAAACTTTGTTGTGTGTTTTAACGTGGACACTTGGCAAACCTTCATTCCACCCTCTCTTGCTTCCTACTAGCCCCACACCCAACCGGCCCCACCCCACCCATATCCCCACCCGTCGCCCTTCCTCCCTCCTCATTCCTCCCTCTCCCTGCGCTCTCCCCCTCTCCCTGCCGCCGCTCTCCCTCTCTCCCGACCCTTCCTCCTCTCCTTTGCGGCCCCTCTCCTTCCCCATCTCGTCGCCCTCACTGGCAGTGGGGAGCAGCGGCGGGGATAGGGGTGTGGCAGTGATGGCACGCGCGGACGCGGCCTTGGCGGCAGATCTGGCTAGGGGACTCGGCGGCACGGCCTCTGCGGTGGATCCGGCGAGGGTACCTGGCGGTGGATCTCTCTGCTAGCCTCTCCCGGCGACGGCCCCTCCCTCCCCTCCATCTTGGCGCGGCGGTGAGGTAAGATCCTGTGACTGCGGCCCAGGATCCGCAGTCTGGGTGGGACGGTGAGGCCTGAACCGGTGACCACGGCCCCAGATCCGCCGTTTGGTTGTGGTGGTGGCGGCGGCGGCGGCTGCCGGGTGCTGGTGTGGGCGGCTGCGGCGTTGGCGGCCTGGTGGCTTGGTGTGGTGGTGGTTGTGGCCGTAACGGCGGCAGTCGGCGGGGCCCGCTGTGATTTTCAGTCACATGTATATGTTTGCTTCTTTAATAGCCAGATGAGAAATTGAGGATTAGAGGTGCTACACACTTGAAGAAAAGACCTGTTAATGTTCTCGATGGTGCCTTACTTGCACTAAAACAAGAACTGATGATTAGTAGCCGTCATGCATCATCCCTGCCTCTCATGATGCTGTCATCGCTGACGTTTTCGTGCTCTCGTATATGCACGCCAAATGCATGGTGCGACAACGCCGTTTCCATCCCCGACATGTGTACGTACTTTGGACTACAACGTTGTTAGACAATGGAGAAGAGATAAGGCAGAGGCTTGGAATGAGGATCACATATTTCGGAGGGGTTAAGACGTCGAGCTCGTGATGACTAGAGACAAGTGGGCGTGCAACATCATTAATTTGGACCACCGTCCGGCAATATTAGCCTCCTTGGCCTTCCTCTCTGCACTCTCTCGCTGCACGTCATTTGGACGATAATACACGTACGTCCTAGTTTAGTAACCAGCCACGTCCTCTAGGTCTCAACACCATACAATTGTTATCCTCAACTATACAGTGCAAACTAACGTTAGTGACCACTAATTAATGTCCTTGGTTGGGCAGTCGATGCGAAAAAGGAAGGTTAGCTGGACGCCTATTTATAGACACATAGAGAGAGAGACTAACCTTAACTGAACAGCAGCCTCCATACCTGCTCCTGTAGAGCTAGTTTGGAAACGAGAGAGCTAACCCAGGGAGGTACGCCCTGGAAAGTGAATTCTGCGGCAAATGCTCTCATCGTCTCTTTCCTAGGTACGAAATCCCTTTTCGCTGCTGCTACTTGGGAGGAAATGGAGAGAAATCCCTGAGAGCATATTAAGGTCTCTTTTTCAGGCCGGGCCAACAAAATCCCGCGCACGCGCGCCTCTTTTTCGGGCCGAGCTCTGACTTCCTGGTCTATTTTAACCACTGAAATCTTTATTATATGAAATATAAACCCGGTTTCTCAAAAAAAAAGTTAGGGCTGGGCACGGGCTGAGGAAAAAAATTATGGGTTTCATTTCCTCCGTCCAGGCCCGCATCATGGGCGGGCAAAAACCCACTGGGCTCGGGCCGGGCTGGAAATGCTCAGGGACATCTATCTATCTATCTATATGTAGTTAGGAGAGGAAACTTTAAGCCCATAGAGACTCATGAAAGATTTCCTTCTTCTTTCCAACTGGTCTCCTTTTTTCTACCCCCACCGCCACCACCTCATCCTTCGCCCAACTACCCCGCTGCCACGCCGTCCGCCCACCATCCACCGCCGACCCCCACCCCACCCTCCCTAACCTGAACCATTCTCTCACCTCCGCCGCCGGTCACCGGCCCACACCGGACCACCGGTCATCCGACACTGGCCGGTTGGCGACACTACCGCGCCGCCTCCACCTCCGGTTAGTCCCGACCCCCACTGGTAGAGAATCGACCTTTGGTTCACCCCTTTAGTCTCGGATGAAATTTGGAGCTCGGACTAAAGGCTTTGCATCGACGTGGCCGCGAGTGGCTGGAGTGCCCCGACCCTTTAGTCTCGGTTCATAACACCAACCTAGACTAAAGGGGGGCCTTTAGTCTGGGTTCGTAACACCAACATAGACTCAAGGCTCTCGGGGCTTTAATCTGGGTTAGTGTTACCAACCGAGACTAAAGGGTGGCCTTTAGTCTGGGTTGGTGTTACGAACCGAGACTAAAGGGTCTCCCACAAGTTACTATAAGAGGATTGCATCCTCTACTCAGTCAAATGTGTTGTGTATGTGAGATCGTAAGAAAGCTATGCGCGAGGCTAGAGGTCGCGAGTTCGAATCCCCACACCGCGCACGCGCATATTTCACGTGAAAAAATCGCGTGACTTGTGACTTGCAACGTGCGCGTGTGTGGGAGCCTTCGGGGATTTTCAATATTTTTTGGCTCAAATACCCGGTTGGTCCCGGTTCTGGACCCGGGACTAAAGGGGGGAGGGCTTTTGTCTCTCAGTATTAGTCCCGATTGGTCCCTTAGGTACCTAAGGCCCTTACCAACCGGGACTAATGTCCCCTTCTCTACCAGTGCCCCTCCGTTTTCGTGATCCGGGCCGGGGACCATTGGAGCCCAAGAAACCCAAACCCTAACTCTTTCGGCCGGTTGACCCCCCCACCCTCGTCAGCCTCGAGCACCGCCAGTCGTTCCCGCCCACTACCCAAATGTTGGGTGATCTGGCCCATGGCTTATTTCCCACGTGGGCTTCCATGACTGGGAAAACGATGGGATCCCAGGGGAAGTAGAGATTCCAAAGTCACTCGTAGTGTTTCTCAAAAGACAGGGTAGCTGTGCAGCATTGGGCCCTGCCTGGACACTTACTACGCAACGGCAATGTGGTAATCTTAACTTTGTTGCATGGAACCACTACCATAGAACGGTAGTGATGCCAATGATTCCCAATTTTTTTGACCGAAGTCAGCAGGGAAACCCCTACCTATTTTTTTATATAAATTTTATTCCAACCCGGTTTAATTCGCTCCCACAGGGAATCGAACCCGAGCCTGCTGGGTGCTACTCAAGTGCTCTAACCACTAAGCTAGAGACCCTTTCACGCCAATGATTCCCTTTGGTAGTGTTTTCTTTTAATTTGGTTTAATTTTCATTTTAGAAGAAGTGAAACAGGGATATTTACATTGCTTAATTACTGTGACATGGTTACAGAAGGGTTCCAATTTTCACCATTTACTATTAGCACCGTTAGACAATCCACCTTTAGTACTGGGTAAAAAACCCACTTTATTACCGTTTTTTAACCAATACCGCTTGCATTTAGTACAAGGTCATCCAACAGGTAATAAATTGTTGCAATTAGTACTGAACTAGTTTGATGGCAAAAAAATAAATAAAAATAAATAAATTTACAACCCTCGGATTGCTCGCACACGCGCAATGTCAAGTTACACGATTTTTTTCATGTTTAAATGCATGTGCGCAGTGCATGGGATTCAAACCCACAACCTGTGGTCTCGCGCAATGTCACATGATCTTTTCACTCATAAATGTGTGTGCATGATGCGTGGGATTCGAATCCATGACCTATGGTCTCGTGCGAACCTTCATTACCATCTCACCTACAAAGCACATGCAAATGAGTTAGAGATGCCTTCCTTTTGAAGTAATCTGTGGAGTAACATTTAGTACCGGGCAGTAACACCACCATTTTGTACATGGTGGTGTTATTGCCTAGTACTAAATGGTCTAGGAATATTAGTACCAGGTGCTTTTTTTCACCCGTACTAAGGCTTCTGGGGGCTCCAAAATTTGAATCCGGTACTGAATCTAGCATTAGTACTGGACAAAATTGTGTTCATACCAATGGATGCTCCTTTTTCTAGTAGTGTACGGTTACAGAAATGTAAAAAATACCTTTTAGTAAATATGATGAAGATTATGACAGATCAACTGGGAGTAAAGGACAAAGTTGATCATGACAGCATGTCCCCTCCCAAATTTAGAAATATATATTGAGAAACAATACTCAAATAAGAGAAATACATTGCAAATCTCTTAGGCTACAACTTTCATTATAAATATGATGGTGATCATAGTTTAGGAAAATTTCTTGAACCAAACTGGTCAATATGATTTGTGACATGTATCCAGTAGTCGCTATGCATGAATTATTGCACCTCTGGAGGAAGAGCATTTAAACTCATTGTGGAATTCATAGAAACAGCTGTGATATCATATCCATATTGGTCAGAATGATCAGTACAGAACAGGATTTCCATACGGTCGAAGGGGAAGGGGAAATAGCTACACGAAGAATTCCAGGTGCCAGGTGATTATTCTATCCCATCTTCTAGGATGCACAACTATTATTATGCAATATATATGATATGCTTTCCTTGAGTTGTATGTAAAACATTAGAAGTCATTTGCTATCTATTTGTATTTTAATTTGACATGAAAAAATATGCTTGCAATTGTTTTTAGTTGGGCCTAGTAATCCATTTGGTTTATGGCAATGTTCCAATCATATATCATCTATGTACATTATTACACATTTTAACAAGTTTCTATGATAAGGATCGTGTATCATACACCCTCACATAAGAAATAATTGCTGTTTAAAGGTTGATTCAAGAAACCATTCCAAACAAACTTTGGTTAGGGATTAATTCTTACATGTTTCTTTCGAATATTTATGAATGTTATGAGTAGATTTTATCGATATTAAGTTTAAAAAATTTATAATTATTTATGTTTTATAAATATTTCAGGACAAAACTCCTAGTAAAAGTTGTGTTTTCTAGACTTATTTTTGTACTCTTGGAGTAATAATTTACCTACTTTGATTCTAAGATCTAGGATTTTAATTTTATCTTTTTTTACATTAGGAGATGATTTTTCGTGGGAGTATACCAATGCTTGAGAATGGCATCAGAAAAGTATTTGAGACTCTTGGTGTCAAAACCATGACCATTGTTGATCTAGGATGCTCTTCAGGACCAAACACATTGCTCTTTGTCTCTAAATTAATAGATATCACAACTGAACAATGCAACAAAGTTGTTGAGTGTGATCCTATGGAACTTCTGATCTTCCTGAATGACCTACCAGGTAACGACTTCAACCAAGTTTTCCGTTCACTCGAAAACTTGGAGAAAGGTACATCGGATCAAAAAGGAAACACACCACTTTTTTACCATATTTCTGGGTTGCCAAAATCATACTACAACAGGCTATTACCCAGAGAAAGTGTCCATCTCTTTCACTCCTCTTCCAGCCTTCACTGGCGGTCGCAGGTATTTGCATATTATTGTAAATCCTCACAAGAAATTATTTATGCATTTGATCTTTCCATGATAATTTTCATGCACTTTTTTAAACCCAAATTCAGTTAACGCAATTTTCATAGGTACCTGAGGTACTGGAAGCAAGTAGAGATGCCTTGCTAAACAAAGATAACATTTACATCTCAGAGGCCAGTACATCATTTGTAGTAAAGTGCTTCAGAGAGCAGTTTAATAAGGACTTCTCTACCTTCCTAAAGCTGCGTCATGAAGAACTTGTGTATGGAGGGAAAATGGTTCTAACATTTTGTGGAAGGAAGGATGAAAATGTATACAATGGAGATCTCAACAAACTTTTTGGATTACTTGCTATGTCACTGCAATCTCTTATCACAAAGGTAAATAAGAGTGGCATATATATATATATATAGTTTGACATTTTGTTACAAGTTTTATTTAACTATGATATTGATGATAATATATAGGGTCTTGTGGAGAGCGAAAAGCTAGACTCCTTCAATTTACCATTTTATGGGCCATCAATTTCTGAAGTGAAGTATATAGTAATGCAAAGCCACATGTTTGAATTGGATCATATCAAACTATTTGAAATAAACTGGGATCCTTATGATGATACAGAAGGTGATGATGTTCATGACAGTGTCTGCAGTGCATCAATGTTTCTAAGTTTATTAGAGCAGCGCTGGAACCTATGATTGCACGCCATTTTGGGGAAACCATACTTGACACATTGTTCACGGAGTATGCATTTTTTTGTCTCCAAGCACCTCCAGAAGGAGAAGACGAAGTTTGCGATAATCACCATGTCCTTGACGAAGGTGTAGTAGGAACAAATTAATGGGATCAATCAGATTGCACTCTTCCAGATACCATATTGTGACGTCTTGCTATACATATTTTATTTTCATTAGTGTGTGTCTACGGGTTAATTGTCGTCAGAGTGTCTATATCTCTTTGCTGTATGCATCCTGGTTGTCGTGAGTGACGAAAATGTTGTTTGCTGTGTGTATCCTCGTTGTGCAGAGTCTGCTAGTATTTTCAATATGGATGTATATAGTTGATATACCAACAATATTGCAAATTCGTAATGCTTTCTTTATCCAAAGAAATATTTTATTTTCATGATGTTGGTGAACATCCTAATGGTAGTAAGAAATTTTAAAGAAAACAAGGAGAGATGTCGTCCTCCTAAGGAAATATAACATTTACAACACAAAGATCACTATATCATTTGTAGTGAAGTGCTCCATAGAGCAGTTCAATATGGACTTCTCTATCTTCCTACAACTGCATCATTGAGAACTTGTGTATAGTAACAAAGAGCAGTTTGCAATAGAAAACTTACTCAAATAATCAAAGTATATATAAAACTAAGCAAATCATCTGTTTTTCTATACAAGGTCGAACAAAAACACACATGTCAGTGCATTGCAACATAAAAATAAATGAACATGATAGGTTTTGAAGATTTTCTACCGAGGAATCGAGGATGGAGCGATGCATGGGTCAGTAACATATGTTTGTTTCTTTTATAGCCGGACGAGGATTTGAGGATTAGCACTGCCTCATTTTGTGTAAGGAAGGATCAGGAATGGAGATATATGTCACCAAACTTTATGGCGTAGTTCCTAGATCAATGGAAAAGGAAACAAGAGTGGAATGAATATATATAATTATTTGAGCAATTCGTTTGTCCATTCAACAGAGAGAGAGAGAGTGTGTGTGTGTTTTCCATGGAGAGAAATGCTCCACAGAGGCTAAAGGATTGATTCCTTGAATTGATCCCTATTTCCATGCTAAATAAATAGCTTAATGTAAGGTTTGACCGGAATACATGTACGGCAAACAAAAATGGAGATGGGATAAAAAATGGTGAAGTATGAAAAAAAGATGAGGAATGATGGAAGGGTATGCTGATGGCTTATTGTAACTAAAGTCTATTCACAATAGAATAATAAAGAAAAAATATACATACGAGTAGTGTTACAAAATGAACAAACAAGAGAAATATAGGTATGCAAACAATTAGTTTTGATTAGCATCTCCAAATTTATCCATAAACTTATAACACTTATAACTCTTCATATCACCCCGTGTAGGATCACGAGCTGATGAATTATTAGTCATATGAAAGGTAAATTCAATTTTCTATCATATATGAATCCTCTTTGAAAATGGAACATTTGAATGGATAAATAAAGTAACATGTAGCATGAACTAGAACTTCGGAGCTTATTTGCGTCTTTCAACTTGAAGAGTCAAGGAGAAATCCTGGCAAGCAGATCTATGAGAAGAGAGGGGCAACTGCTCATCAGATGCCCGAAGCCGTCAGTCTCCATGACTGCCTTCATATTGCCTTGACACTTGAGGAAATTGAAGCATCCCTCCTTGAGGCGATGGAAGCCGTGCTGCTCAGCCAGTGCCAAAGTAGTCGCTGCTGTGTTTGTGTCAATGGATTTGCACAAAATGTCCTCGGAGATCAGCTTCAGCCTCTGCAAGTTGTACCTGTCTGCCGCAACGAGCAGGTGCTGGGCCAACACCCTCGTGTCACCTTCATCAATCTCAGGCTGCGAGTCGGTGTATATAAAGTGGAGCATTGCCTCAAACACCCTCGGCTCCATGTCTTGGATAATTAGGATCTGAGTTTCCTTCTTCATCTCCTGCATGAAACCAAAGAACTCCGCCTCGAAGACCGACGAACGCGAGGCGAGCATGCTCCGGTGCGCCATGAACGTCTCCCTGCCGACCTTGAACTCCACGTCCGCTCCGATTTTGCTGGTTAGCAGTGCGCCGAGGTCACGGCGAAGATCATCCATAGGCGGTGGCACATGGTAGAGCAAGGTGTTTCTCCCCACCACGTTGATGTTGACGACGGTGACATGGCAACTGATCCGGAAGCTATCGTCCATGAGATGAGACGATGACTCCAAGTATTTTTGGTTGAGGAAATAAGAGCATCCCCAATATTTTGAGCTTCTGAAACTGCGTATCTTGTTGCTGGTAAAAACGTGTGATGGCACGGCCTCGCCGACCTGGTCGAGCAGGCTGAATTTGAACCGAGCCCTAAGGATGGCAGCGGGGCGGGTTCGGGGCGGATACCCGCAGGTTTCGGGTTTGCGGGTTTCGGGTTCGGGTTTCGATATTCGCCCGCGGATTTGCGGGTTCGGATACCCAAAATATTTCGGGTTTGGTGCGGGTTTTAAAATGTACCCGCGGAGCTCCATTGGGCCTCCGAAAACAACCAGCCCAATAGAAGCCCAACTAACATCCATGACTATATAAGCCCAGAAACCCTATTCCCACCCTCACCCACACCTCACCCGTCAGCTCCCTAGCCGCCGCCGCCGCCTGCCTCCCCAATCCTGTCCGATGCCGCGACGGGGCACCTGCATCCCGCCCGGCGCTCGCAGCGCGCACCCGCCCCGCCCGGCGCGGCGCACGGCGGAGGGCCGGAGCCCGGAGGCCGGCCGCACCTCTCCCAGCATGGAGGTCGCCGTCCGCCAGCAGCCCCGCACCCCGCCCTGCCGGAGCTCGGAGGCCGGCCGGCGGCTCGCAGCGCGCACCCCGCCCCGCCCGGCGCGGCGCACGGCGGAGGGCCGGAGGCCGGCCGCACCCTCCCAGCACGGAGGTCGCCGTCCGCCCACACCCCGCCCTGCCGGAGCCCGGCGGCCGGCCGCACCCCTCCCGGCACGGAGCTCGCCGTCCGCCTGCACCCCCACGGAGGCTGCAGCTGCACGCAGACGCCAGACGCGGCCCAGGCACGGAGGCGCACGACACGGTGGCCCGCATCAGCATCTCTGGGAGATTCGTCTAGCTCACTAGAAAATGTTCGGGTTTCGGATTATCCGTCGGTTTTCGGGTATCCGCGGATTTCGGTTTCGGGGATAGATTTCGACCCGAATTGAAGTTCGGGGCGGGTTCGGGTTTCAAATTCGGGTTTCGGGTTTGGGTGCCCAAACACTCCACCCAAACCAAACCCGACCCGTTGCCAACCTTGCCGAGCCCTGACTTCATCTTTGGCCATACCCAATCACTCCAGATAGACGGAGATTGAGTCAGCGTTCTCAATGTTGCAACCGTCGGGGTAGTATCGGATGCACCAGCTATGCCCTCCGACGATGAACGCAGATGAGCTGATGAACTTGCCGACGCCGAGGCCCTTTGTGCCGGAGTAGCCGCTGATGGTGAGCTCGTGTGAGCCGGTCTCCGTGTCGGCGGCGATAGTCGATGCCACTACGGGAGACACGAAGTTTGCCGTGTGCCAGTTGCACACGGCAAAGCCCATTTTCCACACGGCAAAGTCTTTGCCGTGTGCAATACACGGCAAAGTCTTTGCCGTGTGCAATACACGGCAAAGACCACACGGTAAACAAGCATCGGCAAATGTAGTCTTTTCCGTGTGCCTTTTGTCGGGCACCTGGCAAAGAGTTTGCCGTGTGCTTGTCTGACCCACGGCAAAATAAAATATAAGAAATAAAAAAAAGCTACAGGCCCACCGCTGCTGCCCTGCTTAGGCCGCCGCCGCCAGCTCCAGCCGTCACCGCGCCGCCGGACTTCCGCCGCTGCGCCCCTGGACCTCGGCCGCCGCACCCCTGGCCGTCGCCGCTGGACTTCCGCCGCCGCGCCCCTGGCCGTCGCCGTGCTGCTAGCTCCGGCCGCCGCCCGCTGCCACCACCGCCGTGCCCCTGCCGTCGCCGCTGGATCACCGCCGCGCCCCTGGCCGTCGCCGTTGGATCTCCGCGTGTTGCGCCACTGGATCGTCGCCGCTGCGCCGGTGGAGGGATCGGAGCTCGTTGCGGATCTCGGCGCACCAGGGTGGGAGCTCGAGGCCGCGCCGGGGAGGGAGCTCGTGGCCGCGCCGGGGAGGGAGCTTGAGGCTGCACCGGGGAGGTAGCTCGAGGCCATGCCACCGGAGGGAGCTCGAGGCCGATGCACCGCCGCCGGGTAGAGGAGGCCGCCGTAGATCCCGCCGTCCGGCCTCGAGCTCGCTCCGGCGTCCATGCGCCGGTGCCGCCGTCTGGGCTTGGAGGGGAGGGAAGGGAGGGCAGGGAGGGAGGCGGCGGAGGTAGGGAGGAGGAGGAGAGAGGGAGGCGGCGGCGGCGGTTGAGGGAGAGGGAGGAGGCGGCGGGGGTCGGGGGAGGGAGGCGGCATGGGGAAGGGGGGAGGGGTGGAAATATAGCTAGGGTTTTGATGGGCCGGCGACGAATGGGCCGGAGTTGGGCTGGTTTTGCCGTGTGCCCAATTCCGGCCCACAGCAAAGTTCTATTTTTCAAAAATTATTTGAAATTTGTTTAATTAGTTAAATATAGCAAATAAATACAAAAATGAACCAAATTTTAATATGGAGTACCACATGTTGTATGTGAAGAGTAGAAAAACTCTCGGAGTCGAACTCAAATTCGACCGTCACTTTCACTCCAAACCTAACCGCATCCTTCTCAACTCTCTGATTCTTCTCCGGAGATATTTTCGTTTGTAAGCATTGTACGTAAAAAAATTACGAAACCTAATCAATTTTTTACCACTGTCTCCATATATGATATAACGAGGTATTGACAAATCTCATGATTTTCAGACTTCATTTGTTTTTTTAGAATTTTAAAATCATTCGGATACACGTTCGTGGGCGTGTTTCCTGAACAAGATGTTAAAATTTTCTTTTGATTTCACGTGGAAGGTCTCAAACTGGGCTAAATAACATGAATATTATTTTTCACTCATTTTATTCTATTACTTCAACCACTTGTAGTTTAAATTTGACTTAATTCAAAAAATTGCTTGAAATACAATTAATTTGTTAAATATAGCAAAAAATTTAAAAATATGTCAAATTTTAACAAGGAGTACTACATGTTGTATGTGGAGGGTAGAAAAAGTTTCGAGATGAGAAGAGAAAAAGAAAATTATGACTTTGCCGTGTACCGAAAAAAACACACGACAAACTATATACTTTGCTGTGTGCCAAAAAATAAACACACGGCAAACTGTATACTTTGCCGTGTGCCAAAAGAAAACACACGGCAAAGTCTTTGCCGTGTGCCAACACACGGTAAAGCGTAGATTTTGCCGTGTTTTTTTTTACCGTGCGTTTTCGTCGTGGCACACGGCAAAGTGGCTATTTGCCGTATGTCCGACAAAAAACACACGGCAAAAACACAGGCACACGACAAACTAGCGATTTCCGGTAGTGCGTATCTGCTAGCTGTGTTGTGCTCTGGGTAATGCATGTGTCGGTGCTTTGCTTTTGCTTTCCTTCTCCCGCCTTTGCTCTTTCTCCATAAGACTATAAGAGCACGCTACCTTCTCGGCGGGCGAGTATTATTCCCTGCAGTAACTGCACTGCAAGATATATAGTAGTATATCAACGATCCGTCTTGAAATATAAGGCGGTTCAAAATTTGTACTCCAATATAGTAAGGCATTCGAGCACTTTTAGAGAAGTATTAAAGAAATCATTTAATTTTCTTTAGCTCTCAGCTGCATAGTTACATATTCTATTCCTTTATTCCTTTCTCTGTCGCTTAATCTTAAGAACAACTTTAGTTACAGCCGATAATTGAAGAGCTATCAAAGGGTACATGCATCTTTTGTCCCAATCCTCTCCATATCTGCTTTGATCTGCTGTGCTCTGGGTATGTACGTGTCGGTGCTTGCTTTTGCTTTCCTAACTTCTCCTGCCTTTGCCACTAGTAGAAAAAGGGCTATTGGTCCACCCTAAAAGTACCTGTACGAACTAGACCCGGTACTAATGCGCATTAGAGCATCTCCAACAGATTTGGTATCATAGATATCTATCCCTAAAAACTGTCTGGATACCTAAAATCCACCAAAAAACCACTCCAGCAGATTTGGTATATGGATACCTATCCCTACATTTTTTAGCAAATTACCTAAATTTCTCTCTCCTTGACCCAAATATACCAAACCAAAGGCTCGTTTGCTAAAACTGGAGCCATGTGGCGGGAGAGACCAACTGCTCCTGTCCGAGTTTTCCATGCCACCTCCGGCCGGCCGCCACCTCCCTGCGCAGCCACGCCGCCGTTCCCTGAGATGTCAGTGCGGCACCGCTCGCCGGCCGGCGGCGCCGCCGCGCCGCCTCCCGTGAGGCTACCGGCTGCCACTCCCGCCGGCCTCCGCTCCCGCAAGGCCACCGGGCCGCTGCTCCCACCGCCCGCTCCTCCCGCGAGATACCGGCGCGGCACGACGCCGGCCGTCGGCCCGCTGCTCCCACCGCCCGCTCCTCTCGCGAGATGCAGGCACAGCGCCACCCGCCCGCCGCCTCCCCGTGAGATGCTAGCACGGCGCGGCCCGCTCGCCGCCTCCCCACGACTCGGAGTGGCGTGGCGTGGCGCAACAAGGCGGATCCGAGGAGTGTCGCGACGGAGGAGCTGTGGCGAGGTAGAGGGACGGAGAGGAGAAAGAGGAGGCTGGGGAGGGAGGAGGAGGCAGGCAGGAGGTGTGAAGGAGGAAGAAGGGGATTTTTTCACAATTTTGCAAAAAAACCCTTCAATGAAACATGTAATTTTCGACGGTTTTTCTGTGTCTTGGACCTTTTGTGAAAAACCCATGTAGCATTAGAGTATTGTTAGAAAGCTTTATAGGTACCCAGTTATACCAAATCTGCTGGAGGAGAGCACAAAATCATGACCAAAAATTTCTCTCTCCTGTACCTTATTTTTGGGAGTGGACCGAAGGGGACCTTGGTACTAAAGGGTTCTCCCACGTTAATACCGGGTGGTAACAGCAATCGATACTTTCAGTACCGGGTGGTGGTGCTTGAAGCACCGAAGAGGCGACCAGAGGGGGGGGGGGGTGAATGGGAGCTGATTGAAAATTTTCGCAATCGAAAGTTCGGCGTAAGATCGCAAGTTCGCACCCAACCCTCAAGTCCTAGGTGGAGTGTAGAGTAGCTATAGAGGAGCTACACTAACACAAAGCTGCCATAGGAACAAGCGAGAAATAACGCGGAAGCATACGCGAAGAAACAACCCAAGAAACAGCACGGTATAACTCACCGGTTGATCCGACACACAGATTTGAACATCGTCGGTTCAACCGATGAGCAGAGCCGGCAGCAGAGAGAAAGTTAGCACCGGTTGATCTGACGGAGGAGTTTGAATAGCGTCGGTTCAACCGGTGTTCAACACAGGATGATCCGGCAAAATCTGAGCTCAGCGTCGGTGCAGTTGTCCAGAGAAACACCAAAACGGACTGATCACGCACCGGTTAAACCGACATAAGCAAATCTAAAACGCCGGTTAAACGCTCAACGCAGCACTGCAAAATAAGTAACACCAGTTGATCCGATGAATGTGGAACTATTGCACCGGTGCTACCAAGCGAAGAGCAGAAAACCCTAACGTGTGAGAAATCTCCTCACCGGTTGATCCGACGCATACAACTTCAAAGCGTCGGTTCATCCGGTGATAGGAAAACCAGAGTCCAGAAATATTTTTCAGCCCGCGACCTTTGGAAACTTCGATGTTCGGCGGATCAAATCAAAACCCAAGGAGCTCAAATTTTGCAGGCATGATCACAAAGGACTTGTGAACATGTCCACGGAAGGAATCGACGAATCACTCCATGGTTTGGGAGGAATCGAAGAATTCACGAGCAAGAACGGGGTTTTCTCAAGAACACAAAAACGTCGATTCGAAGCGACTCGTGATTCCGGGGGGTTTTGCCCTAGGCTAGATAGATTAGAATCACCTCAAAGAGTCACACAATCACCAAGAAACAACCTCTTATCTCGTACTCAAGAATCGACAAAGGAAAATCGAAAATCATACAAACAAGGCACAAAGACGTATGAAATTGAGACGAAATCAAATCCCCGGAGGGCACAAGGAGGGAAGGGCCTCCTTTCCCATTCAATCTCCGTACAAAGTCTCAAGAATCTATACTCCAAATCCTACTCCTGGGGAGGAAGAACAGAGAAGAGGAAAGGGGCGCCAGGGAGAGATGGTGGCGGCTGTTCTGGTGGGTGGAAAGCGCGCAGTGAGCTGGTGCCCCCTCTCCTCTTTTAACCCCACTAACCCTCTAACCAAAGAGACTAAACTACCCCTAGAGCTGAACATTAAACTAGAAAGCCCGTAGGGGCAAAACCGGAAAAGATACAATGGACTCATCCGACGGCCGAGGTTCTTTCTTCGAAACGAAGTCTTCTCCGCGATGCCGCCATGTCGATGAAGATCCGGTTCGCGGTTTTGGGGGGTCCGCGAAACCCGGGTAGGTGGCCAGTTTTGAGAAAACCGCCAAAACTCCACGCGCAGGAAGATTCCCGCCTCCACGCCGTGGCCCTAGATGTCGTTCCCGCCTCGGCCTTCTGACGGCCCTAGACGCCGCCCGACGCCCGTCACCTCCTCGCCCGCAGCGAGGCCCTAGACGCCGTTGACGCCCGTCGCCTCCGTCAGTCCCGAGACCGACGCCCGTGCCTCCACGACTTGGCGTCTTCTACCGCCGTCCGCCTGCTTGGTTTTGTGGCGCAAACCAAGAAACCCGCCTTCCGTCGTCGCTTGCGTCCTCGATCCAGGAGTGGACGCCACAGCTGCCGCCCGTCCCGAGCTCCTCCACGGCAACTCTCCGTCGACACTCGACGCCAGTGTACCTGCAATCCAAAGACCAAGCGCATGATCACACCGTACAGTTGACAATTCACTCATCACAAGCAGGATAGAGTACTCGACATTCCTCAGGGCTCCGATCCATGGGTTACTTCAAAAGAAAAGTATCCCTCTCCCAGTCACAATAGCTGTGTGGGTGAGATGGTAAGGGAGGCACGAGTGAGGTAAGAGGTTGTGGGTTTGAATCCTGGCCACCGCACGCGCGCGTATTGAGGAACGCGCATGCTACCTAATACCCAGCCTGGGTACCGGCTCGACGGCGGCGGCCACCGTGACCCATGAGGAACGCGCTCAGCAGCCATGAGATCGATTCGATCGCGAGATCTGGTCGTCACGCGTCTCGTCAGGGAGAGTTAAGCGCAAGCGCGAACATGACTGCAGCTTTAGTTGGGCCGGCCGGATGAAGATAATCAGATAGGCCGGTTTTAATCAAATAAACCGCCGCATGGCCCATGAGTATCATGTCCTTAGCTATTGCATCTGTAGTGGGCCGAAATTGCGAAACGGAACCCCATGACGTTGCAACTGGGCATTATTCAGAGAGAGAGAGAGAGAGAGCAGGGCTTGGTCTTAACGAAAAGCAAAAGCAAGTCTTGGCTAAAAAAACCAAGAGAGCAGGTCGATCTTGGTGCGTGCGTGCCTTTCTTCCAGATCTTGTTTTCATCTTTCAATAAAGTTAATTTGTGTCTATGTCATGCGATCATATATACTTGACCTTTGTACTTGTGATGAACAAGTTTGTCGATGTCATTCTTGCTGAAGATAAGCACGCAACGCAAGCGTGCACACCTCAGGTACACGTAGACTTGGTCCCGCTGTCCATGTTTTGAGCTGGTCATTGCCAGATGCAATCATTCATATGAAACGAACCTTCTCTTTGCCAGCCAAGGCAATGAAGACCCTCCCACACAGTGAAGCTTCTCCCACTTTCCAAATGGTGGCAATGTAACGGCGCCGCCATCTTTCATTATTTTGGTATTATTTGTTACTAAGGTAGCCAGGTAATCTATGCATCCTTGTAAATTGTTAGTCTCCGTGTTTATGGATTATATATGGACTAAAACACATCATCAAATTGACTTATAATGACTATGCTGACAAGGATTTCAGATACAAAACACACATATGCATTCGCTCCATGCAGTCAGCATGCACGCTATTATTAGAGACTCTAGGTTTGCAAAATAAAAAAGGGTTTGCCTCAGCAGCTGTATGACCCACTTGACCAGAGAGCATCTTCTAGATTACTTGTAGTCTAACATGATGTGTACTAACATAGGCTTTCCTTGAGGCACACACGCTGTATTATTGTAGCAAGCACTTCCTTCACATATCAATTCCTTCATAGCGCAATTTCTCTTTGGAGCTAGCTAGGGTGACAAGAGAGTGATCTGATTGGCTCAGAATCTCTGCACAGTACCGAAATAGCTACCTTCATA
The DNA here is from genome assembly GCF_016808335.1 of Panicum virgatum. Taxonomy (NCBI): domain Eukaryota; kingdom Viridiplantae; phylum Streptophyta; class Magnoliopsida; order Poales; family Poaceae; genus Panicum; species Panicum virgatum. The sequence continues at coordinate 1,527,319 of NC_053141.1, read as the reverse complement.
GTAAAAAAAACTCCGATCCAGAACAATACAGTGCGAGTCAGATCAGTTTCACAAACCGGTCAGACAGGTTTGGGGGGGGAGCGATTTCAACTAGTCTAACCGGTTCTAGAGCTTTGATCGGCTATTACACTACTACACAACTCTTTACCGAGGCAGGCAAAAATATTAACCGAGGCGGTTTTTGCAACCGCCTCGGGACCAACGCCAAGGTTAATCAAAGCATTAACCGAGGCTGTTTCTATACCCGCCTCGGTAAATGGTATAAAAAATTAAAAAAAAGCCCGGTGAGCCCATCACGGGCCCGCCGAGCCCATTGGCCGTCGCTGCTGCGCCCCGCTCGGCCACCTCCCGCTTCGGGCCATCGCCGCGCCCTGATGCTCCCGTTCCCCCGCCGCTCCCGCTCTGGGGCGCCGCACTGCTCCCACTCCACCGCGCCCCGCCGCTCCACTTCCGGGCCGCTGCCGCGCACCGCTGCTCCCACTCCGCCGCCTCCCCGCACGCAGCTCCCGCTCCGGGCCGCCGCCACACCCCCACTCCACTGCCGGATCCGCCCACGCCGGGGTAGGATCTGGCCTCCCTGAGCGCCGGCCGAGCTTGAGCGCCCGCGCTGCCGCCAGATCTGGAGCGGACGCGCCCCACGCGGCGGCCGGAGCTGGAGGGGGGGGCGGGAGCGGGAGGGCGGCATGGCGAGGCCTGCGGAGGAGAGGAGCATGGAGCGGACGCGCCCCACGCGGCGGCCGGAGCAGGAGGGGGCGGGAGCGGGAGGGCGGCACGGCGAGGCCCGCGGAGTAGAGGAGCTCTGGGGCGCCCACTCGGGAAGAAGACAGAGAGGGAGGGGAGGCGCTGACGAGCTGAGGAAAGGGAGGAGAACGATTGAATACGAAACCCTAAGTCTAGTATATATAGGTGTGCTTGTATTTGGGCCTTTTGGGCTAACGGGCTGGGCTTGATTAACCGAGGCGGTTGGGTTATAATGTCCGCCTCGGTTAATTGATTAACCGAGGTGTTTATTTTAAGACAACTGCCTCGGTTAATATTGATTAAGCGAGGCGGGTATTTTAAGTGAGCCCGCCTCGGTTAATACATTTTGCGAGACGTTTTTTTTTAACCGCCTCAGTTAATAAAAAGTGACCGCCTCGGTTAATGACAGGCATTAACCGAGGCAGTTAGAAAATGTGCCCGCCTCCGAGGCAATTTTAAAGTGCCTCGGTAAATGAAATTTTGCAGTAGTGTTAGTCATCTCCAGAACCAATTGCTAGTATACCTCCCGTTTAGATTGATCCTAGCCGAACAAATGGATTTGCTTGTTATTATTATTGTGTTCCTCCATATACTGCAATGACATATAATATATACCCTATGCCTCCTCAAAGTTCAGATTTTTCATTCGATGTAGTGCCGAAAAATGGTTATTTGCAGCAATCACCCTATGCACAACCAAACCATGTAACACATCATATGCCGAATAACAGCAACTCTAATATGCAGAAGCCAAATGACGATCCTTGTTATAAAGAAATATGTGAAAAACATAAAAGCGATTCGGCTAACTTAGAGATAAAATAATTGTGTGTCAAAAGTCTTATCCTAAGAGTTTTGATGCTATACCATATCCTCACAATTTCAAGGTGCCGGAATTTATTAAATTCGCTGGGAGGATAGTAGAACTACATGGGAGTATGTTAGACAATTTAATGCACAAATAGGTATTCATGTGATCATTTAAAAATAAAAAAAAATTATACCATTATCTGGTACTGCTTTTTCATAGTTTTTAGCATTATCTCCTAATTCTATTCTACATGGTCTCAATTAGAGTCGAAATTTCACAACCAAAATTGGCACAGCTGTGCAGACCTGTATGACCGGTTTGGGTGATTTTTTTTTAAAATGCAAATTTGACTTCATGGTTGCGTAGATGTTGTCGAGATGATCAAAATGCGTATAGAAAACTTCTAATTTGGAGTTTAAATGAGAGAGTTATGATCTCGGGAAGACTCGACCCAGATCGGACTGGTCAGACTGGTCAGCCTAGTCCAAGTTAGAAGTTGTATTTTGACACGAAATTTGTTAGGGTTTCGACTTTTAATGGGGCAAGACCTTCCCTCCGTGTAAATATAAAAGGCCATACCGATTCAGGGTATCCAATCGATTAAAACTATATCAATCTATTACTTTTCATTACTTTTTTGTCTTCTCCAAGTTCTAACTTTTTCAATCTTGTTCTTCCTTCATCTCTACATCGTTTGAAGATGCTCTAGGCGATCTGCTGACCTTAGAGCAACCCAAAGTACGCCTGCCCCGCAACCCAAAGTACGCCTGCCCCGACAGGTCCCGTGCGGGCGTTCGTTAGATTCTTGTGGTGGTGCTCCGACGACACGTCTTCGCGTCAACAGATTGGAATTTCAAATTTAGTTTGCTTGTTTTCACGTTTCGGTGAGAGACGCGCCGGCAGCGTGCATGGCCACCGCCTCCGCTAGCCACCCGAGCTCAGCTCGGTTCCCTTATAATGGCCCCTTTAATTTTCTATGTTAAGAAACTCATTTAGTGTAACCATATACAATACAATAATTTGCAAATACCTAACTCACATATAATCCAATTGTTGGACCGCCTTTGAAGACAATAATGCTCCCCCAGCTCAGCAGGGCCTTGACGACGGCCCTCCCAGGGCCAGGTCGAGTGGCGATGTGGGCCCACTCTAAAAGACTTGTTAAGGCTGAACATACGGATATTAAGTGTACGTATACTTTAATTCAAAAAAAGTGTACGTATACTTTGTATTTGACCATTTTATCCTCGGTCAACATAATTTATTTGAGGGGTGTGATGGTATTTTGTAATAGGCCATTCCCTAGGGTCTGTAAATGCCATCGTATAAATCCTTCATGAGAGAGGAGATCAACCAAAGAAATCTACGTATCAATACCTGACTATATTGCCCCTTAACTATAAAAATCAGATATTTAACCCCTCAACTTCTCAAAACAATTTAAATGACCCCCTAAAGTGGTTTTGTACAGTGGGCAGACATTTTTTTTTGTTTCCCTAGATATAAACGGTAGCTCCAATGGTCGCATAGTGGATCCACAGTAACATTTTCCATACATGGGAAAGAGATGGGAGGAGCGATAAAAAAAAACTACTCCTTCCATCTCAACATACAAGTCATTCTAGATTTTTCCCAAGTCAAACTTTTCTTAGGTTTGATCAAATTTATTACGGGTCCCAATGCACCTCGTAGCTAGCAGGTCGGAACTAATAACCATCATTGATGACGCCCCAAGGTGACTAATTGGTCTATTTTATTGATCAAGATTTCTGGATTTGCTCGTGTGTGCCTCCGATATGATCGCGCTTAGCTTGCTGCTCCCAACCAGCAGCTAGGATCAAAACCCAATGACGACGCGTAGCAAGGTCAAGTCAATCGGTCCTCATTTATTCCTAATTCTATATGGTTATAGGATGCCATCCAGCATTACAGGCAGAGGCAGCCCAAGAACGCGGCTTCATTCCAAGAAAACAGTTGCCGGCCGCATTCATGGACGGCGGCGGCGTCCGGGTCGTCTCCCGGCGCATGGTGCGCCCGTTGACGCCGCCGCCGCCGATGGCGAACGGCAACGGCTGCCATCCACCCAAGGCGGAGGTCGAGGTGATCCACCTCACGCCCTGGGACCTACGCCTCATCAGCATCGACTACATCCAGAAGGGCATCCTCCTGCCCAGGCCTCCGGTCTCCGGCGCCAGCCTCGTCAACGCCCTCCAGTCCTCGTTCGCGCGCGCCCTGCGCCTCTTCTATCCCTTCGCCGGCCGGCTCGCCGCCGAGGAGCTTGGCGACGGCACCGTGTCCGTCTTCCTGCGGTGCACCGGCGAGGGCGCCGAGTTCGTGCACGCCGTGGCGCCGGGGGTCGCCGCCGCGGACATCGTCTCCTCGCTCTACACGCCGCCCGTAGTCTGGGAGTTCTACCCGCTGGCACGGGTTCTCGGCGCCGACGCCGCCATCGGACCGCTCCCCGTGCTGGCCGTCCAGGTCACCGAGCTCGCCGACGGCGTGTTCTTCGGCATGACCTTGAACCACTCCGTCGGCGACGGCACCGCCTTCTGGCACTTCTTCAACACCTGGTCGGAGATCCACCGAGCCGGCGGCGACCTGCGCGGCGGTCTCTCCACGCCGCCGCCGGTGCTCCAGCGGTGGTTCCACGAGACCTGCCCCGTGCCGATCCCCATGCCATTCCGCAAGCTGGAGCACATCGTGAAGCGATTCGAGCGCACGGCGGTGCAGGAGTGCTTCTTCACCTTCTCCGGCGCGAGCGTCAGGAAGCTCAAGGCCCGGGCGAACGGCGAGATGGCCATGGCCGGCACGGCCGACGCCGCCATCTCGTCGCTCCAGGCGGTCCTGGCGCACCTCTGGCGCGCCGTGTGCCGCGCCCGGCGCCTGCCGCCGGAGCAGGGCACGTTCTACTCGGTGGTCGTCGGGTGCCGGGGGCGCGTCGGCGGCATCCCCCCGGGCTACGTCGGCAACGCCATGGTGTTCGGCAGGGCGGCGGCCACCGCCGGCGAGATCGAGGAGAAGGGGCTGGGCTGGACGGCGTGGCTCCTGAACCGCGCCGTGGCGTCGTTCGACGAGGCGAGCATGAGGGAGTCGCTGGAGCGGTGGGTCCGGGAGCCGGACTTCACGTACGTGGGCAACCTGTCGTCCGGCGGCACGGCGCTGGTGACGGGGAGCTCGCCGCGGTTTGACGTGTTCGGGAACGACTTCGGGTGGGGGAAGCCGGTGGCCATCCGGAGCGGCGCCGGGAACAAGGTCGACGGCAAGGCGACGGTGTTCGAGGGGCCGGAGCGGGGAGGGAGCATGTCGCTGGAGGTGTGCATCGCGCCGGACGCGCTCGCGAGGCTCGTCGCCGACGAGGAGTTCATGGACGCGGTGAGCATGCCGGGGTTGTTGACCGCCGTGCGGCATTAATCGCATCGTTGACAAGCTGCCGTGATGCACATGCCCATGCATGACCGCCTCGACGGTTGATGATGAAGAATCAACACTCGTGGTTTGTTTATTTTGGCTAATTATTAAGTATACTACAACTGTTCCAAATTATAGTTCGTTTGACATTTTTTTACATTAAATTTGACCACTCATCTTATTTAAAAAAATATATGCAAACATTATCAAATTGAAGACACTCTTGGAGATTTTGTATTGATAAAGAAACCCACGACAAAAAAGTGATGTTTTGCACAAATTTTTGAACAAGATGAATGGTCAAATTTGGCATCAAAAAAGTCAAACTACTTATAATTTGAAACAGAGGGAGTATGTTGGTGTGTACTTGTTTCTTTAGTAGTTTTTGCATTGTGAGTCGTCAAACATTATTTGAAAATTATGAAGTTAGATGTCGTGTTTGAGGAGGTGTCACAACGATTATTACTAGTCTAAAATATCCATACTTGAGAGTCGTTGGCATTATTTCCCTTGGCATCGCCACCACTTCCAAAGCTCTCAGCAGGCATTATTTCCTTGCTCTTGAAGCAAATCTCCAAAAAGCTTAGCCAGTAAGTGCTCCTAAAAGTTGTCTGCATTGTGGTTAATTATATGTTAGGACGACGACGTTTATTGAAAACAATACCATTGTGCGATACCCAATATCATTGTGGTTAATTAATCCCCATAAGTTAATGCTTACTTTGTTTTAGAAAGATCCGATATCAGCACTGTAAGTTGGCAGAATCATGTCAAGGTGCTCAAGTGAAAGGTTGAGATTCTGGTGGTACTGGATGCGCTATCGTGCTTAATCTTCTCCTAAGATGGTCAAACGGTTGAACATTTCCTGTTTATTAATTTCAGAGCCCAATTGCCGGCTAGGGCTTGTCTATCTGACATATGTCGAGAAACGTGCTTTTACTTTGCCGGGTGCCTTGTTTAGGACTTTGTTTAGTTGTAAAATTCAAAATTTCAAATTTGTACATCGAAATGGAATCTTACATGCATGGAGCATTAAATTTAGACGAAATAAAAAACTAATTGTATAGTATGCTTGTAAATTACGAGACGAATCTAACGAGTCTAATTAGACCATAATTAGGCACTAAATTGCTATAATAATCATGTGCTAATGATAGATTAATTAGGCTCATTAGGTTCGTCTCGTGGTTTACATACGAGTTCTGTAATTAGTCTATATTTAATACTTCAAATGTGAAAAAAATTCCTTTTAAAAATTTTATACGGGCAACTAAATGAGTTCTGCAATTAATTTTATGATTAGTACAACTTGTAGTCGCACGTGAGATAAATAGACACTTGTAGATGTAACGGGCCTTTTGCGATGACTCGCATCCCAGTCGCACCTGCGGGTCTCAAAAGTGATGGAGATTGCCTCTCGGTCGTCGACAAACATCGCATGGATATAATCCTGCGAGCCAGAGCTTATGGCCCATGTTCCAGATACAGGTCGGCGGAGCTTTTTCATTTTTATATTTAAAAATAAAAAAATTTAAAAATATATGCCGGTTTGGAAAAATTGCGGAAATAGATGCCTGTCGATCTATATGTAACAAAAATAATTACCTATAGATCCTGAAGTCCGGTCGGCCGCGACAGGGGAGCCGGTCGCCCGCTCATGGGGCGAGGCAGTACGTGCCCAGTTCGACGCAGCCCCACGCGTTAGAGTGCATGCGCTCTTCTTTCTCTTATTTGCTCTCCGTAGCTGTTCTACATGCGCTTTTGTGCTCCTACTGCATGCGCATGCATGCTTACTGCAGCGCTACAGTTGGCACTTTGCAGTCACTCCTCGTGTTTTCTATCCTTTTTCTTGCTTTAGCTCCTTATCATTTATTTATTTTCCTTTCTATTTATATTTATTTATCCATGTATAACTAATTTGTTCGCAATGTCAAATTATTTGTTCGTTTTGTAGATTAAATTGTTTTGTGAATTTAATGTCAAATTTGTTCGTGATACACGAACAAATTTGACATTAAATTCACGAAACAATTTAACGAACAAATTTGACATTAAATTCACGAAACAATTTAATCTACAAAACAAACAAATAATTTGATATTGCGAACAAATTAGTTATACACGGATAAATAAATATAAATAGAAATATAAATAGAAAGGAAAATAAATAAAAGAGAAGGAGCTAAGGCCAGTGTTTAGTTCCCATAAACTTTTTCCAAAAATATCACATCGAATGTTTGGACATATGCATGAAGTACTAAATGAAGTCTATTTACAAAACTTTTTACATGGATGGATTGTAAATCGCGAGACGAATTTAATGAGCCTACTTTAATCCATGATCTGCAATAGTAATGCTACAGTAACCATCTGCTAATTATGGTTTGATTATGAATTAGTTAGGCTCATTAGATTCGTCTCGCAATTTACAATCCATCCATGTAAAAAGTTTTGTAAATAGACTTCATTTAGTACTCCAAAATAGTAAGATTCCGTTGCCAAAAAATTTTGCCCCAAAATTTTTCGTGAGCTAAACAGACCCTAAAGCAAGAAAAAAGATAGAAAACACAAGAGGAGTGACTGCAGGTGCCAACTGTAGCGCTGCAGTAAGCATGCATGCGCATGCAGCAGGAGCACAAAAGCGCATGTAGAACAGCTATGGAGAGCAAATAAGAAAAAGAAGAACGCATGCACTCTAACGCGTGGCCTGCGTCGAACTGGGCACGTACTGCCCCGTGGCCTGTCGCCCCATGAGCGGGCGACCGGACTTCAGGATCTATAGGTAATTATTTTTCTTACATATAGGTCCCTGTCGCTCCGTGGGTGGGCGACAGGCCCCCTGTCGCTCCGTGGGTGGGCGTCAGGCCCCCTGTTGCCCTCCCACCGGGCGACAGGCACCTTATTCCGCAATTTTTCCAATCCGGCATATATTTTTGAAATTTTTTTATTTTTAAATATAAAAATGAAAAAAACACTAGGTTGGCCCATCTTGCAGCCCACAAAGCCCAGTGGCGCGTAGCCCACTCTGCGGCCCACTAATATCGCACAGACTCCACAGAATCAGACAAACTGTGACAAGCGGAGGGTATATAAATTGCTGATAAGAAATCTCAAAAAAAAAATTGCTGACAAGAGAGTCTTGTTGTCTTCTTTAAGATATTGTTTACACCTGCTGAATTTGCGTCCATGCATGTTGTGTACAGCCATTCTTGACCTTTGTACCACCTACTCAGGGCAGGGAAGCGTCATTCTTCAATCTTCCACGCTGAACCGCTGAACATACACGTAGACGTTTAATGTTTTGCTGATGGAAGATTGGGCCATTGTTGGCAGGTGCAAGTGCAATCATGCATGTGAGTCGTCCTCTCTCCCAGCCCAGCCAAAGCCATCAGCTCCTTTTAATTTAATATATCTTGAGCCTGTTTGGATGGAGGGGTAAATAAAGTAAAAGAATGTACTTTTTACCTTCAACATCAAATACGAGGGTAAAAGGAGTTGAGGTAAGTGTTTTACCTCTCAAATTTCCTTTATCTCTCTTTGGTGTCAAATAGAGGTAAAATTTGCCTAGATCCCACCAAAAGTAGGGTAATTATTGCCTGACTCTCTCTCATGACTATCCTACCAAACCTAGCTACCTACTGAACATTAAATGTTACCCCCAACCACATTTACCCCTAATTCAAACACTTTTATGGGGTAAAACTATTAGGGATAAATGATAGGAGTAAAACATTTACCATGAGATAAATTTATCCCAAATCGTCCAAACAAGGCCCTTGTTACAATTTGATACTAAGCCTCGTCATTAAATTAATCTGCTTTAATTTTTTTGGACTATTGACTATGACATGCATATCAGCCATTGCCTAATGGCTAGTACATACTCCACTTGTGACAAGGATCGTCGTCTAGCTCACAACACGTTACTACAATTCAGCTACACAGTCATGGACGGCGGCGGCCGCGTCCGGGTCGTCTCGCGGCGCGTGGTGCGCCCGTCGACGTCGCCGCTCAAGGGGGAGGTCGAGGTGATCCACCTCTCGCCGCTGGACCTACGCCTCATCCGCACCGACTCCCTCCAGAAGGGCGTCCTCCTGCCCAAGCCTCCGGTCTCCGGCGCCGGCCTCGTCGACGCGCTCGCGTCCTCGTTCTCGCGCGCCCTGGACCTGTTCTACCCGTTCGCCGGCCGGCTCGCCGCCGAGGAGCGCGGCGACGGGACCGTGACGGTGTCCCTGCGGTGCACCGGCGAGGGCGCCGAGCTCGTGCACGCCTTGGCGCCCGGCGTCGCGGCCGCGGACATCGTCTCCTCGGTCTACACGCCGTCGCTGGTCCGGGACGAGCTCCACTCGTTCGACCCGGCTCGCGGCGCCGACGCCGCCGTCGAGGCGCTCCCCTTGCTGTCCGTGCAGGTCACCGAGCTCGCCGACGGCGTCTTCGTCGGCGTGACGCTGAACCACTCCGCCGCGGACGGCGCCGCGCTCTGGCACTTCTTCAACACCTGGGCGGAGATCCACCGCCGCGGCGGCGTGGGCGCCAGCTGCGACCTCTCCACGCCGGCGCCGGTGCTCCAGCGGTGGTTCCTCGAGACCTGGCCCGTGCCGATCCCTCTGCCGTTCGGCAAGCTGGAGGACATCGCGCGGCAGGTCGAGCGGGCGACGGTGCGGGAGGCCTTCTTCACCTTCGCCACCGCAAGCGTCACCGAGCTCACGGCGCGGGCGAACGGCGAGATCGCCGGCACGGCCGCCGCCATCTCGTCGCTCCAGGCGGTCCTGGCGCACCTCTGGCGAGCCGTGTGCCGCGCGCGGCGTATGCCGCCGGAGCAGGGCACGTCCTACTCCGTCCTCATCGACTGCCGGGGGCGCGTGAAGGGCATCCCGCCGGGGTACGTCGGCAACGCTGCGACGTTCGGCAAGGCGGAGGCCACCGCCGGCGAGATCGAGGAGAAGGGTTTGGGCTGGACGGCGTGGCTGCTGAACCGCGCCGAGGCCTCGTTCGACGAGGCGAGCGTGAGGGAGTCGGCGACGCGGTGGGTCCAGCAGCCGGAGCTCATGTTCATCAGCGACCTCACCTCCGCCGGCACGGCGGTGGCGACCGGGAGCTCGTCGTGGTCCGACGTGTTCGGGAACGACTTCGGGTGGGGCAGGCCGGTGACCATGCGGAGCGGCGCGGGGAACAAGACGGACGGCAAGGCGGCGGTGTTCGAGGGGCCGGAGCGGGGAGGGGGCATGTCGCTGGAGCTGTGCTTGGCGCCGGACGCGCTCGAGAGGCTCGTCGCCGACGAGGAGTTCATGGACGCGGTGAGCTTGCCGGCGTGAGGGTGGACCGTGCAGTGATCGATCACTTTTGCTAAATTGACAAGCTTATACTATGAAGTGTTGTGCAGTGCTTGCTCTATATTTGTTGGTGCATCGGTGTGAAATGTTTTTTGAAATTAAGGTCGTGTTTGGGAGTGAGTATTGATGTAATCATGCGTTCATGCCTTGCCACTCTTTTTCCAATATCATTATTATCTTGTTATTCAGCGCCCCATGCAAAACTGGAGTAAATTTGTTGGTCGCAGAAGAACAAGAACAGGTCTGCTGAAAACAATATTAACTCAGCTAATTATTAGTAGCGATGGCTGGACAGTTTCCTTCCATCATTTGTGATGAATTTTTTTTTGACGCGAATTCTAATGAATTTGTGATGAAGCTCCTTCCATGTCGGGTCATTACACAGCCAGGAGTTTCAGAAGAAACGTTTCAGCCTGCAGAGCTCAGCAGCCAAGCGCGGCGGCCCATGAGCATCGCCCCGGTTGTCTGGAAACGAATCTTATATGCATGGAGTGCTAAACGAAGTTTATTTGTAAAATCTTTTCATAGATGGGTGCAATTTTACGCGACGAATCTAATGAGCCTAATTAATTCATGATTGACTACAGTAATACTACAGTAACCATCCTCTAATCGTGCGGTCAAAGGCCTCATTAGATTCGTCTCGCGAAGTAGCGCAGGAGTTGTGGAGTTAGTTTTGTAAAGAGAAAAGTCCATTTGACCCCCCCGAACTCGTCACCGAATCTGAAAAGCACCCCTGGACTCAAAAACCAGAAATCTTACGTACCTAAACTTTCAATACCGGCCAAATTACCCCCCTTGATCAGGTCAAAGCTATTTCACGGGTGGCTGACGTGGCACATGTGGGTCCCACATGTCACTGGATTTTTTTGCCACATCACCTCCTCTTCCTCCCCCCTCTCACTGACTCAGTGGCCCCACGCGTCCGCCCTTCTTCCTCCTGGCGCACACGAGCTGGCCGCCCATGAACCCTGCTCCATGCCCGCAGGCCGCGCGCTCGGCGCGCCCCCACCCCCCCAAGCCGACTCGCCTGCGCGCGCCACCGCGTACCTGACGCGCGCGCCGCCGCCCGAGGCCGCCTTGCTCCGCGTCGCATGCCCCCCACACACGCACGCCCGCGCCGCCGCCGCTGTCGGATCCGCGCGGCTCCCGCTTCCACGCACCGTTGGACCCTTGCCTCTCCCCTCCCCGCGCAAAGCTTCCACCGCCCCTGCTCCCGCTCCGCCCGCGCGAGCCGCCGTGCACGTGCGTGTGCCTCCTGCACCTGCACGCCGCTGAGCCCGCGCCGCTGCCAGGCCTGGCCCGCTGGTCCCGCCGCGGGCTTCTCCTTTGCGCCCGTGCCGCGCGCCGCGTGCAGAGGACAGGAGAGGAGGGGGGCGCCACCGGAGGGGGGCGCCACCGGAGGTAGGCGCTGAAGGGGAGGAGACTGGGAGAGCAGGGGCGTCAGCGGCGGAGGGGGTCTGGAGGTGGAAGAAGGGCTGACATGTGGGGCTGCTCCGTTAGTGAGAGAGAGGGGGAGGAAGAGGAAGAGGAGGTGATGTGGCAAAAAAAATACAGTGACATGTGGGACCCACATGTGCCACATCAGCAAAACTACCAACAAAACAGCTTTGACGTGGTCAAGGGGGGTAATTTGGCCGGTATTGAAAGTTTAAGTATGTAAGATTTCTGGTTTTTGAGTTCAGGGGTGTTTTTCAGATTCGATGACAAGTTCAGGGGGGTCAAATGAACTTTTTTCTTTTGTAAACTGTCTTTATTTAATACCCGCAATTAATGGTCAAAGTTAGCTACAGTACCTAGCGCTACTAAACCAAACAGGACCTACAGTGAGGTTGGGCTGTGCGCTCAGGGGAGATCCTCCCTTCCGGAAGCCTATAAAGCCCACTAGATAGCGCACAGCCACGGTAGTAGATGTAGATGGGGGCGTTGTGACATACGGCGGTGGCAAGCACCATGACGGCGACATGCATGGCAGAGCTATAGCTCCATCCGTGACCGGACTACCGGAGCCATGACATCTTGAGGAGGAACGTGCAGCCGCCTTTGCTTTAGGAATTGGTGATTGGAATTTGATTTGGGAAAACATGACTCTTGAAGCTCATTTGTTTATTTCAGTTTCTTCGATTTCAACATAATAAAAAAATTCTTAAATGTGCTTGGCCAAAAGCTGATTCTCAAAGAACTCTAAAGTTAAATGTGCTTGGCCTTGAGCAATTTCGGGATAGGTCCAATCGGAAAATTCTTCCCAAGTACGCACGAGTGTGGATAAAGTGTGCAGGAAAAAATTTGTGTTAATCTGTAAGAACAGTCTATGTCCTAAAAATACCACCATATGTAAGTGGACCCGGCCTCGAGAAGGCAAGGTTACAGATAGGAAGGCCGGAATATTTGAATTCGATGATACCATGCTGAGCTCACATCTAGATCATCGTCGAAACCTTAGGGAGTGACTGGGTAACAATTGACTAAATTTCGTTTTTGTATCACTCAAATTTTGAACCAGTAGAAAAATGCCTCGTAGCAAGGATAGGATATGAAAATTAGGTGAGAACATAAATAAAATCAATCGATTGAAAATATATATAGCAACAAAAAATAGTGCCCGACAACACCACGTGACTAGACAATGTTCGAGTAAAACTTATTTTTGTCTCAATCGCACTTGAACCGCCCGGATTAGCAACACAGAGATCAATTGCAAAAAGAAAAAAGAATCATTTAGATAGACAAGAAATGTAAAAAATGATTGAAAACAAGGACTCAAAGAATCATTGGAGAGCCGCATTAGATTTTTCTTTTACTTTTATGATAATTTGTACATAAACTTATGAAAAAATGATAACTTTTATTTCAATGTGTGACAACTTTTTACTTTTAGAATAATTTGTACATAAACTTATGTGTACAACAACTTACTTCTTTTTTACTACTTATGTATGTGACATCTCGTGTATGTGATAACTTATATATGTGACATATTCTATTTTTGTAAGTAATAGATTATGCTTTTGTGGCAATTTTTTTATAACAACTTATAAATATTTTTTGACATGTGTGGCAATCTATATATGTATATTGTAGCAACTTCTTCAATAATGCAAAAAAATTATATATAAGTTGCTCCTAGTGCAAAAAGTCTTTAAATGTGCAAGTGGGATTTAGTTTTGTTCACATAACATAACGGTGCAATCAGTATTCAAAACGGAGATCATACGAAGAAGATAAAATATTTTTTATGAACAAATTGAATGTTAAAAAGCCTCACAAATATGCTATACGTGGGCAGGGTTTTCGAAACGGTTTGACCGGTAACAACCGGTTACCGGTCAAACCGGACCGGTCCGGTTTGTGAACCGGCCGGTATCAAACCGGCCAAAATTCAAAATTTGAATTTGAATTCAAAAAATGAAAAAATCCCAGAAAATTCCTAAAAATACTACACGGTGCGAAGAATCTAATTATGTAAAACTTTCTCAAAAATTCGTTCATTTAGCCTAGTTTGAGGAATTTTGAAGTAAATTCAAAAAAGAAAAAGAAAAAACACGAAGGCCCATTAAGGCCCATGGTGGTCTGCATGCTTAGATAGGGTTCTCTGTCACCGGGGGGGGGGGTCGTGCCCAACACTCGCTCCCTATCCGCCCGCATCCGCTCGCTGTCCGCCTCCCCGCCGTCCCCCAGGAGGCGACCGGCGCCCGCGGCCGGTTAGCTGCCCGGTTTGGCCGGCTTACCGGTGCCCCCCTCCCCCCCCGGATCCGACGCATACCGGTGCGCGTGGCCGGCTTACCGGCCGGGCGGAGCGGTTTACCGGTCGGTGTCGCCGGTAACCGACCCGACCGGGAGAGAAGGTAAGAGCTCAAAATTTTTGAGTAGAATGGTTGGTTAGGGCATATTTAGGTGTATGATTTAGAATATTAGATGATTTATTTTAGGATTTAGGTTATATTTAGGTGTATGGCTGAAAAGTTATAGGTTTTAGGTAAGATTTAGGTGTACTAATTTAGGATTTAGGTAAGATTTAGGTGTAGGATTTAGGATTCTATTTATATGATTGAGATGTTTTTGTTGTCCATTTATGTAGGTAGAAAATGTCTGGGAGAGATAGAGATGTTGTATGGGAACATGGTGAAAATCTTTATCCCGGATGGCGATGCAACTATTGTCGTACGCAGAAAGGAGGAGGTGGTGCAACAAGATTGAAGCAACATTTAGCTCACCGCGGGGCGGAGGTGGTCCATTGCAGGAATGTGCCACCTAATGTGCGGGATTTCTTTCAGCGTGAGTTGGATAGGGCAAATAAGGCAACTGCTGACAGGGCCCGAGAGAGGTTGAGACGGGAGAAGGCTGCAGCGGAGGGAAACTATCCCGGTGATGAAGAAGATGAGGAGGCTCAGGTGCAGCGTGCCATGGATCTATCGAGAGCGGAAGCAGAGTTCCGATGGGGGGTTGAACAGAGAGGAGGTGCATATGAGCGTGGAGGGGGTAGTGGTTCGACGAGGGGGAATGTTATGCAGAGGATGTTTCGAAGGTCCACTTCGCAGAGGGAGAGTCCTGTGGTGGAGGACTATAACTTGACAGCTGGTGGGAGAAAAGGAATGACGCAACCAAGGATTGATACAAGCTCCTGGACGCAGAAGGGTAAGAACGCAAAGGAAGCTATTGGTAAAACTTGGTCAAAGTTTTTTCATATTGCAGGAGTACCTGGAAGACAGGCTGACAGTCCATACTTTATCAACGCGGTCAGGGAGACACAGAAGTGGGGTAAGTTTTCTTTCATTGCAATGATACCTATGAGCTTACATTCTTGTATCTCGTGATTTTCATATGGTTGCAGGTGAAGGTATCGCATCACCCACTGGACGGGATATTGATGGCAAGTACCTTGATCAGAATGAGCAAGACTTGAAGACGAGGTACGTAAAGTTTCAGAAAGATTGGCCCTTATTTGGCATCACGTTGATGTGTGATTCATGGACTGGTCCGACGAGGATGAGTGTCATCAACTTTTTGATATATTGCAATGGGGTCATGTGGTTCCATAAGTCTATTGATGTGACTGGAAGAACTCAAGATGCTGCATATTTGTTCAAGGTAGTCCCTAAACATGTTCCATTCACATTGTGTATGTTTTGTCATGTTACTAAACAATCTGTCTTCCATTGCAGGAGATTCGAAAGGTGGTGGAAGAGATTGGACCGGAGAATGTCGTGCACGTAGTCACCGACAATGCTCGAACTACAAAAAAGCATGCAAGGAACTACTAAGTGACGTGTATGACCACATAGCTTGGACACCTTGTCTAGCACACACCGTCAATTTGATGTTGAAGGATATAGCTCGAAGGCCTGAACATGGTGTTATCATCAAGCAGTGTAAGCGAATTTCAAATTGGTTACACAATCATGGTCAGTTAAATACAATGATGAGGAACGCAATCGGTGGTGAGTTGGTCAAGTGGAATGCCACTCGATTTGGAACCAAATACATCTTCCTAGATAGCATCTATCAGAAATGTGATCGTTTCATGCAGTTGATGGCATCTACTGAGTTCCAACATAGCAAATGGGCGAATACCGAAGAAGGTAGATATACTCATGCAAGTTTTTCAAGTATGGAGTGGTGGGATGCACTGAAATATATCATCGACACGGTTCAACCAATATACAAGTTCCTTCGCTTCGCTGATCAGGACAAGAAGCCGAACATGTGTGAAGTCGTGATGGCCTACCAGACTATGAAACAGGAGCTGCAGTCTTTCTTTGGCACAAATGTTTCCACACTGAAAGAGTATAATGAGGTGGTGAACGAGAGGATGGGTGACGTGTTCATAAGCACGTATGTGGGTCCAGGTAAGCACACACGAGTCGTCTATTTTTAAACTCTATTGACATAATGCTTATTTGAAGTGATTTATATTTTGCAGCTGATGTCCTAAATCCGAGGTATGCATATATGATGGATCCAACTCAACAAATGTTTCGTGGACTCAAAGATACATTTCAGCGCATGATGGATCTCCATAGCTCCGTCCAGGCATTGCAGGAGTTTGACGTGTTTCGAAAGAAAGTTGGCGAGTATAGCAGTGAAATGGCAATGCGGATGGCGATGGACCCAAAGACATCCCCATGTAAGAGTTATTCCATATGAAATTGTTGTTTTCTCTATTCGAATATATTGCTTACATACTCGGTTGCACATGCAGCGTCCTGGTGGATGATGTTCGGATCAAGTACTCCAAAACTGCAGTACCTTGACATGAGGCTTGTTTCACAATGTTGTTCGTCCAGTGGATGCGAGCGGAACTGGAGTACTTTTGCCTTGCTGCATACAAAGATTCGCAATCGGTTGTCGCACAAGAAACTTAATAAGCTTGTCTATGTCAACTACAACCTTCGTCTCTGACTTGAGGAGGTCTCCGGCTCACTGATGCATGAAGAAGGTGATTTCATTGACCAGCTGGCCCATCTTTCTTTCTATGATGAGAAAAATCCGGTGCGGGAATGGATGGAATATGGTAGATCTAACCGGGCTCCAGTTCTGGACGAGGATGATGATGACGACGACATCCATCTCCCATCCCATATTGTCAGAGATCAAATAAACGTGTCAGATCTACGTGAGGCTACGGGGAATGATTCCATCAGCGATTGGGCATGTCAAAATATAGGTGACACTCACCTAGGGAAGAGAAAGTTGCAGAAGGGGCCTAAGAAGGGTGACCCGAAGCGTCGAAAAGGCAAAGAAACAGCAAAACCAATGAGCAGCGACACCGAGACTGATGATGGCGAAGGTGAGCGTAGTCCTCCGTATCAGGAGTCCGAGGATAGCAGCTCGGCCGATGATGGTGATGATGGTAACGGTGCTTATCCTGATGCTGGAGGTGGTGGTAGTGGTGCTCATGCTGCTGCTGCTGGTAGTGGTGGTGCTCGTGGTGTTCGTTTCACAAGTATACATTGTACATATAAATAGACACATATTTCTGACTATGAGTATTGACTACTAATTATGAAATTTGGTTGATTGCAGGGGAGACTCAGTTCACACATGCTACTCAGGACACCGACCATGGAGTACCGCACTCGTAGAGGAGAACAGGTGAACCGACGGACTATGACAGTCCACAGCACTCTTGTTCCTCCTACAGCGATTCCAGGCAATCTTTTCACTACCTCATTCCTGACATCAGCATGCAGCCACCGACGAGATGGGTGTACGAATGGGAAGACCCCCATTTTTATACTATGTTAGTTCAGGAATGGCAGACAACATCGGCGTGGACGGGCCAAACTTGACAACACTACAAGGCTGAGCTGCTTAGAGTGCGAGGTATCGCTTTGATGTCCACCGCCGAATACCAAACCGCGTCCCAAATGGGGGTCTTCCCATTCCTACGTTGAACTTTCATTTCATGTGTATATGTATATGACTCTGTATTTGTATGCATGCTTATTACTATTGTATTTGTATGCATGATTATAAATTATTACTTTGGTAAGATCATTTACATTAAAATGTGCATGGCTAATGCCGAAATTTCCTTTTATTTCACACCGGGGATCCATTTTTTAAGCACCGGAAAACTGCTCGAAACCACTGGTATACCGGCCAAACCGGCCGTTAAACCGGTCTATCCGGCCGGTATACTGGTCAGAACCGTTACAACGGGGAAATTTGAATTCAAATTCTCGTTTGGCCGGTTCCGACCGGTAACCGGACTAACCAGTCCGGTTAGCCGGAACCGGACCCCGGCGGTAAGGCGGGACCGGTCGGAAAATTTAACCCTGTACGTGGGTGGGAGAGAGAGCAAGCAAGGTTTGGAAAGCGCGAGGTGAAGGTTGCGGGCGGTTCCGTATGGAGAGGAGCAGAGTGGAAGGGATCGCGCGCTCCACCTCAGCGCAGGCCGTCACACGTTAACAGAAACGGGTTGTGGAAAAAAAGTAAACAGTTCAGCTCACGGTCCAAAATAAAATCAAAGTTTAAAACGGGCTAGGAATCGATATCCTTAAATTTTTTGGAAATAGGAAGGGATTGCTTAGGTCCACCATTAATTTATACTACCTCTGTTCTAGAATATAGCTATTTAAAGCTTTTTGAGCCAATTTTTTTCAAAACTTTAATCGTAGATGGTAAAAAGCTATAAAGGTTGAGAACAAAAAACTGATATCAAATTATTCATGATGAAACCAACTATCACAACATATAAAATTTTCTATTTAAAAATAATTATTTTAAATATACTATTGGTCAAAGATGAAAATGTTTGACTTTAACCAAGTTTGAAAGTTGTCATATTTTGGAATGGATGTAGTATTATTTTAGAAATGGGAAAGTTTCTGGCCTCTACAACCGTGTGTTGTGAATATTTGAGTCGTCCCGTATAATCTAAAAAAAATTTAAAGATAGCATTCTCATATAGTCATATGGTGCCTTAGCTTAATGCTTAGCCCGCCGCAACACATTTTTCTTCCTCAAAAAAAAAAGTCCAAATACATCTGCAACCTAGAAATTGCAACCCTCTGATGGGAATCCATAAAAGCATGCGACCTCACCTTGAGGTGGTTATGGTTTCCCCGCTAGTAGTTCAATCAGAAGCACAGTACAGAGACAAGGGAGAAGCCCTCCTCCCATTGACCGCTGTGGAGCGCCTGTAGCACCGGGCACGAACCGGCATGACTTTTATTGTTGCGTGTAAACTCGCATGCCTTCCCTGCAAGAGATTGCCGAGCCTGTTTGGCGAGCTTGTGCGCTTTCTTGTTGGCACTCCTTGGGATTTTGACGACCCATCTTCTGCCCGAGTTGCCGTGCGCCTGGAGAGTTGTGACAAGCGACTGGTTATCCAGGAACGTGACCTCCTCAAGGTCCAAGCGCTCGCAAATGACAACAGCAAGCTGCATAGCCAGAGCTGAAGCATCGAGACGGTCGGCCGGGTCGTTGACGTGTGCTTTCACGAGCACGCCTCGATGGTTTTTGTGTTGAGAGAGCCGAATGACCACACCCAGACCAGCTGGGGTTGGTCCCATGATCAACTTTTCTGATGGTATGGATGCGTCAACGTAACACTCGGTGACGTTCTGGTCGTCGCTTGCTTTAGTCGTCAAGGGGTTGTGCTTCTCGGTGGGGGAGAAGATAGTTACCAAGTTGGGTGTCCCAAGCGCTATCTGGAAAAAGAAATACTTAAAAATTTAGGGATCTAGACTAGATGTGTATTTAAGACTTTATGACACAAATTTGAAAATCAAATCAAAGATATTAACGAACCAAATGGACCACGAGTGTTTCTTTTAATAAAAAAAAGACAGCGAGAGTTGATACATGCATGCGCAGTAAACAAGCTAGTATGCATACAGCATAGTATAGTTTATTACCCCGGTTATTAGGCTCGGACCGGACTGCCGGTCGGACCGGAAGAACCAGAGACTACTAGAAAACGAGTCATTGGTCCTAGCCAAAAGTACCAGCTGTCGCTGCAGTCGATACTGCGGCTAAGTGCCTAGCTAGATAGAGTCTTTGGCACCGGATCATGATAAGACCAGGTGCTAATATTGGAGCATTGTCATCGGGTCGTTCTAAGGCCCATTGCTAATACTGAAGCATTGGCACCAGAACGTGCCACGACCCCGTGCCAAAGATTCTCGAGCCCATTAGCACCGGGTCATGGCATGACCCAGTGCTAATAACATACACAACCTTAGATACCGGGTGACCCTATCACCCTGTGCCAAAAGATGACTACAGGAAAAGCGTCCCAACCGCTGACCTGCACTTCCTGCGCGTTGATGTCGAGGTGCTTGGCGAGGAGGAACGAGTCAAGGTTGGTGCCGGAGCTGATGACGTTGGTGAGCACGTCGACGGGGTTAGAGACGATGAGCAGCAGCGCCTCCGAGGATGGGGAGTGCTCCGCCAGCACCGGCACGATCTTCTTGAAGAGCGCCACGTTCTGCTGCAGCAGGTTGAACCGCGACTCCCCGGGGATCTGGCGCGCGCCGGCCATGACGATGGCCAGGTCGGAGCCCCGGATCATGGCCAGATCCGTGTCGGAGACGAGGCGCGTGCGCGGCAGGAATGCCGTGGCATGTTGCAGGTCCAGCATCTCACCACGGAGCTTGTCCGGGAGCGCGTCCACCAGCGCAATCTCGTCGGCGAGGTCGCGCGTGAGGATGGTCTGCGCGATGGCCATGCCCACGTTGCCGGCGCCGATGACGGAGACCTTGGTCAACCTCCGGCGGTGCGCCGTGGGTGTGGCGCCGCCGTCGGCAACGGGGTGGAACAGTAGCGGATCTAGGGGGGGCTAGGTGGGCTCTAGCCCCCTACCTCCTGGGACACCATGGAGCCCCCCTGGAGCCCCCCCCAAATTTTTTTTGCGCCAACAATGGAGGAAGGGGGTGCTCAGGACTTCAGGTGCTCGAGGAAGAAGAAGCCTCAGTCCCCCTATACTTTATTCCTGGATCCACCCCTGGGGCGGAAGAAGCCCAAGGAAGCGCCGTTGGCGTCGAAGCCCAGCTCTGAGAGCGACGAAGCCTTCTTCATCTTTCCTGTGGCGGATAGTGATTAGCGAGGGCGGTTAATTACTAGTACTAGCAGTAACTTGCGTAGTGTTGGGGATCTGATTGAGGCAGGGAAGAGGCAAATCCTTTCCTGCTCTGCAAGAAAGGAAGGGGAACGTTGAAAAAAAGGGGGATGGGAGAAGAGAAATGACTGAAACCGCTTACCGGATACCACCAAATTCACCGTGTTGTTGTCGATCGAAGGGGCTCGAAGGGGCTGGAAGCCCTGAGATGGATTAACCCGTGTCAAATACAAAGAGGACCCTGGAGAAAGAAAAAAAACTACAACCCACACCTTCAAACACAATCTCCAGGGACTGAAAATTACACAGAGGACCCTCAAGGAAGATAAATTTCAAACCAAAGTCCCCGTGCCCCCACACTCCTCATCACAGAAAGTGCAGCGATGCATAGGCATTGTGCAGTGTTCATGATGATCGCAACATCCTGCCGTGAATACAAGCAGGTATACTACAGCAAGCGACAACAGCAATTGGTCGAGAGTGCGTCCTCATCTAATTCTCCAAGACGGGCCGACGAATGGTAAGTAACGTCAGAGTCCGGAGAAAAGTCTAAAGGCAATCTAGCAAGATGGAATTAGAATGGTAACAAACAGTGTTGCTTCTGTTCTAGTGATAAAACTATTCAACATCTATTTTTTGATTGCCATATAGCCAAGTTCCTTTGGAGGGTTGTACAGTTCGCCTTTGATTTAAATCCGCCTCTTAGTATTACTCATTTGTTTAGTAATTGGCTTAGGGGGTTGGAACCAAGTTAAAAAGACAACTTATTAATAGGAGTATTTGCTTTATGTTACGCCATTTAGCTTAGTTGGAATGAGGTGGTGTTTGACAAATCTCCAACTAAAACTTATTTACAGGTACTATATTGGGGCACCCATTGGCTTAGATTCTGAGCACAGCTACAAAGGTGTGACGAAGCCAAGAAGGTGGTATAGAAGGCATGTTAAACCATGGAGATCTTGGTCATGCAATTATTTGCCAACCATGGATAGAGGTTTAGGAATAGGATTGGTCCTTAATAAGCGTCTTCACCAAACTTTTGGGATGACTATGTCGCCATTTGTTTAATCTTGTTAGAATGATCGCAGACGAAAGGGCAACAAACTTTGTAATAATCGGTTGTAGTCTCTTCTGAAGTCAAGGCTGGGTACTCTTTCTCATTATCTAAAAATGTCCTACATACAAATATATTACAAGAGGCCACAAAACAAACAATAAATAGCATTTGGATCACGGATGGGGATCAGAAAAACAAAATCAAAGTGAACAATGAACTTATATACATACATGTCACACACATAAAATATGTAACACAAGAAACTATAAAAATTAAATAATATTTGGATCATGAATGGGATCAGGCAAAAGCAAAAATTGAAGTGAATCTTGAGAACTAAATTTTTCACTATCCCATGAGAAACAAACGCAGAGAGCATAAGTGTAGCCACAGGCCATGGAAGACAGAAGAATGAGCATATGTATTATTTGAGTAAAATACATGGGCGGTCCTCGAACTTGTCTTAAGGTGTCATCTAGGTTCCTAAACTCTCAAAATGCATTTTCAGATCCCTAAACTTGTTGCAAGATGTCACATAAGTCTCTAATATCTGAAAATGCATTTTTAGGTCCATAAACTTGTCTCGCGGTGTCATCAGGTCCCTAAAGTCTCAAGATGTTATTTTTAATTTAATATAAATATTGTTTTTTTACTTTAAGTTAATGAAAAGTTCTTTTGCTACTTTAAATTTAATTAAAAAAATTGCTATTTTAATTTTTATTGAGAACGAGAACAAATTATCTTAGTAAACTTATACAAAGCGCATACAAAATATAAATAGTTAGTTGAAAATATTCAGAATTAGCACTGATATCTCCATGTTAAACAGGAAAACTATAATATACATCGTTGATATGAATTGATCTAGATTAATCCACGATGTATGATTAATAAACAGATAATTCAGAATTAAAGTGGTCTTAGTGTTAAGATTTATAGATGAATTGGCTGAAAAATAGCTTAACAAACAATTCATTTTGAACACAATTAATTAATGGTAATTTTTAGAGATTTGAAAAATTCACCTTGAGAGTTTAGGAACCGAAATGATATATCAAGACAAGTTTGGGGACCTGAAGATGCATCTTAAGAGTTTAGGGTCTCGAATGACACATCTGGATAAGTTTAGGGATCTAAAATGTATTTTGAAATTTTAAGAACCTAGATGACACTTTGAGACAAGTTCAAGGACCGGCCATGTATTTGGACACCACACTACAGTCCCCCTTAGAAAACCTTTGTCGCTGAGCAGCTGAAGCGTCCCCTCTTTCGAGGTGACTAAATGTGATGCAAATATCAGTCCCAGGAGGCTGATAACACATTTATTACATCAGATGGTTCATTACCGTACAAACCGTCGAGGTAGTGGGCACTGAAGCACCACTATCATGAGAGACAACATAAGTACTACAAGCCACACTAAAATATCGACGAAATCTAAGATAACATCAGAGTCTTGCGCCATTAGAAGCTTCCTGTGGAGACCCGGAACCACAGGCAAGGTTGAGTGCAGGACGATCACCTACTCAACGTCTTCAGGCATGAAGTCTGGATCTTCCTCTATAAAAACTAAGCAAGAGTGAGTACATACGTACTCAACAAGTTCAACCACACCCACGGAGGGGGGTATAAACAGAAGATATGCACAGGATAAATGAAGGATAAGGCTAAGGTTTAATTTACGAAAAGCTAACACACGCAAGGGGGTATATTTTATAAAAGGGTTTACTCAAAACATTTCTTTAGTAATCGAATAAAAAGCGGAGTTGATCCTACACAAAGGACCCAAGTTTTAATGCTACCGGACTCTCCGTCCACAGTAGCCCACGTCACCACTGCCGGACGCTTCCAAAACAACTCACACCACAAAACCAACCATCCCAAATGCCTAGTGAAGTGACCATGCCGTAACTCGTCCAATACTGTAGACACGGCTATTCGAATACATTTTACACTCTGCAGAGGTGTGCAACTTTACCCACAAGTGGGGTACCACAACACGATCACCTTAGTGTTGGTGCAGATCCCAACAAAGCCATTACCCACCTTAGCTAGACCTGACTAGCCAACACGGGCTCCACCAAAGGGCCATTGACCTATCACTAAGGTTTAACCGGGGCATAAGTCACCACGACCTTATCTCTTCTCCTTGATCCCCCGTTGCTCTCAGCTCTCCTGATGGCTATCAGACTAATTAGTGGGGTTTATGCTAAGTTGTTGCCACACACAACGGTCGAGTGGTTTGCACGATAGTTGAGTTAGGCAAGATGACACATCAACTCGGTCTTTAACTGCGACAAGATGGATATCTCCCAACTTTGCTCAACCACACTGGTATGAGCACATCATTTGGCAATTCACACAAGAATGCCATCCATCTCATCTAAGTACATCATTTTTTTAGTTTCCAAATATTTCACATTTTCCCTTCCCACACACTCACACGTTTTCCTTTTATAAAACAAGTTGTACCATGTTCGTTGTGTTGTAATGTAAGCACCAGGTCCTAAACATTCTAGTAGCGATTAACGTCCAAATAGAATAACTCATATTTAGACATTAATCTAGGTGGTCAAGGAATGGTTATAACAAATCATGGGGTGACTATCTAACCATGTTTTCAGCAGTCAAAAACATATGCAGTTTTGTAAAACAGGCCAATGGGTTGTGTTTATAAAACTGGGTCAAATATGCAATCAAAGGGTGAGATTGAACTTGCCGTTTTCAAAGTCTTCCAGGAGTTCCTGCTCGTGGTACGGGTCTTCTGGCTCCGGCTCGCGGTACTGGTCTCCAAACTCCTCGGCGTTCTCTTCCTCAATCACTCCGTCAGCTACGAGCGAAAACAGCACAACAACAAGCAAACACAACCAAGCACAAACATAAAAATGAGCTCAGACGGAGATGAAAGTTGGAGGAATAGATAGTACATGATTTTATAGGAATTTAGGAAAAAGAATCAACTGAATCGGAGTTTGGATGAGTGAGATAATGTAGTTATAAGATTGGGTGCTTAAATAAATTTCGAAAATTGAGATGACATAAGTTGTATAAGGCTGTTAGCTAGGCTCATACGTGGGGTGTTTTTGGGGCTGCTGATTTGGGCTTTGTGGTTAACACTTGGGCTGGTGTTTTAGGGCTAGTGACGTGGGCACCTGGTCCACCACATGGTCCACCACAAGGCCCACGAGCATGAGCTTTTATGTGTTCACGGAAAGGGGACAGAACGACGACGTCCTCAGCGGCGGCGCCACCAGTACCCCCGGTGGTAGCTCACCGGAGCTCCGCCGGAATCAAGCTATAGGCCACCGTTTTCAAATCCGAGGACATGGGGAGAGAGAAGAGGGCGAAGGGGTTTCATTCCGATGACTCCGGGCAGGGGAAAGCGAGCGGAAGGGGGTCCGCCCCGAGCAGCCATGGCTGCGGCCATGAGAGCACGTGGGAAGCTCGCTGGTCGCCCGGAGATGGAAGGGCTCGGCTTGGGCCATGTTGAGGAGGGTGTGGGAGTGCTCACCGTGGAGGGAATCGAACCAAGACGGCCTAGGAGAGGAGATCGACGGGACGGCTCTGTTCTCGGCGAAGAACAGAGCAATGACGAAATTGGAGCCAGGAAGAAGATGAGCGGCGGAGCAGGACGGCTCGGCGAGCTCGGTGGTGGCGGGGAGCTCAGCTTGGGGTTCCCTTTATAGGCGAACAACAGCGAGCTGTGCCAACGCTCCACCGGCCGCCTTTAATGGAGGTGCTGTGGCCGGGCGGCAGCTACCGAGTGTCGCTTGCGGCGCGGTGGTGCTGAAACGACGGCGCGCAGGCGGAGTAATGGCGCGGCAGAGGCGGCAAGCAGTGAAGGGACGGGTCGGGCAGGCGCCCTGGGGTGCTCGTGCGGTCTTGCGCGTGGGAGGCGAGGCTGAGGTGCTGTAGCGCATGGTGGCGGCCGGCACGGCTTTGGCCCGGCGAGCAGCTCGGCGTGGTGATGGGACGCTACGCGGCTCGGCGGCAACGGCTTGGCACTACGCGGGTGGCGCGGTGCGGCGTGCCACATTGCCCGCGAAGCTTGCGAGCGAATCCCGGCTTTTGCTCGCCTTGCGTCGCGCGTGCTATGGCTGTGCTGCTGCTGTGTACATGTGTGGGGTCGAGCTAAGCGAAGGCGGCGGGGGGAGGGGGGGACGCAGTAGTGAGATGCCCACGTATGGTGGCTGCTGCAAGGATTGCTTGTGCGTGTGTAGCTTGCCTGGCTGATGAGCTTAGCTCGCGTGCATGCATGGGTGCGATGCCTGACGTGCTGATGCTAGTGCTTTGTTTTTGCGTGCTGTGTTTGCTTGTGTGTGCAAAGCATGCAGGTGCTGCTCGATAGGGCTCAGCCGGAAGATGAAGTAAGAAGTATTAGCAGGAATGAAGCTGGCTAGCTTGATTGTTTGATTAGAGGAAGAAAATAATTAGGTGGTGATTAGGCCAAAGAGAGATTAGATGACACGGGAGTTGAACTTAAGAGATAAATTTTGCAATAAGTTTTGAAAATAGTTTTTGAACTCGAATGATTTTTTCTAATGTGAATTTTCGGGCTGTTACAGCAGCCTTCCTCTACAGTACCTAACAGATTGACTGATCTCGATTAAAGAGACTGATGGGCGGGTCGGGCGGGGAGGCCCCTATTCACAATATTCTGACATCTAAGTAACAAGTTTCAGGCTTGAGAGCCAAGTGCTGTCAACACGGACACAAAAAAGCAGAGCGCTGTAGCCTCTTAAATGTATTCATAGGGTGTTAGTGTGCGTGCGTGTTGTTGGCGTCTTCCTTGTACTGTGTGATTCTTAAAAAAACAGAGCGCGGCGCCAACGAATCCATTGGAGCCCATTAGCCGGTTGCGGATCGGTCCAGTTAGAATGTATTCATAGGGTGTTAGTGTGCGTGCGTGTTGTTGGCGTCTTCCTTGTACTGTGTGATTCTTAAAAAAAATAGAGCGCGGCGCCAACGAATCCATTGGAGCCCATTAGCCAGTTGCGGATCGGTCCAGTTGGCCGCCCTCCACTCTGCAGCGTCTTTTTTATTTTTGCATTTTTCAAAAAAAATTACAGAAATATATTTTTGATTTTAGGTTTTACAGTTCTGTACCCCTACCGCCTGGCAGGGGGGCGGCAGGGGGCCTACCGCCCGGCAGGTGGGCGGTAGGGACCTATATGTAAATAAAAAAAATTCGCAGAGGTCCGTGGAGGGAGCCTGCCGCCCCCCTGCCGGGCGGCAGGCCCCCTGCCGCCCCATCAGTTGGCGGCAGGGGGGCGGCAGGCTCCCACCACTAATATAAAACTCCGTCTCTTCCCCCTGCGCCCTCATTTTCTGCCCACGAGATCCAGAGAGGGGAGGAGGGTGAGTGAGGTAATTCCACCGGCGAAGCCCTGCCGGATTTTGGATCCGAACCGCAGGTAACTAATATTTCTCAACTTTGTCATTCCAGATATTTTTTATATTTAATTTTATGATTAGTATTTTTTATTATTGTAAGCACTTAGGGTTCGAATTAGTGGTTATAATTGAAGGCATAGTATATTTGTAGATATTAGATTAATAAAAATTAAGTCTTTGCATGGCCAGATATGTCGAGCAAAGTGGTATTTCAAGTTCATTACGGTGACTTCTATAGAATTACTCATGATTCCTATGGAGTAAATCTATCAGCATTGGAAAGAAGACAGTGCAGTCTAGACAAACCCCTAGAGAGGAGTTTTGAGTCCATACGGAAATGTCTTCACAAGATGTTCAATGTGAATTCAAAGACTCATTTGCTTACGGTTCATACCTTGACTTCCTGGGAAGCTAATGGGGATTTCTGGGAGTTGACGCATATAAGTAGTACGGAAGAATGGCAACATTACATGCACGCAGCTCTTGAAAGTGGGTGGCCTCTCGCAATGGTAATTCAGATTCACCAGAAGACCGGTGATTTAGGTGAAGGGTCAACACACACAACATCTGACTGCAATGAAGAGATGGAAGAGGATAAAGAAGAAGAGAACGTGCAAGCTCCAGAACCAGAACCAGAACCACAAGGTTTAGCAGATGAAGGCGAGCGGATACCTGGAATTGTGGAGGACATGGAGAAAGAAGACCATGATGCACAAATAATAGAGCAATGTGGGGACTCATTGGACGATGAGGACGATGAGCGCTTCCCAGTGCTAGGTGAATGGCGTAAAGAGGGTTTTGGTAATCCAGTAGTACAAGATATTAGATGTCCGGAGTTTGAATACAGAGTGAATGAGGTCATACAAGGGGCAAAGTATCATACCATTGAGGATGTGAAGGATGCTGTGAAGCTCTGGGCTGTATCTCTGAGGAAGGAATTCAGAGTACTGAAGTCTAGCAGCAAAGAATATGAGGTGAGGTGTGCAGATAGAGACTGTACATGGTGAGTGCATGCATACAAGGGAAAGTTCAAGACACACTGGGAATGTTCAATTGTTACACCACATACTTGTAGATTGACAGGTGTAGTGGGACATCATTGTAATATCACATCAAGTTTCATGGCTAAGAAGATGTATGGGGTGATTCTTGACAAAATGGATTATGAGCCTGCATTGATAATTAGGGACATTGAACAGAATTTCCAGTATGTGATCAGCTATGCAAAGGCTTGGCGGGCTAAACAAAAAGTATTTGAGATGAGGTTTGGCACTTATGAAGCATCATATGACAACCTACCTCGTATGCTTGAAACAATTGTGCAAAGAAATCCTGAAAGTGCTTTTGATACATACAGTGTACCGAGCTTGTCAGGGGGGCCAAGCATTCTGCTGCGAGCTTTCTTCTGCATTGGAGCATGTGTGAGGGCATTCATTTACTGCCTTCCTGTTCTGTGTATTGACGGCACTTTCCTGACAGGGAAATATTGGGGAACAATATCGACGGCAATCGTAATTGATTGTAACAAGCAGATAGTTCCCATCGGCTTTGCCTTTGTTGAGAATGAGAACACAGAAAGTTGGTACTGATTTCTTGAACGTCTGAAGATTCACGTTGTTGCTGGAAGGCCTAATGTTTGCCTTATCAGTGATAGGCATGCAGGTCTACTTTCAGCTATAAGGCAACTCCAAGAAGGTAGTCAATTTTCACCTCCTATATAGCCAGATGTTGTCAATAGGTGGTGTGTGAGGCATATGGCTGCTAACTTTTATGAGCGGTTCAAGAATAAGGATCTGATAAATTTGTTCAAGCGATTGTGCACTCAGAATCAGCAGAGGAAGTTTGATGCTTTGTGGGGTATAATTGATGACATGAGTGCTGAATTGCTTAAGAGCCAGGCCTCATCATCCAGCAGGAGACGTTCTACAGATTCATTAGTTGGACATGCTAAGCCATTTTCACAGTGGATTGATGGTGCGCCTAAAGAGAAGTGGTCACTTCTGTATGACACAGATGGGAGACGTTATGGGATCGAGACGACCAACCATGTTGAATGTTACAATATGGTAATGCGTCGTGTTCGTGGATTTCCTCTTGTTGGCATTGTTGAGTTCATCATGTATGGATGCATAAGGTATTTTCGGGAGCGATACGCATCAGCCGCTCCCTTACTTAATGATCCAGGAGTGCATTTTTGCAGAAGGGTCAATGAGTACATGGAGAAAAAAATTGAAAATGCTAGATTTCACTCAGTCATATCGATGGGCACAAAGGAGCAAAGATTTGAGGTATCATGCAGGGACAGGAGCGGACAGGGTGTCCGCAAACAAAGGGTAATTCAAGAAGTTTTGATAACCATTGACGGGAGGGTGTTCTGCCGATGTCAGAAGCCAAAGATGCATCACTTACCATGCTCCCATGTCATCGCGGCTTGTTCTGTATCTGGGTTAGATGCTGCGTCATATGTTTCTCAATATTTCACAAAAGAAGCCACAGCACAGACTTGGTGTCATGAGATATACGGCATCGGTATTCTAGGCCCATTCACTCAAAAAAATCCCCATCCAATTCTCATCCCTGATGCAGCTACGAAGCGGGGCATAGGCCGACGGCAGACACGTCGTATCCGGAACAGAATGGACGAGGCCGAGGCTGGAAAGAAGAAAAAACATTGCAACTTGTGTGGAGCGGACGGTCACACTTACAAGAAGTGCCCACAGCTTTCAGTACCCAATGTTGCTGCCGAGGCTGGATCTTCCGGGAATCCGACGGATGGATCGGCTCCGCCTACAAGAAATCGCCGCATCTAGTTGTGCATTTATTTGTGTGTACGAAATTAAGTATATTGTGTATGTACTATGCCTAAATGTCTTGTTTAACTAGTTGGCAGTGCGTATTTCTATAGAATTTGGTTGTAATGAATGTAACCTTTAATGTAATATCTTATGTGGTATCTTGTTTAACGTTATATTTATATTTCGTTCATTGTATCAAATTGGTTAGCCCCAAATGTTTGGACACATGGTTTGTCGCCACCTATGGCACAAGCCACCACATAATGTGACACATAGAAGATAGCTAAATGAGTACACATCCATGATACTGAAGAATCCAAATTATTTCAGTACAATTTGCTTCACAATCTAGACCGATGAACAATATATGTTACACATTATTTCATGAAATCATCTAGGTAGTCACGCACAGGGGGAGGAACATCATCTCTTGGAGGCCATGGTTTGGGGGGGCATGAAGTCATCTAAGTCGTGATCCCAGTTAACAGAACTTGGTGCTGGAGGTGGTGCAGTTTGACTTGACGAACCTCTTGACTTTCCCTTTCTCTCTTTTATGGTTCTACTTTCATGTACAGAGGGAGGAACATCAGGTGTTCGAGGCCATGATTTGGGGGACATGAAGTCATCCATATCGTCATCCCAGTTAACACAACTAGGTGCTCGAGGTGGTGCAGCACGACTTGACGAACCTCCGGTCACGTGTTCTTGCGGAGGCCGAGAACTATGACCCGAAGATCTTTTCCACCTCCTTCGTCTAGTTT
Organism: Panicum virgatum; assembly: GCF_016808335.1. Taxonomy (NCBI): domain Eukaryota; kingdom Viridiplantae; phylum Streptophyta; class Magnoliopsida; order Poales; family Poaceae; genus Panicum; species Panicum virgatum. The sequence goes on along the minus strand of NC_053141.1, from coordinate 1,496,455 downwards.
GCGGTATAACTCCACCGAAGATACATACCAATTTTTTGAAATTTGGTATCGATTTTTTAATCAACTCCGTGTCCTCGGGGTAATCCTAGCATATAATTACACAATAATTTTACTATTTCGTCAATATGGATTACAAATAACGGACGTGATTAGAACTGAATAAGAGTTACCTTAATGTGCATCTCATACACCTCTGGCCGCATCCATATCTTACAAGTAGTTTGTAAGAATCCAATAATATGTTGATGATTCGCTAGTTCACATACCCTCATGTATATCTTCCTACGTTCTAGCAGGTATTCCTTTAAATCTTGCATTGTAATACCTCGAAATAATGTCAAATATTTAAACTCAACTAATTTGGACAACACCATCTCTATCGTACCATCCGCTAATTGATCCAACTTCTTACTGATTACAAGACGTGTCATGATCTCAAGAAATATACTGGATTTTTCTTCGGTCCATGAAAATCTATCAGAATTGGAGGCAGACATTGGCTTATGCTGCAATAACAGTAAGGTACTGTCATTCTAAGTTTACTATTCTATATTTCACTATCCAAAAACTAAATCTATTCTAATTCATGATTATTTTAGAAACAAGTCTATAATAGTTGAGAAATATTGGTTACCTGCGGTTCGGATCCAAAATCCGGCAGGGTTTCGCCGGTGGAATTACCTCACTCACCCTCCTTCTCCCCTCTCTGGATCTCGTGGGCAGAAAATGAGGGCGCAGGGGGAAGAGACGGAGTTTTATATTAGTGGTGGGAGCCTGCCGCCCCCCTGCCGCCAACTGGTGGGGCGGCAGGGGGCCTGCCGCCCGGCAGGGGGGCGGCAGGCTCCCTCCACGGACCTCTGCGCAATTTTTTTTATTTACATATAGGTCCCTACCGCCCACCTGCCGGGCGGTAGGGGTACAGAACTGTAAAACCTAAAACTAAAAATATATTTCTATAATTTTTTTTTTGAAAAATGCAAAAATAAAAAAGACGCTGCAGAGTGGAGGGCGGCCAACTGGACCGATCCGCAACCGGCTAATGGGCTCCAATGGATTCGTTGGCGCCGCGCTCTGTTTTTTTTAGAATAACACAGTACAAGAAAGACGCCAACAACACGCACGCATACTAACACCCTATGAATACATTTAAGAGGCTACAGCGCTCTGCTTTTTTGTGTCCGTGTTGACAGCACTTGGCTCTCAAGGCTGAAACTTGTTACTTAGATGTCAGAATATTGTCAATAGGGGCCTCCCGCCCGACCCGCCCATCAGTCTCTTTAATCGAGATCAGTCAATCTGTGGCTCTCAAGGCTGAAACTTGTTACTTAGATGTCAGAATATTGTGAATAGGGGCCTCCCGCCCGACCCGCCCATCAGTCTCTTTAATCGAGATCAGTCAATCTGTTAGGTACTGCAGAGGAAGGCTGCTGTAACAGCCCGAAAATTCACATTAGAAAAAATCATTCGAGTTCAAAAACTATTTTCAAAACTTATTGCAAAATTTATCTCTTAAGTTCAACTCCCGTGTCATCTAATCTCTCTTTGGCCTAATCACCACCTAATTATTTTCTTCCTCTAATCAAACAATCAAGCTAGCCAGCTTCATTCCTGCTAATACTTCTTACTTCATCTTCCGGCTGAGCCCTATCGAGCAGCACCTGCATGCTTTGCACACACAAGCAAACACAGCACGCAAAAACAAAGCACTAGCATCAGCACGTCAGGCATCGCACCCATGCATGCACGCGAGCTAAGCTCATCAGCCAGGCAAGCTACACACGCACAAGCAATCCTTGCAGCAGCCACCATACGTGGGCATTTCACTACTGCGTCCCCCCTCCCCCCGCCGCCTTCGCTTAGCTCGAAATTAAGTAATACAACAAATTTTTAATAAAATACTAAATAAAACATAACGTAATAAACTTATAAATGATGCACAACAAATTACATATTATATAACTTCAAATTCCAATTACAACAATAAAGTTGGACATATATTTGGGGCACATATTACAACAAATATTCGTACGCCAAGACGAAATCAGTTTACGACATATTAGTTCTTAATATTACATAATTTAACATCGAACATGATTGAATAGCGAATAACACAAATGACAATCATCATCGATCACATAAGGCCATCGTTGTTAGGACGGCGGCCACGACGACCCGTTGCCTGCGGTGCCGGATTTGGAGCAGCTTCAGATGGGCCCGCTCCATCTGTGCGTCCACCATAACTCAATGCCGTACAATACTTGTACGTATGACCCGTCTCATGGCACTTCGAGCAGAGGCGGACATCTCGACCAGCCTCCGATCGATCCATGTTATTTCTAATGCGTTTCTTCTTGCGTCGGCCCACCCCTTGAAATATTTCTGGATCTGGATCTGGAATGTAAGTTGCATTGTGTCCAGGATCAGTTATGAAGTCTCCAAGGATGCGAAACCCATATATCTCGTGCCTCCAAGTCATCCAAATAGTTTCCTTCATGAAGTAATTTGAGACATACATACGAGCCTGTAGTCCACCAGCTTCAAAACAGGCAGCAATGACATGTGTGCACGGCAGGTGCAGCAGCTTTGGCTTATGACATGAGCAAATACAAGCATCAGGACGGAGAACACACTCCTGCATATGCTTCTCACGCCAGCCCCCATTCGGCCTTTGTCCCTACACATCACCTCGTACGGACGTTCCATAGAGCCAACTGGAGTCACCCGATGTAAACGGGCCTTTTTGAAAGCTTCCTCCATATGCTCCGTAACCTTGTATCCGTAAACTTTGCGATTATCGACCATATCTTTCTGTGCCACAGCGTAACGGTCCCTGTAGTACTCGCAAGTGCGATACAAGAAGAACTCCACGATCCCAACAAGTGGCAATGATCTTACACCACGCAGCACCCAATTGTATACCTCGGCTAGGTTCGTAGTCATTAAACCGTACCTAGCACCTCCTTCATCAAACAGTAAAGCTCATTTCTCTTTTGGTTCGTGCTCAATCCACTCAGAGAATGTCTTAATTGCCTTTCTCCTTTTGCGCCTAACATTCGGACCGTCCAAGCCCACATCTTCAAGCGAGACCTGGTCGTCGTCCTCTGTATTGACAGATCTCTTCGCTAGCCCGCCGTTTGCTTTTTTGTTAGCTCATCCAATTTTTTCCATAGGAAGTTGAATTTCCTTTCCTGATTCTGGCTGCATAACCGCTTGAATAGCTTCATAAGAATTTTGTTCTTGAACTGGGTATGAAAGTTTGCCCCCATATGCCTCATGCACCACCTACTCTTTAGGTCCGGCCAAAGTGCAGTCCTACTACGCTCAGTAGAACCATTCTGTATGTCATCGATTGCTTGTAATATACCCTTGTGCCGATCATGAATCAAACACACGTTCTCTACATCTTTGACAATCATCTGCTTCACCCTCTGCAAAAACCAATACCAAGTATCCCCTGATTCTTTCTCCACAAAGGCAATTTGCCAAAGGCAACAATTGTCTGTTACCATCAGCTGCAACAGCTGTGAGGATTGTACCTTTATATCTTCCTGTCAAAAATGTCCCATCTATACAAATGACTGGCCGGCAGTGCGGAAACGCCTCAATGCAAGCGCCCAAGGCCAAGAACGACCGTTGGAGTACCTGCTTTCCAGGCTTCTGGGCACATGGATACGTTTTCAAGTCGTAGTAGCTACCAGAATTTCTAAGACATATAGTGTGCAGCAATGCCGGTATATTGTGATACGAAGCTTCATACGCCCCCCACCTCATCTGCAGCGCTTTCTGTTTCGCTCTGTAAGCTTTGTTGTAGCTAATTTTATATTTAAACTCCTCCTCAACAGCACAAATAATTGACTTGGGTTCATAACTAGGATTGTCCACGATCAAAGGATACATGTAGTTAGCTATGAAACCTGCACTGAGGTTGCGGTGCTGTGGTTCTAATTGCTCAAGCAGGCATGTGTGCTCCACAATTTTTTTAACCTCCCAGAAATCCTGCCACTTGCCCATAGAAGTATACACCCTGAAAGGACATTCGCTTCTCACACAACGCACGTCATATGTTCTCGGACTGCTCTTGAGAACTTTGAATTGTCTTCGCAAAGAGAGAGTCGACCAACGTTTTATAGCTTCCTTCATGTTGTCACTGTTAGCATACACCGAACCGATGCATACCTCATTTTGCCTGTACTCCCAAGACACCGCTTCACCTTCATTTACACTTAATTTTGAAAATTCATAACCGGACCAATTGTGTGGGACATGATAATCTCCGTCGTCGTCATCATCATCATCCGAGGAGTCATCATTCATTGCATTGTGCTGTTCTTCACCCTCCCTCTGAAACTCTTCAACTATCTCTGGAATGTTTTCCCCTTCATCAGCCTGACCAGTTGCTTGACGAGGTTCGTGTGCAGCATGTCTATCATCTTCTAAAATCTCAAGTTCACCATCTTCTTCATGAGATTCATGCATCGTCTCAGTTTCTTCGGAAACTATATCTCCCTGGCCTTCATGATCCCCGCCCGTTTCAGTTCTAAAACTAATCTTCTCGAATGCTTGAACAAACAACACAAGCGGTAAGCCTCGGCTACTACTTATATTGACATAGTTCCTCCAGTTTTGCGTCCCTTCAAGCGGCAATAGCTCCCAAAATACTGGTTCCCTTCGACTAACCACTGCCATGACAGAGATCTCATGTTCATCTCGACTAAGGCCAAAAGCTCTAAATAGCCAATTGGATATTGAAATCCAAGTCCTCTCTCTAGCTCGAGGTATTTTTTTGTGATTGAGCTAAACTCTGACAAATCTACCCCTTCAGGACCATATCTAACTTCTCCTGACCCATAGAACACTTGAAAATACAAATCATCTGACATGCCTGTCAATATTTACGACAATAATTACTCTTCCTTAGAATTTAATCAACGCTAAAAAATAATTCTGCTATTTTTGCATATATCTTAATTATTTCTTTACAATTTTTATTACTGACAATAATTTCTATTTTTCTGTAATATAATATTAATTAATATTATTTTTTATGCGACAAATATGTCTGTTTGAACTCATTAATATTTTCAATTATATTCGTATGTAAACTAATATTTTCAATTACATGTTCTACGATATATCGTAATAATTTATTTTCGAATCACTAATATTTCTACATATAAAAAATAATTTCTACACATCAAACTATACTCAAATAATTACACACTAAAAACTATTTCTACACATAAAACTATATTCAAAAACACTAATATTTCTAATTCTAATCTACAAACTATTATTAATAAAATTAGAATTTAAAATGTACCTGCGCGCGCCGTCTAGGTGCGGCGGCAGGCGGCCGGGAGAGCGCTGCGAGCGCCCGGCGCGCGTGCGGGAGCCGCGCGGTGGGCGGGCGGGCGGCGGCGCGGGCGGAGCGGGCGGACGGCGTCGCGGGCGGAGCGGGCGGGCGGCGGCGTTGGTGGCGCGGGCGGAGCGAGCGGGCGGCGGCGCTGGGGACAGGCGTGCGCGGTTTAAAGGGCCGGACCTCATCCGGCGGTAGGATCGCTCCGCGCTGGGCCGTGGTGGGCCGAGCCTTACCGCTGGTTGAACCGCCGGTTCCACCTACCGCCATTTCAACCGGCGGTAAGGCTCGGCCCACCACGGCCCAGCGTGGAGCGATCCTACCGCCGGTTCATCCGGCGGTAACAACCTTCCGCCGGATGAACCGGCGGCTGGGTGACATTTTTGAAAAAAAAACCAAGATATATATTTTTGATAAATCGAAAAAAAAACTCAATTGAATACGAGTCATCGAACATCAAGATCTGGACGTGAAGAGAAAAGTGGACACGCTCCTGTAGCCGACGACCAACGGTGAGTTGATGGTTGATGCCCTCACGCGTGCAAAGCTTTGTGCTTTGCTTGGGCGATGGCCGCGCCGCGTATCGTTTTCTCATGGCACGATCGTGGCCGTGGCGCCCTCCACTCGAGCGCGCAAGAATTCCCTCACGACAAGGAAGGAGCCCATCAGGCCATCAACCTTATTAATTGATTTACGCATTTACCCTTATCGATCCCCCTCCCCCCCCTTTTCTAAAGCTGTTTACTAGCGGTAGACCACGATTTATTATCAATATACAAGAAAATTTCTGTTTCGAACCCATTTAGGTTGTTGTAAATAAAATCACTCGAGTATAATATAATACAAATCTTGCGTTATCGTTATCGCATAGTACGATGAAGATGCGCGACAATAATTTGATTTTCCGTGTGACATTTATCATGACAATTAAAGTTTGTCTAGACTTTTTTTTCACCCTTAATTCAAACTGCAAATCCTTGAATTTAATCCATAAATCATGGGTATTTTAAGTGTAGAGCGCACTCAAATATTGAGTTGGCCAGGAAGAGCTCGTCCGGGAAGAGTAACACAGCACAACAGGCTAGCTATTTTCATTAAACCGAAAGACAAAACTAATTCAAGAATATATTCTGTCAAACAGAATGCCAAAAAGAAAGTAAAAGTAAAAGTAGGTGAAAATGACAAAATAATAAGGAATGGTAGTATTCCTAAAAAAATAATGGTATTACCGTAAAACCGTCAGAAATTTGAAGGGCAAAGTGGTCCCTTCCAAAGCCCTACCTTTCCGAGAATAAACGAAACGAAACGAAACGATCCTCACCTGCCCACCTCCCCCCGCCGTCGTCTCGTCTCTCTCCACCGCCGCTCTCCCCTCCCCTCCCCTCTCTCCCACTCCTCCAGACCCCCCCTCCCTCGCGCGCGCGCCGCCGCCGCCGCGAGATCCGCTCCGCGCGCCGCCGCCGCCGCGAGATCCGCTCCGCGCGCGATGTGGCGCAGCTGCGTCTCGCGGGGCCTCTCCAGGGCGAGGGCCTCCGCCTCCAGGCTCCTCTCCACGGCGCCGGTACGACTCCTGATCCGCCTCACTCCGCTCGACCGATCCAGTTTCCTTTTCCGGATCGCCCCGTCCGCTCGGTGGCCGTCGGTCGTGGAGCCGGCGATTTTCCGTGTGGTCCGGACGGGACGAGAATGCCGCGACTGATCCCGTTCGTTTGCAGTCGTCCTACACGGTGGTGGACCACACGTACGACGCGGTGGTGGTGGGGGCTGGCGGCGCGGGGCTCCGGGCGGCGATCGGCCTCTCCGAGCACGGCTTCAACACGGCGTGCATCACCAAGCTCTTCCCCACGCGCTCGCACACTGTTGCCGCGCAGGTAACGCTGCTGCGCCTGCTGAATAGCTGCTATTGTTTGCTTCGAGTCTCACTGAAAGGCTTCTCATGCGCTAAGTAATTAATAAGGTTTTTCTGAGGATCCTTATTTGGTTGGTGGCATGATTTTAGGGTAGTTGTCTGCTAGTTGATTAGGTGTCATAACGGTGAAATTTCGGTAACTGGATCTGAGCAAGCTTCACCACTAGGTTGCATTGCATCCATTCTGTTGCAACGAGCAGGGATGCATGGGGCATCTGCTCTTAGTTGAGCAGGATGAAGCGTGATGTTGGGCTTTCAAAATTCGCTGTCAGTTAGGGGTGGGAAAAATCAAGTATGTAGAGATTTCAGTTTTGTAGGGAGTAAAGAGAACCATTTTCATGTATGTGTCAGGATATGGAATTTTTGCATTAAGTTTTCTATTTAGTTGTCTCTTTATCATGTTGCCTGCTATTTGCACCTCCATACTTTGTATAATCACATCGGCCTACCAGCAGCAGCAGTTTTGTTTTGTTAATTAGATCTGAGGTTGGATGTAAGTTTTGTAGCATTGACACGTGAATATTTGCTCTAGTACCATTCGCTGTCATATATGAGCTTTAGTTATGCATTGACTTGCAAGAATGTTATCAGGGAGGCATAAATGCTGCACTTGGAAACATGACTGAAGATGATTGGAGGTGGCATATGTATGACACTGTTAAGGGAAGCGATTGGCTTGGTAAGCTAATTTATCATAATTGGATTTCATTGGAAAAGCACTGACATCTTTAGCTTAAAATAGTTTTTCTTAATAAGGGTTAACAGGGAATGATATCTTCAAGCAATTATCCAAGTTTCATAAGTTTTGACAATTTTTTCTTTTTTAATTTGCCATTCTCATCCATTTCCAGGTGACCAGGATTCTATTCAATATATGTGCAGAGAAGCACCAAAAGCTGTTATAGAGCTTGAGAACTATGGATTGCCATTTTCAAGAACCGAAGAGGGAAAGATATACCAACGCGCCTTTGGAGGACAGAGCTTAGATTTTGGAAAAGGTCATAGTTCTGGAACTTGTTTGAAATGCACCCTCTCACTTATTGTAGTCTGCTTGCTCTAACTGTGTATCATCTTCAGGAGGACAAGCCTACCGTTGTGCCTGTGCTGCTGACAGAACAGGACATGCTATGCTACACACACTTTATGGTCAAGCAATGAAGCACAATACTCAGTTTTTTGTGGAATATTTTGCATTAGACCTTATCATGGACAACGAAGGTAAGAAAGTTTTTTTTATGCTGTCAAATTCCTTTTTACCTAGTACTTCACACCGCAAGACTTAAAAAGGTGGATCAGAGAAGGATTCCATAGGTTGTTACTAGTTGATCTATACCCTTTTCTCAAGCTTCAGTGCTTTGTTGGGCTTACATGATTGTAGCACTTTTATGTCTTAACCCATTATTGCTGTGTTGGTCTCTTTTAATCACTATGGTGTTTCATGAACCTAGGTTTGCTAATAAAACATAGCAGTTCTTTCTAGTAGTTAGGGTACTTGCCTATTCCTATAACTGCACTAATTTTCATAATTTTATCACATGCCTATATTTTTCTTGCTACTTGATTGGGTGACATGTGAAGCTTAAGCAGTCCTTGGTTAAACTTCTATTAGTGAACTTGCATCAATTTCCAGGTAACTGTCAGGGAGTCATTGCCTTAAACATGGAGGATGGCACCCTTCACCGTTTCCGTGCTTCTAATACAATTCTAGCCACAGGAGTAAGCCATCTTACAAATTTGGGGTACAAATTGTTTGTTTATGTCGACAATAGTGATGAGTTTGCTTTTGCTTTATAAACACAGGGTTATGGCAGGGCCTATTTCTCAGCAACCTCAGCACACACCTGTACTGGAGATGGCAATGCTATGGTCGCACGTGCTGGTTTACCTCTTCAAGTGAGTCTTTTTATCCAGGGCTGTGTTATTAGCTATTTGCCCATGTTCCTGTCCTGACCATGCATTGCCTCATATGCAATTGCAGGATCTTGAGTTTGTGCAGTTCCATCCTACGGGCATTTATGGTGCTGGATGCCTTATTACTGAAGGTTGTATATATCCAACCCTTTTTTCTTGTGCTTAGCTTAGGCAATTCATTTGTTTGTAAACAAGTCTCTTGATGGTATATTTCTGCTTGTGAACGGTTTTCTTTTGCTGACAATTATATACTTTGTTCTCATTTTGTCATCAGGTTCCCGTGGTGAAGGTGGTATCCTTAGAAACAGTGAGGGTGAACGGTTCATGGAACGATATGCTCCTACCGCAAAAGATCTTGCTTCTCGTGATGTTGTTTCAAGATCGATGACAATGGAAATTAGAGAAGGCCGTGGTGTTGGTTCGTGCTACACCACTAATTTCATATTGGGAACTAGAGGTTTTCCTTCCTCATGGAACTTATTTTTTCGTCTTATACTGTAGGGCCATTGAAGGACCACATTTATTTGCATCTGAACCATCTGCCCCCTGAGGTTCTGAAGGAAAGGCTTCCTGGTATTTCTGAAACTGCTGCCATTTTTGCTGGTGTTGATGTCACCAAGGAGCCAATTCCAGTTTTGCCTACCGTGCACTACAATATGGGTGGTATCCCAACAAACTACCATGGGGAGGTTTGTACTGAATATGTAGTAAACATGATTAGTATGGGTTTTTGCTGGTATTATAATAGAAATTCTATTCTATTGTTCTGCATAACAGGTAGTGGATATCAAGGGTGATAATCCAGATGCTGTTGTTCCTGGTCTGTTGGCTGCTGGTGAAGCTGCATGTGCATCTGTCCATGGTGCAAATCGTCTAGGCGCAAATTCACTTCTTGACATAGTTGTTTTTGGCAGAGCTTGTGCAAATAGGGTTGCCGATATTTCTAAGCCAGGCAAGATTTTTTTTTTCTTGGTACTTGGTAATTTGTCGCCTTTTTTCTCTTCCTCACGCTCCTAATTGATGTTGCACCGTATTATAGGTCAGAAGCAGAAACCTCTTGAAAAAGATGCTGGAGAAAAGACCATAGCCTGGTTGGACAAACTGAGGAATGCCAATGGGTCATTGCCAACTTCCAAGATCCGTCTCAACATGCAGCGTGTTATGCAAAATAATGCTGCTGTATTCCGTACACAAGAAACTCTTGAAGAAGGTATTCCTCATGTCCTCTGTCTAGTTCTACGCTTTGCTCTACTGAGTATTGTCACCTGTCATGATAAACTGCTGAGAACTATTAATAAAAGGAAATAACCAGGACACAAATGACTCAACAAGTGCTGGTATCTGTGGAGAACAAAATCACCATCTATTCTCACCAACCTTTTGTTTATTAGGTTGTAAGCTGATTAGCAAAACATGGGAGAGTTTTCATGATGTGAAGCTCAGTGATCGGAGTCTCATTTGGTATGTTCAATCTTCCTCAATCCTCATAAGAATTGGTCAACTTATCTGGCTTGTTTGTTTCATTTTTCATCCATTTTATTCTTTTGTGATTTGTTTTCACAGGAACTCTGACTTGATAGAGACCATTGAGCTGGAAAATCTGTTGATAAATGCATGCATAACTATGCATTCAGCGGAGGCTCGGAAGGAAAGCAGAGGAGCTCATGCTCGTGAAGATTTCACGGTTTGCAGCTGATCTCTCTGTTTCCTTTTATACTTTTTCCCTTTTACTTCTACCACATGCTTATATGTTATGAATAATCTTTTCTCCCCTCCATGTTTACAGACAAGAGACGATGAGAAGTGGATGAAGCACTCACTGGGGTAAGTATATCTGTTCATTAAGCCTCTTGAAATATTGTCAAACAATTTCTCCTGTTGTTGTGCTGCATCATTAACATGACAGATGTTGGGGCACCACAGAAACCGATCTATAGGCTAAAGAAAATAAGTTGTGGTTGAATGAATGTAAAACGTACTTGTAAATCATTAGAAACGTATATCATGCATCAGTAGGTCATTAAAAATGAAATCTTTTGAACATAAATTCAACAACCAACATCTATGGTGACAATTCAGTAAGGACAGTTAGATTTACTGATGTTACTTCTTGTACAGGTACTGGGAGAACGAGAAGGTTCGCTTGGCGTACAGGCCGGTGCACATGAACACATTGGACGACGAAGTCGAGTCATTCCCACCAAAAGCGCGTGTGTATTGATTGATTCAGGCCTGGACACCTCAGGAATTCTCTGTAAGGTGTTAATAAAGCAGGAGATGGGCATTCCTGGCTGAGAACGTGACCAGTATTCCGTCCTTTTTTCTTTTCACTCTGTATCGTGTAATTTGATAGGAATAAAGAAGAAGAAACACATGCTAATGCCTGACCGACGTTTGTGTAAATGAAATTTTGCATGGTTGGTAATGCTCTACCTGGTGCTCTGAACTCATGCGTGTGTTGGCTGATTCATGTTAATCTGCATAGTGCAGTAGCTCTGTTCAATTGGTCCTTTGGCTGTTTGGCATTGGCAACCATATATAAATGCGTTGGAGAACGGAGCGGCAGCACTCCATTCTAGTCCTTTATCAGGTGCTGGGATGATCATTCTTGGTCAACACCATCAAATCAGTCTTGTAGTCTTGCATATATGATTTTTTTTCTTTTCTTCAAAGGAATCGTTTTCGCCATCTTGTATCTTCTGGATCTCAATCGGTTGTGGTTGGTGAATGCGACCGCCGGACACTAAAATAATAGGAAAAAATAGCACCGCAAAATCATAGTCGCATGTCTTTTTGCACAACGAATTCATCGTCGCGTTGGAGGAATGGAGGTGTTCTCGAAGCACACCAGCCTCCACTGAATAGGGGTGGGCATTTAAAACCCGAAAAAACCAAACCGAACCGAACCGAACCGAATAGACCGAAATGTCGGTCTATTCGGGTTCTCGGGTTCGGGTTCGGTCCACACTTATGGTTTAATTCGGGGTACGGGTTCGGGTTCGGTTCCTAACCTCCAAAACCCGAATAGACCGAATAACCCGAAATTCATTCAAACTCTTAGTATGTCATGATATCTTATGTGATTTTTGAACTTATTAGCTAATAGTTGTTATCTCATCTTAATATTTGTATGTCTATTTCATTATGCTATTTTTTCATAGTTACTTATCGCTATTACTCGTACTTCTATTTAACTATTCATTGCATATATTTTGATGGAAGATGAGAGTGTGTTTATTATTCGGTTAATTCGGTGGACCGAATAGACCGAACCGAAATATTCGGTCTATTCGGGTTCGGTTCCTAATTTTGTCTTTAAAATTTCGGTTCTCATTTTTTGAAATCCGAAATTCGCAAAATCCGAATAGACCGAACCGAAATACCCGAATAGACCGAATGCCCACCCCTACCACTGAAGAATAACGGTGATGGGGGGCTCTGCTTCTGCTTGCCACGGCGTCCGCGTCGTGTCCTGGCGCCTGGTCCGGCCGTCGAGCAACCCGGGATGCGTGGCGGCGAGCCCGGAGCCGGAGACGGTGCACCTCACGCCGTGGGACCTCCAGATGCTCACCATCGACCACATCCAGAAGGGCGTCCTCCTGCCCAAGCCGCCGGGTCCGGGCGGCGCCGGCGACGAGCTCGTCGAACGCCTCGCCTCGTCCTTGGCGCGCGCCCTGGCCCGCTTCCACCCCTTCGCCGGCCGCCTCGCCGTAGAGGAGTCCGGGGGAAGCAGCGGCGGCGACGACGACGGGACCGTCACCGTCTCGCTGCGCTGCACCGGCGACGGCGCCGAGTTCGTGCACGCCGTGGCGGCCGGCGTCACCGTGGCCGACGTCGCGGGGCCGCTCCTCGTCCCCCGCGTGGTCTGGTCCTTGTTCCCACTCGACGGGCTGGTGGGCGCGGACGCCGCGGCGGGCTCCCGGGCCCGGCCCCGCCTCGCCGCGCAGGTCACCGAGCTCGCCGACGGCGTGTTCGTCGCCATGTCGCTCAACCACGCCGTGGCCGACGGGACCGCGTTCTGGCACCTCTTCAACACCTGGTCCCGCATCAGCCTGAGCACGGGCGGCGAACGCGACGAGAGCGCCATCCCCGTCCCGCCGCCGGTGCTGGAGCGCTGGTTCCCGGACGGCTGCCCCGTCCCCGTCCCCCTGCCGTTCGGCAAGCTCGAGCACATCGTCCGGCGGTTCGACGGCCCGCCAGTGGAGGAGTGCTTCCTCGCCTTCTCCGCGGAGAGCGTCAGGGAGCTCAAGGCGCGAGCCAACGCCGAGGCGGGCGGCCCGGCGGCCATCTCCTCCCTCCTGTCCGTGCTCGCGCACCTGTGGCGCGGCGTGACCCGCGCCCGGCGCCTCCTGCGGCAGCAGGAGACGTCCTACACCGTGCTCGTGGGGTGCCGGGGGCGGGTGCGGCGCGTGCCCCAGGCCTACGCGGGCAACGCCGTGGTGCGCTGCGCGGCGAGGGCGGCCGCCGGCGAGGTCCTGGGCAACGGGCTCGGGTGGGCGGCGGCGCTGCTGGGCCGCGCCGTCGCGTCGCTGGACGAGGCGGCGCTGGTGGGCTCCGCGGCGAGGTGGCACCGGGACCCCAGGTTCGCGTCTATTTGCTTGACTTGTCGAGCTGTCCAGGATAGAGACGAGTACGTCGCTCGGTAGCTTACTGACCAGGTCTCCGATTCGGAAGCTGTTTCGTAGAACATCAGAGCAGCTCCGATCCGAGTGTCCGACTGCGATCCCTGTTCGAGTTCCATTGGACTTTGGACCAGCTTTTGCTATACGTCTTCCATCTTTGATATTTGTCCCGGCCGAACAGATTTGGCGATGTTGGCCGTCGTTGCACCAACAATTCAGTAATCCGGGAACGTTAATAGCTGGGAACTATATAAAGCATTCACGATTTTCAAAATCCACGTGTGACGTGGTTGGACGGGGTGCATGTGTCGCCTGGGTTTTGTCTACCCGTTTCGTGCTCCACTGCTCCTGTTCTGCCTTCTTCGTTTCGGGCGGGGGCACGGGAGACATGGAGCGTCCACAAGCTGCTGCACGGGTACAGTGAACAGGACTCCAGGAGTAAGCCAGCCATTGCGGCCGCGAAGGCGGTGAAAATGGGGCATCTATTTCTCGCGCAAGCGAGTGCAAGCTGATCCATCGCTGAAGCATCTCTCGCCGCTTCGCCCCCGCCTCCGGCCATCTTCTCCGTCTCTAGCGGCTTCCGCCGCCGGATCCACCACCCGGTCCCGCTCCCGCCCGGTCCCTGGCCCACCGGTTGTCAAACTGCCGCCCCCAGCCGGCGGCGGCCGCCCTGCAACCCACCACCGCCGGTCTTCTCTACCACCCCCACCCCCCTCTTCTAAGGTCGGCGGTGACCACCGGACCCCGAAGGCCCGAAATCCGGCCACCGCCGCCACCGCCTGCCCGAGGAAGATTGATGAACAGCGGCCTTCTTCTGCGACTCACGCGACCCTACTGACGCGCGCGATAAATAGATTCCCCGAGGAAGACTGCGGCCGCAACCAAACTGGCATATACTTCGATTGAGTTCACGTGTCCCGTTTCTGATCAGATCTTGTGCACTTTTTCTTCGTCTGCTAGCTAGAGGAAGTAATACTTTCATTCCTTAGAAAATTTGTTCTGAATTAATGCTCCAGCATTGCTCTGAAAGATCAGGAATACGAGGCAATATGTTGTAGAGGTGGAACCAATCGGACCCAAACCATGATCGAGCATCACGCAAATCATAACAAATCAAGCAAAAATGGTAAAAATATGAAATTAATTTTTTTGGATAGGTTATATCCAGATATACAGAAGAAAATTATTCATTCTTGTGAAATAACCTTTTTGCCCCTGCTAGAATTTAAATTGTACTTAAGCTGTTTAATTAGTTTCTATAGATCCGTTAGTCCAAAAATTATAAAATTTATGCAGTAGCTTACTTTATATATGCGTAATTCACTGTAAAACTTTTATATCCAGAAGACATTGTTTGATATGTTAATTATTTTATCCATATGCTAGTATATTTGTGAGTTAATGCATATTTATGTTTAAGAAAAATCTTGATGAATTAAATTAGAATACTTTATCAGTAGCCATACCATGCTAGCTTCAGTTCTACACCTGAACATATGCAGGATCTATACTTTAGCGAATTTATTTTGCTCAAGACAAATAAAATCATATAAAAACTATGCAAAATATCTTAATGGTGTCCTTGTATGTTAGGCCCTGTTTTACATTGAATTGTCTTCTAAGTATGTACTTGGGTAATTTGTTGGCTTATTTTATGCTCGATTAATGATTTTCCTATGAATTACGATATCATATCCACATGTACTCATTATATCATGTGCATAAATGTAGAAACCGTAGCCGAGGAAGCCGTATACGAGTTGGTCGCGGAACCTCAGGAACAAGCTCAGGAGGAAATTCACGAGAACCCGGCCCAAGGCCCGGTTGACCCTAGCGCAGAGCAGCAGCTAGAAGACAAGCCCCGGAGCATAACTTATTATTTTAAATTATAGAATATTATCTATCTATTTATCTATTTTTGCATTAAGTTACTAGGCGTTTGTGGCAGCCCCGCCTAAATTAATCCGGCTTAAGTGCGCTAACCATCATCAAAACGACAATCAGGGTTAACACACACTTAAAACGGAGTAATCCGGCAGTGCTGTCGGGTAAAATCCCGATTAAACCACTTGAACAGGATCGACAAAGCAGTCCAGAGAATGTAACATTCCACAAATTTTACAGCACAGAGTATGAAATTGAATTATTATTACAAACCAAGTTTGAATTCATAAAAGTATAACAGAGTTCCAGAGTGACGGAAAACGAATGATAGTCTAGCGACGAAACAAGATGTCATGATGAAGCCCGTACATGACATCAGCCACATCCTCAGATGTACCACCTGAAAAACAAAGCCACAAGCAAGGCTGAGTATACTAATACTCAGTAAGGCTTACCCGACTAAGGGTATACTTAGCCCTTTATCTAGACATGCAAGGCTTTTGGCTTGAGGAGTTTGTTTGCCGAAAAGCAGTAAAGAGTAGATCCTTAATTTCATATTTTAGCTTTCAGGTTCTAGTTCAATTAACCATTCTAGGTGAGCATCTATCCAATAGCATACATGGTGGGAAACAATTATCTTTTATCATCCAACCAAGCATATTCATCATCATCATATTTCACTTCTTACTCTATGTGGCAAAAGGGTTAAACAGTCCCAAACCGTGAGAAGCGGACGATTCGAATCGAATTTGTTAACCTGGCCAGGCAGACCTAACACACACGCATGGGGATCGACATCTCGCTTCGCCCACGCGACTTTTCCCTTCAATTCCCGCTGCACAGAACAGGCCCACCGCCCTCGACTACAAGAATCCACGCCACGGTATGGCGCCGGGTCGTGAGCCTCCTTGCACCCGCATGTGGCCGCATGAGAACAACGTTCAAAGACGATGGGAAGGTATGTTCCGGCCTCGGTGCAATCCAGTACTTAAGCTTACCGATTACCATATTTCTCGGCATGTGGTTAGTACGTTCAAAAGCTTAACCACCACTACCACACACTGCGGCCTTATCCATTTTCACTAAACAGACGGGGTATCACAAGTACCACAACCCCGCCCGTGAGCCTTATAGTTGCAGTATGTAGTAGACATTCAATTCCTATAGTTCTCGCGAGTGACAGGAAATCACTCGACTTCTACCGAACCATTAGCCTAGCCATCTAGCGACCTACACAAACTAGTGTTCAAGCATAGGTACCTAGGATTATGCAGCTAAGGTTCCGAGCAACTCCTGTAAACTTAAATGCGCAAGTAGATAGAAACAATAATAAGTTGCATAAATTTAAAATAGATAGGACATGCTCCGGGGCTTGTCTGGGAATAACACTAGGTCAGTGTTAGTTAGAAGGTGATTGCTCGGCGAGCATCTTCTTTTGGCCATGCACATCGGGATCCATCCATCCATCTTCTAGACGTGTCCACCATTCACCGTCTTCTGGCTCGGTTCCAACATCACATCCTTCACATGGTACATCTATCGTACCTAAATGAAATGCAACAATGCATATATATGAATGCAAAGTTTCGAGTTGCTCAACAATGTAGATGTTATTATTTTTCCTTCACGATAAAGTTATAGTCCAACAGGATGTGAGTTTGGATGTGAACTTCTTAATTATCATCTCCTGGGAAGTCATTTATACAGTAGTAATTTTATCTATACTAACTCATAAAAGAGCTGGGTGTGTTGCTTTTCTTTTATATTAGTTCAGAAAAAAAAATGCAGAAAAAGTTTTTTTCATCATATTAACAAATGGAAAACAAGAGAAAACTATAACTAAAGCTAAAAGCATAGAATGGTGCTGGTATTGTTACGAGAGAAGCTTTACTGGGTCACTAGTGTGCAACAAATTTTCAGGTCATTTGATGTATCAAATAAAACATAAAAACTCATGAATCTATTACTACTAGTGTACAAAAACAAAACTCTAGGGTAAAGAATGCAAGTTCTGGTAATGAAATTTTACCAGTAGGTTAGATTCCTTAATATGAGCTTGTGGTAAAGTTTTCATAATTTATTGATCTATACAGCAAGCATAGTAATTTAGATTCCTTTCCTAGCCATTTATCTAACTACAAATCTACAAAGTAAACTACTTATTTTTAGTGCCTAAAATTTTACAGGCATGATCATGTTCTGAAAACCAAGCTCTAGTAAAAATATGAGATTTTTCTAATGAAGGAAACTAGGGTTTTTGATTTACAAAGTTTATTCATGAATAAATCAAAAGGACTAGTGATACATTACTAAAAATTCCCAAAATTTTTCTATAGCATCTAGAAACTAAAGTAAGGTTTATGTAAAAATTTCAGCTCAGGAAAACTAAAATAGAACCCTGTGGATTTAATTCTATTTAACATAGGCATAAACCAAGATCTAATGAAACATATAGCTATAGTTGTCAAAATGTCATCAAATTTTACAGTAAGCTACTCATCTATGGTATAGCATACTGTCCAAAAACTAGCCTTAGTTCATGACTACAACAGGAGATACATTTGTGTGCTATTTAATCTAATCTTTATACTAGATTAAAATAGAAGCATAATATGAACATGTGACTGTAACAAAAGTTGTAGGTTTTGATCTAAGGATTCCAAAACATTTTAGTTTGCATTTTTCTGATTTTTCTATGATTTTATATGGAATTTACAAGTTTGCTGTTTTTGAAAACAAAAGAAAAAAGAAAACGAACTTTTGCATCTAGGCCCCTGGATTTCTGTTTCTTCTCACCGGAGGTCCTTGGCGGAACTGGACAGAACGCCGTTTTCCGGCGAGGAGAGGCACCGGAGGTGGGGGGCTAGGTTGGGGAAAAGGGTGAGGGGGCTCGTGCGCACCTACCGGTGGTCTCAGTTGGGGCCGAGGTGGCCTGTGGCGGCCTGTCCGCGGGCGCCAGCGGCCGGCGGCGGCACTCCGGCGAGGGGGAGGTGGCTTGGCTGGGCTTGGGAGCTCCGTTGGGGCGAGGTGAAGCCGTTCCCGGGGTTGATTGGAGCTGTGGGAGGGCAGAGGTGGGAGCTCGACGTGGAGCGGGCGGGCGGCGGCGGTCTGAACCGCGGCGGCGCCGTTCCAGTGGGTTGGGGCGGCGGTGGAGGGGTCGGGAGCACCAGTGAGCCGAGAGGGATTCGTTTCCGGAGGTGGCTCGGGTCGAGGGAGGGCGGAGGAGGGGGCTCCGCGTGGAGGCCGTGGGCGGCGGCAACCATGGTGCGACGGCGAGCTCCTGGGCAAGCAGAGGGGAGGGGGTCGTGGCCCCGTAGGTAGTGCTGGGCATGAGGAGAAAGACGAGTTGGGCACGGGTGTGCTACCTGGGGAAAGCTATGCGACCAAGGAGAGCGACGGCGAGGCGACGGCTGTCGACGACCGCGCGGGCGGCGTGGCGTGTCACCAGGTCATCGAGGACGCGCGTCGTCCGTGGGAGATGCCAGAGAGGGTGGTTTCGACGAAACCAGGGGCGCCGAGGACGGGTTTGGCCGGGAACACGGCGCGTGGCTGGCGGCCAGAGACGGCGCCGTTCCCAACGTTCGCCGGCGTGCGAACGCCGGGAGGAAAAAAAGAGTGATAGAGTTGAGGGCAGTTTTGTAAATAACTCGAAGTTCATAATTCCAGTTTGTAAACTCAATTTTTCTCCCTAATCCAAAGGTCAAATGAAAAACTTTTGAATACCAAACTTGCTCAAAATTTCGAGATCTACAACTTTCGTTTTAGGCACTTTTTCATTTGAGGCTTCGTTTGAGAAATAAAATTTGAAACTTGAGTGCATTTGAAAATATCCTGTACGCTTCGAAATTCAAATGTTTCTTCCATTTTTGTGCGGCAACTCGAAAAACTTTGAACACGAAAGTTGTTTGTCTTTTAAAAACCTACAACTTTGGTTTTGGACAAAAATTCATTTGAGCTATATTTTAGAAATTATTTTCAAAGCAGATTAGTTTGAAATTTAACAGATAGTTTAAATCTTTGAATAATACGGTTCAAAGGACCTGTCATTTTATGTTCAAACTTTTATTTTCTCCCTTTGACTCCAACAAAACTTTGATTTAACATGATTTTAGATAGACACCTATTCGATTTCATATGTATACTTGCATTGGTTTACAAAATTATTTACGGTTTCTGACCTATGCATCTATACACATATACATGCATGCACACATAAATGTATTCGATTCCATCTTCTTGGTTGATTATGCATAATATCATATTTAATATTTCTTACTTAACATTTTAAAACTCTGGGATGTCACAGTGTTGATTGAAACCCTAGATGCATGGTCCCTAGGTTCCATTGGTCTAAATACTAGTATGTGTAGGTCGTTAGCGCCGCCATGTTTAAATAGGACTCGGTAAAAGTCAAGTGATTTCTGTCACTCGTGAGACATAGGATGTCTTTATATTTTGATATGAGTTACTGGAATAAAGGTGGAGCGAATGAAATTGGAGACGAGACGGGGATGATGTTGAGATGTATGTTATGGCTACAGAACAGGATTTCTAGGTGCCTTAACCCGTCTGTGTCGATTAAGGACCGTACTATCGTTGGCCCCGCTGATCGAGTTTGAATTGTACTAATCGCATGTCGGAAGTAGGAGGTAGTCGGAACTGGTAAGCCTAGTACTGCTTCGCTTCGAAAATTGTGAACTCCTACCCGCCCTCTAGGGTAGCCGGGTGGCCGCGAAGAATGGGGTATGTATGCATTTTATTTTTGGTGATCTCTCGTAGGGCCCGACTGACTAGTGCTTGATGGAGCAGTTCACGAGCAGCTTTCGAGCAGAATCCTTCTCTTTCGGCGCTTGCTTGCCAGAAGATCTAACCGAACAAAATGTATGTTATTTAGTAGTAGACAAGGAATACAGCAGGTAGGCATTTATACATTATTCCAACTAAATAGGTAGTAGCTCAGAAACATTATTAAATGTATTCTTAACAGTGTCAACTAAATATCATGCATTTTAACAATCTCAACTCATACCTAATAACTGCAAATACCTCAACGATGGCAGTATCACAAACATTTGTTTTAGACCAAGGGTGTTATGACTGTGTTTCAAATAAAGAAGTAGTAGCTCCAAACCATTACAAAAGCGGGCAAAATTGTAACAGCATGTCAACCACAGTTAGAAATTGTAACGCCTATACACTTACAAACTTAGGAATTCAGGATCTACAAACAATCACAGGAGTACCCAAATATAATGAGCCAAGAACCCATTGAGCGACTGAGAGCCTGCACTGTTCTTTGCACATAGAGAATTGAACTGAGCCCGAAGCCCGTACTTGTCATCAGAGCCACTGCAACAAACATGACAACAAACACTAATACGAATACTTACACAGTATGAAAAAAACATGACAAGAGGAAATTGTACAAAAGGGGGAAAACCCAAAAAAGAGCCAGATACCAAGCAAGCTTGTATCTGGAAATCAGATTGTCTGGTTTTTGTCAAGCAAGGTTGAGACTGCAAGGACTACTAACAAACGCACTAGCTTCGCTAGCACACCAAACCCTTTCTTATAGATTGCAATTAAACGAGATCGATAAGAAAGGAGGCAAAGTCTGCTTAACTTTGATTTTGAGTATAGCACACTATCAAATGGGACACTAAAACTGTACATACAACTTAGCAGTTAGCACATGACAACAACATCTTGAAAGCAGAAACTAACCAGGCTTCACATCCATACTAATATTCTTAACAATATGCAGTATCCATATTGTCAACTCAGAGAGTCAATTGCTCTTTCAAATAAACAAAATCAAATCATAACATATATGTTGAAAAGAGCAAGGCAATCTTCTAGAGTATTCTCCACCACGCAAGAAAGAGATATTTTCCATGGAGCACTATAAAATTAATAATAAGTAAACTTAGAAAATGTTAGAATATTTAGGAATTCTCTAGAAAGGGGACACTTATCTTAATACCATGATCCCCCTTGGCCTATAAATAGAGACGCCCTCCTTTGCCATTGCATCCATCCATGAACATGGTAGATGAGAGGTGGTAGTGCTAGATAGGATAGAGTAAGAGAGAAGGGTGAGTGCTAGCCTAGCCACTAAATAAGAGTATATAGTATGCTCTTGTGTAGTATTGTTATGTTGCAATAAAGTCTTCTTCTTGTAAGTGTTAGTCTCCCGGATAATCTATTTAATTTCTAAATACTTAGTGTATAAGTTGTGATCCATTATGGCTTAATAATATTTCCAACGATATGGATGCTCACAAGTCAAGCAACTAATTTCAATGCCAAACGCCTAACATGCCAAACACTACATACATAGATTGCAACTAATTTCAATGTCAAACGTCTAACATGTCAAACACTACATACATAGGTTGCTTAAGATTGTTACATGTTTCCATACCACGATATTGGCAAGTGCGGAACATCAAGGTAACCGGAGAGAGAAGGAATACTTACGGGTGGACGGAGGGGAGCGAGGGGCGGGGGGTGAAAAGCAGACGGTTACCGTCCTCAAACCTAAAACACCAACAATTAGTGTGAACCCAAGAACCAGCGACGGGGACAAGAGATCAGATGAATACCTTGGGAGTTTGGGGATTGAAACGCTTGGAGTTGCTCATTGGTGGGTGACGAGAAGTGTAGCAATTTATAGGCTCTCGAGTGGGGATCATGGCTGGCAGGAATGGGGCACGGCTCGGCACCGACCTATCTAGCCAGCTAGGTGCGATGCGAGCAAGCCAGCCAGCTAGGGATGGATAGACCGCATGGTGAACCGGCAAGCCAGGGCATGCGGCTAGTGAGCCCCAGGGACACCGCCGGTCCGAGCCGCAATCTGCTCAGTGCCGTTATTCCGCGATTGCCTGCAAATTGGGAAAAACACATATTGCTTTTATTTCTTTGATGAAATCAAGGACAAATCTGTACAAATCTCTATTGTTTCTTTGATGGAAAGAAAAAAGGAGAGAAAAAATTCGGAGCAATGAGACACAAGAATCACAGACCAAACCTTTCTTGTTAGGCTAACAAAATCAAAGCGGATGAACTCAATTGCACTAGAGTCACCGATGGCTGGATCCCCACCCCGGACGAGCCCACATGTCAGTGACCAAATGGGTACACTTTTTATTCGTCCGGTCAGTGACTGGTGGAAGCGCTGTCTGCTGCCTGCACGGCGGGTGAAGGCCACCGCCGGTGAGATCACAAAGAATGCGTACTAGGCCGAACCTGGTGGTCACCGGGAATGGGCTTGGGCCCAATGTCGAAAGCTGGCTACTTGTCTACTACCCGATGTTCTGGGTTTTTGGATCCAAGTGGGTGCTTTGCAATTTGCAAGGAACAACATTCATTGCAGGCGAGTGTTCTGACATGGCAACAACACATCGAGATCTGCACGATGGCCATTCTTGAATATGTGTGATTCTTGCGAGCACCGGTCCTTGTGTTCTATATATACTAATGTCCACCATCACCGTTCATCTAAAAAAGGCATCATTTGGATCTTAATGCATTTGGTGGCGCGTGCTTAGTTTGGTTGTCTCCAACAACAAATAATATCAAGTACACATCCTGCAGAGAAATCCAAGATCTCTGCAGCCACAAATATAATTGCAAGTACCAATCCTCCTAATAAACGGATCTGTTCACGGGCACAGCTAGCTTCGTGGTTGGTGCATACATCCCGATTCCCAAATTTATTGGGATGCAACTTTTTTTTTTGAAAGATCTAGTTAAACTGGCTTATATAATAATAAGAAGGAAGGTTATGCAACATTCCCTTGTTAATCCTGCTTTCGTACAAAAAAAAATTAAGTTTTTATACAAGAAAAAGGAGAGGCAAATGTCAAGTTCAGAAGATCTTCTGGTAGTAGATGGCAAGAAGTTCTTTATAATAATCCGTTGAAAATCAGCAGATAGGACTTTTCAGGCTTGAATGAAAAGTGTGCAGATAGAGAGAGACCACCACGAAGTCAAAACATATGTCAACCACTCATATCTCCATGGACAGTGTAGCATGATCAGTTTCTAGGAATGGAAGAGAGACGATGTTTGGGCACACCATCAATTTCAGAACGCAGTTCCCCGTTCCTGTGAGTAGTCATCCTCTGTGTTAAAACCATGAGCTTCTTCTCCTCCTCCTCCTTCTCCTCCTCCTCCAGCTTCTCCTCCTCCTCCTCCACCTTCTCCTCCTCCTCCTCCTCCTCCTCCTCCTCCTCCTCCTTCTTCTTCTTCTTCTTCTACTACTACTACTAGCAGTACTACAAAAAATGATTTACCGCGATCTTTTTTAAACACCTCCGAGGCGGGCAGAAATTTCAACCGCCGAGGCGGTCATTTTTTATTAACCGAGACGATTTTATTAACCGCCTTGTAAAATCTATTAACCGAGGCGGGCACACTATAAGGACCGTCTCGGAAAATATAGGTCCAACTTGGAACCCAAACAGTCCATCTTGGCTCGATATCGCGCTTAGTGTATATAAACCTCTTAGGGTTTGGAGTCTCACATTTCTCTCCCTCTCCCTCTCCACCACACTCGTGCGCGGACCTCAGAGCGGCGCGGCGGCGTGTCCTCACGGGGACCGCATGGCGGTGCGGCGGCGCGTCCTCGCGCAGACCTTACAGCGGCGTGTCCTCGCGCGCGCGGCGGGCCGACGGCGCGGACCTTGCGGCGGCACGGTGGCTCTCCTCTGGGGTGGCCGGATCCGACGAGGAATCCTGGCAGTGGGAGAATCTCGCGGAGGTCACGGTGGGCGCCCCAGTTGATGACAAGGAGGCAAAGCGGGGCGGAGGCGGAGGAGGAGGTGGAGAAGGAGCGAGGAGGAGGAGCCCATGGCGGAGGCAGAGGCGGCGCGGCGGCGGAGGCGGAGGCGGAGAAGGAGGCGGAGAAGGAGAAGGAGCGGGGAGGAGGAGGCGGAGGTGGAGGCGGAGGCGGAGGTGGAGGTGGCGGCGACAAAGGCACGCGTAGGAGGCGGTGGGCCCGTCGATGGGCTCAGCGAGCTTGTCGACGGGCTTTTTCTTTTTTTATTTGATTAACTGAGGCGGACGGCAAACCATCTCGGAAAATAGGTCATTTACCGTGACCTTTGATACGAGATGATTGCGAAAAATGACTCGGTTAATCTTTTTTCCCATCTCGGTAAAGATTACTATAGTAGTGTAGACGGCACGTCGACATCACGCATGCAGCAATTCTTTGAGGGAGCAAACAACTCGCCTGCTGGTACCCGTGTATTTGTCTCCGGCCAGGGGCGTGCCCCGTATGCATTCATAGGTATTTAGTTGAATACCCAAAATTTTGACAACAAAATTTTATATACGTAGTATATAGCATGTATATGTATTAAAAAAAATTGAAAATAACACTACAAAACAAGCCTCCCAATCTCTTTTTGCATCTTGGGCTTAAATGGCCCACTACCCCCGTCCTCCAGGCCCATTTGCGGCTGCCCAAACTGCTTCCCCCTCCCCTCAATAGGATTTCAGTTGTTGAACATTACTAAATTATGCTATCCTGTCACTAAACTTCGAAACTTTTTCTCACTTTTCTAAAGGCTACAGTTTATGATCCACTGAGAAAATGGATGGATAACAACTACCGTGGTGTACCCCTCGGTGGGCTAGGGTTAGTTTTCTCAGCCTTTTATATATAAATCCTACAGAAGCTAAATTTAGTATTGGTATAGGAACAAATTCAGCTGTTCTCATACATATTACCTTAAATTTGCAGTGGTGAGAGCTAGTATAAAATTTGCCTAGAACTGATGAAAGACAGTTTTTTCAAACCACTTCCATTTATCAGTGCAAGAAGCATAGGGAGAAGCTACAGATGGTATTTTCAGCAATTTCAGATATTCCCTGTCATAACTGAAGAGAAACCTATCCTAGCAAATCAATTTTCAGTAATCATTCTACAACTCCATTCATGATTTGCACTTCACTGTAAACAACTTCTGATAGCTACTATTTTCTTACCTAGGCATTTGTTTCACGCCTGAATGGGAACAAGTACTCCACGGTGTTGTCTGCACCGACTGCAGATTTTTTTTTTGAAGGTCCAACGAGGATGCCGGGGGGGGGGGGGGGGGTGGATCCCCACCTGGTTCATTCATCATTGTGGCCCCTAACGGCCAGATGCAAAGTTTTACAGCATTTTAAGTTTTACATTGCCGAAGAGAAAGCACTGCAACAAAGATTGCTAACGCCGAGGTCCCACTTTGGGAGACGGCAACTCCAGGCTCTAGCCTCTAATTTACAGCTTTGAAGAAATTGTGGGAGGGTCATGTTTTTCTGCCTGAAGACGATCCCATTGCAACGTTTCCAAAGCTGCCAACAGCACAGCAGAACAAAAGTATCAAAGTGAGTCGGCGGCAGGTTTCCCGGCTTCTGAAGATGATGGAGGTCGCGGACTGCCGTGTCTGGTTCTAACTGCACACCCAATCTCTTCCAAAATGCAGCCGAGAAGGGGCAGAAGAAGTGGAGGTGCTCTGCTGTCTCTGGCTCCACATCACATATGGCATCGTCCACAATCTTTTTGGTGAGGAGGTTGGACTTGCATTGCAGGCGACCATGCAAGAGCAACCAAGCGAAGAACTGCACCCGCGGTGGGGCGTGAGAGCTCCAGAATCCACCATTTAGCAGATGACTAGGATCCCTGCTTGACTTGATCATCTTGTAGAGCCTCGAGGTTGCCAGGTTGCCATCTGCAGACGCGAAAGGGCTGCTTCTTCGATCTTCAGCGTTGGTGAGCGTTGTCTGTGATAGTATAACCTGTACTTCACGTAGCTCATCGGCCGCAAGTGTCGTCAGCCGCGGCACCAGGTGTTGTCTCAAGCCGTCGATGACCACCGCCTGCACCGACTGTTTGGGCTGTTTGCAGTGACTGTAAAGGGCTGGGAACCGTTCAGCGAAGCTCTCATCTCCATGCCAAACATCCTGCCAGAATGCTGTGGATGTGCCATTGCCAATGCACACAGAAGTGATGGCTTGGTACAGGGGCAGCAGCTCACGTAGGATTCTCCAGTGTTTCCCCTCTATGTCTCCTTCCAACGAAGCAAGGCAGATGTGCTGTCGAACCCAATTTGCCCAGCACCGACTGCAGATCTCCTGAAGTGAGCAGTGCGGTCCTAACATGTCTATGTGTATGCATCCGAATAGGCAAGACATCATGGTTAAGCTGCAAATTTAATTTTACAGGGGAGTCGGTAAAGCCGGTATTGGATCTTGGGACTGGAAGCTGAAGGAGGACAAATGCACTTACCACGCCCTGTTTCCAAGATCATGGACAGTATATGATGGTAAATTGATGACTACTTCAGTTTCAGATGAACAATTTTAGCTAAGAATGATAATGTTGCTGTAGCTACATAAATCATGACTATTAGATGATAATCTTTGAAAATTTCAATGAAGGTGAGCCTGACCCAGAGATCAAGATCACCTGCCGTCAGATATCACCCTTCATCCCTCACAACAACAAAGAGAGCAGCTTCCCGGCTGCCGTTTTCACGTTTACGGTACAATTTGTTTTCTTCTCATTTTGTCTTTGCTGCAGATGCAATGACTAGAATTGAGTTGCAACTTTTTTATGTATCAGCCTGCTGACGCCTGCTTTTCAGGTACACAACTCTGGGAGCACACCTGCAGATGTGATGCTGCTCTTCACCTGGGCTGTATGTGGCTATGTGCAGACCAACACCTTGCTTATTCTTTCAGCAGAAAGGGATCAGATCTTCGATGACCTGACCTTTGATCCATTCATCTTATAGAATTCGGTTGGTGGGAAATCGGAACTGACTGGGAATCACAGCAACTCAAAAATGAAGTAATGGGCATGGCATTATGTTTATTCTCATCTCCATCTGATGCAATGCAGCGGAAACCAGGAATCTTTCACACTGCCATGTTGCAACTGTGGTCTTGCCTGTTTTGCAGAGATCGGGACGGCGTCAGTGGCGTTCTTGTTGAATAATTAACTGCATGATTAAATTTCAAAATAAATAAATTATGAACATGAATAGATCTAGCATGAACAGCTCTATCATAATAGTAGCAACACGCAGCAGGATCATGATATCAGAAAACATGATTAATGAACAGATCGAATAACAGCGTACGTACTGAGTCTTGGCTTTCGGGAAGACGAACGACGCTGACGGAACGAAGACAGTCCTGCGAACGGAGTGCAGCAGACGGCGTCGCAGACGACAATACGCCGCAACACCAGACTTGGGCGGAGGACGAGCCGTGGCAAAGATCGTTGAGCAGTCGCATCGGGCGCTTCCCAAAAACCTTATTCGCCCTATCCCGGTGCAGGATCCCAAAGACGAAAGGTTTCGGAGACCTACTCTCCCGTTCGCCGGTGCACGCCGGCGCTCTGGATGAAGAAGACTACGGTGGCGACGCAGCAGCGAGAAGAGGCAAAACCCTAACTCAGATTGATCTGTTCTTTGGTGCAGCCTATGGATTAGATATATAGAAAAATCACATGATCTCTTCAACTTCCACTAGTAATGTGGGATTAAAGGTTTGGGAAAATTTGCTACCAGACACCTCAAAGGTGACTTTTGCCATAAGTCACTAAAAATATTTGGTTTTGCTGGAAGACACTATAAATTTATGGTTATTTGCTGCTGGACACTCTATCTAGTATTATATTCAGTTTAATGGAAAACTTCTGAAATTGACTAAATTACCCTCGCCTGGAACAGCTGAGCTGACTCCTTCGTGACCGGAAAAAAAACAGGATCTAGAACACCCCATGGCCATGGCTGGGTAGCGGGAGCGGCACTGCGGCAGCACCTACTCTTGGCGGGAGGGTAGGAAAGGACCTCCACGGGGCTGCGCGCGTCGGTGAAGACAGCGCACGCTGGGGAGGGTTGCGCGCCCAGGGAGGCCTGCTGCTGGGCGTGGCCACCGCGCTGGATACGAGAATCGCCACGAGGAGTGCAGCGGCGTGCGATGGTTCTGCGAGAGGAAGAAGAAGGTCCGTGAAGAGGATAAGGCACCGAGGTTACGATTGTCATTTCCCATATCTCTCCAATTAAATCGATTAAAATAGTGCTTGCGGTGTCCTTGAGGAAATGTACCTGGTTGAACGGTGTCTTTGAGCAAAGATGTAATTTTTTAGGCAAATTTTGGCCACGGACATTCAAAAAACGATGTCTTTGCTGCAGCACACCGCCAACTACGTTTTTAGCCATGGCACATTAGCCTTTCACGTTAATTGGTTGTAGCACACCGCAGCCAAGAAACTATCAATTTCGCCGGATTTGGAGAGAGAGCGTTAAGTGTGTGGACAATTTTGCCCCTGGCTCCGTTAAGTGGCCCGACCCAACCGCTCAGTCGGTCTGAATGGTTTATGACTGGTTGTTCTGAATGAGACTGTATGTTTAGCTAACATCAATGAGACTGTATGTTGTGATGGTTCATAGTCTGAATGTATGTATGCATCGTTCATGACTGAATAAGTGACAGTCTGAATAAGTGACAGAACAAACAGATCACATAATTTAGGCCAGCAACTTGAGCTTACAGTCTGAATTAAAAAACAGTCTGAATAAGTAGGCCATCCACTTGAACAAACAGTCTGAATAAGTCTCTAACATCACAAGGCAGAATACACACGAGCATAGTTCTAGACATAACTGCCATCAAAGGCCACAAAAGCATAGTTGTAGACAACATGACAAGTCATCTCTCAAAAGCATTATTAGTACGTGAGAAACATAGAACTTCCACTTATTTCAGCACATCCATCAGTAGCTTCTTCTTGGCCTTGCCTTTTTCTTTCCTCAGTTGCACCTTGCCTCCATTGCTTTGTTTGGTTTTTTTTCCCTTCACAGCACAGCCTCCATCGGTTGATTTTGCACCATCTTCTTGGATCCTCCTCTTGCGACTATCAATAGATGTAAAACATTAGCACATTTAACAAAAATTGGTAGAAGTTCAAGGGCAGAGAGATATACCACCTTCTTGTGTTGCCTGCAGGACTGTTTGTTATTGCAATGGTGATAGAACATGACCCAGTTTGGGACTCTTTAGTTGATGTAGTGCTTGCATCCTTTAATTTCTTCTTCACTCGTTTCGGTTTCGGTGGGGCTGGAGGTGGAGCATCACTGTCATACACAGTCTCATTGCAAGTCTTCATCATGTGACCAAATTGGCCACACCTCTTGCACTGCCTCTGCGTTCGAGTAGATTTCCCTCCTTCTGCTGCACTCTTCATCCTTCTTGCTCTAGGTCTGCCAGCTGCCCTCTTTAAGACTGGTGGCCAAAGCTTGAAACCCATGTTCACCTTGGGCCAATTGTTCTTATCTGTCATAGGCATTACAATTCCTGCATATGCCTTCTTGAATAGTTCAACAGAGTAGTAGGCATCAACATAGTCCTCTGCATTCCTATTTCTCAGTGAGTTAATGAAGCAAAGGGCATGGGTGCAGGGGAGCCCAGTGATCTGCCACCTGTTACAACTACATGTTCTTTTATCTAGATCAACAATGTGTCTCCAAGTCTTCAGCTCTTTAGTTGTCCCTTGAACCTCAGCTGTGTTATTGTGTCCTCTATGAATCACATAGTTTAGGTTCCTACTCTTTGCATTCAGTTCTCTTGTTATGTGAGGAATGATCTTGTCAGTCATCTTGTTTGCTAATCTTCTTCTAAGGTCATGCTTCTCCATGATCATCTGCCTTATTCTATCCATCAATGGGATGACTGGTAGTGCTTTCTCCTTTCTGATCCAACTATTAAATGTCTCTGCAATATTGTTTGTGACATAGTCACACTTGCTTTCAGGTGAGAACCTCCACCGGTTCCACAAATGTTTGTGGTTATCTTCTATCCATTTCATTGCATTTGGAGATGCTCTCTGCATGGTGTTGTAGTGATGATCATAATGACACTTGTTATATGCTCTACATGCAGGCCATAGGTGTTTCTTGAAAACAGCCCCTCTATACCTCTTTTGAAAGTTCGTCACTAGATGTCTCATGCACTCCCTATGTTCCACACCATTTGAAAACACAGTTGTAACTGCACTATCTATACCTTTGCCTGCATCTGTCGATATCACAAGTCCAAAAGGTGAGCCTATTGCAGTTTGAAGCTTCTCAAAAAACCACGTCCAACTATCTTTGGTTTCTGACTCAAAGACCCCATATGCAACTGGAAATAGCCAGTTATGACCATCTACTGCTGAAGCTGATGCCAATTGACCCCTCCACCTTCCTGTCAAGACAGTGGAGTCAACACCTAAAAATGGTCTGCAGCCATTCAGAAACCCATCTACACAAGCCTTCAATGCAATAAACATCCTAGTAAACCTCATCTTTTCACCAACAGGAGCATACTCTATGTCCACTATGCTTCCAGGGTTGGTCCTTTCTACAGCTGCTTTGAATCTGAAAGCATCATCAAAACTGTCATTCCATTTTCCCAATATTTGCTCCAGAGCCATCCTTCTTCCATCCCAAACCACATAGTAAGATATCTTGATGTTGTACTTCTTCTCCAGCTCTGTCTTGAGTGCAGCAGTTCCAGTATTTGGCTGATCCCTAAGAGTGTCAATGACTCTATCTCTAACCCAAGCATTGGTAGCCATGCAGTTGTGGTCAAGCTTGGCAGTGCTAGCACAATTATGCTTAGCATAGAGTTTTTTTATCTGCAAAACAGGACAATGGCTACATCAGCTTACAAATCCATGGAACAAACAATACATCACATAGAAATATAAATATGCTTTTTACACAGTTAAAAGCAGGTATCATGACCTGCCATGTCTTGCCATCCTGCAGCTCAGAAGCATGAATCCTCCACCTGCACTTTTTACTTTTGCCTCCTTTGCCCTTGCAGTTCCCTCTGTACCTTTTTGCCTCACTATAATGGGCATGAATTTCAAACTCATGGAGCTCAGCATACTGTTTAATTGCCCTCTTAAATGTGTCTCCATCTTCAAATGTGACACCAACAGCAATGGTTGGGTTCTCCAAGTCAGTCACATGTTCAACTTCCTCACAACCAGCTACATCGTCAACAAACAGGTCATCCATCTCACAAGAGTCACCATCAGTTGAGTGCCCATCATGTACTGCCTGATCTTCACCGTCAGATAAATATGGGTGCTCATCATTTAGACCAACATATTCCATCTCATCGTCATCCCATGGTTCTTCATCAGTTGGAACATTCCCTCTCTTACATTTCTTAGACTTAGTTTTGGATGTCCCTATCTTATCCTCATCAACAGACTCAGTCAAAGTTGGAGGAAGAGGCTCTGTGGCAACGGACTCAGTCAAAGTTGGAGGAAGAGGCTCTATGGCAACGATAGCACCGACGACATGCTCTACAAAAGGTTCAACAGATTCACTTTGGCTATGGTCCACTGTCACTGTGTCATAAACTGACGCAAACAGAGCCAACCTTCTCATTTCCCAATACAGGTCCATTGCATCCATCAAAATGGCATCAGAGGTAACATTCATGAAAACAGACACAGTCCTGTTCCAAAAGCAAATTGATATTCCCTGATTCGTACCAAGCTTCACTCCCTCTGATATTTCCTCTATTAGGTCCTTCAAGTTGGTTGTATCACGATCCACAACTAGCTGAAGAACTGAGTCACGGTGTACTACAGAACTACCATCATTGCAAACCTCGACATACTGTGGAACGCGCACAGCAATTCTGCACGCCGAACTACTATCCATCCTAAAACAAAGGAAACAAAGATATGGAACAATGACAAGTGAGGAAGATCCAAACCCTAAATCGACCTGACCGAGTTGGTAAACCCAAATCCAACCACATTACGTAGTCTGAAACCATAAATCGAACGATATCAACCAGATAATGTATAAATGCTTACCCTTCTGGGACCCAATCCAGATTCAAGCCCTTGGACGGAGATGCGTTCCTCGGCCACAAGCTCTTCTTCCCTTGCCTCGACCCCACGCGCTTCTTCCCTTTCTCTGGAGCCATCTCCTCCAACTCCTCTATGCTGGGACTAGCTACTCCTCTTGTCCCATAGCGGCGGAGAGCAGGGCAACGACGGAGGAGGGCACCGACGGTGCGGGGGTTCAGAGAGGAGGGCCGAGAGAGGAGGAAACTGGTGGACGGAGAGAGAGAGACTGGTGGACGGAGAGAGAGAGAGAGGAGGAAACTGGTGGCGGCGACGGTAATCGGGTCTGGTTCAACCATGCGAGTCGGATTGGCCCAGGGGCACCACTGTCATTTACAAAATTTTCTCTATCCAAATCCAGGGAAATTTTCTCTGCGGTGTGCTACAACCAAGTAACGTGAAAGACTAATGTGCCATGGCTAAAAACGCAGTTGGCGGTGTGCTGCAGCAAAGGCAGCGTTTTTTCAATGTCCAGGGCCAAAATTTCCCAAATTTTTAATAGTCTATGGCAAATACCATCAAATAATGGTGTCCCATGACAAATTTTGCCTAAAGGTTTGCACCACATGGGCTTTTGAAATTTATTTGGAATAACTGAAATAATTAATAGGCCAAGTCCAAATTCCAACCGTTCTCCTCCATCACAGGTGTGTTTGATCATTCATGGCGCTTTTTTTTTCCTCTTGCACTTCTGTAACTGCCGGTGCTGAGATGACACTGACGCCAATGCAGGACGGCGGGCGGGCACCCTCCGGTGACGTTCGCGATCGCATCCCAGGAGACGGACGACGTCCGTGTCAGCGTCTGCCCGTCCTTCACGATGGGACCGTCCAGCTCCGGCCAGTTCACGGCGACGGACATGTGGAACGAGAGATCAAGAAGGTAGAAACAATCCCATCCATCCATCCATCCCTGAACTCTGAATTGTTGTCCTCTGAATCTCTGACGCTCCACGCGCCGTACACGTTTGCTGCAACAGCACGGCTCGTTCGGCCGCGCCGGCGCCGGCTACGCGCCGGGGGCGGCATCAAAGCCCGGGCCCTCCATCGGGGCGGCGGTGGCGACACGGGTGGTGTCCTTTCTCTCTGGCCTGGGCGTGCCCCGATGTGAAGTTCCCCGCCGGGACGACGTACCGCAGGTGAGTGTGCCGCGACTTGCTGAATGCTGATCCTGAGGTGACCAGTGGCTTGTCAGTGGTCACTGATATCGCATGGTGTTGTGGGCTTGTGGCTGATGCAGGAGGTACACCAAGTTCTACGGCGTTGACATGGACGCAGCCGCAGAGCAACTGGCTCATGATGCTCTTCTTGGTGAGCTTCGTGACTGAACCCTTTGTGCAAGAAAGATTTATGATCAAAAGAATTTCATTTTGTTTGACGCTTGTTTGAATTCACTGCATGACTAGAGCATATGAACTGGGAGTCCTAGATCGTGGAGTGGCAGAGACCGATCCTGCACGACGAAAGGCTGCCCGAATGGTGAGAATTCAGTCAGATTAAATTTCATGACAAAACTGACAATGCAGCATGACTGGACAATTATTTTGGTCTGAAACACTGAACAAGTGAACATTTGGTTTCAGGTATCCAGTTTTGTACGTGGAAGGAATGGAGTACAACATGTACAACACCTACGACGTGCACTTCTTCGCGCTGCTCGCCCTCTTCCCGGAGCTGGAGCTCAGCCTGCAGCGCGACTTCGCCCGTGCCGTCCTCCACGACCCTCGCCTCGGCGAGCTATGCAAGTGGGCGCTGTCGCCGCCAAAGCTCCACTAGGACCTCAGGGTGGCAACGGCGGCGGCCTCAGAGGAGTTACCGGCAGACGCCGCCGCCCTGGGGCCGGCGCAGTTCGAGAAGGTGGCGAGCATGCTGATTGCTGAAGCTGCCGCAGGAGCAGCAGCAGCCAAAGGGATACCTATGGGCCATCTACGTCGTCATTAGGCAAATGGCGTTCCCAGCATAAGAGCTAGTTAAAACTCTGGAGGGGAACTCCACGTCTTAAAACAATCCAGTGTTCCCGCGGCAGTTAGGAACTGCCCAAGATTGTCGCCAGAATGTATTTGTTTCATATAGACAGAGATGATGAAACTTTAAGCTTTGCCAAGCACTTAATCTGAAAGGAATGTTTCTACAGTGTCCATTCTCATCATGCTAACACAAATAACAGACCAAATAGACAAATACTATGAAGCTAACGAAGTTTCAGATGCTCAAGCGCAGAAACATTAAATTACTGCCAACTCCCAACACCTTATCTTGCCATGAACAACATAACACAAGGCAAAACACACAACAATCTTTCCAGGAATGACAGTGCAAAACCAAGCAAAAACATTATAGACGAAGGATCAAGAAATTGCTCGACAAGCTACAAAATAATAAAAAAAGCTACGAAATAATAAAACAATGGTTCTCTTAAAACCGAATAGGATGTTTAATGTCACCTTAACCGGACTACTAGGTACTACAGCAATGCAAGTATTACAACTTGGAGGGTTACGATCTCATTCAGATAACAAAAGTCCGCTACCCATACCCATTGCATCCCCAAAAACATCCAAATGATCCAAACATTGGAATAGGTATCCAACAAGATCTTGCTGTCAGTGAAGTTTGAGAGAGGTTCATGCTGTGCACTGCCCACCGGCATATCCAGCAAGCAGGCTGAGGCGACACCCCCTTTGCTGGAGCAGGTTGTGGATTTGCAGCAGGTGCTGCATATCCGCTCTGAGCTGGTGCTGCTGCAGACTGATCATAACTTGGGAGGGTTTGTAGGTGGTTAGGTGTATCCTGCCTGGACATATGCTGCAGGCTGGCCAGCTGCTGGTGCACAAGCATAACCAGCCTGACCAACTGCTGGTGCAGAAGCATAACCAGCCGGACCAGCTGCCGGAGCAGGAGGTCCATATCCTGCTTGTGGGTAGGCACTTCCATAGTTGGGATCTGCTTGAGCTCCCTGGTAGCCATAGTTCGCATTGGCTTGAGCTGCTTGATCACCATATGCTGGTTGGGTTTGCGGGTACTGTGCATAGCCACCTTGCTGTGTGCCTTGCTGAGGATAGCCTGGTGCTGCTGGTGCATTCTGGCTATATGGAGCTGGTGCTTGCCCACTCTGCTGTGGGTAGCCCTGTTGAGCATACCCATCAGGTGCAGTTGCCGCGCCATATGTTTGGCCATAAGCAGGAGGTTGCTGGGAGGGTGGTCCATCAGATGCAGGTGGTGGCTGGTAGGAGCCATCTGCAGCCGGAGCAGCTCTGGGCGCCCATTGTCCCAGTCCACTGTATGAAGGCCTTGCATAAGGATCTGCCTGTTGAGGATAGCCTTGCTGGGGGCCCATTGGTGGCTGCCCATAGTACTGGTTTGGAGGCGGAGCATTGTATCTAGGATCACCATACCCATGGCCATAGTTCTGTTGAGGCGCATGTTGCGGATATGGAGGTTGTCCATAGCCAGGAGCTTGAGATTGCCCATAACTGTTGTAGTTCCCTGGTCCAGGAGGGTAGCTTGGTGGCTGGCTATCATATGGTTGAGATCCCTGCTTGTAGTAGTCAGAACCACCACCCTGATATGAAGGATGGGGCGGAGGGCTCTGCCTTTGGTCCCAGCCCATGCCGCCTCTTGGTGGTCCCTGCTGTGGGTAACCACCGTAGGCTGGGTTGTAGTTCTGAGGTGGAGGCATACCTCTTGGTGGATACCCATAGCCAGGCTGACTTTGAGAACGTGGCCCCCACTGCAAAGCCTCACCATGACCCTGAGGGCGGTAACCTTGCGGACCATATCCACCAGATTGGTTCGCATGCTTTGAGAAATTCTGTAAAAGGAAGCTTGTTAGAAACCAGAAAGGAAAACTAGATAATAATAGTAGCAAATACACCTATCAAAAAAGCAAAAGGCAATTATAGGATGCTATTAAGGGGCAACCAGACAGAGTTCACATTGCAATTAAATAAAAATACCAATGAGAAATAACACCTGCATATTTGGCCGTGTACCATACTTAAGACAGTCCAACATTGATCATTAAAACATTCAAGAACAGAATTCCATCAATACAATTCAAATTTCCACAAACTTGTGGAGAACATAATGTATGCGACGCCATTAATATAATACAAATATCGGTAACCATCACTGAAAACAGCAACAATAAATGTGGATAAAAAGAAGGGTATTTCAGTATTTAAAATATTTGTGCATCTCATAAACATACAAGCAGCTTCAATCCAAAACACATAAATATTGAGAGATTAAATACACTGCAGCACACAATCCGATAGCAACTGTAAAAAATATTGGGCTTATAATAGTGCTAAGTAACCCACATTTCGTTATATCAAGATTGGTACTCCAGCCCAACTAGGCCCTGCAATATATCAAGATTGGTACTTCATACAAGGGCCATTCTAGAAGAGAGGTTAGTTTATAACAACACTTGAATTAATAAAAAAACAAAGATCCAACACTCCCCAACACAAAATGGCAATCTACTTACAATAATAATAACAAAATAATGAAACCAAGCAGTGTTTTTCTTTATAACAAAAATATCAGTATACTTGGGACATCTATACAAGCTAAAAATCTTATCGAGGACTGTTTAATTAAAACAATGACAGAAAATCTCAAGTTTGGCTCCAAAAATATCAGAAATATTATATGAACCGTACAATGATACAACAGGCATATCATGGGCATGGCATCCAAAGCTTAGAACAGTTATATCAACCAACCAATCAATATAATAGCACAGTATGCAGTGTTCTCAACAGTAATGTCATGAATTTGCCAAGGTAACAAAAATACCAGGAAGAGAAAATTGAATTCGGTGTCTAGCATAACATGAGTAACCATATCATGAGTAAATCAATCATGATTCATGAAGCAAAATCACATCAGCAGCTAGCATCAGAGTTAAATCAGAGTGAATGAACAAACAAAAGCATAAAGGAATTCAAGCTTCTAGGCTTCTAGCAACACTTAACAATGAAAGCACGAATAGACTACAAACAAAAGACAAAGTAAGATCACATCACCTGATTCATAGCTTGCTTGATCAGATCCTTTGCGACTTCAATCTGTTTCTTATTCCCAGTTACACGTACAGTTCGTTCAGTCAATGTAACACCCTCTGGAGGATGTTGGGGTATCAACTACAAAAAAATTCAAAGTTGTCATCAGCTTAGACCACTCTATATATGGGTGGTAAAAGTATTGTCATGCCAACATAACAAGTAACATATCCACCTGAATACGAGCACCAGATCTTGTTTGTAGGCCTTTAATTGTCTCACCACCTTTTCCGATAATCAGGCCAACCTATAGCATGCAGGTAATTGTTGAGCATATAAAATGGCACACTATAACTACATCATCAACGCTAAGAAATGACCTTGTTATCAGGAACTAAATGACCTTGTTATCAGGAACTGTCATCTCAAACTGCCCGGATCCTGACTGTCCACTTCCAAAGCCTCTAGCTATTAAAGCAGAGGAACCGCCAGCCTCAGCCTGGAATGAAGTGATGGAATTGCTAGGATTTGCACGGGTGGATGCACTGGTCAAAAACAACTAGAACTAGAATTAATGAATGGACACACATATTTAGTACCTCAGCTATAACACTCTTAATAAGCTGCTCGGCTTTATCAACACTTGCAAGGGTTCCAACTAGTTCAACCGACTGGGTCAGAGCGGACATCTTCCCTTTTAGCTTCCACCACTTTGTTCTTGCAAACTTAGCTTGTTTATCCCTACGGGCATGCACCTGAAAGCGGAAATCGGCCACCACCAGCTTATGTTGGGAAACTACACACTCTCCGGGTAACACCTTACAGTCCAGGCACGTTCGTTTATCCTTTCTTCTTGTGAGGATAAAGTCGATCTGGCTAGTGTGTTGGCCACTATTAAAGGTCACTAAGTGGGACTCTCTCTTTCTAAAGAAAGTGTTGGCTATCAATAGGTCAAAAGCTAACGCAAAGTTCAAGACTTCCTCCCCCTCCTGATTTCTACTACCAAAACCAAAACCCCCATGTACCGCCTCGAAACCTATATTTGCAGTACCTACCTGACCATTGAGATCTCCTCCTATGAAAAGCTTCTCCCTAATAGGTACAGCTCTAACCATGTCATCTAAGTCTTCCCAGAACTGCCTCTTAGCACTCTCATCGTGGCCTACTTGGGGGGCACATGCAGTAATAACGTTCAAGACTAAATCACCAACAACGAGCTTGACTAAGATGATCCTATCTCCTCGCCTTCTGACATCCACCACATCATTCTTGAGGCTCTTATCAATCAAAACTCCCACTCCATTCCTATTTGCAGTTGTACCTGTGTACCAAAGCTTGAAGCCAGTATTGTCCACCTCCTTCGCCTTTTGACCCTTCCATTTAGTCTCTTGAACGCATAAGATATTTACACGCCTCCTAATCGCTGTATCAACTAACTCTATTAACCTACCTGTAAGCAACCCTACGTTCCAACTACCTATACGAATCCTAGTTGGCTCGACTAGCTTCCTTGCCCTTCGCACACACCGAGTTAGATGCGAAGACCCTTGCTCATTTTTCACTACACCCGGGTGCCGATGTAGCGCGCCTCCAATCAGTACACCAACCTGCATTAATTCCCATAATCAGCATGCACCGAACAACACATCAAAATTCATAGTGCCTATAAATGCTCTTATCCATGTTTGCCGTTTCATCCGTTCCTCCTAGGCCTAGCTAGTATCATGTATCATCAGCTAAAGCAGAATCTCAATAATAAATCAGTTCAACAGATGAACATACCTTGCTATTGGGCACTTCAATTTTATGAGATGTCTCCTGCGAGGCAGTTGCTGCATCACCTTCTTGCTGTCGAGCTCCAGCTGCTGCTTCCGGTGTGGGCTCGAGTGGCAGAACCTCAGAAGCCGCGACCGTGCCATTGTCACCATCTGCCACCCCCTCGGTAGGGGCAACGTTGCCGTCCTCCGCAGCTGCGGGCTCCTCGACATTCACGGAGGACCCATCGTTCTGCTGCTCAGTCCCTGATCCCAAACGAGAAAACGAGCGAATCGGCCGGATTAGCTGAAAGCTTGAACGCGAAGTAGCAGTGCCCACGCCAAGGGATTAAACAGATTCAGAGAGAAATTGACGAGGGGGGCGTGAGAGATCCACCTGCGGAGGCGTCGGTCTCGCCGTCCACGCGGGGTCGCTTGGCGTCCTCTCCGTCGCCGTTCGCTTCCACGTCGGCGCCGACCTCCTCAAGCTTCCTCTTGTGATCGACTTCGCCCGCCGCGGCCTCATCCTGCGCCGCGGCGGCGGCGGAGTCGGCTGCCGCCTGATGCTCCTCGGGGGCTACTAACTCTGGCGGCGGGGTCAGCGGCGCGGCATCGGGGTCCGCCATGGGGGAGCGAAGGGATTAGGGTTTGAGGGCCTCCGATTTTTTTTCTTTTTAGACGGGTCGGCGTGGAGGCGTTTTTTTTCTAAACCTGCGTGGCGGCGTTTCTGGGGACGAGATGCCGGGTCCGTGGCTGCTCATCCCAGTTTTTGCTGCAGTTAGTACTAAGGATGGATTCGGATGTCTATTCGAATCTCAGATTTTTGGTCATTTTTCTTCGATTATGGACAAATAAGATATAGAATTTACTATGTAAATTTATAGCCTTGTATTTAACATTGATCTTGTAAAGATTCATAAAAACTAAACCTCAAATTTATTATATATATTCTCAAATAATAGATATAAAAATTCGAATACGGATCGGATACGGA
This sequence comes from Panicum virgatum, assembly GCF_016808335.1. NCBI lineage: Eukaryota > Viridiplantae > Streptophyta > Magnoliopsida > Poales > Poaceae > Panicum > Panicum virgatum. The sequence goes on along the minus strand of NC_053141.1, from coordinate 1,456,102 downwards.
TACGAATCTTTTTTCACCTTTTTAATTGTAGGGAGCAAATAATACATAAAAAAATTTATACAAAATTTTATTCTTATGTGTAATAATATGCTTGATAATATAAAAAAAAGATTAGCATAAAATTTTAAATATATCTATTTTAAAATATCAAATTTGTTCTAAGAATTCGGATGTTTAGATCCATCCCTAGTTAGTACGTATTATAAGGCCAGTCACAATCTAGAGTTTACCGTAGAGTCTAAATATATTTATAGTCTTTTATTTATAGTTTTTTTATTGATATGGCACTTTAATTATTGAATAGAGAAGGAAAAAATAAGACTTGGTTTCTAGATAAGACCTCAAGTCTACGCACTCTTCAATGTCCAAAAAACCAGAGAGACTTGCGTTGTGGATAGGGGCGGACTCAATATGTATCAAAGGTATTCAGTTGAATACCCATTATTTTTATCCAAAAAATTTATACATATAGGTATTTCCCAAGTATATACAGAAAAACAAAAAAGAAACAACCTAAGAAGCATAAATGGGCTCACATCTTTCCCTTCTTTGACTCTTCTTTGACTCCCCACAAAATAGCCCACGACTCCCCTTGGCCCACGGCCCACCACTCCTGTCGATCTGCCCCCAAAGCGTGAGTGCCGCTCGCTGCCTGCCTCGCTTCCATCCCAATTCCCAACCCTAGCGGCAACTGTGGCGGTGGCACCTGCACACGCCGACAGGGACAGGGGCGCAGGATGCGCAGGAGCTGAGTGGCGCAGCCGCGCACCACCTGCTCCACTCCCTGCCTCCCTTCTGCGGTTCTGCCTTGCTCGGCGAGCGGCGGCCGTCGAGCCGGCCAGGCGCAGCGCAACTCAGTAGCAGCGCAGGCAGGTGGGCGCATGCAGCGCATGCGTCTGAGTCCGGCGACCAGCGAGCGGCGCTGCGTATCAATTGCGGAATTGCTAGGTATGTAGGTGATGGTTCTGTAGATGTAGAAAAGGTTGTTGCAATGCTGGGTATTAACTTCTAAAACTTGATTCCTTATTAATGCCATTAGTTGTTTTACAATTTTATCCTCTATTTATTTTATGTATTCCCACTTTGATATATTGATCATTTAGTCCAACTATTATATACATGTTGAATCATTTCAAATTATGAATTGTGTTATGGGTACTCGATTATTATGTACTACTAATTTGGGATTTGAGCTATTAAAAAAATTAATACTACTTGAAATTGAATACCCATCTCCCAAACTGTGGGCCCGCCACTGGTTGTGGAGGGGGCGTGGAGTCCATGGATCTTGTGATGGAAGGAAAATAATAAATTATTTTATGTATAGAAACTATTATTACACACTTTACATTGGAAAGTATAGTTTTTTGTGATGGAGTCTTTGAGGCTTAAGACTCTACGAGTGGAGTCTGTATTGAGACTGCCCTAAACAACTAAAAGAACTGAAAGTCTCTTTACTAATATTAATATAGCAGTACCTCTCACGATATCTTGGCCCTATTTGGTTTTATAGCACAGAGTATTGTAGCTAACTTTCATCAAGTGAGAGTTGATTCTGCCAGATTTGAAAATTCTCTCCAGATTTTTACAGTTGGTGTGCCAATCAGGAGATGCAGTTAGTTGTCTATGGCGACTTCGACCTCTTCTTTAAATTTGTTCTGCGACAAGATCCGGTTTCGTCAACTCTCTTATTTTGGTAGTGAAAGATTACAAGTCTGCGTTGCTTGAGGTGTTCTCCCAGTCGATGTTCTTTCAACGATTGCTAAGTCTCGTTATAAGCAGCGAGTGGTTTTTGCGGTCTTCAAAGCCTTGTGTGGCGATGGCGTTTGCAAGTGTTCCTTTCTCTTGCTGCCTTTGCAGTGCATCTTTCAAGCTCCGGTGGTCGACGAACAATCGAATGAAGAAGACGACAAGAAAACTCTTCGATGTAATTTTATTTTCTTTAGGTCATTTTGTGTCAAGTTGTCCTTCTTTTGTACTACCAATTGTTTTTCTTGATATGTATCAGATATCAGACTTCTTTTGTACTACCAGTTGTCCTTCTTTATGGTTCTACTTTCATGTACAGGGGGAGGAACATCAGGTCTTGGAGGCCATGGTTTGGGGAGCATGAAGTTATCTAGGTCGTCATCCCAATTAACATAACTTGGTGCTGGAGGTGGCGCAGTTTGACTTGACAAACCTCCGGTTCTATGTGATTACGGAGGCCAAGTACTATCACCCGAAGATCTTCCACGCCTCCTTCGTCTTGTTTGCGGCATGAGTCCACCGAAGATACATACCAATTTATGAAAATTTGGTATTGATTTGTTAATCACCTCCGTGTCCTCGGGGTAATCCTTGCATATAATTACACAATAATTTTAAAATTTACGGAATATGGATTACAAATGACTATAGATATTAAATCCGAATGATAGTTACCTTAACGTGCATCTCATACACCTCTGACCGCATCCATATCGTAGAAGTACTTTGTACGAAACCAATAACATTAGGATGATTAGCTAGTTCACATACCCTCATATACATCTTACGGCATTCTAGCATGTGTCCCTTTACATCTTGCGTTGTAATACCTCGAAACAATGTGAAATCTTTAAACTCTACTAATTTGGACAACAACATCTCTATCATACCATCCGCTAATGGATGCAACTTCTTACTGATTACAAGATGTGTCATGATCTCAAGAATTATACTAGATTTTTTTCGGTCCATGAAAATCCAACAGAATTGGAGGCAACCATTGCCTTATGCTGCAATAGCAATAAGGTACTGTCATTCTAAGTTTACTATTCTATATTTTACTATCCAAAAATTAAATCTATTCTAATTCATAATTATTTTAGAAACAAATCTATAATAGTTGAGAAATATTGGTTATCTGCGGTTCAGATTCAAAATCCGGTATGGCTTCACCGGTGAAATTACCTCCCCCACCCCTCCTCTCTCCCTCTCCCCTCTATGGATCTCGTGGACAGGAAATGAGGGTGCGAGGGAATGACCACAGCTTTTATATTGGGGGGAGCCTGCCGCCCTCCTGCCGGGCGGGCGGGCTGTCTGCCGCCCCTTCACGGGGCGGTAGGTGCCTGCCGCCCGGCAGAGGGGCGGGAGGCTCCCGCCAAGGGCCTCCGCATAAAAAAATTTATGTTTATTTACATGTAGGTCCCTGCCGCCCCCTGCCGGGCGGTAGGGATATAAAATTTTAAAATGTGAAACCGAAAATATATTTCTGTAAAAAATATTTTAAAAAAATATAAAAATAAAAAAAAGCCGCGGACTCCGGAATGTTCATTGTGGGCTTGACCGTCACGCGGCCAATTCGCGTTTTGCTATTTGCATGGGCCATCTTGGGCTTCGATATCCCGGCCGCCTTTCTGACCATAAATATATTTTGGATTCTGTTTGAATCGTGGTATTAAATAAAATTTATGCAACAAAACAGGATTCAAGATGAATATATTTTAACTCTTAATAACTTTCTAAAAGAAAGTCAACATTTTAAATATACCCTTTCAACATTTGGGATACATGAATTCAATATTTTTGATACACCGATTCAAAATTTTCATATAAAATTGTTAAACTAGTTTATTGGAATTGTTAAACTAAATTCGGATAAATGTCGAATCTAATGTTTTAAACGTTGACTGTATTGGTTTAATATTTTGAACATACTCGGTCACAACACCTTTAGCAAAATAACAAATTGCCGACACAGATTAGAAGAAAACATAAAGAAAGAATAGCATAGTTTGATTGTTTTGCTCCAAGCTACCGTCCGTCCCGATTAAATGCAGTAAAAAGGAGTAAATTCTCAATATAACTCTAAAACAAATGCCAATCCTTTCTGTGCGCAAATGTTAGGAGTCACACGTGTGACTTTTTTGTTGCTGAAATAATTGTTATTGTTCGTGCAACAAATAAAAACTGTTCCAAAATATTTTTTTTTCGAAATAAATTTAACTAGATTACACATATTGATTTGTTTGTTGGGTCAATTTAGACCCAAAACACATAATCTAGAGTAGGAAGGGATTTGTGCGAATGATGGGCAGGGGTAACGGGCCCGTTACCCCCAACGCCCCCCTTCTATGGCTTTTAAAAAAATTAAACTCTCTTCTTTGACTCTGAGTTTATTTTGCATTGACCTTCGTGTCACCTCCGTTACTTCTTTTCCGTTAGGGTTTCTGTAGCACTTAAGAAATAGTAGAAAGTTGTGACCAAAATACCCCTTGGAACCCTCCGTCCCACCCGATCCTCATCCATCCCGAGCCCGGCGCCGGCAGCGGAGGCGGCGCCGCCACCACCACCACCGCGCGTACCGCCTCGCTCCCCGCGCCTCCCTCTCGGACCTCCTCCTCGCGAGCCTCCCTTCCTCCCTCGCGCTCGCCGGCCCCGCCGCGCTCGCCTCCTCCTACTGGTCCTCCTCCTCGCCCCGGACCAGCCTGCCGCCGCCGTCGCCCGACCTGGAGGACTAGGGCAACGCGTGCGGGGACGTCGAAGGCCAGTCGATCCTCTTCACCAGCCCGACCCCGTCCAATCGATGCGTGCTGCTGCGGTGCCCTGCCCGTCCGTCTTGTTCGAGGACGGCGGCGTGCTGCTCGACGGCGTCAACGAGCGCCTGCTCACCGAGGAGCGGCACTACGTGAACCTCAGCTGGGGCCGCATCCCCGTGGCGCGCGGCGCCTGCGACGTCTCCTACCAGAGGATTTGCATCGCGCTCGAGGACTTTCCTATTGTGATGACTGATGAACCCCAGATCACTACACCAAAGTGAAATTCTTCTCTGCATTTGCGATGCTGAATTGTTGACCTACTTAAATTGGAAAGCGTTGGGGGTAAATCATTGCCTGTCACAAGAAGTTCCTTGGTGCTAGAACTAGAAATTTTGTGGAGCTGTACGTAAACATGCATGTGTTAAAAATCTGGAGAATTTATTTCATATTATCCTGCTGTTACCAACACATCATACATGTTAAATATGATTGGTACATGGGGTCAGATTATCTGCTCTATCTGTTATTTGTACTAGGGGTATTTTGATCTTTTCATGCCCACTTAACTGAGAGATAATGGAAAGATAACGGCAGAGTCAAACAAGGGAGTCTAAATTTTTTTGGGCCACACAAGGGATTGCATTTGTTTTAGGGCTATACATGAAATTTACTCTAGTAAAAGCTATAGTACTACATAGGCAAGCGGCTGCTAGTTTTTTTTTTAGCACCGGAAAGATGCCTTGCCCTCAGCTCGCCGGCGGCATTCTTCCAACCGCGTCGTCCAGGTCTCCAGGAGCAGCAAGAGCCGTCCTCCCCCTTGCCTTCCCTTCCCTTTCAAGCCGCTGCTCTGGCTCAAGTGCTCAACCCCGAGATGGTCCTCCTCTGCAGCTGCCGGACCTCCACTCCGGCAATGCATGTGCTTCTTGGGTAAGCTCCGCCACCACTCAAAGCAAAGCAGAGCACAAGTGGGTCTCCACGTGCCCCGCTCCAAAGAAGGGCTGTTGAGACTGGCGACGCCCATCAGCCGAGTACCTTGACCACATCGATGGTTGTACCCATGCCGTTTTATCAACCAGATGCGCCATCTGCAGCCACTGGTGGCCTCACCTTTGGCAGATTCAGCATCGTCAAACACAGGTAGAACCACGCCGTCTTCCTCACCCTCCCACTCTTCTGATGATGGGAGCATCAATGAATTGAGGTGAATGCATCCCTCGAACATCAACTCCATGGTTGCATCCAGCGTCGACATCACTCCAACGCCCTCTTCTCTTTCCACTCAATGTCTCAATGCAGCAAGCCTCACCTCTCAATGGTCTGATGCAGAGTCAGTGGATGTAGAATTGTGTTTATGAGAGCATTTGTTTCCCTTTCAAATTTTAGTCCTAATTATTGTTTCTCAGCAAACACTAATTGCTACTCTGCTAGACTATTGAACATCAGCATCAGTCCTAACTGGCTTGGTGCTTCAGTTTTGTTAGTAAATCATGTAAACTACATTATAGATTTTTTTTTTGCCTCTAATAATTCATAGATTTTGGGCAACTTATAGATATTAGGTATATGCACGTACGTTGCTACGGCCTAAAACAATTTTCAATAAAATATAGGAAGTATAAAAGAAAATATAGTGTTGATCTTAGCAACAAAATATTTTGGACTTCATTGAGTTTCGCCAGCATCAACTTTACATAACACTTTTATAAGCATGCATGAATAAAAAAGAAAAACAAGTAGGTTAAATTAAAAGAAGGAACCTATATCATGAGCCCAATTGTAGGTGCTTCCAGCCATTTCGGTCCAGCCAACCCCATTTCACTCCCATGAGAGAGTGGAGCACAATCTATTTGCCAGTCTTGTTGAAGCCTGATTAAAATTACAAAGAGTACAAAAGAAGAGCAACTGGGCAAGGACCAAGCCTGATCAAAATTAAAAAGAGTACAAAAGAAGAGCAATGGGCAAGGACCATTTCCTTTCCTTTCTGCTTATATATATGTACCTAAACGACACTCAACACTGTTCGAACAACCAAGATCAGTCATAATTGGACCATTTGCCTTGTTACTCAGCCACCATTGCTTACTTGAACCTTGAAATTGAGCACTGTTGGCCATGAAATGTTGACCGGTTGAACACCATATGCAAAGCCATATCAGTTTTAAAGGAGTAGGGTATGCTGCATACCAAACCACAAACCATACAGCTTTGTTTTGACAAAAGCCAATGTTGAAAGAAACACTATGCCTGGAGAGTATTCCAGAATCCAGATTTTGGTGCTTCCTTCACAGAAAATGCTTGTATTTCAAATCACAAGCAGAGTCGAACATGAGCACTGTACACTCGCTAGTTCTTTCTAAATCTAAGAAAGGTATTCCTTGCTAGCTGATCAACCTCCTATGCTTCTGCTTTACTCTAGCCAATCGCTTCATTATGATCAATTATCAATAAATTGAAATAATGAATGGAAATGAAGGAGATAAGTGTTTCCTTTGTAGCAATACATTGGTGCCCTCACTGAATATTTTTGTAGGAGGGAATAGAAATGCGTACAATGTTGTGGATGTATTGCATTGAGGCCTCGGCCGGTATATATGAGAGTACATGACTTGGGGGGCAAGGCTCCCCGGGATACATATGATAGTTTACGATAAGTATATCTACAACTACCAAATATACTCTAACACTCCCCCGCAGTCACAGCGGGAGCACCGTAGACGGTGAGACCGGAGAAGAAGCCGAAAGCAAGAGCTAACAGACTAACATCCCCCTGCAGTCATAACGTCGATGTGGTGCGGATGCTGCGACTGGAGAGAAAACCGACGAGTAACTCATGCGGATGGTAGCCCTTTGTGCCGATGTCGAGGTAGCCGAGCTGGAGGGCGAGGAGCCATGGTCGAAGATGCCATGCATAGGATAGCCATGGTCGATGTAAAGCTGTCGAGGTTGCCGAAGACGAGGTAGCCGCACATGAAGCCGCGGGCGCACGAGGAGGCGCCATGGTGGTGGCATAATGGAGAAGACGCCGGAGACGAAGATGGCGACGCGTCGAGGCAGTCGTAGAGAGAGCGATGCCGAAGTCGATGTAGTCAGGCCATTGGGCGACACATGCCCGGATTTGCCAGGCTCAGGAATGCGTCGGGGAGGATGCACAACCAGACGCCGTCGCCGGGGGGCCAGCAGAGAAGGCCTCCATGGCGGTCGCAGGCGCAGAAGAATGGCGGGGTAGAAGATGCCGAAGCCTGCTGTTGCTTGGAGTAGAGGTGATGGCGACGCTAGCGGCAATTATGCTAGACGAAGCGAGGAGGAGAGCCCGAATTTTCCGGCGCAAGGCCGGACAATCTAGGCGACACGACGGTGCTGCTCGAAGGGGATGACGAAGAACTCGAACGGCTTGATGAAGACCATATGCACAGGGCATGCAGCGACGCGTAGTCGACGACGAAGTCGTGGACATGGTCAGCGGCAGTGAGTAAGCAATAGCAGAGAAGACCACGGGTGGCGCCGCTACTACCCGACGAGGCAATGCAGCGGCAGCCCTCCGTACTCGGTGAAGGGGACGAGGACGGACGTCACGGGAGCCGGGTGGATCATGCACGTTGGCTGATCAGACCGAGTAGCGTGAGGTGAGATGACGGTGGTCGAAGTCGGTGAAGGCGTCCCGATCTGTGGAGGCGACGACAAGCCGGCGAAGGTCGACGTGCGGACGAGGCGGCGATGTAGGCGGTGGCGCAAAGAGCGTCCCCTAGGGTGCCGGCCAACTCGCCATGCCGCAGGGTCGGAGAGGAAGAAGAGGCCGGTGAAGTCGACGCTGACGTCGAAGTAGAGGCGCGAGGTCGACGAGCGGCGGGCGACGCAATCCCGATCAGTGATTGGGCAGAAGAAAAAACATGCAGCAGCAGCTCGTGTAGTACCTCAGGGTGCGCGTTGCACAGGAAGCCCTCACCCTTGACCAGGGTTTTTTTTCCCAACCGGTTTCCGGTAACCGCCGGCCACCGGTTCCGGTTTACCGGACCAGTTGGAGCGGTAACCGGTTAATACCGGACAAAACCCGATTTGAATTCAAATTTCTCCGGTGAAGCGAAACCGACCGGTATACCGGCCGATTATACCGGTTTACCGGCCGGTTTTTGCCGGTATACCGGTAGTTTCGAGCAGTTTTCCGACGCTTAAAAAATGGATCCCCGGTGTGAAATAAAAGGAAATTTCGGCATTAGCTATGCACATTTTAATGTAAATGACCCTACCAAAGCAATAATATATAATCATGCATACAAATACAATAGTAATAAGCGTGCATACAAATACGGAGTCATACACCTATACACATGAAATGAAAGTTCAACGTAGGAATGGGAAGACCCCCATTTGGGACGCGGTTTGGTATTCGGCGGTGGACATCAAAGCGATACCTCGCACTCTAAACAGCTCAGCCTTGTAGTGTTGCCAAGTTTGGCCCGTCCACGCCGATGTTGTCTGCCATTCCTGAACTAATATAGTATAAAAATAGGGGTCTTCCCATTCGTACACCCATCTCGTCGGTGGCTGCATACTGATGTCAGGAATGGGGTAGTGAAAAGAGTGCCTGGAATCGCTGTAGGAGGAAGAAGAGTGCTGTGGACTGTCATAGTTCGTTGGTCCACCTGTTCTTCTCTGCGAGTGCGGTACTCCATGGTCGGTGTCCTGAGTAGCATGTGTGAACTGAGTGTCCCCTGCAATCAACCAAATTTCATAATTAGTAGTCAATACTCATAGTCAGAAATATATGTCTATTTATATGTGCAATGTATACCTGTGAAACGAACACCACGAGCACCACCACTACCAGCAGCAGCAGCGTGAGCACCACTACCACCACCTCCAGCATCAGGATCAGCACCGTCACCATCATCACCATCATCGGCCGAGCTGCTATCCTCGGACTCCTGATACGGAGGACTACGCTCACCTTCTCCATCATCAGTCTCGGTGTCGCTGCTCACTGGTTTTGCTGTTTGTTTGCCTTTTCGACGCTTCGAGTCACCCTTCTTAGGCCCCTTCTGCCAAGTTATAGTCCTCCACCACAGGACTCTCCCTCTGCGAAGTGGACCTTCGAAACATCCTCTGCATAACATTCCCCCTCGTCGAACCACTACCCCCTCCACGCTCATATGCACCTCCTCTCTGTTCAACCCCCCGTCGGAACTCTGCTTCCGCTCTCGATAGATCCATAGCACGCTGCACCTGAGCCTCCTCATCTTCTTCATCGCCGGGATAGTTTCCCTCCGCTGCAGCCTTCTCCCGTCTCAACCTCTCTCGGGCCCGGTCAGCCGTTGCCTTCTTTGCCCTATCCAACTCACGCTGAAAGAAGTCCCGCACATCAGGTGGCACATTCCTGCAATGGACCACCTCCGCCCCGCGGTGAGCTAAATGTTGCTTCAATCTTGTTGCACCACCTCCTCCTTTCTGCGTACGACAATAGTTGCATTGCCATCCGGGATAAAGATTTTCACCATGTTCCCATACAACATCTCTATCTCTCCCAGACATTTTCTACCTGCATAAATGGACAACAAAAACATCTCAATCAGATAAATGTAATCCTAAATCCTACACCTAAATTTTACCTAAATCCTAAATTAGTACACCTAAATCTTACCTAAAACCTATAACTTTTCAGCCATACACCTAAATGTAACCCAAATCCTAAAACAAATCATCTAATATTCTAAATCATACACCTAAATATGCCCTAACCAAGCATCCTACTCAAAAATTTGGAGCTCTTACCTTCTCTCCCGGTCGGGTCGGTAACCGGCGACACCGACCGGTAAACCGCTCTTACCGGCCGGTAAGCCGGCCACTGGCACCGGTACACGCCGGATCCGGGGGTGCACCGGTAAGCCGGCCTAACCGGGCGGCCAACCGGGCACGGAGCGCGGCTAACCGGCCGCGGACGCCGGTCGCCTCCTGGGGGACGGAGGGGTGGCGCACAGGCACCGGCTGCGGCCGGATAGGGAAGGATTCTGGGGTGCTACCCCCCCCGGGTCACAAGGAACCCTATCTAAGCATACAGACCGCCATGGGCCTTAATGGGCCTTCTTTTTTTTCTTTTTCTTTTTTGAATTTACTTTAAAATTCCTCAAACTAGGCTAAATGAACGAATTTTTGAGAAATTTTTACATCATTAGATTCTTCACACCGTGTAGTATTTTTAGGGATTTTCTGGGATTTTTTTCATTTTTTTGAATTCAAATTTGAATTTTGAATTATGGCCGGTTTGATACCGGCCGGTTCACTAACCGGGCCAGTCCGGTTTGACCGGTAACCGGTCAAACCGGACCTGTTCCCACCGGTTAGGTGAACCTTGCCCTTGACATCTTCTTTATGCCCATCACGGTCAGTGACCGCACACGAGGGACAGAAAGAAATCACAGGGGCAAAGGCTTTCTGACCGACAGCGGTGGAGGGGACATGCGGGGGGAATCCCGCCGGGAGGGGCGACGGATCCTGCCGTGGGCGGGTGGCTCCCCGCCAGGACGAGGTGGATCCCGCCGTGGGCGGGCGGATCTCGCCGGGGCGCACGCGGCTCCCCGCCAAGAGGCGATGAATCACGCCAGAACGCACGGCTCCCCGTCGGGAAGCCGGAGGTACCGGGTTGGGTGGCTCACTGCCATGAGTGGCGACGAATCCTGCCGGGTTGGGCTGCGCGGCGCGGGTTTCGGGCGAGGAGGTCAACGGGGTGAAGCGGAGGTGCCTCCAAGGAGCTCATCGACGATGGGTGAAGGCACCATGCGGTAATCCCCACTGCCACCATGGCAGCACGGGGAAGACCGCGATTGCCACCACGGCAGAGCAGGTCGGGGTCGTCGGTGACGGCTTTGATGGAGGGTGATGAAGTACGCCACGATATGCTTCTGCTTGACACTAGCGGCGGGTTAACAGGATCCACCGCGGAGAGGGGCGCTGCCCCCGGCGGAGGTCATGGGCGACCTCCCCCGGGGCGCGCTAGGAGGCCGTTGAGGGGGCGCCCTTGATGGGTGCCATGGGTGACGACCGACGGCGCGCAGAAGGTAGGGGTGCGAGGAGAGGCAGCAGAAGGTTTAGGTCAGGATCTGAAACCCTAATATCGTGATACCATGTAGGAGGGAATAGAGATGCGTATAATGTTGTGGATGTATTGCATTGAGACCTCGGCTGGTATATATGAGAGTACATGACTTGGGGGGCAAGGCTCCCCGGGATACATATGGCAGTTTACGATAAGTATATATCTACAACTACCAAATATACTCTAACAATTTTGGTTAAATCTTAAAAAGGAGAATGTTTTGTGTATGATTCATCCATAATGAACTCTAACACTATGTTCGAGAAATGAATAAGATGATGAGACCATATGTTGTCCCTGTTGTGATGATATGATGCAACGCATAAGTTATATGCTCTTTGGTTACATTATGCAATTGAGAAGATACCTTAAGTAAAAAAAGAGAGTTCTCTTAGCTAAAAAAGTGTGCCCTGATGACAAGCTGATGTGAATGTTGGTGTGCAATGTTCCTTATGTCTGTCACTCTGTCTAGGTGGAACTCAGTTCATAGGCTACCTGTAAATGTACTCTCATCATATGGTAGGAATGTTGGACATGTGAGCAACATTAGGTTCCTGCTAGGCCAAGGAACTGATAAACCATCTCGAAAATGTGCTCGCCAACGAACTAGTGGTGGTGAAGAGGAGCCATCTCATCGTCAAGGTTAACCCCTAGGTAAGCCAAACACATGCATGATTATTCTACTATTGTTAATTGGATGTTCAGTCCAATTTGGATGTGCACGAAACATGCTGATCAACCAGACATATCTTTCAAACTAAAGTCATCGGATAATTAAGGATCGATCCAATCCAATCCAATCCAATCTGGTCCTCATCCACTACAAGTCTGGGACAATCTGCATCTTCAGCAGTCTCCACAAACTAAATAGGATTATGAATGAATCTTGAGAACACAAATTCAACAACCAATATCTATGGTCCATAAAACGAAAAGTGCTGGGCAAGCGCAGAAAAGTCATATGAAAGTAATGACATATGAAGGACAGTGCACAAGTATTGACTAAAGTTTAACGACAAAATCAAGTCATACACACCAAAAGCACATATAACATCAAAGGTTTCATACCAAACGGATTAACAATTCATCGACCAAGTATTGACTTACACCTCCCACAGAAGCCACAAAACAACTGCAGTATCAAACACCCACCAAAGAGCAACAGCGGCCATGCTACCACTAAAAGCATTCACATTACCAAGTTCATGCACCCACAGAATCATTGCCAAAATCTTCAGTGTCGACCCTCAGGGTAGTCACCCTCGAAGAATATCTTCCAAAGATTCTCTCTCTCAAGTTGGAAAGTGAGATGTTTTGCATTTCGTTAGTGGGGACAAGGTGGGCCAGCACTCGTGCGAGATAGCGAAAAGAATTGTCGTTTACTTGCTACTCTGGGGCTCAATGGTTCACGTGTAGGTGCATAAAAATAGTTAATGTGTAGCTGCATAAAAACTAAGAACACTTAATATAGCTAGCTGCATAAAAATTGTTCCGCATTCTGTTTACTGCAGCAAGACACATACGAATCTTCTTGTCGCTATCTTTCCTTCCGCTAGATCTGGGGTTTAGATTCTTCAGGGTCTTCAATTTTTCTGGGATTGGGGTACAAGATGAGATGCTTAGAGTTGAGCATCCATGTCAGCTTTAGGTTCATAGATTCTGAATTTTGAGGAACAACTCTTCTTCCTTCCGAAAGAACCAAACAAAATGGTAACTAAGTCACGTTTCATGAAAAAGTGCTTAAGGACCAAGCGGTAGCAAACAAATGATAAAAAAAACAAAATGACATGGTTAATCCACAAAAAATAATGGCACGGTCGACTTGCATATTATGCTCGACCAAGTGTGGTTTTCCAGGGCTGTCGAGGTAATGGAAACTAAGAGAAAGAGGATCAACCCGCCTCAAGCGCGACCGACGGTTTCCTTATGGGTAGAAGCCTGATTTGTTTCATGTTATTGTTCTTGTTATCTCTGTATTCATCTGAAATGTTCTTGTTTCAATATGTCATTTATTTTAGGGTTATTTCAATATGTCATTTATTTTAGGGTTATTTCAATATGTCATTGATCAAGTTACCATCCAGTGTTGACGAACCTAGAATTACAAATATTATAAACTAAAAGTTTACCCTACAATTTAAATTTTAAATATGAATTCAATATGTACAATGTTTAGTGAAGTCATTAATTGCACCTCATGATTACATGAGTAAATCAAGAGCTTTCATAGTTATGAGATAGATAGAGGAAGGAGATGACCTTAGGCATTTGTTTGGGGGAGATGTTGACTAGGAGAGAGAGGAGATGTGAATGAATTGAGAAACTGAAGGGGGCTGGCTCATATAAAAAGAGGAAGGCCAGGTTAAAAATATCTTAGCAGAACTTTGTTAAAAAAATCTTAGCAATAGCATCAGTTAGATTGCCAACACGGGGAATGCTGCGCTGGAAGCGCAGGCTGCTGCCTGCACTGGGGGCGAAGGCAGCTGCCGTTGAGATCGCGAAGATGGAGAATGCTTACCAGGCCGAACCTATGGTGATCACCGGGGATGGGCTTGGGCCCAATGTCGGAAGCTGGCTGCTTGTCTACTGTCCATTGGGCTGTGCTTTTGGATCCAAGTGGGTGCATTGCAATTTGCAACGAACAACATTCATTGCATGGCAACAACACATCGAGATCTGCGCGACAGCTGCTCTTGAATACTGGTACTTGTGAATCGTGTGAGCATCCATCCTTGTGTTGTACATATACTAATTGGGTCAGACTTAACAACAAACAAACATCAAGTACACACCCCGAAGAGAAATCCAAGATCTCAGTTAGCAGCCACAAATATAATTGAAAGTACCACAGTCCTTCGTGGTTGGTGCACACATCCCGATTCTCAAAATTGTTGGGATGATCAGTAATGACTAGCCATGCATCTGGGTCATATCTCCATGGACAGTGTATGGTCTAGGAATGGAAGAGAGACGATGTTCAGTTTGGGCGCACCCAGTTTCAGAACGCAGTTCCCCGTTCCTGTAACCGTCGTCCTCGATGTTAAAAAACCCATGAGCTTCTTCTTCTTCTAGACGGCACGTCGACGTCTATCACGCATGCAGCAATTCCTTGAGGGAGCAAACAACTCGCCCGCAGGTATCCGTGCGTTTTTCTCCGGCTGCCTACGACTTTCTGGAAGACTGACCAGCAGCAACATGAAACATGCATGTGACCAAGACTTCATGCCCGGCTGCTTAAAAAAGTCTAAAATTGTTGTTGCCCATTGTTGCGAAACATGTGCAGAGGTCATGGATAAATATCCAGGTAAGCTAGTAGAGTCTAAAATATCGTTGGTCATGGAAAAACATCCAGATAAGTTAGAACTGATTTCAACTCTTGGAGAGACGAAAAAAAAATGCACAGCCCTACTGGTACTATTCTTCAGTTTCAGAAAGCTGTTTTGGTGATATTCTGATATCTGAGTCTGACGATTCAAAAAGGATGGACGCTTGGCTTCTACGGTTATCTTTCTCTCAAGACACTCTTTATTCCAACTGTCTGCCTCTGATAAAAATGCTTCCTGCTCTTGGTTTCAGAACACTGTTATCCTGATTCTGAATTCCTGACATTATTTCCTGATGAGCTATGTGGATGCATCCACTTGGCCTCTCCTTGATCAGTGCCATCCTGGAAAAACAAATTCCCTTAGCTGCAGGCCACCGCCCACAGTAGTTGACTGGTTTTCACGTGTCAGCCGGCTAAATATCCTTAATCGCTGAAGAGGGCAAAAGGACATCGTCAATATACAGGACATTACTAAACTACCCCTGCCGTCTGACCTCCTTGCTTACTAGTTCGTGCCTGCTTCTCCATTCGCCAGAAGGAGCCAGACCTGAAAAATAAAATAAAAAAACCGATGCCAGCAAGAACCCTCGTGGAGTCCATTGCTTTTACCTGATGGGAGTCTTATAAAAGGCAGAGCAGAGCTTCTTTCTGAAAGAGCGCGGCGATCCAAGATTTTGTGGTAGGCTGGCACCATTCGGGTTCAGGTGTCGCTCTTCTTCCTCCTCTGTCGTTTTCAGATGATTTCTGCTTTTTTTGCTGTTTCTTGGCATTATTCAGGTGATACTTGTGTACTGTGTTCTGTGATTCCTTTGCATTATTCAGGTTCTTGTGCTTTTGATTGTCTGTCTACAGAGCCCTGACTGCTGTTCAGCTTCAACCCAGCCAGAACCGACATGGGGAGTGCAGAGTTGGCGCAAGCCAAGGTACCTTCTGAATCAGTACTCTGTTCTAGGATGTTTCAAAAAAAAAAGTACTCTGCTCTAGGAACGTTTGTTCAGAAGCGCCATCTCTTCTTCCCTTTATTCCTATGGACCCATCCCTTTTTGTTCTTGGACTTTTTTGTCAATCAATTGGCTTTTGAACTTCTTATTTAGAACATAACTGACCAGAGATGTTCCTCTGATGATCTGTAAGGATATTATTCATTGTTCCAGCCATTTCTGTCTTCAGCAAGCACACTACTCTCACATGATTATTCCTACTTTAGGTGCTCTCGCACATCGATTGTTCGCGACCTGCATCGAGGACTTGGCAAAGGAGATTCGACGATGAAGGCAAGAAGGTTGCGATGTTTAGCATGACCATGAATGATATGATGGCACTTGTAAGTTGTACTACCGTTTGGCTTTCTGTTTTAGATGGTGCCAATGGAAGTAGTTAAATTGGTGCTTTTCTAGTTCCCTAAGAAAATGCCAAACATAGGGCCGTCATCTCCCATAATTCTGTTGACCTGGACGGCAAATGTACTTCTCATACTAGAATGCCTCTGATTAATTTGGCTTAGTCGTATCAGCACTCAACACTGATCATGTTTAGCAATAACTGTACATACTCCTTATCTAGGTTAACACTGACTATTTTTATGGTGGCATTGTAGGTTCCCATGATTGTCAAAATATTGAAATTGCAAGTTGAAGAAAGTGCAAAAGGACGAGTAAGCTACTCTTTTATCAACAAACTTTATGATAGTGTTTTTTTTCTTTTCTGAGACCAACTTTTTTTTCATTGGATTTCAATTGTTGGACATCACTAATCTTCAAAACTTTTTATCACTTTCCTAAAGGCTACAGTTTATGATCCACTGAGAAAATGGATGGATAACTGCTACCGTGGTGTACCCCTCGGTGGGCTAGGGTCAGTTTTCTCAGCCTTTTATGTATAAATCCTAGAGAAGCTAAATTTAGTGTTGGTATAGGAACAAGTTCAGCTGTTCTCATATATATTACCTTAAATTTGCCGTGGTGAGAAGTAGTACAAAAATTTGTCTATAGCTGATGACAGACAGTTTGTTCAAATTACTTCCATTTATCAGTGCAGGAAGCATAGGGAGAAGCTACAGAGGGTACTTTCAGCAATTTCAGATATTCCCTGTCATAACTGAAGAGAAACCTATCCTAGCAAATCAATTTTCAGTAATCATTCTACAACTCCATTCATGGTTTGCAATACCTAGTTGCACTTCACTGTAAACAACTTCTGATAGCTACTATTTTCTTACCTAGGCATTTGTTTCACGCCCGAATGGGAAGAAGTACTCCACGGTGTTGTCTGCACCGACTGCAGGTCTCCTGAAGTGAGCACTGCAATCCTAACACGTCTATTTGTATGCATCCGAACAGGCAAGACACCATGGTTAAGCAGTGTGCAAATTTAATTTTACAGGGGTGTCGGTAAAGCTGGTATTGGATCTTGGGACTGGAAGCTGAAGGAGGACAAATGCACTTACCACGCCCTGTTTCCAAGATCATGGACAGTATATGATGGTAAATTGATGACTGCTTCAGTTTCAGATCAAAAATTTTAACTAGGAGTGATAGTTTTTCTGTAGCTACACAAATCATGTCAATTAGATGATGATATTTGAAAATTCCAATGAAGGTGAGCCTGACCCAGAGATCAAGATCACCTGCCGTCAGATATCACCCTTCATCCCTCACAACTACAAAGAGAGCAGCTTCCCGGCTGCCGTTTTCACGTTTACGGTACAATTTGTTTTCTTCTCGTTTTGTCTTTGCTGAAGATGCAATGACGCGAATTGAGCTGCAATTTTTTTACTAGTATGTATCAGCCTGCTGACGCCTGCATTTCAGGTACACAACTCTGGGAGCACACCTGCAGATGTGACGCTGCTATTCACCTGGGCTGTAAGTGCAGACCAACACCTTGCTTATTCTTTCAGCAGAAAGGGATCAGATCTTCGATGACCTGACCTTTGATCCATTCGTCTTGTAGAACTCGGTCGGTGGGAAATCGGAACTGACCGGGAATCATAGCAACTCAAAAATGAAGTAATGGACATGGCGTTGTGTTTATTAACATCTCCAGCTGATGCAATGCAGCAGAAACCAGGAATCATTCACATTGCCTTCTTACATGTTGCAACTGCGTTCTTGCCTGTTTTGCAGAGATCGGGACGGCGTCAGTGGCGTTCTCCTCCATCACAGGTGTGTTTGATCATCCACGGCCCCTTTTGATCCCCCTCTTGCGCTTCCTTCTGTAAATGCCGGTGCTGAGAGATGACACTGACGCCAATGCAGGACGGCGGATGGGCATCCTCCGGTGACGTTCGCGATCGCATCCCAGGAGACGGACGACGTCCGTGTCAGCGTCTGCCCGTCCTTCATGATGGGAGCGTCCAGCTCCGGCCAGTTCACGGCGACGGACATGTGGAACGAGATCAAGAAGGTACAAACATTCCCATCCATCCATGCCTGAACTCTGAATTGTTGTCCTCTGAATCTCTGACGCTCCACGCGCCGGACATGTTTGCTGCAACAGCACGGCTCGTTCGGCCACGCCGGCGCCTGCAACGCGTCGACGGCGGCGTCAAAGCCCGGGTCCTCCGTCGGGGCGGCGGTGGCGGCGTCGACGGCCGTGCCGGCGGGGGCGACACGGGTGGTGTCCTTCTCGCTGGCCTGGGCGTGCCCCGATGTCAAGTTCGCCGCCGGGACAACGTACCACAGGTGAGGCGCGCCGCGTCCTGCTGATCCTGAAGTGACCGGTGGCTTGTCAGTGATCGCTGACATTGTGTGGTGTTTCCCGGTGAGGCAGGAGGTACACCAAGTTCTACGGCGTTGATGCCGACGCAGCTGCAGAGCAACTGGCTCGTGATGCTCTTCTTGGTGAGCTTCCCGAGTGACCGAACCTTCGTGCAGAAAGAGAGATGATCAAAAGAATTTCATTTTGTTTGACGCGTGTTTGAATTCACTGCATGACTAGAGCATATGAACTGGGAGTCCCAGATCGAGGAGTGGCAGAGGCCCATCCTGTACGACGAAAGGCTGCCTGAATGGTGAGAATTCAGTCAGATTAATTTCCTGACAAAACTGACAACGCAGCATCGACTGAACAAGTGAACATTTGGTTTCAGGTATCCAGTTGCGCTGTTCAACGAGCTCTACTACCTCAATGCTGGAGGCACCATCTGGACAGGTAACAGCTTGCTAATGATCAAGCAAATCATCTGTCTTTGAATTGAACACACAAAATTCCAACAAAAAAGGATCATCAATTGACGACTGACAAAGAAATGTATGCGACAGACGGGCAGCCTCCAAAGAACGCAGCCGGCTTTGCTTCATCCAGCCCGTTCTTGCTCGACGCGCCCACGGGTGGCGGCAGCGCGGTAGACGGCATCGTGAGCGCCGTGGCGTCGGCGACGGAGCGCTCCCACGCGGCGGCGTTCGGACCGGCGCTGCTGCGCGGCGGCGGCGAGAACGTGGGGCAGTTCCTGTACATGGAAGGGATGGAGTACAACATGTACAACACCTACGACGTCCACTTCTACTCCTCGTTCGCGCTGCTCGCCCTCTTCCCGGAGCTGGAGCTCAGCCTGCAGCGCGACTTCGCCCGGGCCGTCCTCCTCCACGACCCGCGCCTCCGCAGCACCATCGACGGCAAGACGGCGCGGCGCAAGGTGCTCGGCGCGGTGCCGCACGACGTCGGGCTGAACGACCCGTGGGTGGAGCTGAACGCGTACATGCTCCACGACGCGGCGCGGTGGAAGGACCTCAACCCCAAGTTCGTGCTCCAGGTGTACCGCGACGCCGTGGCCACGGGCGACGCGGCGTTCGCGGCGGCGGCGTGGCCGGCGGTGTACGCGGCCATGGCGTACATGGACCAGTTCGACCGGGACCGGGACGGCATGATCGAGAACGAGGGCATCCCGGACCAGACGTACGACATCTGGTCGGTCTCCGGCGTCAGCGCCTACACGGGCGGGCTCTGGGTCGCCGCGCTGCAGGCCGCCGCCGCCATGGCGCGCATCGTCGGCGACCGCGCCGCCGAGGCCTACTTCCGCGAGCGGCACGGCAGGGCGAGGCGCGTGTACGACGGCGAGCTCTGGAACGGGGCCTACTTCAACTACGACAACAGCGGCGGCGCGACGAGCTCGTCGATCATGGCGGACCAGCTCGCCGGGCAGTGGTACGCGCGGGCGTGCGGGCTGGAGCCGGTGGTGGAGGAGGGCAAGGCCCGGAGCGCGCTGGCGACGGTGCTGGACTACAACGTGATGCGGGTGAGGGGCGGCGCCGTCGGGGCGGTGAACGGGATGCGGCCGGACGGCAGCGTGGACGCGTCGTCGACGCAGTCCAAGGAGGTGTGGCCCGGGGTGACGTACGCCGTGGCGGCGGCCATGGTGCACGAGGGCATGCCGGAGGCCGCGTTCCGGACGGCCAAGGGCGCCCACGACGCCGCCTGGTCCAAGGACGGCTTCGGGTACGCGTTCCAGACGCCGGAGGCGTGGACGGAGGACGGCGGCTACCGGTCGCTGCACTACATGCGCCCACTCAGCATCTGGGCGATGCAGTGGGCGCTGTCGCCGCCCAAGCTCCACAAGGACCTCAGGGTGGCGGCGGCCTCCGAGGAGTCGCCGGCAGACGCCGCCCTGGGGCAGGCGCAGTTCGAGAAGTTGGCGAGCATGCTGAGGCTGCCGGAGGAGCCGCAGCAGCCAAAGGGATACCTATGGGCCATCTACAACGTCATTAGGCAAATGGCGTCCCCAGCATAAGAATGTCCCGTGGCAGCATAAGAATGTATTTGTTTCATATTGAGGGAGCTTTAACTTTTAAGCTTTCCAAGCACTTTCATCTGAAAGGAAATGTATTTGTTTCATATTGAGGGAGCTTTAACTTTTAAGCTTTCCAAGCACTTTCATCTGAAAGGAAATGTATTTGTTTCATATTGAGGGAGCTTTAACTTTTAAGCTTTCCAAGCACTTTCATCTGAAAGGAATGTTTCTACAGTGTCCATTCTACACTATAGGGAAGTACAAAAGTTTTAGAAGCTCAAGCGCAGAAACATTAAATTACTGCCAACTCCCAAGAGCACCCTTATCTTGCCACGAACAAACACAAGGCAAAACACACACCAATCTTTCCAGGAACGACAGTGCAGAACCAAGCAAAACATTAGTTAGAGACTAAGGATCAAGAAATAACTCGACAAGCTATGAAATAATAAAACAAAGGTTCTCTTCAAACTGAATAGGATGTTTAATGTCACCTTAACAAGACTACTAGGTGCTACAGCGATGCAAGTATTACAACTTGGAGGGTTACAATCTCATTCCGATAACAAAAGTCCACTACCCATTGCATCCCCACAAACATCCAAAAGATCCAAACATTGGAATAGGTATCCAACAAGATCTGCTGTCAGTAAAGGTTTAGAGAGGTTCATGCTGTCCACTGCCCACCAGCATACCCAGCAGCAGGCTGGGGTGACACCCCCTTTGCTGGAGCAGGCTGTGGATTTGCAGCTGGTGCGGCGTATCCGCTTTGAGCTGGTGCTGCTGCAGACTGATCATAACTTGGAGGGTTTGTACCTGGTTGGGTGTATCCTGCCTGGCCATATGCTGCAGGCTGGCCAGCTGCTGGCGCAGAAGCATAACCAGGCTGACCAGCTGCCGGAGCAGGAGCAGGAGGTCCATATCCTGGCTGTGAGTAGGCACCTCCATAGCTGGGATCTGCTGGAGCTCCCTGGTAGCCATAGTTCGCATTGGCTTGAGCTGCTTGATCACCATATGCTGGTTGGGTTTGCGGGTACTGTGCATAGCCACCTTGCTGTGTGCCTTGCTGAGGATAGCCTGGTGCTGCTGGTGCATTCTGGCCATATGGAGCTGGTGCTTGCCCACTCTGCTGTGGGTAGCCCTGTTGAGCATACCCACCATCAGGTGCAGTAGCAGTGCCATATGTTTGGCCATAAGCAGAAGGTTGCTGGGAGGGTGGCCCATAAGATGCAGGCGGTGGTGCCTGGTAGGAGCCATCTGCAGCCAGAGGACCTCTGGGCACCCATTGTCCCGGTCCACTGTATGGAGGCCTACCATAAGGATCTGCCTGTTGAGGATAGCCTTGCTGGGGGGCCATTGGTGGCTGTCCATAGTACTGGTTTGGAGGCGGAGCATTGTATCTAGGATCACCATACCCATGGCCATAGTTCTGTTGAGGCGCATGTTGCGGATACGGAGGTTGTCCATAGCCAGGAGCCTGAGATTGCCCATAACTGTTGTAGTTCCCTGGTCCAGGAGGGTAGCTTGGTGGCTGGCTATCATATGGTTGAGAACCCTGCTTGTAGTAGTCAGAACCACCACCCTGATAGGAAGGATGGGGCGGAGGGCCCTGCCTTTGGTCCCAGCCCATGCCGCCTCTTGGTGGTCCCTGCTGTGGGTAACCACCGTAGGGTGGGTTGTAGTTTTGAGGTGGAGGCATACCTCTTGGTGGGTACCCATAGCCAGGCTGACTTTGAGAACGTGGCCCCCACTGCGAAGCTGCACCAGGACCCTGAGGGCGGTAGCCCTGCTGACTATATCCACCAGATTGGTTTGCATGCTTTGAGAAATTCTGTAAAATAAAGCCTGTTAGAAACCAGAAAAAAAAACTAGATAATAAATAGTGGCAAATACACCTATCAAAAAAGCAAAAGGCAATTATAGGATATATTATTAAGGGGCAACCAGACAGAGTTCACATTGCTTAAGAATAAGCATGAGAAAATACACCTGCATATTTGGCCATGTACCATACTTAAGACAGTCCAACACTGATCATTAAATCATTCAAGAAAATTGTTCAAGAACAGAATTCCATCAATACAACTCAAAATTTCCACAAACTTGTGAAGAACATGATGTATGTGACACCATTATTATAATACAAATATCAACAAGATCTTGGTTACCATAATTGAAAGCAGCAACAAGAAATGTGGATAAAAAAGAAGAGTAGCTCAGTGTGCATCTCATAAACATACAAGCAGCTTCAATCCAAAACACATAAATATTTTGATATTAAATACACTGCAGCACACATTATCCAATAACAACTGTGAAAAATATTGAGCTTACAATAGTGCTAAGTAACCCGGATTTCATTATAGTTACTTCAACATTCTACATCAGAGTGCTATACCAAAGTAGAAATGATGTGCAAATTCTTTGTTCAGCTATAGCATATGGAAGTCGTGTTTTGCAGACAACATACAGTCGCAAACGATTCAGTTTAGCAAACCTAGACATGTTGATGCAGTAGCCTTGTCATGGCAATGATACACCTGTTGCAGTCTTCAAATACCATACTGTTTCTGTTTCCTTTTGGCAATAGGCAGCCTTACCAGTTACCAACTACATAAACCATGCAAGGGTAAGGGATAATGGAAAATATCCCTCTGCAGTGCATGTATAGGATGAAGAACGATGACCCCCACGAGGAAAGCTAGCTGTATCTGCATTAGGATACCCAACCAACTCCAAATTGCACCTTCAATAAAGACAATCCATAGAAACTGGAAGCGAATGAATCTGATTTGTCAGTTGTGACTGCTTATGTAGGAAACATAATCAGATCGTATCTAGTAATTAGCAAAATGCTAATTGGACAAACCGCTGGTATGGTAACACAGCACTTGAAAAGCTGAAGTCATGGATCTTGTGTTCCACCTTATTTCAATTAAGCATGCTCATGTTTGTTATTAAGTCTAACAGATAAAAGTACTCATAATGTATTTACTGCTAACAGTCAAGCTTGTGGGATAAAGAATGCTAAAAGTTTCATCCAAATCTCCCAAACAAACCACTTGCTATGTACGTCAACAGTCCATCCCATCTCTGAATTGTTTGGTAATGATTATTTTGACTATTTTATAATTTATATTCTTTATAGTCGAGTGGACAAGTATCGAAGCATGCATAGTGCTGTAAAACGGGAAGACAAAATAAAGCAACAAAAATCATAGTACTCGTGCTAAGGATAGGGATTTAGACGAGTGAGAGGAAGTGAAACATTCATGGAGGTATTGAACTTGATGAAGTTTAGAAACCTAAGAGAAATATTCCTAAAAAAGCATTGTGGATGAGTAGAAATTATTGATTTCCTCAGTCCTCACAAAGTAATGGTGTCTCATCTTTCATCAGAAGATGGAAAAGAGAACACAAACAGACCACTGATTAAGAAGAACTTACCTTTCAGCCAACTAGGCCCTGCAATATATCAAGATTGGTACTTCATACAAGGGCCATTGTAGAAGAGAGGTTAGTTTTATAACAACACTTGATTAATAAAAAAACAAAGGCCCAGCACTCCCCAACACAAGAAAATGGCAATCTATTTACAATATTAATAACAAAATAGTGAAACCAAGCAGTGTTTATCTTTATAACAAAAATATCAGTATACTTGGGACATCTATACAAGCTAAAAAGCTTATCGAGGACTGATCAAACCAATGAAAGAAAATCTCAAGTTTGACTCCAAAATATCAGAAGTAACCGTGCAATGATACAGCAGGCATCTCATGGGCATGGCATCCAAAGTTCAGAGAAGTTATATCAATCAGCCAATCAATATAATAGTACAGTATGCAGTGTTCTCAACAGTAATGTCATGAATTTGCCAAGGTAACAGAAATACCAGGAAGAGAAAATTGAACTGTGTCTAGCATAACGTGAGTAACCATATCATGAATAAATCAATCATGAAGCAAAATCACATCATCAGCTAGCATCAGAGTTAAATCACAGAGTGGGTGAACAAACAAAAGCATAAATAAATTCAAGCTTCTAGGCTTCTAGCAACACTCAACAATGAAAGCACGTATCGACCACAAACAGAAAACAAAGTAAGATCACATCACCTGATTCATAGCTTGCTTGATCAAATCCTTTGCAACTTCAATCTGTTTCTTATTCCCAGTTACACGTACAGTTCTTTCAGTCAATGTAACACCCTCTGGAGGATGTTGGGGTATCAACTACAAAAAAAAAAATCAAAGTTTTCATTGACTTAGACCACATTCAAAGTTTTCATCAGCTTAGACCACTCAATATATGGGCGGTGAAAGTATAAGCATGCCAACATAACCAC
This sequence comes from Panicum virgatum, assembly GCF_016808335.1. Lineage (NCBI taxonomy): Eukaryota > Viridiplantae > Streptophyta > Magnoliopsida > Poales > Poaceae > Panicum > Panicum virgatum. The sequence goes on along the minus strand of NC_053141.1, from coordinate 1,431,112 downwards.
ATATCCACCTGAATACGAGCACCAGATCTTGTTTGCAGGCCTTTAATTGTCTCGCCACCTTTTCCAATAATCAGGCCAACCTATAGCATACATGTAATTGTTGAGCATATAAAATGGCACACTATTAACTACATCGTCAAAGCTAAAAAATGACCTTGTTATCAGGAACTGTCATCTCAAACTGCTCAGATCCAGACTGCCCACTTCCAAAGCCTCTAGCTATTAAAGCAGGGGAACCGCCAGCCTCGGCCTGGAATAGAGTGATGGAATTGTTAGGATTTGCACTGGTGGATTCACAGGTCAAAAACAACTAGAACGAGAATTAATGAATGCACATATTTAGTACCTCAGCTATAACACTCTTAATAAGCTGCTCGGCTTTATCAACACTTGCAAGGGTTCCAACTAGTTCAACCGACCGGGTCAGAGCATTCGAATCAGCATCGACGTCCTTGGTGATTTGGATCTTTGCACCCGAGCTCGTTTGCAAGTTCCTGATTGTTTCGCCAGCTTTTCCAATCAGTACACCAACCTGCATTAATTCCCATAATCAGCATGCACCGAACAACACATCAAAATTAGTTGAGCCTAATGCTCTTGTCCGTGTTTGCCATTTCATCCGTTCCTCCTAGGCCTAGCTAGTATCATGTATCATCAGCTAAAGCAGAGTCTCAACAGTAAATCAGTTCAGCAGATGAATATACCTTGCTATTGGGCACTTCGATTTTACGGGATATCTCCTGCGAGGCAGTTGCTGCATCACCTTCTTGCTGTGGAGCTCCAGCTGCTGCTTCCGGTGTGGGCTCGAGTGGCAGAACCTCAGAGGCCGCGACCGTGCCATTGTCACCATCTGCCACCCCCTCGGTAGGGGCAACCTTGCCGTCCTCCGCAGCTGCGGGCTCCTCGACATTCACAGAGGACCCATCGTTCTGCTGCTCAGTTCCTGATCCCAAACGAGAAAGCGAGCGAATCGACCGGATTAGCTGAAAGCTTCCACGAGAAGCAGCAGTGCCTCCGCCAAGGGATTAAACAGATTCGGAGAGAGATTGACGAGGGGGGCGTGAGAGATCCACCTGCGGAGGCGTCGGTCTCGCCGTCCACGCGGGGTCGCTTGGCGTCCTCGCCGTCGCCGTTCGCCTCCGCGTCGGCGCCGACCTCCTCAAGCTTCCTCTTGTGATCGACTTCGCCCACCGCGGCCTCATCCTGCGCCGCGGCGGCGGCCGAGTCGGCTGCCGCCTGATGCTCCTCGGGGGCTACTACCTCTGGCGGCGCGGTCAGCGGCGCGGCCTCGGGGTCCGCCATGGGGGAGCGAAGGGATTAGGGTTTGAGGGTTTTCGCCGCCTCCGATTTTTTTTTTCTTTTTAGATAGACGGGTCTGGGGACGAGATGGGTCCGTGGCCGTTCTTGCCCGCTTATATACAGGGGGAAAGGGCGTTTCTTGCTGCAGCTAGTACGTATCATGTGTCGAAAGGCGTATTCTCCAGTCTGCAGGTGAAAGTAAAAAAAATATATTTTTATGGCACACCATATTGGAATACTTGGTGTACAGCTAGACATAGTTAATAAATAACTATACGTTCATGCATGCGAATTTCCAAGCCTCGGACAAGGAATAAAACCGCATACACCACTTCTTTTTTAAAAGGAATTTTCATTCCATTAAGATAGGGAACTAATTGAATCGTTGAGCACCCGATCCTCCCTCAAACCCATGGCGTGCCCTTCCAGGAAAGAGTATCTATCGTTGCGACTTGAACACCTACAATCACACAGCACGACACTATTACAATCACACAGCACGACACTATAAAACTGAGAAATTGGTAAAACTCGACACAGCCATACCCATTCACCACTTCGAGTTTGACACTCCATCTTATTTATTTACTTTTCTACACTCGAGTTAATGTGTTCGTACTTTTTTTTCTATACCACATCTCATTTGTTTTCACTTTTATAATCGGCAACCAACACACGCTACAGTTTTTTCAATTATAAAGTATATCTCAGACACTCATATGACACAATAAATATTTTTCTCTTTACGCATATAATGAAATAATCAATCACCGCAAAACAGCTATGGACCACAATATCAACATCTTTACAAAGTCATAGGGCCTGTTTGGGAGCACTCCAGCTCCAGAAAAATAACTCCGTAGTAGCAACTCCATGTTTTTGCAGCTCTACTCCACTGACACCATAAAAACATAGAGCTATTGTATGTGTTTGGCTTATTACAGTACTCCAACTCCAGAAATCAACTGACTTGTTATCAATAGTCTATTTTAACCCTTATAAATGGGCCCACATGTCACTCTCTCTTCTCCCTCCTCTTCCTCTCTCTCTACACAGGTAGCAGCGATAGGCATGCACGGGGGGCGGCGGCAGCCAGGGGCGGCAGTGGCAGGCAGGTAGGGTCGACGTCGACGGGAGGGAGTCGTGAACGGCAAGGGCGATGGCGGGAGGCTCGGCAGGCAAAGCGGTGGCAGGCATGTGCGGTGGCTGTGGGAGATAGGTTGGGGTGGGGGCTAGGAAAAATAGAAATGAAAGGGTATGTTGTGTAATCAGTGGCAATGATGGATAAATAACTCTCAACTCCACGAGTAGGTGTAAAACTGGTGTTTTTGAAGCACCCCTTGAGGAGCTCCAAGAAAAATATGAAGTTGGCCCCTAACTCTAGGTTTTTTCTGGAGTTGGAGTTGCTGGAGCTGGACGCGTTTGGCATGATAAGTTGGTGGAGTTCTTGAAGTGGAGCTCTCCCAAACACGCCCATAATCCTAGAGTTGATACTTGTCCGATTCAACAACCATTCATTGTGGTTTTCCTAAAGCACAGACCTACTAGAAATACAATACTTTTGGATCATTTGCGAACCTCTCCTCATTTTTCAAAAACCATCACGACCAAAGGTCCTTGTCGATGGTTTGGACTTTGGAGGCACCTTTTTAATTTGACAAATTTTTACGCACAGAAAGATTCGGCATTAGCGCGCGCGAGAGAGAGAGAGAGACGAGATTCGGCATTAGCGCGCGCGCGAGAGAGAGAGAGAGAGAGACGAGATTCGGCACAACTGCTCCAACCTGGGCGGTCCTGATTTCACCCAGCCGTGAATAAAGAAAGCGACTTTATTCTCGGCGAATAAACACTACAAAGTGCGTCCGGCCCACGGCCGTTATAAGATACAAAAAACTTTGCCACCACGAAGATGGCAATTTTGCCCGTCTTGGGGGAGCATAGTAGCTAGAGCACCAAGGTCCGCAGGAATACCCTCCATGCAAACCTTCTTCTAGCATCTTCCCCCTCCAGGGGCATTGCAGCAGAGGATGCTGGCGAACAACCTAGCCACCGCCGTCGCTCGAGCATCCCCGTCGCCCCAAGGAGCGGCGGGGAGTCCTTCATCAGCGCCAACCCTCGTCAGAGTCTGAGTATTCCGACGAGGGGCCGTGAAGCCGGAGAACGAGGGATGCTGGGCGCGTTTTGCCCTGGCAGCCCCCTTGTCTTGCTCCAGTTGCAAAGCGGGCCAGGGGCCTCCTCCAGCCATCTCCTGCCGCTCGCAAACGTTCTTCTAGCACCAGGGCCTGAGGGACCAGCGAACCCTCTCGGGAGGGCGAATGCAGGCGAGGAGAAGCGCCATTACAAGAGGAGGATAGAAGCGCCGATAAGGGAGGTGTTTGATGGAAGTGAAGCACCGAGGACACCCTATTTATGGCCAAGATAAGATGGGGCCGTCCCGACTCGAAGAAACTAGCCTCACCGCTAAGGGGCAGAGCGTCTCACGAGAGGAACAGAGGAGGTCCTGGGGCGGGGCAGCGCGACATGACAGCACAGGGCCCTGGCATGCGGGCACGGTTCGAGGTAGTGCTGGACCTGGCTCCGTATTCGCCTTGCTAGGGGCCCCATCCAGCCGCCATCTGCTTCGACGGGTCCTATTGAAGGGATGCGTGCGCACTCAAATAACCACCAGACCAATGGGAGAGGGGCTCGCTGAACCCTCTGAGCGAATCTCTAATTCACTCAGAGGTTCAGGGGCTACCCCCGCAAGGGCAACGTTGCATCTCATCAAGGCAGCAGGCTCGAGCCTGCAGAAGTGCTCGCTGAACCCTCCAAGCGAATCTCTGATTCACTCTGAGGCTTGGTGAAAGGATCGGGTGCTCTAGCCTAAGAGGGGGAGGGGTGAATTAGGCACTCTAAAAACTTAGACCTATGACTCCAACTAGTTTGCACAAAACTTAAACTAAAACAAGCTATCTAGATGTGCAACTATGGTTGTTCTAGTGTGAAACCCCTATCCCAAAAGAGTTTAGCAACCTATAGATTTTCCTATCAAGAAACTACTTTATGAAAGTAAAGGCACACAAATTGCTAGTATGAAATGCGAAAGCTTAATGAGCGGGATAGGAGATAGCAAACTCTTGACGCGGGTGTTTATCCCGTGGTTCGGTTAGCCACAAAGGCACTCCTACATCCACGTTGTTGTAGCACTCACTAAGAGTATTGCTACTCGGTCACCAAGTCTCTTCCGTGAACACAATCACGGTCGCCTTGGCCCCGGGTTCCACTAAGGAGCTTCTCCACAAAGGATGGGAGTCTCCACGTCCCCCGCACAAAGTGTCGTCGCCACTCCACACCAAGTCGGAGGGTCGATGACGTTGCCGGCGAGCTTCACAGCTCCAAGGGGCCGGCGCACCAAGCTCTTCTTTTGGTTCACTAGAGAACCACAGCACAAGGGCTCAAGGCCTTGCAATCTCACTCACTAAGAGCTAATCCTTTACACAACACTCTCAAAGTGTGATAAGGGCTAAGGATATGAACACTAAACTCTTGGATGGCTTGGAGTGGTTCTTGTTTGTGTATTTGACTTTCTTGAACTCCAGCAATCTTCAAATGGCCGGGGGATGCCATATATATAGGCCTCCAAGTCATGGAGCCGTTGCTCCAACGGTCAGCAAAAATCTGCGTATCATCGGATGAACCGATGCCTCTGGCAGGGGTAGCGTCGGTTCATCCGGTCACTCTAAGACCCGAAGTAGCCGTTGAACTCCTGACAGCTGACACAGTGATCATCGGTTGAACCGATGCTTGCCCGTCGGTTAAACCGATCACTCACAGCACTCAACTAGCCGTTGGCCTTCTCTTCTTCTGCTGACGTCATTACACCGGTGCTTTGCTCCGATGCATCACCGGTTCATCCGGTGCTGAAGGATCTTCTCCTGGGCGTTTGACATCGTCTCTGGAACATAGTATGCCCAATGCACCGATGCCTGTCGTGATGCCGTCGGTTCAACCGGTGTCTCACAAACACCAGGGCGTCGGATCTTCCGACAACTATCGGATGCACCGATACTTAGGCATCGGTTCAACCGGTGCTACTGATTTCTACAGAACTCTTCCAATTCAGTGTTTCTTTGAGTTCTTTCTTCGTGTTTTGCTTTGCATGGCCTTTTTACTTCATCCCTGGGATCTACAAATGTTCACTTAATAATACCATTAGTCCCATTGATTGCGTTGTCATTCGATCACCAAAATCACTCGAAATGGCATAAATGGTGCCATGTTCGTTACACTTGGAGGCTACACCCAGTGGGTGCGCTCATGCACACCCACCGGACACTATGGGACGATGGCGGAATGACTCACCTGACCAGGAGGCGTCTCCTACGAAATGAGACCCCACCTCTTGCTTCTGTTGTAACCATGAGGGGGCAGGAGGCTACTGATGAGGATAAAAGTGATCGATAGGCGTCCCTAAAATGCCTCGTGAGGCTAAACCTCCTATGTTTAGAGGAAGGCCCAACTGACAAGGACCGGACTATAACTGCATGATCCGGACACGGTCCAACTTCGGGGGAAACGGTCCAAGGCCCATTTGGGCTCGCCTCGAGGGAGAGGTCCGCCTCGCTCGACCCCCGCGGGAGAGGTCCGCCTCGTCTGACCCCCACGGGAAAGGTCCGCCTCGCCCGACCCTCGTGGAAGGGATCCACCTCATCCGACCCTGCAGGAGGGGTACGCCTCTTCCGACCCCACAGCAGCCCCCCCACTCCATCCGACCTCTATGACCAGGGGTCCCGCGCCGCCATGTGGCAGCCGACCGACCCTGATGAAGGATGAAGGGAGCGCTTCCGTCAAAAGGAGGCCCCCGCATGTAGTCACGTCAAGCAAGTGGGAGGTCTGACCACCTCACGCCTCGATACAGATCATTATGGGCGTTAAGTTGACAGGTCCATCCCGGGAGAGGACGCTGCCCAACCACTCCTCCCAGAAGTCAGCACCGGGAAGTGCGCTAACCGACAATGATGGAAGTCGTGGCTAGGTGAGCGATTGCATCACCCAGACTAGGGGTTGTTTGGTTAGAAGGGCTAAACTTTAGTCTATGTCACATTAAAAAGAATATTAGTATTTAGAAGTATTAAATAAAGGTTAATTATAAAACTAACTGCAGAACCCTTGGGCTAAACTGCGAAACGAATCTAATGAGGTATATTAATACATAATTAGTGGATGTTTACTATAGCACCACTTGTAACATCACTGTAGCAAATTATGGATTAATTAGGCTCATTAGATTCGTCTCGCAAATTAGCACTCAGCTGTAAAAAAAATTATAAACAAATTTTATTTGATACTCCAAAATAATAAAATTTCTTTTAGTGTGACGTAGACTTAAAAAATTCTCTAGAAACAAAAAGGCCTAGACGTCCCAAGGACACGAGGGGACGCCACCACACACTCGGGGTGTGTTTAGTTCACTTTACATTTTGCGTTTTTGCGTTTTTGGAAGGGAATCTTCAACTTTTGAAGTACTAAATGTAGACTAATCGCAAAACTAATTATAGATCTCGTCTGTAAATTACGAGGCAAATATAACGAGCCTAATTAATCCATCATTATAGCATATTTACTGTTGCATTACTGTAGTAATTTAGTGTCTAATCACGTCCTAATTAGGCTCATTAGATTCGTCTCGCGATTTACAGTCCATTTGTATAATGCGATTTCTTTTTCGACTACATTTAGTACACCATGTAAGTGATTTACAAAATTTTTGCGTTTTGTCTTTACAGCGGCCTACTCTCAATGACGCCGCCCGTAAAAGCGCGGACAGGCCTCTCAATGACGCCGCCCGTAAAAGCGCGGACAGGCCATGGCGCCGATGAGAGAATGGGTTAGGGCACCCGCAATTTGCGAAAAAAACGGCCCTTCGGCAATAAATGTCATGCTATGGCTTGTCCATAAATATTGCAGAACCAGACTATATGAAAGATTCTCTTGTGGTCGACCATAGGGCTATGGCCGGGCTGTAAGAAATAAATAACTATTTTTCTTTCTCACTTCTGTGCGCTGATGAAAGATGGTTGGAGAAGATGGCAACGGTAGGATTTTTTTAATGTTCATGAGGCCCACTTGTTATTGTTAAGTGAGTACTACACATTGTGAAATTTGTTGTAGTCTATGGACTACTTTGTCTGGATCCACCATAAAGACTAGTTGGTCTATATAGGTTGCTGCTGCCCTTACGAGGGTCTTGTCCCCACCACAGTGGCCAGCTGCGTTCACGGTGACCACCGCTGCAGCAGCAGAGGCAGGGCATGGCTTGCCCACGCCTCTAATGTCATCAACCCAGCTCACGGAGGAGCCTGCGACGACAGGAGGACTGGACGCCCGGAGACTATCCCCACGCCAGGGGCTTTTTGTCTTTTTCCTCTTAATCGAGCGCCCTCCCCTTGGAAGATGGCCTTCGTCTTAATCGGGCGCCCTCCCCTTGGAAGATGGCCTTCTCTAGTGGTGGATTCGATACCTACTTATACTTGGCATGAAAATCTGACACCAACGCTGGGTGCAATTTTACTTCTTCCTTCTTCCAGTCGTCCGCACCCTCGTGTGGGCCCGTGGTAAAAAAAATATTTTTGCTCATTTCCGAAGAACATCTCACGCGCCGCTGGAAACTTCCATTCCCCATTACTCTAGATCTCCTTCTTCCTCTGCTCCGTGCCCGCGCCGACCGCCGCCGCCACCACCACCAGTAGAAGGCCGCCGGCGGTCTTCTTCCTCGCGCGCCACCACCCGTAGCAGAAGGCCGCCGACAGTCTTCTTCCTCTGCTCTGCGCCCGCGCCGACCGCCGCCGCTGCCCACACCGAGAGAGGAGGAAGCCTGTCGACCAGTCGAGCACTAGCCCGCGCCTGAGCCTCGTGTGACACCTCAGGTGTCTAGCTATTAGAACATAAAGTTATATGAGCAATTGTGTGTTTAGCTTTGTTTAATAGTCAAAAATTTTAATACAGATTAAGGGCATATTTGTAAATATGCAAAATTACTAGCCCCTATTTGCAAAAAGTTTTAACTTAGGAAGTAATTTCAAAATTTTGAAGGGTCTTCTTGCAAAATGCAAGTAATCATGATTTTGGCAGCTTTATTGCATTTAAGTCCAAAATTGTGATGAATTTGCAATCAAAAAGTATTTTTCCTTATTTAAATAGAGTTCTTTCAAATTTTTGAAAATATTTCAAAACTCTAATGAAAATTTGCACAACATGAAAGTTGTAGGTCTTGAAAAACTGAACAACTTTCATTTTGGGCATTTTTCATTTGAGCCCTAGATCAATGAAAAAATTTACTTCACTTCTAGGCCCCTGAACTTTTCCCATTTTGCAAATCAGTCCTCCCATTTCATCCCCTACCTCCAGCACAGCCGGACCTGCACAGGGCCGTAGCCGCCATGGTTTCCCCACCCGCGGCTTGCCCCTCGCCGCCTTGGCTGGCCACCCGCCGCCAGAAGCCTCTCCTTGGCCCCACCCCTACCTTTGCTGGCCCTCCCTCCCCTTGCCACGCCGCGCCGCCAAGCCGCCGCCCCTGTTTCTCCCCCTCCGACGAGCGCATCGCCGTGGGAAACGCTCCACCGCTCTGGTTTCCCCCTCCAGCCGCCCCACGCGTCAAGAGCACACGCCGCCGTGCCCCGAACCGCCTCTACCTGGCCTGCTAGACCCGCGCCATGCTACCCCGAAGCTTCCTCGTCGCGCCACCTCGCCGGCCGCCGCAGAGAAGCCGGCGCTGTCGCCAATTTCACTTCTTCTTCTGTCAAACTCTTTCCTTGGCCTCCTCTCTCGCTTATCCCATCTTCTCTGGCCTATATATTGCACGGCCGAGTCCTATAACCGGCAATCCATCACCGCCGCCCTTTCCCCTTACTCCAACAAGCCCCGCCGCCGTTGAACCGCCACCACAGACCCACCCCGCCCTTTCCTTGGACCCCTAGCCCTCACCGCCGGCGACCCCCCCTCGCCGGAATCCGGCCAAACTCCTCCCCTATCTTCTTCTTCCTCAGGCAGGGACCTGATTGCTTTATTCAAAAACTTTCAAGGTCCTTTTTGCAAAAAGACCTTTATCATTTTATTCTTTTTGCAGTGAACTTCAAAAAATTCTAGAAAAATCAAAAAAATGCCAAACCAATTTTGTTGTTTTCCTTGTAATTAACTTTACAAGTTTGATGTTATGAAGTTTTGCTGAATCTTTGTGTATTTAATTCTAAAAATAGGGTTAGAATATGGTTCTTTTTATTTACAACTTTTATTCTAGAGCCATGTTTCAAATGAACTTTGAACCATATATTCCTTGCAACATGTCAAGTTTTACAAAAATTTTCAAAAACCATTAGTAGACTTTAACTCATGCTTTTAAAATTTTCTTCTCAATGTTTTGCTTATATCTTAAAAGATTTATTTGAAAACCTTTATGTGGTTTATTTTCTTTAGAACAAAAATCCCTTTTTCAAGTTATTTCATGGAATTCTTTGTGTCTCTTTTTACTCTATAAACAATTGCCCAGTAAACTAAAATTATTAAGATTTATCTTAATGTTTACTTTATTGTTTTTCAACTCTTTAGTGAAGGAAAGCTATACTCTAGCACTTCACTAATCCTTAAATATTGCATTGCATATAGGAGCAAACTCACTAGCAGACGGAACATACGAGATCATCCAGAAACCAGACGAGAATTTCTCCGAAACTCCGGCCAACGTTGTTGAATTAATTGAAGCCCCGAACTCTGATTCGGAAGAACCCCAGTCTACTGACCCTATAGACACCACTCCAGGCAAGCCCCGGTGCATAATCCTATTATTTCAAATTATGCAACTTATCGTTATTATTTACTTGTGCATTTAAGTTGTTGGAGTTGATTGAAAATCCTAGTTGCATAATCTTAGGTACCTATTGTTTGACCACTAGAAACTGAGCCCGATTAGATGCTTTGCTAATAGGACCGGTAAAAGTCGAGTGATTGCTTGTCACTCGCGAGCTTATAGGAGTTGATTGTTTACTTTCTGCAATTACTATAAGGAACATGGACGGATTTGGTTACAAGTTTCATTTGAAATCCGTCTGTGTTGATGAAACTGATAAGGCCGCAGTGTGTGGTAGTGTTGTTTAAGCGTTTAAAAGTGCTAGCCACATGCCGTAAATATGGTACGCGGCAAGCCTAGTAACCAATCAGCCCGGCAAGTGGACTTTATCCCACTCTCTCTTAGGGATAGGATGGATAAAATGATGTGGGACGAGGTTGGTGCCTTGTTAAACAACGTAGCGCTACAACTACGACTATGAGGGACGAGGTTGGTGCCCTATAGTCGGGGAGAGTGGCCCTGATTTACGAACCGGAATGAAAGGCAAATGGTTGCTTGAGAGTGACCCAACGGTGCTCCAAGTGTGTGTGTTAGGTTTACCTTGCAAGGATTGAAATTCGGTTCGAACTGTTCCGCCTCTCACGGATATTGAGACTGCTTAATCTCTTTGCCACATAGAGTAAGAAGTAAAACAAAGATGATACTCAATCTTGTTGAATGCAAATAATTCTATACTATGCTTATATAGATAGGTGCAAATCTAGAATGGTTAATGAAACTAGAACTTGAAAGCTAAAATTTGAAATTAAGGACCTACTCTTTGTTGCTTTTCAGCAAAAGAAACTCCAGAGCCTTCACAAGCCTTGCATGTCTAGTTAAAGGGCTATATTATACCCTTAGACGGGTCAGTCTTGCTGAGTATTAGTATACTCAGTCTTGCTTGTGACCTTATTTTCAGGAATAACTTTGGAAGACTCAAACACTAGTTTAACTTGGCCTAGTGTTTTACCACCTGGCTGGTTTATGGAATGGGAACCATCTTCGACCAGCGATGACTTTGCTGAATGATGTCATGTTTGGGCTTACCATGACATCTACTTTACGACATTTGTGTATAGTCGTGTTTTACTTTTCCGCTGCAGACTTCTAAAGTAAGAGTAGCTTACTTTTAATTCTGTTTCTACCTTTCAATAAGTTTGTAAAAGCTAGCTTTCAGCTTTCTAATTTTAAAACTCTGATGTAAATTATACCTCTTATCAATGTGATATAAAATATTGTGGAATTGTTGTATCTCTGACTCGCCCTCATGCGGGATGTATACTTGTGTTACGATCCGATATTCAGTGGTTTTATCGGGATGTTACCCGACAGACCAGTGATTATACCGGTCGAAGTGCTTTTAGATGTTTAGTGCACTCGAACTGGTATAATTCAAACTGGTTTTGCCACACCTCGCCTCCTCCGCCGGAGGAGAGGGAGGCCTGCCGCCATCGCAGGAGGAAGGGAGCACAGCACTGCTGGCATCAGGGAGGAACGACGCGGCCGGATCTCGCCGCCATCAGATCTCCTCGCGTGCACCGGCCTAGGGCGCAGGGGAGGGGGAGAAGGGGGCATAGCCCCAAAGAAAGTTGTCTGCGATCCCCTTCGAAGTAAGTGAAAGGGCGGAGCGAGCAAACCGGATAGCCCCACAGAGTATCGGCGATGATTTCCCGCATACACCGAATTCAACCGAGATGAAATTAGGAGAAGAATTCGGCATAGAAGCGACTTTGATCTTCGACGACCGAGGCCGTTGGAAGTGCATGAAATAAGAGATGCGAGCAAGTATTGTGAATATAAAGAAAGTCCGGGTCACACCAAAATAGAGTGCTTGCAACTCAAAGATGAGCTCGAAAGAAGAGCCCGGCTGGGGAAGTTATATCAGTTCATCAAAAAGTATGTGAATGGCAAGGGAACAGGAAGGCTGGATGAAAGAGGCCTGAAGGACCCCCGCAGTGGAAATAGGGACCCCGGGACAAGGTAGGCCGAATAATAAGGTAAGAGAAGGAAAGGAGACGAACAATATCCATAGAGCCCCCCCTATAATTCACGTAATCGCTGGGGGGATAGCGTCAGGAGGGGACACGAACAAAGGACGGCGACAGTATAGCACCAAAATGAAGTTCCCGATCATCCTTCAGGTCAACAAGAAAAAGGCCAAGGGAAGGTAGTGTGATCAGCTTTTCGGATCAAGATTCTGAGGGCATACAACGACCTCATGATGATGCGATAGTTCTTGTCCTGAAAATAGGAGGAAACAGAGTCAAACGTGTTTTGGTTGATACAGGGAGTTCGGCGGATATATTATACAAACGAGCATTCGATCAAATGAACCTAGAGCTGCATCATCTAGGTCAGGTACGAACACCCCTAGTGGGATTCACTGGAGATACTCTGCAACCGTTAGGCAAAATTCCCCTAAGGGTTGAGTTCGGCCCGGTCTTCGGCACTATATACATATGTTTATTTATTTTGTATGCCTCGAATCCCAATTGGGGTGCGATTCCTAGCTGAATGCAGGGTGCGGTTGTGCTCCAGCGGTGAGGGTGCGGTAGTGGGTCTGACACCTCATCCCAGGGTGCGGTTTGCCCCGCCACTGGAGAAGGCCTACAAGGGGACTCCTTTTGGACGTTCAGACACATATGCTCATTCACATGCTCACGACACAGAGACTTGGGAGCCAGTTCCCTCTCTCGCTCATTTGTAACCCCTACTGCAAACTAGTGCAAGAACAAGAGCTGCTTAAGCTGCCCCTATGATGTCACGAGCTCGGATGGGGAGAATTTTCGCCGTGTAGAATAGAGAGAAAAAATAGAAATCACCGTTTCATAGGGAGTTTAGAAGAAAACGCCAATTCAAATAGCGTTAGAGGTCAATTTCTGCAAAATGTTGAAACCAAATTATTTTTAAAAATCATAACATAATAAATATAAAAATAAAAATTCCTCCTGTCTTCCCTCCCTCAAAACATTAAGGCCCCGTAACCCCTAGTTTCTAGGCCTGATGCGTATTGGGCCGCAACTGGAAGGACTTTCCAGGATTTCGGTGTTGGACTGGCCACGATCGCGCTACCGCAGTCGAGGTTAGGGGGAGGGGGTAGACCTGAATGTGGGCGGAAGTGGTCCGATGGTGAGGTCACCGCAGGCCGCGAGTGGTGGTCGAGGCTGTTGGTGGAGTTTAGGGTTCGGGGTTCAAGGGGTGGTGGCGGTAGAGGTGGGACTCCAATGGCCGATGGCCTTAGACTGACTCCAACAACGCAACGCAAAATGAGAGAGGCATTCCTTCATTTGCATCGCGCACAACAGATGCATCACCCACGCAAAATTTCTCATCTCCAACGGCAGACGCAAAATCCAGCGGGGGAGATAAGGGGAAGCGCCGCGCGCCGCGCAGGGAAGGAGGGAGGCGGAGTGAGAGGGGCGCCGGCCAGCCCATCCGCGCCCACAGGGGAGGAGCTCAACGGCAGCACGAGGCCCCACCGGCCTCCCCTGCTCTGGCAGCGACAGGCCCCGTGCCAGGCCTCCCCTGCTCCGGTCACCGTTGCCTTGGGCCGCAGTGGCGAGGAAGACAACGAGGAGGGGGAGAGGCACCAGCTCCGCCCACCTCGCTTGGCCGCGCCCGGGATCCGTCGGAGAGGAGGGAGAGAAGGGGAAGGAGGCTCATGGTCGCCGGGATCCACCGGAGAGGAGGAAGGCCCGGCCTCCCCTGCTCCTCCGCTTCCCCTGCTGTTCCGCGTCGTCGTGCGAGCCAAGGGAGAGAACGGGAGGGAGCTCCTGCTCGCCATCGCTCGGGAGGCGGTCGTGGCAGCGCCGGCCGCTCCTTGCCGCGGGCTCGCCTGGCCCCGCCGGCTGCTCCTCGCCACGGGCTCGCCTGGCCCCGCGGACTCATATGCATTTGAGCAGAGAGGGATTGCAATTTTGCATCGCCTCTCTCCTCGAACGCAATTTGCCTCCCGGGGTTGCATTGTCTGTTGGAGTGGATGCGTTTGTGAACAGTAGAGGTTGGAGAGGCAAAAAATGTGTTTGCCTATCTCTATTGAAGTCAGTCTTAGAGGAGTAGATCAGTTGGGGGGCATAAACAAGCGGTGGGCGGCAGTGTGTGGGCAGGCAGCGAGGAGGTGGAGCTCCGTTGGCCGGGGAGGCGACTGCCGGCGGTTCGGCCAGATCCTGGGCGGGGGGCGTGAGGTCGGAAAGGCAGGAGAAGTGTGGGGAGTGACGGTGATGGGTAGATAGAGGGCGGCACAGTGGCATGGGGAGGTCAGGGATAGGCCGCCCGGTAATGGGCCAAAAACCATCTCTCCTATTTTGGCTTCTGGAAGAGGCCTAGGATTTTTTTTTTGATGGCGAGGCCTAGGATTTCAATCCCACACTTGTCTGTTGACATTAGCTTTGAGTTCTTATCTAGGTATAATTCTGAAAGAATATACTATGTGATTATGTGTGATGCAACATTTAGGCCCTAACAATCTATTTTTCTATGTGAATCAAAACCCCGTGTTTGGATGGCGTCTGAAAAAGTTTTCATGAAAACTTTTCGATGCTTTGACCACTAATTAGGGGTATTAAATAAAGTCAAATTACAAAACCACCTTCACAATTATGGTACTGTAGTAGTTACAGTAGCTAATGAGGTCTTTGACCGTACAATTAGGAGATGATTAGGCGCAGTTACTGTAGGGTCACTGTAGCCAATCATGATGAAACTTGGCTCATTAGATTCGTCTCGAAAAGTTACATCCATTCGTGAAAAAGGTTTCACAAATAAATTTCATTTAGTACTCCATGCATGCATTCGTCTTTTTGTGAAAAAAATTTCACAGTGTAATCCAAACACGGCCTTATGCTTTCAAGAGGATGGTTTGAGAAACCTGAAGCACGGATGACTTATCTCCATGTAAGGCGTCAAATGGAAAGGTCTTCGGTGCTTGATACTGCAACTGTATCCCTTTGTGAAATTCTGTCTGTTTCAGTGCCAAAATCATTTCTAAAATGGACCATTGCTATGTGCTCAAATATTGTAGAATAACTCGTAGAGTACAATATGATACAAAGCATTAGGAGTAGAACCTTAATCGCCGTGGAACCGTCGCTGTTCTCCACCGCGTCCTCCGTCTAATAACACCGCATGACTGCGACTAATCCGGCTCCTATTTAACCCTACGACTACTACGAGCCGTAGGAACACAGATAAGTTGCATATCCTTCTAGAAGGGGAAAAGCCTTCTCTTCTTGAAGTAGACCGCACACAGATCAAGCAGAATATGACTAGACCGCACACAATAGTTGTGGTGAGCGTCCACACAAACGCATGTGGCGCCTTAAACAACGGTTCCTCAAAGTTCATGCCGAAAATTCCTAATACAACCCCCACAATGCTCGTCACAAATGTTGATGTGTTCATCAGCAGCTCGAATTTTATCAGCTGGTTTCGCACACTATCCTACAAAAAAGAAAGCACTTGTGATGGCTGTATCAGCATCTTTCTTTGATTCTGAGTGTATGTTTCAAACTCTTAAAGTTAGAACGGCATGTGGAAATGAGCATAGTAGAGGCGATGGACTGTCCGGAAATTTGTCACTGTTGTCCGGAAATGAGCATAGGTTTATAAATATTACTATGCACCTAGATATACTTTATGTGTAAATACATATCAAAATATATGTACTTAGAAAAATCAAAACGAATTGTATTTTGTGATGGAAACGAAATTGCAGCTTTTACCTTTAAATGAACAATATAAAATTGCAGCTTTGGATGGCGAGGTAATTTCACCATGAACCTGATTGATCTGAAATATAACAATGCATGTGTTTAATTGATCGAGGAAATTAGGGGCTATACCAGGTTGCAGTTGATGAACTCTTGTGTATCGTCGATGTATTCCTTCAGCTGGAAAATGAGCACAAACAGAAAAATTCTCAGCCAATTATAGCAATAAAAATGCAAAAAAGGCAAAAATAAATACAATTCAGGCTTTATACCGTAGTTAACTTGTTCAGAGTGTTGCCGATGCACAGAAAGTAAGCCTCCAACATCATTTCTACGTCTAATTTGCTGCCTCGAACATCTCTGCTGCCTAATAATAAGTTCTTTAAGTTGTCATGCATCTGAGATGCAGAGGCCGGCAAGACTGGGGAAACTGGAGCAGAGTGAGATGGACCAGGAAGGGCCTGCTCGTTCAATACTGAGGACGCTTCCATCCTCCTTTTTTTCTCTGAGAGACACATTTCAGCCATAGCACCATCATCTTCCATCAGGTGCTCTATCTCATCTTTGATCTTTATGGTGAAAAAAATGGATGAGACAACCGAAAAGCAGTAAGGAATGCAGTAAATAAGTGCAACGAGGAGAATAATTTACTTTTTCAACCCTCCTAGTCAATGAAAGCAATCTGGATTTTATGCGCCGAATACGTTCCAAGTTTAAGGTAGTGAATTTTGTTGTCAACTCATCTAACAATGGATATGATTCGATCTCCAGTTCAGCAGCCTGTCAAAATTTGTGAACACTGTCAGTTCTTGCTGCCAAATATCAATCATATTGAAAACATTCGTTACATGATTTGGCTATTTATTTAACAAATCAGTCGTGAGTACCATAATTCATAGATATTTCAAAACTATTGTTTTCCCTGGTGCACTTGTTATTAGCGCATGTACAATCATCCATTCGAGATTTGTGTATTGCAAAACAATGTCACATATTCTTGTCCTTGCATACTCTTTGTACCTATCTGTAGTCTTTAGGGTAGTTGTGCAGGGCAGCAAAAAAGCTCAAGACTCGTGAAGTGGCTCAGCTCTTTCATTAATAAGTGGTTCACAGTTCAGTCTGGATCGGTCTTTTTAAAGAAATCTAGCTTATCTCCATTTCAGCTTGTGCGTTTTCTCACGAGCTGCTGATGAACAATTCAATGGGCTCATTACGCTCGATAGCTGGGGTGGAGGATGGAACTGAGCCCAGCCCGGTCCAGTCCGAGCCCTAGTGGGTTTTGTCCCACAGACGACCCTTGTTAGGATGGCCTTGAGTAGAGGAAACGAAGCCCAGAACGCCCTTTCTCGACCCGAACTATTTTTCCAATTATTTTCTCACTACAAAAGAGTGGGAGGCCCGAGCCTGGTCCCCAAAAAAAGGTCAGTCGTCCCAGCTTGCAAAATACTAAGTCTAGCCGAGGATAGTCGAGGCCAAGGTGGGTATTTAGTGAGAATTAACACACATTTCTACCCTTAATCCCACTGATTAGACATTACTTGGCCACGATTTATAACGAATCCCTCGATAGATATATGACAATACCAAACTTTAACTTTACTTATCTGTGGCAACATGACAATTAGGCAAAAATAAATCTGTAGTTCAATTGACTCAATCCTAATGTTGATTATAAATACCTAAAAATATTTATATATTTTTCAATTTATTCACTCATGTTGATGATAAACATAATGTCACCACCATGAGTTATTCTTTTAGATATTGCTAACATGCTTCAATTATGACAAATTGTTTATTTCATCGATGTTCTTAATAATAAGGAAAAACTCTACACAACCATACATTGAGTGTCAATTACCATCCTCTCATTTATTAAACTGGGTATTTAACCACCTTACATTTGCAATAAATGACCCTTTAAGGTGGTTTTGTCACTTTAGTGCGTTGAGGTGGACAGAGATCAGCTACCACATAGGCCATCTAGTAAGGGTGGGCGGGTCAGGGTCCCACTCTTCTTCTCCTCCTCCTCCTCCTCCTCTCTCCCATGGCATGTCACGTATAGAAATCCCTGGTTCCCTAAAGAAGTCAGACTCCTACTAGGACTCTACCTTGTCCTACTAGGACTCCTCCATTGTAACCGATTAGGACTTGCCATGCAAATCTTGCTCCTGAGATATATAAAGGTGGTTAGGGGTCCCTAGATCGGCACGCATCAAGCAACATCTTCAATCCAATACAAGATACACATCATACATGACGTA
Organism: Panicum virgatum; assembly: GCF_016808335.1. Lineage (NCBI taxonomy): Eukaryota > Viridiplantae > Streptophyta > Magnoliopsida > Poales > Poaceae > Panicum > Panicum virgatum. The sequence continues at coordinate 1,412,981 of NC_053141.1, read as the reverse complement.
GGGTATTACGCATCTTGCGGTCCGAACCTGTCTAAAGTCGCTTGTCACCTTCGAGTTCTTGGTTCTCGACAACATAGCCTTGCAATCTACAACTCGGGGGTACCCCCTCAAGACGTTATTGGCATAAAACACCGACATGGCCACTCACCTCGGCCTGCCTGTAGTGCATCCACCTTGTCGTGCCCTACCCGTGGCCTCGTCTAGGCACGCCCGCCTCTGCCTGACATGTCACACGTCCCTACACGATCCCCTCTGCCATGCTTCGGACTTTTTACTTGTGGTGTCCCACCTCCAATTTTGCCTCGCGCTATCGTCGATTTCGCTCTTCCAACCATCGATTTTGCTTTGTGCCACTGTCGATTTCCCCTGTGCCAGCCCCTATCGCACTCTCCTACTCCACTCCTGCCTGTTTTGATCAATTGCTCATAGACAGACATCTTCTTCCCCACGTCTCTCTCTCTCTCTCTACACGGCTGGGCATCCACACCTCACAATGGATGGCCATGAGACTGGGCCGCATCAGTTGGTATTCCGTGGTCCAGCGTGCATGCCGTACTACCACTGGTTCATCACCCTGTCACCACCCTTCTTCCTCTAGTCCATGGCCTCGTGTAGCACCACCACATCCACTCCCTCTAATTGAACACTGATGACCCGCTTGATGATGCCGATGAGGTCCTGCTACTGTCGTTTTGTTCCCCCATCCGTGCTAGCGGCCAACCGCAAGCCGGGGCAAGCGGCCATGAGAGAGAGGGAGGCTCCTGACTTGCCTGCTTACAAGTAGGTCCTACGTGTCACCGTTCCATGTCGTCATCCTCCTTAGCCAGCATGGCAAAACTAATCATGAGGGTCATTTAACAGGTTTACATAGTTGAGGGATTAAATACCAAGTTTTATAGTTGACGGGGGTGATGCAGTCGATGCTCGTTATGTTGGGAGGTTATGTAGATTTTTTTTTCTAGTAATAATGTTGCTATGCTTTGCTCACGAGCTAAATGAGGTGGCTCGAACTTTTTTAATAAAATCAAGCCAAACCCTCTTTTGAGCTTGTTAATCTTAACAAGCCGAGGCGGCTCGACTTGTTACTAAAACAAGCTTGTACGAATTGAGCCTTAACAAGTCAAACTGTCTCATTAGCCAACCCTTACACGACTTTGCAGTTCTAGATATTTGGTGGTAGTAATAGGGAATCTCATCTGAAGGAAACAAAAATAAAGGGACGACACTTTGAGGGTTAAGTAAGAAATAGGAGTGCCTATATTCTTAGCACATGAGTATTAGATCTCATTATGGAGAACCTTGCAATTAAAAAAGGAAGAGGTGGATATTTTATACAAAGGGCCGAATTATATATTAAAAATAGAGTTTGTATTGGTAGTTGTCCATCCCAAAATTACAGTTTGTTTTCCTTTTCTGTATGCATTGGTTTTGCTATGTATCTAGAAACATAAGTAAAATCTATATACTGAAAACTCCAAAACGAACTTTAGGAGACGGAGGGAGTAGAATTGATTTTGGACTCTCAGTAACACAATTCTCTTATAAATATGGAAAAGGCTGATTTTGTAACACCAAACATATCACATGGTGAGAGGTACGCAAGAGTTCCTAGCGGCTCCGTCCGGACGGCGGCATGATTAATGAGCGGGAGGAGCGGCCATAATCTATCCTAGGACTAGGAGTATGTGCTTTGACGTATCAGGCTTGCCGCCCTGGTAAGTATGTGTGATGTTTGGAGCGTATCACGCTTTGGTGCTTCAAAACAAGTGGTTTACTTGGACATTGGATTACTTGGACCGCACTTTATTTATTAAATGAAAAATCTATGCTAACTACTCCCTTTAGTAATCCCCACTCTCTTTTTTCAGGCACAAGCAAGAGGGCATGAAGACAGTGCTTGCGTGCATAGTATTTCGATGGAGATGAGAGAAGAATCAATCTGTATGAACTATTCATCTTCTTCTTAAAGTAAACTTTCCTCTGCTCTCTAACTACTTCACTGTTCTTCCCGATCCCCAATTTCTTGCTCCTATCCCTGCTCTAATGCTAGCTCTTACAGTAGATACTGTCATCATCACTTGACTAATCTTAGATACTGAAATCGATGAAGCTCAATTTGCATTTTGCAGGTAGGCAAATACGTCGACCGCAGAGCGCAAATCCGTATGTAAAGAGAGAAGCCGCACCTGCGCGTCGAGGAAGGAGCTGGCGGCCTCGAGGGCGAGCTCGAGCGCGCGGAACTCGAAGGGCAGCTCATCGGCCTCACCGCGCTTGAGCTGGCGGCGCTGGAGCTCGGCGGCGTACTGGAGGACGTAGCTGTCCAGGGTGTTGGGCAGGAGCACCTCGTCGGCGGTGATGACGACCGGATCTGCTCGATGTTGCAGAGGATGGCGAGCTCGCGCCCCAGGATGCTGCAGGGGTAGACGAAGAGCGGGTCGAGGAGTCGCAGGTCGCGCAAGGGCAGGTGGAACCGCCGCATGAGCTCCATCCTGGCGACCTCCGCGGTGGTTATGTGGCCCGTCGCCGCGTCCACGCGCACAAATGAAAGCCCGTGGACGTCGTCGACCGCCACGCCGCCGCCGTCACTCGCGGGGGCGGGGAGCTCCACCTCCATCAATGTGAACGAGCGAGAGGGGGAGGAGGTGGGACTGTGGGAGTGGGAAACAGAGGGTCCTGCCTCCTGCGCTTGTGTTAAGATGAGCTGGAGTGGACTGGTGGTGGGACCATTTGACCGTTCGAGGAGGAGAGTGACCGTTGGAGGGACGAGGCTGTAGGGTCCCAATCCGTGACAGGAGGACACGGTTAGGAGGCTGTTCGGCTGATCCAAGTGAATAGTATTCAGCTGGTAGAACAAATTGTATTATGTGAGAGAATATAAGTTGAGACAAGCCAAGATTGAATCCGCCGTTTTCAAAACTTACTTATTTCATACCGTTTGTTTTACACCTATACTTTTTCTTACGCTGCAGTGATATTTTTAAACAAACTTGACTTAGTACTAATTAACTTGAGACAAAACATCTAGGACCGGCTGGCCGGCGACGGCGACGAGAGGCACGGGACGATGCCATGCTGTTGTTCCGGCATGCGTTTGCGCGAGTTGTTGGAGCCACGGTTTTTTTTTATCGACCGGTGAGGTCAAACCGCCGCCGTCGGTTCCGGTTTATTGGTCCGGTTTGACCAAAAACTATTAAAAACCGATCAAATTCAAATTTCAAACTATAGACGCCAGTTCAATCAGTTTCCACCGGTTAGCCGACCGGTTTGATCGGTAAACCGGTCCGGTTTGAATGAAAACCGGTCCGTTGAATAAAAAAACCGATTTTAGTTTAAAATTTGAATTTTTGTATAACATGTTTTTAGCCTAAATGAACCCTCCAATTCTCTTTTGTACTACTTTTACATTAATACAATGTATAACATGTTTTACATTGTATTTGTATACTTTTGTATGCATGTTTTTTTGTTTAAATTCAAATGCCCGTAAAGTATACTAAATGAACGAATATTTGAAAAAATTTGACACCATTAGATTCGTCGCAACTTGAAGTATTTTTAGAAATTTTTTGAGATTAATTTAAATTTTAAATTTGAGCCGGTTTAAAATCGACAGGAACCGGAACCGGTCCGGACCGATTTGATCGATAACTGCGGTTTCCGGACCAGTTCGATCAGTTTTTTTAACTCTGGTTGGAGCTGCATTTGCATGGTCGTCTCTATACCTCGAGCGCATTGTCAATGAGGACTGGGCGCCGTCTTTCCCGGACCATCACCTCCGGACGCTCTCGGCTCAATGCTCTGACCATGCACCTCTCTTGTTGTGAACAACAAACATCATCCGCTTGTTCAAGCGCTTTCGCTTTTAAACCAAGGTTAATAATTTAGCTTATTGCTGACTATAAGACTCATTGTAGCTTATCTCTCAATCCACTTATATAGTAGTTTAGGTCTCCACTATTAATATATGGCTTACTTATCTATCTCATAATTTTTTTTAATTCTTGTGTCAAAGCTGCCTGTAAGCTTACAGTCCACTCTCTCTTCTATCTTATTATTCAGTTTGTTTTTAGCCCACCATAATACTTGCTGTCAGTGGCACCAAGCTCCATCATGTGTGCAACGACACCCTTGAGACTGATTGTAACCATGCTTTTTGAGTAATGAATGAAGCTCCCTGATCTGAAAAAGAAGGAATAAAAAAATAGATTTCACCCAGGCCGGAGTTGCGGTTGCGGTTGGGCCGGGCTCTTCTGATTCGCCTCGCGGGCGGCACATTCCGTTCCGTGCCTTCCTTTCCCAACCCTTCTTTGGGGCCCACCTCGCGCCGTCCCCACCGGCCACCGCCCCTCCCTCCTCTCCTCTCTTCCCCGTCTCCGACTCGCTCTCCTCCTCCTTTTTCCCTCGTCGCCGGCGATCCCCCGGGGGGCGGCGCGCATGGCGAGGCCGGACGAGAGCTGGGCGCAGGGCGGAGGCCCGGGGGACGACGCGTCGTCCTCGGGCGCGTCGACGTCCGGGACGTCCGCGAGCCGCGCGGTCGCCCCCGCCGGGGAGGCGGAGGGCGCGTCGCCGGACTCGCTGCGGAACACGGCGTCCAATATCCGGCGGCTGGAGGACGCGATCAAGCACTGCGCGGCGCGCCACAAGTACCTCGCGCGCACCAAGAGCCCCTCCGACGGCCAGGAGGTCCGCTGGTACTTCTGCAAGCTCCCCCTCCCCGGCAAAGGTGCGCCGCACTGCCCGTCCACTCCCCTCCCTTCCCTTCCGGCTTCCACCGCATCCACCCGCGTGTTTTTGACTAGGGCGTTTAGGTTTCCTCTGGTGCTCCAACACTTGATCAGTGGTCCCCACCTTAATCATCTGCTTCGGAGCAAACTCATCCATGGCTCATGCCAACTCTCTCACTAGCGTTAATTGGGGTTTAGTTGTCGGGATGTCACGCAAACTAGTTACTAATTTGGGATCATGACTGATATGGGAACTGGGAACTTAAAAGGCGCAGTCCCCTGAACCGGCAAATCGGGTAATTCAAGTTCCATGGTGTGACACTTAAAATCTCATGTGATTCACTGTTGATGCAGTGCTCTCTTCTTCGGTACCAAGGACAGAGATAGTTGGGAAAGGAGACTACTTCCGGTTCAGCGAGAGGGACTCTCTGGCACTGGAGGCGTCTTTCTTGGAGGTTAGTATCTTAACAGAGATGCAGATGCCTGAATGCTGAGTCACAAAGCACGCCAGCTCTAGTATTATTGCTTTGATTGTTGAAATACATCCATATGAAAATTAGTTAACATCTTCAAGCAATTGATCCATGATGGTGATTTCTTTTTACATTTGCTTATTTATCTATAACAGCATATGCTCGCACATTTGCGTTTAAACTTGTTTTGCTCTTCTTTTACATCTTCTGTACAAGATTAGGGGAACTATATTTCCCATCCGTAATCACTTTCTTGAAGAGTTGGAGTTCATTTTAATGTGACACTATTTGTAGAGGGAGGAAGAACTTCTTGCGTACTGGTGGAGGGAGTATGCAGAATGCAGTGTGGGACCAAGAGGATCCTTGGTTGAAAGTGATGCGTCTGAATTTCTTTATAAGGTGGAGGAAGAGCGGGTTGGGGTTCCTGTGAAAGGTGGACTATATGAGGTTTGTACTCTCTTTCTGGAATGTTCATTCACTACCAATATGAATCACGCATGGATTATTAGGAAGTAAAAACTTTGGCTCCTATTAGTATTCTACCCATGGTTACTGACTACTCCCAGAGTCCCAGTATGCCATCTAGTGAATGTGTTATTGTCTTAACAACCTGCTTCCCTGCAGGTTGATTTGATGAGGCGTCATTGCTTCCCTGTGTACTGGAATGGGGAAAACAGGCGTGTCTTGAGAGGCCACTGGTTTGCTCGCAAAGGTGGTCTTGATTGGCTTCCCTTGCGCGAGGATGTTGCTGAACAGCTGGAGTTAGCATATAATTGCCAGGTATTTTGTGGGGTGTTGTTTAGTAACATTTTGCCAAGACTATCCATAAATATTTTCTGGACTGCCAATTTACCAGAACTGCTAAGGAATTTTGAAAAGTCATTTGCGTTAGGAATGATAACTAAGCTTGCCTGACCAGATCCAAATACTCTAAATCAATTCAATGGGCTGGGAGCTGAATTTTTAACTATTTAAGGAATCTTTGGATATTATATTTGCGCTATAAAGGATAACTAAACTCACTTATCAGATGGTTGTATTAATTCAATGGGCTGGGAACTTAGCTCTGAACCATGGGCTTCGTGATTGTGATGGAAAATGACTATATAAGCTGTGATGTGATGTACACTGTGCATAAGCCTTTCACTCTAGTCATCTTGCTCTGTTAGTTTTGTCATACTCATACTCCGTCTATTTTTTAGCTCAGAAAATAGCTGAACACCCTGTTGTTGTCAAAACTAGGTCTGGCATCGTCGCAAATTTCAACCTTCAGGACTATTTGCAGCGCGCGTTGATCTCCAAGGAAGTATACCGGTATGTAATGCTGATAGAGCTTTGTCAGAAAAATAAAGATTGATAATTTGGGGTCAAGGCTAAGATATAGTTTGTCCAGGATTTGCATGCTCTTTTTACTGGAGAGGATGATACTTGGGAAGCTTGGCTTGTCTTTGATACAGGTCCTAAGCTTGGTAGCAAAACAATCAAATTAAGGCGTGGATTTTGTCTTCCTGAACCTGAAAAGCCTTCACAGGTAACCTACCATGTTACTGTTTAGATCACAGAAAAAACAAATGGACAATGATTTTGTTCTCTATTTTTTGCCTTAAAATTTTGAAGTGCGCTCCTACTATTGGTTTGTCGACTTAGATTGTATCAGAGCTTGTAAGTATGAATCTGGAATGTGGACAATTGCCTGATCAATTCTTTTTTAGTGTATAACTGCAATCTGATTTTTTTGCCAGGACGAGTTGCGTCAGCAAAAGGAAGAGGAAATGGATGATTACTGCTCTCAGGTATTTACTGTTTCAGATGCAGTGACCTTTTTTCCCGCCATATCAGTAGTCTGAATTTGGAAGTGAGACTGAAGAGCACTGTGAATATATGTTCTCCACAGGCAAAAGTTTTAGGTGTACATTATTGTTACAGGAAAAGGTACTTTAGATAATTTTTCCCTACTATTTTCTCCAGTTAACCTAATTCCCTTATTGGTAGGCCGTTCGCAACATTTTTGTTAAATATACAACTAGGTGGCATGATGTAACCTTTTGTACTAAAAAAACATGAGGTCACTCCCAATGCTCCAACATGGCAATGCGTTAGGCATTAATTAGGTGTCCTCCTAGGATAAAATCTGATGTGAACAATTAAAAGAGGAGAGAGAAGAAGCTAGTGTCTCCATGAAGGAACAAGCTTGGCTCAGATCTAAGACGCAAGAAACCACAAAACAAGCGTTGGTGCAAGGTAGTGTCCTCATAATTCGTTAAGTCATTTGTCTTTTGGCCATGAAAAGTACCATAGACATCATGTATGGACACTAGACATCGGATGTTTCTCTCATCTCTTAGACATCACCTTGGACATTTTGCATTTCAATTGGCCTGATGGCAAATGACTGTATATGCAAAACTATATAGTTCAATGGAGCACCTTTTCTGTCGTCTGAATGCTTAGTACTATCATCTTACACCAAAAAAAGGTTGCTAGATTATTGGATAATCAGAAGTTCTTTGTGTTGAAAATTATTCCCCTACATTTTACAAGGTTTCTTGTGCAGCAAAAAACTTTGAAGTGATAATACATTGCAATTGCTTCTTCTTAGGTTCCAGTTGGTCATCTTGTATTCATGGTTCATGGCATTGGGCAGAGATTGGAGAAAGCTAATCTTGTTGATGATGTTGTTGATTTCCGTCGAGTAACTGCTAATCTAGCTGAAAGATACTTAACTTCTTATCAAAGAAGCACCCAGAGGGTTCTATTTATTCCCTGTCAGGTAAGAATTCAAAGTTTTCCATAAGTGATACATCCTGCTGAGATCCTTTTTTTTTCTCGAATAAGAGGAGGGCTGTGCATTACCGCATTATTTTTTTTAAGAACAAGAATAAACAGGTACAAATTTCAGAATTTGGGTCTCAATTCGTGAGCCTTTCAGAATTTGACACCCCTGTCACAATGGCATCACATGGACAAATCCCTCCCTCACAACACAACACAAGCAATTAGCTTACCACTAAAGAATTCCGGATTCAGACATCCTGAATTAACATGTAGCCAGTGGTTAATTATTATGAGCTTTGATATATATTCTGACAAAAAAATGCCTAGCACTTAGAGTATTACCTTTGAACATTGTCTATGTTTTAATATGAACTAACAAAGTACTGGCTGTTATCTAATACTCGCAGGCATTTCGAGCTACATATATACACACTTAATAACAGTTGCTTAGTTGTTGCTTATATATATTGATAAGACAACAGGTCACAGAATTTTTTTTAATCCAACCATGATATGTCGTATGGTTAAATCTCCATTGTTGCGACTTCCATGTCTAATACTGGTGCTTATTATTGCAGTGGAGGAAGGGTTTGAAGCTTAGTGGTGAACATACTGTTGAGAAACTCACTTTGGATGGAGTTAAAGGACTTCGAGTTGCGTTAGGTGCCACGGTTCATGATGTTCTATATTACATGAGTCCTATCTACTGTCAACATATTATTGACTCGGTAATTTGCTATATCACTGCACTACCTCTGTTTTCTGTGTTTTGGTCTGTTTTTTTGTGAAACCTTGATTTTCTTTGGTGGCTTTGAACCAAATCTGATTAGTCCAAGCAACTGTTGATGAGTGATGGCACTGATACTATGTTTTTTGACTCTATCTTACTGCTCCAGATATCCTCCTTTGGTGTATATTAGAAAACTTGAATATTCCTGTCATATTTTTTATATTGTATTAGCTGAAAGATTGAAAGTGTTGTTGAACTCCTTACAATAAATTAGTAACTTGAACATATTACAGGTCTCGAATCAGTTGAACAAGCTGTACATGAAATTTCTGAAGAGAAATCCTGGTTACATTGGAAAGGTTTGCAGTCCATGACTTGTTCACAATTTTCTTGATGATTGCAATTGTGTTGATAATTAAACGAGAAACATTATGACTTGCCCTTTTTCTTGCAGGTTTCATTGTATGGCCACTCGTTAGGAAGTGTTTTGTCTTATGATATACTTTGCCATCAAGAAACCCTTTGGGCCCCATTTCCAACAGAGTATCTGAACATGGAATGGACATCTGATAGAAGTCAAGGAGCAAAATCAGCCAATGAAGTTGCTGTACATGATTCAGCCACAAAGGATCATGATACTGTTACTCTAAGGCATTCTTGTGCTGATAGTGTAAATGGTGTCGTTGATGAAGATAGCACCAGAACTGATGCTTCACAAATGGATGGCGCACCCCCGTCATGTGTGCACGAGAATTCACCAAGCAACAATGACACAGTGGTGTCACCTGGTGCAGTTGACGCTGAACAAAATGAAGAAGAAAATACAGTTGAGAATCATCAGACAATACATACTGAGGAAGGGATCACTTCAGCTGTAAGCACAAAAGATGCTGAAGGATCTAGCATGTCAAGGTCTGCTGAAGAAGTCCATGAAGAGGTCCTTGCCAAAGATAAATTGATTTTTTCACTAGAAGAAGAGGTATGACTAAACAGAATTCAGCTAATTTATAATGTGGTTATCATCTTTGAATCTTCAACTTCATAAGAAAGCACACCGATTGTTTATTGCCTTGAAAGGAATCATACACAAATATATTTAATTAATATTGAAATAAATGTATTATAGTAATATTGAAGATTTACAATTACTATCTCAGATATTCAACACCTCACTTCAAAGCCCAAAATTAATAGTGTTAGCTTGAAGCCAAGCAATAGTGCTAGTTAAACTGACATAACAAATTGATGCCTATACTTCTCTGTTATTCAGGTGAAACGTCTTAAGGCTAGGCTAGAACAACTTGAACAACAGAATCATCTAGTGCCTGAAAGCATCAGTGGTGTTGAGTATCATGAAGGTAAGTAGTTGCTATTGGTTCAAGGCATCTCTTAGGAGGTTTGTAATGTGTTTGTTATTCAGATTTTAATATGTATTTGTGATAGGTAAAAGTCTCAATCTTGCTATGAACTCTGGCAAACTTTTCACGGTGCAAGGAAGTACGAATCAGTCCTACTCACCACAAATCAGATACACGAAACTAAACTTTAAGGTAATATAGCATGAGTTATTTTCAGTATTTTATCATTGTTTCATTCACTTGAATTTTATGTCATCGTTGCATTATTTTTGGATATTCAGGTTGACACATTCTTTGCTGTTGGATCTCCCTTGGGTGTCTTCCTTTCCCTGCGTAATGTCCGTATTGGTATTGGTATGGAACCTTTGACTTTTATTCAACGGAGAAAATATCTGCTTATATTGGAAAGCAAATATGGAACCTTTGACTGATAATAGTTATGTTTATAAGTGGTTATTATTGTTGGAACAGCAATCAACCCTCTGTATATTTTTCGTTTGCTTTCCATCAGTGTTGATGTTTTTCTTTTTGGGTCCTTTTTTGGTTTAGATAGATTTACATAGTGTTCTTGTTAGGTTTAGGCTATATTTTAAATTATATTGAGCTCTTTAGCATTTCATCACCTTTTGAACTACCTGCTCGATAATGATTTCTGCATGAGTAACTAGAAGAAAATTATGTATGCTTCGTTGCATGATAGCCCTAACAAAGGCCTGTGAAATTGCTGAAAACTTTTTGCAAGAATAATAAACTTTACTTGACCGTTCATTAAATGTTCTCAATGGCCATCAAACTTTTCTAAAGTTGCATTTGTAATTTGTATATGTAAAAATCTTAAGACTTTTGGAATAAATTGGGCTGCTGTTCCTATGTATTATCAAGGATGATGTCCATATAGTGGCACATTTTTTTTTCTATACACGCAGGAGAACTGCGCGTCGTTGTATTAATAGATAGAAATAAAGAGTCCGATTACAGGTGACTTTTGAAGAGGATAAATTGGGCTTCTGTTCCTATGTATTATCAAGGATGATGTCTAGATAGAAAAAAAAAGACGGTCCGATAACATGCCGATTCCATGGCTTGGGTTAGTTTTTCTAGTACATTCGTGCCCTTGGTTTTTTGGACTACTGCTCATACTACTCACTGCAACAGATCCCCCAGTTCTTTCGGCCCGGCCATCCTCATAGTGGCACATGTTTCAAGTTACTTTTAGCATTTCTTTCTGTATACAGCTACATATAATTCTCCCTGGCAGCTGGCAACTGCTTCCATTGTTGCCAGTTGCTCTATGATTTGTGGTCTCCTATCGTTCCATGACTTGTATCTGAATTTGATACCTTGTTCTAAAGGCAGGGGGCAAGATTATTGGCAGGATGAGAACATAATCGAAGAGATGCCATGCTGCCGGCAGATGTTCAATATTTTTCATCCTTTTGATCCTGTAGCATACAGGTCTGTAGCTTTCTGACACATAGTGTTCTCTTATGTCACATTTGGAGAGTTCATAAAATATACAATACTGCAATGGAACTAAATAATGGCAACCTGATATGAAAAGATGTGGATAGCCTTTGAAATATTTAGATACAGTTCTTTATTGCACTGGAAGACAGTGTACTTATCTGTTGCGTAGTGAGGAATATGTCATATGAATCTAGGTGGGCTTTTATACAGAGTTGAACCACTTGTATGTGAAGATTATCTAAAGAAGCGCCCTGTCATTGTACCCTACCATAGAGGTGGAAAGAGGATACATGTAGGAGTGCAGGTGGGTTATTCATCATTTTAACTGCCTGTTCCTAGCAGAGAATGTGTTTTTTTTTACTTGATAGGATTATGTATCTTGATTACCTTATTTGGGTTGATATACCATGTAGGAGTTCACGGAAGATATTGCTGCACGTTCCCAAGCCATTGCCCGTCAATTGAAGTCATTAAAGGTAAGGTCTGCTCTGCATGGGTTTTGTGAATTTGGTGCATGCTTTGAACAAACAGTGATGTGAATCTTGGTGGGTTTTGATCCATTAAGTAGTACATGCTATGAATGATCTAGCAGTGAAGCTCTTATTATAACCTTAGTGAATATATGCGCTTTCAACTCCTTTTTTTTTTTGCCTTCTATAGGTCAAAGCAGTAGCTGCTATGCTAGCATTGAGCAGAAATGACACGGAAGGTATTCATATTTCTTTACCTTTCATACATTTAAAATTACAAATAAAACAGTTCTGACAAAATGATAATTGCTATTCATATAGAGGATGGTAAGACTGCCAATGAGAAAGACAGATCATATGGTTCCATGATGATGGAAAGGTTGACAGGTGCACCGGATGGTCGAATTGACCATGTGCTTCAGGTGATAAAATTTCTACTTTATATTCGTGTATCACAGAACACTGGGCCACTGGCACATAGTCACACACCAACACCATCTTACAATCCCGACTTCACAGTCCTGTGAAGACCTGGGTTGCACGTAGGGGTGGTAACGGATCACGGCTCTAGTGGTCTCTTCATAATCCAACTTGGCCCTTATACATTTTTAATTCAATATTGTATAAGATTAGAGCCCGGTCCTTTTAGGGCCTCACCCTTAGATTATCGAAGTCAAATTTCGAGGCCCTCTACCACCCCTTGCACCACCAGAACTACTAATTCCTCATTTGATAAAATAATGACTAATTATTGAACTGTGGTTTTATAACCCTAGTTGAGGTTTGATCATACAAAGGTGTGTGCAACTCTGAAATTCTGTTCACATCATGTCAGAGCACTGCACAGTATTTACACATATTATTTGTAACTGGCTGGCACCTTCACATGTGCAGAGTGAAGTGAACTCCTTTGGCAACATCATCCACTTTCTCCTCACTTCCATTTTTGGCTTTGCCGTTCTTGTATGTTTTAGATTCAATGATTTTTTTTTTATCTCAGAGTCTTAATAATGTTCTTGCAGGAGAAAACATTTCAACATCCATATCTATCTGCTCTGGGAGCTCATACGTGAGTAAAAAAAAATTCCTGTTGTCTGATTATTTTTACCTGTTTAAATCTGGTTTCAGATTTTCACTGACCTTGGAGTTGTTACCTTACCTGTAGTAACTATTGGCGAGATCATGATACTGCTCTCTTCATTCTAAGACATTTGTATCGTGACATACCCGAGGAATCTCCAACAGATGACATGGGAAGGAGGCCTATTCAACTATTTTATGAGAGAGATCCATTTGTTGAAGAAACGCCCCTGACATTTGCAGATGAACCATCAGTTAAGGAGTTCTCCAGAAAGATGAGAACGTACACAAGGAAAAAGGAGAATGATGCCAACTGCGAAGCCTCTTGATGGTATGTCGGATGATTATTGTTCTCATTTCCTTTCAAGAATCAAGATTGTTATTATGTAAACAGTTTGGTTAGTTGGGAATAGCATCTTGCCTAGTTTTTTTTATACTGCTAAGGTACTTGTTTTGCCTGAACTCTAAATTCCAACCTGATCATCAAATAGCTGAGTTAGAAAAGTTAAATTGGAGGGAACTAGCAAACTTGTCATGCCCTGCATTTTTAGTTGACACAATGGAATAATGTGTGTGATATGAGGTGGAATCTTTCGCTTCCTTTGTATGAACATGGCACTAAACCCAAGGCTTTCTTCCTCTTGTTTTACCTGAACTCTAAAATCCAACCTGATCATCAAATAGCTGAGTTAGAAAAGGTTAAATTGGAGGGAACTAGCAAACTTGTCATGCCCTGCATTTTTAGTTGACACAATGGAATAATGTGTGTGATATGAGGTGGAATCTTTTGCTTCCTTTGTATGAACACGGCACTAAACCCAACGCTTTCTTCCTCCCCCAGGTGCCATTATCTGTTGCAATCATGTTACAACCTCACGGTCCGCGCCAAGCATAAGATGTAGGCATGAGATGGCAGGGCAATTCCACAAACGGCTGTCCTCAGAAAACTGAAGTCCACGAAATGGTGCAATTTTGCGCTTATCAACAGAATTAGGGCACTCCAGAGAATGTTGTACAGAATACGAACGGTTCCTGCGAAGCGCAACTCTTTCGAATGCAATGTGGTATATAGGATCCGGCTATAGACTTCTGTAACTTGGATGTAATGTTGCAGCTGTACAGATTACAGAATATTATGGTGCTAGTCTTATGTCGCGCGTTGCTTATATACGAGCACAAAGCTGAAACGACGATCACAAGTCACAAATGTTGCTTGCACTTGCTTTTGTGGCAGCGTAGACTTTTGGCAAATTGTCTTTGACTTCGCCTAAGCTACTTCAGCTTGGCTATAGGGTTTTTTGGATTCTTGCCATTATAATTTTTCGACTTTGGAAGAATGCCATTACTATTCACGTTATTGGAAACTTGTCATTACAATTCTGGATACCTCACACCCTTGCCTTGATCTACGTTTGCGGCGTACTTGGGCCCACTGTCAGGCCTCGTATTTTCGTATAGGACCGTATTGCCCTCCTCTCCATGGGTAAAGGGGACGCGCGACGGGCTAGCTTCGACTCGTCTCCTACCTCACGTTCCTCATTCTCTACCGAACCAAACCCTAACCCCCTTGATTGGCGGCGGCGATTGGAGGCTTCCCCGACAAGGACTGGCGGCCATGGAGACGAACCCTAACCTCGCGCCGACCGGAGGTGATGGAAGCACCGTGCGTGGCCGCTGCTGGTGCGGCTATGGGGGACAGCGGTAGCAAGTACCAAATCTTCATCCTTGTGGTTGTTGACCAAACAATTGTCGATTTAGGCGTTTGATTTGCTTTTTGCACATATACAATTTTGATTTGGGATGAAATTAACTTTTGGTAGGGATGGGATGTTTGCGCTAGAGCTTAAACTGGAAGGTTTCGTTTCTAAAGACGCGAGTGGTAGGAAATCATACACAAAAGGCCGAGTTGTCAAGTGGAATGTGGAGTATGGGTCACTGACATTAGCTTTGCTTGTGAAACATCTATCAACTGAATTGAATCTGGGTACTAACCAGACTCCCACTATTTGGTTTTATGACAAAAGATTAAATGAGAATACCAGACTAGCTGATGACCATTTGTCATCCATATGCATACATAACCATTCATTCATGCTTTCTCTTGCAATTGTCATACAACTTCTCTTGCAATTGTCATACAACTTCAAAGACAGAAACACAAACACACAGGGCTAGCTAATTGACTACTTCCAGACTACCACATTTTGCTCACAATACAACCCAAAGCTACACCTACACAAACTGCTGCAATCACAACAAATTCCGATTTTAACCTCTATACTTGCACCTTCAGATCCCACGACCCATCCACGGCACTGTCAATTTTGAGCTTCAATGCATCTAGTTCTTGCTTCATCTCCAAAATGCAGTCATCAGAACCACCTCCATGGTCTCCACAGCTGGGAGGGATCGCCTTCTTCCAGTGAGCTGGAAGCTCCCCTAGGTTGCACAAGTATGCAGCATATTGCGCCTCGGACATGATGATGCCACATGTAGTTGGGTCGTCCTGCATTTCCATTGAACCCTAGCCGCATGAACACCAAACAAGGACCCCAAATTGCACACAAATTGGATGCAAATGTACTTACTCTGATGTTGTTAGGGCACTTCACGAATCTTTGGCCATAAGATTTGGGCTGCTTGCTTACGATCCGAACCAGCTCGATGCGGCAAAACGGGCAATCCACCAGTGCGGGCAGCGGCGGACTATGCGCCGGGATCTGCGTTGAGCTCGACCCAGAGGGTGGCGCCCGCCAGATCTTCTTTCCACTCATCCTCGACAAGGCAGGGGCCAACTATTGGAGGGCAGCGGCGGCAAGGGCAAGCAAGCATCGACGACAATGGCGTGCGGGAGGAGGCGAAGAACGAAGAAGGAAGGAGGGGACGAGTCGGGATGAGGAGGCGACGACTCAGGAATAGATAAAAAAGAGGGGCAATACAGTCCTATACGAAAATACGAGGCCTGACAGTGAGCCTAGGTACGCTACAAACGTACATCAGGGCAAGAGTGAGGTATCCAGAATTGTAATGGCAAATTTCCAATAACGTGAATAGTAATGACATTATTCTGAAGTCGAAAAATTATAATGGCAGGAATCCAAAAAAAGCCCTATCTTTATATTACTATAATCTTGTTTCTCCACTTCGACACATACAGTTTCAGAACATGTTGAAGGAGAAGTTAAAAGTACTAGTATATCAAATTTATTTCAGACTCAAATAACAAGTTACACAGTAGAAAGAAAATCGCAATGAAATTTTAACTTCCCATCAACGAACAAGCAATTAGGTGTGCGAACAAGGCTTATTTGGTACAGAACAACTATAACTTGTACATCCATCAATCATAACGCCACCGCTAATAGCATATACAGGACAAAATCTCGATCTCGGTGAATAGGTAAGTTGCTACCAATGGATAAGCTATACAAAAAAAATCCTCAAAAAAAGAAGAGAAGAAAATAAACCAAAAAGATACCATCTCAACAGACAACACTCACCGCCCACAACACTTACATGAGATGAGCTTACAACAATCTCAATCTATGAACAGTTTGAGCACAGAGCACTGCAATGCAATAATTCCAGCACACGCAAATTCCAGCCCACGCATCCGGCAGTGCTAATGAAACAACAGGAGCCCAGTCGCGATGAGGGGCATAAAAGGCACAGCTTAATGTACACTACAACAAAAATTGTTAAGGCTATCTCCTCGCTGAATTCCCATGTCTTTGGCTGCGGAAGTAGCTGAGAAGAGCTTGTGCCTGCACGACAAACAGCATATCACACCACAGAGTTAGCATTAGGATGATGATTTAGAGGTGGTTTGTTACATTTTCAAATTCTAAATTAGAAATATGACTTGTGGGAGCAGCGAACCTTCTCTCTCGCTCGAGGTGTTCCTGACTGTGAAAGGGCGACTAGAGGAGGCACTGCACCCTCTTGAAGAACTATACTGCAAAATCTGTTGCTGTTTGTACAGAGCTGAAGCAACGCGGCAGCAGCATTCTCCTTCCCTCTTGCAGAACCCAACTCAACAACTTCAACAAGGGCTGGAATGCCACGTGCCTGCCCAATCGCAGTCCTCCCTTCTGGTATCGTAGCAAGGTTTGCCAACACAGCCACAGCTTTGTCGACCATTCCAGCAGCAGGATCCATAAGCTCAACCAGGTGTCTCACAGCATCGGCTTGCACAATACGACCTTTGTTTTCATGAAGTATAGACAAGTTAAACAATGCAGTAGCTGCATCTTTCTTTCCTCGAGGGGTGCCATTTCCTAGCAAGTCTACTAGAGGCTTGATCGCACCAGATCGCCCAATCCTCACTTTATTTTCTTCAATAACCGAGAGACTGAATAAAGTGGCTGCTGAATTCTCTTTAGCTTCAGGGTTCCCAGTCTCAAGGACGTGAATGAGAGGATCAACAGCATCAGCATTTGCAATAGCAATTTTATTGTTGTCATTTATCGACAGATTCAGAAGAGCTGTCACGGCATGCTCTTGGGTTTTAGCATCTGGTGAGTGAAGAAGACCAACCAGTAGATTTACAGCCCCACAGTTTGCAATGACAATCCTATTCTCCATGTTGTGCTTAGCTAGAAGACGAAGCTCTGATGCTGCTGACCTCTGAACATCTACAGAATCACTTCTCAAATCCTCAATCAGCTTCCGAACCTGATTCTCAATGGCAGAGAGATCACTCCGTGCATCCATCGATGATGAAGATATAATTCTAGCGAAACCCCTATCGGATGCTTGCCGTCTGATAAATTGGCCTCTAGTGGCCAGTCTTGGGATTAAATGTTCCCTTTGAGGAACAGAAGATGCCACAGGCGCACCACCACCATCTGTAACCTCTCCAGATGCATCGCTACTGTAGTTTGTCCTATCACTTGGAACCCCCGTCACCCCATTGTCACATTCCCCATCAAGTTGACCACTATTTGGAAGACTGCCATTCAATGAAGAACTGTCCATGTTGTCCTGCATATCCAAATTAGAAGATTGAAATGCTTCCTCTGTCGACTGCTCTGAAGTTTGTCCAATCGAACCACCACGTCTTCCTTCCAAACTAGACTCTCTTGCTTCAGAACTTGCAAGTGATAACCTTGATACATCAGGTGCAGAACCATTTGCATTTTCAGAAGTTTGACTTGTCGAGATCTCATGGCCAGAACGGCTGGCATGCACATGAGGGTTCTGATTGGGCACACTGTGGGGAGATGCTCCATTCAAGTTTCTCATATACGCATCAGCTTCTGGGGACCCAGGAATATTAGCCCTTGAGATGACACTAGGATGTAGAGGACTGCCACCCGCAGCACCCAAATCCTGGAGGGAGGAGGCAGCTGAAGGAAAGTTTAACTTCAGGGATTTCATAGGATCAGGTAGCCTAATGTCATGAGATTCACACCAGTTAGCTATCAAAGCCTTCACAGTATAATTAGGTATTAAATTGGAGTGACCAAGTCTTTGGCGTGTTTTTGGACAGATAGTAAAACCTTCATCAAGCCACAACTTGATATAAACCCGCTCATACGTCTGGCCAGATGCTACAATAACTGGATCAGACATCAGTTCCAAGGACAGCGGACAGCAAAAATCAGCAGGAATAGGAACCCCGTTGATGCTAAGCTGTTGTTTTTCCCTGAGAAGGCGATCATGCATATGGTTGACCAGTGGAATCATCTGCTCAGCTAGATCCAGTTCTTCGCGATTCTCACTTCTTAGTGCCCTTGTTCTGAGATTCTCAAGGGAAATAGCTTCCATGTACAATTCCATGTTTGTTGACAGGCTCAATGAACTTGACAGTTTCAACAGATTATCAGCACTCGCAGCGCTTGTCTCAGCAAGTTCCTTGGCAGCCTCTTTAACTAGATCGAACATATGCTCATAATTTATGTCTTGGAGTTTCTACAAAGGGTAAACACAGATATGCTTGATTGGTGCATACGAGAAATTTGGGTGATTAAAGAAAAAAAGTAGCTGATGTTTATTACCTCAATACATGTGCAGGCACGGCCAGTCAGAGAAGGCAATAGAGAATTAGCCAGCTGGCACAGCTGAAGGGAACATCCCTGAATATCTGATATTACCGATTCAATTTGCCAACCCTATTTTAAGGTAATAAGAACATTACCAAATAAGAAATCATGAGTATATTTCAATATTTATGGCACTCATCAAGTGGCGTTAGCTAAATGCTAAACCTTGCAAGTTCGGGGGAAAATCCATGAACATGTAAACATTCAGAATACACCTACACCACATGATGGACAAGAAAGTGTTTCATGTGTAATGGCATAAACATTAAGCAATATCAGCAACAAGGACAAGTAAACTGTTCTCTGCACAAGACAAAACTGACCACCAATTAACTAATGCAAGTTCCCTCGTACATGAATAGCATGCAAGTATGGACGCATCTAACGAACATATGGCCATGGTATAGTCCAGCTGCAAGCACACTGCCCATAAAAGGAAACAAATGATTAGGAAAGCAAATTGCATTCCATTTTTGTCCTTCCTGCCGCCGCCAGGGCCACCAGCAACCTCACAGCCGCTCCACCACCACACCAATCCGCCCACCATCGCCGCCACCCCTACACCTTGTCCTCCGCTAACTGAGGCAGCTGGCTCCTAGCTGGTGGCGCCCTCAAGCCCACCACCCATCGACATCGTTGGGCCGGCTGCAGGTCCGCCGCTGTCCCTGTACAGCCGCCGGACACCCCAATCCGAACCCTGAATTCCCAATCCCGAACCCCCAACCCTAAATCCAGTCCTTCAACTGCGACCGGTGAGTTCCGGTAACCACTATGCCTCCAACCTGAAGGAGAGGGAGGGGGAGATAGGAGGGGTACCGACCAGCCTAGTCACCAGTCGGCCACCACCACCACCAGCGGTGTTGGAGCTACCGCACCAGAGATCTGAGAGAGACTTCATCAGAGAAGATGAGGCAGCAATGGTGGGGCCTTGATGGTGAAACACATTTGGCTTGCCTGTGTGTGGGCCCCAGCGTGCGAATAAAGTCAAAGCACATGCACGACTAATGTAAAATCTTTACCTATAAGTATATACTTAGGATGGCTGCCCAGTTTTCTTTTTGCAAAACTATGTATTATCTATGTATTATGGATTTACATGCTGCCTTGCTTGAACCAATATGCTAACTAGATAAAAAAAAGGGCGTACCCAGTGCCGTAGGCTTCCCGCACTGTGCGGGGTCTGGGGAAGGGTTATCTTTAAGCCCCAAGCCTTACCCACACAAATGTGCAGAGGCTGGGGCTCGAACCCGGGACCTTCCTGTTACAGACGGTAGGCTCTACCGCTGCACCAGGCCCGCCCTTCAATATGCTAACTAGATAAACCATATTAAAATGTTAATGCACTGGTAAAGCTACTCAAGCAAGTCTAGCTAGAACATCTAGACTACCAATGACCAAGATCGATTCGCAGCACACATCAAAAGTAAGAAGGATGGTAATTTTATATTTTTACCTAACACAAGTGTGACAATAAGAAGAAAAAACAGAGGGTGAGTAAGGCAAAATGGTGATGCTAACAGACAACACAAAACATTTGTATCTAGCCAATGCACATATGATACAAATCAGAAGAGTACCAGCTTGCTAGTAAAGTAAAAACTGGAAAGGGTGCAATGCTGTTAAAAAGCAACATATTGATTTTCCTTGGGTGGCATAATTCTAAAGCATAATATATGGAAAGTAGAGTGAGCAAGTGAAAAGCGAATATATTGACTTTATGTACTTACAAAATATATTTTGCTGGTTGTCTGGTGCCAGTTTCCAATAAGGCCTGAAGCTTCATTGATAGCAGTGTCAAGATCTCTTAGGACCTCATTGAGTTGCTCTTCTGGAGTCTTGCAGAGATCTTCAAGAAGGGGGTTCACAATGCTCGAGATATCATATACATTTTGGCAGTACTTCTGAATGGGCTTGGGTCTCAAGGTAGAGCCATCAGATGTTAAGACACCAAGACGGGAGATACTACTGAGCAGAGTGCTCGGGGAGACGTTATCCATCAACCCTGTCCAAGAAGCCATACATGTGAGAGTAAGACTACATAAATTCATAATGATTGAAAAACCAAAAGCATCCGTATATGTTGTCTCATTGAAAGCATAGAAGCGATTCTCAAGACGCATACTATTACTGTACATACTTATGGTAGTCATCCTAACATATCTGATTTGCTAAGTTTATTCCTTTTTTATGTGCATCGAGCTATAATGCTTTTTCTGTCTGCATCGTGACATCTCTTTTTGATCCACAACAATGTACAATATGCATGTCCTAATTGGCAACCTAAGTGTTGACTAAGAGCGATGTGCATAAGAAAGACAGTTTAACGTAGGTTAGGTCCAAGCAAAAAAAAAAAAAAAAACAGAATCCGCCGTTAAGGTAGTGAGTAGGGTACAGATAGTTGTATGGAACAGTCATGATTGCCAGATAGGATACAGCTTTGAAACCTGCGTGTCGGCTGTGAGCGGACAATTGTAAGGTACGGTTCCCCGGTATGCTGGCGCGATGCTGCCGATGCTAGCGTCCCGACAAGCAAGAAGCTGGAGCTAGATACACGATGTGATTTATTGTAGCATGTAAACGCCACGGAAACTAGGTTGGAAGCCGGGACGTAACTGGTGAGTTGCGAGGGAATACATGGTATTGCCCAACAGCAACAGTAGCTGAGCAGGGTAGCTAGTGCGAATAAGACGGCTGCAGCAGTGCAGAAGGCGTAGCCTGCTGAACATGTGGCACGACAGAAACAAGCTGCAAGCATGGGGGATGCCATGCCATGCTATGTAGGAACTGAAGCAGCAGCAGCAGCAGCAGCTAATAGACTAGCAATAAAATTAATTAATGGAAGAGTAGTTAATCCAGGAAGGAGCCGCGGTGACTGGAGACGGGAGTCCAAATGGGGAAGGTTTTGAGCACGGCCTGCGTGGCATCCCGTTCCGTCCCCGCGAGGGGGGGGGGGGGGTGGAGCGAGCGAATGGTGGGTGGGCGGGCGGGCCGCGGTCGAGGCGGAGCTCCCGCCGTGCGGCGTCCGGGGTGAGATTCGGTTGGCCGGGGTGGTGCGTGCGGAACCCTAGGACAAACGGTAGCAAGCGGGGGAGGGGAGGCGCGAGGGGGCGGCCGTGGGCGGCGGCGGAGGAACCCTAGCTAGCTAGGATGGATGCGGGAATTAAGCGGGGACGGGGAGAGGGAGGGCGGAGACTTACCTGGCCTGGCCTCGCGGCGGCGACGGCGGTGAGGGAGGAGATCCCGGGCGGAGGCGGTGGTGGTGGGGTTGGGGGGATCTCTCGCTTGCTCGCTGGGTCTCGTCTGGCGACGCGGAGCGGAGGTGACGATGCGAGGAAGAAGAGAGGGGAGAGAAGCGAGGACTCGGCCGCCTCCTGCCTTCCTCTCTGCCTGTGTTGGGACAACGGAAGGAAAAGGAAGACGGGGAGGGGGAGTGGTTGGGCTCGTTGGGTGGTCTGGTCCAGCCAGGTCCGGGCGGGCCGGGCCTGTGCGTGCTCCTCTCCTACGGTGGTGGTGGATTGGGATTGGATCCTGGATGATTGATTGGTCCAGCCGTCCAGGGAGGCAGCCCGCAAGCAAGGTGCGGCGGTGGTTGCACGGAGCAAGGTGGCGGCGAGCACCGGGACGAACCGGCGACGCGGTCATGGTGGCAGGCACCCGGTCACCTACTCTGACTACTCCGACCGTGGAACGTTGACCTCCAGGCGGATGATGAGTACGCTCCCGGGTCAACCTCGTAGCGCGCCCGTGCCCACAATTTTAGCTATGAATGATTGAATATGCCGCTGATACTCTACTATATATATAAATCACAAAAAATCATAAAATAGAAAATCTATATCTCAGTCATACATGGTCCCATAATTATAACATTTTTACTACAGCTCCACCATACAATGATTAGCCTATCATAAAATTTTTACCATAATTAGATAACGAAAGCTGTATTTATAAATTAATTACAGAAATATATATATATATATATATATATATATATATATATATATAATTACAACAAAAAATTTATATTAAAGTATACTATATAATATGTTCACTGCGTAGATTTACTCATGTGGAGTCTAACAAAATTGAATTTTCTATTTTATAATTTTTTGTGATTTAATATGATTTTTCAAAGATTCAGTCAAAATAAATATAAAAGAAAAAACGAAAACCGATGCCACGTCACCCAGAAACCGCTCAAAGGAGGTCGCACGAACGGTTTCGAAAGTTCGAAGAGTCTAAATAACCGGTTTTGTGGTTTAGGGAGGAAAAGCAGATGCGGTCCAAAATTGAGGAAGGCAGGAAGGACTTAAAAAAAAAGCAAGCGGAGGCCGAGCCGGGCCCAGGCGAGTCAGCGCGGTGACCCCCAATTGTTGCAAACTTGCTTGGCATAACCGCCGCGTGTGTGTTTGCGTGTGGCGACCGGCGACGGGGCTGGGCTGGGCTGGCTGACCCGTCACCTTTGACTAGGCCAGCCGTGTGCTGAAGCCGACGATCGGTCAATGGCGTAGACCGATCAGCCGGAGAAAGTAAAGAGTGGCAGGCACAAAACGAGAGATAAGTTCAAGGACATGTATGTGGGCAGTCAACAGGGTTAACAATTTCGGCGAAATTTCGCCGAAATTTCGGAAAATTTTTCGTTTCCGCTAGTTACCGGGATCCGAAATTTCGGTATTTTTCGGTATATTTCGTTTTCAAATTCAAAATTCAACAAATTTCGACCGAAATTCAACGAAATTCGCCGAAATTTACCGAAATTTCGGAACGGAATTCCGTTTCCGCTAAACACCGGGATTTGACCGGAAAACGAAATGGTTAACCCTGGCAGTCAACGGCCGGCGGCGCTTTTTTTAGATTGAATGCAAGTGAAGAAGATATATACAGTGCTGTGGAGGCAGGGTCTTGCCTTTAGAATGGAAGCTAATCTAGATTCACCGATTATATATAGCTCAAAATATTTTCGTAACGATATTTTTGGTGATTTAAACACCTCCCTTCGAAGAATAGATTGAAACACCTTTCCTATTGCACATTTGCTTAATTCATTTTTATCTTTACCGACATTATTTTTGGAGTAAATTGCACCCACCATACAACAACTTGGTAGGTGAGTGCAAATTGGCCCAACAACTTGTAAAGTGCTCAATTTAATACAGTAACTTAACAGGTAAGTGCAGATTGATTCAACAATTTAGAAAATGCTTAATTTAGTACAATAATTTGGCAATTGCTGCATTCACAGTCCAAACGTTACACGACAATGTATTTGCTAACGTCAGATCACAATAAAGAGTATATTAACATCGTAATGTATTATTTGACCATATATTTTCGTAGCGCAATGAACGCCAATAATTTTATTCTGAATAAATTAATTATAGTTTTATTAAAAAATTGTCGATGTCCTGACCCGGCGGTCCGGACCCAACTAGTAATGATGCTGCGTGTTTTCTCATCCCATATATTGATGCAGGAGGCAACACAGTAACGCACGGGTTTATCCTGGTTCCGGCCGCGGGGGTCGTACATCCAGCAAGGGGGTGTGCGAGGGCACTGTATTAGCTTGCACCGGAGGTGCCTGTAGTAGGGGGTACAGGCGAGGCGAGAGAGGGAGGGAAGCTCCCAAGTCTCTGCTAGAGAAGGAGTTGATTGAAGCGTGTGCCAATATCAGAGACTCAGTGGTGTTGAGTGTGGCGTACTATCGAAATGGTCCGACCGCGACCCCCTTAAAGGAAGCACGCCTCCTCCTTTTATAGACACAAGGAGGGACGATGTACATGCACAGGGGATCGTGGAAGTCGTCGTCTTTTCCCCGAATCGCGGAGGTGCAGTGGTCGAGCACTGTGGGAAGTACACTGTGGGGCATGGCGTCGGGCGTGGCAGTCGTCCTGGGCATCGTCCTCGGCCTTGCGGAGATCGCGCCGGCTTCCTGAAAGCCCCAGCAGGCGGCGTGGTCGTCGGCGCTACCAGCCACGGCCTGCTTGGCCTTGGTAGTGGGGTCGGACCCCGCGGCGCTCGGCACGACTTGCTCCCCGGACGCACCAGGGATCCGGATCCCACGGTCCGGGTCGCCTCTAGTCTGGCGCGCTGCCAGCCCACCATCGTCGAGGGTCGGCAGGGTGGCCAGCACCGCAGTCCACAGGCGTGAGTCCTCGCAGAGGGGGACGACACCCCGAGGAAGGATCAGGTGCTCCGGGATGAAGATCTCCCCCGTCACCGCCCGCACCAGGACCTCCAGGGCTTCCTGGGTCAGATCGTTCCCCTGTCCGTGGTGGGTCCTACTGCAGTCGTTGGGGCTGGTGAAGCTCCAAGCAGGACGCGACCGCTGCTTCAGGGGGGGCGATCCGGCGCTTCAGGAAATCCCCGAGCACGTGTAGCGAGGTGAGGCCGCCCTCCGCCAGCGACCTGATCTTGCTCAGCACCGGGTCGAACACCGGCGGCAGGGACGGCTTAGCCCGCCCGGACTGGCGGTCAGAGGCGGGTCCCTCGATCGGCAAGGTGAGGCGCTCATTGGCTTCGGTGGTGGCGATCACCCATTCCTTGCGCCAATCTTCCCACTTTCCGCCGGTGAGGCCGAGAATGTAAGGCGTCGGCAGGTCGCTCCTCGTTTAGAAGTAGTACGCCCCCACCTCATCCTTCCCCTTCCCGGACTTCACCAAGACAAAGAAGTGGTGGAAGAGGATGACACAGGGCCACACCCCCCACGAACATCTCGCATAGATGGACGAAGATGGACGTCAGGAGGAGGGAGTGGGGCGTGAGGTGCTGGAGTTGGAGGCCGAAGTCTTCCAGCAGCAACAGCAGGAACGAAGAGACCGGCTGCCCTACGCCGGTGGAAATGTGCGAGATGAACAGCACAAATTCCCCGTAGCGCAGGTCGCCGAGGGGAACCGAGCCTGCTCGAATCCCCCAGGCAGTCTCCTGTGGACTCCACCCTAGCAGGCGGCGCACCGTGTTCAGCTCCTCCTCGGTCTGGAAACGACGGGGGCGAACGAGGGACGCCATCTCGCTGTGGAGGTGTGGAGCAATGAAGCGTCCCCTCATCAGAGAGAACTTAAATGTGATACAAAACACCAGTCCCAGGAGGCTGATGCCACATTTATTACATCAGATGGTTCATAACCGTACAAACCTTGGAGGACACACGATACAGATAATGATAATAAGTAACCAGGCTACAACATAACACCAGACCACAACCCACATGGGGTCTATCTCGGGCTCAGAGTACTGCGTCAGCGAAAACATCTCGAACAGGGCTGGTTCCACAGGCAAGGTTGGGTGTAGAACGATAACCCTACTCAGCGTTGTCTGGTACGAAGTCTGGATCTTCCTCTTTAAAAAGTAAGAATGGGGTGAGTACAAACATACTCAGCAAGTCCAACCACACCCACGGAGGGGGTTATATCATAATAATATGCATAGGTATATCAAGGATAAGGTTACGGTTTAATTTGCGGAAAGCTAAATTTTATGCAGGGGTTTATTTAGCACCAAACATTTCAGAAACCAGTTTTTGTAAAGGGTAACACAGAGTTCAAGTTTTAAACTGCTACCGGACTCCCCGTCCGTCGTAGCACACGGCACAACTGCCGGACATTGAACCAAAACACTCACGCCAGCCCATCCCGATGAAACACTAGTTATGTGACCACACCGTAACTCGCCCAATAACGTGGGCACGGCTATTCGAATAGCTTTTAACTCTGCAGAGGTGTGCAACTTTACCCACAAGTAGGATACCACAACTCAAACACTGTCGTGTCGGTGTAGATCCCAACATAGCCATTACCCACCTTAGCTAAGCCTGACTAGCCATCACGGGATTCACCAAGGGGTCATCGACCTAACTCTGAGGTTTAACCGGGGTATAAGTCACACTGAGCATATCCCTTCTCCTTGGTCACCCGTTGCTCTCAGCCCTCCTGATGGCTATCACACCAACTAGTGGGATTCATGCTACGCCGTTGCCCATTCAACGGTCGAGTGGTTTGCACGATAGAGGAGTTAGGTGAGATGACACATCAACTCGGTCCTTAGACACGACAAGATGGATATCTCCCTTCTTTGCCCTGCCACATTGGCACGAGCACACCAAATGGCAAATCCGTAGAAATGCCCTCCATCCCGTCTAAACTTTCTTTACAAACACACCACATTTATCATATCCCACACGCACACATTTTCTTTATAAAATAAATCGTATTATGAGCAAAGTCCTAAGCGTTCTAATATCGATTAACGTCCAAGCAAAATCGGACATTAATCTAGGTGATCAAGGAATGGTCATCACAAATCAAGGGGTGGCTATCCAACCGTGTTTTCATGCAAGCAAAACATATGCAATTTTATAAAACAGGCCATTGGGTTGTATTTATAAAAACTAGGACAGAAACATGCATCAAAGGATGGGATTGAACTTGCCGTCTTCGTAGCCTTCCGGGAGGTCCTGTCCTTCGGGTTCGGGGTCGCGGAACGGGTCATCGTTCTCCTACTCACCGTACTGCTCATTGACGGGCTCTCCTTCGTTCACTCCGTGGTCTACAGCGCACACAAACAAGTATCCAATCAATACAAAGATCTATCGTTGAGCTCGAATAGGGAACACATAAGATATGGAGTATTAAGTAATATTTTCGAGTGGTTTCCTAATGGCATGGCCGAAACTAAGTTAAAAGATACTTGGTAAAGTTTCGGATTGATCAGAAGTCGTTTGGTTCATAAAATAATAGGTTTAGTAAAGGTTCGGGGTCGGGTAAGGGGTCAGGGACCTAGTTGTAATTAACCTTGAGGAGGTAGGGCCTGGTTGTAATTTTTTTGGACATATCTGGGTCATTTTGAAAAAGGGCAGGGCTCTATTTAAAAATATTTGTATACGGTGGAGGAAAAATAATAAAAGAAAGGGTTTTATTTGAAAGAAACATAATAGTGGAGGGGCTCTTTAAGAAATAAAGGAAAGGGGAGGGGCTTTTGGGCTAAATGCCCTTTCCTTCCCCTTCCTCCATCCCGCATAGCAGGGGAGGCGGCCTAG
Source organism: Panicum virgatum (assembly GCF_016808335.1). Taxonomy (NCBI): domain Eukaryota; kingdom Viridiplantae; phylum Streptophyta; class Magnoliopsida; order Poales; family Poaceae; genus Panicum; species Panicum virgatum. The sequence continues at coordinate 1,384,829 of NC_053141.1, read as the reverse complement.
GGCGTCAGCGGTGCCGATTCCGGCGGCCCTGGGCCTCGGGGAGGGGCGGAGAGGAGGGGGAAAGGGGCTCGGGGGTGCGGAAGATCGATTCCCCAGCTCACCTCGGCTCGAGGAGCTGCGAGGGAGCGGGGCAACGCGAGCCGGCGGCGGCGGCGCTGCGGGTTAGGAGGGGAGTCTAGGGCCGGCGGGTGAGGTCGTGGGGATGGCTGTGGAGCTCGGGGGGCCCTTTTATAGCCGAGCTAAGGCGGTGGAGTGGCGCGGGTAGGTGAGACGCGGCGGTGGCGGCCGGCGAGCGGTGCGGGGTGCCTTTAATGGCGCTCCGACCGCTTGCTCGTGTCGGGATGCGGCGGCGCGGCCGGCGAGGGCGGGCCGAGGTGATGCGACGCGAGCGGTAGCGGTGCGAGCACAGGGCAGCAGTGGCGGGCGGCGCGCGAACGCACGTGGGAGCAGTGCGCTGGCGGGTCCGGGCAGCCGACGTCGAGCCTGCAAGCGGCGAGGGGCACGGCGGGTGGCGCGCGTCGCGTGGCGCGCGCATTCGTGCGCGCGTGAAGCGCGTGGGCGAGCGGCTCAGCGCGCCGAGCGCCGTGCGCGTGCGCACGGGTGGCGGCGTGCGTCGCGGCGCGGCGCTGTGGCTTAGCGCATTCGCGCGTGCGCGCGGTGAGTGGGGCAGGCGAGGTCGGGTCGGGGTGTGGCTCAGGGCGGCTCGGTGTGGCGCGGTGCACGGCCGGAAGCGGTGGTGCGTGAGCGGGGCAGGAGGCGCGCGCGGGAGCAGAAGGCCGGCCGAGCCGTGCGCGCTCGGGGAGGAAGAAGAGAGAGGGAAAAGAGGAGGAAAAAGGAAAAGGGTGAAGGAAAAAGGAAAAATAGAAAAAAGAAATGAAGAAAAAGAAAATGGGGAAAAGGGAAAGAGGGAAAGGAAAAGGAGAGGGGTGGTGCGCGCCAGCGGCGACCGCGGCCGCGGTCGGCCATGCGTGGCGTTGTCACGCGTGTGCGGGCCACGGGAGATGGGGCACGCGGCCAGGATGGGAGGGAGAAAAAAGGAGAGAGGGAAAAAGAGGGGGCGAGATTCGCGGCGGCCGGACGCGATGCGTCGCGCTGGATGGGAAAAAGATGGGACGTAAATTGAATTCGGGTGTCGGGTTGTTCAGGAGAAACCCTGGGAATTAGGGTTCGGGGTTTAAGGAGGAGTCGAGCTCAACGACGAAAAACGGTTTTAGCGCACGATTTAATTTAGTGAGTTTTCGGGATGTTACAAGCAATCTACGCAGAAGAGCAAGGGGAGAGGAGGCTCGAAGGCGAAGGGGCGCAAATGTTGGAAGGAAGAAGGCGAATGCGGAAAGGTAACCGCAGTATGCGGTTGTCCCTTTATGAACCTGACCCAACCGGCGCGCCCTGGAACCGTCGCTGGAACCCAAGCGACGCCCACGCCTGGTGTTAACCACCCGGTCCATGACAAGGGGGCCCAGGCCCGCCTGTCAGGGAGGGCGGGTAACAAACAAAGGTGTGAAAAAGCGGGATCCGAACCGTCGCCCGCGCGTGAAGCGAGGCGGAAGCTGAGCTGACGTGCGCGCATTAAGCGCTGGCATGACCAGGCTTTTCGGGAACTGCGCTAGTGGTAAATATCCCGTTTACTCCGGCCGCAATAATGCCGAGCGTCGCTCGCGTGACTAGGTGTACCACTGTCGTGGGGGCCACGAGTCAGTAAGCCGTTGCGATGTGATGAGGCAGCGACAAACCCGATGGATGGTCAAAGCAGGGCAAGACTCCTGCAGTATGCATAAGTCTAGCGCAAAAGGCTTCAAGTTATGCAGGGCCAAATCACAGTAGTGGCCCCACCTGCGAGTTCGTCACCTCTCCCGAGGTGGGCCCGGGGGCCACTGTCGGTACCCTATAACAGGGATACCCACTCCTACTGCAACAAGGCAGGACTCGCGTAGTCATCTATAACTACACCATAAGGGGCGGAGCAGTCGGGCCCCACGGGTCAGGCTCTTTCCACACCGGGCCAACGGCCCCGGACCCGCTCCCCGCTCTGGGACGGGTCCGGTGACGCCATGTGTCCCTGAGGAGGGGAAGCTCCGAGCCAACAGCTGAGGGCCCGGACCCCCCCATAGGGGTCCGGGACCTCCCATGTCCATCCGGACCTCCCACGCGCGTAGAACCAACATACCGCCGGGGGGGGTCCGGAGGCGCCACGTGCCCCGCAGGCGCGGGCGCGGGTCTTCCGCTGGAAGACTCGCCCACCCACCGCATTCAATGTGGGGGCTGAGGCGTGCTCTGCCGCCGCGGCACGCGGGGCAGCCTTTGTCAGGTCTCACTGTACACCGCGTATTACCGAGGTACACAGTGCAGCCGCCTGCGCCGCATCCGCGCAGAGCCCGTCTGCCGCATTAATTGGATACGACGGCACGTCACTTTTCCATCATGCCGCCTACGCCGCAAGCTACGCGGCCCGTTCAGCTACGCTGTAGGCAACACCACAAGCTATACCCTGGCGCCGTTTCGACAAGACAGGGCATGGATATGCTGGATGGAGGATCCCCGCGGGCAGGCAAGGAAATCCAGGAATGAGATCTCCTTCGCCTGCTATGCCATAATATATGAACAGTACGTTATTTTATACTACATCGATTGGGCCCACCTGTCGGGGACCCAACGGTCATGTACGCGCCTCCCTTGAGATATAAAGGGGAGGCGCTCGCTGCACACAACAAGTTCGCTCGAGCGCTCTCAAGCTCTCTCAGACTCAGCTTCACAACACAAGCAATACAACACACAGTGGACGTAGGGTATTACGCTCCGGCGGCCCGAACCACTCTAAACCCGTTGTGTTCATCGTGTTCTTCCAGCGAGATAGAACTAGTCCTAGCTAACCCCCCGAGTACTCACCCTCTGGACTTAGGCGGGTGCATTACGCCACCCGGCTGTGGTTTGCCACACCACGACAGTATCCAAAATTTTTCATATTTGTTTATGTTTATTTATCTTATTTTTCCTTTTTAATTAATATAGGAGGCTTTAAAAATATATGTGCCAAGCTCCAAAAATGTAACAATAGTTTATATCAATATATTGACTTGTTTAGCTTAACAGTGCATATAATCAAACATATCGGAAACAGTGAGAGTGAATTTTTCAATATTGAATATCAAATTAAATAGTTTTAATCAAAATTAAATCACTATACAAAAATAATTAATGTAAAGACATAACATTAATTTCTAAACACTGAGGGTTCTTATCTTGGTCAAATACATTGCCATACAGATGCAACACAAAAATCAATGGTCAAATAATACTTAATAATTTGTCCTAACGTGAATATACTATTTATTGAGACCTCACGTTAGTTACATTGTTGTATAATATTTGGACTGTGAATGCACCTATTCGCCAAGTTATCACATTAAATTGGCATTTTACAAGTTATTGGACTGATTTGCACCCACCTATCAAGTTATTGCACTACATTGAGAATTTATAAATTGTTGAATCAATTTGCACCCAGCTGACAAGTTGTTGCATGGTGGGTGCAATTTACTCTTATTTTTTCATTGGATAATCACGCCGAACCTTTATTTAGCATCTGATACGATATATTCCCACCAAAGGCAAACATGCATGTGGCCGCCAACCGGATGCAGAGAGGATCCAGGATCGCCGAGATAGCAGCGCGCAGGCGCAGTACCAAAAGAAGCTAGCCGGCGCCGCCGGAGCATGCTTTGTTTGTATCACTGCACTACAGGGATTCGTTCGTTTGAGCACAAAAGCAAAGATCCTGTTCGGCTGATCTGATCAACAGTATGACTTGACTTATTTTCTCTCACACAATATCATTCATTCTACCAGCCGAGCACAGTTCATTATACCAGCCGAAGAGGCTCTAAGCCGCCAGGTGATAGACACAGACACACATCCACAATATAATGCTCCATTCGTTCCACACGACACGCGCTTCTTCCTTGCAGCAGCTTGCACGCAGTCTTGCAGACACATCCACAATGCCTGCCGCCCTGCCGGCGGCCACCGTGCCATGCCATGTCACCTGCTCCGTCAGCAACACTACCCTGCCTGCTTGTCTGCTTGCTGTGCCCTTGCAACTTGCATTGTCTGTCTGCACTCTGAACTCTTGTTAGAAATAAAACAACCTAGCCTGACAAGCAAAAGGGGTTCACACATGCGTTTTCGCGGAAATGCAGGAGTATATATATAGACGATGACACGGAAGCAGCTAGCGCAGGAAGGAACGACGTACGACAACACAGGTAAGTCCAAATTTGCGACCTCGATCATCATCGCCTGACCACGACGACTACGACTATCAAATAGAACAGCAAAAGAACATAATTAACTTATACTATATAGATGCTCCAAACACGCACGTACGCGTACGTAGTACGCCAGTGAAAGAATCACGGCATAGTATAGCTAGACGCGTGCGTGCTTTGTTTCTAACGCACGCACGCGCTTCCTGCTAGCTCTGTACTAGGGCTGTTCGGCTTATCTTGGCTTGTCTTGGCTTATCTCCTCTCATATAATATTATTTATTCTACCAGCCGAATACTATTTACTAGATCAGCCGAACAGCCTACCTTGGTGATCAAACTCAAACGCCGTTACCTGATTTTTCTTTTTCTTTTTGAGATTATAAAACGCCGTTACCTGATGGCAGCAGGAAGAGACGCTACGCCTACGCGGGCCGCGAGCCCACCACCGCGCCCAACACCGGCCTACCCGGGCAGGGCCCCACCGCCAGCCCGGTCGCGGGCCGACCGTTCCAGACGCCAGAGGCGGCCGCCCGCCCCACCACCCGCGCTACGCGGCAGCTGCGGCTCCGTCCGTGACAGGCGGGCCCCGCTACCCGGCACGAGCGCGCCCCGGTCGCGCGGGCGAATTCTCCACGCCGCGTGGGCCCGCGCGCCGGGACACCTGCCCCCCGCCCGTCAGCCGCGGCCCAAGCACGTTGCGGGCCCCGCGGCCCGCTACCGCTGCCTGCGGGCGGGCCCCGCCTTCTGACCGTTACCCCCTTGGCCCGGGGCCCTTGGCAACCTTTCCCCTCCCCCTTCCCCTTCCCACCTCCTCCTCCTCCTCTTCCTCGTCGGCGACCTCATCGACAAATCTCGCTCGCTCCCGGCCGCGGAGGGGGGCTCCCCGCCCGATCCACCCCATAAATACCCTCGCGCGCCCTCCGCCCCGCGTCTCCACCACTCGACGGCGACCTCGCCCTCCCTCCACGCGCTCCCCTCCTTCGCCGCTAAGCGTCCTCTCCCCGCACCTTCCGCGTGCCGACCTGCGCGCGCGGCTCCCCGGCGCACCCTCCACCGCGCCGGGGGGACAGCCAGCGGCACTCGCCCCACCCGATCTCATCTCTCCCGCGGGTGCCGGAGCTCGGGTCATCCGAGATGTGGGGCGGCGACTCCAAGCAGACGCTCAAGTCCCGGGGCGCCGGCGCCGGCGCGGCCGGGGCCCCCGCCATGGGGGACGAGGAGTCCGACTACTTCCCGCCCACCCCGCGCAAGGACTGGTCCACGGGCCTGCTCAAGCTCGTCACCGCCACCGTCATCTTCATGGGCGGCGTCGTCCTGGGCCTCTCCGTCAGCGGCAGCGTCGCGCGCTACTACTACAACTCCTCCCACGCCGAGCTCTTCTTCCCGGCCACCACCTTCGGCTGCGACCCGCGGGACCGCGACTGCGGGATGGGCCTCGCCTTCAAGGCCTTCGTCCACCCGCCGCGCCTCGCGCACTCCATGACCGACGACGAGCTCTTCTGGCGGGCGTCGCTCGTCCCCAAGGCCGACGACTTCCCCTTCCAGCGGGTGCCCAAGGTCGCCTTCCTCTTCATGACGCGCGGCCCAATCCCCTTCGCGCCGCTCTGGGACAAGTTCTTCCGGGGCCACCAGGGGCTCTACTCCGTCTACGTCCACACCGTGCCGGACTACAAGCTCAACGTCTCCAAGAACTCGGCCTTCTACGGCAGGCAGATCCCCAGCGAGGTTGCTTCTTTCACCTCATTGCTCCACTTGCTATTACTCGTGACTTGCTAGCTGATTGTTAATCCATACACCCGTTCATCCATTCATTATTGTTCTTGTGCACATGAATCTTCCTTACTAGCACATTGCAATCCAGCAGCTTCACAATTTGCGTCGCATTATTGCTGTCTTGTGCATGAAAAAAAAAAAATATCTGGTTCCCCCTCAAAAAAGAAAAAAAAATCTGGTTGATTGGATAGCTGGTGCCTTGGTGGCCGCTTGTCGTGCTAGTTGGTGCCTGCCATGTGCTCAACTTGATTGGGATATGTGTACTCCGTAAACACAAAAACGTAAAATTTTGCGAATGAATCTTGCTAATTTGAAGTACTAAACGAAGTCTATTTACAAAATTTTTTGCATAGATGGGCTGTAAATCACGAGACGAATCTAGCGAACCTACTTAATCCATGATTTGCAACAGTGATGCTACAGTAACCATCCGCTAATTATTTTTAAATCATGGATTAATTAGCATCATTAGATTCGTCTCGCGATTTACAACCCATCTGTGCAAAAAGTTTTGTAAATAGACTTCATTTAGTACTTCAAATTGGCAAGATTCCTTCGCAAAAAAATTTTGCGTTTACACTCGCGATGAACTAAACACAGCCTTAATTTGTTCGACGACTAGTGGTGCTCCCGAATTTCAGATGAGTGATGATGAGATTCTCGCTTGACAAATATTCCTGTTCCATCATTTAATAAACTACTAACAGTCAAGAAGTTTGGGCTGACTGACCTATTCAGTAAAGTCGGTTTTCAGAGCGATATATCCCAGAGGACCTATTGTTCTCCCTTTTTATTTTTGTGCTAAAGTATGACCTTCGAATTTCAGTGTAATGTGTGTGTTCCTTCTCTACTTCACAGCACAGTTCTTCCCCTTATTGTGCGCTTGCAGTTCAAAACCCTTTGTGGATGGATAACTTTGTTCCAAGTTCTAACATATTGTTTCTTTCCAATGCAGGAGGTGTTCTGGGGATCAATAACTCTTGTGGATGCTGAGAAGCGCCTGCTGGCCAATGCTTTGTTGGATTTCTCAAATGAGCGGTTTGTGCTGCTCTCGGAGAGCTGCATTCCTGTATTCAACTTCCCCACCGTCTATGAGTACCTCATCAACTCGGCGCACAGTTTTGTTGAGTCCTACAACATTGACACCCCTCAGTGTGCTGGCCGGTACAACCGCCGCATGGCACCTCACATCATGGCAGATCAATGGAGAAAAGGGTCAGAGTGGTTTGAGCTTAACCGTGAACTGGCTGTCCAGATAGTAGCAGACTACAAGTACTACTCAATCTTCAGAAAGCACTGCAGGCCATCCTGCTACCCAGATGAGCATTACATACCAACTTATCTTCATTTGTTCCATGGGCCCCTCAACGCAAACAGGACCATCACATGGGTTGATTGGTCAAGAGGAGGCCCGCATCCAGCAAGGTATGGTGCTGCAGACATCACAGAAGAGTTCATCCAGGCCATCAGGAATAATGGCACACAATGCTTCTACAACTCAAAGCCCACCTCTGTCTGCTACCTCTTTGCGAGGAAGTTTGCTCCAAATGCTTTGGGTCGGTTGATGAACCTCACCTCGACTGTGTTGGACTTTTGAGTTGTTTTTGCCATGCGCCGTCCTCGCCGTCTTCAGCATTATTCTATTGAGGGAGGTATCTAATGATGTGCATGCCGGTCAGGAACTAGAGCTCCTTTACACTACTACATTGGAGTTGGCGACATGTGTCTCACTATAGATGGATGGTCAGAGATGGTTTTTGATGGACGATGGGTCTCTCGCGGATAATGCTGTGTGTGACAGTGAAAATTGCTTCACTTGTCCAGGTTATCCTGAAGCTGAGTCCCGAGATATGGACAAATGGCATTGCCAACGGAGAGGACATTTCTTTCACCACCCATTCTTTTTAATATATCATAGTCATATGATAGAGGATCGTTTTTCTTTTCTTCCTCCCCCTATCTACTGTAATGACTTGGTCAGATACTAATTTCTGTGAATATAACTTATCAATCATTGCTTCACTTCAAGTCTGGCATTGCCAGATGTCGCTCTATGCTTGATAGCCTGTCTCTAAACCTTGAAGGTACAGATTGCCATTGGTTGTTCTGTCGATGATGCTTAAGTACAGAAAAGATCGATGATGCTTAAGTACAGAAAAGATAGATAGGGAAGTATGCGGCCGCGGGCAGCAGAATATGCCATATTCTTGCAGAGCATTGTGTAGACTGGCTATCTTTGCACGAAGAAAAGCAAGTGGGCTCCTTTTTGAAAGCCACGCAGGAGTATGCGTCGGCTGATCTTGATCACTTGAACAAACATGGGTTGCTGCTTTATCACTTGGAACAGATTGCCAGGAACATGCTTGATTGGCCTTCATTTAGCAGATGACCCAATAACCAATATTCTAAGATTGGTTGTGGGCCCGTTTCTCGGACACCTGATGGTCTTCACTCTTCCATCAGAGTAAACTTCGTAAACTTCAATCGTGGCTAGGGTTCAGTGGACCCGTTGGCTACTTCCTTCTGTTAAGCGTGTTACACTTCAAACTGAGTACTTGTGTTCTGCATGTGCAGTATCAGACATTCACCAACCCTGCGGATGCTAAACAATGCGTAAAGGATCAAGCCCCTATAGTTGTTAAAGCTGATGGATATTGTCTGCTGGGAAGGGTTTAGTAGTTGCTATGACTTCAGATGAGGCTTCTTTTGGTTCTGCTGGATCACGTGTCATCATTGAAGAGTTTTTAGAGGGAGAAGAAGCTTCTTTCTTTGCATTGGTAGATGGAGAAACTGCTGTGCCTCTTGAATCAGCCTCTTGGATCAACATCTCTAGAAATTCCTTCACCTGTGCAAGTCATGTGGCTGTATTAGTTATGATAGAAAAACTATTAGACTGCTGGAACCCAAAATATATTACGTACCTCGGTTAGGTTTTTGACCGAGTAAACCGCTGCAGTTTCCTGGGTCGTTTACGAGACCAGTATTCCAATCCCCTTATGTTGCACCCAAAGCACATGAAAGATGCAAAGTATTAGCTAGGAGGATATGATTTAATTGCACGCATTTTTCATAATAAAATCAATTACCTGAAATGCATCTTTATCCATTTTATCATCTCCGATAGTAGATGGAAAATGTGTTTTCAACGGGTTGTCCAGGCCGTGTTTTAAGAAGATAGTCAACGTCATGACCTTTGTTCCAATCCATTAATTAGGGGGCGCAATTCATAGACCTTACAATAAACTTTTTCATTAGTGCTCAAATTATATAAAGAGGGATCTCTCTGGTTATGTGTTCTCATATTTTTTTACCCTAAAATTTGTCATTTTTTGGTCCAATTAGATTGCATGACACGTCATAGCAAAGACACATATCAAACTTCAGCAAATTTTCAGCAAGAAATATATCAAATACTTGAACTAGAACTTACACTATAGAACATAAAAGATACATGCAAAATTGGACAATAATTCGGTAATGTATGCACTGTAATCACAAAAATGGAACATTTTAGATATATAAATGAACCATGGACACGACAAACACTAAAAACACACGTGTCACTAGAGAAGCAATTCAAGTTTGAGTTATTACAACTTACATGAATATAAAAAAATATAAAATATTCGTACAGCAATTTAAGAGTTCATAAATGTCAATATTCAAATTTGTTAATAATGGACCACAGACTGTGGTTGTGGGATCCAGTAACCAATGACACATAAAAATCTATCAAATGCAGTACAGATCTCAGAACAATATGTGTGGATGCAGATACATGGAGTAATTATCTATAGAAAGTGTTTTATGGGAGAAAAAAATACCTTATGGCCCTCTGTTAGCTTCGAAGAGTGCTGTTCCCGGGCATACTTTACAACTTCTTCAAGGAGGAGCTGATCTTGGATACAAGAAAAGAAAGTGATGTAAATAAACAGTTCTTTTTTTGGAACAGTAAATAAACAGTTCTAAGTTGCAACTCGAATACATTAAGAAACACAACAGGGTTAGAATTTAACCTCGTCTGCTACATTACGGTAGTGGACGCTCACACAATATTTGTTGTTTTCAAGCTTTGCACCCCTGATTCTGTCTGTCGCACGTTCTACAAACTCATTTTAAAATTTTATGTTAATATTTTCACACGGCACAACTAATTTTATCTAAGCTTTCCAGATGGTTGGACCTAGTATACCTCATAGATTTTTTAAAGGAAGTCCTTTGCTGGTTCGTACAAACTGGGTTCTATGATTTACAGTAAAACCAAAATTATGAAGCAAACATATATACGGTATAGTCAGGAATTACACAGGCAAGCAACATTGGATCTTGGGGGGTGGGGGCTCCTGCCCCCTACCCTACTCCCCGAGATCAATGAATACCCCCTAAGCCCCCTCGAAGAAGAAGAAGAGGAGGCCCCATCTTCATATCTTGACTGGATTCGCCCCTATGGGCAAGCAAGATGTATGATGCATCAAATGTTGGTATTGTAAAATTGGGTAAAATGCTCACAATTTCACCGGTACTCACTGGTTCTACTATCGTGGTGGTCATTATTTCGAACCCATGACTGTCTGCATAATTGATTTCCCTAATCTTGACAAATTCCAAGATATGGTTAAATATCAAGCCAAGAAATTATCAGATTTTAACATCTACTAGATATGATTGAACAATTTTTTTTTGCTTCTAGTTTGAAAGTACCTTTGCCCGAGATCAACCGCTGACAATTGAAGTTGTGAAGAGCATTGCAGCTTTTCTGACAATCGCACGCATCTATTTGTTTTATATTCAAACAAGAAACGTGAGATTTTGCAAAAGACTATAAGGCATTAGTAAATTTTTGGAACTACCTCCTAATGCATGAATGCTTTGTCAGGGTCATTGACAATATGGCTGAAGCCTGAAGGTACCATCGTAATCAAGGAAGAGTGCTATTCGTCTCTGTAGTACCGACTTCATGACCACCTCAAATGAAACTAAAGATGAAGGACATACATCCTTCGGGGTAAGAATAGAATGGTTCACAACCATGGAAATGAACTCAATAAACTGCAAACACAGTATTCATATGCAGCTAAAAATGCAAAGCTTATGTAGTGCAACCACACACATGAGACCGGAGTCTAGCTGGCCGGCGGCGGCCTCCGATCCTCTCTGCACAGCCAGCCAGCTCCAACATCATAGCAACACTCAAACTAGCTAATTGCTGCCACAACTTGCAGCAGTTTATGTATGCCTTGATCCTTGGTTTCTGAATTGAAATCCCTCGTTTATAGACTTATTTTCAGGGACTGTCCGTACATCACTACTGACCTGCAGGAGTTGTACCGCACATTTGATTCGTTTGTGGGTTATACTGATTTGAGTATTTCCTGATCAACATCTTGGTTTGTTGCTGAACAAACGAGCTCTTTGATTAAATCTTGACACTGTTACTCGCATGCAAACAGGTAATTGCATTCCAGTGATGACTATGGAGAAACTCTATGACAAGATAAGCCGATTTTTTTTTTCTAACAGAGTAAGATGATCCAATGATGCATTGCCTCGAGATTTATTGCATATTACTACTTAACTGCACGTCTAATCTAAGATGGGAATTTGCTTTTTTATTTAAGGCAGAGGTGAGCTAGGCGTTTGCGTCTATGATATTATTCTGCCTAACTTTGAAAGTGGTATACTGGGATTGGAAGCTGGCCAAAGGACACTGTGCTCGGTCCGACAAGAAGAGGTGCTATCCGGGATAACTGTTAGCATCGATAAGAGGAAGAAATCAATTATATTAAGAATTTGTTGCCGTCACTTGAAAAAAAAAAACTCATCCGACATGGACGTGTTCCGTGGCAGCAGCTGCTGCTGCTTTTGCTTCCTGTACCAACTGACCAGCTGCTCTCGAGAGATCGAAAAAAGAAAGAAAGTAATGGCAACGCATGCGGAGGAAGCTTCTTGGAGCCAGTGGACCGTGATTTGGAGTCGTGACAAAGTTTTGGCAGTCAGCGGATGACAAAGAATGTTCGCACGCATTGTGCAAGTGCATAAGGCTGTCCGCACTCGTGGTACTCCAAATTCACTCTCTAAACAGAATATTCCGTCATGGTCAGCGATATTCTCTACTCTATATTCAGTTTCTCCGCGCCCATCCACTCTCTATACCAACTACCGGCTGCGGGACCCACATGTTGGAATTTTTTTCTCTTCCCCCCTTCTTCCTCATCCGCCCCACTCCCCTCCCCCGTCACTCTCTCTCTCCGCCGGCCACCTCCGCCGTCCCTCTCTCTCTCCGACGGCGGCGCTCGAATGGGCTCGAGCTCGGCGGCAGGCCCTTCAAGCACCGCCGTCCGCCACCCGCTCGCCGCGCGGCCATGGGAGGGGGCGGAGGGCCGAGCCCGCGGCTCACCAGCGAGGAGGCGTGGTCGGACACGCCATGGGCAGCGCGGCCGCCATGGATCTGCCTCCGTGCCGCGAGGGAAGGAGAGAGCCTAGTGGCGGCGGGACGTCGGCATGCGCGCGGTGGACCGGCGGCCGCGGCCACCGTGTGCGCCTCGCGGGGGAGGGAGCAGAGGAGGGGCGGCGCGCCGTGCGTGCCCCGCGCGGGCCTCTACCGCGGTTGCCGGAGGGAGGAGGGGGCTGGAGAGGGAGGGGCCGGCCGGGAGCGAGGCGGCTGGAGCTCCGTCGCCGCGGCGTGCGCGCGCGAGATCCATCTCCGCGCACCATGGCCCCTGCTCTGCTCGATCCGCCGGCGGGGGCGCTGGTGAGCAGGGAGGGGGCACGTCCGCCGCGCGCTCGCCGACCGCGGCCGCCGCGCGTGCCCGGCCCTGCTCGCCACGGCCGGCGCGAGTGCCGGGAGCAGGGGCCGAGGCGGCACCGCCGTCGGCGAGGGAGGAGGCCCGGGGATGGCTGGACAAGAGGGGCAGAGGTGGCCGGTGGAGAGAGAGAGTGACGGGGGAGGGGAGTGGGGGATGAGGAAGAAGGGGGGAAAGAGAAAAAATAAAAAAAATCGACATGTGGGTCCCGCAGCCGGTAGTTGGTATAGAGAGGAGATATAGAGAGTGAATGGGCGCGGAGAAACTGAATATAGAGTAGAGAATATCGCTGACCAGGATGAAATATTCTGTTTAGAGAGTGAATTTAGAGTACCACGAGTGCGGACAACCTAAATGCATTGGCGACAATTCTGCTGCCCTATCAAACAGAGGCCCAATGAGGGAAGCGGTACCCTTTCAAATCATATGTCTTCATGAATAGCTGCCCCTGACTTGTTGTACCCGAGAAACGTCATGTCATTTGCAGAAGTATTCCCTGAAAACATCCCAAACCCCTTATCCGAGAACGCGATAGTGTGGCCTTGTTTAGTTGCAAAATTCAAAATTTATCTTGCGACACATGCATGGAGTATTAAATCTAGACAAAATAAAAAACTAATTGCATAGTTTGCTTGTAACTTACGAGACGAATCTAATGAGCCTAATTAGGCCATAATTAAACACTAAATTGCTACAGTAATTGCTACAGTACTATGTGCTAATGGCGGGTTAATTAGTCTTAATAAATTCATCTCGAAATTTACAGACGAGTTCTATAATTAGTTTTGTAATTAGTCTATATTTAATACTTCAAAAAATTTACAGGCACCGCCATTGATCGTATAGCATGACCACGCCTCTTTGAACAGGCAGGCTACTGATGCCTCCTGAAGAGCATCACCGAGGCAAGTCTTGCAAATAGTTAGTGTATATATCTTTTCGTTTTGTGAACCAACACTATCATTTCTGAAAAATAGGAAAGTAGAAAAAGACCTTTGCAGGAAGGCTGGATGCTACATACTTTAGATTTCTTTCAAAGGAACTCCCCGAGGCGAAATCCCCACTTGAGCACTTGAATTCCCAATAGTCAGCACAAGTGGCCAATCCAGGCAGCATACGAAGAGGGCTATCTCCCTTCTCTTCATCTTCTTCATTCTTTTTCTTTCTTCCAAATACCCATTGATCTAGAGAAGGTAGGGGAGGGGGGGGGGGGGGGGGGGGGGCTTAAGCACCCTAGCCCCCCCCTGGTCAGCACTTGATCCCACTGCAGGTACAAGCTGAGCCACCAGCAGAGGTGTGAAGAGCAAAAACCAGATTAATGCCAAATTTAATTAAGATAAGAATTAGTGTCGTTTGGAGATATATGAAGATCATTTGGATAAGGGAGCATAAGAAATGCCATGACAATATAACGATATATTAAAACAGTTTGCAGAAATTCACCCTCCTCGTTTGTCGCTCGCCACCACTACTCACCACTGCAGCAACGGGTCGGAGGAGGGCGGTGGGCGAGTCAAAGCTGGAGCTGGTGGCGGATGGTGGGCGGGTCAACGGCGTGGGCGGCAAGGACGGCCGGCCAGCAGCATGTACACAAGATAATGGAGCGATGCTGCAGCGACAGAGAGACTAGCTGGAGGTAGCTTGGTCGCTTATCCGCCGTCCAGGCTTTGCCCTAAATGGGCATATCCAAAATTTAGACGGGAAGGGCTTTCTCCCTCTCGTCACTATCGCGTGGGCCTGCCACCCAGCAACGGAAAGCATATACTTAGGGCCTATTTGACAGCATTCTACTCTAGCTTTTCTAGCTCCACTCCACAAACTTGTTGCCAAACACGTCCAGTTCCAGCAACTCCAGATCCAAAAACTTCAGGAAAAAAACCTGGAGTTGCGGGCCAACTCAAAATTTTTCATGGAGCTCCTCAAGGGGTGCTCCAAAACACTTGTTATAGATATACTCATGGAGTTGGGATAAAATTACCCATCATTGCCACTGGTTACACACTTACCGCTTCCTGAGAAAAAAATAAGGGGTGCCTGTCTTCTCTCCTACTCTCCTAAGCCTGTCAAACCCTAGCCCCTTCCCAAAGACCTCACCGGCGGCCACCAATTTGAAGCGGAATGGATTGTACTGTAGATGACCTCCCTCCCCATCTAGGTATGGATGTGTAATCCCTTGTAAATTAAATCGCCTTTAATCTGCCTTCTTGTCACTCAAATTGTCTTCCAATCCATGGCGCTACAACCTCTGCTCCTTCCTCAGGGGCCATACCCCTTTCATCTCACCGGCCATGGCAGACCGTAGTGCTGCCACGGTTATCGAGGTTACCGGGCTTGGACGTGGCCAGGCTGTAGGTCTGGGGCATGCAACCGGCAGGGGCCATGCCCTAGCGCAAAAAGAAGGGCAAAAAGGACTATTCATGTAATGCTTCCCTTCCTGGAGCTGGAGTCAGCCAATCAGCCAAACACGTTGAACAACTCCTTGTTTTCTTGGAGTTGGGGAAGTGGAGCTAAAAACCATAGAATTGGTGGAGTAGACCTTTTTTTTTTGGAGTTGGAGTACTCCCAAACAAACTTTTACTGTATGTGCTATTGTATTTCATTTTTCTCCTTTTTCCTGTAATCTACCACGGTGTGTAAGGCAGACAGACATGACACCTAAGCTAGCTGCCTACCTAGTTTCATTAACAAAGACTTGGTTGACCGGCGGCTAATATGCTAAACAAAGAGTTAGGGAGAATCCAGAAGACATAATGAGAATAAGAATGGGAAAACTCTCAAAGTAGTCAAAATCCATTTATCACATTCTGATAGGAATTTGTATATGGAGAGGCAACAAATAAATCGTTACAATTCGCATATAGGCATTGAAGTAGTTTCTTTTTTTAATTTCATGTTCTACGGAGCATCTAACCTCGTGTCCATGCCATTTCTACTCCATGGTGTGGACTAACCTAGCTTAATAATCTCACATAGAAAATTTTAACCTCGGGAGCATCTAATCAAAGGCTTAACATTGTAGCCTTACGGTAGCGCACTAGAGCTGCATGTGCAGAGGATCTCTTTCATCATCCTCCGCCTCCGCGCATACTGCTGTCTTCCGCGCGGTACGGATCGAGGATTAGGTCAGTTTCAATGAAGTCTCATAATCATTAATTTTTATACCAGTGTCAGTGTATGATTTTATCGCACTATTACCAAGAGTGTTATGTCAACTTTTCAATAAAATAAAACTATCACTCTCAGCGCATAGTTTCATAAATAGCTTAACTTATTTAAATTTTGTGTTGTCCTATGAGCAAATGTATCATTTCATAGAACCATAACATGCTCAGTGCAAGTTTCATTGCGTTTCATGGAACTTGCTAATCGTTCCAAATAAGTTTCATGGAGATAAAACTCTCCTCTCCTCATAAATAGCCTGGCAGGTCAACAGTTTTGCCGATGTGGCATGTGATTAAGGCTTTATTTAGTTCCCCGTCAAAAAATTTACACGTCAATCACATCAATGTTTGGACTCATGCATGGTTTATTAAATATAGACAAAAAAATCGGTTTTACAGATTGCCTGTAAATTGCAAGCCGAATCTTTTGAGCCTAATTAGTCCGTGATTAGATAATAAATTGCTACAGTAACATGTACTAATGACGGATTAATAGTTTTAATAAATTTGTCTCGTAGTTTACAGACGAGTTCTGTAATTAGTTTTGTAATTAGTCTATATTTAATACTTTAAATGTGAAAAGATTCCATTTCCAAAAAATTTACAGGAAAGACCTAAGCAAAGTCTAAATGCTCATGAAACTTTCTTGACACTCCCATTTGGAATAGCCTAAAAGACACATTTAGCTAGTTCTTCATATCTTAATAACTGTACAATAAAATTATGCAACTGAGCCTTATAAAGTTCTATTCCAAGTGAAAGACCGACTGCTGCAGCGGTGTTGGAGCAGCTAGCAGACGGTCAGGCGAGAGGAAAAGTAGCATTTTCCTTCTTCTTTTGTCAACCACACTCAACAGCAACACGATGGAAGTTCAATGATTTCAATGGAATACAAGAAACACCTAATTTTTTTAAGGCATGCTGGAGTTGGAGGTTATTTACCCATCATTGAACATCTAATTTTTTTTACTTGTGATTGGATGAGGACGGCTAGAACACATGGAATGTAGGCGTGTTTGAGAGAGCTCCACTCCAAGAACTTCACCAACTTCACCAACATGTCATGCCAAACGCGTTCAGCTCCAGCAACTCCAACTCCGGAAAAGAATCTGGAGTTGGAGGCCAACTCCATATTTTTCTTGGAGCTCCTCAAGAGGTACTCCAAAAACACCGGTTTCACACCTACTCGTGGATTTAGGGGTTATTTACCCACTATTGTCACTGATTACACAACATACCCCTTCGTCGTTTCTATTTTTTCTAGCCCCCACCCCAACTTTCTTCCTCACCGCCTCGGCTTGTCGTCGCTGTTGTTGCCCCTACCTCCCACCACCCCTGCCTGCCGCCGCCATCGTTGCCCCTACCTCCCGCCACCCTGCCTACCATGCCTCCCGCCACTGCCACTGACTACCACGCCTTCCTCCCGCCCGCCGCGCCCGCCTCCCGCCGCCCTAGCCCCTGCCACGCCCGCAGCCCACCGCTGACGCCGACCTATCTGCCACGCCACCCGCTGTCGCCGCCGGCCTGCTTGCCGCACCATCTGCCGCCGCCGGCCCTGCCATGCCCGCCGCTGTTGCCGACCTCCTAACCGCGCCACCCGCCGCCGTCACCCCTGCCATGCCCGCCGCCCTCTGCTGACTGCCGCCTCCCCTGCATGTCGCCGCCGCCGCTGTAGGATCAAGAACACCGACTAGAGGGGGGGGGGGTGAATAGGCAGTTTAAAATCTAAAACCAATAACACTAGAGAAATTTAATTAGTAACAAAGGAAAGCCCTATGTCATGCTATTACTATCTCTAGATGGGTTTGCAACCTAGGGTGACAAGACACAAATCAAGCTCTAGTAAAGTAAATTGCTCAAAGTAAAAGCAAGTATTAAAGAGAGCAAGAGAAGTAACCAAGCTTGACACAAGAAATTATCCCGTGGTGTCGATGACTTGTCGGTCACCCCTAATCCACGTTGAGGTGGATTCCAAGAATCAACCGCTCCTCTATCAAGAACCTCTTGATCTTGAGCCGGCTTGAATCAAGGAACCGCTCCACACCTCGATTCCACTAGAGTTGCTCTTCACCACTCCGGTGAGGTGAGCACAAAACCTCTCACAACCGAAATCGGGGCTCCTCAACAATCTCCTTGGAGGAGCTCCACGAAATCCACTTCTCCAAGCCGTCTAGGGAGCGGCAACTCCCAAGAGTAACAAGTTGATGACGCTTGCTTGAAGTATCCCTAATGCCACAAAGCTCAAACTCTTGATGCAATGCACTAGGAAGCTCTCACACTCTCAAAAATGCAATCTCTAAGCAAGTGTGTGTGAGAGAGGGATGCCTTAGCTCTAATGTGTCAATAATGCTATCCAAATGGCCAAGAGAGACACCCAATGGCCGGGCATTGGGTATATATAGACATCCCTCCAAAAACTAGCCGTTACACTTTTTTCTGCGAAGTCGCGGACCGTCCGCGGTTCAAAAACCGGACTGTCCGCCGTTATAAACCAGTGAGTCAGAGTGCATTTAATGTGTGTCAGAACTAGCCGTTAACCCCTGGCGGACCGTCCGCGCCCTAGTGGCGGACCGTCCGCAGTTAAGAGTTCCAACCCACCAGAGACTAACAACGTCTCTGGAACAACTTTGAGATTAGCCTGCAGACCGTCCGCTCCTCAGAAGCGGACCGTCCGCAGTTTAACTTTTCAGCCCAAACCAGAGAAACAACCTCTCTGGTACAAATTTGAAATTAGCCGGTGGACCGTCCGCGCACCATGGCCGGACTGTCCGCCGTTCAACTTTGAAGCCCACACTAGTTAGACACCCTTTCTGGTACAAATTTGAAATACAGTGGCGGACCGTCCACCCACCTGGGCCGGACTGTCCGCCAGCCCACCAGAGCCTCTGCAAGCTCTCTGGAACGGTCGCGGACTGTCCGCCCCTCTGGGCCGGACTGTCCGCCAGCCCACCAGAGCCTCTGCAAGCTCTCTGGAACGGGCGCGGACTGTCCGCCCCTCAGGCGCGGACTGTCCGTCGTTACTCAGTCAGCTCTCGAACTTAGTCTATTTCAAATCTTTTCAAAACGCCGTTAGCCCTCGTGCATGCAACTAGACATTTTGAGCAAAATGGCACTAAAGACCCGTCAAGCATGAGTACACAACCCCTCTTGATAGTACGGCTATCTATCCAACAAATCCGGTCACTTTTCATCCACTAAACGCCTTGTGACCGGTAAAACGCAAAAGCCCTATTTTATACCTTTGCCTTGAGTCCGAGCTTTGCTTATCATCTCCAAAACTCCATATGTTCACAACCAAATCTCTTTCACTCGTGGATCAACCTATACTCATTATCTCAAATGAATTCGTTAATCCACAAACCGTTGTCATTAATTACCAAAACTCGAATTAGGGGCCTAGATGCTTTCAATCTCCCCCTTTTTGGTAATTGATGACAACACTAAATTTTGGAGTGATAAAAGTTTTCAAGTCAACTTTATACACTAGGCATAAGGTGGACTTGGAATTGAACTTTGGAAGAACTTACTCATTTTCTTGAAAATTTCAGAATATGGTATGAATAAATTCACCAAGTTCGATGAGTAGAGAGAACTCCCCCTTGATATGTGCATATTAATTTTCATGAATACCAAGTACACATATATATATTTGAAACTTTTGACGGAGTTTTCCCTACAAGTGGAAATCGAGGCATACAAGATACAAGATATATATGATATGAACTTTAACATGGTTAGCACAACCTCACAACCACAAGATGAACATAAATAGATAAGAGTAGCATAAACTAACATAGTTCATCACACAATACAAACCAAATGTTCAAATCCAAACACAAGTCTTAAATAGAGTTCATGGAAGACACAAATAAACAAGAGTGGCAAGCGGAAGCCGAAAACGAATGATCTCCATTAGAAGTCCATGAGCTCCCCCTAGATCAAGCACTCCAAAGCTCCTTCTCCCCCTATGGCATCAATTCCCAATAAGGTCAAATGGCTGGTGGAGGAGGTGGCGGTGGGTAGAACGGCTGGTGCGGGTAGAACTCTGGAGGCGGCACTGGAGCCGGAAACACTGAGTAGAAATGATCAGTAAACCCTGTGAAGGCTGTGCTGAAAGCATCAAAACGCTGCTCTAGCTGCTCCTGTCTCTGCTCAAGCTGCTCAAACTGCTCAGAAGAAGGTTAATCCTCAAAACGTGAGTCAAGAGCTGCTATGTCTGAGTGTAAGCTCTCATGAAACCCCTGCATCTGAGCCATCATGGGCTGGAACATCTGCTGCTGCATGTTCTGGAAGTTGAGGTTCATCTGATTCTGCATCTGATTAGCTAACCCCGCAATCTGAGAGGACATGCTCTCCTGCATGGATGCAAAGTATGGGTCAAAGTAGCCAGCTGGAGGGGCCCACTGCTGCTGTGCTGGAGGATGCGGTGGTGGCATGGCATGCTGAGCTC
Source organism: Panicum virgatum (assembly GCF_016808335.1). Lineage (NCBI taxonomy): Eukaryota > Viridiplantae > Streptophyta > Magnoliopsida > Poales > Poaceae > Panicum > Panicum virgatum. The sequence goes on along the minus strand of NC_053141.1, from coordinate 1,364,377 downwards.
CAGCTGCTCCCATATGAGCATCATCATCACTATCATCTTGCCCTTGTGCTTCGGCATCCATATCATCTCTAGGGAAGGGAGTCAAAGGCCTCAAGAGAAAAGCATTGTCATTCTTGAATGGTCTGAAAGGAGTGTGCTTACTTTCACATAACCCTCTGAAGCTAGTCTTCACCTTGATGATGGACATAATGTATGGAGGAAAGTACAAGTTCATCTCCATGTTAAGCCTCAAGTCTGCAAGCTGATCCATGTTAAGAGCAATGACATTGATTCTATTTCCATTCATGATATGAGATATCACATTCCAATAGTGCCCTCTAACCTTGTCCTTGTTGCCACTCTTAGGCATGAATGTGACTCTGACAATTTTATTGATCACTGCAGGATGATGCCTCAGACCCTGCGTACCCCCAAAAGTTCTAGCAATTCCAAGATGTGCAGGCTCATAGAACATGGGGTAGTCATTCTCATCTAGTGGGTTTTCTAACACAACATTCATACTTTGCTCACTATTGATGAGATTATAATCCAATTGATTTGCCTCAGCAAATTGTGCAAATGTAGCACCATAGGTTCTTTTGCCAGTTGTCCACCTAAATGTTTCCTCAACCATGTTTATCTCTAGAGTGGCATAGAACTGGCGTATCACTGTTTCATTCCAATCACACCTATGCTGCAGAAAATTAGCTATCCCCATTTGCTGAAATCTATCCACTAGATCAGACATGACTTGATGTTGTCTCATATAGCCTAGGTCAATGGTCTGATGTTTGAATACATTTTTCTTAACTAGATGACCAAAGTAAACATCTTTTTGTAACTCGGTTTTGAAGAAGAGAATGTTGGTGTCACGAGGCAAGCTGAACTGATCCACTGCTCTTGCATTTGCATAGCTTTCTGCAGTCCACTGTCGGCTAGGTAGATCTAGCCCCATCAAATCTGTAACATCATTGTCAACCCCCTCAGTATCTTCCTCTAAAGACTCATCACCAATATCTCCCACTGAAGATGCAGCAGCCATCTCACTAACATTTGGAGCATAGTCCACATCATCCGAGTCATCACTGTCCCTTTGTCTCTTGGAAGTCATTGCCTTCTTAATTTTTGAAGCAGTGGCCTTGACGATCTTCCGGGGTGGCCTGAGATCAAGATTTAACCATAAGAACAATTACTAAAGTGATAGAATCAATCCTTAATGATATAACTCAATTCAGCACTGATCCAAAAAAAAAACTGATACTAGCGGACCGTCCGCACTTCTGAACGCGGACCGTCCGCGGTTCATGAACTACCACGGCGGACCGTCCGCGTCCAGCAGGCGGACTGTCCGCGACCCATCTGTTCTGCGCAAGAACACAAAATCGCCCTCATCTTTGATTCATTCACATTTTGAGTTTTGATTCAAATCAACCAACCAAACTTTAACTCTAGCAACTCCTCATCACTAGGAATAAGATCCCCCATGTATTTTCACGAATCCATGGTTAAAAAATAGATCGGAGCATCTAACCCTAACTCTTTCCAATAAAGAAATCCAAGAACAAGAGTTAGGGATTCATTGAAATACCGAGAGGACATGATGCACAATCTTGAGAAGAGTCCGGGGATGCTCTCGGACCGTCCGGGAACCACTCCAAAAAGGCTTGACCTTGTTGTCTCCCCCACGTGCTTGAGAGAGAAAGAGAGAGAGCTTTTTGGAGGATATGTGTGGTTTGGTGGGGGAGAGTGAGAGGGACACCTCTTATAAATCAAGTCTGGCCGACCCCACCTTTCTGTCCATTCGCGGACTGTCCGCGATATCCCGGCGGACCGTCCGCCTTTGAATCTTTACACTGCAGCCCGACTGACACTGCCTCTGTTGAATTCTGCACAGCCTCTGGCGGACCGTCCGCGGTCCTTTGGCGGACCGTCCGTAGTGTATTTCTGCGGTTGAGAACTTCTCTGCAGAGCCTCTGGTGAACAAGTCCCATGAACGGCGGACTGTCCGCCCCTTACCCGCGGACCGTCCGCGCAACCAAAAATCTGACAAGTCTGAATTCTGCCAATTTTCTCAATTCCAACTCCAATTTGGGATCATTGCTCATATAAAAATCCAAAAATCTCAAATATTGCATAAAGACCTTCAAACGACTTATATGAGCAAGTTTCAACTAGAATTCAAAAATAAATCGAGTAGAATCATGAAAACTCATAAATGGCTCAAAAATACCTCAAAAATTCATAAAAATGAAACAAGAAGTGCATGAAAGAACAATATGCCACATGTGCTAGTTTTCAAGCCACATTTGAGAAGTCAATGATATTTAACTCATTTCTTAACTTGCAAAACCGAGATTCATCCAAAGGCTTGGTAAAGATATCGGCTAATTGATCATCCGTGCCAATACCATCAATCTTGATATCACCCTTGTTCACATGATCTCTAAGAAAATGATGGTGGATATCAATATGCTTGGTTCTTGAATGTTGAACCGGATTAGAGGCAATCTTCACGGCACTTTATTATCACATAACAAGAGAATTTCATCAAATTTCACACCATAATCTAGAAGAGTTTGCTTCATCCATAACAATTGAGCACAACAACTTCCGGCCGAGATATATTCCGCTTCGGCGGTTGAAAGAGCCACGGAATTTTGCTTCTTTGACGACCATGATACAAGAGATCTTCCAAGAAATTGACAACCACCGGAAGTGCTCTTCCTATCAACCTTGCACCCCGCATAATCCGAATCCGAGAATCCAACCAAATAAAAATGAGCACCCTTGGGATACCATAAACCAATATTAGGAGAATATTTCAAGTATCTCAAGATCCTTTTGACGGCGGTCAAATGACATTCTCTAGGTGCGGCTTGAAATCGTGCACACATGCAAACACTAAACATGATGTCAGGCCTAGATGCGGTCAAATAAAGCAAACTACCAATCATAGAACGATAAAGCTTTTGGTCAACCGGGTTACCTCCCTCATCTAGGTCGAGATGCCCATTGGTGGCCATAGGAGTCTTGATTGGTTTTGCATCTTCCATACCAAATTTCTTCAAGATATCCTTTACATATTTTGATTGACACACAAAGGTGCCTTCCTTGAGTTGCTTGATTTGAAGTCCAAGAAAGAAACTCAATTCACCAATCATGGACATCTCAAATTCCCTAGACATCATTTCACCAAATTCCTCACAAAAACTTGGGTTAGTTGAACCAAAGATAATATCATCAACATAAATTTGACAAACAAACAAATCTTTACCAATATCTTTAGTGAACAAAGTAGTGTCAACCTTACCAATTTTGAAGCCCTTAGAGATAAGAAAATCCCTCAATCTTTCATACCAAGCTCGTGGAGCTTGCTTAAGACCATAAAGAGCTTTAGAGAGCTTGTATACATGATTTGGCTTCTTGGGATCTTCAAAACCGGGAGGTTGCTCAACAAAAACAAGTTCACTAATTTTGCCATTCAAGAAGGCATTTTTCACGTCCATTTGAAAAAGTTTTATGTTGTGAGAGCAAGCATAAGCTAATAAAATTCTAATAGCTTCTAATCTAGCAACGGGAGCAAAAGTTTCACCGAAATCCAAACCTTCGACTTGAGTGAAGCCTTGAGCGACCAATCTTGCCTTGTTTCTCACAACCATTCCATCTTTATTTTGCTTGTTTCTAAAGACCCATTTAGTGCCAATAACATTATAATTCTTGGGCCTCTCAACTAAATCCCAAACTTGATTCCGGGTGAAATTATTTAATTCTTCATGCATAGCATTCACCCAATCCGGATCTCTCAATGCTTCATCTACACGGTTAGGTTCAAGAAAAGATACAAAAGAATAATGTTCACAAAATGAAGCAATGCGAGATCGAGTTTGGACACCCTTACTAATATCACCCATGATTTGATCCATCGGATGATCCTTTGCAAGAACATGATGAATTCTTTGAGGAGCAATGGGTTCTTGAGTTGATGGAGAAGGTGCACTAGATGAACCAACTTGATCTTGTACTTGAGAATCATCATTACTTGAATCTTGTACAATTTGTTGTGCTTGATCATTTGATATAGAAGTTGAAGGATTAACTCTTGTAGAGATAGAAGGACCATCTTCATCTTCATCTTCTTCTCTTGGTCTAACATCACCAATTGACATGTTTTTCATTGCATTTCTCAAACCATCACTTCTCACATCATCAAGATTTTCTTGTTCATTATGTGAACCATTTGTTTCATCAAACTCAACATCATATGCTTCTTCAACAATGCCATGTGTTTTGTTGTAGACCCGATAAGCCTTACTATTAGATGAATATCCAAGAAGAAAACCCTCATCACATTTGCTTTGAAACTTTGATAACCGAGTTCCCTTCTTGAGAATATAGCACTTGCAACCAAACACTCTAAAATATGATATATGTGGCTTCCTTCCAATGAGCAACTCATATGGGGTCTTGTTATGAAATCTATGGCAATACAATCTATTTGAGGCATGACAAGCCGTGTTGATTGTTTCGGCCCAAAAGCTATCCGAAACATTGTACTCGGAGAGCATTGATCTTGCCATATCAATCAAGGTTCTATTTTTCCTTTCAACAAGACCATTTTGTTCCGGAGTGTACTTGGTTGAGAATTCATGCTTGATTCCTTTCACATCACACCATTCCTCAACTCTTGTGTTTCTAAACTCACTTCCATTGTCACTCCTTACTTTCTTCACCTTGAGCTCAAATTTATTTTCGGCCCTTGTAAAGAATTTCTTGAATGTGTCATATGTATCGGCCTTGTCATGAAGAAAGAAAACCCATGTATATCTTGAGTAATCATCCACTACCACAAGACAATAGCAATTTCCACCAATACTTCTATATGTTGTAGGACCAAATAAATCCATATGCAATAATTCCAATGGTCTCTCGGTTGACATGACACTCTTAGTGGGATGAGTATTTGCAACTTGCTTTCCGGCTTGACATGCACTACAAAGCTTATCTTTATCAAACTTCACATTCTTCAAGCCAACTACTAAATCATGCTTCAAAAGTCGGTTGAGTTGTTTCATGCCAACATGACCAAGCCTTCTATGCCATAACCAACCCAAGGATGATTGAGTGAATAAGCAAGTGGACAAATTTGCCTCTTTAGTTGCAAAATCCACAAGATATACATCCTCATGTCTAAATCCCGTAAAGATGTGATCTTTTCCATCCAAGCTAGTCACTACAACATCATCTTTAGTGAAACTAAACTTATATCCAAAATCACAAAGTTGAGTGACCGCTAAGAGATTAAACTTGAGAGAATCAACTAACAATACATTTGAGAGAGAATGATTGCTTGAGATAGGAATTGTACCAACTCCTTTGACTTTGCCCCGGCTATTGTCACCAAAGATGATGTCACTATAGCCACCAACATTCTCATCTAGAGAGGAAAACATCATTTGATCTCCGGTCATGTGTTGAGTGCATCCACTATCAAGCACCCAATGTCTTCCTCCGGACTTGTAATTCACCTACAAAGAGGAAGTAACTCTTTTACGTACCCAAACTTTCTTGGGTCCTTGAACGTTTGTGACCACATTAGTGACCAAGACTTTTGGCACCCAAATGGCATTCTTTTTAGCACCATTTATAGGTATACCAACAAATTTTGCACTAACATTGCCATTTGAATTTTTCATAAGCATGTAACATGAATCAAAGGATATGACTTTCTTGTTGGTGCAATTCTTCTCAACATGGCCAACCTTCTTGCATTTCTCACAATATGGCTTGCCACTACTTTTCACAAAAGTAGTTTTAGTTTGCACAAAAGCCTTCTTCCCTTTCTTAGGAATATATCCAAACCCTTGCTTGTTCAAGGTGAACTTTTGGCTTGCCCAACAATGATTAAACTTTGCTCTACTATCATAGTATTTTCTCAAATCATTAGTCAAGCAAGTAACCTCTTTCTTTAATAAATCATTTTCCATAATGAGAGATTCATTGCAAGAAGGGTTATCAATTTTAGTGCACAAAGAACTAGTAGAGCTAGAGCCACAAGATTTATCATCAATTAAATCACAACTAACACCAATGCTCAATGTTGCTTTTCTTTCATGACTAAGCAAGGTATTGTGAGCTTCCTCAAGCTTCTCATGAGTTTCTTTGAGATTCTCATGAGAAGTCTTTAGCTCCTCATAAGAATTTTGAAGAGAAGTAAACTTCAACTTCAAGTCCTTCAACTTAGCCTTTTCCTTTGTCATGAATTCATCGGCATCATTAAGCATTTCAACAAGATCATCATATGAAAATTCATCAAGTTCACCATCTTGTTGTACCTTTGCACCACCCTTTGCCATAAGACAATGTGGTGTAGAGAAGAGTGATGGAGCCTCCTTGATGGCGATCCCGGCAACTCCCTAGGATGGCTTGTCATCATCATCATCATCATCATCATCGGAGCTTGCATCGGAATCCCATTCAACAAAATAAGCTTGGCCATTCTTCTTCTTCTTGATGAACTTCTTCTTCTTCTTCTTTTCATCATTTTTCTTGTCCTTTTTCTTGTTTGGACAATTGACAATGATATGACCTACTTCACCACAATTGAAGCAAGTCTTGTCCACAAAAGGATTTTTTCTTGATGATTGGCCTCTCTTGCCAAAGCTCTTCTTGCTCATCATTCTATTGAATCTCTTGACAAAGAGAGCCATCTCCTCATCCGATTCTTCTTCTTGGCATCCACTTTCTTCTTCATTTTTGCTATCTTGAGCTTTGAATGCCACACTTTTCTTTTTCATATCAATTTCTCCACCATGAGCTTCATCTTGAGATTTCTTGAACATGTCATGGGTGAGAATTTCTCCCAATATTTGTGTGGGAGTTGCGGTCTTCACATTTGACCTTACAAGTAAGGTCACAATTGTGTCATATCTTTCCGGAAGACATCTAAGAAACTTGTGGTTGAAATCCCCATCCGGTACCTCAAATCCAAGTCCCTTGAGATCATTTACAATGTCATTTAGCCGGTTGAACATCTCGGCTATGCTCTCATCCTTCTTCATGGTAAATTCACTAAAATTTCCTTTAAGCAAGTATAGCTTGGCCTCTTTCACCGTTGATGTACCCTCATGAATTTCCATGAGCTTCTTCCATATGTCATTTGCATTTGTGAGGCTCTTGACTCTATTAAATTCATTTACATCAAGAGCACTAAAGAGCACATTAACCCCTTGATCATTTAGTGTCTCATTTTCCTCATCTAGGGGTGTCAAACTCTTTGGGTCTAAAATGACATATCCATCATTTACTACTCTCCATAGTTTTCTACTCATGGCTTTGAGATGAGCCGACATCCTAGTCTTCCAATAATCATAATTGTTCCCATCAAATAACGGTGGCTTCCCAACATGAATCCCATGATCACTAGTCATTGTTCTACTCCAAGATGATTAAATCCTTAATTAATGGAGTACTTAGCTCTGGTACCACTTGTAGGATCAAGAACACCGACTAGAGGGGGTGAATAGGCGGTTTAAAATCTAAAACCAATAACACTAGAGAAATTTAATTAGTAACAAAGGAAAGCCCTATGTCATGCTATTACTATCTCTAGATGGGTTTGCAACCTAGGGTGACAAGACACAAATCAAGCTCTAGTAAAGTAAATTGCTCAAAGTAAAAGCAAGTATTAAAGAGAGCAAGAGAAGTAACCAAGCTTGACACAAGAAATTATCCCGTGGTGTCGATGACTTGCCGGTCACCCCTAATCCGCGTTGAGGTGGATTCCAAGAATCAACCGCTCCTCTATCAAGAACCTCTTGATCTTGAGCCGGCTTGAATCAAGGAACCGCTCCACACCTCGATTCCACTAGAGTTGCTCTTCACCACTCCGGTGAGGTGAGCACAAAACCTCTCACAACCGAAATCGGGGCTCCTCAACAATCTCCTTGGAGGAGCTCCACGAAATCCACTTCTCCAAGCCGTCTAGGGAGCGGCAACTCCCAAGAGTAACAAGTTGATGACGCTTGCTTGAAGTATCCCTAATGCCACAAAGCTCAAACTCTTGATGCAATGCACTAGGAAGCTCTCACACTCTCAAAAATGCAATCTCTAAGCAAGTGTGTGTGTGAGAGGGATGCCTTAGCTCTAATGTGTCAAGAATGCTATCCAAATGGCCAAGAGAAACACCCAATGGCCGGGCATTGGGTATATATAGACATCCCTCCAAAAACTAGCCGTTACACTCTTTTCTGCGAAGTCGCGGACCGTCCGCGGTTCAAAAACCGGACTGTCCGCCGTTATAAACCAGTGAGTCAGAGTGCATTTAATGTGTGTCAGAACTAGCCATTAACCCCTGGCGGACCGTCCGCGCCCTAGTGGCGGACCGTCCGCAGTTAAGAGTTCCAACCCACCAGAGACTAACAACGTCTCTGGAACAACTTTGAGATTAGCCTGCGGACCGTCCGCTCCTCAGAAGCGGACCGTCCGTAGTTTAACTTTTCAGCCCAAACCAGAGAAACAACCTCTCTGGTACAAATTTGAAATTAGCCGTTCAACTTTGAAGCCCACACTAGTTAGACACCCTTTCTGGTACAAATTTGAAATACAGTGGCGGACCGTCCGCCCACCTGGGCCGGACTGTCCGCCAGCCCACCAGAGCCTCTGCAAGCTCTCTGGAACGGTCGCGGACTGTCCGCCCCTCTGGGCCGGACTGTCCGCCAGCCCACCAGAGCCTCTGCAAGCTCTCTGGAACGGGCGCGGACTGTCCGCCCCTCAGGCGCGGACTGTCCGCCGTTACTCAGTCAGCTCTCGAACTTAGTCTATTTCAAATCTTTTCAAAACGCCGTTAGCCCTCGTGCATGCAACTAGACATTTTGAGCAAAATGGCACTAAAGACCCGTCAAGCATGAGTACACAACCCCTCTTGATAGTACGGCTATCTATCCAACAAATCCGGTCACTTTTCATCCACTAAACGCCTTGTGACCGGTAAAACGCAAAAGTCCTATTTTATACCTTTGCCTTGAGTCCGAGCTTTGCTTATCATCTCCAAAACTCCATATGTTCACAACCAAATCTCTTTCACTCGTGGATCAACCTATACTCATTATCTCAAATGAATTCGTTAATCCACAAATCGTTGTCATTAATTACCAAAACTTGAATTAGGGGCCTAGATGCTTTCAGCCGCCCTGCCTCCCGCGCCTCCCGCTACCGTAACCTCTGTATGCCTCCCACCCCCCCCGTGCATGCCTACCTCTGCTGCCTGTGTAGAGAGAGAGGAAGAGAAGGAAAGAAGAGAGAGTGAAATGTGAGCCCATTCACAAGAGTTAAAAATAGACTATTCACAACAACTCAGCTGATTTCTGGAGTTGGAGCACTGTAATAAGCCAAACACGTACAATAGCTCCATATTTTGGTGGAGTTAGTGGAGTGGAGCCGCAAAAATATGGAGTTGCTACTCCAGAGCTATTTTTCTGTAGGTGGAGTGCTCCCAACCAGGTTAGCATGCGGTTGCTAAGGCTGTGTTTAGATCCATTGTTGCTAAGGCTGTGTTTAGATCCATTATTTTGACGTAAAGTTTACACTCCAAAAATTTTGGTGTAAACTTTACAACCTCCAAAAGTTTACAGTTGTTTAGTTGCAAGTCAAATTTTGACATGGCACAAAGAAAAAGACAGATTCCTCCCTCATTAATGGACCTGGCCTTTTGGGATCCAAAATTCCAAAATTTTAAACCTCGGCCCGTTTAGATCCATTCTTTCAAAACTGTCACTGCAGCACAAAAAATTTGGCATTTTGAAGCCATTTAAACACGGCCTAAGTCTTAGAGGCGGGATTGAGTTTAGTTGGAAGCATGGAATGACTATTTTTTTAAGAAAAAAAACTGGATTTATGACATCAAAGATTAACCTTTTAGAAATTTATCATTAAATTGTCTTGGTACACTTTAATGCCAATAAAAGATATGGTCGTTTAAATTTGTTAAGACGTCTTGTTTTGACATCGATGGGACTATGCGCATCTCTAACCCCTTCAAACACAGAGGTTGTCCGAGCTGGTTCAGAAGGTAAACCAACACAGCAGAGCGAGTTGCAATTGCAAGCATCGGAAGCAATCGTTCCAACCACTTTCCGAGTTCCAAACCAACACAGAGGTTCGCCTGTCGTGAGGCGAGTCCGTCGCGGGTGGGAGCATGTGGCCACCCGGCGAGATGAGCTTATTATGACTGTGGATGGTAAGCTCCTCTGTAAATATCATGATTGTGGATTCTAAATGTTATCGGATATATATGCCTCCTTGGAGTTTCCTTTAAACCTAGATATCTCGGAACCCTAAAAGCTCGCCGGAGGCAGTGCGAGTACCCGTCGATCCCGAACGACGAGGCGCACGACGGCTTCGCGGTGATGGTGCAAGTCAAGGCGCCCTCGCTGGCGGGCGAGCAGGCGCCTGATCTGGACCTCGTCGCGGTGGTCGACGTCAGCGGGAGCATGGCGGGGCCCAAGCTGGAGGAGGCGAAGCGCGCCGTGGGGCTCGTCGTCGACAGCCTCGGCGCCCGCGACCGCCTCAGCGTCGTCGCCTTCTCCGGCGACGCGCGGCGGGTCGTCCCCCCGACGCGCATGTCGGGGGACGGCAAGGCCGCGGCCAGGCTCGCCGTGGAGTCCCTGGCCGCCGGCTCGACGACCAACATCCGAGCCGGTCTCGACGAGGCGGCCAAGGTGGTCGAGGAGTGCCGGCGCGACAACGATGCCGCCGGCGTCATCCTCCTCTCGGACGGTTACGACAACCACAGGACGAATACTACTACGCCGGCAGACTACGGCGACCTTGTGCCGCCGTATCTCGCGCTCGACAAGAGCTAGCGGGGCGCGCCGGTGCACACGTTCGCGTTGGGCTCCGACCGCGACGAGGAGGCCCTGCACGGCATCTCGGCGGCGACAGGCGGCACCTTCTCCTTGTTGTCGGACGCGCTGCCGCCGTGCATCGCCGGGCTCCGATCGGTCACGGCGCACGATGTTTGCATCGAGGTCGACTGCCGATGCCAATACCCCGAAATAGGCATCGCGGCGATCAAGTCCGGCCGCTACAAGAACATTATCACCACCACCGACGGGGAGCCGGCCTGGGTCGGCGTCGGCGATCTGTACGCGGACGAGGAGAGGCGCTTCCTCTTCCTGTTCGATGTCCGGAGGATCGGCGACGCCAACCGCAACCGCACCCTTCTCTGCAAGGTTCGCTGCGAGTACATGGACGCGGCGACCGGGCAGGATGTTTCCGTGGAACCGGCATACAACGGCTTTGACGTGGACGCCGAGGTGCTGAGGCCCCTCGACGTCGCGCCGGCGATGGAGGTCGAGCGGGAGCGCCTCCGCGTGGAGGCGGCGGAGGACGTGGCCCTAGCCCACGCGGCCGCGGAGCGCGGCGCCTACGCCGAGGCCGCGCGGATCCTCGGCGCCCGCCGGGAGTCGGCGGTGAGCCGGGCGGCGGCGGCGGCGCTGTCCGGCGACGCGGCGTGCGAGGCGCTGGCGGCCGAGCTCGACGAGCTGCGGCGGGCGAGCGGGAGTACAGGCTGACGGGCCGCGCGTTCTTCCTCGCCAGCATGAGCGCGCACGCGCAGCAGCGCGGGCCGTCGGTGCGGCTCCCTCGGCCCGTGCCGGCGGGGCTGCAGCCGTTTGGGTGGGCGGGCTCGGCGATGTTCGCGACGCCGGCGATGAGGAAGATGGAGGAGTTATGGGAGATGCGCAAGGTGGCGCCAGCGCCGCAGAATGGGCGACGAAGCAAGGCTGCGGCTGCCCCTCGGCGTTCACGTTCACGCCTGGAGGCAAGGCTGGCAGCGGCGGCACCTCGTCTGATGAGCATGTTGAGGAGATACCGGCGTCTTGTACCACTCACCAAGCCCTAAGCAAAATCTGCTGTCTTTTGGCGTACGCAGAATTTATTTTTTTACAATGAATAAATAAAAGTGATGCTGTCTTCTGAATTTATTTTGTAATGGTGACTGCCACCCTAACAATGACATCATATATATGAAGAGAGGTCGATCATCAGACCAGCAATCCGGTTTTTTTTTTGGGTTGAGTAATTTACTGTTGATTTTTAAATCTAAACGATTCGATCGGATCGATGCATGGCGAAAATTTGTAAGGTCTCGTGTGGGATCGATAAGAACATAGGTTTTTCATCGCGAGAACACAAACCACTAAACAAGACCAGATGGTTGGGCACTGCAAGTGCAAACCAAACACACTCTTTTTCCTTGGCACGGGCAGCAAGTTAACTGAAACAATTTTTCCATAGAAAACGATGGGGATAACATATTTTTTGGGGGGGCTTTCCTAACGTGTCAGGCTGGACCATGGGCCTGAAACCTATGATCGGAATCGGAATCGGAATCCGACTCGATCCCGGCTTGCGGCCCACGTCTCTTCCGATCCGTCGATCTGCTCCATCTGTTCCGAGAGACTCGATCGAGAGGCAGGGTAGAGCGAGGTCAGAGCATCTCCATCCAGATCGAGGCGCCACCTGACGAAGAGGAAGCTGCAGCCGCAGGGGAACGGGATGCTGAAGAAGACGAAGAGATCGGAGGAGGGGTACGGGATCCTCAAGGCGAAGAAGGAGGCGGTGGCGGCTGTTCGTTTCAAGCGTATCCCGGGGGGGCCTGGATATCTGGATGGATCACTGGCTGGAGATGAAGGCCAAGATGGCGGCAGGGGAGGAGGAGGCGACGAAGACGAAGAAGAGGAAGAGGGTGGTCAAGCGAAGGGTGCCCAAGGCGCCCATCGACCACATGGTGGCTTGGCCGTTCGGGAGCGGCAACTATCTCACTCCTGCTCAGCTGGCAAAGCGTTCTCCCGAATGCCGTCAATACTATGCCCTCTCAACTTTTATCGATGCCAAGCTCCGTGCCTACGAGCAGGCCCTCATCCGCCAGTACAATGCCCTGGGCTATGCGGAGGATGAAATTGAGGTCACTAACTCTGATAGCGAGGAGGATGCCACTGTGGTGCAGAACTAGGAAAGCAAGCAAGATCTGTGATCTGTAGAGTTAGGAGTGCTGTGATGTACTACTGGTGGTGATTGTATTCTCGATCGTGTTATTTAACCAGCTACTATATTATTAGCAATTGGTTTGCAAACATCCATTGGATGCGTTTCTATGGATTGTGTTCAGTTTTGTCAGATAACACCACTGGTTCCATTAAGATTACATCATGTGGTTACAGTCAAATGTTCCAGCTGATTCAGCCCTTTCTGGCACTCAAAATATGCATGTCCGGATCCATACCATGGCAAACATGGCTTCGAGTTTCATAAAGTATACTAAGGAGTAAAGATGATTGATCTAATATTCCCAATGAACTTGCATATAACTATTAACTAGTAGTAATACTGAACAAACAGAAATTTTCATTGTCTTGTCTCACAGACAATCAGAAAGCTCTTTTGATTCCATGACATCAAATTTGTTGGGAAATTTAAGGTCGTTATAAGTGAATCTTGTTGGAATCTTAGCTTCTTAGATGCCCAAACAGAAAGCATGAACAATATGAAAATGGCAATGAAAGTAGGCACTTAATTCTCCAGTAATAACTAGAAAATTTAACCCTTTACACTGTGGAGAGAGGGGGCTATTTATACCCCTGGCCCTCGGCCAGGTTTTCCTAAATTGCCCCATTCCAACTCATTTACATATCACTTACAGCCTGTTTCGGGGTAAAATTACAAGATGAGAGGTATACAAATCCGACCTTCACACGTGTTCACGTTTTACACGCACGCCTACACCCGACGAAGGTCTTCGCGTCCTTCGGGGTACTTCGGAGGTCACGGCCCTGAAGGTTCCGTCTTCGAGCGATCAGCCGTCACCTTTGTTCCCGAAGGCGATCCCCTTGGTCCCGAAGGTCTGATCTTTGAGCTGGTGATTCTGAGTGACCATTCGTCGCCTTCGGCAACCCGAAGGTGGGATCCTTTGTTTATCGCAGGTCTTGGTCTTTAAGCTTGTGCTTCTGAGTGACCATTCGTCACCTTCGGCAATCCGAAGGTGGGATCCTTCGTTTATCGCAGGTCTTGTCTTTAAGCTAGTGCTTCTGAGTGACCATTCGTCACCTTCGGCCACCCGAAGGTGGGATCCTTCGTTTATCGCAGGTCTTGTCTTTAAGCTGGTGCTTCTGAGTGACCATTCGTCACCTTCGGCCACCCGAAGGTGGGATCCTTCGTTTATCGCAGGTCTTGTCTTTAAGCTTGTGCTTCTGAGTGACCATTCGTCACCTTCGGCCACCCGAAGGTGGGATGCTCCTGGGCGATCTCGGAAGCGACCGTCGCCCTTCGGGCATGCTCGCCTTCCTTCGTTGGAGCCCTACAAACGAGTTAGGGAGCATTTCCGAGGGTGGGAGCCTATCCGAAGGTCCAATCCCCCAACAAATCTGTTGTGCTCATTGGAGCTTTACTTTTTGTTTGCTTGGTGCCGTATGTTGGGAATTGACTGCAGGTTCATAAATTTGAAGGTCAGAACGAAGGGTCCTTTCTTCTATATACTGTAAGAGTACTACTTCTGTTTGCAATATTGAACTAGTTAGTGGCATTAAATTCCATGGAAATGTTCTCATCCAGAAAAGGGTTTAGGAGTGGAGACTAACCCCTATATTATCAGGGACTCTTTCTGGGGACATTCAGTTCGTACAAGAATTGCAATACCTGTACGTAAACTCTTCTCTTGGTAGTTTGAGGACCTAATTTAGCGAGCGCGTGCCGATTTCGCGTCACTAGTGATGATGTCTTCTTTTTGCTGTTTTGACATAGTGTGTTACCCTTTTCTGCTGCAGGGACTTGTCCTATAACATGGGCTTGTCTGGCTCTCTTCCCTTGTCCAGTGCTACCTTGAGTAACCTCCAAAACCTGTAGGTATTTCTATTTGGTTCACAAAACCTTGGAAAATAATTCAGTACACAGAAATACTTCACTTTGACTTGTTTTTACTTAAATGTCTCTACAGAGGTCTTGATGAATGCAGCTTTTCTGGTGAGATACCCAAGGAATTCGGACAGTTAACGAAACTACGATATTTGTGAGGAGCTCCATGCTGATAACATTTGCAATTTATTATAGTATTATTAACTGTGGTAATCAGATCTATTTATGTCTAGCGATAAAATTATCTAGCGAAATTGGGACGACATTTAGCAGTTTAGTGGCATTTCTAGCGGTTTTGACCATTTTTTTTAAATGTAAAAAAGAATGAGACCTCCTGTTTCTGTTTTCCCTAGCGGTTTTTCTTTGAACAGGTAAAATGTTCCTAGGGTATGTTTGTCAAGAATAATACAAAAGATAAACAATTTAAACTCCTAGTATGTGTTACTCTCTTCATTTCAAATTATTAGAAGTTATGTATCTAGAAAAGCAAAAATGTATTATAGTTTGGAATGGAGGGAGTATGTAACAGAAGTGGACGATAGACTAGTATATCATAAGAATGACACGAAAAGGAGGGCGGAAACATAATTAACTTTTTTTTATTGTTTGTATGTATTACAAGAACTTCTAGATTTTAAGCCATACAGGAGCAAAGTAGTATGGGTTGATGAACTAGTATAGTAAAAGAAGATGATGTAATTGACAATTGCTTTAAGGAAAAAGAGAAATAGCCAATAAAATTCTCAGAAAAGGAAAATCTTATGACCCTCAAACATGATTCACAAGTACCAATCTTAATTAATATAGTTTCTGGTTAATGGCATTTGGACCTTGCATAGCACAGTCAACAGGTTTAACGTTTAAGGATCTCAGTTCTCATTTTTAAAAGTTCAGTGGACCTGGAGTATACAACTGAACAAGTTTAAAAACTGCTAGCTCCTTTTCAGCCGTGTTTATATTTTTGTTTCACTTACTCATCGCTTCTCACGATATAAGTGCAGTTTAATAGAAAAAGATTGTTCATTGTATTCTGTGCCTACAGATCTCTGAACAACAACAACTTCCAAGGCTCCATCTCATCATCACTAGGCGGAATCCCAGACTTATACTGGCTTGATTTGGCTAACAATTTGCTGACCGGATAACTTCCTGTATTCAATGGAACAGATCCTGGCTTAGATAACCTGACATGCAATGCACTTGTAAGTACATTCCACGACATATCTCTTGATGTCTGATTGTCTGAAGATTTTGCAATTCCTCCGTTATGGTTTGATGAAGATGTGCCCTTCTTTTCTTGTCACAGCCACTTGTCAGGCTCCATACCGATCCAGATTTTCAAGTCAGAAATGCAGCTCATACATCTGTAAGGCTGATGACCTTGAATCCTTGAAGTTGTCTTTCTCGATTCTTTCTGTGAAGGTGAGATATAGTGGTTTGATTTATTTCGTGCGATCAGGCTGCTTGACAACAACAAATTCTCCAGTAGTATTCCTCCTACGTTGGGCCTTCTTGATAAACTAGAAGTTCTGTAAGTACTTCACCACCAACATAATTGAGCAACATGCATATATTGCTTCTGATCTTGGTATTTTTGACACAGGCTTCTTGATAACAATTATCAGTTGACTGGGCCGATTCCTTCCAGTATCAACGACCTTACCAATCTTGAAGAATCAAGAACTGCGAGTCTCTTATTATGTAGCACAGTGCTAAGCATTTTTGTCAGTACCAGTTCCGAAGTACTAGTATACTAGCAAACTTACTGTTCTGAACTTTCTCTCGTCTGACGCTAGATAGCTACAAAACAACAATTTTACTGGTCCACTACCAGATCGAACAGGACTGAGTTAACTCAGATTTGTGTAAGTGATGAGTGCACCTTTCCGTTCTGAAATTAAGAAACAAGTATCTGACTTCTGAATCTATTGCAACTTTGTCACAGGGAGATGAGCAACAACAGTTTCGACAGCAGTACTGTCAATGAATCAAAT
The DNA here is from genome assembly GCF_016808335.1 of Panicum virgatum. Lineage (NCBI taxonomy): Eukaryota > Viridiplantae > Streptophyta > Magnoliopsida > Poales > Poaceae > Panicum > Panicum virgatum. The sequence goes on along the minus strand of NC_053141.1, from coordinate 1,347,497 downwards.
GTTGCTGCTTGGTTTACTACTCTGCCATCTTTGACTTCATTGTAACCCTCTCTCCTTTCCTACCTTGATTGTGCTTCTTCACCAATAACATTTATCTGAAATTCTTTTTATGACTACAGATACCTTGAACATCTGCACATTCCTGGGCACCTACCTCAATCTCTCATCAATCTTTCTGAAATTTAGACATTGTGAGTGGTTAGCTATTTTATTTACAAGTGACAAGCTTCGAGTAGAGTATATGCCCACGCTGCAAGCTTGCATATCTGCAGGATTTATTGAAAAATCACAATGATCTTTTGTGTGTGTGTGTGTGTAAGTAGTGTTCTGTGGTTGACTATAGAATAACTTATTCTGTGGCAATTTTGAGTTACGATTATACTAATTTACGATATTACACTAAAAATGATTTATTATAACATATGGCACATATTGACATGAATTATAGTTGTTAGAATTAGCCAGGCTTAAACATTAGAGGCTAATAACCCAAGATCTTAACATAGCCTAGTTCATGACAAATCAATCTAATGCGGAATAAATTGGTAAACATTATACCAGCGTTAGCAGTTGCAGCAGCCATTTACGCCTGATCCGTAGAGGAAGTAGGCGTTCTTGTCGGTGTAGAAGATGCAGCAGCGAATCGGCGTCCTTCGGGCGCCAAACGGGAGTGCTTGGCCTTCCAAACCCCTCCAGTGCCTTTAGCGATCAGACTAGCGGTGGCTAGGGTTTTAGATTGAGATGAATGGGTGATTAAGGTGCTAACCACGACCTTATATTTATAGGCACTGTGGGGCTGGGGGCCAGCCTCTGGAAACGGGCCTAATGGGCCTGCTGATCACAACCCATTAGGGTTTTATCATTAGGTTTCCTTAATCGCGTTTAGATGGTTTAAACGCTTCCTTAATAGTGAAGATCATAAAATATCTTAACTGAAATATTTCCAATATTCTCCCACTTGATCGAACGGTTAAGGCTAATGTTCGTATCATACTAATGTTCACCCTTAGTAGTAACAGAAAGTACCGGACCAATGCGTCGTCAGTAGCTTGATGCACTACTGGGACCCCATTACCCACAGTCTCACTGAAACACCTCGGTAGAACGCTTATTCGTTAGTTAGGAGTCATAATGGCCCTAAACCAGGACCTAAAGACTATCCACCAAACCCATATTAGTAACGTGCTGCTTAAACACGTTCGGTGGTAAGCCTTTAGTGAGCGAATCCGCTAATATAGAATTAGTTCTTATGTGCTCAATTTTAATGGTTCGATCCTGGCATCTTTCTTTCACAACACGATACTTAAGGTCAATGTGTTTGGAAGCACCACTTGACTTGTTGTTACTCGAAAAGAATACTGCAGACTGATTATCGCAGTATAACGTTATAGGTTCCATAATGCTGTCAATTACCTTGAGGCCCGGAATAAAATTCTTAAGCCAAACAGCCTGTCCAGTTGCTTCATAGCATGCCACAAACTCAGCTTGCATCGTCGACGCTGCAACTAAACTTTGCTTAGAGCTTTTCCATGATATAGCTCCACCAGCTAACGTGTAGATATATCCTGATGTAGATTTCCTACTATCCACACACCCAGCAAAGTCAGCATCAGTATAACCCACAACTTCAAGGTTATCTGATCTTCTGTATGTGAGCATGAAGTCTTTAGTGCCTTGGCAGTAACGTAATGCCTTCTTGACACCAACCCAGTGGACCTTTCCGTGATTTTTCTGATATCTTTCAAACATTCCGGTAGCAAATGCCAAGTCAGGACGCGTACAGACTTGTGCATACATCAGGCTTCCGACAGCTGAAGCATAAGGTATGTCCTTCATCTTATCTGATTCCAATTGGTTCTTAGAACATTGGGCTTCACTAAACTTATCGCCCTTCGCTAATGGAACAGGTGTGGCCTTACTCTTATCCATATTAAATCTCTTAAGCATTTTCTCAATATATGCTTTTTGAGACAATCCTAGTACTCCTTTGGTCCTATCTCGGTGTATTTCAATGCCCAGAACATAAGAGGCTTCACCAAGATCTTTCATATCAAAATTGGATGAAAGAAATCCCTTTGTCTCATGCAGCATACGCTTATCGCTGCTCGCTAATAGGATATCATCCACATAAAGCACTAGAATTATAAATTTACCACCCTTTATCTTAGTGTAGATACAATTATCCACATCATTCTCCTTAAATCCGAATTTTTTAATCACTTGATCGAATTTAAGGTTCCACTGTCTTGACGCTTGCTTAAGCCCGTAAATAGATTTCTTAAGTCTGCATCCCAAATGTTCCTTGCCCTTCACAACAAAACCTTCCGGTTGTGCCATGAAGATGGTCTCATCCAAGTCACCATTAAGGAACGCAGTTTTGACATCCATCTGATGTAGCTCTAAGTCATAATGAGCCACTAGCACCATAACGATTCTGAATGAATCTTTCTTAGACACAGGGGAGAAAGTTTCATTATAATCAACCCCTTCCTTTTGTGTAAAACCTTTGGCTACAAACCTTGCTTTGAATCATTCGACATTCCCTTTAGAATCACGTTTAGTCTTGTAGACCCATTTACAGCCTACTGGTTTGACTCCATTAGGAATATCTACCAGATCCCAAACATCATTGGAACTCATGGACTTAAGCTCTTCTTCCATGGCCTCAACCCATTTGGCAGAGTTCTCACATGATACTGCCTCTCTAAACGAGTTAGGATCATCAACTTTCCCAATATCATACATGTTTTCACTTAAGTATGTCTCACAATCAGGGAAAACTGTCTGTTTCCTAGCCCGCTGTGATCTTCTTAATGGTTCAACAGACTGAGGTGCTGGTTGAGGTGCAGTCTGAGGCACCATGACAGGGTTCTCAACTTCAGCATTAGGCGCCATTTGCTCAGCTTGTTGTTCGCTCGCAGGCTCAGGAGCTACTTCAACAGGCGGAGCAGTGCTAGTACTCTGAACAGGAGGCGTAATCTGAACAGATGGTGTACTCTGAACGGAAGGAATGAACAGCGGCACTAACTAAGGTGTTACTGTTTCTTGAATCACCGGGATGGGAAGCTCAGCCCGTATTTCTTCAAGATTAATTTCCCTCCTCGGAAAGCTCCCACTGATTCCTGCATCCTCTAGGAATACAGCCTGCCTGGTCTCAATGAACTTAGTGAAACGATCAGGACAGTCGAATCGGTATCCCTTAGACTTTTCAAGGTATCCGATGAAATAGCAGCTCACCGTTTTATCATCTAATTTCTTTTGCTGTGGATTAAATAACTTAGCTTCGGCTGGACAGCCCCACACACGCAAATAATTAAGCGATTGTTTCTTCCCAAACCACAACTCATAAGGTGTTTTTGGCACGGATTTGGAAGGAACACGATTAAGTATGTGTGCAGCTGTTTTTAATGCTTCCATCCACAGCTCCGCAGACAAAGTAGAATAACTAAGCATGCTACGTACCATGTCCATTAGTGTACGGTTACGACGCTCAGCAACTCCGTTTTACTGTGGTTCGCCCGGCATACTGTACTGGGCCTTTATGTCATTCTCTTCAAGATACTTAGCGAATGGTCCAGGTACTTGGCCGAATGGAGCATGTCTCCCATAATATTCACCACCTCGATCCGATCTCACTAATTTAATAGTGACATTATGCTGATTTTCCACTTCAGCCTTGAATATTTTGAATTTATCTAATGACTCGGATCGATCACGAATGGGGTAAATATAACCATAACAAGAGAAGTCATCTGTGAAAGTAATGAACGAATCAAAACCATCAACAGATTTTACTGGGAACGGGCCACAAATATCAGTATGAATAATTTCTAACAGGCCCGAACTCCGAGTAGCTCCTTTCTTAATTGTCTTAGCGAATTTCCCCTTAATACAATCAACACATTGTTGATCTAATTCTGAGAGATCTAATGAATGGAGTATCTCTTCTCTTATGAGACGCTCAATTCTCCCCCTCGAAATGTGGCCCAAACGACAATGCCACAATTTCGAAGAAGTCTCTTCATCACGCTTACGCTTATGCGATACATCATCCACATTCATTGCAGAATAAACTTTATCAAGAGAGAGCAAATAAAGATCGCCTTGCAAATGACCAAGGCCCACACTTAAATTATGAAATTTAATGTTGCACACAGAGTTGCCAAACTCACAAATATGTCCCGACTTATCTAAACGCGAAACAGAAATAAGGTTTCTCTTCAAACTGGGAACATAAAGAACATCATGCAAACTAAGGTTGAAGCCGCCTGGTAACTCCAAATTGAAGCTCCCAATGCCTTCAACCTTCACTTCATTGCCATCAGCCACTCTTAGACTTCGCTCCCCCTCTCTTATAGTTCGGATCGAACTGAATACCTGCAGTGAATTGGAAATGTGCACAGTGGCACCTGAGTCAATCCACCAAGTATTGGGAGAAAAATTCACTAAGAATGATTCATCAATAAAAGATACATAATCAGTAATTGTACCTTTGTTCTTAAGCCAATCCTTAAATCCATGGCAATCCTTCTGCTCATGTTTAGGTGACTTGCAGAACTTGCACAGCCTCTCATTTGAGGTCTTCTTATGTGACACGGCCTTGCTCTTATGGCCCTTAAACTTTCTCTTATGCTGCCTGCTGCTGCCAGACTCAGCTTGATGCTTAGGAGTGTTGCTCATGCTAACACGCCCAAAGCGCTCGCTGACCATGTTGACAGCATCTTTCATCCTCTCAGCTTTCTGCATTTCTTCTTCCTCAACACAGTAGCTAATGAGCTCAGCCATGCTCCAAGTCGCCTTCTGAGTGTTGTAGCTTATTTTGAAGGGACTGTACTGTACTGGCAGAGAAGTCATGATGAAGTGCACCAGAAAACCATCAGAGATAGCCATATCCAGTGTCTTCAGCTTATTTGCCATGTCACACATGCTCATAATGTGCTCCCTGATTCCACTTTGCCCATCATACTGTGAAGTCAGCATCTTCATGATCAGGGTGCTAGCATAAGTCTTGGAAGAACTCTTAAAGTTCTCCTCCACCTTGGCAAGGTATGCCTTGGCGCTCAGATCATTACCATCCTTGTCCTTATCAGGAATAGCACCACAGATGGCCGGAGTGATCGTGTTCTTAATGATCATGTTGGCCATCCTGTCTGATCTCTCCCACTTCTCAATGGCAGTACGATCACCATTGGGATCAGTGGGCTCTGCTGGCTTGTCTTGACGTAAGGCGAGATCATACTCGCACACAGCAATGGCCACCTGAACATCTTTATACCAGCTGGGGTAGTTGGTGCCATTCAGGGGCTCAATGGATTTCAGGTAGCCCGTCACAGTGTTCACTGAAAATCATGAGAACAATAACTTAATTAAACTCACAATTAAGATGCGCATAAGAAGTATGATATTAACCCTACGATGGTCTGATTAAAATCATACATAAATTTCAATTTGCATCACCGATGGGGAAAACAAACGAAATTTATCATTAAAACTCATAATTAAATCAACGATGGTCAGAATTAATTACAAGTGCTCTAAATAAACTTCCCGATGGTTCCATTTAAATAGAGTGCATCTTAATTGCTTATGGTGGATGAACATAATTTTCAGTGAATAAATGCAATTAAAACATAATTAAAAGCATTTACATAACTCATGGAAATTAATTAAATAAATATAATGCTGGTAATAATAAGTGCAACAGAAATAATTAAAGCCTTTAAACATAACAGCAATTAAAATTGAGCTTAAATCATAAGAAAACAGTAAAAGAATAAGGCTTTAACATTAAATGGGCTAAAACTCGTAAACGGCCCAAAACATTCCCCTCTGCGCGCGGCCCATTAAGCTGCTGCGTGGCCCAGTCCGGCCCATCCCGCGAAACCCTAGTGCGGTGAAATCTGGACCGTCCATTGTGATATGAGGGCCACGAACTAATGTAGCTTCGTATAAAAGAGAGGAGACCTGTCTGAACCCTAAATCACTTCCACTCCCTTTCCTTCTTCATCCCTCAGACCGAGCCGCCGCTTCTTGCAGCGCTCACGCGAGCACCTGTGCGGGCCCGCGCCGCCGCCTGGGTGCTGGAGCCGCCGCTGCTCCTCACGCGCGGGGCACGCGTCCAACGCGTCGCGCGGTGGGGCCGGCGGGCCCGGCCACCGCTGGTGAGCCCGGCCTGCGCCTGTGCCGCGCGCCAGCAGGCCCGGCAGTGCCTGTGCGCGGGCACGTGCGCCAACGAGCCCTGCAGCCGCCAGCGCCGGGAGTCTGAGGCCGCCTCCGCCTGCGCACCTCATGCGCGGGCCCCGCCTGCCGCCGCGGCATGGGTGCCAGCAAGCCCAGCAGGACGCGCGCGTCCTCGTGCGGGCGTGGCGCCAGCCGGTGCCGTGCACCGCCTGGCTCCTCATGCGGCTCGTGGCCTCCAGCGCGGTGAGCGGTGTGGCGCTGCCGCCCTTCATGCGCCACCGCGGGCCCTCCCGCCGGCGCCGCGTGCGGCTCCGTCGGGGAGGCCCTGCCGTGGTACTCAGTGGGCATACTCATGGCCACATACAGGTAAGTGCTCCTTCAATCTTAGGGTTAGGGTTCATCATGAGATTTGGGGATTTTCTTAATGAGATTTGAAATTTGCAATCCTCTTCTTCTACATGCTTACTGATGCATCCAATCTCATGAATTTGGATCTAATTTGCGGAGATTAACATGAACAGAGGCTTAATTTGGGGAACATATTAAGTAGCAGTAAACCCTAACCTTAATTGCATGGCTAATCATCAATTTGTCTCGGTTTAACCATGAATTAGCATAAACATTAATGTTTTGCATCTAATCCGAGACACTTAGTATTAACAGATCAAGATTAATCTTAAACTTGACCTAAACCGAATTAGATTAGATCTAATCTCGTGATCAGAAACTTAATTAACCATGATTTAGATCTAATCACGCATGATTAACACATAAAAGACATTATGCAGGATCTAATTGCATCTAAAACATGAATCAAACCTAACTGTGCAATAGGATCTAATCTGCACAGCACGTTTTGCATCTAAAACCGACAAAACAGAGGCATAAACATGGCTCAAAAATTGACCGTTCATGACTAGGTTAACCTGGCTCTGATACCGATTGTTAGAATTAGCCAGGCTTAAACATTAGAGGTTAATAACCCAAGATCTTAACATAGCCTAGTTCATGACAAATCAATCTAATGCGGAATAAATTGGTAAACATTATACCAGCGTTAGCAGTTGCAGCAGCCATTTACGCCTGCTCCGTAGAGGAAGTAGGCGTTCTTGTCGGTGTAGAAGATGCAGCAGCGAATCGGCGTCCTTCGGGCGCCAAACAGGAGTGCTTGGCTTTCCAAACCCCTCCAGTGCCTTTAGCGATCAGACTAGCGGTGGCTAGGGTTTTAGATTGAGATGAATGGGTGATTAAGGTGCTAACCACGACCTTATATTTATAGGCACTGTGGGGCTGGGGGCCAGCCTCTGGAAACGGGCCTAATGGGCCTGCTGATCACAGCCCATTAGGGTTTTATCATTAGGTTTCCTTAATCGCGTTTAGATGGTTTAAACGCTTCCTTAATAGTGAAGATCACAAAATATCTTAACTGAAATATTTCCAACAATAGTAACACATGTATCCTAAATATGTATCCATTTATCATATATTAGTACAAATATTATCGTAAATCAAGGTGGATATAGACTAACTTATTCTATAGCCAGCAACAGATTTGGCTGCCCCTATGTAAAAAAGTAATGTTTTGTGGTTATATATTCGGTAAGTAGTCAGATATAGAATACGTAATTCTATAGCCACCTCTATTTATGATTATTTTTATACTAATTTACGATAAAGTGAATACATATTTATTTACGATAGTCATGTTACTATAACTCATGGGGATATTTATCATAACGCTATAGTAAATCACTTAGTAAAGAGTTACTATAATCTCGTAAGTATCTCAAAGTAGCCACAGATTAAGTTATTTTATATATAGCCAGGTACACGAATCACAACTCAAACCTCTCTGATCTCTTCTTGCCTCGAAAAGCAGGTGTTTGTGTGCGCGCCCGCGCTTGTGTCATCCAGGAGATGAGGAGAGGTTGCCTGGGAAGAGAGATTGGGTTGGACAACAAAGGGCCGTGCGTGTTAGGCTGCCACCAAACAACTTGTGTGCAGGGGAAAAATCTATTCATGGTCCCTTTTTTATTTCATCAGCTCCTCCTGTCGTCTAGGATGTTGACTGATAAAGGTGTACTGAGAGATTAAAAAAAACTCGACCTGCGAGAGGCTAGCCGCCCCCGAGCATTCCTATAAGAAGGAGGCATTCTAACGCAGATCGAGAAACCCCCCGAACCCCGGCTCTTTCTGATCTTGGGTCTGGTGCCATTTCCTGGAACCGTTACCCGGGCCGGGACCGTTACCCACTGGGCCGGAAAACCGTGACGCCAGGCCGGGCCAGGCTGACTACACAGCCCAAATAATCAGGAGCACAGCGATGGGGTTTTTTCCCACAGACGGGGAAATTCGCCCCGGTGGGGGTTCGAACCCCCCACCTGTGGAGTGCCGCCGGTTGCTTCGCACCACTCGGGCTAATAGAGAGATTATAAAAGTAAACGAGCAATAAACACAAAGTATTTATAATTTTAACACTCAAAAACATATTGATCTACAATTCCACAATTTACATATAATGATAAGTCCACAATTTCAGAATTGGAGCTACCGAGGGATGTTAACTTGGCTCATTATGGCTCGCGAGCAGCTCATTATAAAACGAGTCGATCTCGAGCCGAGCCATTAACGAGCGAGTCGAGCAAGCTAGTGAGTCAGGAGTTTTTCGTCCAACCCTAGGTGTACAATTATCCTTTTCCATATATATAAAAAAAGATTGGGAGAAACTGTTTGCTCCATCCATCATAAATACGCACCTAGATATACATCTCTCTCTCGGTCGCATTTTGATCTCGCAATTGGTCACGACCGAGTCAAATTCGACAGCATCATCATTATTGGTAAAACGAAACGAAACGAAAGATGGATGGGATCACCCGGACAGCCATCGACATGGATGGATCACCGTCGGTTCGTTTGGTGGCGAGCTGAAACGAGAGAGAGAGGGCGTGCCTGGCAGTGGTCAGAGAAGCATCGACGAAGCTGCAGCACGCCGCGGCGGCGGCGAGGACCGAGGACGAGGAGAGGACACACACGACGTCACATGTGCGGCAGCAGACCGGTTCGGCCGTTCTGACATGGTCGGCTTGGCTTTGCTTGCTCTCTGCACAATCTGTATGTACTATTTTCTTTTCTTTCTTTTCTATATTTTTTATCGCAGTGAAGGATCTTTGGACACGCAGGCTGTCGACAGCAGCTAGCTTTTGAACGCTTCAAAGCCAGGCGGCCTCGTCGTCGGCCGGCCGCCGCCGCCGAAAGCCTTTGCCTTTTTTTTAACAACAACACTCGACGAGTGTGTTTCTATTAATATAGCAGAAAAAAGTACAAGGATATAACCCTGGGAGGCCATAATCAGAAAAAAACACAACAACAACACTTGCGGGTTGGATTGAGACATCAACACGTGCCGAACACAACTCCTGTCAAACGACTTAGCCTGGTCGGATTGGGACGTCGACGCAAACCACACAACTTGTCTCCACTAGACAACACTGCCCGGTCGGATTGGGACATCGACACGGACGAGACCACTCCACTGGACAACGGAGGCAGACCAAAGTCTAGCTGCCGCGGCTAACAAACCTTCTTCACCTCAAGTAGCCGCCGTCGGGTACAAGCCCCGTGCTGAAAGAAAAACGAGAGAAACAGACCGCACCGCACCGAAAAAGCCACCGCCAAGCGGGACCCACCGCCGTAGTGCCGCTGCAACACCACACACCATCCGACAGGGTGAAACCACCAGATCCGGACCACACAGGCTGCCTCGCAGTCGCCACCGTGAAACACAACGCGCGGGGGCCTCGCCTCATCCGCCGTTGGACTCCACCTCACTCGTCGCCTTGCCTCACGCTGGGGCCTTGCCACGCCCGCCTCAGCACTCCTAGTCGCAGATCCGTTTACTAAGTCACTGTCAGGATGAGGAGTAGTGTTGCCCCGTTTCCAAGCCTCCCATCAGAAGCAGATGATCTATGCCCACCGGACGACAGCATCTCGTTGCCCCACCTGCGCACACAGCCTCCGCCATCATGCCAGCAAGCCAAGTTGTCGTCTGCGCCGTCTTACGACGATGTACCGCACCGGAGCTGCCGAGCGAGGCTGAGCAACCCGCCGCAGTCCGCTGCAAACTTAGTCTTCCCTTGGTGTCGTTGCTGCAAGCGCCGTCCTCCGACGCAGTCCCGCGCTGAACTGACAATTGCCATGCAATGCCAGCCGCCGCGATCCGCTGCAAGCAGCCAAAACCAACACCCATGCGAAGACCCCTGGCAGCCGGCATAATATTGGCTGCCGCCACGAGGGCTTAGCAATCCCCATCGAGCCACACTCCTGCACCGACCGCCATGCCGCGCCACCGGCGGAAGCCATCCATGAACAACGACAACACCGGCAATGCTACAGGCCGAGTTGGGTCTCAGCAAATGACGCCTCCAAGGAGGTGACGACGCCTAAGGCGCCGCCGTCGCTCGTCCAAGGCGGACAGGGCTTTCACCCAGAGAACCCGCACAGCAGGGATGGGCTCCAAGATGACGCCCCCAACGGGGAGAACGACTCCCTCGGACGCCGTCGCCATCACCGCCGGCAGGATTGCCGGCAAGGCTTACGCCCGGAGAATCCCATCCACTGCACGCACTGAGCCTAGCATTCCGAATCCGCAGCCATGGAAGCTCCCCGGGTGCAGCGCCGCCGTGGTGCCACCTCGAGCCGCGACCAGCACACAGCCTCCAAACAGCCGCACCTCCCCCATGCGCAGCTCCGTTGCCAAGGCCATAGCCACATGAATCCGGCCGCTGGAACCGGACACGGCCGGCCCCTAGCACCGCAGCTTCTCCCGCGCGCAGCCCCACGCCTCCTCGACGCCCGCGCGCGGCCACTGCCGAGTCCGCGCCTCCTCCTCCGCCCCGCGTGCCCAAGCCGCAAACTCCGGATCCGGCAGGTGCGTGCCGGATCTAGCGCCCTGCGCCCTGCGGCCACCGGCCGCCACCCGCGCCGGCGCCCTCCTTCGCAGATCCCCTCGCCGCGCAGGACCTCTGCTCGCCTTGCGCGCCGCCCACGCCGTCCTCGCACTACAGGCACCGCCGCCGAGAGGCCGCCACAACGCGGGGACGCAGGCGCCGGCGACCTAGGGCGCCTCCACCACCGGGCATGGTCCCCCGCCAGACCACGTGTGCGGGGCACACAGAGACCCCGCCGCCGCCCTCTCAAGGAGCTGCGCGGACTTCCGGCAGCTCCCTCCGGCGACTTTTTGTCATCACCGGTTTAACCGGTGAGTGTATTTTCCCAGCAACTAGCCGTTACTGCTCCAACGGCTCCTTTGATCAATCGACCGACGCTCTCAAAAATAACGTCGGTTTAACCGGTGTGCGTAAGTTCAGAACCCCCCGAAAAATGGAGTCTCTGGACAACTGCACCGACGCTCACTTTCTCTTTATCGTCGGTTTAACCGGTGTCTCTGGGTCTGGCTTCACTTCAAGTCATTGCACCGACGAGTTGTCTTCAGGCATTGTCGGTTCATCCGGCGCAAAACCCTAGTCTCAGCTTTCTGGATCCATTGCACCAATGAGTACAATTTGCCTAACGTCGGTTTAACCGGTGATAGCAAATTGTCTCTGTCTTGTTCGTTTTGACTTGATTTCTTCACGGTCTCTTCAATTCTTGTCCGTTGGATCGATGAGTACAATTTGCCTAACGTCGGTTTAACCGGTGATAGCAAATTGTCTCTGTCTTGTTCGTTTTGACTTGATTTCTTCACGGTCTCTTCAATTCTTCGGACCTAGCTACGCCTATCTTCTCTTTGTCATCACTTGAACCTAAAAGCCTAAGAATGATTATCTTAACAATCATACTAGTCCAAGTGTTGTGTTGTCTATATCAATCACCAAAATATTATATTGAAATATGGCATGAGAGGCCATTTTCGCTACAGCGGCTCACTGTGTACCTTGGTAATATGCGGTCTACAGTGATGCCTGACAAAAGCTGCCCCGCGTGCCACGGCGGCAGAACACGCCTCAACCACCCGCATTGAATGTAGTGGGTGGGCAAGTCTTCCAGCAAAAGACTCGCGCCCGCGCCTGCGCATGCGGGACAAGTGGCGCCCCCGGACCCCGCCCCGGCGGTGTATTGGTTCTACGCGCGTGGGAGGTCCGGACGGGCGTGGGGAGGTCTCGGACCCCTATGGGGGGTCCGAGCCCTCGGCTGTTGGCGCGGAGCTTCCCCTCCTTAGGGACACGTGGCGTCTCCAGACTCGTCCTAGAGCGGGGAGCGGGTCCGGGGCCGTTGGTCCGGTGAGGTAAGAGCCTGACCCGTGGGGCTCGGCTGCTCCGCCCCTTATGGCGTAGTTACGGATGACTACGCGAGTCCTGCCTTGCTGCAGTAGGAGTGGGTATCCCTTCTACAGGGTACCGACAGTGGCCCCCGGGCCCATCTCGGGAGAGGGGACGAACCCGCAGGTGGGGCCACTACTGTGATTTGGCTCTGCATAACTTGAAGCCTCTAGCGTTAGACTATGCACACTGCAGGAGTCTTGTCCGGCTTTGACCATCCATCGGGTTTTCCGCTGCCTCATCACATCACAACGGCTTACTGACTCGTGGCCCTCACATACAGTGGTACACCTAGTCACGCGAGCGACGTTCAGCATTGTTGCAGCCGGGGTAAATGGAATTTTTACCACCAGCGCAGTTCTCGAAAAGCCTGGTCATGCCAGCGCTTTGTGCGCGCACGTCAGCTCAGCTTCCGCCTCGCTTCGCGCGCGGGAGATGGTTCAGATCCCGCCTTTTCACACCTTTGTTTGTTACCCACCCTCCCTGACAGGCTGGCCTGGGCCCCCTTGTCATGGACTAGGCAGCTAACACCAGGCGTGAGCGTCGCTTGGCTTCCAGCGACGGTTCTGGGGCGCTTCGGATGGGTCAGGCTTCATAAAGGGCCGAACCGCATACCGCGGTTACTTTTCCGCATTCGCCTTCTTCTTTCCAATCCTCTGCGCCCCTTTGCCTTGCCCCTTGCTCGCAGATTGTTCCTCGCCTCCATAGCAAGATGGCATCCCTCGTTCGTCCCCATCGTTTCCAAACCGAGGAGGAACTGAACACGGTGCGCCGCCTGCTTGGGTGGAGTCCACAGGAGACTGCCTGGGGGATTCGAGCAGGCTCGGTTCCCCTCGGCGATTTGTGCGCCTGGGAATTTGTGCTGTTTATTTCGCACATTTCCACCGGCTTGGGACTGCCGATCTCTTCGTTCTTCCTGCTGCTGCTGGAGGATTTCGGCCTCCAGCTCCAGCATCCCACACCCCACTCCATCCTCATGACGTCGATCTTCGTCCACCTATGTGAGATGTTCGTGGGGGTGCGGCCCTGCGTCATTCTCTTCCGCCACTTCTTCGTCCTGGTGAAGTCCGGGAAGGGCAAGGATGAAGTAAGGGCGTACTACTTCCAGACGAGGAGCGATTTGCGGACGCCCTACATTCCCGGGCTTACTGGCGGGAAGTGGGAGGATTGGCGCAAGGAGTGGGTGATCGCCACCACCGAAACCAACGAGCGCCTCATCATGCCGACCGAGGGACCCACCTCCGACCGCCAATCCTGGAGGGCCAAGCCGGCCCTGCCGTCGGAGTTTGACCCCGTGCTGAGCAAGATCAGGACGCTAGCGGAGAGAGGCCTCACCTTGCTGCACGTGCTCGGGGACTTCCTGAAGCGCCGGATTGCCCCTCTGAAGCAGCGGCCGCGTCATGCCTGGAGCTTCACCGGACTCCAAGACTGCAGCAGGACCCACCGCGGGGAGGGCAGTGATCTGATCCAGGAAGGCCTGGAGGTCTTGGTGCGGACGGTGACGGGGGAGATCTTCATTCCAGAGCACCTGATCCTCCCTCAGGGCGTCGTTCCCCTCTGCGAGGACTCGAGCCTGAGGGCTGCGGTGCTGGCCACCCTGCCGACCCTCGACGACGGTGGGCTAGCAGCGCGCCAGACTGGGGGCGACCCGGACCGTGGGATCCGGATCCCTGGTGCGTTCGGGGAACAGGACGTGCCGAGCGCAGCGGGGTCTAGCCCTTCTGCCAAGGGCAAGCACGCCGTGGCTGGTAGCTCCACAGTGAGCGGTCGCAGCCAGGCCCGGAGCAGCTCCGGCGCATCGCCGGAGAAAGTGAGCCGGCGTAGGTTGCACCGAAGCGACGGGACCCCAGTTATGGAGCCCGCCGCAAAGCGTCAGAGGACCGCTGAGGACGCGGGCCAGGGTAGCTCCCGGGCCCCCGGCTCACACGGGACCACCACCGCTGGGAGGCGCCTCCCCTTGGCAGCAACAGCAGCAGCAACAGCCACGAGGTGTGCCTCCTCCGCCGCCACGACAGCCACCATCACCGCCGGGAGGTGCCTCTCCCCGGCAGCAGCAGCAGCCGCCTCCACCACCACCACCACCAGGGCAGCAGCAGTAGCCACGAGGTGCGCCTCCGCCGCCGCCTCGGCAGCAGCAGCAGTAGCCTCCACCACCACCGCCACCACCAGGGCAACAGCAGCAGCAGCCACGAGGTGCGCCTCCGCCGCCGCCACGGCAGCAACAGCAGCAGCGAGGTGTGCCTCCGCCGCCGCCACGGCAGCAGCACCAGCAGCCTCCACCCCCGCTGCCACCACCAGGGTAGCAGCAGCAGCCACGAGGTGCGCCTCCGCCGCCGCCACAGCAGCAGCAGTCGCCCAGCCTCCGTGGATGCTGGAGACCCGGCGCTTCGGGGTAAGTGTTCTTCCGTTCACTCCCCTTATTCCCGGTGCTTCGCTTTTTGCTGAAGGGCTTCTTCTCTTTGTTTGCCAGGGCCTCTCGCCTAGGCAGCTCTTCCACCGCCGCTGGCTCGTCAGCGGGGGTCTAGGCGACTGGCGCCTCAGCGGCAACGGCGGAAGCGACGGCGGATGTGGGGAGCTCGGGTGCGGCGACCTCCGCTAACCCGATGTCGCCCAACACGATGGCGGCGGATGCGCCAGTGCCAGGCGCAGCAATGCCCGACGCGGTGGCCCCCGAGGTCCCGGCTACGGCGGCAGTCGCGCCGACATCGGGCTTGGCGACGGCGAGCACAGCTGCAGCGGGTGCGGCAACGGCGAGCACCTCGGTACCCGAGGTCCCAACGTCTGTGCCGGATATCCCCTCCCCTAGCCCCCAACCTGCAGTAGAGGAAGAGCTGGAGGTGGTCTCTAATAGGCGGCTCTTGCAGGGTCTCAGAGAAGGATGCAGTTCCCCTCCCCCGGGTGCTGGTCCGGGTCCGGCGGACGATAGAAGAGGCGACATCTACCGCCGAGGCAGCATTCCGGTGGGAGTGGGCAGCTCTAGAGAGTGAGCGTCAGCGCCTCGGTGACTAGCATATCCACCTAGAGGAGCGCACGAAGGCCGAAGCCTCCCATGCCGCCGCCGCCCGGTCCGAGCTTGAGGCCGACCTTGAGTCCTACAGGAAAGGGCTCCAGAAGGTGTTCGACTGGGAGCTCGCGGCGGCGGGACGGGAGAAAGCCCTGGCACTGCGGGAGGAGGCTATTGCCAAGGAGGAGGCTAGCCTTGCGGCCCAGCGATCCGAGTTCGAGTCTCACAACCAGGGACTCGAGGTCCGCAAGCTGGAGCTCGATAAACTCTCCGAGTCCCTGCATCAATGGCGCCAGGAGCTGCAGGAGACCGCCAGCCAGCAGGCTGTTGCCGAGATAGAGCTCGAGGGGGAGAGGAAGTCCCTTGCCAGGCGGGAATCCCTCACCACCAGCATGGAGCAGGCCCTTGCGCGCCAGCGCGAGTGTCTTAAGACCCTGAAGGAGTCAGCGGCACGGAAGGAGGCCTCGCTCCAGGAGAAGGCCCACCAGCTGGAGGCGGCTCAGGCGGCACTGGATGACCAGGTGCAGGAGGCGGTCCAGGAGGCAGTCCAAAAGCTGCAGGAGGACCAGCACATGGGGGCCCAGCGAATCATCGACTAGGCGAGTGAAGCAAGCTCAGCTCTGGTGCCACATGGAATGAGTCCAATCAAAGTGGCGGAGCCGCCAGCTTCAATTGCTGATGCCCTCCCAGTGCTGAACTCTGCTTCAGATAGACTCCGGCGCCTGGAGCCAATCCTTGCTGGCCACCTTGAAGCCGAGGGCCGCGAGCTGTGCCGGATGGTGGCAGAGTACATTTTGACCTGCCTCCGGAGCCACGACCCTGCCATCTCGCTAGCCCCCGTCGTCGATGGTACAGTGGCGGAGATGGAGGTCTCCACTCGGGAAAGCGTGCGGGATGTCGTCGACTTCGTAGCTGCTTATTTCAAGTGGGAGCCTGCAGATTCCTGAGCTGGACCATCACAGCAGGCGAACTTTTGTTTTTTTGTGTTATGTAAAAACATTGTACTTGTTGAAATTTTAATAGAAGAAAATTTCAACTTAACTGTTTGTTAGTTGCTCTGGTTTGCGGTATACAGCACCCCGGCGCCCTGGCCCCTGGTAGATAGGTTTAGTTATTAGAACCTATCTGCCATCGGAGCCGAAGAAGACGCTCCGGACCCCCGTATGAGGTTGAGCAAGTGTTCTTGGGCATAGGTGTAGCATAAATTGCAAGTCAAACGAGCGACTTATTTCCTGTATAACAGAAAAAACTGCAGAGAGGAAAATCAAACTCGCTGGGATAGTATTAATGATACTGCAACTTAGCTGTTTGACGCATGCAGAATCGATCCTTGGTGTCTGGCTCAAAGCGAACGCTCCGGGCCCCCTGGGAGACAAGCTCAGTTGTTTTGAGTCTGTCTACCACTGAGACTGGACCTCGATCTGCATGAAGCCTTAAAGCGGATGTCGGGACCCCCGGTAGGTAGGCTCAATGGTTTGAGGCTAGCTACCACCAGTCAATGCCTAACCTGCATACCACTCAAAGTCAAAGCTTAGTAGCAGGCCCGCGGGACTTATTCTGGACCGGCCCCCAAGCTAGTACGAGGTCCGGGGCTCCGGATACGCAGGTCCAGGCAGCTCAATGCTTGTTACAGAGTGGTGGAGTGTGTAGGCTTAGGGTACGAAACCAGGCTAAGGCGCTACAGAGGGCTCCGGACCACTCTAGGAAACAAACACGACTTTACCGGACCTGGCTCCGATGTTTCGGACCCCTCCCTAGCAGTGGGTGAGGCCATTCTGTCGTACTTGATCCTTTGAGATATGGAGCTGGACCTGCCGTGTAGGACTTAGGAAGCCAACCCTTGAGATAGAACGAGGTCCGGGCCCCTAATTACCCAGCTCCGGGTACTAGAGCACTCGTTACAGGGTGGTGGAGCGTGTAAGCTTTGGGTACGGAACCGGCTAAGCGGCTACATAGGACTCCGGACCACCCCAGGAAACAAGCACCTCCTCTCCAGAGCAGGTCTCTAGGGGTACAGACCCTCCTCCCAGCAGCAAGGGGGTCTGAACCTGTACGGCAGTCCGGCAACTCAATACAAATCTTAACTGTAGCGACAAGAGTGAAAGTCCGCACGGGGGTTAGAAAGGCAAAAGCTCAAGAATCGAAATGCGAAATAAGATTTTGACACAAAGACAGAACTAGGGGCAAATCTTTCCTTTGCAACTTGATATACATGGTTTGCGCGATGGATGCCAGAGGCCGGGTTTATGAGGGCGGACCTCTATCGCTCTGGGCCGCGCCTTAATGCTAGCCGATGGTGCGATGGATGCCAGAGGCCGGGTTTACGAGGCCGGACCCCCACCGCTCTGGACCGCACGCTAATTCTATCTTATTACAAAGGAAAAATTCATTTTCCTGCTATGTCTAAGTGTAAAACTTATGCAGATGCTCTATGTTCCATAGGTTGCGTAGCGGCACCCCTTCTTCTGTGGCAAGGCGAACGCATCCGGGCTGGCATACTTCTGTAACCTTGAAGGGACCCTCCCAGCTGGGGGAGAGTTTGTGGAGCCCTGCTCGATTCAGAATCCTCCATAGGAGGAGGTCCCCAGCCCGGAGCTCCCTACTGTGCACGAACCGTTGATGATAGCGCCTGAGCGCCTGGTTGTAGCGTGCATTTCGGATTGCTGCTCGCCACCTTCGTTCGTCAATGAAGTCCACATCATCACGCCGCAGTTGTTCCTGCATGGATTCATCAAAAGCCTGGACCCGTGGTGAGCCCAGGTGAATTTCCGAGGGAAGGCATGCTTCAGCCCCGTAGACCAGGAAGAATGGGGTCTCCCCGGTGGCTCGGCTTGGTGTGGTCCGGTTGCCCCATAGTATGCACGGAAGCTCATCAACCCATTTTGCACCATGCTTCTTCAAGCAGTTATAGGTGCGGGTCTTGAGTCCCCTAAGGATCTCTGCATTCGCTCTCTCGACCTGTCCATTGCTGCGGGAATGTGCCACGGACGCAAAGCATAGCTGGATGCCGATGTCCTCGCAGTACTCTTGGAAGAGTCTGCTTTTGAAATGGGTCCCGTTGTCCGCGATGATGTGGTTTGGGATGCCAAATCTGCACACAATGGACTTGAAGAATGCGACTGCTGATTTTTTAGTGATGTTCACCACAGGGGTAACCTCTGGCCATTTTGTGAATTTGTCTATGGCTACGTAGAGGAACCGGTACTCGCTGACGGCCCGGGGGAATGGCCCCAGGATATCCACACCCCATACGGCGAATGACTATGAGGGTGGGATCATTTGCAGAGCTTGAGCCGGTGTGTGTATTTGCTTTGCATGGAACTGGCATGCTTTGCAGGACCTTACCAGCTCAGCCGCATCCTGGAGTGCTGTCGGCCAGTAGAAGCCATGCCGAAAGGCCTTACTAACAAGCGTGTGAGATGAGGAATGACTTCCACACTCACCTCCATGGATCTCCTTGAGCAACTCGTGGCCCTCTTTCTGGGAAATGCGCCACATGAGGATACCATTGGCGCCACGGTGGTAGGGATCCCCTTCTACCACCGCGTAGCATTTAACCAATCGTACTATGCGCTCAGCGGACACATTGTCATCAGGAAGGATATTGTCTTTCAGTTAGTCCTAGATCTTGGAGATCCATGCATCGGGACCTCCCTGAGTAGGTGGGAGTGGCGCTATGAGGTCTCTAGGGTCCTCAACAGCGCACACAACCCTGGGCGAGCACCACGGATGGAATGCCGCTGGGACCACTAGCTTCGAGGTGCTAGCTTGATCCCCTTCACCCAGGTCGGCAGGCTGGGCGGTAGGTCTCAGCAGCCGTCTTTTGAAGGCGCCCTCGGGCACGGATGCCCAGGTAGATGCTCTCGCGGAGAGATCATCTGCTACTGAGTTGAATTCGCGGGTAACATGTTGCAGTTCTAAGGCGTCGAAGTCCTTCTCGAGCTTCCTCACGTGAATGAGGTATGCCGCGAGCTGGGGATTGTTGCAGCTACAATCCCCCCGGACCTACTTGATGATTAGCTGAGAATCTCCCTTCACCAGGAGCTGTCAGACCCCCAGTGACAGGGCTTGTGTCAGGCCAAAGATCAAAGCTTCGTACTCTGCCATATTGTTGGTGGCCTTGAACTCAAGGTGCACCATGTACTTCAGCTGATCTCCGTTTGGGTCGATGAGGACCACACCAGCTCCAGCCCACTGCTTGCGGATGGACCCGTCGAAGAAGAGTGTCCAGTGGGGCTCGATGAAGACTGGTGCCCTGACTTCCGGCTCCGGGGGTCCGGCGTTGAGGTCCAGACCCCCAGAATTGCTTGGGGAAGGAGTCCATTCTGCTATGAAATCAGCCAGGATTTGGCTTTTGACTGCATGGCGGGGCTGGAAGTCTAGCTGGAACTCAGCCAACTCTGCTGCCCACTTGGCGATGTTGCCCGTGGCGTTGGAGTTGTGCAGGATCGCTCTCAGCGGGTAAGAGGTCACTACAACAACTCTGTGTGCCTGAAAATAGTGGCGCAGTTTCCTGAACGTAATAAGTATGGCATAGATAAGCTTATACGTCTCAAGATACCTGGCTTTTGCCTTGTGAAGGACTTCGCTGACGTAGTACACTGGCCCCCAGCAGTTCTGGATTCCCACTGGGTCGAGGCTCCTCCAGTCCCCGTTGTGCGGAGTCCGGACCTTCAGACAGAGGAGTGGTTGTCCCCCTGACGAGCTTGCTCCGTCCTCTCGGCGACCAGCACCATGCTGACCGCCTCTGTGTTGTCGGTCAAAACCCACCGGCAAGTAGCGACAGGCAACACGAAGAGCCGGGAGGTCGCCGGGGCGCTGGCAAGCACTGCTCCCTCATCAACGGCCCGCAATTCCAGCACACGCCGTGGCTTTGGAAGACGCAGGGCATGCCACCTGACCTATACCCGATCAGGAAGGTGCGAACATGCTTGCAACAATTTGCCTGCATACACAAACACGTGGAAACATAAGCCCGAGCCGTGGTCGGCTCCCAGGGATGACTCTTGCATCGGCTTCAAAGAGCCGATCGAGTCCCGGTGTCGGATTGGATCTGTGTGTATCCGGATATTGATAAATAAAGCAAATAACTGTAAGGCTGCTTCAATTAAATCTAGCTAATCTAATCCACGACGGTAAAAGCTTCACTGCTAGATCGGAACATCCTACACGTAATTGGGCCGAATGGGCGTACTAAATAACTAAACCTTAACCAGAATAGAGGCCTAAGAACAAGCTAAAGCCGATTCCCGGATCAATTCCCTGTTAAGACTAAGGCAAAGCACCTAATACGTCACCGGATCATCCAACCCGTTTGCAAGGCCTAACCTAGCAGATATTACGCCAACTCTTAAGTATAAGAGCAAACCATAACAGACTAGATCTACTCAATATAAAAGAAGCAGGGAATTGTCTCCGTGCAACTAATTCTATGCAACGAGAATTAGCATAAGATTAAAACGTGACTTGCACAGGGATAACATGATATTCGTAGATGATAAGCAACAAAAGCACGATAGATCTACTAAAAGCCATGCTACGAACATCAGGATAACTAGCATTACTCGCCATAAAAAATGCTTCAATATGAGTAATACCAAGATAAAAGCAAGAACAATGCTGCCCTGATCGCAAGAAACGATCAGGGCAACATGGCGCTTACTTGGATGAAACCCTAAGATTAGGGGTGGCGGTGCGCCGAGAGTTGTTGTTTGCAAGATGTGATGACGTTCTCCTTCTTACGAATAACATAAGGTACATATTTATAGTCCGGAGACTTGGAAAACAATCTAAACCTAATCGCGTCCAAAACGGACTCTATCTCTAATCTAAACTGAATCTAAAGATACATGGCCCACATGGCCCAAATGCTCGCGCAGGAGCCGATTTACAAGCCTTCTTAAACTTCTGCTTTAAGCCCAACTCGCTTACGGCCCATTAATTAACCCTGTTAATTTATGGCGATAACACTCTGTAGACGCAGCAACATACAAAAACAACGCCTCACCTGGCTCTGGAGCTACCTATACTGGCAGTGAGGTGAGGTGCTGCTTCAGTTCCTGGAAGGCTTGTTCAGCCTCTTCAGTCCAAGTGAATGGACCGGACCTCCTCAATAGCTTGAAGAAGGGGAGGGCCCTCTCAGCTAGCCTCGAAATGAAGCGGCTAAGAGCGCCCAGAGATCCAGTAAGCTTCTGGACGTCCTTGATGTGGCCAGGAGGCCTCATCGCCTCGATCGCCTTTATCTTGGCTGGGTTTGCCTCGATGCCTCGATGTGAGACCAGGAAACCCAGCAGCTTCCCTGCCGAGACGCCGAAAATGCACTTCTCGGGATTCAGCTTTGTGCGCGTGGCACGCAGTCGGTCGAAGACGAGGGTCAGGTCCTCAACTAGTGTTGACCCTACCTTAGTCTTGACTACAATATCATCGACATACACCTCAACTATATCTCTAATTAGATTACAGAAAGTTTTGTTCATAGCTCGCACAAACATGGGTAAGGCATTCCGCAGACCATATGGCATGATAATATAGCAATAAAGTCCATCCACTGTTACAAAAGCAGTATGTTTCCTATCCTCTCTAGACATCTGAATCTGGTGGAAACCAGAGTATGCATCTAGGAAAGACAAAAGGTCACACCCGGAGGTGGAGTCCACAATCTGATCGATACGTGGAAGAGGATAGGGGTCTCTAGGACATGCCTTGTTGAGGCTGGTGTAGTCGATGCACATCCGAAGCTTCCCGTTGGCCTTTAGGATGACGACCGGGTTGGCCAACCACTCGAGGTGGTGGACCACCTCGATGAAGCCAGCGTGTAGTAGCTTGCGGACTTCTTCACGGATGAAGTTCTACCGCTCCATGGAATGCTTCCGAGGTTTCTGGCGTACCGGCGTGGCGTCGGGGTAGATCCTCAGATGGTGCTCGATCACTTCCCTGGGGATCCCGGGCATCTGCGACGGTTCCCAGGCGAACACGTCCACATTTGCCCGGAGGAAAGTGATGAGAGCGTCTTTCTATTTTTCCTCCAGGTTTCCCGCGATGCGGGTCGTCCTGGAGGAGTCCGCTCCGATCTGCACGGTCTTAACGGGAACATTGTCCGGATCAGATGGCTGAACCTTAGGTGCCTTTACGGGCGCCCTGGCTCGCGAGATGGATGGGTCATCCTCGGAACGTGCAGCCTCTGCCACCAGAGCATGCAGTTTCTCAACTGCAGCGACGGTAGCGGTGCGGTCACCCCGCACGGTGAGGACACCGGCAGGGGAAGGCATATTTAGGACCAAATACCCGTAATGGGCAATGGCCATGAAGCGGTAGAGAGCCGGCCTGCCAATGATGGCATTGAACGGGAGGTTCACCTCCGCAACATCGAACTGGACGCTCTCTGTGCGGAAGTTCTCCTCGATCCCGAACGTGACCGGCAGAGTGATGCTCCCCAGAGGGAACACCGGATGTGGGCCCACTCTGGAGAATGGGCGAGAGGGAGTCAGCTTGGACTCCGGGATCTACAGCTGCTTGAACGCTGCAAAGCTAATGACATTGAGGCCAGCCCCACCGTCAATCAGCACGTGATAGAGACTGATGTTGGCTATGACAGGGGCGGTGACTAGAGGTAGTACACCAGCCCCGGCAATGTTCTCCGGGCAGTCAGATGGCCCGAAAGAGATGATGGTGTTCCTCCACCTGTGGTGCGGCGCCGCCTTCAGGACCCCAGGCCTCGCCGAAAGGACCTCTCGGCGAAGGGTCTTCACGTCCCGCTGGGAGACAAGCTCCCAGCTTCCGCCGTACATTATGTACAGCTTCTTGCGGCGGTCCTCGTTGTCAGAGTCGGAGTTGTCGTGACTGTAAACGCCCTTCAGCTCCCGAGCGGGGGATCGGTACCCCAGCTCCTTCTCCCCGATAGCGGTCTCGCTGTCGGAGGCTTTCTCCTTGCCAGACTACTGGCGAGGAGGGGGTGAGCCGTCCTTGGAGGCCTGCTCACGCCTTCCAAGCGAGTTTCTGGATCTCGTGGCAGTCAGCGACGCTGTGACGAGCGGTGGGATGAACTGGGCATGAACCTCTGTTGCCACCTTGCGGGCGCGGACGCTTGCCATGCGCATTCTGGCCCCCCAGCCGCTACCGCAGCAGCTGGTGCCGTTGCTGCAGCGACTGGACCGCCGGGATGTGGCTCCCCGCGACTCTGGTTCTTGTTCTTCTTTTTCTTGCCACCGCCCTGGACGGTAGCCTTGGAGCCACCAGCCTTGGCGTCTCCGCCTTGGGGGCTGAGTGCCATACGCGGCCCTCAGCAGCCCTGACACACTTGTCAACCAGGGAGAAAAGCGTGGTAACGCTTTCCACCTCGTGCGTCGCCAGTTTCTCGAGCATCTTCTCATCATGTACCCCCTGACGGAAAGCAGTAATGATAGATGCGTCAGAGATACGAGGAATGGTACCCCGTACCTCGGTGAAGCGCGAGATGAATGCCCGAAGCGTCTGTCCGGGTTTCTGCCTCACGGCGTGGAGGTGAGCCTCCACACCATGCTGCTGGTACGCACTAGCGAAGTTCGCAGTGAACCTCGCACAGAGCTCCTCCCATGACTGAATTGTTCCAGGAGTGAGGTTCATGAGCCAAGTCCGGGCTGGCCCAGTCAAGGCTACATGAAAGTAGCTCGCCATGACAGCGTCGTTACCACCAGCTGCTGTGATGGCGGTAACGTACACCTGTAGGAATTCCGACGGATTAGTGGTACCGTCGTACTTTTCCGGCAGGTGCGAGCGGAACTTGGACGGCCATGCCACCGCGTGGAGGTGATCCGCCAGCGCAGCGCAACCCACCCCAGCCACCGGGGTGCCCGCCTGTATCCGGGCGTTTCCCGGAGGCTTGGGTGCCGTTGCATCCAAGTCGGCGTTGAGGTTGCGGCCCTCAATGTTGAGGCGGCGTTCTCGCGCCCTTTCCACAGAGATGCGAGCGTCCTCGCCCGCGCGCCTGCAGTTGAGCTCTGCCCGCAGGTCTTCTGTTCGTGCAAACCTCACCGTGGGGGAGCGCATGGACGCCGATGCACCGCCCTGGCGCCGGTGGTAGGATACCACCGCATTGCCAGGCGGAGGTCGTTGCCCAGTCCTTGCAGAACTGGGGGAGGCCTGAGCCAGATGGAGGAGACGGTCAACGTTGTCCCGCCACTGCCTCAGGGCGTCTAGCGAGGCTGCAGCAACTCCGCCGCTCGCAGCTTGTGAGGGGGCCCTTGATGGGCGCCCTGACTCTTGCCGACGTGCAGCGCGCGCTGCTACCGACGGTGGCTGCTCCACGGGCACGGTTGCCCCTGGCGCAGGAAGGCGAGAGGTGTGTGGCACGGATAACGCTACACCCTCCGTCATCTCCACGTCATCGTCGTGGTGGGAGTGCTCAACCACCCGAACCATAGCGCGCCAAATGTTGTGGTGTGCAAACCCACAGCCGGGTGGCGTAGTGCACCCGCCTAAACCCTGAAGGTGCGTACTCGGGGGTTAGCTAGAATTAGCCCAATCTCGGTGGAAGAACGTGATGAACATAGCAGTTTAGAGTAGTTCGAGCCGTCGGAGCGTAATACCCTACGTCCACTGTATGTTGTATTGCTTGTGCTCTCAAGAGGTTGAGAGCAGGGTTGTTCGGCATGAAACCGAGCTTGTGTTGTGAGAGTCTTGGCGTGTCTGAAGTGTGCAGCGAGCGCCTCCCCTTTATATCTCAAGGGAGGCGCGTACATGGCCGTTGAGTCCCCGATAGGTGGGCCCAACAATGTAGTATAAAAACAATGTAGTATAAAATGACATACTGTACAGACATTATGGCATTGCAGGCGACGGAGATCTCATTCCAGGATTTCCTTGCTCTGCCCATGGGAATCTTCCGTCCAGAATTGCCATGCCCTGTCTTGTCGAAACGGCGCCAGGGAGTACCTTGCGGCGTTGCCTGCAGCGTAACTGAACGAGCCGTGTAGCTTGCGGCGTAGGCGGTATGATGAAAAGGTGACGTGCCGTCGTATCCATTTAATGTGGCAAATGGGCTCTGCGCGGATGCGGCGCATGCGGCTCACTGTGTACCTCGGTAATATGCGGTCTATAGTGAGGTCTGACAAAAGCTGCCCCACGTGCCGCGGCGGCAGAGCACGCCTCAACCACCCGCATTGAATGCGGTGGATGGGCGAGTCTTCCAGCGGAAGACTCGCGCCCGCGCCTGCACCTGCGGGACACGTGGCGCCCCCGGATCCCGCCCCGGCGGTGTATTGGTTCTACGCGCGTGTGAGGTCCGAACGGGCGCGGGGATGTCTCGGACCCCTATGAGGGGTCCGAGACCTCGACTGTTGGCGCGGAGCTTCCCCTCCTCAGGGACACGTGGCGTCTCCGGACCCGTCCTAGAGCGGGGAGCGGGTCCGGGGCCGTTGGCCCGGTATGGTAAGAGCCTGACCCGTGGGGCCCGGCTGCTCCGCCCCTTATGGCGTAGTTACGGATGACTACGCGAGTTCTGCCTTACTGCAGTAGTAGGAGTGCGTATCCCTTCTACATGGTACCGACATTATCTTAATTAATAATCACTTCTTCATTTTACTTGGTGATCCAATTATTGTCTGAAAGTAAGATATGAATCACCATAAATTCTAGAAGCTGTGATGAACAGATCATCTCATCTTGATTATCTCCTGGATGACGCGGTGCGCCATACGCTCGAGCTCGTTCATCAGGCTCTGAGAATGCCGATGAAGCGAATGGGCCACCATGTAGTTCATCTCCTGACGCAAGGCCCTGGTGCGCTCCTCTGATGGTATAGACAGGTCCACGTTGTTGAGAGCGCCTTCAGGGGAGAATCCCTTCCATCTGATGCCATGGTTGCGGGTCCTCTCAAAAGAGCCGATGAGATCGGCTTCCAGCAGAGCTTTGATCTCGTCATACTTCTTCTTGTGTTTAGGAGAGAGCTCTTCATATGTGACGGGCTTAGGAGCAGGTTCTTGATCTTGAGCTCCGGTCATTGTTGTAGTGGACGTTGTTGCCGAGAAGGGTGGTCCCACCGAGCGTGCCAGAATGTGTTGTCGGTCGAAACCCACCGGCGAGCAGCGATGGGCAACACGAAGAGCCGGGAGGTTGCTGGTGCGCTGGCAGGCACTGCTCCCTCGTCGACGGCCCGCAATTCCGTCACGCGCCCGGAGAATGTGTGAAAGCCGGGCGTGCCACCTGACCTATACCCGATCAGGAGGGTGCAGACGTGCTCCAAACAGTTTCCTGCATACAAAGACACGTGTAAACATAAGTCCGAGCCATGGTCGGCTCCCCGGGACGACTCTTGCATCGGCTTTAAAGAGCCGATCGAGTCCCGGTGTCAGATTGGATCTGTAACTATCCAGATGTCGATGAATAAAGCGAATAACTGTAAAGCTGCTTCAATTAAATCTAGGTAATATAATCCACAATGGTAAAAGCTTCACAGCTAGATCGGAACATCCTACACGTGATTAGGCCTAATGAACGTAACAGACAACTGCACCAAAACCCAAAACAGAGGCCTAAGAACTAGCAAGAGCCGATTCCCGGAACAATCCCTATCAAGGCTAAGATAAAGCGTCTACTACTCCACCGGATCATCCAATCCGTTTGCAAGGCCTAACCTAGCAGATATTACGCAAACTCTTAAGAAAAGAGCAAACTATAACAGATTAGATCTACTAAACACAAAATAAGCAGGGTGTTGCCTCTGCGCGACTAATTCTATGCGACAAGAACTAGCACAAGATTGAAACATGACAGCACAGAGACAATGTGATATTCGTAGATGATAAGCAACGAAGCATAACAAATCTACTAAAATCATGCTACGAACATCGGGATAACTAGCATTACTCGCCATAAAAAACGCTTCAGTACGAGTAATACCAAGGTAAAAGCAAGAACTACGCTGCCCTGATCGCAAGAAGCGATCAGGGCAGCATGGCGCTTACTTGGATGAAACCCTAGGATTAGGGGTGGCGATACGCCGAGAGTTGTTGTGTTGCGAGACGTGATGACGCTCTCCTTTACGAATAACAAAGGATACATATTTATAGTCCGGAGACTTGGGAAACAATCTAAACTAATCTTATCCCGATTGGACTCTATCTCTAATCTTGAACTAAATCTAAAGATACATGGCCAATGTGGCCCATATGCTCACGCAGGAGCCGATTCACAAGCCTTCCTCACTTTCTGCTTTAAGCCCATCTTGCTTTTGGCCCATAAATTAATCCTGTTAATTTATGGCGATAACACATGCCCCCCTGGTTTTGGCAATGATAATTCCAAAACCAATCCGTCGCTTCATCTTCCCGTTAATGTTCAATAATCATACTGCAACCACCAAGGAAGACGCAACGTCTCTGCAACTGGCTCCTCGTAGAACGTGAAACTGCCGATCCGTCTTCTACCTCTTCACTATTTAACCTCACTCCGCATCGGCTCTTCTTCACAACAAAACTCCTTTTTCCTCCCAAAGCCAGTAGCACAAAAACCACCCCAATCCTCCAGCGGCCATGGCCATCTCTTCTTCCTCCGGCTCCAACTCCTTCGGAGACTCTTCTTCTACTTCCTCTTCCCCTTCTTCCCCCCTTCCTGCTTCTTCCGTCGACTCCATCCCGGAGAGTCGGGAGCCGACGCCAGAGTGGGACCCAATAGCAACCTATGAGGCGCTGGCTCCTCTGCACTGGGATGCAGAGGAGTTCGACTTCGGGGTCGCCTCCGAGGAGGATGAACCCGAAACTGAAGGAGAAGACCTCCGGCTCCTGTTCCAAGAGGAGTCGGAGAAGGGCGAGGAAGAAGACCCCTCTTCGGACGGAGTCGACTCTTCCTCGGAAGAGGAGATCGACTCCCCCTCCGATGACGACGAGCCGATGGGCGGAAAGCCCTTCCGGTTCCTCGGGTCCTCCGAGGAGGACAGCGAGGAGGAGAACAGCGGCGACGGCGACGGCTGGAGCGACTCCGGGTCTGAAGGCGGCAGCAGCGACTTCAGCAGCGACAATAACAACGACAACGGCAGCGACGACGACGACAGCGGGGATGTGCCGGCCCGAAGCCCCAAGCGTCGTAGGTACTAGGTACCTACGAACAATAGTAGTAGTATCGTAGGAGTAGGATCACAAAGCCGAAGGATTGATTCCTTTGTAAAATCGGCTTCCCTTGTAATAAACTTTCTTTTAATGAAATCGAGTTTCCCCAATTTCGTGTGTCTTCATTTACCTTCCAAAAAGCCAATGGCAACGCATCAGGCTTCCATAAATATCCAAGAGCCGACGGAATTCAAACTAGAAGCAACCCGCAGAAGAATAACACTTCCAGCCTGAACCGAACTCGACGAACTCTCGGATCCGAGCGCAATTCAAAAACCAAGCTCTACAAATTCGAGCAAAGAACTCTCCAAGTAGCCGGGATCCGAATCAGAACCCACAACAACCAAACCTTAAGTCAATAGATCTGAACCATGGCGGATTCTGCAGCTCTGACGACAAGCTCTGATGATGCGGCAACCCATGGCCTGAAGGTAATATTTGGCCTAAACCTTTAATTTTCTTCAGCTTACCAAGTCTCTGAAACTGAAACTCCGAAACATGACACCATACGCATATTTCTGAATTTCTGAACTTCAGGTGTCAGACATCCTCTTGCCGCATCCTTCCAATCCAAAATCTTTCCGTCTTGGCCCACAAACCCATGAAAACCCCATAGATTTGATCTCTTGTGAAGCAAATAGGATTCCTTTTATGAGTCAAAACATCAATTTGAACCTCTGGGCCAACTGCTTAAGAGCCTGGCCTAATCCACCTGAAAGCTGGATTACATGGTACAGCAGAGTGGCAAAGGCTCACATGCCCTTATGGCAGGATTTGAACATAGCCGATGCACTTAGTTTATCATTATCACCTCTTGACAAAGATGAAAATCTTCTAAAAACCATCGGCTATTTCTGGTCTAATGCTCTGAATTGTTTCCTCTTTGGTCATGGACCCATGACCCCTACTCTGCTGGATGTTACCATGATTACTGGACTAGACATTAGCTCTCCCAATCCTGCAGCTCACAAAATGGCAGAAGTCCTCTTCAAACTTTCTTCCAAAGTTAACTGCACAAACTGGGGTACTTACATGAATCAGCACATGAAAACAAAAGGTCCAGTGACTGAGAAGGAACACACAGCCTTCTTAAATCTTTGGCTAGAGCACTTCATCTTCTGTGGCCCTTCCCTAGCTCCAACTAAGAACTATCTCCCCTTGGCCTACCATCTGGCCCATGGCAATCACATCGGCCTAGGCAAACTTTTTCTTGGAAAAACCTACAGATATCTCCATTTGATGACGTCTAACTTGCTCAACAAAAAGAAATTGAGAACTGGAGGCCCTTGGTGGTTCATTCAGTTGTGGGCACAACTGTACTTCCAGCATCATATTCCCAACTTCCAAGGCCTGACCAAGAACTCTTTCCCCGATGAAAGTGGCAACCCAATCAGATGTACTAGTTACGGCCAAGCTTTGTTCAGTCTCCCTGGCAGTAAACTAAATTCGGCAGATGCAGCAAACTGGTTTAGAGTCTTCTACAAGGGACTAAACAATCCTCTCTACTTCCCATTTACTGAATCTGAATCCTTTGAGAACCCAACTACCTTCAGATTAGATAACTTTGCCGATGACGATAGCACTCGGCATCTATATTCTTTGATGATCCGACCCGGATTCCTTCCTGTTGGCATCAGCACTTCTAATAGGATTATCAAGCCAGGTTATGAATCTTACCAGCCAGTCATAGCAGCTCGGCAATTTGGCCAAGGACAGGTCCCTCCCCACTTCCATATTCACCACTTGGTGGAGAGCAGAGCTGATCTGCCTGATGGTCTCACCAGCTCGAGATGCTACAGCATGTTTGACAATCTCCACATTCCAATATCAGCCGATCTGTCCTTCACCTCTTCATCAATCGACTTTGATACCTGGTGGAACATCTGGAAAACCCATGTCTTCAGAAAAGCACTAGGCCCTCGACTGCAGCAAATCGATCCTGAATATGTAATCCCCGAGGAAGAGGTACTGAATTTACGCATTCATCCTTCTACGTCCTCCATCCTTTGCATCTGTCTAATTCTAACTCACCCTGTTTGCAGCAACAAGATGGTCCAGAACCTATGACCAGCACTGGGGAACCATTCCACTTTCTTCCAACTGCTCCTGATATACTCTTTTGCAAAAGATCACCACCAATGAAGAAAGTGATAATGACTGTTCAGCCAGACTTACTTCAGTCGGCTTCCAAGCGAAGACATACTTTTGCAAGTGTTGCCCCCCCGAGTCTTGACCAAGAAAAGGAAGATGATCACGAGGCGTGTCATCAAGAAACCAGTACCATCTTCTCCGAATCCATCAGAATCCAACACCAACCAGGTAACTCATCATTTAAGAACTTTTTTTATTTCATACATATGTACCCTGGTTGACTATAATTCCAGCTTCAGGATGCAGCTGAAGAAATCCCCAACGCAGAAAGCCAAGTACAACATGGGATGACTACTACTCCTGATACATTGGTGGAGACAAACGAAGAACAAGCCGATGCAGCAGATGTTCTTGGTATCAACACCAGCTCTAACAGGACAGTTGCTCTTGAACCATCCAACACCTCATCTTCAGAACAGGTAACATTCCAAAACCAATTCTGAACCAGCCGATAGCTTCATAAATGCAAGTCGTTCTAACTCCAGATATGTCCATAGAGCTTTGACATTTTAGGTTTGCTTTCCTTTGACCCCGCATCGATGGGTCTGACTGTCCCTGGAGCAGAAACACCTTCCTTATAGCAATTGGCTAACTTGGCACATTAGCTTCAAGTCATCAAATACCTCCTATCTGCTCCGATCACTGCTCTGGTTGACGATTCCAGCAGAATAAAGAACATCTTCGAGCAAATAGAATCCCAACTTCCAGAGCCATTGCAAATCAAGCTCTAGTCAGCGAGCAACCTTCCATTCTTTCGGATAGAAGTCAGTAAAGCACAACAAAGGATGGAAGCACGTCGCTCTCAAGCTTCTCTGAAGGCTGACATTACCCAAAAGTGCAAGACCCTCAACCAGAAGAAGGCAACTCTAGATATCAAAACTGACGTATCTGCCAACATGAATCGACTCGGCCTCCTGAAGAAAGAACTGGCGGAACTCGAAGAAAAGGTCCGCACCACCAAAGAACTCATCCAGGCCGAGGAAACCTCCATTGCAAACTCCAAACAAGAAACCCAGGAAATAGCCGAGCAGATACAAGCAGAGTTTGCAGAAATCAGCACCTTGAGTCGGCAATAGTTACAGGCGATGACAAGGATGACGAAGCGATTGTAGCACGAGCAGACACCGTCCGAACTGAAGCCATCCATGCCATAGAAGAATTCCTGAACCAGTAGATCAGCTCAAGAGACAATTAGTACTGTGTATTGACCTGACACTTGTAACTGTTCTAAAAACATCTTAAGTCGATGGTTACACATCGGTTGTTCGCTTTTCATATAGCCAACTCAAAGTGTTGGCCTGTCATGATTTTCTTTTTTTTCTTTTTTTTTACTGGCCAACTCAACGTGTTGGCCTTTCATGACTCTTTTTTTTTTTGCGCGGCCAACTCAACGTGTTGGCCTGTGATGATATAGCCAGATGGATATCATCGGCTCTTATTACTCGCCTTCCCACATGCTCGGGAAATACTTCTTGAGATGCTGACCATTGACAGCAACAGAAAACTTGGCGCCGTCCAATTCCTCGAGCATGTATGTGTTCCAAGGTAAAACCTGATCAACCTTGTACGGCCCGTGCCAAGTTGGAGACCATTTACCAAACTTTTTGTCTTTAGTTCCCAATGGAAATACCGCCTCCCAAACCAAATCTCCTACTCGGAAATCCTTAGGCTTGACCTTCTTGTTGTATGCACGGGCAACTTTAGCCTTGTTTTCCTTGATCTTTTCCAGTGACCAAAGTCTTAGCTCTGTCAGGTCCTCCACATTATCGTTCATCAAGGCTGCAAACTGTTCAGCAGATAGATCATTCTGAAACTCAACACGCCTTGATCCAGCCGTGATCTCCCATGGTAGCACAGCGTCCTAGCCGTAGACTAGATGGTACGGCGACGTCTTGGTGGACCCATGACACGAAATACGATATGCCCACAAAGCTTCTGATAACACCTCATGTCAGCGCCTAGGATATTCATCGATCTTTCTCTTTATGAGCTTGATAAGGCTCTGGTTGGATGCTTCAGCCTGTCCATTAGCTTGGGCATAATATGGAGATGAACTGATCAGCTTAATCCCCATGTCAACGGCAAACTTTCTAAACTCCTCTGATATAAAGACCGATCCTCCATCGGTCGTAATGGTCTGAGGGATCCCAAATCTGTGGATGATGTGTTCTTTGACAAAGCTGATCACATCTCTCGATGCTACTGACCTCATGGGTACTGCCTCTACCCACTTTGTGAAATAATCTGTGGCAGCTAAGACCCATTGGTGACCCTTGCTAGACGACGGGTTGATCTATCCAATCATGTCCATGCCCCATCCTCTGAATGGCCAGGGTTTGATGATAGGATTCATCACTGATGCTGGCACTATCTGAATTTTGCCAAACCTCTGACATGCTTGACATCCCTTGTAATATTTGAAACAATCTTCAAGCATAGTGGGCCAGTAATAACCCGATCGCCTAATCAGCCATTTCATCTTATGAGCCGATTGGTGAGTACCGCAGGCTCCTTCATGAACCTCATGCAAGAGCCGATTTGACTCTGAAGGTCCCAGACATTTGAGCAGTAGTCCTTCCAAGGTCCTGTAGAACATGTCATCCCCTATCAGAACGTACTTCATGGCCTTGAGTCTTATCCTTCTGGGTGCCCCCAAGCCGAATCCTTCAAGTAATTGAAGATATCGGCTCTCCAGTCTCCGGGTTCTAGAAACTGAACCTCCACATCGACTCCATCGGCTGTTTCCTTGTAGCCAGAAGCCATCTGTGCCAAATCGTTGGCTTCATTATTCAGAGTCCTGTGTATCCAGTGGAAATTGATGTACCTAAATTGTGACATCAACTCACGGAATTGCATCCATATTGGGAAAAGAGCCTCGCTCTCACATCTATATTCCTCCGTGAGCTGAGAAATCACCAACTTTGAATCCCCAAAAATTTCCACTGCTTCTGCCCCAGCTTCGATTAGCAATTCTATCCCTTTGTGAACGGCTTCATACTCCACCAAATTATTGGTGCATGGGGCAGTCATTCTGATGGAAAAGGAGTAAGTCGCCCCACGAGGCGACACCAGCAGAATTCCCACACCGCACCCATCATCACAAGCCGATCCGTCAAAGAACATAGCCCAAGCACGAATAAATAATGCAGCAATATCGGTGCTGATCCTGTCTGCAACAAGATCCTCCAGTGCTTGTCCTTTGACTGCTTTTGCAGGCTGATACCGGATATCGAACTCCGACAACGCAAACATCCATTTTCCAAGTCGGCCTTTCAAGACAGGAGCCGACAGCATGTGCTTTATGACATTCGATTTGCATATGACAATTGTTTCCGCCGAGAGCAAAATATGACGAAGCTTTGTACATGTAAAGTATAAGCAAAGGCAAAGCTTCTCGATTTCAGGATACCTTGTCTCGGTGTCTAACATGCGTCTGCTGAGGTAGAAAACCACCCTCTCTTGGCCATCATGCTTCTTGACTAGCACCGAAGCAATGGAAGTGTCACCCACAGATAGGTACACATAGAACGGCCTATCTTGCTGAGGAGGAACCAACACTGGAGGCTTTGACAAATATTCCTTTATTTCATCGAAAGCTTGTTGTTGTTCTGCCCCCCAGCGAAATTCATCATCGGATTTGATCTTCACTAAACCCATAAACGGCTCAATGCGTCCAGACAGATTAGAAATAAATCGCCTGACAAAGTTAATTTTACCTAAGAGTTTCTGTAACTCCTTCTTTGTAGTAGGTGGCTTCATTGTCTTCACAGCTTCTTGACTCTTTAGACCGATCTCAATTCCCCATTCATGCACCAAGAATCCAAGGAACTGACCGGCCGTCACACCGAAAGCGCACTTCTTTGGGTTCATTTTGAGCCCAAACCTCCGTGTCCGCTCTAAAACTTGACGCAGATCTTCTAGATGCCCCCCAGCCGATTTGGACTTGACCACAACATCATCAATATAGATCTCTACCAATTTGCCGATGAGATCATGAAAAATATAATTCATGGCACGTTGGTACGTTGCACCGGCATTTTTCAGTCCAAAGGTCATAACCAAGTACTCGAACAAGCCGACTGCGCCTGGTACTCTGAACGCAGTCTTGTTCACGTCTTCTGGGGCCATGAAGATCTGGTTGTAACCAGCATTGCCATCCATAAAGCTCATCATTTTGTGGCCAGCAGCTGCGTTGATCAGTGTTTCTGCAACAGGCATCGAATATTCGTCCTTTGGTGTTGCTCTGTTGAGATCTCTAAAATCGACGCAAACACGCAATCGGCCATCCTTCTTTTGTACCGGTACTACGCTAGAGATCCATTCTGCATACCGGCACGGCCTGATGAACCCAGCATCCAGCATCTTCTCCACCTCTTTCTTAACTTCTTCTAGGACTTCGTGCTTCATCTGACGTGCTCGTTGCTGAAACGGCCGAAACCCTTTCTTGAGCGGGAGCCGATGCTCGACTATGCTTCTATCCAGTCCGGGCATCTCGGTGTAGTCCCATGCAAAGCAATCCCGGTATTCCTTCAGTAACGCAATCATCTCCTCTCGCAAAGCCGGATCCAACTTCTTGCTGATAAATGTCGGCCGTGGCTTATCCCCAGGACCGATGTCAACCTCTTCCAAGTCATCAACTGACGTGAACCCGTATCCGAATTTGCCGTCGTCTGAAAAATCAGCTGCGAATGCAAGCGAGTCTTCGTTATCCATAAGATCAGCGGCAAACACAGGGAGATGACAAGAAAAATTATTTAGCCAACCGCACGGGCTGGCCGCTCCCATAATTCTATCATCATTCGAAACCAAATAGTCGATAAGTAGCCAACTGCCAGAGCAGGCCATCGTGTGTACATGATGTAACAATTCCGAACCTAAACAGAATTTTTCTATTTTTTGGGGCCGATCGCTGGGACCGGCCTCTCTATTTCTATTACACCCCGTGGCATGCCAGGATGCATCTATTCTGTGAGGCCAGTGGATAAGACCAGCCTCAGTCCGTTTTTTGTCGCCTCGATCCGATCACAGTCTTCCAGGGCGATCCCTGAGATCGGCTCTTGTCCTTCCGTATCCCAGGCGTTCATATTTGTGAGCGAGACCTCGCTGGAATCGTCTGCAGGGACCACTTCTACTTCATCGCCATCCCATTGGACGAGGTATTGATGCATTGTGGAAGGGATACAACAGTTGGCATGAATCCAGTCCCTCCCAAGCAGCACTGTGTATGTACTCTTGCTGTTAACGATGAAGAACGAAGTCGGGATCGTCTTGCGGCCCACTGTCAGTTCCACGTTAAGAACCCCCATCGCCTCTGATGGCTGTCCATTAAAGTCATTAAGCATCACATTAGTCTTGATCAGATCAGCAGAAGAACGACCCAATCGGCGCAGCACAGAGTATGGCATCAGGTTGACTGCGGCACCAGTGTCGACCAACATCCTGTTCACAGGCTTGCCATTGATGAAGCCCTTGAGGTATAACCCCTTCAGGTGCTTGTAGCTCTTCTCCTTGGGCTTCTCGAAAATGATTAGCCGTGGGCCGAGATCTAGCTGCGCGATAGCCAATTCCTCTGGTTGGGGTGCTCGAAACTCCGACGGGAGTACGAACACCATGTTCACATCAGCCGATGGCTTGTCATCGGCTTTTGTCTGCTTGGGGCGCCACTCTTTTCTCGGAGGGCGCCTCTCCTCCCTTCGCGGTCGCCTGACTTGCTCCGCGAGATCCGGACGCGCCTTCCTCAGCACGTCGAGGTACTTTGCTTCTGCCTCTTCCAGACTGCGCAAGCGCTGCACTCTGCGCTTCTGCGAGCGATTAAGCCCGTCAGGACACCACCGTGGATGATGGTACCTGTCTTCTTCTTCTTGCTCGGAATCACCCCTGGCCGGCCTCCTCACACGGTCATCCTGACGTGTTCTGGGCCCTAAGGGCCGGAACACCGATGTTTCATCCTGCTGGTGTCCTCGAGGCCTGCACTCCAAGCAATCATCTATAGTAGGCAATCGGCTCATACCGGAATTCCAGCAATACCTGAAGAACGGGCAGTGCCAGTGGTCGCGTATAGCCTGGCGTCTCCCCAGTGTCCTCCCTGTGCGATGCTCGTACTCGTCTTCCTCCGATTCGTATCGGCGGCGCAACTTGTACTGGTACTGGTACTTTTCCAGAAGCCGATTAGAAGCTGGAAGCTGATTGCGGACGTGACGCACCTGCTCTTCAATCACATGCTGTTGTTCCAACTTGCGTTCATTCTGCGGCCGTTTGCCAAAAGCAGCCTCTCTCCTCTGCTTGTCATGGCGGCGCATGGGTCCCACCATGTTGATCTGGAATGCCAGATCCTGGCCCTCGGATCTAAAGTCTGACAGCTCCACCACGTTAGCTTGTGGGAAGGGCTTTGTGTCCACCTTCATAGTGTGTTGAGCCAGGATTAATCGGCCTTGCTCGATAGCCGATTGGATCTGATGACGCAGCTGCTTGCATTCACCCGTGGCATGAGTAAACGAGTGGTGCCACTTGCAGTATAGCCTTCCCTGCAGCTCTTGTGCCGTCGGTAGCTTGCGATTTTCTGGGAGCTTCAGCTGTTTTTCTTTGAGGAGCAAGTCGAATATTTGCTCTGCTTTGGTCACGTCGAAGTCGAAGCCCTTCACAAGCCCCTGCTGCTTGATCCACTTGCACGGGACAGGATTTGCCCCCCGAGTCCACTCTACCACGGCCACTTTTGCTCTTCACCAGAGTCATCAGATTCTTCTGCCTGGGCCATGTTTACATGGCGCTTGAACTTGTCCTGGTACAGCTCAGGATGATAATGCTCGTATGCCGTAAGCTTCTGTACCAGGTGCGCCAGAGATGTGAACTCCAACTGGAAAGCCGCATCCTTGATCGGCTTAGCAAGCCCGAGGACAGCCAGATCGACTGCTTCCTTCTCTGTGATGCGCGACGAGTAGCATCGGTTCTTGACTTCTCTGAAGCGCTGTATATACTCCGACACAGACTCTCCTCGCCTTTGCCTGACCTGGGCGAGGTCGGCAATTCCAGCTTCAGCAGCCTCCGAATGGTACTGGGTGTGGAATTGATCTTCAAGCTGCCTCCAAGTCCAAATCGAATCCGGAGCCAGTGATGCATACCATCCAAAAGCTGGACCTGTAAGGGACTGGCCGAAGAACCGAACCCTCAGATGATCGGATACTGAGATCATCCCAAGCTGTGTTAAGTATCGGCTCACATGCTCTATGGAGCTGGCTCCTTCTGACCCGTTGAACTTAGTGAATTCAGGAAGCCGATACTTGGGCGGCAACGGGATCAAGTCATAATCACTTGGGTACGGCTTGGAATAGCCGACCGCTCTCCTCTTGGGCAGGATACCAAACTGATCTCTCAGTATTGCACTGACCTACTCCACACTAAGAACTCCTGGGGCCGATGGCTCAGCACTCGGCCCAGTAGCGTACTTTGCCAGCCATGCTTGTTTCTCTGCGTCTACTCCGGAAGCTCCTGGGCTGACCACCTGCGTCGAGCGTGTTGGGCTGACGCTGTCAGGGATGTAGGCTCACGTGTAACCGTGCTGGATCTCCTTGGGTGGCTCGGTGAGGATTTGGCCTTCTCCAGGATCGCCGCCGATCTTATAGACGACGTAGATCGGCGAATTTTGTGGTCTTGGGGCCACAAACGAGAACGGCAGCACCGGTCTAGAATGCAGCGTAGCTTCCTCTGTGTGACTCCCCAGGGTTAGCCCCGATGGAGAGTACTGGTTCTTGATTATCTCCTGAATGACGCGGTGCGCCATACGCTCGAGCTCGTTCATCAGGCTCTGAGAATGCCGATGAAGCGAATGGGCCACCATGTAGTTCATCTCCTGACGCAAGGCCCTGGTGCGCTCCTCTGATGGTATAGACAGGTCCACGTTGTCGAGAGCGCCTT
Organism: Panicum virgatum; assembly: GCF_016808335.1. NCBI lineage: Eukaryota > Viridiplantae > Streptophyta > Magnoliopsida > Poales > Poaceae > Panicum > Panicum virgatum. The sequence continues at coordinate 1,308,852 of NC_053141.1, read as the reverse complement.
CAGGGGAGAATCCCTTCCATCTGATGCCATGGTTGCGAGTCCTCTCAAAAAGAGCTTTGATCTCGCCATACTTCTTCTTGTGTTCAGGAGAGAGCTCTTCATACGTGACGGGCTTAGGAGCAGGTTCTTGATCTTGAGCTCCGGTCATTGTTGTAGTGGACGTTGTTGCCGAGAAGGGTGGTCCCACCGAGCGTGCCAGAATGTGTTGTCGGTCGAAACCCACCGGCGAGCAGCGATGGGCAACACGAAGAGCCGGGAGGTTGCTGGTGCGCTGGCAGGCACTGCTCCCTCGTCGACGGCCCGCAATTCCGTCACGCGCCCGGAGAATGTGTGAAAGCCGGGCGTGCCACCTGACCTATACCCGATCAGGAGGGTGCAGACGTGCTCCAAACAGTTTCCTGCATACAAAGACACGTGTAAACATAAGTCCGAGCCGTGGTCGGCTCCCCGGGACGACTCTTGCATCGGCTTTAAAGAGCCGATCGAGTCCCGGTGTCAGATTGGATCTGTAACTATCCAGATGTCGATGAATAAAGCGAATAACTGTAAAGCTGATTCAATTAAATCTAGGTAATATAATCCACAATGGTAAAAGCTTCACGGCTAGATCGGAACATCCTACACGTGATTAGGCCTAATGAACGTAACAGACAACTGCACCAAAACCCAAAACAGAGGCCTAAGAACTAGCAAGAGCCGATTCCCGGAACAATTCCTATCAAGGCTAAGATAAAGTGTCTACTACTCCACCGGATCATCTAATCCGTTTGTAAGGCCTAACCTAGCAGATATTACGCAAACTCTTAAGAAAAGAGCAAACCATAACAGATTAGATCTACTAAACACAAAAGAAGCAGGGTGTTGCCTCTGCGCGACTAATTCTATGCGACAAGAAATAGCACAAGATTGAAACGTGACAGCACAGAGACAACGTGATATTCGTAGATGATAAGCAACGAAGCATAACAAATCTACTAAAAGCCATGCTACGAACATCGGGATAACTAGCATTACTCGCCATCAAAAACGCTTCAGTACGAGTAATACCAAGGTAAAAGCAAGAACTACGCTGCCCTGATCGCAAGAAGCGATCAGGGCAGCATTGCGCTTACTTGGATGAAATCCTAGGATTAGGGGTGGCGATACGCCGAGAGTTGTTGTGTTGCGAGACGTGATGACGCTCTCCTTTACGAATAACAAAGGATACATATTTATAGTCCGGAGACTTGGGAAACAATCTAAACTAATCTTATCCCGATTGGACTCTATCTCTAATCTTGAACTAAATCTAAAGATACATGGCCAATGTGGCCCATATGCTCAGACAGGAGCCGATTCACAAGCCTTCCTCACTTTCTGCTTTAAGCTCATCTTGCTTTCGGCCCATAAATTAATCCTGTTAATTTATGGCGATAACAGCTTGTGGTTTCAAACCAATAAATATGATGAACAGTGACAAATATTACAAGATAGCAGTCACGCTTAACATGATATATATATAGAACTTATTTCCAATATTAATTTAATTAATACTTAATTCAATACACTTATGAGTTAAAATCTAATTAATTTTTTAAATCACGTGCGTGTCGCACGTGGCCAGTGATACTTAATTGGTATCATAAATGTTATTATCTTGTCATATAAATTTGGTCAAATTTGAAAAACTTTGACTCTCCAAGATTTTCGGAATGACTTATAATTTGGAACGGAGGGAGTACCTTCTGTTATAAGCCGTTGAAAATTGCTGGTAGTTAGGACTCAAGTATACTACTTTTTACCTTCAAGGAGTACCTTCTGTTATAAGCCGTTGAAAATTGCTGGTAGTTAGGACTCAAGTATACTACTTTTTACCTTCAAGTGTTGTCTGTTTTTGGCAATTCTTTCCTAAGTTTTTTTCGCGAGCCTGAACAACTACTTTACGAATCACCGACCTTGCATGCTAAACCTTCTCTTGGTCACAGTGCAGAAGCAAGTTTAATTTGAACATCATCCATCTAGATCATTTTTAATCCATTGCAGGAAGAAGCACATGGAATGAGTCTATTCCTGTCAACTTCATGGTTGGGGTCTTCCCGGCCAACCATTATTTTGCATCCGTCTAAATGGTCTAAATGGTTCCACAAGAAAGGCTCCTGTCTTGCTTGCCAACAAGACTGAAACATCTTTTGGACACGCTGTCAACGGCAGCTAGCTTTTGAACGCTTCAAAGCCAGGCAGGCGGCCTCGTCGTCGACGACTCGTCAGTCGGTCGCCGCCGCCACGGCTGCCGCCGAAAGCCATGGCTGTGTCGTGGGGTCTCCCCATCCCCATCTCCCGTCCTCCTTCCTCGTCGGCAAGCCAACACTTGAAATTGAAATCCAGTACTCGACAGGACCTGTGGCCTGTGGTGGCCATTTTTCATTTTTCTGACTCGTATCTTCTTTCTCTCCTCACCTTGACAGCTCAGGTGGTGTGAGCTGACGTGGGAGACCACACAGAGTTGTCGATCGATCTAAGGCGTTCGTTTGGATCACCTAAAATGAAATTTTACTGACTCGACTAATTTTAGATAAGTAAACTAGTTATTATGTATTTGGATCTATAGACTAAATTTTAAACGGGACATATAGGATATAGGTTGGTTTAGTCCAAATTAGGGTGTGTTTAGATGAAACGCAAAAAAAATTTGCGACGGAATCTTACTAATTTGAAGTACTAAATGAAGTCTATTTACAAAAAAATTTGCACAGATGGGTTGTAAATCGCGTGACGAATTTAATGATGCTAATTAATCCATGATTAATTAATAATTAGCTAATGGTTACTGTAGCATCACTGTTGCAAATTATGGATTAAGTAGGCTCATTAGATTCGTCTCGCGATTTACAGCCTATCCATGCAAAAAGTTTTGTAAATAAACTTCATTTATTACTCTATATATGTGTCGAAACATTCGATGTGACTTTTTTTTCGTTTACGGGATTTATGGAGTGGAACTAAACAGGACCTTATATGACTTTTAAGGACTACTGAACTAAATTTTAGTTAGGATGAAACTAAACTTTAGTTTACATTTTAGTCCACCTGTTTAGGTCAACTAATAATCTAAACTTAAACTTTAGTTTTGAATTTAGTCCATAGATTAAAATAGAGTCTAAGTTTAACTAACTAGACACACAAATTTCTTTTATTGCAAATTACATGCAAAGATGATCGACTGGTTTAGAGAGAGAAAAAAGATGATCGACGAGCTCATAATAACTGACCCGACTGCCCATTAGATAACCACTCGCATCTCTTCCTTTAGTCACAACAGAATGGAAAATTGCACCTATTAAAAAAAGGCAACGTATCTAGTGCAAACCAAGGACCTCGTGCAAACCCGTGCAAACCTACTAAACAAAGTTTCAAAAAATTCTAAAAAAAAATCATGAATGTGCTTCTCAGCTTACCTCATCTATATATAAAATTTCATGGTCAAATTCGTCTTACTCTAGAAGTTACAAAAAAGACAAATTTTCTGACAACAATAATGGTTCAAATGCATCTCAAATTTGTCTTTTTTGTAACTTCTAGAGTAAGACGAATTTGACCATGAAATTTTATATATAGATGATGTAATCTTAGAAGCACATTCATGATTTTTTTCAGAATTTTTTGAAACTTTGTTTAGTAGGTTTGCACGAGTTTGCACGAAGTCCTTGGTTTGCACTAGATATGTTCCCTTAAAAAAAAGAATAGCAAATTGCAGCATAGTCTCTTGGACATTCCCATCATCATCTATCTCTTAACAACTTTTCAAAAAAAAATCTCTCTCTTAACAACGACACATGTATGTAATCCCAAACCGCGTGAGATTTTCATTTTTTTTGTTGCTTTTGTCCATCCATTTAATTCCTTCCCTCCCTGCCTGATTGCTTGTCGTCGTCTTCGCATGGTTGCCCAGTCAATCGCGACCGAATGAATCGAATCCCCACCTCCTCCCCCAACCCAACCCAGGCCAAGTCTCCTCCCCTTCCACCATCCCCTTCCTCTCCCCCAGGTCGTCTCCTCCTCAGCCGCATCCACCCCTCCCACTACTCCCCCTCCGAGTCCCCACCCCTGACGCGGCGTTTTCTTCCTCTGGCCCCGCCGCCGCCGCCCCGCCGCGCCATTTCGTCCAGGTAGTTCCCGTGCCCTCCCTGCCGCCGCCACTGATCCATCGATTCGTCGAGAAAGGAGCCGTCTTTTCCTCGTTCCTGATGCGCGATTCTAGCTCGGCTCCGTCTGGTGGCTTGCGCGCGCGCTAATCTTGGGCGGATACTGACTGTGGCCTGCCAATTTGCAGTTCTTGATCCGTGATCCGGCGGCGTTAGGTGGTGCTGCCTTTGACGAGGGCGGGCGGGCGGCGCGGCTGATCCGGCGGCGTTGATGAATTCGCGCCGGTCCAGGTCAGTCAAGCTCGTGTCGGCGCGCGCCAACCGGCCCCTCGAGGTGGGCATCGCCGAGGAGGAGGAGGACCCCCGGATGAGCTCCTCCGCCGACAACACCGTCTACTGCTGCATCGCCAGGGGCCACAAGGTCATCTACTGCTACAACAGCAAGGACGGCGACCCGCAGATGGAGGCCACCGCCGCGCTCTGCCTCGAGAACTCGCCCGCGCACCACCGGCATTACATCCACACCTCGGGCTCCAGGAGCTACGCCTACCTGATGGCCGACGCCCACACCTTCTTCGCCATCATCGACCCCAGCGTCGGGAACGCCGGCGCCCTGCAGTTCCTGGAGCGCGTGCGGGACGTGTTCAGGAAGAACGCCAGCAGGAACGGGTTCCATGACTCGCTGGTGCCGGCGGTGCAGAGGCTGGTGGCGTCGCTGGAGAAGATGCCCCACGCCACCTTCGTCCTTGAGGAGAGCGCGGAGAGGGGAGGGGCGAATGAGAGCTCCGGCTGCACGTCGTCGAAGGTGCCTCTGCTGGGGAAAAGTGGGAGCAGGAAGGAGAAGAAGAAATCCAAGGATAGGTTGGCGTCGGCAGGGGACGGCGAGGATGAGCATCATGGGACTAGGGGGGTGAGGATAGATGTGTCGGCAGAGGAAGTCAGCGGCATGTCGCTGGAGCGGAGCTCAAGCCAGTCCAGGCTGCGACGGCAGCAGCCCTCGCGGTCCTTGTGGATGCGCCATGTGAAGATCATCATCATCGTCGACGCCGTCATCTGCCTGGTGTTGTTTGCTGCCTGGCTGGCCGTGTGCAAGGGCTTCCAGTGTGTTTCAGGGTGATGAAGCAGAATCCTTGCATCGATTGTGTACAGTTTTTGAGGTGGCTCTGAATTTGGTGAGGTTTGACGCCTTCCTTATTGGCGGTGAAATGTTGATATACTAGAGATCATGTGGTCAAAAAAGGCGGTGAACATTCTGGCGGGCGGATGCTACAATTACCAAGTAACAGTATGTTGATGATCAGATCATGGAAATAGGAGGCTTGAAGTCTTGAACATGTACATATGCTTCATCCCTGTACATGAGAATTAAGTAGGATTTCTTCTTCTTCTAGATATCGGGTCCCCGCGTGTGTGATATATGATTCCTTTGATAATAATAGATGTGCAGATGATGATATGATATATACCTTGCTTACAGTATATGAGTCAATAGACCTGTCTTTTCATTGCCCTTGGAGGCCTTCTGTTGATTTATGCTCTCATGGAAACATGAAGAGCTTTTGCGAAGCTGTGTGGTGCTGAACTTGTGAACGCCTCGTACGAAAAGAATGTTGGTCGCCAGATGCTGCTGCTTCTCTGGACTTGGTTATTTGTACAGCTGTTGAGATTTACAGTAGATGCATCAAATACGGTACCTGCTCCCTTCACATGCAGGCAGGTACCTATCTGAATGTAGTAATCCACTCCCCTCCCCTCCGATCCAGCAGCATCTGAAGCATCCAATGTGAGTGCAGGAGAGTGCAGTATCTTCAGGTTCAGTGTTTCCCTGAAACTGGAACTGGAGTGCCAGCGTTGGTTCTTCTGATTTCGTGTCCGTTTATGCAGAAACTTACCTGCGAAATATGAGCCTGGAAGGAGCTGTGATGATCAGAGTTCTGGACTGAAACTTTTGCATTCCGTCTCATATTCAGTTCAGAGGAGAAATGATTGTTCGGTTCCGCAACTGCCGACAAGCGCGTGGGATCTGCATGCTTTCAAAATCAGAAGTACCTATATTTTTTTGAAACCATTGAGCTCCATAGATATTAGTACGTATATGTTATTAGTAGACTGAAAATAAAAAAGTAGCATCTGATTTGCTGCAAGTTTTCATTTCATTCTGTGAAAAGCTGAGGCCGGATATTTTCAGCGGGAGGGAGACTTTTCTTCCAAAAATGAAGAAGCTCATGGGCTGTGTCGATCCGAGGAGGCTTTTACATATATACCATTATAAAAGATGGCTCCGACGTCTATACCACTAAAAAATTTGGTGATACCTCTATATCATCGTGTTTTTTTCGTTTTGACGTCTGTACCATTATGGATGGAAGGGATGGTAACGCAGGGTAACGGAGCTAAAAAAAATCCATAATATCCTTTGATGCCTAAAATTTGATTTGCCTTCCATGCCATTCTGTTTGCTTTCAAAGTTTGAGTACACCATCAAATTTTTTTTCCCTCCATGCCACTCGACGCAGAAATGAATATACTTTGCAAAGTTTGAGTACACGGCCAAAATTATTTTACTAAAACAATTAATTTCTTTTTTTGGTGCTTATTAGAAAGGAGGAGACTTTGTTAGGAGTATGCATGATGAAACGTTCATGGCTTTATCATATTATAAATAGCTCCCAAACTTTGTTTGCACTGCCAATGTGTTGGACGACAGTGGTAAAATTCACGAGAAACTTTCACATGCCTATCGAATTAACATCTGCGATACGAAATCTTCTACTTTACAAAACCTTTAGCTAATGAAAAAAAACGGATAAGAGCATTGGCAGGTTCAGCAAAAGAAAGGAGAAGCAGAGACGGTCGGAGCTCGAGCTCATCCAATCGCATCACTAGAGCTCGAGCTCACCTTTGCTGCCAAAATTCGTCGTTGTCAAGCCGTCTCCCACCAATTCCTTGCATCACAGCCTCCCCAGAGATCCATTCGAGACACTCCCGAGTCGAATCCTCCACCAGAGCTCCTAAATCTCGGGTCTTCTTCTTCCTCTGCTCGCCGCAGCGCAGAAAGGGGCGGACACCACCTCCCCGAACTCGAACTGCACGTCGCCGGCGGCGAGCTCGAACGGCGGGAAGGAGGCGGCGTGCTGGTTGGAGTCCGAGGTCGCCGGCGACGCGCCCCAGTTCTCGGACGTCGACGGCGCGCCCTAGCGGGCCCCCGACGCCGGACGCGCGGCGCCCCAGCGCGGGCCCCCGACGCGGGCCCCGACGCTCCTCCACGCGCGGCCGGTAGGCAGGCCCAACGCACGCAGAGGCGCGGCGCCGCGCAGACCCCGCGCACGCGCGCCCCAACGCGCGGGCCACTCTGCGGCGAGGCGATTCCGGAGGGGAGGGGCGGGGCGGCGCCCTGACCGGCGGCGGAGGCGTGAGATGGGGGCGGCGGCGGCCTGGGAGTGGATGTGGTGCCGTGAGATTGACTTGGGAGCACGAGGTTTGATGCAATAGTAAAATGGTTATTTTACTAGATTCGACCCATATGTCAGAATTTTGATCTGTTAATTGGTGGATGAAATTGTATAGATGTTAAAATAAAAAAAATATGATGATATAAAATTATTACTAAACTTTTTTAATAATATGTACGTTGGGGTCATATTTTGTAATGATATACCTATAAAAATCTCCGATTCGAGGGCCCACGAAGAAGCTCGAGCAAAAGCGCATGGGCTGACATGTTTGGACCCATTGTGGTGGGCTCACCGAAAGGCAATGGCCGCCGGCGGCGGCGGAGTCGCGGAAGGGCGGAAGCCGGCGGCGGAGCGGAGCCATCGAGGCCTGCAGGGAGGGATCCCGTCCGGTTCGGCTGCGCCCCCAACACCCCTCCGCTGAGTCTAGGGCCTCCCGCCGCGCCGCCTCGTCCGGCGCCAAAACCCTAAGCGGGTATATTCCCCCAACAGCGAGTCAGTTCATCCCCTTCTTATATCTCGCAGTTACTTGATCCGTGTGGTCCGCGTGTACTAGATTTGTTCTTCACCGGCTCTTGTGTAGTTCCACGGGCTCTTGTCTATATCTGTGTGGTTCGCGTGTAGCGGCGAAGTAACTTCCGCGATTCAAAGTGAAGGCAGTTCCTTTGTTTTTCTACCCTGGGCCATGGCAGTCTCGTAGCATAGAGGTCGAGTAGCTTAACTTCTATAGTTCAGTAGTTCACTGGTTCCAAGTAGCATATCTGCAACACTAGTACTCTTGTTGGCATTAACATTAAGTTCTTGATTGAGGCTTCTAAATTGTTGCCTGCCTGCCTGCCTGCCCTCAAGTATGCTTGCATCTTAAGAAACAGTAGAGCATGTGGTAGGATATAGATTAGTGGGTAACTTGTTCTTCTCATGTACTTCACCTCGTAGTAACATATCCAACGTTTCTATATTTGCCTGTGTTGGCTAAATTCAATTATAGGGATCACTGTATGTCCATTTCTAAAATACATTGTATATCTACTTTGGCTTCAGAGCATTTCTTGCCTCGACACCATCAAGATTGCCATCCAGGCATACTCTGGTTCGCTTTATCTGAGTTCAGTTTGGGGATCCTTGAACTTGATATTATCAGGCACTTTGAACTGAATTCGCCACAATCAGTTCATTTTCCATAAAAATGTGTAGGGTTCAGTGATCACATACTTTTTGTAATTGCTTCTACATTAAGTTTTCATTCTTTTCTCTTGTCAATTCATCATCTTTTCCTGGTGGATGCCTTGGCCCATGAATGTATAGGCACTCTAGTTCTTCTTTTATTGAAGATGGTTTCTGATACTGCTCTTTCTTACGCTTGCAGGTTTAGTGCCCGTCAGAGTTGAATCATAAGGACAGGACTGCAGTGATGGAGGGCTATTTGGCCAGACGGCGCAAGGATAAGCAAGAAGACAGAGCAGAGAGGAGGGCGCTGGTTGACCGCATCATGACGGTGGCTAGAGAGTGTGGTGTAACCGAAGAGAAACCCCAGCTATGGGTTGGTGTGCTGAAGATACTCAAGGATGAAGATGCCATATCCTTCTTTCTTGCTTCCAACCCTGCAGGAAGTAAGGCCCTTATTGAGCACTATGCCGGGGTTGACAACTAGACCCTCTTATCCATGCATTCAAGCTTCATCTAGTGATGTTTGTGTTTTACACTATGTCTGTGATTCAAACTATGTCCCTTATGTCGGTGGTTTGAACAAGTAAATTGTAGTAAGGTTGTCATTTAAATTTAGTAAGTTGTTGGCATTCTATGTTGGCATATGTCGGTTTGGGTAGTGCTGCATGAAGTTGTTTGTGGGACTCATAACTGAGTTGCTGTCATGGTTTCATTCTTGACAGGAGAATGTTCAAGCTCCATCCATGGCCGAGGACAGTGACGAGGACAGTGATGATTCTGAAGACGAGTTCGAGGAGTTTTTAGTAACCAATTACCTTGATGATACTGAAGAAGTTGGTTTCATGTATGGTATGTTTCAGATTGCTATGCATCTTGACAAATACTACAATAGGTCTGAGTGTAGGCAAGTTGGCATTGGTTTGGGTGGTTTGGAATGGGTAGAGAGGAAGCTGGCAAGTAGGAAGGGATGCTACAACATGTTTAGAATGACCCCAACTGTGTTCTATCGGCTTCATGATCTTTTGGTAGAAAAGTATGGACTGAAATCTAGTGCCAAGTCTAGCTCAATTGAGGCTTTAGGAATGTTCCTTTGGATGGTTGGAGCTCAACGATCAGTAAGGCAAGCTGAGGACAGATTTGATAGATCACCAGGCATAGTTCAGAACATGTTTTACAAAGTGTTGAAGTGTGTGCTCAAGCTTGCTGCTGACATCATTAAACCTAAAGACCCACAGTTCAGAACCATGCATTCTAGATTGATGGACCGTAGGTTCTATCCCTTTTTCAAGGACTGTATTGGGGCAATAGGTGGCACTCACATCCCTGTTGTGGTGTCCAAAGAGCTGTTTGTCCAGCACTTGTGTCACAAGAGCATCACTACCCAAAATGTGATGGCATGTTGTGACTTTGACATGATGTTTACATTTGCAATTGCTGGATGGCCTGGTTCAGTACATGACATGAGGGTGTTTGATGATGCAATGACTAAGTACAGCAATGTCTTTCCTCATCCCCCTTCAGGTACACAGCTGAGCTACCTGCTGTTTCATTGTGATTTCTAACTTGAATCACTGGACACTTACAGTTTTTTGCTGCTGTAGGGAAGTACTATCTGGTGAACTCGGGGTACCCAAACCGTCTTGGTTACCTTGCGCCCTACAAGGGGACCAAGTACCATCTTCAAGAGTTTCAAAATGCCGCAGAACTACAAGATAAAGAGGAGGTGTTCAACTATGCACATCCATCCCTTAGAAATGTCATAGAAAGAGCCTTTGGAGTGTTGAAGCAGAAGTGGCGGATATTGAACAACATCCCTAGTACTTATCCGCCTGAAACACAAACACACATTATTGTTGCTTGCATGGCTCTTCATAATTTCATCAGGATGAGTGAGTTACGTGATAGAGACATTGGCCGTTGTGACCGTGATGAGAACTATGTGCCTCCTGAAGCCTCTGAAGACCAGCCTCTGTGCGAGCCAGCACCTAGTAGTTTAGAATGTGAACAGATGAATGCATTTCGTGATACAATTGCGCTCGATATGTTGCTCCGGGTTTGAGAAATGTTTCTGTTTCGGGACATGTATTTGTTGTTGTAATTTTTTAGGACATGTATTGTTTGATAACAGTTTTAATGACCATGTGCATTTGAGTAAACTGATTGATGTGAACATGCAGCAGCATCCATACAAATGCGTGGAGATCATTTATTGAACCAAATGAAGCATTAGATACGGGTGAAACTGTCTTTTTTCCAGCAGCCCAACAAATTTTGGCAGCCATCTAAACACCTGTAAAGTTGTAAAGTTTACGTCCAAATTTTGTAATCTGTAATCTGTACAGCTGCAATATTACATCAAAGTTACAGAAGTCTACAGCCGGATTCTATATGTACCACATTGCATTCAGGATAGGAAAGAGTTGTGCTTCGCAGGAACCGTTGGAATTCTGTACAACATTATCTGCAGTGCCCTAATTCTATTGATAAATTGCACCATTTCGTGGACTTGAGTTTTCTTTTTTTTTTGAGGGAGCGTGGACTTGAGTTTTCTGAGGACAGCCGTTTTCTTTGTGGAATTGCCCTTCCATCTCATGCCTGCATGTTTGGCGGATGGCGGCGGGTGAGCTGTAGGCAGGGTTTACATTACCGACCGGTCCGGTCAAACCGGCGCGGTCTGATAGCGGTTTATCGGACCGGTTTGACCGAAAACTGGTTAAATTTAAAATCAAATTCAAAATCACATGTTCAATCGGTTCCGATCGGTTTGACCGGTTTACCGGTCGATTTGACTAGTAACCGGTCAAATTCAAATTTTTTCTTTTTTTGTTTAAATTCAAATGCCCGCAAAGTATACTAAATAAATATTTGTATAATATATTTTAGCCTAAATGAACCCTCCAACCCTCTTTTGTACTACTTTTACATTGTATTTGTATATTTTTATATGCACATTTTTTTTAACTTCAAATCCCCGCAAACTATACTAAATGAACGAATTTTTGAGAAAATTTGACACCATTAGATTCGTCCACCTTGAAGTATTTTTAGGAATTTTTTGAAATTTTTTCATTTTTTTAATTCAAATTTGAATTTTGAATTTGGGCCGGTTTGGTACCGGCCCAAACCGGAACCGGGCTGGACCGGTTTGACCAGTAACCGATCAAACCGGACCGGTTCCCACCGGTTTGGTGAACCCTGGCTGTAGGAGGGAATGGGCTGTGTCGTTCGGAGGGCCCATGAGCAAAAAACGCATGGGCTGTGGGCTCACCGAAAGATAATGGGCCGTCACGGGCTGCCCGTCTACAGTTCATTATTGGGAAGGGAAATTTGGTTCCTCCTCCTCACATCTCAGCGAGGGCGGCGGCGGCGGCGGCGGATTCGCGGAAGAGGGCGGAAGCCGCCGGCGGAGCCATCGAGGCCTGCAGGGAGGGCTCACGTCCTCCGTTGAGTCCAGGGCCTCCTGCACCGCCGCCTCGTCCGGCGCCAAAACCCTAAGCAGGTACGGGTAGGTATATTCCCCCAACGACGAGTCAGTTTCTCCCCTTCTTAGTTAGATCTTGCAGTTTCTTTATCTGTGTGCCTCGCGTGTACTAGATTTACTTTTCGCCGGCTCTTGTCTAGTTTCACCGGCTCTTGTCTATATGTGTGCGGTTCGCGTGTAGCCGCAAACTAACTTCCATGATTCAAAGTGAAAGCAGTCTGTTTCTCTACCCTGGGCCATGGCAGTCTCGTAGCATAGAGGTCGAGTAGCTTAACTTCTATAGTTCAGTAGTTCACTGGCTCCAAGTAGCTTATCTGCAGCACTAGTACTCTTGTTGGCATTAAGTTCTTGATTGAGGCTTCTAAATTGTTGCCTGCCTGCCCTCAAGTATGCTTGCATCTTAAGAAACAGTAGAGCATGTGGTAGGACTTTACGCTTCCGGTGTGTGTTGGCTAAATTCAATTATAGGGATCACTGTATGTCCATTTTAAAATACATTGTATATCTACTTTTAGGCTTCATCGCCTTGACACCATCAAGATTGTCATCCAGGCATACTCTGGTTCCCTTTATCTGAGTTCAGTTTGGGACTCCTTGAATTTGATATTATCAGGCACTTCGAACTGAATTGGCCACAATCAGTTAGTTTTTCATGAAAAATGTGCAGTGATCACATAGTTTTGTAATTGCTTCCAACTCAAGTTTCATCTCTTTTCTCTGGTGAATTCATCACCTTTTCCTGGTTGATGCCTTGGTCCATGAATGTATAGGAACTCTAGTTCTTCTTTTATCGAAGATGGTTTCTGATGCTGCTCTTGGCTATGCTTCCAGGTTTAGTGCCATTCAGAGTCGAATAATGGCGGAGCACTTGGCTTCGATCTTTGGCACTGAGAAGGACAGGGTCAACTGCCCTTTTTACTTCAAGATTGGGGCTTGTCGTCATGGGGATCGCTGCTCCCGCCTGCACAACAGGCCAACCATATCGCCGACTCTTGTGCTTGCTAACATGTATCAGCGCCCTGATATGATAACCCCTGGGGTTGATGCTCAAGGCCAACCTATTGATCCTGAGAAGATGCAGGAGCATTTTGAGGATTTCTACGAGGACATCTATGAGGAGTTGGGCAAGTTTGGTGAGATCGAGAACCTGAACGTCTGCGACAACCTTGCTGACCACATGATAGGGAATGTCTATGTCCAGTTCAGGGAGGAAGAACAGGCAGCTGCAGCATATAATGCTCTTCAGGGCCGCTTTTATTCTGGCCGCCCGATAATTGTGGAGTATTCTCCTGTGACTGACTTCCGGGAAGCGACCTGTAGGCAGTTTGAGGAGAACAGCTGCAACCGTGGTGGCTACTGTAATTTCATGCATGTGAAGCAGATTGGCAGGGATCTCAGGAGGAAGCTCTATGGCCGTTCTGCTTCCAGGAGGTACCATGGGAGGAGCAGAAGCCGAAGCCCCCCACCTCAAAGGAGGGGCCATCGTGACCGTGATGATTACCGTGGTGGCGGCGGCGGCGGCGGTGGGCGGGGTAGAGGCAGCAGGCATGACAGGTATGATGATGGAGGTGGCAGGCATGACAGGTATGATGATGGAGGGGGCAGAGGCGGCAGGCATGACAGGTATGATGATGGAGGAAGACGCAGGCATGGTAGCCCACCCCCAAGGCGTGGGAGGAGCCCAGTCAGGGAGAGCAGCGAGGAACGCAGGGCCAAGATTGAGCAGTGGAACCGTGAACGCGAGGCAAAGCAGTGAGGTCCCTGTGGCAAGTGCCTCAAGACGAGCATTGTTGGCTGGAGTTGTTTCTTAGCTCGTCAGTTACAGCTATATTCGAAGTGGACCTGTGTTGGTTGATATCCTGCTTGGCTAAGTAACCTTTTAAGTGCAGGATTGCTAAGTTCATTTTGGTTAATCAGACATGTAAACTTAAAATATTTTCAGCTGTATTGTGTCTTAAAATATTTTCAGACATGTAAACTTAAAATATTCTAAAATATTAAGGAATGTTGCCATGTCACGGATGCAACACCCTGGCCGTGGCTAGTTTTAAACATTGTTGTATGTCGATGTCTGCGCTGTTACTAGTGTGCACTTTGAAGGGGAAAAAAAAACTCTGTCGACCTCTGAACCTGTGTTAGCCTGATTTTAATTACTAATTAAAACAGTCTCACGGGCCAGGGACACATTGTTGAAACTTGGCTGAGTCATTACAAATATGGAAACTTTTTTTTACTCTTCGGAAGGAAGGAAAATCTGCAGTAAGGATGCATCAAGGATTAATAATTCACATACTAGATACGAGCAGGAAGTCACAATTCCAAATACTTTTGACAGGTTAGGTTGCTAGGAGGCTAACCCTCTCTCTCTCATCCTTGAGCGGACGCGTTTCGGGCTCATCTGGACGGAGGTGCATTCTAATGAGCCACCCGCTCTGCAACCACTACGCCGCTCTCCTCTCCTCCGCCGCCGCCGGACGCAGCGGGGCGCGCGTGGCCGGCGCGGTCCACTGCCTCATCCTCAGGACGCTGCCGCACCCGCAGCCCGTACACCTCCTCAACCACCTGCTCACCGCCTATGGCAAGGCCGGCCGCCACGCGCGCGCGCGCCGCCTGTTCGACGCAATGCCCCACCGCAACCTCTTCACCTACAACGCGCTCCTCACCACGCTCGCCCACGCCAGGCTCCTCGGCGACATGGAGGCGCTCTTCGCGTCCATGCCGGAGCGCGATGTCGTCTCGCACAACGCGCTCGTCGCCGGCTTCTCCGGCGCCGGCGCGCACGCGCGGGCGGCTCGGGCGTACCGCGCGCTGCTCCGGGAGGACACCGGCATCAGGCCTAGCAGGATCACGATGTCGGCCATGGTCATGGCGGCGTCGGCCCTGGGCGACCGCGCCCTCGGCAGGCAGTTCCACTGCCAGATCCTGCAGCTTGGCTTCGGGGCGTACTCTTTTGTCGGGAGCCCGCTGGTAGATATGTATGCAAAGATGGGCCTCGTCGGGGATGCCGAGCGGGTCTTCGTTGAACTGGAGGGCAAGAACGTCGTGATGTACAACACCATGATCACTGGGCTGCTCCGGTGCAAGATGGTTCAGGAGGCGAGGCGGTTTTTCGAGGTGATGACGGACAGGGATTCCATTACTTGGACCACGATGGTTACGGGATTGATGCAGAATGGGTTGGAGTCTGAGGCTTTGGAACTTTTCAGGAGGATGAGGGTACAGGGCATCGCCATTGATCAGTACACCTTCGGAAGCACCCTTACGGCCTGTGGCGCCCTTTCAGCCTTGGAGCAGGGGAAACAGATCCATAACTACGCAATCAGGACTTTTTACGATGATAATGTCTTTGTTGGGAGCGCGCTTGTTGACATGTACTCAAAATGCAGGAGCATCAGACTGGCAGAAACTGTGTTCAGGAGGATGACGTTCAGAAACATCATCTCATGGACTGCAATGATTGTTGGATACGGACAGAATGGATGCAGCGAGGAGGCTGTGAGGGCCTTTTCGGAGATGCAAAGAGACGGCATTGATCCTGATGACTTCACCCTTGGAAGTGTAATAAGTTCTTGCGCTAACCTAGCAAGCCTGGAGGAAGGTGCTCAGTTCCACTGCCTAGCTATTGTTTCAGGGTTGATGCCGTATATCACAGTGTCCAATGCACTAGTTACCTTGTACGGCAAGTGCGGCAGCATTGAGGATGCGCACAGATTGTTTGATGAAATGTCGTTCCACAATCAGGTATCCTGGACAGCCCTTGTCTCTGGGTATGCTAAATTTGGGAAGGCAAAAGAAACTATTGATTTGTTTGAGAAGATGTTATCTAAGGGTGTAAAACCTGATGGGGTAACATTTATTGGTGTCCTTTCTGCCTGTAGCCGTGCTGGATTTGTAGAGAAAGGGCGCAGCTACTTTTATTCCATGCAGAAGGACCATGGTATTGTGCCCATAGATGATCACTACACATGTATGATTGACTTGTATAGCAGATCAGGGAGGTTAAGAGAGGCTGAGGAGTTCATAAAGCAAATGCCGATGCGCCCTGATGCAATTGGATGGGGCACATTGCTGAGCGCTTGCAGGTTGCGTGGTGACATGGAAATCGGCAAATGGGCTGCTGAGAACCTCTTAGAGATCGATCCCCAGAACCCCGCTAGCTACGTATTGCTGTGCAGCATGCATGCTGCTAAAGGCCAATGGAATGAGGTTGCCCAGCTAAGGCGTGGGATGAGGGACAGGCAAGTGAAGAAGGAGCCAGGCTGTAGCTGGATCAAGTATAAGAATAAAGTTCACATCTTTTCAGCTGATGACCAGTCTCATCCCTTCTCCAAGGGGATTTATGAAAAGCTTGCGTGGCTCAGCTCCAAGATTGTTGAAGAAGGATACAGACCTGATGTCAGTTCTGTGCTGCATGATGTGGCAGATGCTGACAAGGTTCACATGCTCAGCCATCACAGCGAGAGGCTTGCAATTGCCTTTGGATTAATGTTTGTTCCACAGGAAATGCCAATTCGTATCGTCAAGAATCTGCGGGTTTGTGTAGATTGTCACAATGCTACCAAGTTCATATCTAAGATAACTGGGCGTGATATTCTTGTGAGGGATGCTGTCAGATTCCACAAGTTCAGCAATGGCCTATGCTCTTGTGGAGACTTCTGGTGATGGCAGTCTTTCTTGTTCTGACCATTCATCCAAGTACGAAGTTTGACTGGGAATTATTAATGAGCAAAAGGAAAACAAATAGCTGAGTGAAGCCTGAAGCCAAACATTGATTGCATACTGTGGTGGCTACCAGCTAGCTTTATGCTCTTTCGGAAAAATATGTCAGTTGACTTTGTGGGATTTGTTTGATGGTATGCACGAAAGCTGAAATTAGTAACCGGCCGTGTTCCTTGGCTGTCCAGGGTTGAAAGAGGTGCGTTAATGTTACCATGATTGTGCACTTCTGGAAGTTCATTGGTTTTGATCTTACATCAGCTTCCTAATTGTAGATGGTTTTCCTGATGATTGTGCAGTTCTGGAAGTTCATTGGTTTTGATCTTAAATCAGCTTCCTAATTGTTGATGGTTATCCCTGATGATTGTGCACTTCTGGAAGTTCATTGGTTTTGATCTTAAATCAGCTTCCTAATTGTTGATGGTTATGCCTTTTGGCAGCCAAAGTGTGAAGCTGTTTCCTGCTATGTCATACAGAACATCCTCTTAGTAGTATATATATATTCACTCAATTAATCTATCTTTACTTTGTTTGATCAACATGCACGCACTACTTATTATTATAACACTACTGATGCACTACTACTGCTGCTGTCTGTGTTACAGCTATGGGACCATGAATGCGACTTGCAGCTTGACGACCAAGAACCTCACCTCCCGACCAAGAAGACGAATGTTGTCTGGGAACTACCCGCCGGTTTCAAGCACTACACCCTGGCTCGGCTCACAATCCTTGGCTTTTACGACACTGGATCACAAGGCATTGTCGCCTTCTTACGCTCTATGATGCAAGCAGCGGTTCATCTGGAGGAGATACACATATGCGAGAAGGCGCCATGCGATGAGTGTGAGCTCACAAAAACAGGGTCGTTCCCACGAACTGACCATGACAAAGACGCGTTGAGAGAGCGCATCTCCGGTGGTAGATCCACGGCCTTCAAAATATATATTCAACCATGCATCTTAAGCAACGACCATTGATGTTTAGTCAGTATAGTATTTGTGTATGCGCGAGAACAATATAATCTAGAGTTGTTGTAGGCAACAGAGAAGTGTGTTTTGAAGTGGTATATATATGTTGTCGGTACCTAGCTAGGCTAGGGCCTTCCTTATTTGATACCGAAAACTCTCAACATCTCTATTTTATATATACACCAGAATGGAATTACCTTGGCGGTCAAAATACCAAACCCGCCAAGCAAATTCTGCCAAGGATAGATGGCCAAGGAAACTCGATTTGCTTGGCGGCTGACAGCCAAGGATCATTTTCTTGGCGATTTGTCCGCCAAGCAAATTAGATTGACGACAAAATTACCGTTGCGCCAAGAAAATGTCACGACTGCCAAGGATATAATTTTCCATGATGGCTATCAATCCCCAACTAAATGGCATTCCTTGGCGGTGTTATCCCGCCAAGTAAATATCTTTTCTTTGCCAATGCTTTCCGCCAAGTAAATATTTTTCCTTGGTTGACAGTAGCCGCAAGGTAATTTGTTTTCCTTGGTAGTCGCTAATAGCCAAGGAATTATGGTGCAGTGATATAATATGGAGAAATAAAAAAGATGACAAATTGTATTGGAAGCTAATTTAAACCAAAGTGCATAGTTTGGGGATAAAATGAACAAAACAATAGTTTAGGGGGTTATACAAACTTTAGCTATAGTTTAGGGGAGTAATTTAGATTTGTTTTCTTTTGTTTATGATGCTAGATTACTCAGAAACACGGATACGTGGGGGTGTCGCCGTATCCCGTATCCGATACGTATCGGATACGGATACGTCGCTGATACGTTGGAGATACGTATCCAAGCCGTATCGGCGTACTGGGCAGCATTGGGCCTAGAAACTCAAGATTGGATACGTATCTATGTGTGATACGGCCCAGTAGCCCAACTCCATGGGAGTATCCTCCCCTGCCCTGCCGCATCCGCCCGCCCCACGCCCGCAGATGCACCCGCTTGCGCCGAGAGGGGTGGGGAAGGAGCTGCTGGGGAAGAAGGTTGAGGGAGATGGTCGCTGTCCGCTGGGAAGAATCCCGGTAGCTGCCCCTTCCAACGCCGCGCGGTCGAGCCCGAGGCGGCCCTCCTGCCCGCGAGCCGCGCTCGATTCGCCGCGCCAGTTCGCCGGTGAGCTCGTCCTGCTCGACGCCGCGCTCCACCCCGAGCCGGATCCGACAGCCGGCGCGTGTGGGGAAGGAGCTGCCGGCACGCGTGGAGATGGAGCTGCCGGTGGTAGCCTCGATGTTGCGCGCTGCAGGAGAGGGAGAGGCCGGCGGCCGGCCGGGGAAGGGAGGCGCTGGTGGCCGGCCGGGAAAAGGAGGGAGGGGAGACCGAGAGAGAGAAGAGAGAATGGGAGAGAGAGAGACGGGGAGACCGTGGGAGGGAGAGATAACAGATAAGGTTTCATTTTTTATTTTGCCCCTTTCCTTTTTCAATAATTATATTTTAGTCCCTAAAACTTCTATTTCCTCACATTCTAATCCCTATAACTTTTATTTTCTCACATTTTAGTCCCTGTAAAGGTAATAAATGAATTTTAAAGTCAAATGCCCACTTTGTTTTTAGGTGTTTTAACTGCTTTTCATTGTATCTCAGTGTGGCTATTTAATATGCATTATTATCTATTTATTTATATTTTTAGGTAGAACGTATCCGCGTATCGGGTTTTTTGGAAAAATGACGTATCCGCGCATCCGTATCCTTCCAGTACCGATACACGTATCCGTATCCGTGCTGCTTAGCTAGATTATACCGTGCCAGTCATTCTGTAGGACCTATGCTCAGTGTTCAGCTGCCTATCTCTGCAACTACTATACCTGCAACTTAGTGTACTAACCTTTAAAACTTCCTTCTCAACAGCCTTCGGCAAATTGGAAACAAGCTGCCTCGACAAAACCAACAAGCTGCCGGACTCTAGCCTTGACTTGGTAGCAGAAATGGTGGCCAATGCATTAGTGTGATAAATCTGCTTAGATAGATAGGTTACACATGGCATCTTGCTGATGGCGTATTGGCGTGTAGTGTTCAGGACAGGAAGTGATCCAGAAAATTCAGGCCCTGAATCAGGAAAGTGCAGCTCAAAAGTGTTTGTTTTTCTCTGGTGGTAACGATCAGCAGCAGCAGGTGATGAAGGAGTTGCATGTGATGGTGGTGGAGAGTGGAACTGGAAGCATTATCAGAGGGCACAACAACTTGTAGGAGAGTGGAACTGGAATCATTCAGAGAGCAGCAGCTCAAGTCTTAAGTCTAATGGGAATGCCTTTTCCCCGCTCAAAAAGAAAAAAATACACATCGGCTGAAAAAAAAAACACAAACACTTTTGACTAAACAAAGCATGCATGATTCATCAAGAAACAAAGCATGATAGTGCCTAACAGTCTAAGACTAAAGCATGTTTCATTAAGATCAGGTTAAATCCCCTCCACAAGAGGATTGAGGGGTATTTCATCCCTTCCAACCCGTTCCAATCCCCTTCAAACCGCACCGAACAATCCCTTCCACCCTCCATTAGCCGCAACTTGCTGAGATCTCATCGTGCACCGGAAACCGGAGTGGAATGGCGACATCGTGGGCAAGGGCAAGGCTCCACAACAGTCAGCTTAGCAGTAGGTGGGACTAGATCCTCAATGTACCTTGTTATTGCCACCACTGCTCTGGAGGCTTCCTCGAGCTCAGCCTTGCTAATGGGACGGCACATATAATCCCGGCAATCACTGTTATTTTTCTCTGAACACCTGCTGAAACCATCGAAGGTGTTCAACGTAAGTCGCTCCAACGAGACTGCACACTTGACAATGCGACATGTTAGCTCAACCAACATCTTTGCAGATCTGAACCCTACGATCTCCACACTCTTCAACTTGAGGTGTTCAGGCAGCTGCCTCAAATGTAAAGAACCTCCATTAAAGACCGACTCATGCTCCTCACGATCTTGATATACCTGAAGACGAAACAAAACCAGGAAACCGAATCAATGGACGCATCCAATTGATCGAGGACCAATATACTGTACATCTTAATTTGCAGGAATCAGAGGGTGGATAGGGCCTTACATTCAGACACCAAGTCTCCAAGGAAGGCGACGCCTCCAAGAAAGAAACCAGAGAAAAGTAATCGTATGGCTGGGAAATGGTCCCTCCCCAGATGTGAATGACCAGGTGCTTGAGGTTGAGGAATTTTGTGGGCAGCATTGGTGGCGTATGAACCTGCACAACAAATATGTCATGCTCACAAGATTAACTGTAGATACAAAGCAGCACAGCAAGGTATGACTACATACTGTCTAATGGATCAATCAATCGCTACTCTGCAGTATACCTCAGGCAACGAACTTAAAACAAGAGACTCAAGATTTGGCATGATGGACGGGAGCTCAGCAAGGGCATAGCTGACGGCGTTCCTGCTACGGCATAAGGAAAAGTCCTTCATCGCCTTTTGTGATGCTTCTCCAAGACAGAGTTTAATAACTTTTCCCATCACTCCAAGGAAAAATCTGGAGAGATTTGGTGCGTTATTCTCTACAACTTGCGGATTCTCACGTCCAATAACCTGCAGGTAGCTGAGCTGCTGCAGGACGGATGGTATCTTCAGCAAAACTATCTCATTGCAATAATGAATGTCCAAATGCTCCAAAAGCAAGGGAGTTGGAAAGAAGGCACTCCAATTCCTCCCCTGTAATACGCACATCCCGTAGGCTCAGTCTTGTTAGGCTTCTCAAGAGGCCAAGTTCAGACATGGGGCGGAAGGTACAACTGCTAAGATGAACAGACCGAACTGAATCTCTAACCCCCTCAGCAGATAAAAGTGAGCATGGGAAGTTGTACTCTGCATCTAGCCAAAGTGTGAGCTCTTCAATCCCTGGTGTAACAGCAGCTTGCAGCCAAGTGTCCAGGTAAGGAAAGCAACTGATCTTTTCAAAACACAAATTAAGCTTCAATATCTTGAGGCCAATGCCTGAGTGGTTCCTCAAAATACTGTCAACTCGACACCTGAAATGCCTCCAGTCTGTCTTGGAGCAAAGCGTACCCGGATTCAAATCGAGCCTGGGATAACATCTCCAGGAATTCAGAAAGGTGTGAGAAAGACAGGCAGCACGAGCAGCAGCGTCCATTGGCATTAAAGAATGTATATGGCGCCAGATGTCCTGCACGCACAAGCAAAAGCAAGTTTCAACTTTATGAATTGGAGCCATCTAAATGGAATTTCAGTTTGAGCAGAAAAACAGTAGAACCTCTACTACTCTACATGGAGCACCGTTTCGCACGATTTGTTTGCAATCTAAAATATTCAGAAAAGTTCAGCTTGCTGCCATACATGCATACCTCAGGAAGGTACGGGATCGATGCTTCTCCATCACCATCTCGTTGACAGGACACTTGAGGCTCACTCTCACTCCGGGCTAGGTTTTGCTCGCACTGCGGCGCCAGCATCCCCATCGTGCAAGTAGACGACGATTGCCTAGCTGGTTCTTCGGTTTTCCCTCCGGGGCGGCGGCCGGCCTTGAGATCTCAGCTCCTCTATCTCTTCTCTTCGTGTGTCCTGTTTTGAACGTCTTCCGTTTTGAACTCGATATAGTTGGGCATGCAGTCCGAGCCTGTTGGCCCGGCACGGAGCCCGTTTTTATGGCCCGGCCCAAGCCCGGTCTGGCCCGGTGGCCAACAGACCCGGGCTAGCACGGCCCGAGGGAGCGAGCCGTGCTTGGGCCACACCCTAGGCCCGTGGCACGGCACGGCACGGCCCGCTCCAACGGTTGGCCCGGTACCGCCCGTTAACTCCCCCCAACGGCTCTTTAGGCGCCGGCCCAGCCCACCACACCCGCTGGCCCCGCCCACTATAAAACCTGACGCACCCCCAAACCCTAACCCGACCTCTCCCCTCCCGGCCGCCGCACTCGTTCAGTCGCTCTCGCTTTCGTCTCGGGCTCTCCGCTCTCGGCTCTCGCAGTCTCGCTGTAGATCCGTTGGCCACCGCTCGCCTCCGATCGTCCCCGGGCTCCGGTGACCACGCCGACGCTCCTCCATCTCCCTCCCTCCTCGTCTCCTCCCTCCCTACTCTCCCTTCCTCTACTCTGTCCTCTCTATCTCGGCGGACTATGTGAGTTCGTGTTACTGTCCAGTCCCTCCGCCGCTCGCCATCGATTCCAGTTTCTAATTGGTTCTGTCTTGTCTCATTTGGGTGGCCCTCGTCCGGCACCGGGCTCCGGTAGCGCAGGTAACTCCTCGAAACCTAACCCTAACCCTAGATCTAGATCGATGGCTATCTCTCGCTGTCTCTCACTCACTCTCCTTTGTCCTCTGCACAGGTCGGTGTCCGATGCCGAGTCTTCCTCCTCTGACTGAGTAACTTGTATTGCACTGTAAATGTATTCTGTGAGCTGAGTAACTTTGAATTAGCTGAGACTTGTCACTTGTGGCTTTGTATTCTATGAATTTGCTGAGTAACTGTGAATGTGAAAAAATTTGAAGTGTTTGAGGTATTTTGAGCGTTATGGGCCATGGGCTGGCACGGCCCATGGATTGGGCCGGCACGGCACGAAAAAAGGCCCATAGGGCCGTGCCTGGGCCGGAGGCCAAGCACGAAGCCCGCAGCGGCACGGTCCGTGAGGCCCGTCAGCTCGTGTCGGCCCGATGCCTTTCGGGCCGGGCCAACCCGACATCGTGCCGGGTCGGGCCGGCCCATTGGCCATCTATAGAACTCGATCAACTTGGTTTGGAATCCGACAAGGAGTCGCACGCCCCATGGGCTGAAAGGCCCGCAATGAACCAATAGCCCATCTTAGCCCATTTAACTCTTTCTGAAAAGGCCATATTTTGAACTGAACCGAGAGATTTGAGTTTGAGCCATGTTGGATATAATCATAATTTGCATCAAATCACCATAACTAGCCCAGATTTTAAACTGTATGATAATTTCTTTTATGGAAATCCCATCATAGAATGACCGAAACAAAGATGTGCACCTATGATGTGAACCCATACCTCAGAATGCTTTGCACAACTGTATTCTGTGGAATTAAACGCCTCCACAGGAACCTACTCATCATTGCTCAGGAAAACATTAAGATATGTTGTTTTGACTTCATATTTGATTCACAAGGTAAAAGAAAACTATCTCACATCCTCTATACTTGATCACAGAAGAAAACAACACTTCTGCCTCCCTACATTATTATCTGACAAACTGATTTCAATTAACCCCCGCACCACACTTTTGCAACCTATGTGCTACTCAGTTTTCATGTACACTACATACATGCAGTCATGATTTCTCTGCCACGGTCTCCTCCGAACTTGCTTTACCCGGGAGCAGCGCAGCTGGAGCTTGGATCTGTGCAATCTCCAGCAAGATCTTGTTGAGGGATTGCGGCTTCGAGAAAAAGGGGCAGTGGTCGCTGCCCTTTATCTTGAAGATGACATCTGGCGGGTTCTCCCGAACCAACTTCTCCTGGGCATCAGGTGAGAGCATGTGATCGTCAAGTGTCTGGATGAAGTAGCGGCGCACAGTGCCGTACTTTTCAGGGGTGAGGGAGAGCTTCTCCATGATTGGGGCAAGAGGGATGGGTCTCATGGACACCGCAGCTAGCGCCATATCCTGCATTTTAAGTGCGTGCAAGCTTGTCAGCACAATAAGATCTGGCATGACAGTGGTGAATAGAGTACTCCTTTCAACTGAAACACAGCGTACCTTGGAAGGAGTTTGGTTGAAATAGAGCCCCTTGATCTGCTGTTTATCAAACATCAGACCAGTAGGAGGCTTGTCCTTTCCATTTCCATAAACCAAAAACTGTGATTCTTGCAAGAAAACATCTGCTGACCGGAGCTGTGAAATGCAGGTCAAGGTAAGTTCCCATTGAATATGCATATGGAAGTGGTAACATATAAAGAGAGATTGCATACTTCCTCTGAGAACACATCGAAGGGCCGCTGCCCATCCTTCACCATCGTAGCAGTAAGAAACACCGCCTTCGAGATCTTTTTGGGGCAGTGTTCTAACGCATATGAAACACATGCACCTCCGCAGCTGTGGCCGACCAAAATAACCTGTATTATCACCGTTACCCAAAAGCGCTCAGAAAGCTGAATTTTGTTTTTCCCCAACAAAAATATATACAGAATAGCAGATGTAATAGTCACCTTCTCATCCTCGGGAAGTTTATCAAGGTAATCAATTAATGGCTTGGAGTAATCTCCTAGTGTAGCTATGCTGTTTGTATTGGTATGATCTATGCCAGAACCCGTGAGGTCTAAGGCAACAGGCTCAAGACCAGCTTCCTCCAAGTGCGAGATGGTCTTGTACCAACACCAAGCACCAAATCCTTCTCCATGAACAAGGACAATTTTCTTTGTTTCTAAATTCTCCAGAACAATTTGTGCCTGAAAGCATATACCAGCAGTACCATAAAAACCTTTTTCTACGAACCACAAGACAATGTTTGTATGATAATATTAGACATTTTCCTTACTTGAAATGTTGACAAAGCTAAAGACAAAGAGATAAAGTATCAAGTATGATTAGCTATTTACAAGCTGGGGCAGAAAAAAAAACTATAACCAGCAAACAAGTTATAAATGAGACAAAACTATGGGTATGGAACCATGCTGTCGAACTAGTTAGGTCGCTGCTGAGGTGGTAGCATTGTCTTGTTTGTAGTCCTAATGACATATAAGTCCTCCAAGAATACACATCCACATCTTGTACTTGCGTTTGAAACAACAGTTGCATAAGAAGATACCTTTTCGACATTTAGTGGCATAGACAATGATCCATAGGCTACTAAATAATTCAAAAATATTTAGAGACTTAGCAAGTGCATGAACTTTGAATATTTTTTTCTGTTATGCTTTATAGGTGGAAAGCATGCAGAGCAAAAGAAAAGGCATGTACATCAGGAAAACTGAACTAAAAGGAAAAGCAGCTCCATTTTGGTTGCCGGAAACCATTGGGAAAAAACAAGTAAATCACCATTTTATTGGAAGGAGACCAAAGTTCCAAGTCATAACAGAATAAACTCTATATGCTTACAATGCATCAGAAGATTCAAGCTCTGTTTTATGTTTAGTTTTGAAATATATAATTGAACGGCATTTAGCACAGCACCAAGCAAGCACAGAAGCATAAATTCTTATGGAGTATGGCACATGTCCATACAATGGAGCTACTTGTATCATCTTCCTGAACCTGGTATGCCAACTTGTTATCATTCGATTCAACTACCGACAGCAGCTCACTATTCAAATACAAATCAAATTTACCAAACAAAGGAAGCTACAGAAATAATTCAAAATCTAGGACAGTTTCCATGTACAAAAGAAGGCAAATTCTTCAACAAAGAAAAGAGTACACCACAAGAACTGGTTGAACTCCCAATCACAAGCACTCCAACACCAACAACCACATTATAAGTCAATAGCTCAACCTGGAGCAGTTACATACAAATCAATGCAACCAAGCCAATGTTGGAGTCAAGTCCAAAGGCAATGACCGAGCAACAAACATTAGCTAGCCACAGTAATGGTAGTGTACTGATTTTAAGAACAGAATGGTACCAACCAAACACCTCAATCAAAATATCCTAACGACAAGATGCTGCCATAACAATCTCTAGGAATTATCCAGAATTATTACTGTTAAACAATTAAGGCACTACACCTAAGTATATACTGCAAATGGCCACACACTATGAATTGCCGAAGTTTCGCAGCCCTGATCAGACACATGAGTTCATGGGAACAGGAACACCAAAATGTATAATTCTAAGATAGAATTAACAACAAAACCTGAATGATTCTAAGATTGGATTATGCAAGAATACAACGCAAAGTTGAAGTCAAGAAGCAAGCATGTGAAAAAAAAATGGGGGACGGAAAGAAAGGGGTAGGTAAGGGGCCTTACGGGCTTGGCATTCGTGACGGAGTCCGGCAGGTCGCCGCGGCGTCGAGAGCTGGTGGAGCCGGGGGCCATGCGGCGCGACAGGGAGGCCCCGGCGTCGATGCGGCGCGACATGGAGCCGCCGGAGTCGAGGTGCTGGTGGATGGCCATGGCCAGCGCCTGGCGGTGCAGGAGCTCCTCCTCCGCCGGCGTCAGCTTGGGCCCGCCGCGCGCCGACCGCGCGCTCCCCATCCGCTTGCTGCGCGACACCGCGGCCGCGCCCCGGTGCTCCTTGCGCGGCATGCACGCGAACGCGTTGCCCATTGGGAGGAAAAAGCAGCAGCGCGTGGAGTGGAAGAAGGAAAGGTGTGGGGGGGGGGGGGGGATTCGTATAGGCCGGCTCTCGGGAGCAAACAAATCGGCAAAGGCGAGTAAGAGCCGACCTGAAATCACGACGAAATCGAGACTAGAAACGAGTATGGGAAGCTGCAGGCTGTCGCGGGATTCAAGCAAGGACGGAGGCCGTGATTGCGCTGCTAAGAAAAGAAACCAAGAGAAAAGGGAGGATTTTTAAGCAGCAACTGATGTCTGCTTCCAACGCTGCTATGGACTCACAAGGCGAAACCAGCACAAAAATCCCGAGGGGGAAAGGATCACCTTTGATTTGGTAGGAACAAATTTTCTCCGGGGGAAATGGAAAGGGAAATTCCGAGCAGACCAAATCAAGAAACTCTGAGCAGCGGCGAGATTGGACTCCGGCGACGACGCATGAGTGACTAGACGCTAGAGAGATTCGAACCGAAGAGCCCCAAGCCTGGAACTGGAAGAAGCCGAGAGGGAGCTAGAGCGCCTGAACAACTACTCATGCAAAGCAAAGCACAGCACGGAGCAGATCCGAAAGAACAGGCAGAATTTATGAGTGGTCCTGGCACCTAACTCATCTCCACACGAATCTCGCCGGAGGAATTTATTTCGCCTCTGCTCCCCTTCTGAACCAAAAAAAAACAATAAAGAGAAATCTTTGGCAGCTGATGCGATTAATCAAGGAGGGAGTTCAACGCCAAAGCAGCAGGATTGCAGGAAGCTTTTGGGCGGTTTCAGGGGAATTGTGTCTCTTGCTTGCAGCCTTGCTACCTGCTAGCGTGTACCGTCAAGACTAGCTGTACAATCCTCCATCCTTGTTCTCTTGTGTATAGAAAACAGAAAAGAATAGGTTTCTTTTATGTTCTTCTAATTTTTATTTTCTACACAAGTTCACTGATTGTCTTGTTTGGTCTAGCTTTTGACCACCACGCTGTCCTTGTCCTCTCCATCGCCTTCAGATAAAGATGAAAGTAGCAGCTCCTTTTCCTTCTCAAACACTAGTATATTTTTCTGGTGGCCTTTTCCTCTAGTTTTCTTTGATTTCTGGGGATATCCTGGTCTGCCTTTTTCAGATCCCGGGCCCTGCCTTCTTCAATTTTATTATCAGCATGCAATTGCAATCTGCAATGCAGGATTCGTTCATGCAACAATACAAGTTTGTTAGCTGACGAGGAAATGCAAAAGTGTAGGTGTGTCTGGCTTTTGAGCTCCAGAATTCCCTCGAGCCTGATCCGATCAGGGGTTTGGTTGCACCTACGATTTGATTTGCAGGAAATAGCGCCACCTGACAAACACAACAGAATGGATGAGGAAGGGCTGTTGAAGTTACCCTTGTCGTCCTTGTGCTATTTCTTTATTATTGCGTCGATCGCTCCGTTCAACAACTGCCCCCAATAAATCCATCCATTGAAATAGCGCTGGAACAGTGACGTGCTCAAATGTAATGCAGTTTTTTTTTTAAAAAAAATGCAATGCAATTTAGCTATGAGAGAAAAGTACTGCTGTCTGGCTGGTGTTGATTTGGTGTGAGAAAAAAGCACCAGAACAAAGTGAACATAATTGTGGGAGGACTGAACAAGAGTTACTTTGCTCGTGCAATTTCAACTCCCTTTGTATCCGGATTACATGTGAAATTCCTAGCCTAGAAATAATATAATTTTATAAGCTTTAGCTCATAATTTGTCAACATGTGTACGTATATACAGTTAGCATGTAAAAGTCGTATGAGTAGATTTTGTTTTTCAAGCGTCTGTTAATATGACACTGGTTTTTATAGTGGTTAATTGTACTTGTAAATACTTTTTTAAAAATTTGTAACGCGCCTTGCAAATAAATATTTTATTCGGAGCTGCATGTGGCTTCGTTGACCATAATAGCTAGCCATCTGCAGGCCGGTTTCCTAGGAGTATGATTAATTTTCTTTTTCACATGCTGTGTTCATATATCTTTCCCTGCCCTCTGTTGAGATCTCTCTTTTTTTTTGAAGAAAACTCTTTTGAGATCTTGGGATGCGAATGCGATGAGGTGTGCGTAGTCAACTCTTGAAGAGCTTCTAGCAGACTATTAAGCACGACACGATTAATCGAATCAACAATAAAACAATATGATCACCAGGCAGGCTCTAGCTAGTCTATACTATCATTTTTTTTTGAAACAACTATACTATCATGACAACGGGGATGTAACGGCACGTATTGTATGCTGCAATTGCAAATGCAGCTATTTTTTTCCCCTCTTGTGTATGTATGTTAACAACTCCACCCCCAAGCATTTGACAGCGACCGGTACACATCATGCATGTCTTGGTTGATAGAGACGCTGGTGTATCTATATATGGACTTGAAGAGACGATAGCACACCACCAAACACTTCAACTGCTAACAACCTGCATGCAAGAGAGTACGTTGGCAAGCATTTACGACGGATTGATCGGTCCAATAACCCGCCCCTAATCATCACCATCTACTCTGAAGTTAACTGGCCTCTCGTGATCGAGATCGACTGTTCCTGAACCAACTCATTCATCTCATTCGTCTCATTCATTCATCTCATATCGATCACCCATTCTGCCATTCATTTGTCACCGGTACTTTGTAGGATAGCAGGTAGCGCCACCAGAACAAGCGCAGAACTGAACGGTAATTTCACTGTCAATTGCGTCCTGTAGTAACCAACCATCACTGTCGAGTTCATTCGTTAAGCCCTTTGCCTGCAACTTGATTATTGGTCTTCAAGATGAGGGGGCAGCTCAGCAGCCACAGCTCGCTCATGTACAGAGCACGGGATACTATTCCCGGGCGGCTGCCCCCCCTGCCAGGGAGACACACGATCCCTTGCAAAATCCCTTGTCAGCGCTTGTCTTTGTCAATAGCTAGGACCGACCATACATTCTCATCTCTTCAACGCGTTTCCACGGCGTAATCTCATTTTATCTCTACTTCCATTTAACTGTCCGGCCTGACGAAACTAAACTAGTAATGCAGCATCCTTTACAATAATAAATATCCTCTTCAGATTTGTTGTTCCTCTGAATTCTCAAGATACTACTGCTGGAGATAGTGCTAGCTGTTCGCATCTTTAATTTATTCGTGAACTTTACCTGTCAATGCAATGCAACACCTTTTCCTCTTCTATCATTTCCCCCTTTTTTTAGATTTCTTTATCTTCTGAAACGCCTTGTCGGATATTTGCTGGTATAAATGTACATGTAGCTTTTCATCTGCTTGCCTTTCAATCTGGATAACTCCTACTTGAGGGCTGGCCTGATCAAGCAAAGGCTCCTTTCACTCTCTCAGCAATCAGCTGTCAGCCTAGTGGTGGCTGTTTCCAAAATAAACACAAAGAAAAGTATACCACTCTTTGTCTGACAGAATGTGTGTTCATGAAACAACCATGCTGCTCACAGACAGGTACTCTTCAGCTTTCCCCTCCGAGCTGAAAAGCTGGATGCAGACAAGTGACAAATTTATCACGCTTCATATCATTTTCTGCAGGCCTTTTCTATCTTCATATGCAGATGCAGTGCAGCAAAAAGCTCTCGTTCAATCGGCCGCCGGTCAGAAAGCTTGAGAGGACAAAGGGGCGATGCTCTGCACATGTTGCATCAGGCAAACAGGGTCCTGCAAATGATGTGTTCTAACTGTACATCCAAAAAAGCGAAGGGATGTTCGACCACCTCGCGTTTGTTTCTAGCTAGAACCAGTGACATAATTGCACAATGATGGCGATAAGCATGTGGATGGATCAGGGAGGTGGTAATCTTTAAGATTAAGAGATGTGATCTAATCGTACACATGTCGCATGTGACGGTTGATTCATGACCGACACCGCGATTAATTAATAGAACCGGTTGGATTAGTGGGTTCGAGACAATGGTTGCTTTGATTTTGTTACTTTTTAGAATTCTGCCAAACTTGTATGCTACTGCTTGACCTTTTTGTTTTCCACTATCTGAAGTATATGAACAAGGCCCTAAGTAATCATGGGTTGCTACTTGCTAATGCGGTGAAGCAAAGACATAGCGTATAGGCACACAACCATCTCCAACTTGTTTGATTTACAACCACTCACACTCTTTTTGTCCTGGACGAATTGGAACACGGTCATACAGTCTTTGATTCAGCAGGGTCCTTGATATAATCTTTCTTGGCTTTGGCTTTCAAAGTGCAGGTTGGAAAGAGTGCTCCATATCCATATATGTGCTTGGAGGGAAGGCCACATCTTTAACTGTATTCTTTTTGAGATCATCCTCTTCAGCCTGTGTTAGTAGTGCTAGATTATACATTCGAACCGTGCCGTCCCAAAAACAATGCACTCAAACGGCCTGTTGTTGTTTGCAGGCAGAGTAAGCTGTGCTTTCTTTGTTGCAAGAAACAAAAAGGAACTGACAGAGAAAGATGTTAGTTTATCATCCTTGGCCCTCGGCTTTACCTACCACAAGGTTTTTATGCCCACCTAGATCTTTGAATAGATAGTGCAAATTTAAAGATTTAGAAGAACTGACTTAGGATTTTTTTTATTCAAAACGTTGAGAGATGCAAAACGTTCAGTACAACACCCTCATGATCCAAGCTGCAAGTAAGCATCTCAAACTTGAGGCCATCTTTGGCATGTCACAGGATACGGACACGCATATTTTTGACTGCCAGAAAGGGCTGAATCAGCTGGAATATCTGACTATAACCACAAGATGTTATCTGAATGGAACTAGCTAGTGCTGTTATCTGACAAAACGGAACACAATCCATAGAAATGCATCCATTATTGGATGTTTGCAAAACAATTGCTAATAATCTAGTAGCTGGTTAAATAACACGATCGAGAATACAATCACCAGTAGTTTTCCCTATCGGCAGAGCTTGCCGATACGCTGGTGTGAGAGATATTCGGAATCCCAACCGATACGCTCTCAAATTTAACTTTTGTTTACTCCTTGTCAATTGCAGGTCAAATTGACTGGCACGCTTGGTTGACTTTCCGGAGCTTGGCGAATACTTGTCCTCAGATTTCAGTGTGTTGATTTTTGAGTCAATACACTCCTATCACATTTCATGACACTCATATTTTCTCTCTCCTCATATTATTGGTACATATTAGCAAATTTAATGTCCATGACACTCCAACTGAGAATGGGCTAAGAAAGTGTCGTTCGTCAGTGGCAACTTGGGATTAAGCTGTATACAACTTGTGAATTAACAAAGAAATCAGATTATAGATTGTTTTCAATTAAGCAGTATCTGAGTCGATCGCGTTGTGCCTGCAACTTTTGTGATATTTTCTCAGTTACTAGATCGGCGACCACCTCACCTATTTCAAGTCCCTCGAGAAAAAAACATGCATGCATTCTTGCACTAGAAAGATGCTACAGTTGTCATAGGATGCATGTACGTGCAAATTAAAAGGTTGGAATATATAGTGGCAAAAAATGGGTCTTTAAAAGAAGGAAAACAGTACTAGCACTACTCATCCATTCTAAATTATTAGTTATTTTAATTATATATATATATATTATGTCTACGAATCTATGAATCAGGAAATGCCAGAAGGACTAAGAATTAGGACGGGGAGAGTAACTTACATTTGGACAAAAAAAACAAAGAAAATTCAAAGGAAAAATGCCCCAGCGGCGTTGGATGCCACGTTCTCCCAACCGCCCAATCAGGAGGCCCCGCTGATCAGATCAAATCCAGCCGTCCGATGCAGCCTGATGGGTGCCAGCTGCCACCAGCCAGACCCCCCTCCACCTTCCTCGGGCCCGGTCGGCAGGCGCCGCCGCCTTCCTTTTTTCAAATCGGAATTCCCCCACCCAAACCCAAATCCACCCCACCCCGAGACCGAGAGGGAGCGACCGAGGCGAGAGAGAGAGAGAGACCGAGGCGAGCGAGATGGCCCAGTTCAACACCCTCGATCAGGCGTTCAGGACGCTGGTCGAGATGCCCGTCCACCACCGCCCCTACTACGCCGACTTCCACCACGTCCGCGTGCGGGAGACCGCCGCAACTGTTGCCCTCCTCAAGCTGAGCAAGCACGAGGAGACGCGGAAGGGTGGTGTGCTGCTCCCGACGATCACCAACTTCGGCGCCATGGAGCACTTCGCCTCTGCCGCTACCCAACTCTTTCTCAACAAGGCGCTCCTCCCCGCGCTGCTGATTGAGCCGTGCAAGTCGCGATCGCTCATCGAGGCGCTCGGCGACAGCAATAGGGAGCTGCGGGTGAAGGCGGCGACCGTCGGGGGCACCTTTGAGACAGAGGTCCTCACCCTCTGCAATCTCATGAAGGGCTACTGCGACGCCACACCCGTGCAGAGGGCGCACGGGCTCATGGCGAACTGGATCCAGAAGATTATCACTTGCATCAAGAACATTCTGTAAATTATCTTTGCCATTACCGAGGTTTGATCTTGCCTTCATGACTGTGAGCATGAAATATCATCAATACATGTAGTCATCATCCAATGCTACTAGTACTAGTGCTATAGAGTTAGCACATAGAGAATTGCGTTTCTATTTTGGGAAATTTATGAACATAAACCAGTCGTGTCCAGAATTTTGGTTGGTTGATGAAGTAAAATCTGAATGCCACAGTTTTTTGTTTCCCAT
This sequence comes from Panicum virgatum, assembly GCF_016808335.1. Lineage (NCBI taxonomy): Eukaryota > Viridiplantae > Streptophyta > Magnoliopsida > Poales > Poaceae > Panicum > Panicum virgatum. The sequence continues at coordinate 1,275,088 of NC_053141.1, read as the reverse complement.
CCCCACCCCCTCTTTTTTTGATTATATGATGGGTTTCCCCTTTTTTCTTTAGATTTCTATGGTTTTATTTTTTTATGAAACTATGGATTTCTATGTTGTCTCTTTCTACATGAAGAATGGTTTGCCATTTGTGCCTAAATTCCCTGACCATTTGGTTCTGCTCGTAGAGGCATCGGTAAATAGTACCAAACTACCCCCGGCGAAAGCACATGTGAAAAATAGGTGATCATCAATTTTAGTTCGGCTGCATCTGGTACATTGTTTGTCGGTGTGTGTTGAGTAGTGCCCAGTTGCATGAGCTTGTTGCAGCAAGTGCCATGTGAAGGTTTTGAACTTGGGTGAATATCCTTCCTCTAGAGATTTGCTAGGTGCAATTGTTGAGGAGGTGGTGGTCTGGTTTTTAATTTGGTAGGGTTTAAAGGGCTGTATGGAAAGAATTGTTTGGAAAGTATTTTGCCTTTATTATATGTTGAGAAATCAGTGCCTCTAACTTAACACCAACTTTGAGAAGCGGTATCAAAGTAGTGTGATACCAATTCTTCTGCGGATCCTGTACCCACACTACACCAAAAAAAACCTTCACCTGGACACCAATATAGGAGACGACTATATGTGGGGACTCAATTCTTTATTAACCAGAACTTAGTACAACACAGCAACTCTTACACTTTTTATTATGTGGCTACCCTACCACTATCTACTCATGACATCCAATGGTATGTCACTCAACTCTCCATGGTGACTACCTATGCCATCTCCAAATGACTTCTACTACTTGGAATGGCTTGGGGGAGGGGAGTAACCCCATATATAGAACTCCATAGCTCATATGGTATTGTCATGTGTCCATCTTCTACACTTTTCTACAATTCTAGAGTTTTCTCCATCTTTATCCTACCATACAAATATCTTTTCTCTAGAACATTCCACACTTCACCATGAAGCATGACAACTATTACTCATACTTGCTCTCCAGTCTTCTAGAATCTTCTTACCTTGTCGTGATCTTATCCTTGTGCATTGCAAAGTTAGTTTCTTGTGATTTCCACAATCTTCTAGAATGTTCCAATTACGCATTGCATATTTCAACATTATAGCAGAGAGATTGGGATCTTTTACTGTAATGATGTTTCGGGCTTATCTGATGAGAAGGCTTTGATTTTACTAGCCTTCATTTTCAAATACCCTGGCCTCCAAATGGTGTTGGCTGGCAGATGTCTTCCCTGCCTCGGAGCTGCAAAGGTTTGGTTGTATCATCTTCATGAACCCAGACCACTAGAAATTTTTGATAATATTGTGATCTTAGTTAGGATCATTTTTTAGGTGAAACAATCATTGAACATGAAGTAGATTGGGATGGAGGCAAAAACTGATTTGATGTAAGCTAGTCTTCCAACTTGGCTCAGTTTGTTTGCATTAAATAGTTGTTAGCTCCATTCGAGTGATCTAGTCCCGTTATTTGATTTCATTTTTCTCAGAACTTGCATCAACAACTCTGTTCAGGTAGATTTGTGTATTTGTTGTTTCTGTTAAAGTAAAAGGTTTACTTCTTCTTGCAACAGTGTGATGAGATGTGGTCTTATGATTTTTTCAGGTTGAAGTGGGGTGAGATGCAGTGGCGGAGTCAGGATTAAAATCTACCTATGGCGAAGGTGCGGAGGCACAGACGGTGGAGGGCGAGGAACCGCAGAGGCAGCCGAGAACGACGGACCGAGGGGCAATGACAACTTCGGACGTCAATTTGATGATTCAGCTTCAGAAAATGGGCTAGTCATGGGTTGACGGCCCAAAAGTCTAAAATCTAAGAGCATTTCTAGCATATTACTTATCTTTCATATCCTATATATGTTGTCTCTCTGTTACCAATAATATTATTTATATTTTTAGTAGCCAGTGCCATAGCAGATTACACAAAGAATATGATGGAGGGAGGAGTCCCCCCTACATTTGAGCAAGAGATACGTGTGTTTTGGCGATCAACAAAAAAAATTTAGCTATTGGCGATGGAATTGGTAATCTGCTGGAGCACATCTCATTACCAAATGAACATATTTTTAGTATTGAGGAGAAAGATGAGTAATCTATTAGAGATGCTCTAAATATTTTATCTTCTTCTTCCTCCAGTTTCCAGTCGAACAGACCTTTGTTTCCATCGTGGCCAAACCTCGTAGAAACTGGTACTAGAGATGTCTTCTGAAATTTTCTTTGTTGTTGTTCAGCTTGCCAACAACAAACTGGTTTGTAGACTCTATTTCAATTAGTATCTATCGAGATTAAAGGGTATGTAATGATAATATGGAGGGTAATAATGATGCATACACAATATGTAGGCATATTCGTTGCAGGAATTGCAATTAGCATCTTTCACTTGTCAACAGCGGTTGTGCTTAACTAAGTATCTGATTAGTTTGTCGGATTTGGGCGCATGGGTGAAATGCATTCATGCCATTAATGCCTTACTAATGACATTGTTGTTGTGCTAAGGCCAATTTTAATGGAAATTTTATGACATTAAATATCATCAATTTTACTGACATAGCAAGAAGAGAGAATAATGAAGTTTCATGGGATCTGAGGAGAGTTTTATCATTATGAAACCCATCTGGCACAGTTATCTAATTCTCAGTCTAGTTAATTGTGCCCATAAAACTCCACTGAGACTGCCCTATGACCATAGTTGTGATGCCAACAACCTGGATCCTTAATGTCAGTATCAGCGGAGTTTCATGGAGAGTTTTATGCCATTAAGTTCTATACCACATCATCAATTTTGCTGACATGATAAGTAGAGAGAATGAGAGAGTTTCATGAGATATGAGAGGGGTTTTGCCTCCGTAAAACTCATCTCGTATAGTTATCCAATTTGCAGTCTAGCTGACTATGTCATGAAACTGTGCACTAAGACTGACATAATAAGAGCTATTATTGGCGCTTGGCCGGGGCAATATGGGGCCGTTAAGCTTGTCTGTAGCTCTCACTATTTGACCATACCTAATGGTTTTATGATGATCCTTTTAATTTTCCATCTCAATATATGTACTGTTAGGTTAGCCTATAATAATCATTTTGTTTCAGGTAGAGCCATATTTATGAAATGGTGTCGTTCCTCGTATGTGTTGGATACCAGATTTCAGCATCAGCCTTTGGGCTGATTAGTAATGGAAGGTTGAGTACGGACCAGTTCGCGAAAAAATTTGGATTTTGGTATTATAGCACATTTTATTGTTATTTGACAATTAATGTCCAATTATCGACTAATTAACTTTAAAAGATTCATCTCACATGAATCAATTATATTATGTAATTAATTATTTTTTAATTGTATTTAATGTTTCATGCAATTATCCTAAAATTCGACATGACGGGTATTATAGAAAATTTTTTATGAACGCCTTAGATACCTGATTTACGGCACCGGATCCGCATGGGGCGGCGGCAGCTAGGGGTAGGCACCACAGACCGCGCAGCAGCCACACCATCCAGGCCGCTTGAACATGCTACGGGCCCGGGAGGCGCCGGGTCTGTTAGAAATGACAGCGAATAAACGATGAAGAACAACAAGATCAATTGCAGGAGATACAAGAATTTAACATGAAAAATTCTTTCAATACCGAAGGGAAAAATCATGAGCACGAGCAAAAAAAATCTTTACTATATTAGATGTGTGTTTACAACACCGGCTTATAAGAGGAATAATCAAATGAGGAGCAAATTCTAAAGGGTATATAAACTGGATCTCCGCTTCGCTCCGTCGGAAGTTAATATTTTCTTATGCAATGAATTTAGATCAATATATAACATGGTAAGCACAGCGCCGGCGAAAGGACGGCAGTGGCCACCAGCCGGCATGTATATCTGGTACCTACTCCTACATGTATATCCGCCACGTATAGGATTGTGTTTGATTCACGCGGTCCGGCTCGGTAGTTCCTGTGCCTACTGCTGTTTTTTTTTTCTGAGCCAGGGAAGTTGGGCTCAGGCCTTGTTTGGATGAGACGGTGAAATTTTTTTCACAAAAACACGAATGTATGCATGTAGTACTAACCGAAGTTTATTTGTGAAATTTTTTCACGGATGAGTGTAACATTTTAACGAGCCAAGTTCCATTATGATTGGCTACAGTGATGCTACAGTAACTGTGCCTGATCATCCTCGGCTCGTACGTTCAGAGATCTTATTAGCTACAGTAACTGCTACGGTAGTATAGTTGTGATTTCGTAATTAAATTTTATTTAATACCTCTAATTAATGATCAAAGAACCGAAAAAATTTCATGTAAATTTTTTCAAGGGTCATCCAAACACGGAAAAACCATGAGGTATCCTTTGTTTGGATTCATCCCCTCCCTGGTTATGTAAAGGACCTTTTGGCTCGCGATTTGCCTGGGCCTGCAGTCTTTTGAATAAAGCAGCAGAGTATCGAGATAAAAAAATACTATACTATACTATACTTACTATTACTTTAATATTACTATTACTATTACTATACATACTATATGGCGCGGAGGAGAAGGCCTGAGAGCCGCTGGTCACTCTCCAGTCGACATGTCGCAGAGGGAGGGAGGACGCCCGACGCGGGCCTTGGCCTTGCTGTCCCGTCGTTTCCCCCGCGCGGCTCTCGCTGCGTGTGGGCCGCGCCAGCCGGCCGCTCCGTCACTGGGCCGGTTGTCATTCCTCGAGGGTCCGGGAATTTTTTTCATTTTTATATTTAAAAAAATTAAAATTTCAAAAATATATGGCGGTTTCGAAAAATTTCAAAACTATACCCCTGTCGCCCTCTGCCTGGGCGACAGGGGGCCTGTCGCCCTCTGGTTGGGCGACATGACCTAAATGTAAAAAAAAAATTACATTTAGGCCTTGGCACCCGGGATGCATTAAACAACAAACTTGTAAAATCGATATAAAATCATAGAAAAATCGAAAAAATACAAACTCAACTGTTCTGGATTCTATGAAACAATATCTACAACTTTTGTTATATAAAGTTTTTCATTTGATCAATGTATCTTACTCTATTTTAAATACTAGTTTAATACACTTTTATTTAAATCTCAAGATCCATTCTTTTGATGCATGTCACCTTTGGCTAGAGTGTTGCATATGGTGAGCATAGGCTTACACAAAATTGGTAGATCCAGAAAACATTTCTAGAATAAGTTTTTAAATTAAATCTTGCAATATGTCTAGTTTAAATGAGTTATTTATCCATGCTGCTATACTGAGTTTTAGAAGCCATAACTTTTACAGTACCATTATTTTATTTCCTAAGAGCTATAAAAAAAGTTTGGTAAATTTTAGATAAGCACAACTAGACCAAATGAATTATGACTAAGGTAAATGCACTAAATCAAGAAAAATAGTTCTTGTACCTAGAAAAATTTGAAATAATTCATTTGGTCTAGTTGTGCTTATCTAAAATTTACCAAACTTTTTTTGTAGCTCTTAGGAAATAAAATAATGGTACTGTAAAAGTTATGGCTTCTAAAACTCAGTATAGCAGCATGGATAAATAACTCATTTAAACTAGACATATTGCAAGATTTAATTTAAAAACTTATTCTAGAAATGTTTTCTGGGTCTACCAATTTTGTACAAGCCTATACTTACCATATGCAACACTCTGGCCAAAGATGACATGCATCCAAAGGATGAATCTTGAGATTTAAATAAAAATGCATTAAACTAGTATTTAAAATAGAGCAAGATACATTGATCAAATGAAAAACTTTATATAACAAAAGTTGTAGATCTTGTTTCATAGAATCCAGAACAGTTGAGTTTGTATTTTTCCGATTTTTCTACGATTTTATATCTATTTTACAAGTTCACTGTTTAATGCGTCCCGGGCGCTAGGACCTAAATGTAATTTTTTTTACATTTAGGTCCTGTCGCCCCGCCAGAGGGCGACAGACCCCCTGTCGCCCAGGCAAGGGGCGACAGGGGTATAGTTTTGAAATTTTTTGAAACCGCCATATATTTTTGAAATTTTAATTTTTTTAAATACAAAAATGAAAAAAATCCAGGGTCCGGCCTACTAGATCATCGGTCTGCTAGCACCCTCCACCTCGCAGCTGTCTGAACTGCACGTCGTCTCTGGCGCCTCCCCCAACCGTCGACGCCGAAGCCCCCCGCCGCCTCCCCCGACAAGCAAAGCCTCCTGCCACGCCCGCCGTCTCCTACGTTTCCCGTGGTAATCCCCTCCCTCACGTGCCTAGCTTCCCCAAACGCCACAGCCTCTCCCTCACGAGCTTGCAAGAAGCATCAATGCCTGCCGTCATCTTTGCCTTGCCGCACCTCCTTCGTTCACGCTCAGCCAAGCAAACCGAGCCCACGAACGGATCCACGGCATCGAGTGCTTCGCATCGGTACCGATCTTACCCGCCGCCGTCCACCGGAGCCCCGTTGCCGACGCTGTATAAATACATAGAGCCTACGGACCCATGTGAGAAGACCAAGAATACGGGGGGTTTATTTGCAAAGCACAAGACTCATGTGAATAGTGTAGAAAAAGCAGCGGGTTTATTTCTAGAAAGTCTGGGGGGCTATGCGCAAAGTTACCTTTACCTTTTTCTCGGTTTCCTTTTTCTGTTTCAGAAAATGTCCTAGATCTTAGAAAAATCATAGTATATCATGGGAGTGTTGGAAAAATATGAAACCAATTTTGTTGGATTCCTGAGATCTAGATCTATCCATTTATGTCACTGGTTTACTGTCTAGATAAGTACTTTTGCATCCTGTGCTGGTCCCCTTGCTCCAAGTCTTCTTCTAGACCTTCCTATTTGTTGCTGCTTTTATTGCGGGTTTCCACTTCGTGCACCTGATTATAATCGCTCCGTTTGCTCCAGTGAGTGTTGCTTCGCAAGGCAGCAAAAGCCCAACACCAGCCTTCCGGCGCGGCATAGACAGAGGTGGAGCTGCCGAACATAGCACCAGCGGCGGAGCGCGTTGGTTCACCTAGTAAACATGAGGTTTCCTGAGATCAGAAACAAAACAGCGCAATGGAAGGTCCACGATCGACTAGGCTGGCTGAGGATACATGTAGCTATTTGCATCACACGTGAACGCTGCACAAGAGTTGCAAAGTAATAACAAGTAAAAATTACCTTCTCCAGGGTCGTTGCACTAGTTTCTGTCGACACACAAGGTTGATTCAGATAAGCACTGAATTTATCTGGGGGACAGGGGTAGAGGAAGGAGTGATTCCGTGAAGAAGCGATTTCGTTGGGGCCTAACAAAAAGGGCAAGGTAAAGGAAAAGGTCCTCTTCGATTTCCTCCTCGATCTCCTCCCTCCCAGTTCCGTGGCAGGTTAGAGCAGGTAGGCAGTCCGATATGATTCCAATCCAATCTGATCGAGTTCAGAACAGCCAAAAACAGAGCGCGGGAGATGCAAATATAGATAGAGCAGCGGAGATCTGGACTTCTTCTGGAGTAGGGGAGACGGAACCGCGGCATCCTCGGCATGGAGATGCTGGCGCTGCAGAGCGAGCAGCAGCTGCCTCGGCAAACCCTAGCTCGGAGTAAGTCTCTTTTCTCTCTCTCTCTCTCTCTCTCTCTCTCTCTCTCTCTCTCTCTCTCCGATGAGCTTGCAGTTTTCTTTATCAGCACTTCATAAAACAAAACAAAAATGTTTTTTGTTCGCCAACAGGTTCACTGACTGCTGCCACTTTGGTAGATTAGATTAATCTTCCAATATGACTCGTTTTAGTATCCTCATGGCAGCCTCATCTTTTCCTACCAAAGTATTAGCATAAGTGTGTGCGTCTGATTCGTAATAAAAAATCGGCTTTGAGAGGATATTCAAAGAACTATTGTCTTGTCAGTTTGAGTTCTTTCTCTTAGATCTATCTATCATAACCATGCTTGTTGGGTCGCAGATGAATCTGTTGCTACAGTGGATGAAATTCAGGGCTCACCTTCACCCTGTCATGGAGTTGACGGTGGCGATTCCAAAGATGGAGAAACATCAGGATATTCAATCCCGTTCCTCCCTGAGGTATACGGCAGCAAGTAACTCTCATAGTAGATTGCAATCTTAATTTCACCGAGACTACTCTACCGTGCTAATTTTGGGGAAGCCCCTTGAGGGGTAACGAATTCATCCTTGAACTTCATGCACAATAATCTGAGCTCCAGCTTATCTTTTTGCGTCACTTGATCCAATTTTCCCTAGCATGTGCTTTGACCTGACTGCTGAGTGTACATATCCAAGTAGTTGCTCAGGTAGAGCTTGGGTTTATGTTTGCTATTTGGTGATGTATTTATTTATTATTATTTGTATGGTTGTTTCAATGCAATATGCCATATCTTTATCTTTTTTTGCAAGATTTGTTTCCAACGTATATCTTGCTCCGTGACTGTGAAAACTTCTTGATTTATGGGGGTTTGTATAGGTATTCAGGTGTGCTGTTTGTACCCTATGCAAACGTTAGTATTTGTTCCCTTCGCTGCTGTGGCCTAATATTTATAACATGCCATTGTATTAATAAAACATCATTCTGTGCATTTTGGTTGACATGAATGCACATAAACCTATATCATTGGCTATTTTGTGAATGTAAGCAAGAATAGATATCAAACAGTTGATCAGTGCTGGCCATTATTGTCCCTTTTTTTTTCTTGTCAGAACTTAAAAAACCACTAATAATAACACCTTTAGGTAAAAACTTCTCCATTCCCATTAAATATTTCATATAGTGCACCTACGGCACTCATGCAGTGAGCTATCTGGGGTAGACGGTGCTCCATGTGGTTCCACTGTTTTTCTTTCTCTTATAGAAATTCCATTTGGCTTTAAAGTTGAAATTGTATCCCTTGCTTGTGCATATAGGATATCTGGCGCCATATACATTCTTTAATGCCAGTGGATGCTGCTGCTCGTGCTGCTTGCCTCTCTCACACCTTTCTAAGTTCCTGGAGATGTTATCCCAAACTCATTTTGAATTGGCATACGCTCTGCTCAAAGGCACGTGATGGAAATTTAAGAGGCAGAATTGACAACATTCTGAGAAATCACTCAGGCATTGGCTTGAAGATATTGAGGCTCCGTTTACATTCTCCAAGCATTTGCTTTCCTTATATTGACAATTGGCTTCAGGTTGCTGTTACACCAGGGATTGAAGAGCTCACACTTTGCCTACATAAAAAGTACAAATTTCCATGCTCACTTCTATCTGATGGGGTTAGAAGCTCGATTCAGTCTCTTCAACTTGATTCTTGTGTCTTCCATCCCATGCTTGAACTTGGCCCATTGAGAAGCCTAACAAGACTGATACTAAGGGATGTGTGTATTACGGGGGAGGAGTTAGAGTGCCTTCTTTCCAACTCCCTTGCTTTGGAGCATTTGGACCTCTGTACTTGCAAGGAGATAGTTTTCCTGAAGATACCTTCTGCATTGCTGCAGCTCAGCTACCTGAGGGTTTGTGGATGTTGGGATCTGCAAGTTATAGAGAATAAAGCACCAAGTCTCTCCACTTTTACCCTTGTCGGGCAAGTTTCAAAACTCTCACTTGGAGAAGCATCGCAAATGATGAAGGTCTTGAGCTTGCAGTACCCGAATGTCGTCTGTTATGCTCGTGCTAAGCTTCCATCCATTATGCCAAACCTTGAAACTCTTGTGTTAGGATCGAGTGCTGAGGTAAGCTATGCATCCAGACAACAGTAATCAAACTGTTCTGTGCAGGTGTATAATAATAATCTGAAAATGACATATTTGTTGAATTGTTGTGCAGGTGAATACACCGATGCTGTCCACTAAATTCCTCAACCTCAAGCACCTAACCATTCAGATTAGTGGAGAGACCTTGCCCCCATCATATGACTATTTTTCTCTCGTGTCTTTCTTGGATGCGTCTCCTTCCTTGGAGACTTGGTACCTAGAGGTAAGGCGCTGTCCACTATATCTTGCGAATTAAGATCATTAGTGGTCACTCATTTGGGCGCGTCCATTGATTTAATCTCCTCATTTCGTCTTCAGGTATATCCGGAAGATATGGAACATGAATCGGTTTTCGAAGGTTCTTCAGATTTGAGGCAGCTGCCTGAATACCGTCACGACAGCCTCAAGACTGTTGAGATCATAGGATTCAGCTCTGCAAGGTGCTTGGTTGAGCTAACATGCTGTATTGTCAGGAGCGCAGTCTCACTCGAGCGACTCACATTGGACACCCTTCGGGGTGGTGGTAGGTGTTCTGGGCGAAATGATGGTGATTCCTCGGATCAAATTTGCAGTCCTGTTAGCAAGGCTGTGGTCAAGGAAGCCTTTAGAGGGGTGGCGGCGATAAGGAAGTACATTGAGGATAAAGTCCCGTCTACAGCTAAGCTGGTGGTTCTGGAACCTTGCCCATGGTGTCATACCACTACAGTACTGGATTATTTTGGTATGTAGATCCTGCAAGTTGCAGATGATGATGCTACGATGATGGAGGGTGGAAGCTGTCATAAAGTTATCTTAATTATGCATGAGGGGAGGGCTGGTGATGGAGATGTATCCAATGCTAGCTCAGGATTTTGAACTAGGTGTGTGTATATGTTAGAAGGAATTAAGAGAAAATATAGGGAGTTAGGGACTTACGTTAAATTCTCCAAGATAAGAGGATTTTGAACCTGGATGATCTAGGTGTACAGATTGTACAACACTGTAGCACTTTCGTTTGTATTTGATAATTATTGTCCCGTCATGGGTTAATTAAACTCAAAAGATTCGTCTCGCAAATTATAGGCAAACTGTATAATTAGTTATTTTATTTAGTTATATTTAATATTTCATGCATGCGTTAAAACATTTGATGTGATGAAGAATCTTGTAAAGTTTTGAAATTTTGAAGAGAACAAGACCTAAAAGTTAATCTTTATATCTATCTATGGCCCTGTTTGGGACTGCGTGGGTGATAAGCGCGAGGCGAATAAGCGCAACGCGGCCGCGAGCTCGCTTCTGCGATTTTTGGCCGCCCAGTTCAAATCCTGCGTTTTGCCTTCGCACGCGGCCAGCGGACGCGCGTCTGTCGCGAGGTGTTCGGCGGGCTTTTTTCGCTTTTCTTGCTCATTCGCGACGTCATCGCGGTCCCAAACAGGGCCTATACCTATCCTTCCTCTGTTCCAGAAGATTCAACCCATTCTTCCTGTAAGATTCAACCCATCCTTCCTCTGTTCCGGAAGATGGATAGGATTTCTGAGTCCAAGGAGTTTTCGGCCCATAAGAAGCTCCGAGTAAAGTGGGCTCAAATTTGCCAGGAGCCCATGGGGGAGAGAGGGGAGACGGCTCGTCGGCCTTCCTCTTATCTGCCGCATCTTCCTAAGGAAAAAAAAAACTGCCGCATAAAGAATTGAAACCAGATTTGGGGGAAGAGAGAGAGAAAAGACACCACCCCAAATCCCCAATCGAGTTCGATAAGTACCAGAGCCGAGGGGATCGGCGGCGAGGCGTCGGCAGGCAGGCATGGAGGACCTGAGCGTGGAGGAGCTCGCCTCCAACCTCTCCACCTACAAGGACCAGCTCCTCGAGGTCTATTCTCCCACTTCCCTCCTCGATCTCGTCTGCCCCCTCCCGTCAAGGGAGGGATTATCCCTTCCCTTGGCGCCTGAGGTTTCTTCTATGTCGCTGCGTTCTAGCGGGCGCCTTGTTTTGCGAGTGAGGATTTGGGCTGCCTATTCGCTGATTAGGGTTGGGCGTTGCTCGGGTGCTGCTTCTAGTTTTTTTTTAATCGATCAGTTAAATTGGTCAATTTAGGTTTCATTTTTTGTTAAGGATGTTCGTGTAAGATTTCAAGGTAAGCTTGGAGAAAATCTAGGTTTTAGTTTTCTTTGTATCTTGTATCGATTTGTAGGATTAGGCTTAGCGTGACCTATCGAGTTTTATTCAGCTTAGGGGATTTAAGGCATTTGGGTAGTAAGTTAATTGTATTGATGCTGTACGACTTGTGCCTGTCTTAGCTTCACTTGAGAGTGGAATTGTCGATCACTTATTAATATTCTCACTGTCCTTATTTGTCCTATTTCTCATTGCAGTCCCATGCTACTTCGTTGCCTTTATTTTCCTTGCTATAAATTCATTATTCTGTGAAATACATCTTGTTATTCATGTATTTATGATGTGTCTTATGTCCATGCTTCGCAGGTTAAGAAGCTTATTAAGGACAAAAAGAATGACCCTGGAATTTCTGAATATCTCGATATGGAGAAAGAGCTTCAGGAGGTGTGTTATTGTCCACATTGTCTTTTAGACTGTAATGTTCCTGTGCTGGTATTAGCTACCTGCCTACCCATCAGATACTGTTTCTGTTGCATCAAAGCCAAGTTGTATTAATGATTCTCACAAAAGGATATTTGATTTCTCTGATTTTGGGGAATGTTTCTATCGATTACTTTCTCTTCTTTGTTACAAGGAGCCATGCCCGGCAAGGTAGCATGAAAAGGCAGCTTGCAACAGAAGATTTATTTTTGGGGAATTTAGATTTTTTGTAACGATGAAAGGTGAGAAGGTTGGTTAAAACAATGGTAGGGACTGTCTGAGCAAAAATGAACACTGTATAAAGCTTCAAAGTTGTCCATTACCCTTTATCTTGATTGATTGCAGGTTTGTGTCTCATGCTAGAGTACCTCCTCCTGATTTTGGGTGTCGATGCTGCTGTTCTAAGTTGGATCTCGAAAATGGGCGCATATTTAATAATGCTGGGATGTTCCTTATGTTTATGATGCATAATACCATTTTTTTTGTGACCACTGCAGGTCATCATGCTAACCGAAGAGCTTTTGGCAACTGCAAAGCAAGCTGAGAGTGCCCAGAATGTTGCAGGTCTATCACCACCGAATTATTCAGCTGGAGTGCAATCAGAGGTACTTTGTTCTTCATTAGATGGCTGCATTTTTGTTGCAGGCAGCTGCGTTGAACATTTCCTTTATTCACTGCATACAACAGAAATTCATGCCAGTCGTTCCATAGATGAATGTAATATGCTGATGAATATATTTGTATTACATATTTCGGAAATATTATGGCCTGTTATCTTCCTACACTACTGACACATTTAGTCTTATGGCAGGGACTGGATGACCTTTCACATTCCCATAAGTTTGCTGTTGGGGCTAGAGTGCAAGCTGTCTGGAGTGAAGATGGGGAATGGTGAGTTTGTCGTACATTTTGTGCATCATTCCATTGCAACATGTTGATTAGCTGAATTGTCAGGTATAATGCAACAGTTGAAGCTTTGACACCAAATGGATATTATGTGGCTTATGATGGCTGGGGAAACAGTGAAGAGGTATGCTCCCTTCTGTGGAAATAACAGTTTTTTTTTGCTCTTAAATATCGGAGGTGTACTCACACGCGAGTATAGACTACTGAGCAGAAAGCTGCTCCTTCATTAGCCGAAACTGATGCTTCCTTCTCTGGAAATAGCAGTTCTTTTTTTGCTCTTAAATATCGGAGGTGTACTCACACACGAGTATAGATTACTGAGCAGAAAGCTGCTCCTTCACTAGCCGAAACTGAATGATTTCTCATAATGCTCATGTGATGGACTTGCACATTCATCTTATTGTTTTATCAAATGGCTGACATAAGTTTATTGCTATTATATGAGTGATTTTCATTGTTCTTGTAAACATGTGCCAAATCTACTTTGCATCTCAGCTAAAAGTTTCTTGTAGCATCCTACCTATATCGTTCTCCTGCTTTATGTTTATTTATCTTATAGTATTTGTATATTATATTCATGTATTTTTTCCTTCACTTCTAATAATATTCTTGTTCCAAACTATTGATTTCGCTGCCTTATATAGGTAGACCCAGATAATGTGAGGCCGCTTGAGGAAGAAGCGGCAGATGCTTTGCGGCAAGCTGAAAAGGAAGCTGAAGCCACAAAAATGGCAATAAAGAGGAAAATGGAACAAGCTGCAACGTCTGATTTTCAAGCGCGTAGCTTGCCTGCCAAACTTCGCATCGAACCAAGTGATCCTGAGGACGTGGTAAGTGAATGCCACATTCTTGTCCACGTATTTACACTGCCAGTCAAGTTGATGTGCCTTGCAGCTGATCTAAATCATTAGCTATCATGTGTTCTGACTAGCCTTTGCATTTACAGAAAGCTGCTAAGCGTAAGAAAATACATGCTTTCAAATCAAAAGCCCGGTTTGAGCAGCTTGAATTTGCGCAAAACAAGCGGCAGAATGCATGGCAGCAGTTTCAAACGACCAAGGGTAAAGCTAAAAAGGTAGCCCCTTCTGTGCTCCGCTCTCTTTTAATTTGGCTAGATGCTTGTCCGCTAAGTTTTGAGTCTGTATCTCAAGGTACCAGCCTTCTAATTCATCAAGCTTTCGCGTTCCCATGACTGAAAAACATCCCCAGCATCAGTGGACCAATAGTTGAGACTTTTCATGTAACAGAATCAGCTGAAGTTGGGTGGTTTGCTTTTTCAGGTGGGGTTCTTCTCTGGTCGCAAGAAGGAGAGCATCTTCAAGTCGCCGGACGACCACAGAGGTAAGGTGGGTGTCACCGGGAGCGGCAAAGGCCTGACTGATTTCCAGAGGAGGGAGAAGCATCTGCACCTCAAGGGTGGCTCTGGGGACGCATTGGATGATGAGGAATAGACTGGTGTGCCGTCGCCCTGTTAGCTCGCGAGCTTATCACCAAACATTTCCATGCCTGGTGTTTATTGCTTGCTGAGCTGGTCCTGAGGGGCGCCAGTTCTGTATGTCAAACTTGTCGGATCTAGAATTCTCACAGATATATCATCAATGATTTCATGTTGCATTCTGGACTTCTGGTGCCCCCATCTCATGTTTATGAAATTTGTGCCAAGATAGACACCATGTCGTTGTGTGTAGTTTCAACCCCAGTGGGTCGTCGTCTCCAGCACCGACCGGCTGTAGCCGCTGTCCGTCGTCGCTGTTGTAATATCATATTCGATCGGTCCTGCAAACATTCTCTGCCTGCAGGTTACAAGGTTTTCCGTTGGCTCAGGCTCGGTCTCAGCTGTTGCTCAGTTACAGGTCGTACCACAAGAGTTGTTGCTCTCCTGTCAGGTTTTCCAATTGCTGTATATATGTTTTTTTGAACCGAGTATTGCTGTATATATGTTGTTATCAATTTCATCACAAGCTCTGAAATCTGACAAATCCTACAAATAAAGCGCCATGCTTTGCAAACCTGCTGATGCCGGCCGGTGACCCCTTTAGGAGCGCAGTATATGCATATGATGCCTTGAGTCTGCCTACTGTCTCATTGAAGCGCTGCACCTGCACTGGACAGTCTGGACTGCATTGCTGACAACACAACAAGATCCCTTGCATGCCAAATGCAATTTCCTGCCCACTTACCAGGGTCCTCCAGGCGGCTAGAAATATACTCCGATGACGGTGGCCAAGAGATTTTTCATTCAGCTGCAGGAGCTAGCACACCGTCAGCTGATCTCTGCGTTTGTTTCACTGGTAATAAGATCGAGATTTGCAGCTTGTAAGCTAGCTTAATTTTTAGGCAATTTCCATTCGGTTTCTTCAGAGCTGGCACCGTTCAATCGTAGATACAGTTTTAGCACTTGTAGTTTTCCTTCCTTGAGCCCTTAAAACACGTAGGAGAAGGATTTGACAGGTACAGATACAGAGTACACGCAGGGCAGCTTGGGAGGTGAGCGAGTTGAACATGTAAGCATGCAAATTTCTCCATCCTAGAGTGAAAATCTGCCGATTCACAGAGCAAGAGGCCATCGTTGCCGGTTTGTCAAACTCAATAACTTACTTTTCAGTTTGTTATCCAGTCACACTTGCAGCTGCTCGGTCGCTTGTTTTCTTGTGCAACAGGGAGCTGCATCTCATTCTCATCTTGGCAATCCCATGCACTTGTAGCTCCTCCCAAGCCTTTTGCATAGTGTTTTTCTAAATTTTATTTAGGATAAAAAAGACAATAACTTGCGACCTGTGCGTCTACTATTCTTTTCCCATGCAAGGATGTCAAACAAAAGGCAGGAATTTTCTAAATTGAAGATAAGTTAGAAGCTCTTTCAGAACACCTATCGGCGAAAACTTAAATCTTGTTTTCTCTCTAAAACAGTGTAACTTGTGCAGATCCTTTTTGGTCATGTAGCCTCGATAAAGTGTTTTTGATAGGTGGATAAAAATGTGTAAGGAATATGGCCCCATTAGACTATTGTTCGTGATTTTGGTGGTTGTGTGACAATATAATTGTGGGACTAACAAGTGCATCAAGTGAATGATATTAGGTCCCAATGATGAAGTACAAAGCCTAGCAAAACAAGAAATGGATACTCAAAGAAACATCGAATTAGATAAGTTCAGCATAAGATAGTGTACCGGTTAAACCGACGCCCTGAAAAATCAACTGGTCAGTGTATTGGATGGCGCAATGCTGATGCAAGTGAAGAAACTCTTATTGCACCGATTAAACCGATGGGTCAATGAGAGGTATCGGTGCATTGGTATTGCCATTGTCCAGAGAGCGTGTCGAGCTGCAGAAGAAGCTGAGGGATAAAGCCTTCAAAACTGGTTGAACCGAGGGTACAATAAAAAGCATCAGTACAATGGTGCTAGCATTGTCCATAGAGCATGTCAAGCAGCAAGGGATCAAGCCTTAAGGACCGGTTAAACCGTCACCAACAGGTCGGTGCAATCGTCGTGCAATGATGTCAACAACGCAAGGATGTTAGAAGTCCAACGGCTAGAAGAAAGGTTCAGTCTGACCGGTTAAACCAATGTATGTGAATGGTTTAACTGACGCTTTGTGCACTGACAGCCCAAAAGTTTGCAATGGCTCTATTGAGTGATTGGGCTATATATATGACTCACCCCGGGTCATTTGAGGTTGCTGGAGTTCGTGAGAAGCTACCCACGTACTGAAGAAGTTCTCCAAACCTTCCAAGAGCTCATTGATCAAACACTTAGGTTTAGCACATGCTTTGTGAGTGAGAGTGTTAGACTAGCTCAAGTTTGAGTGAGTGTGCAAGGTGTGTTTGCCTTGGGGCCGATTCTAGAGTGAACCTCATCTGGTATCACAATGTGCCGACTCCTTGGAGTCTTGGTGACTCGCCGGCACGTCTTTGACCCTCTAGTTTGGTGTGGAGCGGCGTCGACGGCTTTGTGCAGGTCACGTGCAGACCCCATCCTTCATGGAGAAGCTCCTTAGTGGAAAGCGGGATCAAGCTAACTGGGAACTTGACATGAGCTTTGGTGGCCTAGCCTTAGTGGCAAGTCAAGGTGTCCTTAGAGAAGACTTGGTTGCCGAGAAGCAATACTCTCAATTGAGTGATTTAACAATGTGGACTAGAAGTGACTCAGTGCCTACTGATACCACGGAATAAATCTTTGTGTTGAGAGTTTGCTTCTCTCATCCCTTCTTTACGTTTCTGCATTTCATTCTTGCAACTTGTGTGCCTTTACATTCTTATTAGTGACTATAGGTTGTAAAACTTATTTTGGGATAAGAGTTCCACACTAAATGAACTGCAGTTGTACATTTAGATAGCTTGCTCTAGTTTATATTTTTTGCAATTTAGTTGGAGTCATATGTTAAGGTTTTTAGTTTGTCTAATTCATCTCCTTCTTTTAGGCTACGAGCACCGTTTCCTTCTAAAATAGAATTTTTTTTTAGGCTGTAACGGACGATAAGTTTTTTTTTTTTGGCTAGTAGTGCAGACCAAAAAGAGTTATCAATTTTTGGTCATGCAGACCTCGAAAAAGTTTAATGCCTTCATGTTAATATTTTGAAATCATTAGCTATCAAATTTGAATGTAGCTATACCATTCCACCCGTGCTTGTCATGCTGTTTACTTAAACTGGTAGCTTCCATTTTGTCTTCTTCTGCTGTGGGAGCTGCATCTCCATTTTGTGTTCTTGACATTGCCAAAGCTTGCTCACTCAAGTCTCCTTTGTGTTTCTCTGATCTCTAGATGAAAGTAACTTGCAACCAGTCCGCTCGGTGCTCCTCTGTTTTTCTTTCCCAGTTAGACAATAAAACAACCTGCAGTTTCTGAATCTGTCACATGATCCTTGTCAGCATTTTATTGTTTTTGCTTATATTTTGAAATCATTAGCTATCAAATTCAATTACTAATTAGTGAGATTAAGGTGGATTAAGTTGTTTTTGGCTTAGTAGTTGAAAGTATACTTTGCTCTTTTATTGGTGAAGCATGTACAAGGACTTCATTTTTTGAGGCCGTTGTTAGTTGGAGTTGATGAGTATTGCAAACTGAAGCTCCTACTAAAGCTGGAAAAGAAAAGGGACGATACAAGTGTTGCGTAACTGCCGCGATTGCGTTTATTGAACTAACGTTGCTTGCAGTTGAAAATATTGGTCTGAACTCTGAACATGTATCATGCTGGACTTGGGAGCACTGGCGGACCGCTTTGGCGGCGAAACTGGGCTCCGGCCCCCCCTTGCCCAAAAGAAATTTTCAAACTATATCTCTGCAGCCCATAAAACTTAAGCCCAGTAGCCCACGAACGGGTCAACGCTGAAACAAAGAAGCTAGCGAAGCCCATCCACACATGAGCAAGCAACCGAAGCCAGCAGTCGTTCTCGTGTCGCAACGGGCGGCGGCGGCGGGTACTGGCGGCGCGGCTCCGCACGCTCCAGCCAGGCGGCCACCGCAAATACACCTGCACGCTCGTCGTCGTCCTAGCGTAGGTACAAATCAAGCCATCAAGGGTCACACTCGAGACTCGACTGCAGGAAACTCCTGGAACTTGGTTGCAGCCCGCAGGTGATTTTTGCGATCCCCAATTTTTGCCCTAGTTTCTTTATAAGTCCGATTCTGCCAAGCTAGCAATTAATTGAGTAGATGTGATTGTTGAATGGTTGAATCAGGTAGAGGTAGCAATGGTTCAACTGAAAACTCTCCATTCATTTTACAAAAGAAAACGAGATGATGAGCAGGCTGTTGTGGAAGGGGAAGACATCTTTGATTGTCCTCCCGTACTTGGGTTACGCAAATCCAAAACAACAATTGCGCGCTGTATCGCTTCGTGGCGCGCGATGCTATAGCTGGCGACGCGGCTGACCGGCTGTCCGTGCCCAGACGTGACTGCTCAGGTATTAATCTGCTTTCACTTGGGCAGCAGCTAGTAGCATTTATCATTCTTTCTTTTTAGTTTGAATTTTCCTTTTTACACTCTACAGTGTTTCTCTAGAGAAATTTTGTTGATAAATATTTTAAAAATATTGTACTAAAATATTGTATCAAGTATTGTGCTTAGAAGTTGTATGATGAACTTATATGTAAAAGTTTGTCCGAGAAATCTTTCTGGTTACATATTCATAGGATTTGTGTTGAAAATTTATCTCGACAAGTTGTATTTTTACAAGCTGTTGACAAACTTATGCATCAAAGTTGTGTACGAAAATTTTGTGAAAGTTATATTCAAAATTCTGATTTAGTAAGTAGATTGGAAAAAAGTTATGCGTAAAATTTGTGCCTGTCATGTTAAAAAATTATCTATAATTGGTTGGAAAAGTTTATGCGTAAAAGTTACTGTAAAACCTATGGTTATGTTGAAAAATATTACCCGATGAAAAAAGGTATCCATACACGCTGGCCGTAAGAAACTTTCTAAAAGTAGAAAATTGTGGAGAGATAAACTTTCCTTAAAAAGAAAAAACACACGCTGTCCGAGATCGAGCGTTGCAACCCCTCCTGGCGCGCGCGCGCTAACTAGCTTTGCCCCTTGGGTTACCTGGTTTGGAACTGCAAGGACAAGGAGAACAAGAAGGAACAGCAGGAGGTCAGTTAGGATTGGAACCTCCAAGGGAAGCAGGTCAGTTAGGATTGGATTCCCCAAGGGAAGAAGAAAACCAACAGGCAGAAGTAGAACCAGCAGAGATTTTGTGAATTGTGACACAACTACATAAATATATAGCTAATGTTATTCTATATAGACTTGTAATGGTTACTGCAACATTATCAAGTCACTTTATATGTGACCGGTGCTATATATCATATATATATATATAATGTCATTTCTGACGTCAGCTATATGTCACTTGGATTTTTTTTTAAAATTGGCCCCCCTACATTTTGCTTCACGGTCCGCCACTGCTTGGGAGGTGACTTGAACATGAAGGCATCAAACTTTTCATCCCTTAGAACTAAAGAAGGACCAGCTGCCAACACGGTTATGTCGTTGCAACCATCACCATTCACCGACAAGAAACCAGCATCTGAAACGGCTGCATCTTGCCTGAATTGCTTCTGAGATGATCTGGTGATGCCACTGTCGCCCGTTTGCCCACTCCACAGATTCGAATGTAGCTATAACATGCCACCCGCGCTTGTCATGCTCCCTTACTCTTATACTGGTAGCTTCCATTTTGTTTTCTTCTGCTGTAGGAGCTGCATCTCCATTTTGTGCTCTTGACATTGCCAAGCTTAGAAGAAGGAACTTGGAACCGATCCACTCCTCTGTTTTTCTTCCCTGGTTAGACAATCAAACAACTTGCAGTTTCTAGTAGTAATCAGACCCTTGAAATTACTGAGCTTGGTCATTATCAGTAGCAACATCTGTCAGTAAATTTGCACACGTGCCACATGTCGGCAGTCGGCACAAGTCAGAACCTCCTCCATAAAATTCGTGAAACTGAAAGCAGGTGACGCTGCAAACCGAAAACAAAGTTTTGTTCCTGTCTGAATCTGTCACATGATCCCCATGAAGAAAGCGTGAGGAGGTGGACGGTCAATTCCAGAGGCCATGCAGTTCAGTGGGGATCAAGTTGTTGTGTTCCAGGAAAAAAGGTGAAAAGATTTGCACCAGCATGACCTGCACATTAAAACTTGACACTCACGCACACGTTTCTGATCAGAGAAACGTTTGTTTACAATCATTTGACTTGATGCCTCTGAGATCAAATGCCGGTTGACTACCACGAATTGCGATACCGATGGCGTGGTAGGTTGATAATAAACTTATAATTCCTTGTCATGGATAGATGCATACAGGGGTTGGAACTTGAAGAGGTCAAGGTGGAGTGAGCTAAGAACTAATTCGTCAGCATTTCATTGTTTTTGCTTAAATTTTGAAACCATTAGCTACCAAATTTAATTACTAATAGCATTTTGCCTGTGCGTTGCTACGGAAATATAAATTTTACCCATAAATATGTGGGCCCAATAACTTTTTGGGTGGAAACTCCATGTATAACATGTACCGTGACCGCGTGATGTATTAATTGTCTGATTTTTTATTGTATTGGGATTCATATTAATTTGTTCGGGTTTCTATTAGGATTCCGATTGATTTATTTGGATTCCGATTAGGATTCCGATTGATGGACCGTGGGCCCACCTGTCAATAACATAGGCGGACTAAACCAACATACCAAACCAAAAAATTGGGTGGAAATCTTATTCACTTTAATAATAAGTATAGATTAGTGACTGTCTCAGCAGTCAAATGCTGCAAGAAATCTAGAATTAGCACAATGCTTCCGCAAGCGGGGGACTACCTAACCTGGCCCTTTTTCTTATGAGGCAAGGCTCTTACCTACCCATGAGATGTGACCTTCTTAATAACCTGGAAAATCATGTCGAAACCTTCCCTTTAATTTCTCCATCGTCTGACGCCACCAGTGCCCCTTTTTTGCAGTTAACCGAATTTTCGCTTTCGCTTCGAGATTGGTGGCGACACTTGAATTTTATTCAGATTATTGCAGTGTTCCTATATTTCTGCTCCTCTTTCAGTGTCGTACTGCACATGTTGTCTTTGCTTCTAGAGCTTGTACTACTAACCTTCTGTTTTCCCTTGGACGATAAGCCAAACTATGGATATCATGGGCGTGCGTTTGCAGAGTTGACACGAAGAGAAACTTTTGGGACACAATGCCCATGTTCCTTTCGCCTGTTGTTTCAACCCCCGTCAAATCTTGTCATGATCTTCGTTCACATGGAAATGGGAGGCATCGATCGACCCGGCCGGCATCGAGTAAAGGTGAGAGTGAAATCAAGTGTTCTTTATAAGAAATGCAAATGATGGAGCGAGAGACGGCGGCTTTCAGTAATTTTAGTTGAGTATAAAGGCATGATGATCTGTGAAAGGAGCTGCTTTAATTTCCTACCTTTCAAGATTACTTTGGTGTTGGCAAAATTTTCAGGTTGTTGGGCCGTCAACGTTAACTGTTGCATGAGCTCACGGAGAGAACTAGCTATGAAGATGAGGAAAAGCTATAGCTAGGGAGTGATTGATCGATAAGTTTCAGTTTGATGTGTGGAGCCATTTTTTTTATTTTCTTTCATATGGTTACAGGTGCAGGTATCGATCATTCATTATATTGTTGCCAGGGCTTATTATGTACGAAACAAGCTTCTGTGGCCTGCTGTACAAACCAGCTGGGACTTTGGCGGCCACCTAACTAGTAGAGATAGATATTTACTCCCTTATAAGGCATACTAGAACAAACTAGAACATGACACAGTTTTCTAAATAATAATTTGACCATTCACTTCTCATATGTTACATCATTTATGGTTATAAACTTATAACCATGGTAAAGTATATTTTATTATGAATCCAACTATATAAAGATTAAAATATAAAAATAAAAAAATAATAGTCAAATTATTGGTCAAAGAAAGTAAAGTTTGAATCTTGATATGCGTGTATGCCTTAAAAAAACGTGGAAGAAAGAAGTAGGTGTCACTTCAGCATAAGTATAAGCAATTTATGCCGATTCAATGGCAGAACGATTTTTGGAGCCGCCCGTGCACCGGCGCCTTCCACCTCCGCCTTCTCCTCGCCCCTACTGCCAGCCACCACCCACCGGTTGTTTGGTCTTGGTCGGCCAGCGGCGCTTCCTGCCTCGCCTCCACCGCCGGCCAAACTGTCGCCACCACCGACCTCGGCCGGTGGCTATTGGAGCCCTAAAATCTGAATTCTTAAGCTCCGCCGCCTCGACCACCACCCTGATCACCGATGGCATCGCCGATGGCCGCTCCCTCACCTCCCACCCCGGCCGACCTCCCCCTCCTCCCGCCCCTCGCCGGCGCGCTCGTCTGCGCGAGGAAGATAAACAGTGCTGGCACGGGCCCACGTGTAGCGAGCCCCTCAGGCTCTTCGGGGACAGCCTCACGCGCGAGAAATAGAATTCCCAAAAAGTATATAATGCATCTGAAGCAACAAAGTGTCATTTTTTTGGTTCCATGAGTTTGTTGCGAAATATTCAGAAGAACATACATGCATGCTTTGGACCTAGATCGGTGCTCAATAAAATGAAAGTAGCAAATTAAGTTTTCCCGAGATGAAAGTAAAGTTCTCTAATGCTGACAAATTAGCAACAGGATTGACCAGCTAGTGATCTGAGCACTACATTGAGCTGCACATGGCCATCGATCGATGGGCAAACAAACGAAGAATGGCCAGGCAGCAGCATCGATCTCTATATAAGCTCTCCTAACTTGGTGTACGTGCGCAGCATGTAAACGTACTAGTCACGACTACGTACGCTGTCAAACAGTTGACAAAGAACATATCTAATCAAACGACGAACTATTCTGAAGATCACAATGAAGGAAAGGCGTTGCCTTTTTTTTCCCTACCTGCTTTAACTTCCTTTCGTTGAATCCAGCGGTCACACGTTTCCATCATGTGAACATGCATGAACGCGCTGGGATAGTAGGTTGTTGCGTAAATTATAAGGTGCCATCGATCATGTAGATGTAGGTTAACCTAGCTGTGGATGGACAGGAAGCACACAGTGCATACGTGTACGCATTCACTGTTTGCAGGGCATCACGTACACAAATTGCTTGATAGGTAGCCTTGGTTTTTTTTTTTGAAAGACCATAGGTAGCCTTGACTACTTGCCCCTGTGACATATGGTACTTGGATGTCAACGTTCAGTTTATCTACCGGTTGCTACCACCAGACCCAACGACGACCCATCCTAACGGCCAGCAGGCTCATCACAACCTTAATTTAGTTCCCATGGATGAACCTTTTAGCTAGCAGATTTGTCCTTATTTTAGTTTCTTCGTACGTCTTGTTATAGCGGTTAGTTGTTCTTTTTCTTCGTACAACTACCTACTATGTGACTCGTGGTTAACTTAAATTAGGCGAGGATGAAATGACCTTAGTTCACTACTTAATTAGTAAGAATGTAAGATGCGTGATGGTTGTAGCAGAACTAACACACGCAACAAATGCTCTGCTTACATATATACCTATATCTAATGATCTACAAATTAAACTTTGCATATTATTTTAGACGTCGTATATATGCACTCCTAATGTTTTAACCAAATAATATAATCATGTTACTTATTGACCCTCCTCCGATCCGAGACGAAAGAAAACTCAGCTCCGACGACTGCTGATATCTTCCAAATTATTTTCAAAAGATACCATATTATTTCAGTTAATTTAAATGAGAAATGATAAGCCATGGCAATGCTCAAAGATGTGCGCAACAGCAACAGGATTCAGAAGCATGAAAGCGCCTTTATTCGCACATCTTTAATTACTTCAATGGAGATTGGGATAATAGATGGCAACCCGGGCCGTCTATGTGAAAGGACTGCAGTCGGTAAAGCTAATGTGAAGGGGAGGCACATATTCTACTGCAAGAAGGACATCAACAACAACAGATTGGGGGTCCAGAGAAGCTTCCAATTTCCCAAAGGGCACTAACCTTACTATTATTAATTGGAGTTTCCTTTTGAGCTGAAGCCACCTAGGGTCTAGATGGGCACTTAAAAAACAAAGAAATTCTAGAAATCATCACAAAAATCAGAAACATCCGACCATCAATCCGAGAAATCTAATCATAAAAGTCATTGGATTTGCTATCTTTCTTAATAATCACCCACCTCTACCATTATAAAAATATACTAAAGTAACCCCCTAAACATGTATCTAAATTACCCATCTCTCTGCCATTATTAAAAAAAATCTAAAGCAACCCCCTAATCTTTGTGTATATTGTCCATCTATGCCATTATAAAAAATAATGCAAATAACCCCCTAAATTTGCATATAAATTATCCAGTTATATTATTATTAAAAGTTAAAGTAACCCCTAAATCTGAATCTAAATTATATAGTTATAACAAAATATCAAAGTGCACAAATATAAAATTTTGAATTACTATATTAATATATTATTTATGTTATTATTTATATAAAAATATTATCCACAATATGTGGCACCATATATTCATATATGATGGAAGAGATAAGAATATCAATTCACAAACAGATGGTTCAATTAAACATATATGAAGCATATATGGATGTGTGATGCAAAATAAAATTCATTGCAACTAGAAAATGATAAATATGCATTTTAGAGTATATGTTAAAATATTTAATAGATGAAAGAGGGTGTGTTATAGATAATTATAATTATTATCTATAAGTCTTATTTTTTATATTAATTCTAATTAGCCCACGCGGGAGCATGCATGGGTTGATAGGCTAGTTAGTTCAAAGAAAGAAGAACCTTGTAAGTTGCTATTGAAACGACAAATTAAACCCTCACATCCCAATAACAGCGGCAATAATCTTAATTTGTACTTTCGGCCACCAGCTTTAATTTATGTATTGCCATGGAAACGCCAGAAAACGATGGTTGTGTATCTTCTTCTTGGTCAGTAGTCAGTACGTCTAGACAGACACACTGAAGAGAAGACATCAGCACGTACGAACAGGTAGATCGGCAACTAGTTAACCGCGTAATCCAGATCAGGTCAGATCTCCAATAACAGAGCAGCTTCGTCCGGTGTGGCGTTGACCTAGCTTCATAGTCCGATCCATTCAGAGTAGAGCTAGCCCCGAATCCCGGCTTGCTCTGACGAGTGACCTGGCCAGCCGGCTGAGTTAGTTGACCCTGTACATGTGGATCGAGTAGTGCCAACAAATCAAGAAACTATTCAACAAACAGCGTGTTCATTCAGTTTGTTCGATCCCTGCTTCTCTTCGTTCGCTACGTTCAACCTAGCTAGCTCTTGGAAGAGGCCGCGCGGGGTCAAGTGTTGTTGTGTGTGGATGGAAATGGAATCCCGGCTGTGTTTCACTTTCACACTGTCGCTACTTTTTTTTTTGCGAGTTTTTGATATGGTTGTACTTATGAACTTTTTTTTCTCGAATACGCGCGCAGCGTATCATTGTATTAAGACGAAAGAAATTGGTACAAAGTTCGGTTACAACCCAAATGGAACGGACTCCATATGGACACAAGCCGGCAAGCCAGCTGAACACAATCTGAAAGATAAACTCCCACATAAACTACTCACATCTCGCACAACCTAAACGACGGGCTTTAAGCATAGCCCTCAGTCAATGCTCCATCCCATGGAGGGAGAGCTCTCGCTCTTGTTCTTCAACAACGGAAACAAGTCCTGCAATGCATCCACATGGTGCGGTGGAGGTTCGCGAAAGAAATTATCCACCGCTTCCTCCGCCGAAGCCGCTAAGGGCAGAGGCGCGCCAACCTCACCGAGTCGGCGCATCAGGAGCACCGCCCCTCGCTGAGCCGGCTTGACGGCCGAGAGAGGGTCCAAGGCTTGGCGACGGCTTCGCCTGAGGCCAGATGCCTCAGACAAAGGTAGCTGAGGAGGCACGTCGACGAGGACAGGGTCAACTCGACGGCGATGAGGCGGCATGTCCACAAGTGGCGGCGGAATAGTCTTCGTAACATTGCTGATGAAGTCCTCCAAGGCCGCGGAATTGCCGTCCTCCGACGCGGCGACCGTGCCGGTTGCCTCCTCAGAAGCCGGCACCACAATCTCGGCCGATGGTGGCACCTCCACAGGCGGCACCACCACGGCCGGCACTTCGGCCGAAGGTGGCGCCTCCACAGGCTGCACCTCCATAGGCGCCACGTGTGTGACGGCCCCAAAGTGCCCCAGCAGATCATCGGAGAGCGATGGCCTCTCCTGGGAAACACTCGCCGCCGAAGACCGATCACGAAGCTCATGAAATCGGAAGGTGGCCACGAACAGCTCGGGGAAGGCAGGCCTGAGGGTGAAGTCGTCCTCCTCGATGCGAAGCAAAGCCATGATCGCTGACTTTGCCACAGCCAAAGCAACCACGGCCAAGGCATCGGTGGCGGAGAGCGTGAGGTCGAGGCTACCGTCAGCAACAGTAGTCGTCCGCAACGGACTATCGTCCGAGACCGGAGGGTGACCACGACCATGCCCAAATCCAACAGGAGCAACACGACTGTCCAGCTGAGGCTGGCCCGGCCGAAGTGGCGGGCGACGAGGCCGCAAGCAATCCTTGGCACAGTGCCGAAGGCTGTGGCAGCGCAGGCACCGCGATGGCTGACGGCACGAAGCAACCCGATGCTTGAAGGAAAGGCAGTTCAAGCATCGTCCATCGAGCACCTTGGGGAAGCATCGCCGCGGCGGCGCATCCGGCCGAGGAGGCCGTTCCCGCAAGTCTCGAGGATGCGCGCGCCGCCTCTCAACTCGCTGCCAGCCATCAGGGTCGACGCGAGGAGGGCGATGCGCAGCAAGACCCTGGGCACGACATGGGGCAGCCCGACCAGCCTTGTGGGGGTGGACGTGCCACAGGAGACCGACGACCAGCTCCGTCGTTCCACGCCGGCGACCATGTTGCCGGGAACGCCTGTCCGTTCAGGGTGGTGGAGAGGGTAGCCGGCAGCCCCGCCGACGAAGACGCCTGCGGTGCCCACCCTCGCCACGTGGAGGCAACACCACGATGGAGCGAAGAGTGGGCACAGGCGCCGACGCGTCGACCTGCGCCGCCGCCGGAGTTGAGGCAGGGGAGGCCGCCCTCGGTTGCCGCAGCAGGATGTCACGGTAGGACGGGGAGCCGTCATCGTCGGAGAGGGGTGGGGTGTCGTCTCTCCATCGGAGCCGCTTCCCCCGGCATTCGGAGTGGCTGCAAGGGAAAAACGGAGCCGCATCCGGGGAGAGAGCAGAGCGCCCGGGGAAGGAGAGAGGAGTGCCCGTCGGCGAGGAGGAGGAGGTCGTCAGGGCCGGGGTGGCCGTCAGCGTGGGCGTGGTGGCCGCCAGCGCCGGAGTGGCTGCCGGCAAGCGGGTGGACGGCGGCGGCATTGAATCGAAGCAGAGGAGGTCCGGCGAGCTGCAGGCGGAAGGTGGGGGTCGGGGTAGGGAGGCCGAGCCAAGTCGTCGAGGAGGTCGTTGTCGTCATCGAGCATGCCAGGCATGGCGGATGGCGGGGGCGTACGGCGGCTCAGAGGCGAGGGCGGACCTGTGCAGCCGGGGAGGGCCGGAGCCGTGGCCGGCGAGACCGGAGTGGCCGCCGGCGGGGGTTGTGGCCGCCGGGACCGGAGTGGTCACCGGCGGTGGCAGCGGCGGGTGGTGGTGTGGGCGGCTAGGTCATCCTCCACGATCTCCCTACACGCACCGCGAGGGAGGCAATGGGGGATGGATGGGGAGGGTGAGCCGAGGGGAGCACGGATCCGTGGCTGGAAGGGACGGAGGCGGCCGGAGCAAGGAGATCCGGCGGCGGGGGAGTCGCCTCCCGCCCCTGAAGAAGCTCCCGTTCTCTTGTGGTGATTAACGTGTACTTATGAACTAGTAGGGCGTCATCGTCTCACGTGTACGGCTGCCAGCATACCATACCAGTTGGATTACACTATGCACGATCTTATTTTTACATGTGTATATGTAGTAGTTGGACCAAATAATAAAAATGTTGAAAATGAGCGGGTCTGACGACGATCATCAGCTGCAATGTGCGTTCAACTAGGAGCATGCATGCAACTGGTAATTGAAACAGCTTATTGTGGTTTGGTTTGATATGTTCTCCCTCTGGAGCAAGATCGTGTGGTAATAAGCAGTAAGAGCCTTCACCAAATGGCTCTACCCTGATGGATTTCTCTCTGGATAATTTGGTTCGTTTCATGGAGAGAAGCATGCAAGCCATCCGTGAGCTGCAAGGAAAAAATTCCTAGCTGCCTTCTAGTATCGATTAGTTATCAGGACTTCTATTTCTAGACAATTAGTAGACTAATAGGCACTGGTGTTCGCATTTTCCTTAATTTATTTCAAGATTTAACCGGCGCTATTCTTTCGGTGGTAGGCGATATGTTTGTCGATAGCGAGATATCTGTGGTGACTTCTTCAATCTTGATGATCCGCCGGAATATTCTCTCGGAGGTGCTCATAGAGGTAGGGTTGCATGCGTGTTTTATAGGGTGAGTGTGCATTTGGGAGGGTCTGTGTTTCTATTGTGTTTCATAAAAAAAATAGACTAATAGGCTACTAATTTCTGCTCTCATTAATTTTTTTAAATATAGAAAAAATAGTGTACATCTACTACCTTCGTCCTTATAACAAGAGTGTGGGTGCATGATTTGAAAATGGACTAGTGTATTAAAAAATGTTTTTTTAGTGTTCTCACCCCTGCTTTGAAGTGCAATTGTGGTTTTGCTCTTATTTTTTTAAAAATTTTGTGATTTTCCCTTTATTTTTCTCAAGTCATTGCAATTTTGCCACTATTTTGACTGTTGACTAGGGGTAAAATTGCACAAAATTGTTAATAGTAAAGAGCAAAATCACAAATTTAAAAAAAATAAGGACAAAATCATAATTACACTTCAAAGTAGGGGTAAGAACACAAATAACCATTAAAAAATGTTTGGAATTTGTTGCATATCCTGCCCAAGAATAGGATGCCATCAGTTTGCCAAATTAAAAAAGTTAACATTTTTTTTATCTCGTCCACTTATAGTTACTCTGTTGTTGTTTTTTTCTTGTGCTATATAGCAGCTGCTCTTGTTCTCGTATTGGCCATAATATCCTCTCAAGCCTTCTTCTCCTCTGAATTCTTAGATCTAGAAGACAGTAACTTACCTGCCAACTGTTTCTTTCTACCTACTATATCAAACATGATATACTAGTAGGTGAGTCTTGCCATTCTCAGGGTCAGGGAAACTTCAGATAACTTATCATTTAATTTCGATGTGCCAAGTGCTGACTAAATAAAAAACTAAGGATAAGCTCATTCGTGAAAATTGATGGTATCAATGATGTTGTCAATCGAAGACAAAGCGTTGTTTTTGTTGTTCGATTTTTGTCACATCATGCATGATCCCCGTGAAAGGTTGAGGAGTTGGATGGTCAAACCCAGAGCCCGTGTGCAGTTTTTTTTTTTAGGGGAGAGCCCTTGTGCAGTTGTGTTGCAGGGAAAGGGGAGAAAAGGTTCACACCACCGTGACATACCTGCACATCAGAACTTTGTGCCCAAACACACATTATTTCTGAAAGAAACTACCTTTGATACCTCTCACATCAAGTATATATCAGTTGACTGTACAGCGTATCGCGAGATACTGATCTAGTCCGTGGGTACTGGTAGGTTGACAATAACTTAAAGGGAAAATTGGTCTCATACCATCCAAAGATCGCCGTTTCCGCGAAATACCATTAAAAGACCTCTGTTCCGTAAAATAGCACCGAAAGAATCCACGTTACCCCGAACTATCATTCCGTCACGTGTTCCGCTAACTCATCCGTCACGAGCTCCTTCTTCCTCCTCGCTGCCCCATCACCCCCCTCCTTTCCTCTCCCAGCAACAGGGCAAGAAGGCGGCGCCCGAGCCGCCGCTGCCGCCTCCAGCTCCTCCCTGGCTTCCCCCACGACGGCACGGGGGCGGCGAGCACCGGTGCGGGGCTAGCGGGTAAAGACGCGGCGGCCGCCGGCCTCAGCGAGCCCCGACGCGAGGGCAGTAGGGCGCGGCCGCGGCTGGCCTCGGTGAGCCCGAGCGCGAGGACCACCCATCTCGACGAGCTTGGGCACGGGGACTAGAGGGCGCGACGGCCGCCAGCCTCGGCGAGCCCCGATGGGGGCAGTAGGGTACGGCCGCGGCCGGCATCGGCGAGTCCCGGCGCGGGGGCCGGCGGCCTCGGCAAGCCCGAGCGCGGGGGCAGTCGGATGCAGCGGCGGCCGGCCTTGACTCAGGATCTGACGGGCCCATGGCGTGGCCGGGCCCCGGCGCCCGATGGCCCCAGCCACAGCGAGCACCTGCAGGGGGCAGGCGGGCACGTCGGCGACACAAGCAGGGGTGGCCGGTGGGCGTGGCTCCGGGCGGCAGCTGACGAGCAGGGCGGCGGGTGTGGCTCCAGGGCCCGGCGGGCTTCGGGGGCAGGATGGGGAGCGGGAGGAGGACGCCGCCAGTGAAAAGCTCGTCGGCGCAGAACGGCGAGGCGGCGGGGTTGGGGTGGAGCAGCACGCTTGCCTGTCGCCTCAGCAAAGGAGAAGGGGGAGGAGGTTGGCGGAGGCGACGACGTTTGCTCCGAACGTGACAGAATGCTATTTTCAGGCGACGTTGCATTCTTTCGATGCTATTTTACGGAATAGAGGTCTTTTAATGGTATTTCGCGGAAATGGCGATCTTTCGATGTTATGAGACCAATTTTCCCTAACTTAAAATTTCTTGTCATGATACAAAGCTTAGTAGAAGTTGGAACTGGAAGAGGTCAATTAATGTGCACTGAGCAAATAACTAATTTCCTTGTCAACATTTCCATGGCATTGGCTTATACAGTATATATTTATATTGCCACTGTTGCAAATATTGCCACTAAATATTATATTTAGTAATATAATGTCTCTGCATGCAAATGCTACAAGAAATCTAGAATGAGTACGATGCTTACACTTGCCGCCTATTACCTAACCTGCCCCTTTTTCTTATTAACCATCTTTTGAGATGTGACCATCTTAATAACCTGGAAAACCATGTCAATAATTTCTCTATCATCTTACGCCACCGGCGCCCTTTCCGCAGGTCGCTAATAATCATTAACTAAACTAATTTTGCTCTCATTTCAACATTTGTGGCCACAGTTGAATTTCAACAAGATTGCATTGCACTGTTGTCATTTGTCTTGCTTCTGCATAGGGCTTGTACTAAACTGCCCTTCTGTTTTTCCTTGGATGATATATAAGACAAAAAAAAAAGTCTTGCATATATGTTCTCTTAAATTTTGAGAGCCTTCAATTCTGAATCGTGATGATCATGCTACTGGTTTGGTGTATGGATATCATGTGCACATGTGTTGCAGAGTTGACATGAGGAGAAACTTGATAGTTAAACATAGTGTTTATTAGATTTTTGTGTTCGCCTTTCCTTCATACTGTTTCTGTCCCCATCAAATCTGGTCATGATCAATCTTCTTCGCATCTGCAGAAAAGGGAGGGCATCGTCCATCAGGTGAAAGTGAAAGTGATTTTTTTTTTTAAAAAAAAAAGAATGCAAATGATGGAGAGACAGCTTCCGGTCAGTAATTTACACTTGTGCAGATCTGTCAGAGGATCTGCTTTAATGATCTATAGTTTCCTTTAAGAATATCATTAACCTAAGAAGATTACTTTGGTGCTGGCAAATTCACTGGGTGGTTAGCCAGTCACACCGCCGTGTTAACTAACTGTTGCATATGAGCTCACGGTCAGAACAACCAAACTCTCAAGATAAGGAGAGATGGGGGTGTGGTTGATCATCGATGCGTTTCAGTTTGGTGATGGAGACACTCTTGCCTTTCCTATGATGACAGGTGCAGGCAGATATCACACTCATTGTTGCGGAGGCGTAGAGAACATGCATGCTGGTGAAGAAACGACCCGGGGCGTTAATAATTACCCTTGAAAGGTAATCCTTTTTATTTCTTGGGTGTTTTTGATGCATGCAAGTGCTCTAACTAAAACAGGATTTGTCGTGAACAAATTTATTTGTTGTTCAACAGGACTACTGGAGTGCAGAATCGAATTGCAGTATGCAGCCCCAAATTGTGGTCGTTGGTCCGGTCCGAGCTCTACGCCAGCTCGACAGAGATTAGTCGCTACAGAAGTCAGTCAGTGAGTTGCCTTCGCTCCGTCTTCTTTTTTGCATTGGATAGATGGTGTGCTGCTACTAGATGATGCATGGATAATTCGTTCAGCGCTTGTATGTGGCCGATTCAATTCAATGCTTATTAGCTTCAAAAAAGCGACTGATGGTGACCTCGTCAGCAGCTCTGAATAACCACCAGCTGCTTCTTGCAGGAAGCATAATTATTGGTTGTTGTTGCCATTGCATGTCGTATACCATCATAATGTAATTCGATCATATCGATCCCATGTTGGAACTGACTGACTTGCTGCGCGTGCAGTGCATACAACGACGCAGGCTCGTTCTAAGGCCTCCTCCAACGGCGTATCGCTAGTGCAGCTGTACATTAGTCGCTGGTCTCAAACGAATTCCAAAGTTCCTCTCCTCGCTGCACCGCCTCTGCACCTCTGTCGAGGTGTCTGCTTGTGTCAGTGCTCCTCTCTCTCTCTCTCTCGGTGATTTCGCTACCCCACCGGAGGAGGCCTAATACAGGAGTGGCCATCACTACTATTATTTAATTATTTCAGTCATCACGAGCAGCCCCAAATGAAATGAAAGGATCTGGGATAGATCATCAGTGACATGTACTGCAGGCTATCTGTTTTCTCCTATTCAATATTTTCCTGACGCTGACAGACGAATGCTAGTGAAATTAGTTTGCTAGTGAGATGTTTCATGGAACAAAGCAAGAGACGGGGTTGGTTGGAAAACGATCGACGACGACGCTGTCGCTCGCCCCCGCGATTATCGACCGATCGAAACTATACAGTTGCGTTCACGGATCAGGATTGTCGCCTACGCGATCGATAGATCAGCACTCACACACATCAGCAGCTAGCTAGCTACTAGTAGCACTGTTAATTATTAATCACATGTTAAGATTTGGTTTTAATTACTGTAGCTGAGCTTAGCAGCAAGGCTACCATGCCTATTCATACTTGGAAAAGATCAAGAGGCACGCAGTAACAGGAGTACACACACAACCACCACTATGTATACGCTCATGACATGTCTGCTGCCATGGTGCTGACGTTTTGTTTTCAGCTCTTCGTTCACCTGTGCTGCAGCTCTAAGACGTACATTAGCTTGTGAACAGCGCACACACTGTGCAGACGTACACGCATCCACTGTTTGCGATAGCCTTGACTCCTCTGTGATGGGTACGCGTGGCCTGTTTGCTACCACGGCCTAATTAACGGCTGCTCAGAACTTTCGGACCCATGCATAATCGAACCTCTGATCGATCAATGAACTTCTCCCTTTTTATCTAAATTTTTTTTCCTCTATAGTGTTATTGGGTTAGTGTGTGTGTGGGTTCATTCGAGTGAAAGTGGTCGCGTGCATGCGTGAGCACCTATGTACATGTACAGGGGCGGAGCCAGGAATTTGTTTATTTTTATTATTAGGGGGGCCAACCATATTAATTTATATAAAAATTTAATCAAATTTTAAATTTATAATGTAAAATTGGGAACCATAGAGGGGGCCAGGCCCCTGCCCGCCCCCCTAGCTACGCCCCTGCCTATGTATGTTCTGCATTTCACCAAAATTTTAAACTTAAATAAGGTATTTTTCATACTGAATCTAGTACGTAGTGTCTATCTTGTGTTACTAATCTATATAAAACTTTAGGTATTCATAGTCCAAGTTGAAATATAAGGCGTTGTTTGACCATCTCTCCAACACACTTGAAGTATAAATATCTTACAGGAGTATATAATAATATATACAACCATAAATTTGCAATCATGTGAGAGTGTTTTCAAATAAAAACACCAATGATACATCAAATTTGTATGGTGTAATGTATAAACTTTTAGACAATAATGCACCGGTCAAAGGCTAAAATGTTTGAATTTTAGAAATCCTATCTTTTTCTGCTGCTCCATAATTCTTAAGTGGAATAATGCCTTTCCTTCACGGCTTCACCAAAATAACTACTTACTACTCTGTATGAATAGGATTTGCAGGCCGAGATATGAAACGACCGAAACGGTTGCATCCGGTAAAGCTAGCTAGTGTGAAGAAGGAAAGGAATGAAAGCATGAGGACACACGGGAAAGATGAGCGGCCAAAAGGAAGGGGGGGAAAACCGGAGCTATCTTCCAGTTTCCGAAAGCGCCCAGAGAATGGGCTTGTCGATCCCATTCCCAAAACGCGGCAATGGTGCTTTATTTTGACTCCATGGAAAAGAGAAGACATTCGATCCCATTCCCATGTGTGGCTCCGATCCTACTCTGTCAGTGAGACAGAGAGTGCAGAGCAGAGCAGGCAACCGCGTGGAATGAGAAGGATCGGATGAGCAAGAACAGATCAGAGTCTCCAATTACAGCTAGCTTCCTCTGTCCGGTGTGGCGTTGACTTGATCTTTCTTGCCCGAATCCCGGCCGCGGCTTGCTCTGACCTGGCCTGGAGTTGACCCTTTCTGTGGGCTGTGGCTGTGCCACAAAGAATCTATCAACAGGTAGCTAGCCTGGACTGTGCTTTTCTCCATCCTTTCTCTAGTCTGTTGTTTGTCCCCTTCTCTTTGTTCTGCTGATGGTGCCGGTCCAAGTGTGGATGGAATCAATCCTTCCTAGCAGTAGCAGAGCAGCAGCTCTCTGCTTCCTTTCATACTACCATCTTGTTGTTGCCAATTTGCCATGGTGTACGTACTGGTACAAGCAGTTGGACTGAAAATGTTAGAAATGACAGAACATTTGGATGGTAAGCAATTAGAGCGAGCCTCCACCAAATGGTTGGTTCTTGCTTGACATGGATGTTTCCAGCGAGTTTTGGAGAAACATGCCATCGGTATTCAATTCCATGCGTAAGCAAGCGGCAAGGAAGATTTCCTAGCTAGCTACCTTCCTTCCTTCCTTCCAGTATACATCCCTCTCTTAGAGCATCTCCAAGAGTTTGCCATATTTTACTTGGCATATTTTGTGTTTTGCCAACTTCTAAAAAAATATGCCAAGTAAAAAAAAGCTTATCTCCAACCGTTTGACATAATTCACTTGCCAAATCCAGATCTAACTTACATTAAGAACCCTGAGAGAAACAAAATTATATTTATGCCCTTCCACCTCTTGAAAACTTAAATCAGGAACCCTTCTCTGTTATTTATTTCTTTTTTCACCCTCCCACCTGACTAGAAACCACGATGCCAACCGCGCGCCGCACGCGTATATTTACGCGCTGGTGGCTGGTTTTTCCCAAGTTGTCAAAAATTGCCAAGTCTTTTGCCAAACTGTTGGAGGAGTATTTTTAATGTTTTTGCCAAAAATCAAAGATGGCAACTCGATTTGCCAAACTGCTGGAGATGCTCTTATTAGCTACCTGTCATGACTTTTCTAGGCAATCAGTAGACTATTAGACTCTTAATCTCCAATAAAGTGGACTTGATCCTGCTAAAATTGCTGTACGTGAGCAGACTTATTATGGTACACGCAAACATTTTCTTATAGCTTGGAATTGATTGCTGCACATCTTATTTAAATCCGTTGAATTCACTAACCATACAAATTAAGAAAAATAGTTTGGAATTGAATTGCAGGCCGGATATTATAAGGAATTTAAATGATCAAATCCATATATAAACACAACTACTTGCCGGCAATCAATTAGAAAAAACAGCAAAGACAGTTGTGAGAATCAAACAAATGATTGTATGACTGATGATTGCATCCAATCCATGTATATATATGTGTGTATAGATAGCATCAGTTGGTTGAATTAAGTACAATCTCCACAAGTCACTCCTCCCAGCTATACTATACATCTTCTTCTCTAACCTCTCTACCAACCCCAAGAAAACATAAACAAAAACAAAAAAGAATCAGCTTCACCTCTACTTACAGCTCACCCACTACTCCAATCTTCTCTATCTACATGTCAGATTTTGTCAAACCCTCACTCAGATTTTTCTCCCTCTTTCTTATTTACAAATCAAAACTTTGAACCAATTATAAACAATTAGCATGAATGAGGCGCACTAATCAACCCATTCCTCGACAGACGACCAAGAATTTTTCCTCCCAGTTTTTCCTTTGTAAAATTTTTATGGACAGTAGCTAAAAATCAACCTATACCACCAATGGTAAATAAAACAAAAGAACAAAAAAAAAAGGTTTTACATTGTCGAGTGAGACCTGGCATGGGTGACAGGTCGGCTCGAGCTGTGGCTGAAGCCGAACCCGAAGCCGAGTTCGCGGGTGTGGAACGGGCTCGGATCGTCGGACTCGGAGCGCGACCGCGACCGCGACAGGTCGGAGCCGCCGCGCCGGGAGCTGTTGATCCCGCCGCCGCCGCCGGCAGCGGCGACGAGGGACTCCTCGCAGAGCGTGACGGCCCACTCGAGCTCGGCGACGACCTCGGACATGATCGGCCTGGCGCGGCCCCGTGGGCGGACGCACTCGGCGGCGATCTTGGCCACGCGCGCCACCGCCTCCACCTCGTGGCCGCGCGGCGACGGCACGCGGTCGTCGAGGATCTTGGTGATGTTGCCCGTCTCTACCGCCGGCACGGCGAACTCGATCACGTTCCGCGGCGACCCGCTGCCGTCCTGGCTGGTCCGGTGGATGGCCTTCCGGCCGGTGACCAGCTCCAGCAGCACGACGCCGAAGCTGTACACGTCGCTGCGCTCTGTGAGCTCCTGCAGCCGGTAGTACTCCGGATCGATGTACCCGACCGTGCCGGCCGTGGCGGAGGACGACGCCGCCGCGGCCGCCGCGCCGCCGCTGGCCAGCGAGAGGCCGAAGTCGGAGACCTTGGCCGTCCACTCGCCGTCGAGGAGGATGTTGGACGGCTTCACGTCGCGGTGGATGATGGGCGGCACGGCGTAGCAATGCAGGTACTCCACGCCGCGCGCCGCGTCCAGCGCCACCCGGAGCCGCGCCTCCCACGATGCGAACAGCGGCGAGCGGCCGCCGCCGGCCTCGCCGCCGTGGAGGTGGTCGTGGAGCGCGCCGTGCGGCATGAACTCGAACACCAGGATGCGCTCGCCGCGCTCCTCGCAGAAGCCCAGCAGCTGCACCAGGTTGCGGTGGTTCACGCGCGACAGCAGCCGGAGCTCCGCGCGGAACGCGCGCTCCGCGTCGAAGCGCCGCCGACGCCGCCCGCCGGCGGCGGCGGCGCGCTCGGCGCGCTTGATGGCGACCTCGCGCCCGTCGGGGAGCTTGCCCCGGTACACCGAACCGAAGCTGCCGCTCCCGATCTTCTTCTCCTCCGAGAAGCCGTTGGTGAGGCGGGAGAGCTCCCGGAGGGTGAACTCCTCGCACCCGAGAGGCCGCGCCGGCCGCGCCGGCGAGACCTGCGGCGCCGGCATGACCATGGCTTCGACGTCGCGGCACAGCCGCCGCGACGACGACTCCCCGAGGCGCAGCGTCTTCTTCTCCCGCTTCCTGAACGCCACGAGGTAGAACGCCGTCCCCGCAGCCGCGAGCACCGCGGCTCCGACGCCGGCCACGCTGAGCGCGACCGCCAGGGTCTTCTTCGCATCGTCGTCATCGCCCGGAGGCGGCGCCGCCTTGGTCATCCCATTGGCAATCACGATCCTGGACGCGTTGAGCGGTAGCGGGCACGGCTGGCAAACGGCGAGCTCTTGGACGCCCTCGCCGCCGCCGTTGCCGCAGAGCGCCCCTGACCCCCAGATGATGCTGCAGGGGCAGCTCCGCTGGGGCGCGCAGGCGCCGGGCATGGTGGCGTTGTAGATGAGCCGGCCTCCGCCGCCGAACCGGTCGCTCTTCCCCCAGCACACGACGGAGTAGTTGTACATGGTGATGGCGCAGACGGCGTCGCCGTCGGCCTCGATAGCCAGGAATGGCGTGCTCGTGTACTGCGCCGGCACCGGCGCGCCGCCCCAGCACCGCGCGATCCCTTTCCCGTCGAGGATGCAGGTGGTGTCGTTGCCGAGCGCCATGGCCGACATGCTCTCCGGCAGCTCGGCGGGCGGCACCCTGGGGACGCCGTCGCCCCAGCAGGCGAAGCCCCCTTCGTTGTCGACCGCGCACGCGTGGCGGTGGCCGGCGGCGACCGTCCTGAAGGCTGCCGGGTTCGGCGCCAGCGGCGGCGCCTTCATCCCGCCGTAGCAGCTCATGGAGGTGTTGTCCTTGGCGAGGATGCCGCAGAGGAAGTCCTTGCCGAGCGCGATGCCGGAGAAGTCGAGGCCTTTGGGGAGCTTGAGGTCGGGCCACTCCCAGCAGGCCGGGTCGTGGTCGTCGGAGAGGCCGCAGACGTGGGCGCCGCCGGCGTTGAGCGAGCGGAGCGAGGGGCCCCAGTAGAGGCGGCGGCCGACGGGGCGGGAGCGGTTGGCGGCGGCCTCCTCGGAGAAGGACCACCAGCGCATGGCGGCGTGGCCGCCGGCCGGGGCCATGAGGCCGCAGAGGAAGTCGGTGCCGGCGGCGATGGCGTTGTAGGGGATGTCGGCGGAGGGGTACACGAACTGCTGCCCGTCCGGCAGCGAGGTGCAGTGCAGCTTGGAGCTGGACCCTCCCGTGGCCGCGGCATCGCCGCCGTTGGTGGTGACGAGCGCGCAGACGAGGGTGGAGTTGGGCGCGTGCGAGATGGCCACCGTGGAGAACTGCTGCCGCGACGCCGAGCACGATCCGGCGACGATGATGAAGGCGGCAAGGAGGAGAGGAAGGAGGCCCGTCGTCGTCGTCGTTCTCGTCACAAGGAGGAAGGGGAAGGCGGGGCGGTGGCTGGCACGGGCATGTCGAGACATTGGCATCCGGAGGGAGAAGACGACATGAGCGGTCGAGGCAGCCGTCGCTTGGCTCGCTCCCGCGGTGGACGGCGACGGCGGCGATGGCAGAGAGAATCGGGGGGGGGGGGGGGGGGGGGGGGAGGGGGAGGTGGTGGGAGAAGAGAAGCAAGGAGAGACGAGACGAGAGAGTGGGTGCCTTTGCTTTGCTTGGATTTCGCTTTTTGTTTCTAGTAGGTGGTTGGAGAGGGAAAAGAACGCGTTTCCGTGGATTTTTCCAACACACGAAAAAAGAGGAGAGACGATGAGGTGGTGATGATGATGAGGTTGAAGGTTGCAGGTTTTGGGGTTGGTTTGGTAGACTTGACTTGGTCCCCTTGAAATTCAAGTGTCAATGGAGAAGCTGCCTGCACCTGCAAATGTTCGTGCACTTCTGAATCTTGCTTCTTGTCCTACTTCAGAGTTCAGAGAGGTTTCAAACTATTCAACCATGCATTTTCTACCATACAATTGCAAAACCATTCATGAAAAGTACAAATGGAAAATTTTGGATCAACACGGACCAGCCTAGCTTCTTCCCGCTGTGCAATTTTCCCTGGTCCAGCCTTTTTAGATGAGTATGTGAGTGGTGCCATGTCATGCTCAATTAACCTGCCAAGGAAAACCATTCCCAACAAGTCCCAACAAGGGTCTTTCTTTGGCGGTTAAAATTGTAAAGGGATGGAACATACTAGGAGGAGATACTTGCCTGCAGTACACTCGAGGCTTACTACCTCAACAAGCAAGCTATCTGTACTAGCACCAATTACCCAAGTCATTAAAAAAAGTGATTCAGTGAGGAATACGGGATGCTTAAACATCCTTCAAGGGTGATGACAAAAATTT
Organism: Panicum virgatum; assembly: GCF_016808335.1. Classification (NCBI taxonomy): domain Eukaryota; kingdom Viridiplantae; phylum Streptophyta; class Magnoliopsida; order Poales; family Poaceae; genus Panicum; species Panicum virgatum. The sequence continues at coordinate 1,234,730 of NC_053141.1, read as the reverse complement.
CCTACTCAACAATGGAAACCAAACCAAACCTTAGCATGTGTCGAATGACAAGCGTAAAGCGATAAGCAGGGGGTTTACCGCCCTTGAACCAGGGGAACCATACAGGATGCGCCACGTGCCCAGACACCATTCTTCTCGCATTATAATATTAGTCTCAAGGCACACTCATTGGAGTAGGTGACAGGTTTAGGACCAACTGATTCCACAAATTATTGAATATTCACTGTAACATTTCAACTCTGAGATAGTCATCTTTGAGTTTGGGCAAAAAAAAACATCTTTTTTCTCTTCATGTCAGGTGGCGGTTGGGGAGAAGAATTTGCCCAAACACTTAACAAATCCTTCAGATCATCCAATTATAGGGGAGGTTCAGGCCAACCCTATGCCAGGGCGGCAAGCTATGCAGCAACATGTGGCTGTGGCAATTAGCCTGATACAAAAATCTCAAGAGAATTTCTGAATCCATGTTATAATAGTCAGGCATGGCACAACCAATCACACCCCTGCACACCAGATCCTGAGCTCAAAGAATTCTATACACTAATCAGCCGCATCATTCTAACCAGCTTCCATGTCTTCAGGGTACAGATTTGCCAAAGTCAGAGCGCCGCTTCTCTGGCACGAAACCACGCTGTGGAATTCCTAACGCTTCATTATTGCTGCCATGGCTACATGCAGGGGGCTCTCCTTCAGTGGAGCTCGGCGTCGTGGACGGAACAGTGAATGGCGGACCCTGAAAGTGGAGCGCTGGTTGCCGGGGAAGAGGCTCGCGCATAGTTGCAGGAATGAAGGGTTCTCCTGCTGCATGGGATAATCCTCCTCCATTTCAACCTCTTGGCTGGTCTCTATCTGGGCCTGCGACGACATGACACAAAAGCTGAGATTATACCCTTTTATGCAGATTCATAGGCATGAAAAAACAATGACTCTGTGCCCACCATACTGATTGCTGCCTGCTGGCAGTACTTGTTAAGATGTCGTGTGGATGATAACATCATAACAAAGTGAAACAGCACAGAGTTTCAGTAAGCTACTAACAGCTGTACCGACAGGCCATGTGAGTGGGACCAAAACCAAAGTGCCCAGGTGACACAAGAACAGACACAGGACCTGATGCTGAATGAAGTCAAGCTGTGAACCAATTAATCCCAACCACTATGCAATATAGCTTAACCTTTTTGCCTCTATTAATCCTAGCATACTATCAAATGCTGGGGCTGGCCTGGAAGTCTAGTTATAGTTACCTTCTGTTGGTTCTCAACATCAGAGTACTCATTAGGCTGAGTGGAAGTATGCTCTTCGTTACTGTTCATATCTCTATACTCAACCTGTTCTTTTCCCTGTCCCTCATCTTCATAATCAGGACATGGCAAGCTAGATGGCCGATCACTGGAGAATTTTCCAACATCTTCTATCCGAATCCCAGAATCATCTGCTTCTGCTGTCTCTTTGTACACATCAGCCCGGGGTGGTTGCTCCTGGCTAGAGGAAGTATCATGACTTCCAGGATTACTAGCACCTGAGTTTCCCTGACACGCAAAGCATATTTTAGCTCAAAGAGAAGATGGTCTGCATGCTTGGTTGCTTTAAACAAGAACATCCTAATATACAACAAATAGTAAAAATGCATCAACAATGCCACAACTAAATCAATGATGAGAAAAGCTTTGATTACACAGGTCAATAATGATACGTGCAATAATTCAAGCAGATAGACACTGAACATCATTTCGTATGTAAGCACTCGAAACATAAGTTTGAAGATAACAGAGGCATGATTGTTTCATTGAACACAATGTGATATGAGTCTAATACTTTCATGTTACATAAAATTGCAGATAACAGAGGCATAAGACATAGTTGTACTATTGAGAAGAGTGGAATATGGGTCTATCACAACACCACTGTGGCAACAGAAACATGGAGAAATAAAAACTAGTGCACACTGCACACTGCACACTATGGAAGACCCACAAGCCATGACCGAGAAGCATAACACATGCACAGTGCAATGTATATGCAAACAGAAGATTTGGATGTGCAGGCTAACCTCCATGTCATGCTGATCAGAAGTGTTACTATCCATTGCAGCAGTTTCATTATCTACAACAGCCAATATTTCATCCCTTTCCTTCTTACGCCGTGTAACTTGACAAACAGCACAAACACAGTCACTTTTGTGGCGATCATTCCTGCATTCATAGACATAATGTAAGAACACCAAACAATATAGTCAATAGTTCCCTACTGTTGTCCTAAAATGGGGAAAAAAATACATTAAACATCTTCTGTAATGCTATAATACCATTGAAATTTTTCAATAGGAACACCATTGGGAAAATTCCAGTGTAGAGAGGAACAACTATATGTGCTCCTAGGGTTGATTAATGATGGACTAAATCAATACTTTTTTCAAAGAGTACTGATTCAGTGGCCATGTTACAAGAGAAGTCGGTTGTCTAGGTAATAATTCTCATTAATCCACTATCAGAAATGTAATTTTTTTCTCGAATGCACAGGAGAGCTGCGTATCATTGCATTAAGAAAGAAGAAAGGCTAAAATAGTCATACAAACACCCACACACATCCCACACACACCCTAAGAAAGAAGAAATGCAAATGGAATAGTACCGGAAGACCCTGAAGTGTACTGATTCACTGGCCATGTTAAAACAAAGAGTTGCATAGTTTTGTTATGATCTTTAAATATCACTTCTACACTTATCTTTAATTACATTACTAGCCGATGAGCCCATGCATTGCTTGGATCTTTACATATAGATTCTAGTTCTAAAAGTCAAATCCTGCAAGTGTTCTAGGTTACCGATAATGTTGTAATGGAATAGTGTGGTAGTTTAGCCTTCCTAGTTTATATAGAGTTTTTTAGTGCATATTTTAAATGTTTCCAACTAATATATTGCAATGCTAACATTATAAACATGTGTTCGGAAGGTGGCCTCAGAGGTGTTTGGCGTGAGTAGGGGAGGCAAACAGGAGGGGAAAGACACCTGGTGGTGGAATGATGAGGTGCAAAGGGCTATTAAGAAGAAGGAGTGTTTCAAGCGCCTCCACCTTGACAAGAGTGCAGCCAACATCGAGGGCTATAAATTAGCGAAGAGGGTTGCAAAGCGAGCTGTGAATATAGCAAAGGGTAAGGCGTATGATGACCTGTATCAGCGGCTAGGCACGAAAGAAAGGGAGAAGGACATTTATAGGATGGCTAGGATCCGCGAGCGGAAGACAAGGGACATCAACCAAATCAAATGCATTAAGGATGGGACAGATCGACTGCTAGTGAAGGATGAGGAGATCATGAATAGATGGAGAGAGTACTTCGACAAGTTGTTTAATGGGAAGAGTGAGGGCCCTACCCTTGAGTTAGATGACTCTTTTGACGATACCAACAGACGTTTTGTGAGGAGAATTCAGGAGGTAGAGATCGGGGAGACTTTGAAGAGGATGAAGGGAGGTAAATCGATGGGCCCTGTTGGTATCCCCATTGAGGTGTGGAGATGCCTAGGAGATAGAGCAATAGTATGGTTAACTAAGCTTTTTAATCTCATTTTTCGGTCAAACAAGATGCCGGAAGAATGGAGGAGAAGTATATTAGTACCTATCTTCAAAAACAAGGGTGATGTTCAAAGTTGTACTAACTACCGTGGGATTAAGCTGATGAGCCATACGATGAAGCTTTGGGAGAGGGTTATCGAGCATCGCCTAAGAAGAGTGACAAGTGTGACCCAAAACCAATTTGGGTTCATGCCTGAAAGGTCAACCATGGAGGCGATTTTCTTAATACGACAATTGATGGAGAGATATAGGGAACAGAAGAAGGACTTGCACATGGTCTTCATTGACCTTGAGAAGACATATGACAAAGTATCGAGAAATGTCATGTGGTGGGCCTTGGAGAAGCACAAAGTCCCAACTAAGTACATTACCCTCATTAAGGATATGTACAAGGATGCGCCGACGTTTGTCCGGACATGTGATGGCAACACCACTGACTTTCCTATTAACATAGGCCTACACCAGGGGTCAGCATTGAGCCCTTATTTATTTGCTTTAGTGATGGATGAGGTCACAAGGGATATACAAGGTGAGATCACTTGGTGTATGCTCTTTGCTGATGATGTGGTGCTTGTTGACGAGAGTAGGGCAGGGGTTAATAGGAAGTTAGAGCTGTGGAGACGCACGTTAGAGTCGAAAGAGTTCAGACTTAGTAGGACCAAGACCGAGTACATGATGTGCGATTTCAGCGCGACTAGGCATGAGGGGAGAGACGTTAGTCTAGATGGACAAGTGGTTTTTCCAGAAGGATACTTTTCGGTATTTAGGATCGGTGCTACAAAAGGATGGCGACATTAATGAAGATGTTAGGCATAGAATTTCAGCTGGCTGGTTAAAATGGCGGCAAGCTTCTGGCATCCTTTGTGACAAGAGGGTGCCACAAAAGCTAAAAGACAAATTCTATAGGACAACAATTCGTCCGGCGATGCTATACGGTGCTGAATGTTGGCCTACAAAAAGGCGACATGTCCAGCAACTGAGTGTAGTAGAGATGCGGATGTTGCGGTGGTTTTGCGGGCACACAAGGAGGGATAGAGTCCGGAACGAAGTTATTCGGGATAGGGTCGGAGTGGCACCAATTGAGGAGAAACTTACCCAGCATCGGCTGAGATGGTTTGGACATGTCCAACGAAGGCCTCCTGAGGCGCCGGTGCGTAATGGGGTTCTTGAGCGGGTCGATAATGTAAAGAGGGGTAGAGGTAGACCTAAACTGACGTGGGATGAGTCGGTTAAGAGAGACATTAAGGATTGGAATATCTCTAAAGAGATAGCTTTGGATAGAAGCGCTTGGAGACTAGCTATCAATATGCCTGAACCTTGAACTTATTTCTTTCGGGTTTCATCTCTAGCCTACCCCAACTTGCTTGGGAAAAAATGCTATGTTGTTGTTGTTGTTGTTGTTGTTGTTGTTGTTGTTGCTAGCATTATAAACATGAGCAAAAAATTATAAACCATTCTCCGCGGGAAAGGAGAAGTATACAAGTGCTCCCTTGCAATGCTTACTCTCACATTTTCTTATCTACATAAATAGCTCCAACACCTAACATCTAAACCCACTATACCCTGAAGCAATCTAGTGTCGACACAGACACTCACATGAGTTACCAAAAAAATTATTTTTTTGCGAAAATGCCGTTGAAGCAAAATAGGAGCTCAACATAAAAAGGAAAGTAGAAGCACTAATATTTCAACCTAACTAAACCTGCGGGGACACAGGCCTGTTGCTAATTAAACAAATCAAAAGGTCCCTGAAACTGACAGGGACCCAGTAGCTTTCTTTCTACCTCCTTCAGTTACTCACTCCTGCACTGGAACTCACGCTACTGCTGCTGAATCTGCTGCAACCAATGGCGGATCTCATCGCCCACCACAAAAAATGAAAGTCCGCCACTACCCCTTTGCCAAACATCCCATTTTCCCTTTTGATTAAGTTTTCATGTTCTCCAAATTTTAAAACCTAGCTTGTGCTTTCATGCTCCTCATCGCCAGTTTGACCGCGGCACTTCCACTGCAGCAGGGTCATCATTTTGGTTGGACCCAGCTAGTCTGAACGCCGACTGCAGAAATGGTCGCCTCGCTGCCACGCAGGCCCACATCTGCTACGCGGTTTGCAGAACTCACATGCAGCAGCTGCTGGCACTCGATGGCAGCAGTATCCTCATGGGTATGCGCCTTAGCAGCAGCAGCTTCGTCATGGAGGGGCCCAGAGCATGCAACGGAGCCAGTGGCAGGTAGGTTTGAGGGTGAGGGGGCGGCCATGGGGTGGCTAGGGTTTAGGCGGAAGCAAAGGATTGAGGATCGACCAGCCTGATATCATGCAATTGAGATTGGCACACGAAATAGTAGATTGATTGATCACGACATGATGTACATGTACACATATAGGCAAGGAGCCCTAGGTTGTGGTTTATAGAAACAGAACCATCTAGATATCCTTGACTAATACTAATCAATTACCACTAGGCCGGCAGCAGCACATCACACATAGGTCTAAGCATAACCGAAGGAAGCCAAACTGCCTGTAGCAGAGGCATCCTTGTCAAGACATTCAGAAGCATCCCGAAACCAAACGGGAAATTTCATTCCAGCACTTGACACAAGAGTAACAAAGTTGTAAATTGTCAAACTGTTAATTTTGCAGAATCCCAAGCAAATGCACTAATGGGATGGCCATCTTTTTCCCTGTCGAATATTTTCCCTAATTCCATCCTCTCATTATCATCAAACTATACATCACAAGTATTCCATGCTATATGAGTGCTGAAGTTGCATGGCACGTCAGCTTCCCACATGATAGTTGAGCCTCTAATAAGAAAAATTGCATGCAGATGTCGGAATAGATTAATGACGTACCCTGGTCGTCGCCTTTTGTTTTTAGACTTGCTTTTCGAGTGGCCTTTAGCATCCTCATCGCCAGTATTGTCATTGCCACCTACACAATATTTGGGTTCTTATTTATTTGAACGCATGCATATGTAAATGTAAAGAGAAAATTATAGATGGGTAAAAAAGAACGACAATTGTGTGTAAGAAAAGTTTTCCATTGCAATGAAATGCGGAAGGGGAGTGCGATGATTGCATCATCAATTCATTATAGTTAAAAAGTTCCAAAAAAAAATCTGGCTACATGCACATTAGATGTGTCCAAATGAAGCATTAAAATTTATTTTTCCCGCATCGCATTGAAAGTTTGAAAATAAATCATAATGCTATGTAAATGATAAAATAGACATTGATGGCGCATATAAAAGATTTCAAAGTTGAAACAGTAGCAGTTGACATGAGTCGAATCTAGTCAAACATTGAATGGAAGTGAGCCGAGGCCAAACTGATAGCTGTCAGATATCCAATACTTACCACTGTCTGGCACATCAGAATACAAGCCTGCTGCCAACCAATTTTTCATGAAGCCTTTCTTGACCCGTTTCATAAGCTCAATTATGTAATCACCTTTACTGTTGTACTTGGTACAGTTATCCCATATGAATTGCACATCCTTATATACATCCTCTGAATTCATATACTTGTCACCACGTTCTAAATTTTTACATATTGTGCCAAAATCCATAGGAGTGTCAATAATATCAAAATAATCCTATAAAGTTTGAAAGTGTCAGGGTAGAGAAACAGGTAAGTGAAAGAAAAGGCAAAAAATATCTTTCCAATGGCAGTAGATCTAGAAGCATATGCTTACAAAGGCATGAGACAAAATAAATAAATCCAGAAAACAAAATGAAAAGAAAAACCGCAAATGATGTGATCCACATTTGCAATTGCAGTAACTTTCTTACCTCTTATCTATGTTCCATATATCACAATATGCACCTAGGGTGCAGGACTGTTGTTACAGGCAAGGCAATCTACCCCGCTGGGTTTTGATTGATGAGTCATTAAGAATAGGTAAAGCTTTCATCCTAGCTACATAAGTAAATCCCATGGTAGAAGTCTAATTAGCAGTACTGAGATAAAGATTGAATGTACTGCACCAAATTTAGATTCAGATTATCGAATATAGAACTAGCTACACACATAGCCCAAAGAAGAGAAACTCAGGGAAAATGACAAATTGGATACACTTTTATGGAAACTGTTACACCATAACTCCTCGGAGGATGAGACAACAAAGCATTATAGATCATTTCATATGTACTACTTGGGCACCTTAAACTACTCAACGCCCTGAGGTGGTTTCGCAGGGTAATTTTGCCTTGCTGGCATGCCATGCTGGACAGGTAAACCATGCATAATAGATGCAGCGTTACGGTGTATTTGAAATGAAAGAAACCACAATGTGTAGCACGAAATACTCACAGGTATTCCTAATGCAACAGGATCCACTGGAACATTGAACGGCTCAGCAGCGTCCATCTTCATGACTTTCTTAATAGCCTGAGAAACGCGTGCAAACAGATTCTCAGTATAACCGTTATGCAGATTCAGCAGATCTCTCGTAGGTAAAACTTGGGAGGGTCTATAGACCTAAAACAGGTAAGCCCAATTTTACTCACTTCAAGTGCAGCAGAAAGCTCTTTCTCATCATGCTGGCGCTCTGGAGTAGACTGTTTTTCCTCCGACTCCTGTGAGCTCCCCAGCTCCATTGTCTCCTCGATTTCTTTGATCTCCGAAACAGCTTCCTGCTTGCTTGGAGGAGGCTCATCAACCGGATTGGCTTTCCTATCTGGGGTGTTGTTTCCTACAGAAGATAACCCCACCGACTTGATCTTGATGCCTCCAACTTTCCTTGCCACCTTTTCCTTATCCGCATCACTCGGCTCCGACGCCTGCATGTCCCTATGCTGCCCATCAGTTCGGACACCAGCCTTTTCCGCGTCAGCTTCTTTCGTCACTTCAGGGACAGTAGCACTCCCGGATTTTCCAGCATCAGCAGCCGGTGCCTGACCTCCCGAAGAACCCTGCTGCTGGGGGGGGGGGGCGGCAGGTCCACCGCCTTGGATGACTTGAACTTCAGCTTGACGCGGCCGTACACGGCCCCCACTTTGGGCTTGGTGTACGGTATGTCCACGGGAGGATTGACTGGGGCGGCGGCGCTGGGCTTCTCCTTCTGGGGTGGCTCAGGAGGAGGAGGAGGAGGTGATGGTTCAGGCGCCGCTGCTGCTGCTGCTTCGGTGAGAGGCAGCACGTTATCCTCCTCAGCCTGATCCGGCGTGCTGTTCGTCGCCTCCGTGCTGGGGCTGGACGGGGAATCCGGCGAGGGGGACGACTCCGCCGCGGCGGCCGCCGGAGCAGCCTTCCTCCCCGCTGGCTTGCGGCCGCGCTTGCGCTTCATCCTGCTGTGTGTGTGTGTGTGTGTGTTTTTTTTGGCTTACCAACAGGGACGGATCGAGCGGCGCAGGTGAGGAACGCGCTGCAAAATCGACGGGGGGAAACAAGCATTCGAATCTCAGAGTCCGCGCGGGCGGGGAAGAATTCCCCTGGAACGGGACGAATTGAAGCGAAGCGAAGCTAGGGTTCCTTACCAGGAGGGGGGAATTCGATCCCGGGGCAGGTAGGATCTCGCGTCGGCGGGCGCCCAGCAGCCGCGGCAGCAGCAGAGCTCGGAGAGCGGGGCCGCGCGCTGCGCTGCGCGGGAAGGGAAGGGGGCGGAGGCGGAGGCGGGGAGAGGAGAGAGCCCAAGCTCTCCTCGGTGACGGCGGCCGGAGAGACGACTTGTGAGTGGGTCTCCGGGCTGCTGTTAGGCCTTATATGGGCCTTGTGGGCCTGTGCTGGTTATAATAGGCCGTCATGGGCCTCGCTGGATGGATGCAAAACCGGGTTTACAAAACTTTTGGTCAGGCCCATTTGATTTCTAGTCTAGATACTAAAGTTTAGTCCCGTCACGTCAAATGAAAATCTTGCCATTCAAATGGGTTTACAAAACTTTTTTGCACGAAAGGTGCTACAATAATCATCCATTAATTATAAATGAATATATTTTGTCAGATCCATCTCGCGAATTAGAGTAGTCATTATGCAATTAATTTTATAATTAGATTTTATTTAATACTTCTAAATAAAAAAGATTCTCTTTGATATGACGACAGGGTTAAAGTTTAGCCCTCGAGAACCAAACACTCCCGCGAGTGACACTTTTGTTTGGGAGCAAATTGCATATTGTGTTTTCTGATGCAGCTTTGCAAACTGCTACCTGGAAATATAAGCTTTAATTTGTGGCAATAATGCACATCTGTGTCATTTTTTCATTAGAATAACATTAATTATGTTACCTACTAATCGATTAATAATTCCCAAATTATGAAATATTACACCATCACTCTGTTCGCTGGGCTGGAGCTGGTGGCTGGAGCGGTGTGAGAAAAAAATACTGTTGGCTGGCTGGTGGCTGGAAACTAGTGCTGGAGCGGTGTGAGAAAAAAACACTGTTGTGTTGGAGGCTGCTGGAGCTGCCCAACAGAGTGAATGCAAGCAAAACTTCCTCTACATAGTACTACATATATATATATATATATATATATATATATATATATATATATATATATATATATATATATATATATATATGTGCCTACTGCACTATATCAACTGCTAGATACTAGGTAGCACATACAGTGTTGCTATCATCTGCTGCTTTAATTGATGAGCTGTATAGAAAAAGCAGCGATCGAGCAACATCATCTCAGCTCCCTCCGATCCTCTCTCTCTCTAGCTAGTTCTTCCTGGGGTCCTGTGCGATGTAGAGCCTCTTCACCGAAGCCATGAACAGCCTGCAGCAACAACATCGATGCTCCAAATTAAGCTCATCATCACCACCAAACGTACGACCTCCACACATCTCCATCTTCTCCCACTGTGGAAATAAATTAAGAACAACTTACTCCCATGGCACGTCGCCGACGAGCATCCGGTCGCCCTCGTTGTCCTCGTACAGCAGGATGTACGACGCCTTCGTCCTGTTCTTCTTCGCCGGCTCCTCGTCGTCGTCGTCTCTGCCTGCGATCCTCCAGTACTGGCCATCTGAAAATAAAGGACACACGATATATCTCATGGCGGTGATCATCGACACGATCCCACCAGGCCAAGCAAGGCGACGGATGCCCTGAGTCCTGACCTGAGAGGAAGCCATGGAACATGCCCTGCAGCGCGCGGGACAGCGACGCGTACCCGCGGTGCGCCCGCAGGTCCACCTTCCTCCCGACGGCGCAGCCCTCCAGGTTCACCTTCACGAACAGGCTCGCCGCCGGCCGCTCGCCGGAGCAGCGCTTCTCCTTGCTCGGCTCCTCGGCGGCCTTCGTGCCGGCCAGGGCCAGGTGGCTCTTGCGGAACGCGCCCACCGGCGGCCACCCCACCGGCTGCGGAGGAGGCCGCTGCTGCGCTTGCTCCAGGGCCGCCTTCTCTTGCCTGGAGGCCAGGCTCCAAGGGTGCGTTCCCACACCGAGCCATGGACCATCGCCGCCATTGTCTGAAGAGATGCCGAGCCTGAGCTCCAGGCCGCTGCTCAGACCGCCTCCCTGCATCTTGCTACCATCCCTCGCCTGCTCCGGTTTCAGTCTCAGCCTTGGTGCAGCTGAAGAGCTCTTCATGGCCGGCCTCTCTGATGCCAAGCTTCAGCTCTAGCACATACTACCACTAGTGTTGGCTGTGTGTGTCTGTGTGGTGTGCAGAGGAGGTGAGTGTTTGCGAAGAGGAGCCTGTGGGTCTTTATGGTGTTGAGGTAACTGTGAACTGTGATGGATGGAACATGGAAAGATCAAAGGGCTGAGAGATGATGAGAAAAAGGCAGGTGGCTTTGTGCTTGCTAAGTACTCCTGAAGTGAACTAGTGGGGGACTAACAAAAAGCATGAGCAGTGAAATGATAGCCATATAGTAAAAGTTATAGTACATAAAAAAGTTAAAACATCCCTATAGAATATGTGTACTCCTTCTCTGAACTTTGAATGCATGGCTAAATTTCTGAACCTGCATAGATCATAAACTGTTCCTGTTCTGTTTCAGAGATTCAGTAGCACAGTGAGAAAATAACAAGCGTATTGAGTTCGTGAAACGAATGCTGGAGCTCTGTTTCGTTTATATTGATGATATAAGAAGAGGAATCTGGCATATTTCAGGTCAAGTTGAAGCACAGGGCAAATTGTTTCAGGCATGAAGAGCGCTATCACAATGGGCGACACGTGCCCGCAGCAGTTTGTATAATTTCAATGAGGGAATTGAGTGCATGGAACTGATCAATATGCTGATATGCGAGTGGTTCGAGTGGATGGACATCTCATCGTTTGCAAGAGTTGGTTGTGTGGTTTTGTCTGACCTTGGGTTGTATGGGGGACACAGTGGCTACTGGACCTCCAACTGAAAATTCAGTCCACTCCACTTCAGTCTTTTTCCCGAAAGCGATGCTTGGGCTATGCTTTTCCTTGTCCTGCAGAAAAATTGGCAGGCACTTTTAGGTAACTGTAACTCTGCACATGAACATGTGTCTCAAGATGCTTCCTTTCTTTTACTTTATTGCATTATGTACAGCTTTTAAAGGGCCAAAATGTATATAATGTATTTATGGACTTTTGCCTGTGAACGATATTACAATATTCGATTTCAGAGTTTATCCAACACCGCTGCTTGTGCTCGCAGTATAGCGAATGTCATCTTCATGAAAAAGAAAACCTTGAGATTAAAAGTTAGATCTTTATGCAGTGAAATGTACTGTCCGAGATGGTGAAGTTACTGCACACAGTTATCTAGCAACAAATAAACTATGCACTAGTTCCTTATCTGGCAGCATATTTTCAGATTAGCTATCAGAACAGTAGTCAATACAAAGTAGCTTACATTTGCAGAGAACCCAAAAAAAGGCACAACAATTTCCAACCACAAAAACTATATATCTTGTTGTCAACCAGAGTGAAAAGAACATTTCTCATTTATTTATTATAAAATAAATCTTGACTTTTCTAATGAAATATTTATCCCTATTTATTTTCTTGGAATCCTGCAGACAAATTGGTAGGTAGTTCTAGACAACTCTAATGCTGAACACTGACATGTCTCAAGAATCAAGATGCTTCCTTTCTTTTGTTTCACTGCATTATATAGACATTCAAGAGAGCTAGTGACCCTAACTAAAATAATTTGCTCAGAGCTCAGTGCTCTAAGCTTCAATCCAGAAATAATCCTTGAAACAGAGAGGAGTTTTTGTTGTGACAAATATTTATTTAATTCCATATAGATGTTTTACATCTAAAGAGATGATCCTTCTTGTACTCCTACCATAGTGAATGTCATCTTCTTGAAAAGAAAAAACCCCAAATTAGCTGGTAATTCTTTCCACAATGGGAGCACAGTGCTATAGATGTTGACGTTACCTCACATAAGTGGTGATCCAACTGTAAATAAACTGTGCAATCTTAGTATCTCATCTTACCAAGCTATATGTTTGAGCTGCTAGTGTAGAGTAGCTATTAGTATATTAGTCAACTAAGCAGTTTTTCAATTTATTTTTTGGAAAGAAGAAAATTTTTAGACATAGGGAGGCCTAATGGAAGGTGTAATTATTTCAAAGCATATCATAAAGTTAGTGCTTACTCTCCACAATGAATAGCACATTTCTCGTTACAATTGTCAGTCGTGGAGTGGAAACCCACAGCCGGGTGGCGTAATACACCCGCCTAAGCCCATAGGGTAAGTACTCGGGGGTTAGCTAGGACTAGTTCTATCTCGTTGGAAGAACACGATGAACACAGCTGGTTTAGAGTGGTTCGGGCCGCCGGAGCGTAATACCCTACGTCCACTGAGAGTTGTATTCCCTTTGCCTCGAGAGAGTCTGGGGGTCTGAGAGCTTGAGTCCCTCGTGTGCGGCGAGCGCCTCCCTTTTATATCTCAAGGGAGGAGCGTACATGGCCATTGAGTCCCCGACAAGTGGGCCGAATCGATGTAGTATAAAATAACGTACTGTTCATACATTATGGCGTTGCAGGCAAGGAGATCACATTCTTGGATTTTCTTGCCTGCTCCTGGGAATCCTCCGTCCAGCATACTCATGCGCTGTCTTGTCGAAACGGCGCCAGGCGTAGCTTGCGGCGTCGCCTGCAGCGTAGCTGAACGGGCCGTGTAGCTTGCGGCGTAGGCGGCATGATGGAAAAGTGTCGTGTCGTCGTATCCAATTAATGCGGCAGACGGGCTCTGCGCGGATGCGGCGCAGGCGGTTGCACAGTGTACCTCGGTAACACGCGGTCTGCAGTGAGACCTGACAAAAGCTGCCCCGCGTGCCTCGGCGGCAGAGCACGCCTCAACCACCCGCATTGAATGCGGTGGGTGGGTGAGTCATCCAACGGAAGACCCGCGCCCGCGGCCGCGCCTGCGGGACACGTGGCGCCTCCGGACCCCCCCGGGCGGTATGTTGGTTCTACGCGCGTGGGAGGTCCGGATGAACGCGGGAGGTCCCGGACCCCTATGGGGGGTCCGCGCCCTCAGCTGTTGGCTCGGAGATTCCCCTCCTCAGGGACACATGGCGTCACCGGACCCGTCCCAGAGCGGGGAGCGGGTCCGGGGCCGTTGACCCGGTGAGGAAGGAGCCTGACCCGTTGGGCCTGGCTGCTTCGCTCCTCATCGGGTAGTTACGGATGACTACGCGAGTCCTGCCTTGCTGCAGTAAGAGTGGGTATCCCTGCTATAGGGTACCGACAGTGGCCCCCGAGCCCACCTCGGGAGAGGTGACGAACCCGCAGGTGGGGCCACTACAGCGATTTGGCTCTGCATAACTTAAAGCCTCTTACTGTAGGAGTCTTGACCGGCTTTGACCATCCATCGGGTTTTTTACTGCCTCATCACATCGCAACGGCTTACTGACTCACGGTCCCCACTTACAGTGGTACACATAGTCACGCGAGCGACGCTCGGCATTGCTGCGGCCGGAGTAAATGGGATATTTACCACCAGCGCAGTTCTCGAAGAGCCTGGTCATGCCAGCGCTTAACGCACGCACGTCAGCTCAGCTTCCGGCTCGCTTCGCGCGCGGGCGACGGTTCAGATCCCGCCTTTTCACACCTTTGTTTGTTACCCGCCCTCCCTAATAGGCGGGCATGTGCCCCCTTGTCATGGACTGGGCGGTTAACACCAGGCGTGAGCGTTGCTTGGCTTCCAGCGACGGTTTCGGGGCGCGCCGGTTGGGTCAGGCTTCATAAAGGGACGAACCGCATACCGCGGTTACCTTTCCGCATTCACCTTCTTCCTTCCAACCTTTGCGCCCCTTTGCCTTCGAGCCTCCTCGCCCCTTGCTCTTCTGCGTAGATTACTCCTCACCTCAATAGCGAGATGGCGTCCCTCGTTCGTCCCTGCCGTTTCCAGACAGAGGAGGAGCTGAACACAGTGCGTCACCTGCTTGGGTGGAGTTCTCAGGAGACTGCCTTGGGGATTCGAGCAGGCTCGGTTCCCCTCGAAGATCTGCGCGCCGGGGAGTTTGTGCTGTTCATCTCGCACATCTCCACCGGCTTGGGGTTGCCGGTGTCTTCGTTCTTTCTGCTACTGCTGGAAGATTTCGGCCTCCAGCTTCAACATCTCACGCGTGCACTCCATCCTCCTGATGGCCATCTTCGTCCACCTGTGCGAGATGTTCGTGGGGGTGCGGCCCTGCGTCATCCTCTTCCGCCACTTCTTCGTCCTGGTGAAGTCCGGGAAGGGCAAAGACGAAGTGGGGGTGTACTACTTCCAGACGAGGAGCGACTTGTGGACGCCGTACATCCCCGGGCTTGACGGCGGGAAGTGGGAGGACTGGCACAAGGAGTGGGTGATCGCCACCACAGAAGCCAACGAGCGCCTCGTGATGCCGACCGGGGGACCCACCTCCGACCGCCAATCCTGGAGGGCCAAGCCGTCCCTGCCGCCGGAGTTCGACTCCGTGCTGTCCAAGATCAGAGCGCTGGTGGAGGGAGGTCTCACCTCGCTGCACGTGCTCGGGGATTCACTGAAGCGCCGGATCGCCCCCCTGAAGCAGCGGCCGTGTCCTGCTTGGAGCTTCACCGACCTCAACGACTGCAGCAGGATCCACCGCGAAGAGGGGAGCGACCTGACCTAGGAAGCCCTGGAGGTCCTGGTGCGAGCGGTGACGGGGGAGATCTTCATCCCGGAGCACCTGGTCCTTCCCTAGGGTGTCGTCCCCCTCTGCGAGGACTCACGCCTGAGGACTGCAGTGCTGGCCACCCTGCCGACCCTCGACGACGGTGGGCTGGCAGCGCGCTAAACTGGAGGCGACCCGGACCGTGGAATCTGGATCCCTGGTGCGTCCGGGGAACAAGCCGTGCCGAGCGCCGGGGGGGGTCCGGCCCTTCTGCCAAGGGCAAGCAGGCCATGGCTGGTAGCGCCGCCACGAGCGGTCCCAGCCAAGCCCGGAGTAGCTCCGGCGCGTCGTCGGGGGAAGCATGTCGGCGCAGATTGCACCGCGGCGATGGGACCCCAGTTGTGGAGCCCGCCGCAAAGCGTTAGAGGACCGCTGAGGACGCGGGCCAGGGTAGCTCCCGGGCCCCCGGCCCCCGCGGGACCCCCGGAGTAGCCGCGCCGCCACCACCGCCGCCGGGAGATGTCTCCCCCCAGCAGCAACAGCAACCACGGGTTGCACCCCCGCCGCCGCCACGGGAGCAGCAGCAGAAGCAGTCGCCGAGCCTCCGTGGACGCTGGAGACCCGGCGCTTCAAGGTAAGTGTCCTTTCATTCACTCCCCTTATTCTCGGTGCTTCGCTTTTTGCTGAAGGCTTCCTCTCTTTGTTTGCCAGGGCCTCTCACCCAAGCAGTTCTTCCACCACCGCTGGCACGTCAGCGGGGGTCCAGGCGACCGTGGCCTCGGCGGCGACGGCGGGTGCGACAGTAGGTGCAGGGAGCTCGGGTGCGGCGGCTTCCGCTAACCCGATGGCACCCAACGCGGTGACGGCGGGTGCGCCAGCACCAGGCGAAGCAACGCCCGACGCGACGACGGCGGGTGCACCAGCACCAGGCGCAGCAACGCCCGACGCGGCTACAACGGATACGCCAGTGCCAGGCGCAGCAATGCCCGTCGCGGCGGCGGCGGATGCACCAGTGCCAGGCGCAGCTGCACCCGGCGTGGTGGCCCCCGAAGCCCCAGCTACGGCGGCAGCCGCGCCGACACCGGGCTTGGCGACGGCGAGCTCAGCGGCAGCGGGCGCAGCAACGGCAAGCACCCCGGTACCCGAGGTCCCGACGTCTGTGCCAGACGTCCCCTCCCCCAGTGCCCAACCTGCAGCAGAGGAAGAGCTGGAGGAGGTCTCTGGTAGGCGGCTCCTGCAGGGTCCCCCAGAGGAGGAAGCGGCTCCCCTCCCACAGGTGCTGGTCCGGGTCCGGCGCACGATAGAGGAGGGGACCTCTACCGCCGAGGCGGCCTTCCGGCGGGAGAGGGCGGCCCTGGAGAGCGAGCGCCAGCACCTCGGTGACTGGCACACCCGCCTGGAGGGGCGCACGAAGGCCGTAGCCTCCCATGCTGCTCGTGTTCGGTCCGAACTCAAGGCCGACCAAGTGTCCTACCGAGCCAATCTTCGGAAGGTGTTCGACCGGGAGCTCGCGGTAACGGGGTGGGAGAAGGCCCTGTAGCGGCGGGAGGCGGCCATTGCCCAGGCAGAGGCCGGCCTTATGGCTCAGTGATCCGAGCTTGAGACTCGCTGCCAGGGTCTCGAGATCCGCAAGCAGGAGCTCGACAAGCTCTCGAAGACTCTGCATGGATGGCGCGAGCAGCTACAGGAGACCGCCAGCAAGCAGGTTGTTGCCGAGCTGGAGCTTGAGGAGGATAGGAAGTCCCTTGCAAAGCGAGAATCCCACGCCACCAACATAGAGCTCTAGCTTGAGCGCCAGCGCGAGGCCCTCAAGTCCCTGAAGGAGTCGGCGGCGAAGAAGGAGGCCCAGCTCAAGGAGAGGACCCGCCAGGTGGAGGCGGCCCAGGCAGCACTAGACGCCTGGGTGTAGGAGGCGGTCCAGGAGGCAGTCCGGAAGCTGCAGGAGGACCAGCTCAGGGGAGCCCAGCAGATCGTCGACTAGGCGAGTGAAGCGAGCTCAGCGCTGGTGCCACTTGGGATGAGTCCAATCCAAGTGGCAGAGCCGCCAGCATCGATTGCTGACGCCCTCCCAGTGCTGAACTCTGCTTCGGACAGGCTCCGGCGTCTAGAGCCGATCCTTGCTGGCCAGCTTGAAGCCGAGGGCCACGAGCTAATCCGGATGGTGGCGGAGCACATTCTGACCTGCCTCCGGAGGCACGACCCAGCCATCTCGCTAGCTCCCGTGGTCGATGGTCCAGTGGCGGAGGCGGAGGCCTCTGCTCGAGAAGGCGTGCGGGATGTCGTTGACTTCGTCGCTGCTTACTTCAAGTGTGAGCCTGCGGATTCCGGAGCTGGGCCATCATAGCAGTAGTACTTTTGTTTTGTTTTTTGCAGATGTAAAAACATTGTACTTTGTACTTGTTGAAATTTTGAATAGAAGAAAATTTCAACTTAGCTGTCTGTCAGTTGTTGTGGTTTGCGGTATGCAGCACCCCGGCGCCCTGGCCCCCTGGTAGATAGGTTCAGTTGTTAAGACCTTTCTGCCACCAGAGCCGAAGAAGACACTCCGGACCCCCATACGCGGTTGAGCAAGCGTTCTTGGGCATAGGTGTAGCATAATTTGCAACCCGAACGAGCGACTTATTCCCTGTATAGCAGAAAAAACTACAGAGAGGAAAATGAAACTCGCTTGTATGGTAGTAATAATACTGCAACTTAGCTGTTTGACGCATGCAGAATCGATCCGTGATGTCTAGCTCAAAGCGAGCGCTCTGGGCCCCCTGGGAGACAGGCTCAGTTGTTTTTGAGTCTGTCTACCACATAGACTGGACCTCGATCTGCATGAAGCCTTAAAGCGGATGCCGGGACCCCCTGGTAGGTAGGCTCAATGGTTTGAGGCTAACTACCACCAGTCAAGGCTTAACTTGCGTACCACTCAAAATCACAGCTTAGTAGCAGGCCCGCTGGACCTATTCTGGACCGGCCCCAGGCTAGTACGAGGTCCGGAGCTACGGATGCGTAGGTCCAGGCAGTTCAATGCTTGTTACAGAATGGTGGAGTGTGTATGCTTAGGGTGCGGAACCAGGCTAAGGCGCTACACAGGGCTCCAGACCGCTCCAGGAAACAAACACGACTTTGCCGGACCTAGCTCCGACGTTCCAAACCCCTCCTAGCAGTGGGTGAGGTCATTTTGTCGTACTCGATCTGTTGTGACTCTAGGAGGAGGGCCACAGCCGGGTGGCGTAGTGCACCTGACTAATCCCAGAGGGTGGTTACTCGGGGAAGCGCCAGCAATTCATCAGATCTACTCATGAAGCAAGAACACAAGAACACTCGGGGATTTAGAGTGGTTCGGGCCGCCGGAACGTAATACCCTACATCTACTGAGAGTTGTATTACTCTTGTGTCTGTGGATGAGTCTATCCTCTGCCTCCAAGTCCTTTTTAGACTTGAGTCCTTCTCTAACGGGCGTCTCCCTTTTATAGCGCAAAAGGGGGACGCGTACACATGTGTTGGACCCCGACAGGTGGGCCCAACAAGGATGTATAGTATACCACGAAAAAGACATTAATGGTGCTACAGTGGTTGAGAATCTCTTCCCGGATACGCTTCATCATACTGTAGACTCTCTGTCCGAGGGGGGACTTCACCTGTCCCATCGGCGAGGCGCCCGTTGAGGCAGTGTAGGTTGCGGCGTAGTCTGTTGGGTCTACCGTGTAGGCGTTATGATGGCAAAGCCGATCTGTCGTGTCTAACTGGCGTAGCAGACTGACGCGCGTGGCGTGGGCGGCGCCAGCGGCTGCAATGTGTGCCTTGGTAATGCGCGATCAATAGTGCAGCCTGGCAAAAGTCGCCTCGGGCTCTGCTGTGGCAGAGCACACTTACGTCTCCCATATTGAATGTGGTAGGTGGGCGAGTCTTCCCGAGGAAGCTTCACGGACGCGCGCGCGTGCCTGCGCCTGCAGACATGTGGCGGCTCCGGACCCCAACCTAGGCGGGGTGTCTGTTCCCTCCCCGCTGAGGGGTCCGGATAGTATATGGGGGTCCGGGACCCCGTGGGAGGTCCGGGGCCCCCGGCTGTTTGGTGGAGCGCTCCCTTCTCCGGGACACGTGGCGTCACCAGGCCCTTCCCTAGCAAGGAATGGGTCTGGGGCCGCTGGCGGGAGAGAAGGGCTTCGGACCACAGGGGTCCGGCTGCTCAGACTGTTAGCGTGTAGTCAAGGATAACTACGAGGCTCTCGCCTAGACATGTCAACACCTCTGGGACACGTGGTGACGCCGGACCCATCCCCGAACGGGAAGCGGGTCCAGGACCGTTGGTCCGGTGAGATGGAGTCGGACCCCAGGGGTCCGGTTGCCCAGCTCCTTTGGGCGTAGCTACGGATAACTACACGATTCTTGACACAGCAAGAGGGGTACCCTAGTCCAGAGGTACCGACACGATCCTTTTAGATATGGAGCTGGAACTGCCGTGTAGGACTTAGGAAGCCAGCCCTTGAGCTAGAATGTGATCCGTTTCCCTAATTACCCAGCTCCGAATACTGGAGCGCTCGTTACAGGGTGGTGGAGTGTGTAGGCTTTGGGTACGGAACTGGCTAAGAGGCTACACAGGACTCCGGACCACCCCAGGAAACAAGCACCCCTCTCTAGAGCAGGTCCCTTGGGGTCCGGACCCCTCTCCCAGCAGCAAGGGGGTCCGTACCTGTACGGCAGCCCAACAACTCAATACAGATCTTAGATGTAGCGACAAGAGTGGAAGTCCGCGCGGGGGTTAGAAAGGTAAAAACTCGAGAATCGAAAATGCGAAATAAAATTTTGACACCAAGACAGAACTGGGAGCAAATTTTTCCTTTGCAACTTGATATACATGGCTTGCACGATGGATGCCAGAGGCCGGGTTTGTGAGGGCGGACCTCTACCGCTCTGGGCCGCGCATTAATGTTAGCCGACGGTGCGATGGATGCCAGAGGCCGGGTTTACGAGGACGGACCCCCACCGCTCTGGGCCGCACGCTAATTCTATCTTATTACAAAGGAAAAATTCATTTCCCTGCTCTGCCTAAGTGTAAAACTTACGCAGATGCTCTATGTTCCATGGGTTGGGTAGCGGCACCCCATCTTCTGTGGCAAGGCGAACGCATCCGGGCCGGCATACTTCTGTAACCTTGAAGGGCCCCTCCCAGCTAGGGGAGAGTTTGTGGAGCCCTGCTCGGTTCAGGATCCGCCTCAAGACAAGGTCGCCATCCAGGAGCTCCCTACTGTGCACGAACTGTTGGTGATAGCGCCTGAGCACCTGGTTATAGCGTGCATTTCGGATTGTTGCGCGCCACCTTCGTTCGTCAACGAAGTCCACATCATCACGCCGCTGTTGTTCCTGCATGGATTCGTCAAAAGCCTGGACCCGTGGTGAGCCTAGGAAAATTTCTGGGGGAAGGCATGCTTCAGCCCCGTTGACCAGGAAGAATGGAGTCTCCCCGGTGGCTCGGCTGGGTGTGGTCCGGTTGCCCCATAGTACACACGGAAGCTCATCAACCCATTTGGCACCATGCTTCTTTAAGCAGTTGTAGGTGCGGGTCTTGAGTCCCCTGAGGATCTCTGCATTCACTCTCTCGACATGTCCATTGCTGCGGGGATGTGCCATGGACGCAAAGCATAGCTGGATGCCGATGTCCTCACAGTACTCTTGGAAGAGTCTGCTTTTGAATTGGGTCCCGTTGTCCGCGATGATGCGGTTTGGGACGCCAAATTTGCACACAATGGACTTGAGGAATGCGACTGCTGACTTTGTGGTGATGTTCACCACAGGGGTAACCTCTGGCCATTTTGTGAATTTGTCAATGGCGACGTAGAGGAACCGGTACCCGCCGACGGCCTGTGGGAACGGCCCCAGGATATCCACGCCCCATACAACGAATGGCCATGAGGGTGGGATCATTTGCAGAGCTTGAGCCGGTGTGTGTATTTGCTTTGCATGGAACTGGCATGCTTTGCAGGACTTTACCAGCTCAGCCGCATCCTGGAGTGCTGTCGGCCAGTAGAAGCCATGCCGAAAGGCCTTACCAACAAGCGTGCGAGATGAGAAATGACTTCCACACTCGCCTCCATGGATCTCCGCGAGCAACTCGCGGCCCTCTTCCTGGGAAATGCACCGCATGAGTATACCATTGGCGCCACAGCGGTAGAGATCCTCTTCTACCACCGCGTAGCGTTTAGCCAATCATACTATGCGCTCAGCGGACACATCGCCATCAGGAAGGATATTGTCTTTCAGGTAGTCCCGGATCTCGGAGATCCATGCATCGGGAGCTCCCTGAGCAGGTGGGGGTGGGTCTATGAGGTCTCCAGGATCCTCAACAGAGCTCACAACCCAGGGCGGGCACCACAGGTGGAATGCCGACGGGACCGCTAGCTTCGAGGTGCTAGCTTGATCCCCTTCACCCAGTTCAGCAACCGTCTTTCAAAGACGCCCTCGGACACGGATGCCCAGGTAGATGCTCTCGCGGAGAGATCATCTGCTACTGAGTTGAGTTCGCGGGGAACATGTTGCAGTTCCAAGGCATCGAAGTCCTTCTCGAGCTTCCTCACGTGGATGAGGTATGCCGCGAGCTAGGGGTTGTTCCAGCTGCAATCCCCTCGGACCTGCTTGATGACTAGCTGATAATCTCCCTTCACCAGAAGGTGCCGGACCCCCAGAGACAGGGCTTGTGTTAGGCCAAAGATCAGAGCTTCGTACTCCGCCATGTTGTTGGTGGCCTTGAACTCAAGGTGCACCATGTACTTCAGCTGATCTCCGTTTGGGTCGAAGAGGACCACACCAGCTCCAGCCCGCTGCTTGCGGACGGACCCGTCGAAGAAGAGTGTCCAGTGGGGCTCGGTGAAGACTGGTGTCCTGACTTCCGGCTCCGGAGGTCCGGCGTTGAGGTCCGGATCCCCAGAATTGCTTGGGGAAGGAGTCCATTCCGCTATGAAATCAGCCAGGATTTGGCTCTTGACTACATGGCGAGGCTGGAAGTCCAGCTGGAACTCAGCCAACTCTGCTACCCACTTGGCGATGTTGTCCGTGGCGTTGGAGTTGTGCAGGATCGCTCTTAGCGGGTAAGAGGTCACTACGATAACTCGGTTTTCCTGAAAGTAGTGGCGCAGTTTCCTGGACGCAATAAGTATGGCATAGATAAGCTTATGCGTCTCAAGATACCTGGCATTTGCCTCGTGGAGGACTTCACTGACGTAGTAGACTGGCTTCTGGATGGTCCGGACCCTGGCGACCGGGTCCGGCTTGCCCTTATCCACCATGTCAGGTCCTTGGCCCCCCTGCGGTTCTGGGTTCCCATCTGGACGAGGCTCATCCAGACCCCCTTGTCCGGGGTCTGGACCTTTAGACAGAGGAGTGGCTGCCGGACCCCCATGTCCGGGGTCCGGCTCACCATCCTTGGCCGGGGAGACCCTGGTGTCCCCCTGGCGAGTTTGCTCCGTCCTCTCGGCGACCAGCACCATGCTGACCGCCTCTGCAGACACAGCAAGATACAAAAACAACGTCTCACCTGCCTCTGGAGCCACCAATACTAGCAGTGAGGTGAGGTGTTGTTTCAGTTCCTAGAAGGCTTTTTCAGCCTCTTCGGTCCAAGAGAATGGACCGGACCTCCTCAATAGTTTGAAGAAGGGGAGGGCCCTCTCAGCCAGCCTCGATATGAAGCGGCTAAGAACGGCCAGAGATCCAGTAAGTTTCTGGACGTCCTTGATGCGGCCGGGAGGCCTCATCGCTTCAATTGCCTTTATCTTGGCTGGGTTTGCCTCGATGCCTCGATGTGAGACCAGGAAACCCAGAAGCTTCCCCGCCGAGACACCGAAAATGCACTTCTCGGGATTCAGCTTCGTGCGCGTGGCGTGCAGTCGGTCGAAGACGAGGGACAGGACCTCCACTAGTGTTGACCCTACCTTAGTCTTGACCACAATGTCATCAACATACACCTCAACAATATCTCTAATTAGATTACAGAAAGTTTTGTTCATAGCTCGTACAAACGTGGGTAAGGCATTCCGCAGACCATATGGCATGACAATATAGCAATAAAGCCCATCTACTGTTACAAAAGCAGTATGCTTCCTATCCTCTCTAGACATCTGAATCTGGTGGAAACCAGAGTATGCATCTAGGAAAGACAAAAGGTCACACTCGGAGGTGGAGTCCATGATCTAATCGATACGTGGAAGAGGATAGGGGTCTCTAGGACATGCATTGTTGAGGCTGGTGTAGTCAATGCACATCCGAAGCTTCCCGTTGGCCTTCGGGACGACGACCGGGTTGGCCAACCACTCGGGGTGGTAGACCTCCTCGATGAAGCCAGCGTGTAGTAGCTTGCGGACTTCTTCACGGATGAAGTTCTGCCGCTCCACGGACTTCTTCCGAGGCTTCTGGCGTACCAGCGTGGCGTCAGGGTTGATCCTCAGTTGGTGCTCGATCACTTCCCTGGGGATCCCGGGCATCTGTGACGGTTCCCAGGCGAACACATCCACATTTGCCCGGAGGAAAGTGATGAGCACGTCTTCCTATTTCTCCTCCAGGTTTCCCGCGATGCAGGTGGTCCTGGAGGAGTCCGCTCCGATCTGCACCGTCTTCACGGGAACATTGTCCGGATCAGACGGCTGAACCTTAGGTGCCTTTGCAGGCGCCCTGGCTTGCGAGGTGGATGGGTCCTCCTCGGATCGTGCAGCCTCTACCGCCAGAGCATGCAGTCTTTCAACTGCAGCGACGACAGCGGTGCGGTCACCCCGCACGGTGAGGACACCGGCAGGGGAAGGCATCTTTAGGACCAAATACCCGTAATGGGCAATGGCCATGAAGTGGTAGAGAGCCGGCCGGCCAATGATCGCGTTGAACGGGAGGTTCACCTCCGCAACATCGAACTGGACGCTCTCTGTGTGGAAGTTCTCCTCGGTCCCGAACGTGACCGGCAAGGTGATGCTCCCCAGAGGGAACACCGGATGTGGGCCCACTCCAGAGAATGGGCGAGAGAGAGTCAGCTTGAACTCCGGGATCTGCAGCTGCTTGAACACTGCATAGCTGATGATGTTGAGGTCGGCCCCACCGTCTATCAGCACGTGATAGAACCTGATGTTGGCTATGACTGGGGCGGTGACCAGAGGTAGTACATCAGCCCCGGCCATGTTCTCCAGGCAGTCAGATGGCCCGAACGAGATGGTGGTGGTCATCCACCTGTGGTGCGCCGCCGCCTTCGGGACCCCCGGCTTCACCGAAAGGACCTCTCGGCGAAGGGTCTTTACGTCTCGCCGGGAGACAAGCTCCCAGCTTCCGCCGTACATTACGTACAGCTTCTTGCGGCGCTCCTCGTTGTCGGAGTCGGAGTTGTCGTGGTGGTAAACGCCCTTCAGCTCCTGAGCGGGGGATTGGTACCCCAGCTCCTTCTCCCCGGCAGCGGTCTCGCTGTCGGAGGCCTTCTCCTTGCCAGGCCGTTGGCAAGGAGGGGGTGAGCCGTCCTTGGAGGCCTGCTCACGCTGCCCACTGACCCGCTTCGCGAGTTTCTGGATCTCGCGACAGACAGCGGCACTGTGGCGAGCGGTAGGATGCACTGGGCATGAACCTCCGCTGCCACCTTGCGAGCACGGGCGTTTGCCATGCGCATTCTAACCCCCAGCCGCTGCCGCTGCAGTTGGTGCCGCCGCTGCAGCGACTGGAGCGCCGGAAAGTGGCTCTCCGCGACTCCGGTTCTTGTTCTTCTTTTTCTTGCCACCACCCTGGGCGGTAGCCCCGGAGCCACCAGCTTTGGCGTCTTCATCTTGGGGGGCTGAGTGCCATGCGCGGCCCTCAGCGGCCCTGGCGCACTTGTCAGCCAGGGAGAAAAGCATGGTAACGCTTTCCACCTCGTGCGTCGCCAGCTTCTCGAGCATCTTCTCATCACGTACCCCATGGCGGAAAGCAGTGATAATAGATGCGTCAGAGATACGAGGAATGGTACCCCGTACCTTGGTGAAGCGCGAGATGAATGCCCGGAGTGTCTCTCCGGGTTTCTGCCTCACGGCGTGGAGGTGAGCCTCCACACCATGCTGCTAGTACGCATTGGCGAAGTTCGCAGTGAACCTCGCACAGAGCTCCTCTCAGGACTGAATCGTCCCAGGAGTAAGGTTCATGAGCCAAGTTCGGGCTGGCCCGGTCAAGGCTACATGAAAGTAGCTCGCCATGATGGCGTCGTTACCACCAGCTGCTGTGATGGCGGTAACGTACACCTGCAGGAATTCCGACGGGTTTGTGGTACCGTCGTACTTCTCCGGCAGGTGTGGGCGTTACTTGGACGGCCATGCCACCGCGCGGAGGTGATCCGCCAGCGCAGCGCAGCCCACCCCAGCCACCGGGGTGCCCACCTGTATCCGGGCGTTCACCGGAGGCTTGGGTACTGCTACGTCCAAGTCATCGTTGAGGTTGCGACCCTCAATGTTGAGGCGGCGCTCTCGCGCCCTTTCCACAGAGATGCGGGCGTCCTCACCCGCGCGCCTGCGGTTGAGTTCTGCCCGCAGGTCTTCTGTTCGTGCACCCCTCACGGTGGGGGAGCACACGGACGCCGACGCACCACCTTGGCATCGGTGGTAAGGTACCACCGCATTGCCAGGCGGAGGTCGTTGCCCAGTCCTTGCAAAACTGGGGGAGGCCTGAGCCAGATGGAGGAGACGGTCTACGTCGTCCCGCCACTGCCTTAGGGCGTCTGGCGAGGCTGCAGCAGCCGGAGGGTTGCGAAGCAACTCCCTAGCTGCCGCCAGCGCTCCGCTGCTTGCAGCTTGTGAGGGGGCCCTTGACGGGCGCCCTGACTCTTGCCGACGAGCGGCGCGCGCCGCTGCCGACGGTGGCTGCTCCACGGGCACGGTTGCCCCTGGAGCAGGAAGGCGAGAGGCGTGTGGCGCGGATGACGCCACACCCTCCGTCATCTCCACGTCGTCGTCGTGGTGGGAGTGCTCAGCCACCCGAACCATGGAGACGAGCAAGAGATGAACTAAAACCAGCTAAAATTCCCCTACCTGGCGCGCCAAATGTCGTGGAGTGGAAACCCACAGCCGGGTGGCGTAATGCACCCGCTTAAGCCCAGAGGGTGAGTACTCGGGGGTTAGCTAGGACTAGTTCTATCTCGCTGGAAGAACACGATGAACACAGCTGGTTTAGAGTGGTTCGGGCCGCCGGAGCGTAATACCCTACGTCCACTGAGAGTTGTATTCCCTTTGCCTCGAGAGAGTCTGGGGGTCTGAGAGCTTGAGTCCCCCCGTGTGCGGCGAGCGCCTCCCTTTTATATCTCAAGGGAGGAGCGTACATGGCCGTTGGGTCCCCGACAGGTGGGCCCAATCGATATAGTATAAAATAACATACTGTTCATACATTATGTCGTTGCAGGCGAAGGAGATCACATTCCTGGATTTTCTTGCCTGCTCCTGGGAATCCTCCGTCCAGCATACCCATGCGCTGTCTTGTCGAAACGGCGCCAGGCGTAGCTTGCAGCGTCGCCTGCAGCGTAGCTGAACGGGCTGTGTAGCTTGCGGCGTAGCCGTCATATCCAATTAATGCGGCAGACGGGCTCTGCGCGGATGCGGCGCAGGCGGCTGCACAGTGTACCTCGGTAACACGCGGTCTACAGTGAGACCTGACAAAAGCTGTCCCGCGTGCCGCGGCGGCAGAGCACGCCTCAACCACCCGCATTGAATGCGGTGGGTGGGTGAGCCGCGCCTGCGGGACACGTGACGCCTCCGGACCCCCCCGGCGGTATGTTAGTTCTACGCGCATGGGAGGTCCGGATGGACGCGGGAGGTCCCGGACCCCTATGGGGGGTCCGCGCCCT
The DNA here is from genome assembly GCF_016808335.1 of Panicum virgatum. Taxonomy (NCBI): domain Eukaryota; kingdom Viridiplantae; phylum Streptophyta; class Magnoliopsida; order Poales; family Poaceae; genus Panicum; species Panicum virgatum. The sequence continues at coordinate 1,207,346 of NC_053141.1, read as the reverse complement.
CAGTTGTTGGTTCGGAGCTTCCCCTCCTCAGGGACGCGTGGCGTCACTGGACTCGTCCCAGAGCGGGGAGCGGGTCCGGGGCCGTTGGCCCGGTGAGGAAGGAGCCTGACCCATGGGGCCTGGCTGCTTCGCCCCTCATCGCGTAGTTACGGATGACTACGCGAGTCCTGCCTTGCTGCAGTAAGAGTGGGTATCCCTGCGGTACCGACACTGTCCTTTATTAAACTACTACTACTATAGGAATAAAGTTAGGGACATTTACAGTTGTGGAATGTAATACCTAACTTCAGGTGAAGTAATGTTCCCAAAAAAAAAAACTTCAGGTGAAGTAATACGGGATGATTCTTGAGTTCTACTCCACAAGGCAAGAATTTTCACCAAAACAAATGAATCTGCACCTACATAGGTCGGGCCAATCTACCTGACAGTTGGGGTTATCTATTCTTAGCCATTTCACTTAAAATTCATGTAGAAGCAAGGCATATGGTTCCATGATGCCTACATATGCCTCAAAATCCACATTTGAGAAAAGGAGACCCCCTAAGAATTGGTCGAATCGTACTATCTCTTATATAACCAAGAAAAGTAGGTGTAACAATTACGATTGTTCTTGATCCTCTCTATACAATGACAGCTCCTCACATGCCATGTTAACATAATAATGTCCAGAATCTATTCTTTACATGTAATACTAGAAGCTTTACTAGAAAGACACCCAACTTTTCACCAATCAGCTTTACCACTTGCATGCATCTCCTTTATCAGGACATCTCGTATATCAAGGATCAGTAATCTATGCATCGGTGCAAAGTGCAAACCTAGTAGGCAGCTAGCCCCATGTAAGTTCTATTCTACCATAATTGGCCTGCCTAATTGTGCATCATTATCGCTTGTTTACTGAAAGGGTATCTTGTCCCATCCGAAAATCACGGTATAATAGTTGCCACTGGAATAACCCTATCCCTTTGGCACAGATTTCTTACTTAGTGCTTAAGGAGTAGGCAGTTTTTGATAGGTGATGCAGCAACATGTCCTGTCTGATGTACATGCCATGCCATTTTCAGGACATTAGTGGACCTGATCAGGAGCTTTTGTTGACTTGTGTTAAACACGGCCGCACACGATTCTTCAGGCTCACAATGATGATGAGTAAGGATCACCTAGTTGCCCCTGATCTGATTTGTTGTGTGATCTTCATAACTGTAAGACTACAGGAGCCACCAATTATTGGAACATGAGAAAGATTCAGGTACTAATTGGCAAGGAGATAGATACCTCATATAGATCCTCCGGCAGAGGCTCTTCTCACCAATGTTCATCCTGATTGTACAGTGCGGCAGGATTGGCATCATCACCCTTGTGCCGCATGGCCCATTCCAAGAACACCAAGGAATCATCCTATGAATTGAATCGGTTCTTTATGATCGTCGACAATAACAGATAATAAAATAATGACAACAAAAAGGGAAATAAAAGGATTAGGAAGTGATCACATACTCAGTTTGAGGCTGAGCTGTGAGCTCCACTGCAATGGTGAGGCCACGCAATCACAGTCCGCGGGCGCCGGGCTCCCTGTGTCTGGGCACCGCGAGCTCTCGACGCGAGCCGCGGGCCCGCGGCAGCATCGAATCTTCACACATGCATGGAATATTAAATGTAGTTAAAAAAATAACTAATTACACAGTATAACTGATTACCACGATATAAATTTTTTAAACCTAATTAATTCATGATTGGACATTATTTGTCAAGTAACAATAAAATATGCTAAAGTATCAAAACCCAAACTTTTTGACCAACTAAACACATCCTAAGAAATCCTTCGGAGCAGCTCGAGCTGTGAGTGTCGGCAGCAGGTGAAGGGATCCGGAGGCGGCGGCTGGGGTCTTGGATTTTACGCGGGGAGGGCGCCGGTGATCTCGCCGGGTGTGATGTCGCCGCCCGGAATATTTGCAAAGGGACCCCTATTTTGGATCGCGAGTAATAATCGCGATCCGAATATTTACATATTGCCCCTCATTTTTGCACAAAGCACCCTTATTTTGCACAAAACACCCTCCGATCCCTGGGAAGGTGAGGCAGAGACGAGACGATAATTGTTGAGTTGGTGAGCATTGTTCATTGGATTCATGCAGTAGAGCCAGTGGCGGATCTAAGGGGGGCTCTAGCCCCCCTACCGCCTGGGACACCATGGAGCCCCCCCCCCCCCAAGAATTTTTTGCGCCATCAATGGAGGAAGGGGTGCTCAGGACTTGAGTTCGAGGAAGAAGGAAGGGGGTGCTCAGGACTTGAGTTCGAGGAAGAAGAAGCTTCAGCCCCCCCCCCCCCTATACTTTATTCTTGGATCCGCCCTGAGTAGAGCCATTCCATGCAATGGAACGCATGACACGAAGACGAAGGGTCCAATCCAGTCCAGCTCTGAAACATGGATCCTGGTCTCTTTTTTTCAGTTGGAGTGACCAGCACTAGAGCAACTTGCAGTATTATCCCATCATACCGACCGTGTCTGCAGAGATCTGCGACAAGGATTGGGTTGGTTGTTTTGATTGTTCATCCCACCGGTGCTACTCCTACTGCTACAGATTGATGCTAGCAGCACAATGGCCATCAACTGATTGAGTGGCGGATACGCCGACTTTTGGAATGTCAACCATGTTTCCTGCTTTGTCCCTTCTTTCTCTTTTTCCCCACTCAATGGAGTGGTTGGCTACAAGGCCAGAGCTAGCTCGATACTGAGGTTAATTTATTTGAGCCATTGATGGATCCCCAATTTCAAGAATAATTTGTCTAAATAATAGTGTCATGCAGCTGCAAGTGTGCTGTTAATTCAGAACAAATAAGTTACGGTACATGCCATCCTCAGTTTTCTCTCCTTTTTTTGTGTGTTGTATAAGAGTTTTTATTTTCCTTTCATTTTCCTTCCATAAGCTTCATGTGGATATTTGACCTTGATAAGATGTTCATTCCGGTAGTAATCATTCTTCATGCATGATTGGGGGGGGGGGAGAAAAACTAGTGCTAAAGCAGCAGAAGCAACCCGATCATGAACTGAACATCTGTGCAACAAAAAACCAGAGAAAGAGGGGATCCTGTGGCCTATGGATGTTCCCCTCTTCAATCAGGAATCAGGAGTAGTATCTAGCAAAGATTTTGTGTAGCTCCCTTTTTTCTCTTTTCCTCAAAGTCAGAAACTTTGCAAGTTTCAACTGCAGAACTGCTGATGCCCAACGCAAAAATTGGATGCATGCACCTTCAAGCAATGCAGGTTGTACAGCGACCTGCAATACAATTACATTTTTACACTTGGAGGCAGTCAGGCAGGCTTTATTGTTGTGGACAGACAAGTACTGCCACTTGAGCTCATTGTTCAAGCTCAACTGTGAAGGCCAAACAGGGTAACAGAGACAGGAAGAGATGATGATAAAAGGCAAGCAAGTGTTGACTTGCAGCGTTGATCAGGCATTGACACATGATTTCGTGAGGACTGAAGCATCAGGGCTTGATCGAAAAGAAGAATATTGCAGTTCAGATCATCATATCAGCAGCACTAGCAACTACAGTTGTGGTGCTCTCCGCGAAAGAAAGAGAAACGAGATGGAGGGTAATCATGGCATTATGCTTGCTACTTCTGTGTTGCTGCTCCAAAGCTCAGAAGTCTGAACCCTGGCACTGAAGCCACCCATGATTCCTGCAACAGAGGAGTCAGGATAGAGTTGTGAATAAGCTATTACAGCATCCTACCAAGAATGCACATGTTATTTTTCTTTCTTTCTTTCTTTCTTTCTTTTTTGGAGCTACGATGCATATGTGGGTTTGCTGCAGCTTTGTTTGGTCAGTCAGGAACTCAGGATAAGCATAAATAAACTGGGCGAACAGGAAGCAGAGAAACACGTGCTCTCATTTTTCTCCGATAGTCCGATCCGTGTAAGAAAAAGAGGAACATGTGCTGGTTGACCATGGAAAGCGAAGCAACTTGCTGCCTGACTGAGATGATGCAGATTAGTTCTTCAATAAAAAAAAAGAGAGAGATTATTCAGGTTGCAGTCTTCTGCCATCGCTGACCGAGGATCGTCATGGAATGTTAGGTGCAAATGGGCTGGCTGGGGCGCTGGGCTGCCTTAGACCAGTCTGATCTGTCTCAGGCCCATGATTCAATTCAAGAGTCATCAAGAAATTAATAAATAAATCGAAAAAAGGACAAAACATTGTGCAAGAACAATGGGAACAACTACACAACATCCGAGTGATTTTCGTTTTTCTGTCTCACTCGGTTTGTTAAACAATAAGAACATGCCGCTTATCAGCTTTCAGTCTTTCAGAGGATAAAAACTTGAGTGAACAGGAATCAACCAATTTCTAAACCAACACGCGACCCAAAAAAAAATCGAGTGATACTGAAAACAATAAGATGAAGCTGAAACAACGAAGGTTTCGAAAACAACAAAATTGTCAATTGGAAGCAACGTAGAGAACAACATACAGATTGTGCGGTGCGCAATGTACTACGTGCATCACCGGAGACTGTTGCATCATCTTGATAAATCGATGAAGCCAGAAACCCAGACCACCAGAAAAACGAGCACCAGTTTGAGGCCCAAAAAAAGATCATATTTTGGTAAGGAAAATGGATGAAGCCAGGAACCAAAACCACCAGAAAAAAAAAACGAGCACCAGTTTTGAGGCCTAAAAAATTCCAAAAAGCAAACTGATTTTTTTTTATAAATAGACAAAAGGAGCTCCCTTTGTTTCCTGTCCATTTGCCTCTAGTCGTCTTCCGCCGGCGCCGCCGATGGCTTCCTCCATGGCCGCCGCCTGCACCGCCGCCGCGGCCTCTCTCTCACCGGCGCAGTCGACGAACCAGAGGACGCCTGCCAAGGGTCGCCTCCTCTTCCCCGGCGCGCCCCCCAGTTCCCGCTCCCTCCGGCTCCACCCCGCCGGCCGCCGCTCGCCGGCGACCCGCTCCTCGCGTCGGGCGGCCAAGGTAATCGCTTGCTTGCTCAGGTTTGGAGGGTTCGACAGACATGGGGTCATTGGGAGACCATAGCATAGATCTTGCTAATCCTGGCCAATCCATCTCCGTGGACTTTCTTGGATAATTTCCCGAGTTATTTTTAGACAAAATTTCACGAGTTATTCCACAGCAGAATTCATACTGTGCGGTTCTTCATTTCAGGCTGTGGTGGCAGCGTTGGCTGACCCTCTCAAGGTCATGATAGCAGGAGCTCCCGCGTCAGGCAAGGGCACGCAATGTGAGCTCATCAAGGCCAAAGTAAGTAAGAGATTCAGTAAGAGACTTGTATGCTAGTATTTCAGAATTCTTCTCTTCATAACGCATCATACTGTCCTCTCATGGGCGATGTTCACTGTGTTGATGGGGACAAACCATGGCAGAGTCATTCAGTAAGCATTTCTGTGGTTTCTGCAGTTTGGTCTGGTGCACATCTCTGCTGGAGATTTGCTACGGGCGGAGATCGCTGCTGGGTCCGAGAATGGGAAGCAGGCCAAGGAATTCATGGAGAAGGGCCAGCTGGTGCCTGATGAGATTGTAGTCAATGTGAGCGACCTTTTTTTTCCAATTCCCCATTGGTGTAATTTCAAGTTGCTGGCAATGCTCCTAAATAAAAATAATAAATTTGGGTTTCTGGCAGATGGTTAAGGAACGCCTTCTGCAACCAGATGCTCAGGAAAACGGTTGGCTATTGGACGGGTACCCAAGAAGCTATTCACAGGCCATGGCGTTGGAAACTCTTGGAATCCGGCCTGATATTTTCGTTTTGTTAGATGTAAGTGTCCAGCCAGATCAAATTAATGAGACATAATCGAAATCATATTAAGCCTTTAGATTACTTGCGTCATCACTCTTACTAGTGGTTTAAATAGATTTTTTGAAACTCTGCTTTCAGGCATTGAAACACTGCTATTAGCTATTTTAACCCAATGAACAGGAATTGACTGATTTAGCATTAGTTGATCAGAAAATGTGTACCTTCAGCTCGTTACTTGTCAATCTAGGTTCCAGAAGAACTCCTTGTTGAAAGGGTGGTTGGAAGACGTTCTGATCCTGTCACAGGGAAAATATATCATTTGAAGTATTCTCCACCAGAGAATGAAGAAATTGCTTCAAGGCTTACACAAAGATTTGATGACACAGAAGAAAAGGTACAAAGTTGTACTGGTTATTAGTAAATGCAGCGTCAAACGAAATTGTTGATATATGAGTAAATAGTATGTAGTTGCTTATCTAGGTGTTACCGTTTTACTCTATATGTCCTTTTTTGGTCTTCTACTATGTCGAACAAGGTCAATGAATTTTATCATGTGCCTACTGGCGAATGGTGATATCTAAAGTATCCAGTGCATATATGTTCAAGCCCACTGACATGCTTAACATTTGTAGTGTGCAAGTCTTTTTTTTATGACATTGTAGTATGCAAGCCTTTCCCCTGATGATCAAGGGCCTTCTTCTTCTTCTTCTTTTTGCTGATGCCTGTTGGTGTGCCATAGTTCTTGTTATGTCATATAATTTGTGATTGATGTGGCAGAGGTGCTGATATAGGATGCTGCTACTTCAACTGTGTATTATGATAATTGAACTTGATGTAGAGTGTATATTAAGTTTGCTTTTTCTTCGTTCCACCAGATATATTTATTGTGAAATCAGTGTGCATGGTTGTCATGAGAATATACTTTTCACACATGTGTTTGCTGTTTTACAGGTCAAGTTGAGGCTGCAGACTTATTATCAAAATATCGACTCCTTGCTATCAACATATGAGGATGTTATTGTCAAAGTAGGCACCATTTCTTTTAACTGAAAACTCTCTGTTCCATCAGTTCTCTCAAAGCTGATGTGAACAAAAAAAAAAATCTTACTGACATCTGTAATTTAGGTGAAAGGAGATGCCACCAAGGAAGATGTTTTTTCTGAGATCGACAAGCTGCTGAGCTCTAGCCTGGACAAGAAAACAGAAATTGTGGCCAACGCCTGAGCCAGTAAAATCCATGCAGGTCAGGCATGTTTATGCAAGCTCCCTTGCATGCTAGGAAAACTTCTTCATTTGGATGTGGTTGAAACATAGGGTTTGCCTGGAATTGTACCATGTGTTGTTGTACACGAATGGAAGTGACAGGTCATTCATAGGGATGAGGACTTCAGAGATCCTTTTTAATCATACCTGCGCTGTACATGGTTTGTTTCCAACCTGTACATGTTATGTTTCTCAGCTGGAGAAATGGTCAGTTATTGATTTTTATTGGTTTGCTGCAACAAGTTTTGGCATTAATCCTTTTTTACTTTCAGAGAAAGCTGTCGTGATTTCAGCTTTTCAGGGCTGTTTTTTTTAGGGGAAAGTAGCTTTTCAGGGCTGTTGCCGTTGCTGGCTGCTGGCGTTTTCTACATCAGGTCTAATTTTGGGCCCAGGCACGGCCCCGCATAACTACCTGGTCTGTCAGGTGGGGCTGACCTCTGAACTGAACTTTTGGGCTCGAACATCTGGTCTGTGTCTCACGCGCCCATGGAACTCTCAATGAAATTCCATGGAGACTGATCTTCCTAGGTGAATTCAATAGCAAACTTCATTCATTTTCATCGCAACAACATTAGTGATTTTTATTGCAAAATTCAGAAGCAACAATCTGTATTTCCTATCTAGAATCATTTGTCGGTGTAGGGTCAGGAACTGATGCAACAAGTTAATTTATCACAACAGTAATTTTTTTAAACATAAATTTATAATACGAGACAAGAAGGGGCAAACTAAATAAAAATAAGGAAATGCTAGTTTCAATAACCAGTAACACATTGAAAAGCACACAGTGAACAAATCCCTTTTTAATTTAGTCATCTTCTCATCAATAAATTTTGGTAAATCCAGATGACATTGCCCAAGAGCAAGCACACTTATTGTCCGACCCGGGTTTGGAACCACAAGATCATCTAGTCCTCACTCCATGATCTCAACCACAGCTCGACCGACGATCTTGCCTTGATTGAGATCCTCATAGGCGTCATTTGCCTCCTCGAACTTGCATTTCCTCGATATGGTGTTCTGGAGGTTGAAGGCGCCGCTTTCCGCGAGCTTCACGATCTGAGGAAGATCTTGCCTGGCCCTCGCACCATATGATCCAATGATTTTCACCTGGTTCCAAGCAAGCATGTAAGAATTAACAAGGAACCATGCATACAATACAAACAGGGGCGCCAGTCGAATTGTGTACCTGTCGTCGAACGAGACGGGTTATATCAACCTCCCCAACTACGTTTGTTGCAGCCAGCCCAATCATAACAGCTTTGCCTCCATCTCGTACGCTCTTTGTACACTGGGCAAATGTCAATGCCTTACCAAGTGCCTCTACAGCCACATCCACACCCCTTCCACCAGTAATTTCCTGTGAACAGCAAGACAATTACATTTGAAGGGGGTCAGCAGCTGAAAAGTTCAATATCAACATTTGAACACAGCCCACTTACAGAAAAAGAAACTAAAAAACCAGGACAAGAAACCTCAGCACTTATGAACTCAAGCGGTTATGTTGATAAATCATACATATTGACAATCAACACATACCTTTATCCTTTCAACAGCATCCTCTTTTGCTGCGTTTACAGTGTGGGTTGCTCCAAGTGTTCTAGCATTCTGGAGCTTCTCATCAAGAACATCCACTGCGATGACTTCAGAAGCTCCAAAGGCTTTTGCTATCTGTAAACAGCTGCAAATTTGCCTTATGAGGTGATGTGAACAAAATATCTACTTTAAGGATACCAATAAGAGACAATAAGCGTACTCAGGTAATCATGTTTCTGTTTTTTATTGTTACAATTAAATGGAGAAATATGAACGATAAGCATCATTGTATCAGGCATCTGCTAACCTTGATCCGACCCCTCCGACTCCAATCACAGCTACTGAATCACCCGCACGCATTTCAGCAGCATGCCTCAGGGCACCATACGCGGTAAACACTGCACATCCCAAGATTGCTGATTCTGTGTATGGCAACGAATGAGGGAGAACTGCTAGAGCATTGGCTGGCACGACACAGTACTCTGCAAGCCCGCCCATGCTGTACATGTACACTGGTTTCCCTGAAGATGTAAAAAGAACTTCAATACTTCACAATTACATTGTGGCATTACTGAAGAATGATGCAATCAGATATCCTCAGGTTACCATTGCTGCGTAGAAACAGACGTGTTTCGCCATCATATAGAGTTCCTTTAGCACGGTTATAAGCAAAGAAAGACTCACACAGATCTTCTTGGCCCTGTATCAAGTCAGTGCTCATGAACATAAGCAAGAAAGCATTGAAAACACTAGAAAAAAGGGTTATCATTATCCAAAGATGTTATACCTTAACACAGTAAAAGCAGTTGCCACAGGGCATTATGAACGCACCAACAACATGGCTTCCAATTGGGAACCTGAAACGTTTTTGGAAAGAAGACCTATCAATACTGAAATAACACAATGACTGAAGTTTGACAAACTGAATTAACAGCTCTTTGTATGTGGTAACAACAAATTTGTCAGCCTCAACAGCAGTAGTCCTATATGAAGCATATGCAGTCTGGTTTCATCGATGTACCTATTGACGATTTCAATAGGAGTGTGCGTGCCATGGTCGACAACCTCCCCGGTGATCTCATGGCCCACAACACAAGGGCTGGAGAAAGGGATTTCTCCTTTCATGACATGGAGATCGGAATGGCAGACACCGCAAGCTGCACAAGTTTATCAACGCCATGTCAGACGAACATCTTAGGAATCAGATTAAGTTCTTAAGAACAATCACCACAGCACTCCAATCTGCCACACTCCCGTAGTTGTCACAGAAAGAATGCAGGCACTCAAGTGAATCATCATTGCAGAGTGTGTGAGATGAAACCAACCACTTTAGCATTTGATTATGCAAACACTATCATCAGAATTTGGGCTCAAGTTAGTTCTGATTCATGGATTCCTAACCAGCAGCTGGCACTTGGGAATTTTAATTCAGGATTAGAGTCAGAGAACCCAGCGAGTGCATCTAGACTGAATGAAAGTTGAAACAAGCGACAGCTATGGAATAAAACTCTCTGGTCTTGATGAAGAAAAAGGCGGGACCTTTGGTTTTGATGAGGAGCTCGCCAGCCTTGGGCCGCGGCATCTGAAACTCCTCGAGCGTGAGTGGGCGGCCGGGCTCCCAGAAGACGGCGCCGCGCATGTAGCTGGGCCCGCCCGCCACGTGGTACCCCGCGGCGGCGGCGGCGGAGTCGGACCCCGCCGATGCCGAGGCGGAGAAGGAGCGGCGGAGGAGCGCGCCGCCGATCCGGCGGAGGAGGGCGCGGGAGGAGGAGGAAGCGGACATGGCCATGGCCTCGAGTCGACCAACTCAGCTGCAGCAGTCAAGCAACTACTGACTACTCCATCCTCTTTACTACTACAGGTCTGCAGCCGCCGCCGCTTTTCTTTAACTTTTGATTGAAGATTATTCGTAACAACATCCAACTTGTTTGTTTTTATATATATTTATAAACTAAGAGTTCGTGCAAGAGTGGTGAATACACGAAAAATTGCTCTGAAATTAACTGTTGTTGTTTTCTTCCATTCCAATCCAATCTCCAATTCAATACAAGAGGTGGTATAAATCTTGGATGCGTCAAGAGGAAGCAACTTGCATCCAAAAAAATTATATATTGGTGGAGATGAGATAGCGACGAAGCATCCGGCTGCTAAACCACACTCTACAGTAAGTAGCTTGGTTATCCTAGTATTTGTTCTTGTGACTTTCTTGGAGCATGGATAAGGATACATAGGATGAAGGACAGAGCCTCCAACCACTGCCACATCGGACCACTTGTTCAGATTCTTTTGGACTTGTTCTAGTACCATGTCTAAACAATCGAGCAAGTATCAACCACTTCTCCTTCTACAAATGTAATATAATTATAATTGCTCTACATCTTCATGACACACTTTGTGCTCGCGACTTGCAATTTGGACTGAAGTAGGGCATGAGCATTTGCAAAAAAAAAAAAAAGAGGGATGGATAGATATGCACGACCAACGCACGTGATGACTTGCCAAACCCAAACACGACACATTGTGCATCTTGCTATGAATTAGCCAACACAATAGATGAAAAAGATTCTTTTTTTTTATGAGCTCAAGGATCCAACATCACTTCTGTTTTAAAATCAAAATCCACACTCGTGGTAGATCTCGAGATTAAATAACGAACAGGTGGTCTATCTTATAACTATGCAAAGTATGCATGGTTTACATTACCCAGTTAAGATAACTGATGATCCAATAATCTAATAAACAAACCATGGCACGACTTTAAGACCAACTTAAAATGGTTTTGTACATGGCGCAGTTAAGATAACTTCTGTCACGCTCCACCAGCATATTTAGCACCTTGAGACGAGAAGTCATTGGAGTGGAATGAAATGAAATGGAATGGCACTGACAATCCAATAATCTGGCATCAGCTTAAATGAATCCAATCATCGGGTACCAGACATCACCAGGATGCGAGCCGCCGAGCTGCTGCGGCAAGGGTCAGGGTGGAGAGTCCGCGAGGAGACGGACCTGGGAGGTGACAAGCCGGCCGGTAACTTAGGGCAAGGATTGCGATTCGTCTGAAAATAATCATGGCTTGCTTTACCCTTGCCATTTAATCAACATACTGATCAACCCACAAACTGAGGCTCAGCTTACTACAAACAATGATTACTTGTATGTCTGCTCTCAGGGGGGGGAAAAAGGCCTAATTACAGAGACCAGGTAATGTTTAAAACCTCACTTCTATTATTTACACAAACACTGGCTCACAAGTTGATCCAGCAACCTGTACTGTACAGCACCCACACAATAGAAACGAGCTACTGTGCAGTGCCAACGCGCAGCTTCTCGTCTCCAATGATCCACCTCGTCCGATGGCTTGGATCCTCAGCTAGTGCGCGGCATGAAGGGATGATGCTGAGGTCCGAGCCTATAATCTGATAGTCATCCAGTGCGGCTTGCATTTCTGCCTCTACCCGAGCATCATTTGAAATGTCAAGATCCACACTAAGGGCCTCCGCGTAGTGCCGTTCATTCTCGAGGTCATGCTCAAAAGGATCCATGACAGCTCCCTACAGTATCACAAGCATAAATATAGTGGCCTTATACATTCTGAAGCAAAGATGATGAGATTTTTTTTTAGCATGCCACAACCATTTAGTTGCTTACCTGGCAGAGTTCAGAGTAATGTTTGTAAGCCCCGCTGTTTTCATCTTGGTCATAGATCAGTGTTCCGCCATACCAACCATTCTCTACATCCGCTGTTGTGAATGCAAGATACCTGCATATTTGAAAGGTAACAAAAAAACTCAAAGTTATCCACAATGGATTGTAAAAATGATGGCTATCAACAACACCCACTCACAATGAGTCATTTATAAAGAGCAATAGCAATTTGTGGAGACACCTTCTGAAAATGTCCTCCTCGCATGATTCAGATGAGGAGGATAGCCAATTTAGTTCACCGCAAAGAGAGGCGTTCGCCTCATCTTTGTTTCCCTCGTTCACATTTTCAACCGGGGCAACTCTTTTTGATGTAATTGTCTCAGTATGCTTTCTTTGACCAAACAACCAGTTTGGGCTTTTAAGTTGTATCTCACTGAATCATACATGCATATGCTGTAAGGACAACATAAAGATAATGAATTCAACCAACAACCATATGAGAAGGGGGGAAACTCATACGCTGCATCCGGCGCCATTCCAGAAGTTCCAACACCTCCATTTAGCTTTAGATCAGCATCACAATGAAGCCTTACATCCTTTATCGAACTACATGTCATTCCCATAAGTTTGTCAAATGATGTAAGTTTCATTCTTGAGTAATCCTCTTTACATGCTGGAACAGGTCTCAATGTGGTTCCAAGGTTCAATGCAGCTCCAGATCCCATGAACGCATTATTACCAGGTGCAGAACTGTGAGTTAACATCTTGTTAAGGAACTAAGATCGTTGCATCATAACAACTGAACCCAGTGGCGGAGCTAGGAATTTACGACTGGGTATGCCACATATAAAAAAATTTCAAAGCAAATACGCAATACAATGGACGATAAGTTATAATGACCACAACAAATTCATAATAATAACCAAAGTATAAGTAATAATCAAAGAATATTATAAAACAATAAAGGCTACTACAATATAATCCTACGACCCCTTCTGTTCGAAGAGATTGATAATATCCTCATCTTTCACTTGACTGAAGAATTCTCTCTGAATAAATGTAACTAAGCAAATGTAATCGCAGCCCGCGAGCGATAGCCGATGGGGGCGAGCGCGCGAGGTGATGGGCTACCCGCCTATCGCTAGAGTGACCAAGTGTGAGAGCCGTCGAGCGCCAATTGCCGAGCTGGGGATGCGCCGATGAGGCCTCCAGGATGCGGCACTGAGGCGAGCGGGGAAAGGGGTGATACAATGCGACTCGCCGCTTGCGAGATGCGAGTACTCGAGTCTAGACCTGTATGGTTACTTCAAGCCCATAAGCCTCTTGTAGAGACGGAATAATAGGGGTGTGGAGTGGTACATGTTAAAAAATGTTATTTTCTTGATGCGGCCCACATGAAATAAACCTCGTAAGCATCCTTTAAATGAGCTTATGGGTTTATGGAGGGGCTTATAAGTCTATGTGTTTGGATGAAATGAGACTTATTTGAAGTTTATTGGGCTAGTTTCTCCCTTGATGAGCTAGTAGACTTTGCTCCTTCATGTGCTGAATATACATGATACGTATAAATATGTATACATATTAATATTTGATCTCAAATCATGGGTATGCCAAGGCATACAGGGGCATACCCCTGCTGCCGCCCATGACTGAACCAAAGAACATTTAAAACTTGCCTCGAGGGGTAGCTATTGGACATAAGGTCATCCCCAGCTGTTGTTACATGAAGATAGTAATCAGTATCCAGCTCCCAAAGAGCTGGTTTTCCTTCTTGTGGTTGAAAATATCCCAGAAATCTGATAATATAACCAAACTAAGAATCAGAGAAGGTAATAAAATTGCACCCACTGGCAGTAAACAGCTCAAGCTGCCTTGTTCGGTTAATCTAGACAATGATGAAGCAACACGAAAGACTTACAGATTTATAGCATCTTGTTTCTCACCATCAGTGTAGGCATTACTATAATACCGTTTAATTGATTTCAGGAACTCCCGAGACTGAGTAGTAGCCTTCCACTTCCCTTGCCTCTCAGTGAAAACCTGAAAAGAAACAAATTGATGCAGTTCCAGTTCATTGGAGAGGATTGAATGTCTGAAACCAGGGGAAGAAACAAGGAAGCAACAGGAGACAGCTCCAGCTGCCACCCTACCCCCAAAAAAACAATGGCTTCTGGACCCTATGAGCATAACAAATGACTACCAAATATGTTTAATTTAACATGTGGTTTAGAGTATTTACTGACCATGTTATGTGCTGCAGATCCTCCATATTGATGAGCAAGCGCATCACCCATGCTCTGGTACATTTCCATCAAAGCTGAAGCAATGCTGCTATCAGGGTGGATTTTTGGAACATGTGACAGTCCCATTGCATGAAGTTGCCTCCCCAAAGCAGCAAGGCCATAAGCATACTGTGCAACATTTGTGCGATCCAGGCAATCTATGCAATTTGTACGAAGAACTCCAGTTTGGTAACAAGGAGCATCACCAAGAGGCTCTTGTTTGTTAGCCTCTTTTCTCATATCCTGAAAGCCTGTAGAGCTAAGTGCATCAGCATTACTCGAGAGCCTGGAAAGATCTCCAGAACCAACCCTTATATCAAGGGAACCGTCCCTGTAAAGAAAGAAGATAACATTGTCAGTGTACAGTTAGTATATGTGCTATTGTGCGCATGTTTACTAATATAAATATAATTGATAGTCCCCTAGTTACTAGTGTGGTAGAGATAGATGATCAGACATATATGAAATTGCTCATTTCTTACATTCTATTTCTCAATTCTCTGATAAAAAACACATGGGCAGGATACAATATTCTGTTTGTTGTAAGCTATGCATTCCAACGGATTGCATATTACCTTGCAGTGCTAGTTCGACTAAGCTGAGTTGACCTTTTCTTCTGGACTTTTGGCTTTCCGCTGTAGTAAAATCCAGTAAGGTCCAGTGCTTCACCTGCAACTTTTCCTAAAACACCCAGTACATTTGCAGATTTGCTGACAAAGAAGAGTGTGTAACATTAGCATGTGATTGTGCAAGAACTTGGCATAAATTTGAAATTAGCAAGATGCATTTGAAAACCTTTTAGCAAATTTATGAAAATCCCAGTGGATGAATCTCAACTTCTTCTCTTCTGGGACATTTTGATTAAGATATCCAACCGCGTTAAAATATTCACGCCTGAGCATCATTTCACGTGGCCTTTTTTCAACAGTCTACGTAGAGAACAAAAATTCTTGATGAGTAACACAATATTAAGGATGAAAGGTAACATGTCAGTTGTCAATACAAACAAGTAAAAGTAGACTAGCAACAACTAATTCCGCTACACCACAAATAGATCTAACATGTCCATGCAAAACTTTAAAAAAATACACATTGTTCAGATCAGCTTTGACTACACATGGTCTAAATTTCACTGGTGATGCATGAAGAATCAATGAATATACGTGCAAACAAAAAGAATATTGTATTCATTAACAGATACCAATGTGGTATGCGTAGCAATCATTTCTTGTGTGCAAGTGCAACGGAGGAGTTAGGATTATAGCCTCAAATACCTAATGAAATGAAAAGAAAGTGTTGGTGTATATTGAGCCCATGTGTATAGAGGCCCATCTAGAGGCCCATGTATAGGTATTATATATACCCACCTATCTAGGGTTGGAGGAATACATGCCACTATTCTCTCCATCATGGTCATGGTATCATTAGCCTAGGTTAAACTCCTCTCCCCTCCTCACAGCCGCCGCCGCCGCCACCACCATGGCTGGCCGGCGGCCGGCGTCGCCTCCCTTCCCTCCCCTCTCCTCCTCCCCTGCTCTACAGCCCGCCGGCGCCTGGGCCTCCTCCCCTGCTCTGCAGCCCGCCAGCGCCTGGGTCTCCTCCTCCCCTGCTCTGCAGCCTGCCAGCGCCTGGGTCTCCTCCTCCCCTGCTCTGCAGCCCGCTCGGCCGCCCTACGCCACCGTCGCGGGGGCTGCAGGGGCCGCCGTTGCCGCGGGAGCCGCCGTGGGGCGCGGATCCGCCGCGGGACCCCCTATCCCGGCCGCCGCGGTGCGCGGATCTGCTGCGGCCGCCCTAGTGGCGCGGGCCCAGCTAGATCCAGCCACCGCCGCCGCCATTGCGGGCGCAGCCGCGGGGGGTGCTGGCGGCCCTCCTCCTCACGGGCCGCAGGGGCCGCTGCAGCCGCCCGGACAGGGCCCACTGCCAGTGCAAGGGCCCCTGCCGGCCGCCGCCAGCGCCGCCATGCAGCAGGCGCCCGCTGCTGGTGCCACCGCAGCTGGAGGGGATGGCGGAGCTGCGGGCGCGGGAGCCGATCCCGCTGCCCAGCAGGCCCTGCTGCAGGCCACGACGCCCGATCCAGCCGCCGCCCACCGCGCTGCGGTCGCTGCCGGCAAGCAACCCGCCGCCGATCCCGCGTGGTCCGGCCTCGGGATGGCACCCGCGGATGCACCGCTCGCCGCCGCCGCTCTCCGAGGGCAGCAGGCCGACGCTGCTCTCGCCGCGGCACTCCTCGCCGCCAAGTCGGAGGCTTCGGCGGCTCAGGAGCGGGTCCGCGTGGCAGCCCTCGCCTGGGAGCGCGAGCGCGCCACGGCCGACGCCCTCGCTCTCCGGGTCGCCGAGGCGGAACACTTCCTCCGTGTCTCTGGCCAGATGCCCGTCGACCCCGAGCACGGCACCTCTTCCTCCCGCCAGGCCCCACCCGCTGGATCTAGAGCCCGGTACGACCCGGCCGACCCCATGGTTGCTCAACTTCACCTCCAGGCCGCCGGCGTCCAGAACATCAGGGCCCTGGTCTCCGTCCTCCTCGACCCCGCGTCCACCTCCTACGGCCGCTGGCGGGACCAGGTCCTACTCACCCTCCGCCGCTATGCCCTCGACGACCACGTCCTCGTCGACTCGCCGATCGAGGCGCGGGATGTGGCGTGGCTGCGCCTCGACAGCATCGCCATGTCCTGGATCTACGGGACAATCTCCTTAGATCTTCAGGACCTCGTCAGGACCCAGGGCGGCACCGCGCGGCAGGCCTGGGTGGCGCTCGAGGGGCAGTTCCTCGGCAACGCCGAGTACCGCGCCCTCCAGCTCGACGCCACCTTTCGCACCTTCGTGCAGGGGGACCTCTCCGTCGGTGAGTACTGCCGGCGGATGAAGAGCATGGCCGATGCTCTTCACGACCTCGGGGATCCAGTCTCCGAACGGGTCTTGGTGCTCAATGTCCTGCGGGGCCTGAGCAGCACCTATGACCACCTGAAGAGCTGGATCGCCCGTCAGATGCCCTTCCCCACCTTCATGCAGGTCCGAGACGACCTCGCCCTCGAGATCACCAGGGATCTCGCGCCCGGATCGTCCTCGCCCACCCCCTCCACGCTCGTTGCTGCTCCACCGACCTCCTCCGCTGCTCCTGCCACCTCCCTGCTCGGTGCTGCTCCCGCCGGGCAGACCAGAGGAGGGGGGGCCGTGGACGTCGCCGCCGAGGGAGAAGTGGTGGTGGTGGTGGCACTGGTGGCCCTGCTTCTGGGAGCACCGGTACGGGTGAGGGCCGTCGGGGCGCGCCGACACCGGCTCCGGCTCCCGCTCCTGCCCCTGCCCCTGCCCCTGCCCCTGCCCCTGCCACTGGAGGTACGCCCTGGCCATCCTTCAGCAACCCATGGTCAGGGCGCATCTCGATGTGGCCGTTCCAGGGTCCGGGAGGGGAACCTCGTCCTCAGCTCCAGCCGGCGGCCATGTTCACTGGCGCTGCACCTCTCTTCGCGCCGTCCTGGACCCCGCCTGCTCAGCCCAGCCAGCAGCCGACCTGGCCTGGGGGGTGGGACCAGGCCGCTCTGGCGCAGTCCTTCAACACCATGGGACTGACGCCGCCGACCAGCACCGAGTGGATCGCGGACTCGGGTGCCTCGTTCCACACCACTCCCGATGCTGGTATCCTCTTCTGTCCGACCCCCACACCCCTCTTGTACTTCTTCTATCATGGTTGGTGATGGGTCTTGCCTTCCTGTCACTGCCGTGGGTTCTGCTCCTCGTCTTCCTAATGTTCTTGTTGCTCCTCAAATGGTTCACAACCTTCTTTCTATTCGCCAGTTTACTGCTGACAACTCCTGTTCTATCGAATTTGACTCCTCTGGTCTTACTGTGAAGGATTCGGCTTCCCGGCGTCCGCTCCTCCGATGTGACAGCCCGGGGCCTCTTTACACTCTTCGGCTTCCTGCTTCCGCTGCCTCACCTTCGGCTTCTTCTGCTTTTGCCGTGACGCCTTCTTCCACCACCTGGCACCGCCGGCTTGGTCACCCCGGCCGCGACGTTTTGGCTCAGCTCCGCCGTAGTACCGATGTTCCATGTACTAGGGCTCCTGCTGAGCACCTCTGTCATGCGTGCCAGTTAGGTCGTCATGTTAGACTTCCGTTTTCTTTTTCTTCTTCGCATGCTGCGCATGCTTTTGATCTCATTCACTGTGACCTGTGGACATCTCCTATACTCAGCATGTCTGGCTATAGATATTATCTGGTCATTGTTGATGATTTTTCTCATTACTCTTGGACTTTCCCTTTGCGCGCCAAGTCTGAGACCTTCCCCACCTTCCTCCACTTCTTTGCCTGGGTATCCACTCAGTTCGGCCTCACCGTTAAGGCTGTCCAGTGTGACAACGGGCGGGAGTTCGATAACTCCACCTCCCGGTCTTTCTTCCTGTCTTGGGGTGTTCAGCTGCGTATGTCTTGTCCGTATACCTCTCCTCAGAACGGCAAGGCTGAGCGGATGATTCGCACGACGAACGACGTCGTGCGCACTCTTCTGATCCAGGCTTCTCTCCCCCCGCGCTTCTGGGCTGAGAGCCTCCACACCGCCACCTACCTGCTCAACCGCCTTCCGTCCACTGCTTCTCCTGCTCCCACTCCACACCACGCTCTTTTCGGTACCCCTCCTCGCTACGACCACCTTCGGGTCTTCGGGTGTGCGTGTTACCCTAACATCTCCGCCACCGCTTCTCACAAGCTGGCGCCCCGCTCGACTCGTTGTGTGTTCCTCGGGTACTCCCCTGTCCACAAGGGGTACCAATGCTTTGACCTCACCTCTCGCCGCGTTCTGATCTCCCGACACGTCGTCTTCGACGAGTCGAATTTCCCCTACTCCACCTCCTCCACACCTTCTTCTGATCCCGAGCTGGCGTCTCTGTTTCCGGCTGACCCGGTGGTTCAGCCACCGCTACCTGTCTGTCCTTTTCCTGCAGGTTTTCCCGGCGCACCGGCACCGCTTCCGGTGATCCCTGCTACGCCGAGCGCGGCCCCGGTGCCCGCGGTCGCGCCACGCGCGGCCCCGGTGCCTTCCCCTGCACCTGAGCGGTACGCTCAGCCGGTGCGGGTGTACCGGCGTCGCTCGGCGCTGAGCTGGTGGTCTACACCGACGCTGACTGGGCTGGCTGCCCGGACACTCGTCGCTCCACCTCCAGCTACGCCGTCTTCCTGGGCGGCAACCTGGTCTCCTGGTCGTCCAAGCGGCAGCCGGTTGTCTCCCGCTCCAGTGCCGAGGCGGAGTAACAGGCTGTCGCTAACGGCGTGACGGAGGCGTCCTGGCTACGACAGCTCTTGGCGGAGCTCCACAGCCCGCTCGCCAAGAGTACGCTCGTCTACTGCGACAACGTCAGCGTCATGTATCTCTCTACCAACCCCGTCCAGCATCAGCGGACGAAGCACGTGGAGATCGACCTACACTTCATGCGCGACAGAGTCGCAATCGGCGATGTTCGGGTACTCCATGTCCCGACTACCTCCCAGTTTGCTGACATCTTCACCAAGGGGCTGCCCTCCTCGACCTTCTCGGAGTTTCGATCCAGCCTCAACGTAGCCGGTGGCTAGTTGTGGCTGCGGGGGGGTATTTGCCCTTTGTACTCTCATCTTGTCCAGTCTTGAACACCGCTGCGCCGGTAGTTCAAACTGCGGGGGGGTGTTGGTGTATATTGAGCCCATGTGTATAGAGGCCCATCTAGAGGCCTATGTATAGGTATTATATATACCCACCCATCTAGGGTTGGAGGAATACATGCCACTATTCTCTCCATCAGAAAGTGCATTTGAAAATGGAACAGGTTAATGATCTCCCACTGTCTCATACAGGGAGAGTCATTAGCTTTATCTTGAACCTAACATTTGGGGGAATCAAAATCAAAACTAAATAAGCAAATGAAGATATTTGGGGATTGCAAAATCAAGTTGCAAGTATGTACCTTTATCAAATTGAGTATTATGATAGGATGTCCATATCGCTGGGCGAGATCATCAAAATGTAATTTGGTTGCTTCATATGTGGGATCATATCTCTGCACTGCAATGAATTTTTAAGGTAAGACAGCACTGAGAAATATTATGAATTTCAAGGTCTAGAAGCATGCTCATTTAAAGTTGAGAGCTAGGATGAGCATCGAAAAGCCAAAACTCAACCATTCTCAGATGTGCAAGTCTAGTATTCTACCCTAAGGAAATAAAATTTTATTTTAACATATGAATATCCTGAGTCATACTATGTCAGTTGGTCTGACTTCTGAGATTATAAACAATTATTCACAAGATCTACTAACCAAAAATGTCAGGCTTAGGACTGAGTCGTGAAGCCTCTTGTGACCAAAAGAGAGGGATTGATCCCCGCATCTGTACAACTGCACTCATTCTTCCTTTCAACGAACCAGCTTCTTCTTCAAATACTATCTGTTCTGTTTCAACATCATTAGCAACTTTTCCATGGTCATTCACACCTCTTTTCAAATACCTACAGAAGCCATGAGGGTGTGAAAATTTTCAATTGAACAAGCGATAATGTATCAACTTGCAGAGCATAGAGAAATGGTGCCAGGTGGTAAGTGAATGGAAGATACTATGAAATTATTGTTGATTTGAGAGGTTTTGAATGAGCAATTCGCCCAAATAAAGATCTTCAATATACTCGATATAGAATAACTAGTAAGTAGTAAAAGCGGGTCCTCCAATCCAATGCATCGATTCACAGCCCCCTACGCCAAAGGTTCCTGGAAGCTTTTCATCCTTAATGAGAAATGTACTGGGGCTTGCCTGGTCAGAAGCTTTGAGTAGCAAATCTAGGAATTCTCCTAATCACCTGGTCCAAGAGCTCTTTCTGAAGAAGTAGCTGAGCTATTCAAGATCTGCCTTCCCACTGACAGACAAACAAACAAAGTATTCAAGAAAGCCTCCAAGTGCAAAATCTGCCTCCCCACTGACATCTGGCTTGGATCTTTGATCCAAGACTGTGATCTATTGATTCAACCCTTGACACCAGGGGTCTCCTCTCCCCAACTACACTAGGCTCAAGGTGGAATAACAAAAGGAGGATACGGGTTTCAAATTTTTGAAACAAGGCATGCATGTGACAACTCAACAGCGATATTAAAAACATAATGTGCTGAATGGAAGAGGACAAGAAAGCCCCAATAAAAGGTTAACGAGTTCAGCTTACATGAAGGCAAAAGGACATCAAGAAATATGGATGACTTGAAAGCAAACAAAGCCTACCGTGTCCCGGCGAAGTGTCGGGATCTTCTAGAGATGAGGACAACATTTACCTCCCGGCCAAAAATTGACAGCCTCACCTGGAAAACAAATGGGAAATACAAAGGTTCAACTGGAGCTAATGAATCAAGTGAGATTCCAAAACCTCATGCAATAGAAAAAGTTAAAGTAGGAAAAGAACATATATGTGATGGAGTTTATTATTATAAACCTGCTTGAAGTGCCCATGGACAAGAGCTACTGTCCAGAGAGTATTGCGGCACCTTGAACGTATTGGCTCTGCCAGGAAAGTGTTCCAGACAAACAAATTTTCATAGGGCATTTCCTTAATCCCAGCATAAGTGTCATTTTGCTGCAGGCTCTGCATAATGGGATATGTGTAGCTATAGAAGAAATCCTTGGTGAGATCGACACTAGCCAAAAGCTTCTTGTACCTATTGTTATAGAGGGTATAAAAGTTCATAATCAGTAAATGTACACTGGTATGTACAAACTCAAACAGGCAAAACAGTGCAGAAAAAGGCGCTCTCTTATTATACCTAAGCTCATTCTTAGATGTCGCGACATCCGTCTGCATGGACGAGTGTGGGATGGTGATCATCTGACTCTCATCTATACAGTATATAGCATGTCCGCAAATGCAACCGATTTGGTGGCGCTTGGTGACTAGAATCAGGTAATACGACTCCAGAAACTTGATGCAACCTGCATAGCAAAAAGGAAACAGAAACAAAACATATTGAGAAACAGCCGCAAGAAGATATATACATTGAAGTGACTAGTGGCTGACTCGGGGAACAAACATAAGGTCTATAAACCCCATTCTGCGCAATCTTGTCGAGAAGTGCTCCCATCATCTGATTGGGAGACGCATATCAGCGATCAACAATAGAATTGCTGAATAGAGATTCTAGGGGCATTCCTAATCCAAGTCAATATCTATCCTGAGGCAGTTTTCCAACCAAAACAAACCCGCCAAATCACTATTAGAATTTATCCACCGAAAAAGAAGAACATTTCGGGAAATCCAGTCATCCTACCCGGCGCAATAGCGGGAGGTGGGGATCAATGCGTGGGGCAGGCAATTGATGAGTGAGAAGAAAAGGGACCTGCGATTCCGTAGGCCTTGGTGACGAAGGTGAGCCCCCCGGTGGAGCGGTTGCCCTCGTCGATGCGCTGGAGGAGGCTCTTGACCTCCTGCAGCGAGTACCAGACGGGGTCCTCGCTGACGTTGAGCTCGGAGGGCTCGGAGCGGTCGATCTTGAGCACCCGGAACCAGCGCTTCTCCCGCGAGCTCCCGATCACGTAGAACCTCTGCGCGCGACCCGGGCGGATTCGATCAGCGGGGCAAGCCCAATCGGATGGGGAATTGGGGGCGATGAGGAAGCGGGTGGTGGGAGGTACTCACGGCGCGCGTCTCGTAGAGGCAGAACTTCTCCAGGGTCGCCACCAACGACGGGTCGTCCGCCTCCGCTGCCGACGCCATCTCGCGAGACGCCCGCGCGCGCGAGGCGGCGAGAGATGGATCGAAGGAAGGAAGATTCCAGGGAAGCAGACGAGAGGAACGGCGGAGAAGGCGTACGCTGGGCTGGGAGGACGACGTGCGTCACCCGACAGTGGTGGCGTACTTGGGCGAATGCGTGACCGTGGGCGAGAGGCGAACTGAATGGGCCAAATTGAGTGGGCCGTGTTGGGCCGCACAGAAAACAACCGAGTTCTTTATTTTGCAGTTCTTCTGTGGGCCGGGCTAATTTTGTCGCTTCTCATGCTGGCACTTGAGGTTCTTTCATTTCTAATCTAAAAAAAAACACACTTGATGTTCTTTCATCGGTTACATTTTGTACGCAATTATTTATGATGCTGAACATTGCCCTATTTCAAACCTACACATACAGCTCTGAATTATTTATGATCCTAATTCAGTTTTTTCAATGTAGAGAGCACGAGAATTCTGAATCGACAGACAGCTCAAGGTGGGCTTCTCGCACGTGCTGCACAGTAAGCTAAGTGCAACTCCAACAGATTAATCTTCCATTTCCATTTTTTCTCAATATAAAGAATTGATATTAAAAAAACCATACTCCAGCAGATTAATTTTCCATCTCCCTTTCCTCTTTATTTTTTCTCAATCCCCAATAATTTATCTCCAATCCTCAATAGAAAGGGGAGACATCACATCTCCCTTTCCATATAGAAAGGAGGGAAAATCAATCTGCTGGAACACTTCTTCTATATATATTGAAATTGAGAAAAAAAAATCCTTATATGGTGAGAAAGGAGAAAAAAGAAGATCAATCTGTTGAAGTTACTCTAATCTTTTCCCAACGACAATGACCAACCACTTTGCTCCGCTGCAAAGCCGAGGCGGCAGCAACTCAGGCTATGTTTAGTTCCAAAATTTCTCTCCAAACTTCATTATTCACCTATCACATCAAATCTTTTATCTCATACATGGAGCATTAAATGTAGGTAAATAAAAAAACTAATTGCATAGTTTTGATGTACACGACGAGACAAATCTTTTGAGTCTAGTTAAGTCATGATAGGACAACAATTACCACAAACAAACGAAAAGTGCTACAGTGTCCGATATGACCATTTTTATCACAATTTTACGGATCTAAACACAGCCTCAACCTTAGCTGAACGACACACAGCGAGCAGCACGCACGCCTCGGACACGACCAAGTGCTACACCACATACAAGAGCAGAAAGCCAAAAGGGGAAAGCGCGAGAATGCTTCAGACAGAAGCATACCCCATGCAGATAGATAGATCACAATCATCTCTATAGATCTGAGAAAAGTAGCCCGCAACACCACACCAACCAACCCAACGGCCTCCCAATAATGTCATCAGCGAAAGGACAAGAAGAGGAGAAAAGGCTCAGCTACCAAGCCAAAGTGTACACAGCCACACAGGTCAGCAGGAAGAAGAAGAAGAGGCAGAGGCCGAGGCTGAGGCCGACCGGCCTCAGCCGGACAACAATGTATCGCCTTGCCAGGGGGAGAGGAGACCTACAAACCCAGGAGGGAAACCTATATGTACTGCTGCTGCTCCCCCCTCAGTCGCCATAATCGGTGCTGCCGCTACACGAGCTGCTGCCATCCCGGCAGTGCTGCGACGTGCCCCTCAGGTGGCCCGGCAGGCTAGCCAAGCTGTCTAAGCTCTTCTCCCGGAAGAAACGCTCCCTCTCGGCATGCTTCGCGGGGGGCGGCGGGATCAGTGGAGCGAGCTCGGGTCTCCGCTCCTCCTGGTCTGGAGAGCGGATGTTGAGCGCGCCAAGTTTCTTGTCGGGGTGAGGCGGCTGGATGGTCAGCGGGCGCCGCATCTTGTCATCTGGCATGGATCGGAATGACGGCACGGAATCATCTGTGTAATCTTGAGATAGAGCTTTCCCCTTCCTCAGTCTGCGTCAGTAGTGGGGGAAAAGAATTATGTATGAGGCCGCCATCCAACACTCGTAGGACGAAAGAATGAAAAATCGTACCTCCGATAGAGACTTTCGGCATCTTCCTCCTCCTCAACCTCCAGATTAGAAGCTACTGTTGTAGTCGGCTGAACTGAAAGCAATGCATCGTGCCGCACAAGGACCTTATGTAGCTCTTCATTTAGCTCTATAGCTTGTGATACCACTGCTTCGTCCCTAACAAATAGTGACAACAAAAAATATAAGTGCAAAAGAAAATCAGAAGCCTGTGACAAAAAGGAGTGCAGAAATGTCCCACATGCACATGGAGATATAAACCAGAGAGATTTCCAACAACCACAAACACTGGGCACAACACCACATGAAAGCAACAAGAAAACTGAAATGAGAAACTGAACCCATACCTTGACGTCATAACAAGGTGCATTATTCTTTGCTTCTGAAATGTACATTGCTCAACAAGATCCAACACAAATTCATCAGTTGCGCCCTGCAAGAACAACTAGGTCATTAGACTACCGCTACGAGGAAAAACACTTTGCTACCTAAGAAGAAATGGATACAAAGGTTTTAAATAGAAAATGATATAGATATCAATAGCATAACTGATGTTGCAGGGAATGATTTAACTCATACCTCAGGGTGTCTAGGATCCATAGAATTTAGCACATCCCTTAAAAGTTCCATCACACTAGAGGCTTTCCGGACTATACTGAAATACAAAAAAAAAATGCAATGTTAACCAACGCTAAAGGGTACCACAGTCGCTAATTAAGGCATTCTAACTATGCATGCACGGAACAGAAATCTGCATGCTATAAAGTTCTACACGAAGAAATATAAGAAGATTACTACAGTTCAAGGCATGCGTAAAACATTTTTACT
Source organism: Panicum virgatum (assembly GCF_016808335.1). NCBI lineage: Eukaryota > Viridiplantae > Streptophyta > Magnoliopsida > Poales > Poaceae > Panicum > Panicum virgatum. Next base: position 1,181,314 of record NC_053141.1, on the reverse strand, counting down.
CCATGCAGTTCTATTTTGCAATCACCAACTGAGCATCTGCATTTCGCTCCTACCAAAGGTAATCAAGAAGGATAGCTCAGAAGAAGCAAAAATGGAAAAGAATACAGATCATGATATCACCAAGTGGGCAAGTGATACACTATTATAAAAGAAAATTTAAAGTTGCACCTGAGTGCTTACAAATGGCTACTCCACCACATATGCTGGAACAACAGAGAACAGGCTGTATATCATCATAGGTGACTCTAGAAATATAGCATCAAAGCATGTACACTAGAGAAAGCTACTATTCTGTTACTTAAATGTCATGAGAAGGGGTGTCATGTATCTGTTTTCACAAGGAAAGCAAAACAAGAGGTCATCATGGAATGTTGCTAACTTAACTTGCAGCACAATTAACAGCATATTTCAACCAAAAGAACCAAAACTTCGAAAAGAATCTTGAGAAATGAGTAAATTTGAATGTAAGATGCGGCTTGAGATGGTCAATAACAAGGGCAAGAAGGTACCTTGTATCAGGAGCAGGTTGAGCATGCACTTCCTGCTGAGCTTCATTCAATCGGGTCGATAGAGTTTCCTTATTTGGTAATGTTCTCGTTTCCGGGACTGGCACTTCTGCTCGTGTGACAACAACATTTGGACGATTTGAAAATTGCACACCTGCAGACTATAGATGCAAGATAAAATTATAGCTTCAGCAATATATTGTAATAAACACTACCGCAACCAAAGCAGCTACTTGCTATTGTAAGGTAACAACAAAAGATTTCGCAAAGAGAAGAATTGTGCTGCACATATTGAAGTCGCAGAAGTGGTTAAGCAATAAATCTTGCAACTGCCAAACAAAGATAGAATCACAAAAGTATGTGCGACATTTTTTACAATTCTCACATAATTATCTAGTTTAAAGGCATTTCAGTTGAGCAGGTAAAAGATTCTAGTCCATATACCTACAGACTGACATGATGCTAACAGAATTCTCAACGCAATAGCAAAGAAGGAAAATAAGGAAAATGTTGAATATGATACCTACCACCAGCTCATAGTATGCATCATAGTACTGAGGGAATCTTGCTTTAGCTCCACCAAGGGATGTTTGGGTAGCATCTAGCAAAAGAAATATTTTTTCTCGAACTGGTAATTCTGTCTGAAACCAAGACAGTATTCTGTCAACATCAATCAGCAAGAGTTTCACGACTGTTATCCAATATTCAGCAAAAAAAGAAGTTACCTTTTTCTTCACTATCTTCACAAGTATAGGAAGAAGGCCATTATCAATGACCTGCCTATGGAGAGGCTCTCCGCAGTTATTCATGAGCATCTCCAATAGCTGAAACAAATAGAATCAAGACTGAAGGTTAGTCATAGAAAGCACAGGTGAACATTTGATGAGCTTAACTAAATTCTCAATGGAAAATGATAGATTTGGGTACAGTGGTAGCAGATAACTTATATCACGATTTAAATTTATGAATATAAAAATCAATATACAATGTACAAAGCGCAGAATTAACTCTGCAGACAAGGAAACATCTAAAATGCCTCCATGCTCCCTTTCATATTGAATGAACAGTAACCATTAGCAAAACTTGCTTTTTTGGATTCATGGAGTTTTCTTTTGCGGGACGCTAGTTGTGTAAAGAGCTAAGTCATCTCTCCCTTATTATACCGCTATGATCTATATGAACAAATACAAGGAGTGTGTTCCTGTGTTTAATCTAGCTACTTGTAGTGCCACGGCTGATGGAGAATCAGGAGACAAGAGGCCTGCTTTTGTGCAAAATAACTCACCATAACAGCATAGAGTTGAGTGTTCTTGTTCCTTCCCCCTATACACTTCTTTATAGATTTGATCACATCTTTCGCTTTTCTGGTGACAGCAACATGAACAGAAAAGAATTAACAGATTATTCAGGAAATACAATCTTTCCAAATGGCAACCCATGTACCACTACTTGCGTAAACAAAATAGGAGCCAACTGGCAACGAAAAACTGATAGCTACTCCTGATGAACTCGCCGTGCGCTCAAAAGAAATCATGAAAAAATTGTGTCCACATCAAATTCGTTATCCGGACCTTCGACCAGCAAAGTCGCAACGCTGCTTGCTAACCAATGATTCCAAACGAGAAATCTAGGGGAAGAGGGAATGGCAAGCATACCCAGGATCCTGCGCCACGAGCTCGCAGATTTCGATGTTCTTTGCCCAATCCATCTCCTTTAGCTTGTCGCTCGTCGCCGCCTTCACCATTTCCGACGCCATCTTCTCCCCTTGCCTCCTCCACTCTATTGTCCCTCTCCTCCCAATCCCTCAGCGAATCCAAGCCCGTACTCCTCAGCACAAGATGAGGAGGAAAGGCGTGAAGAAATTCCTCGTTCCTGCGGAAACGCCATTCCGAGCGTAAAGATCGCGCCTTCCGACATAAAACGCAACCAATCGAGCAAGGAAAGAACATTCTGCCGGCCCGGTGGCGGAAAGGAGGAAGAGATGCAATCTGCAACAGGAAGACCACTCATCGACAGGGGGATGAGGAAGGGAGAGAAGCGGTCGGCCACACAAACCTAGATCGGCCAAAGCTGCCTGGAGACGCGTTGCTAGTGTATTGCAGCCGGCGGCGGCGGCGGCGGCGGAGGTGTCGGGGCCATGGCGCGGGCAGCACGCGCAGTGATCTCAGGTGGGGGGGGGGGGGGGGGTGGAGAACGCGGCCGGGAGAGACAGAGTCTGGAAGCTAGGGATTAAGGAAAGAAGAAAAGTTCAACGTACTAAATTTCCTCTTTCTACAGATTGCACCCTAAACTATTGTAGTATTGGCTTGATCGATACCATTTGATTTGACTGCTTTTATACCGCGACCACACCCTGGGTAGAAATTTCCATCTTGTTCAGGTTTCCGGCCAATTTCCTAAATGGCGCATTTTTGTTCCAAGGATCAAAGTATCATCCTGGGTCCTTCTACTGAAATCATAGAAAAATATTCGAAACAAGTTAAGGAAAACAACGCTTTAGAGATGCAACCTGCAGAGCTGGAAGCGTGGAGAAGATGGAGTGGGCGCTGGAACAACTGAAGAGAAGATGTCGCCAACCACTATAGCTGCCCGACGGTGCGTTGGAGAAGGTGAATTCTACACTGTCAATATTGGCTCTTCGGTCATCAGAGTTGGGTGCATCCGAGGCGACCTCCAGAGTCATTTCTGAAGATGTCGAGGAGAGTCGTTGGACGTAATTAGCTTTAAGCTTGGATGTTCGAAATGGACCTATTTTAGCTAATGGACGCGCTTCCAATACGTAACTTTGAACCCTGTGAACACGTTACTTTATTTTGATGAAATAAAGCGGAGGAACCTTTTTCTTAGAAAAAACAACGTTTTAGAGAAACATAATACTCCTATGTTGTTTTTATTTGCTAGGAGTCCTTTCTCACAGCTCATAGCAAATAAATTGTTGGATGTGCCACCCAGCTATGCATATGACAAAGAAATAGAAACGTTCTTCTATACCTCATTGAAGTAGGGGGCATACACAAATATGCTCGACTATGCAATTCCAAATTATATATATGCTCGAAGTACTTTTATACACCGTAAATGTTTTTGTACTTCAATTATGAAGTTCTCTTCGCCAAATAAAAGGACTTCAATTATGAACAAGCGTTATAAGTAATAACTTATATTTATATAACTTATGTTTTAAGATAGATCAACTGCCAAGATTTTTTTTTTAAAAATAAAAGAGTTCGGAAAACTAGCTACAAAGATGTGTACTAGAAAATAGGTTACCATCCCCCCCTCTATGAGGAGCTAGCATACTCCTTAAGAAAAAATGAATTCACAAGTACAAACATCTTTTGATTCCGTCGCTCATTCAATCAATAGAAAAGGGTCTAAATCAGAGATTCTGAACTTCTCCCAGAAAAAACAAATCAGAGAATCCTGGGTCCATTAACCGTGTGCGTTTACCGGCCACTTGCAGACAAAGCAGCAAAGCTGACCGCTGACCATTTGGGATGGGAGGCAGGGGTGACCGTGACCTGGACTAGCGCGTCAAACGGCACCAAGTTGAGGGGCCTGGGCGCAAAACGCGGGGGTAACAAAAAGCCGGCAGGGGGCGCGTTCCGTGCGACAGCTTGGTGGGACGGCGTGTGCGCCCCGCCAGGTCCACGCCGCCCTGTGTGCCCGCCACGTGGGCCACACACCCGGCCGGGCTTGGACTAGGAGTCGTCCTCGTGGGCCCATCCAGCCAGCCAGCCCACACACCCGGCACGTGGGCGGGCCCGGCCCGCGCGGCGCTGCGGCGCTAGTGCTAGCCTGGACGCACACCGGCCGTGCTTTCGGCGTGCACGGGCGCGGGAGCGACGGGAGAGAGGCTGGCCGGCGGGGCCGGGTGCGCGCGGGCCCACGTGGCAGCGTGGGGTCTAGTGGGTGTCACCTAGGCTGGGTGCGAGAGCGGGGGAGTGACGTGGCAGGGATTAAATGGAATCGCTTGTTCATGTCCCATTTGTCACCAGCAACGGAGAAAGGATGGACAGCCGGCGGCAACCAACCAAACCACCCATCAAATGAATGAATGAATAGAACGGTGTCGAAGTCGAAGGTGACCCGAAGAGCCTACTAGGTACTCCTAGTGTTAAATTAGGATGTGAATGTGTGGCTCCAACCGGAATTAAAGTTTTCTCCCTCCACTCACCTAACTTTTGGACCCGAGTTTTTTTATCAATGAAAAACATTTTTACTCGTTAAATGCGTGCGATACCGTGCAATGAGATTAACCTAATAGCTTGGTACTACTTTTAAAATAGCCATGTTGCACCGAGGAAATATATATATATATATATATATATATATATATATATATATGTACTAGGTTAAATTAAAATTTTGCATTGGTAAATCTATTTCGATCCTTAATTAGTGTCTTGTGGGATAAGTAGGGAATGCCTCTCCGAATTAGCTACTGTGATCAGCGTAGCGGTGAATAGGGATGCAAGTGGGTACCAATTGGTGTTTTTGGGTTTTCCATTTTAGTTCATTTTCTCTTCCAAACTAATTACATAGTATGTCATTTTAATTCATTTTATCATGTTTCATGGAATGGAGATGAGTTATCACTGTGACACTCCTCCGGTATAGTAGCCAAGTTTTCAGCTTTGGTAACTGTCCGATGATACTCCCTCTCCTTAGACTGGCCTAATTAATCTTAATTATGTATATATATTGATCGTAGGAGAAGCTAATTAAAAAGAACGGGTGGGAGTTAAGCGTCATTGTTAGGTACTACTCAAAAGACAAGGAGTGTCAACGCCACTAATTAATAAGCTACGACCTAGCTTACTAGTGGAGCATGCATGCTGCAGCCTGCAGCTAGCAGAGACTAAACAGAATTCTGTTTGGCACCAATCCAACGACGTACGTAATAACACGTATATATATGACGATAAACAACAAGATGCCTTTTGATTCCAATATAATTACTTGAGCACAAGCAATGTTCTTTATGAAAGCAATGCTATTGTTATCCCGCTGTAGACTGACTGCCACAGCTGCCTTCCTGGAAACAACCGGCCCAACACCAACGCTGACTTTGCCAGTGGCCCATAATTACCATGCTTCCAGGGCCGCCTTGAGGCCCATAATTACCATGCTTCCTGGGCCGCCTTGAGGCCCATAATTAGCGGCCTAGCTCCGTCAACAAGACATAATTCTCTAATCTCAAAAAAATAAGAAATAATTTGTCAAAGGGCAAGAGCCTCGCTGGCCCAAATTAAAATTTGCACAATTTGTATGAAGGGGTTGATTTGCACCTGATATATTCCCATTTATCAGATGGTTTATCCACTTCTCACCGCTGCATATAAATTTTCCATTTGGCACAACATAACTTCCTTTTTTTCAACTTTTGGTTGGACAATGACACAATGCAAGAAAGGGTTCATTAAGGGAGAGAAAAAAAAAGCAGGTTCTCTAGAAGACTACAAGGAAATTAGTGGAGAATCTAGCAACGCTTGACCAACGGCTTCTCAATAAAATCAGCTGCAAATTTATTGTGTCAACGTCACATCTAACCCTTCCCTCTGGCACCGGACTCTCTCTGCTTGCTTCTTCAGATTAGAGCTGAAAGTTGGGCCGTACCGGGCCGGCACGGCACGGACCCATCGTGCTTCGGGCTGAACCGTGCCGGGCCGATAAGGCACGGAATTTTACCGGGCCGTGCCGTGCTGAGCCTAAGACCTGAAACCACGACCCAGCACGGCCCAAAAGCACGTCGGGCCACCTTCGGGCCGTGCCAGCCCAAGCACGGCCCACAGATCATGAATACCACCATTTGAAAGGTTTTTTTTCCACAATGGCAAAAATTACAAGAAATTAACACTAGTGATCCTCCACATCTGCAGCTACCGGGCCGGCCCAGGCACGGCCCAGGACACCGTGCCGTGCCGGGCGGCACGATGGGCCGAAATCTCAGGCACGGCCCAGCCCGCCCTTCGTGCCGTGCCAGCACGGCCCAGTTGTTTTCGTGCTGGGCCGGGCTTCGTGCCCAGGTTTTCGGGTCGTGCTCGTGCCAGCCCATTAAGCACGGCCCAGATTTACAGCTCTAGTTCAGATGCTCAACAATATAATGTTGGCCTCAATGCAGTAGTCTCCTCTACCTCCACTGTTTTAAAATGCAGCTGGCAGGACACCGGTCCTAATACCATTGCTCCAAACCATTCTGCAGAACCTCCCAGCATGGAACACACCAGTGATTGGTCCGTGTACTAACATTGAAAACTGCAAATGGAAGAAAAACATCATCTTTAATATTTTCCCCCTCTGGTCTTATCACAACAGTGTCCCATAAATGGCATCTATCATCCAAGTCAACCTCTCTCAAGAAGCAACCATGCTCTTATAGGCCACATGTAAAACTGATGAAGTCATGTGATGTGTGAGGCACATTTTCTATTCTAGGGCTGTGAGAAACAATCGAGCACCATTCGCTCACAAAATAAAGTGCCGTGCAGGAGGGAGACATCCATATATGTCTGCAGTCTTACATGCTCTGATTACTGATATAAACACAAGATACTATCGCAAGTTTTTTCTTTGATTGTTTCAAGTCCTAGTGTTGGTTGACTTTGCTTGTGAGGGAAATGTGTGGTCAAATTGCGTTGTCACGGATTGATTCTGTGGGCTCACCCAGTTTACGGACATTAGCACGCAGCTTGATAATAAGCCGTTAACATTTGTCGCTTTGACTGAGAGGATCAAGAATACCTGGATGCATATGGAAGAGCAAGTGTTGGATAATAACACTGAGATTAACAAGGATGCATGTAACTATCCTGCCAGTGTTAGTTTCAGTTGCCTAGTCCATTAATTCATCCTAGTGCCAAATCAACCATCACGGTTAGATGCATAAATAAAGGTCACAGTCCATGACGTCCATTGACGCATCATGATCAGTGGCGGCTAATCTAATCAAGGAATCCGTTTCTGTGAGTGTGCACTCATGGATCTGGCAGCCATCTCAAGACTCCACAAGATTAACCAAGACTCTTTCTTGTTCATCAGCGACCAAGCATACAGCGTTATCCGAATGAGCGGTATTAAATTGTACGCATGAAGAGAGACCGAGTGGTTCATTCGCTATCTCGATCAAAACCTCTGTTGCTCCATTTTTTGTTAGTGATAATCACTCAAACGAGGCTTATCATGGGACTTTTTTACGCCCACTGTCATTCTAAACAAACACAGCTTAATTGTCATGGAGAGAAGTCCAAGAATTAATGTACCACTTTCCCTCAAAGAATCTGTATTTTCACAGGCTGGAGTTTGGGTGTACGTTGGCAAACGTTTTCACAAACGAATGAACCATCATCAGACATATAAAAAGAAAGAGATTCCTATAGTAAGTACACGGCAATGCGTCAAGTGTTAATAAACAAGTCCATCCCGGCCACCTGCATCGAGCAATTAAATTCATCTCCAAGCCGAGAAAGGACAGGAGCCACCACCCATTTTTTAACTCTCAATCATTCGCTGTTCTGACTTCACATAGAGGGATGCGACGAACAACACCAAGGCGCCACTGTTTTTCTTTTCAAGAAAAGGACAGAAACTAGACGTTGACCCCATCATTTGCCCCAAGAAAATGTCATCGAATGAGCTTGCATCTGTCATCTGTGTGGGTATAAGTAGTGGATTAGTTGAGCCATGGAGGTTCAGGTAAGATAGGATAGCAGTAGGGGTACATGGAGAGAAAAAGAAAGGAGATGGAGAAGGCCAAGTCTGGGCTGAGGCTGACCATGGAGGAGCTCTGTTTATGCAGTCCAGGAGATGAGGAGGAAGAGCAGGTGCAGGAGCAGCCAAGGTCTTCCACCATGGACCTCCTCTCTGTCTCCAAGCAGCTCATCCATGTCCTTGGTTGGTAACCAACATATGCTCTCTTCTTTTTTTTTGGAGGGGAGACATATGCTACTAACTATATGCAATTTATTTACTGAAAGATTTTCACTCCCAGTTGGGATTCGATTGGTTGCAGCTGGTTTATTTCAGTAAGTCTGATGTTCTTATTGGCAATAATCACTATTTTATTTTGTTCATACAAATGGTCTTGGGTGGGGCTATTCAATAGAGTGAGGTAGGTTCCCTTCTCCAGGAATTGCTGTGATTATATAGGTGCTGTGAGCATGCTTCATTGTGTCACCATGTTCTTGTATGGGAGTTGAAAATTTTGCATAAACCATTTATGCCGTGTTTGATTCTTAGAAGGAATGGATTCCTCAACTAAATAAGTGGCTCCAGATCTCTGATCTTTCTCTGTCATGATGCCGTCAAATTGAATATTGAATTACCCATGTAAAACGGGGAAAGGAGAAAATTTTGAAATCAGTTTTACAGACATATTTCTTTCATGTGCTATTCTCTACTTTATAAATCTGAAAAATCAGGTTAATCTGACAAACGCTACCTTCTCTGGGTGAAGATGAGATTGGACCAACGTTACTAGTCCTGAGGCAAGACATTCAGCAAAATGTTCAGGTAACTGATTTCTGCATGCCAGATGCCCTTCGGCTCTGAACATGCCACTCCATTCACAAACTTACTCCCAAGCTGCTCTACAGCTGTCATTGATTCATTTCATTTGTTCAAATCAATGACCAATAATGCTTCTCTGTTCTCCCCTCCTACAGAAATTACAAGATTTGCATGAAAGAGACTCTTCCAAATATGCCAGCTTGACGGCAATAGTTACAGAGGAAGTGGAGCAAGGGACAGCAAAGAAGACGAAAAGCTGCACCAGAGCAATCATCTGGCTGTCTAGGTACACTGAGTTTTTTTTTGATGCAACGGTACACTGAGTTTTTGGCTGGCATTCATATGTAGCATGTCCATTCTGGTGCTAACCTTCTTCCTAAAATGTCACGGTAAACTGTCAACTCAGGTCGATAAGCTTCTCAAAATATTTACTGGAGAGGCTGCTGGCAGCCCCAGAATCGAGCCTGGAAGAGATTGTGGAAGAAGCCTATGCAAAAACTCTGAAGCCATGGCATGGTTGGATCTCATCAGCTGCTTACAAGGTATCACCGTACCTGAACATTTATTGCGCATTCCAGGCGGTTATAATCAAATTTCTGAAAACTGTTTGTTCACAGATAACTTCTTTGTTGTTTACATTTGCAGACATGTTGCAGAACTAACTCTGCGATTTCTTAATGGTTTGATTTTGCCCACTGACCTAATCTTTTGAGCATAGTTGTCAGGTAGCAATGAAACTGATCCCAGAAAGAGAAGTTATCATAGCGCTGCTGATGGGTAACTGTCAAGACTTTGAGGATCTTGCAGAAGATGCGAAGATGTTGACCCATGCTGTCCAGCTGCTGTTAGAGGAGATCGATGCAATTTTGGTCGGCGTCTCGAGCTTGACATCTGTTTATTAGTAAGATTAGAGTTGCAATGAATGATCAGAATTTCTTGCTCATACATACAGTCTCTGTGATTTGCAGGCTAAGCACAACATGGACAAGCTGAAATCCTCTTAGGACACAAGGGTTCTGCTGGTGTACATAGCTGCATAACCGTACCTAACCTTCCGTACGCCGTGCATGTAATAGTGAAAGGCCTTATATTGTGTGGTGTTCTCTTGTAGATTGCAAGTGATAATTTGAATGTGCAAAGTGCGTTGAGTGTATTCCTGCATTTCTAGTTTTAGTAGATATACATGACCATATGTTAGAAATATGCGCATTATTCTATTACCAGATTTTAGTTTGAGACATATTTCATAATAAACAACTAAATACAAGATGCGAGCTAGTTCTAGCAGCGGGTAGAAGAGTTGCTGCAGTGATGATTCGACGCTATGCAGATTGAAGATGAGGCAGCGCAGAAGGAAGACGAACGCTTCGAGCCGTCGCGCAATTGCGCTGCCCAGAAATCTTGCCGCCTCTTGTGCAGGTTTCACGACGGCAAGGGCTCGGAGATACTGCTTACCTCCTCAGTGCACGCCAAGGGAGTTGGCGAGATCCAACAGTTCGACGACACATCACAGCGTGAGAGGTGGAGAAATAGTAGAAGATTGAGAGAGAATCGCTTGAATGCTTTCTATCCACTTATATAGGTGATTAGTGCTTAATCAATTGCAGCCACCCGACCCCTAAGTCACAAGTCACGCTAATACACACGTGAAAAGGATGCAGATATGTGCGCGTGTGTGTCTAGCAAAGTCTCACGCACTTCATCTCCTGACTGCTGTATTCAACGCATGAAAAGTGCTCTAGTATTTAAGTTGGAGTCCACATGCTTGTACTAGCAATATAGGATTAAACCAACCAGCCACATGTTGCTATGAAATTACCATACATGCATAAGCAGGTCTTTCGAGATTTCTATGAAATTACTATTTGGACTAATTTGGCCAAATTTTTTTATCATAAAGTTGAAACGGAAAATACAAAAGAACCCCTAAAACAATAAAAGAAAACGAATGGCATCTACCTGAAGTGAGCCCTCTCGATTCATGCTTGCCAGCACCAACAACCGCCAATACCTTTTATGATCCTGTTTTGGTACCTTTGCTCTTTCTGGATGAAAGATACAAAGCTGAACTATTGAAGAAAAGCATGGGTTTGCACCTAACCCATGGATGACGACCATCACCTCCTTCACCCACTTGCACATTTACCAAACGGCAATATGCTATATAAAACCCCAAGTTTTGGCTTTGGTTTGCTTAAATTTAGCGTTTAATTTGTCTTGCTCGCTGGTCGGCACAAAGCTGCAAGATATTTTTAGTTATTAACTGGAATTTAAAAAAAAATAGCACGTCTTTGTTCCTACTACTCTTATCCATCTTAAAGCGACGGCAAAAGATAGTGCAACTTGACTACTTGAGTTGAGACATCATCACTACACGATCCATCCTCCATTGCTAATTTGTCACACCCGGTTTTGAAAGAAGACCAGATGTACCTCATATGTGTGCCAGGATCATATTTCACACATATGGAAGACGTCATAAGTGAATATATCAGAGACAATGTTTAACAACGTAAATAAAAGAGGAAAAAGTACTTTATTACACACTCCGATAATAGGCACAAAGGTCTTAACGTTTCACCGACAACATATACGAGATCTTCAACAAAGCTTCCCACAGAAACTCGACTGGTGAACGCTCCTAGAACTCCTCCAAGTCGCTGTAGAATTCCACCTCATTGTTCTCTTCTGAACAGCAATTAGACAAGGGTGAGTACTCTTATGGTTGGTACTCAGCAAGTGGAAGAAAAATGCAAGGCCATCAAGGAAAGGCTAAGATTTATTGCAGTTCGCATTTTAGTTGATCAAATTTTATTAGCAAGCGCATATTATCTAGGTATAAGTTTATACCAACCCACTTAAACATAAGCAAAAGGATCCAACAATTCAAAACCAAGAACCACAAGTTAATTATTCTTCAAGTTCAATTATCATGTGAGGGTCCAAGCCGCTCATGACCGTGAGCACGGCTGATATATCAGTTTTACACTCTGCAGAGGTTGTACACTTTCCTCACAATTCGTGTCCCCCTGAGTCGCCTGGGTTTGCAAGGCCCTTAAACACTTCCATTGGTGAGTGGCGATGGGTCCACTGCCTTTACAAAGACATGCAGAAAACTAGATAGCCCGCTAGAGTTTCAGTAGCGGTGTGGACCATAACCCTCCCTAATGGTCAGTACCTTAGCAAAGGCTACTACCCCAAGAGGATCGTGCTATACCCCATCACCGACCTCCTTTTTGCCCTTCCGGTAAGGCTACCAGTTAACTACACGCCTAATTAATCGGCTAAGATCAGAGCCATATGACATTGTGGTTGTACGATTTTCTTGGGTAGTTCTCCATGTTCCATTTAAACAAAGTGATCTTGTCCAAAAACCATAATATAACCGTAAATAAAGCCATGTTTAACATTTTTCAAAGATTGCAACATAACCAACCTATGGTAAAGCAACTAAGCATTTCTACCCAACAAGATATAAAACCCGGTGTTCCAAGGCTTAGATAAAAAGACTAGGTAGAGTCCTTAATAGGATTCCCATCAATTTCATGCATAGAACAATAAAGTGTTTCATCATGCGATTATTGGGATCAAAATAGAACATGTAGAGGGAGAAGATCAACTTGCCTTCCTTGCCAAACTGCTGATTCTCTTCCTCGTATGTTTGTTCTTGAGTTCCCTCGAACGACGCGTTGTCTACACGTTCACACAAACAAAAACAAGCAACAAATAAGAAACAACACAACAAACAGTAAAAGCAGATAAAGATATGATGATAAGATATTGTACGCATTGCAAGGATCGCGTGAGCGCAAGAATCGCTGAAAACGGAGTTAGAACGAGAAAAATATGGCTAAAACAAGGTTCAGGTGCTTATTTGTAAAGAAACAGAACTTCCAGGGGTTAAACAGAAAGAAACCAGGGTCTAAAACATAAATAAACTTTGAATATAAGGTTTACATTGAAAATAGAGAGGGTATGGATGGCGGGGTGTATTTTGGAAAAGCTCAGGGGCTAAAACAGAAAGAAAATAATGTTTTTGTAATTATTTTTGAACTGGGCAGGATGGCGTCTTGATTTGTGAAACCTGCAGGGGTCTTTGTACAAAATTGCAGCGGGCGGCTTTGGTTTGACTCGGGTCAGATGGATAAGATCCGTCGGATCGAGATCCGACGGCTCTGATCATCGGCGCCGGCTCGATGGCTTGGCTCGGGCGGCTCAGCGGTCGACTCGGCTCGACTCAGCTCGGGCGGGACGGCTCGGCGGCGCTGCCGGCGGCGCAGAGCGCCGGCGGCAGTGGCGCGGCGGCGGGCTCACCGGAGTTCGCCGGAATGGCGCTCCGGTGGCCGACTTCATGCACGGAGAATCCGTGAAGGAAGAGAGGGCGATGGCGTGTGCGATGGAAGGGTCCCAGGGGTCGTGGCGGCACTGGGTGGAGCCGCCGCCGGCGAGGGGCTTCCGCGGCACTCCGGCGAGCTATTGCCGAAGCTAGAGGGCAAAGGGGAGAGGGAAAATGACGACCGGGGATTCCTCACCACGGCGCGAAGCTCCGGCGGTGGTCCAAGGAGATGAGGGCGTGACGAAGAGGGAGATCGACGGCGGCGGCCCGAGCACGGTTTGCGGCGGCGCTGCTGTGCTAGGTGGGGCGGAGCAGGGGAGAGCTAGGGCGAGGAAAGGAGATGCGGCGAGGCTGGAGTGCTCGTTTTGTAGGCCGAGAAAAGGGAGCGGAACGGCCAGCAGCGGAGGGGGCGGAGCTCGGTGGTGGCCGGCCATTAAGGCCACTATGGTGGCGTCCGTTTGCGGCGGGGAGGCGAGGAGATGGAGCTAGTGCTCCACCGAGCCTTGATGGCGCATGAAGGAGGAGAGGGGAGGGAGGCGAGCGGGCGCAGGGAGCAGAGCGGACGGTGGCGCTGCGGCACGGGAAGAGGAGAGGTGTTGGAGGTAGGGGATGACCCTGACCTGCGGGGCCTGCCTGGCGGTGAGGACGAGAGGGGGGGAGGGTGTGACGGGCCGGGTGGCTGTGCTGGGCCAGGAAAGAGATGGGCCGAGTGCAGGAAAAAGAAGAGGAGAGAAAGAAGGGAAATGTGGGCTGGGCCAGAAAAAGGAGAGGAAGTGCAGGAAGGAAAGTTTTCTCTCTTTTTTTTTAACCCAAACATCATTTGAATAAAAATCATTTGAAATTCAAACACAAATTAAATTTGGGTGTTACATAATTTTCCTCCGAAAATGCTTTGGCAAAATTCAAAAATTAATTAGGCAAATTCTAGGGGCTAGTTTTAAGGTTCGGGACAGACGACCAGAGAGGAGAGGAATGAGAGCCTTTAAATATTCTTCTCGAGAGAACAAGCTAATGAAAAACTCCTAAGCAAGCATGAAAGATTTAATTGAGATTAGCAAGAAAAATTATATGATTACGCATGAAAATTACCAGATCTTCATTAGTAGCACCAAAAGCTAAAAGGAGTGCATAAATTAAATACCAAGTGCTGAAAATAAAATGCAAGCTCATGGGCAAGGGCCACAGATACTCCTCTGAAATGTGGAGGCCTCCTGGCCACGGGCTGCTGCTGGTGCGAGCTGGGCCAGCTGCCCACGCCCACCGTGCCCCCCGTGCGGAGGCCTGGCCGCCGTGCCGTTGCAGGCCTCCTGGCTTGCCTGGCCCGCCAAGCGCCTGCCTCGCATGTGCCCCCGCAGTATTTCGGGCTCATACCTCCAATGCTGACGCTTGTTCGGTCTCTACCAAGACACCTTCGAGTTTTTCACGCTCCCACCTGAAGAGCATCTAGTCCGATAGATGCTAATGGTAAGTTTCGGTGATTAATGACAACCGTATGTGACTAACGTGTGTTTTGAAAGAAAAATTAATGATTAGTCTAGTCTCATATGAAATGTGAAAGGAGACCCCTCAATTCGGAACAACCATGCGTGCCAAGGACTCAATTTTAAAGATTAAGGACCTTTCTAGTCTCAAGTGTCACAAGGAGATGAAAGACACGTGATTTAGCTAGGGTTTATAGTTTATAGTTCTTGACCGTACTATTAAGAGGGGTTCATGAGTTAGTAGCTTAACCAAAATTGAGTTGGCCTTAGAAATCTTGCACACTCGCTCAAAAACAGTCCAAGATGGTCAATAGAAGTTAACACAACACTTGGAAGAAGAAACAATCGAAGTTACATTCAAATCCAAGACAATTCAGTTGAAAAAGAAGAAAAACAGCAGCACCGGTTTAACCGATGCCTTAGCATCGGTGTATCCGACGCTTGGCGGAAGTTCCGACACCCTTGTCGGTCTATCTCTCTGAATGCAAGCAGAAATCAAATCAACAATCCCTATAGCACCGGTTGAACCGATGGTCCTAAGAAAAGCACCGGTGCATTAGATGTACTTTGTTCCAGAGAGCATGTTTTGGTGGACCTCAACTTGTCTTCAGCACCAGTTGAACCGATGCTTCAGAATCAACCACCGGTTCATTAGATGTACTATGTTCCAGAGAGCTTGTTTAAGTTGATCAGTGAACCTCTTCAGCACCGGTTGAACCGATGCCTCTATGGAGCATGCACCGGTGCAATGACGCAAGTCTGGATACTGTGTCAGAAACCCCAACGGCTACTAATTGGACACAGAGAGACCGGTTGAACCGACGCCTCAAATCTGTCACCCGTCGGTTCTTCTGATGGTCACGGTTAATCTGCAGTGGACTTCCAACGGTTATGTGACCCTCTCCACTCTATATAAGGGCACCCCCTGGCTCATTTGAAGTGCCTTTGACATCTTGAATACCTGAGGCCACCCTTGAGAAGAAGAGAAAGTGGTTTGAGCAAAAGAGTGAAGATCTAGTACATTGATTGTGCTTTAACCTTGAAGAATTCAACCTTTGCAAGTGTAGCAAGTGTGCTTGAGCTAGGGCTAACTGAGTGTAGGTCAAGTGAAGGCTTAGGAGCTTGTTACTCTTGGTGTTTGACGGCACCTAGCTGGTCTTGGTGATCGGGAGGTTCTTGGTGAGCTCTTGGAGTTTGTGGGAGCCCCAAGACAAGAAGATTGTACACGGTGTGAAGCTCGCCGTTCCGGAGATGGAGAAGGAGCATTCTTAGTGATCACTTGCTCCTTGGTGAAGCAAGGGAGCTATACCCTTGTGTGGGTGCTCCAACGTGGATTAGGGGGGAGCGTCAACTCCTCGATACCTCGGAAAAAAATCTGGTTGTCTCGTGTACCTTACTTTTATTTCAAGCAATTAAATCCATTTGTTGTTATTCTTGCTTTTGATTGTTTGTACATTGACTAGGACAACTTGCATGGTAGTGTGAACTCTTGCTTAGGTCTTGATCTTGCTAGTGTGCAACCTTCTAGACATTATGATCATGATAGTGTGTTTACCTACCTAAGGACCTTTTGCTAGTGTGCTCTAGTGACTAGTTTTCAAATTTGTAGATTGGGCAATACTAGTCTAGGTTAAGGACTAAGTAGAAATTGGAAAAGTCCCAATTCAACCCCCCTTTTTTGGGCCACGATTCTTTCAATTGGTATCAGAGCAAGGGCTCTCTTGTTAGGCTTAAAATCCTAGAGAATGGCCGGGGGAAGTGGTGGTCCACCCAAGCTCGATGGGAGAAACTATGCTTATTGGAAAGCTCGCATGGCGGGTTACCTTGAGGCTATTAATCCCATCGCTTGGGAGGTCACGGAAAAACCTATTGTCAGTCCTTGGAATGAAGATCAAGTCAAGTATGGTGCTAGAGCGAAGAATGCTTTGTTTGATGCTCTTAGTGAGGAGATTTTTGCTCGTGTTCACAGCAAAAAGACCTCTCATGAAATTTGGGAAGCATTTGAAGATATATGTTGGTTCTAAAAAGCTTCGTGAAGAAAAATATCAAGTGCTTAAGGAAAAACTTAATGAATTCAAAATGCTTCCAAATGAGTTGGTTGAACAAATGTATGCTCGATTGAATGTGCTTATTGAGGACATTAACGCTCTTAAAATTTCTCCTTTGTCTACTAGTGACATCATCCGGAAGATCCTTCATTGTCTACACAAGCTCAAGTACAACATCGCCAACTCATTGCTCTATGAGAAGGATCTTGAAACACTTGAAGTGAGTGATGTTGTTGGAAAGATTTGGTCTCATGAAATGTTCCTCTTGGGAGAAGTTGATCCACCGCAAGACAAGGGAGATCTTGCACTCAAAACTAAGAGTGATCATAAGTCCAAAAAAAGAACAAGTGCAAAGTTCCATCACCAAGCTCAAGCGAAGATGAAGCTAACGAAGATTCAAGTGATGAAGATGGTGAGGTTGAGCTAGCACTTCTCATGAGGAAGACCTCCAAGATGATGTCAAGGTTGAACAAGAGAGGGTACAACTATGACCCCAAGAAAAACAAGTTTCGTACCCGGAAAAGCAAGGACAATGTTAAGAAAATTTGTTACAATTGCGGCAAATATGGCCACCTCTCATATGATTGTCCGGAGCCTTCAAAGCTCAACAAGAAATAAGAAGATGATGACAATCAACACAAGACATCCAAGAAAAGTCATGAGAAGAAGGACCACAAGAAGAAAGGGTCTTTCACAAGAAAAGAGAAGGACAAGGCTTTCCTTGGAGAATGGATCACGGACGATGAATCCTCAAATGATGACTCAAGTGATGAAGAATCCAAGAAAAAGATTGTGGAGATTGCCATGCATGATGATGAAGATGATGGTGATGAGGCACCTCTACCTCCACCACCCATGTGCTTCATGGCAAGAGGTAACTCTAAGGTGAGTGATGATGACGGCTCCTTTAGTGATGAAAGTGAACATTGCTTATCTCCTAGTGAAGTGCAAAACATCCTAGATGAGTACCAACAAGTGATCAAGAAGTACAAATCAAAATGTAAAGTTCTTGAAATTAAATATGCCAAGCTTAAAACCTCAAATGATGAGTTGATTGTTAGGCACAATGAGATAGTAGAAACTCATGATACAAGCATTGTTCCTAGCAAGCAACTTAGAGAGGAGCATGACAAGCTACTTGTTGAGCATGATGAATTGAATGTTAAATATGAGGAAGTAGTTGTGCATAACAAGTCACTTACTTCATGCAACAAGAAGCTTAAGTTTGATTATGCTAACTTAAGTATGATGTATCAAGAACTTGACCTTGCCTTTGATGCCTTGGATGAAGAACTAAAAGAAACTCAAAAGAAAGTTATCAAAGTCAATATAGCTACTTCTTGTGATGATCTTGTGGAGTTGCATCACCCTACTACTTGTCATCATACTTCTGCTTCTTGTTCAAAGACTAACCATGATATGGAGAAACAACTTGAGGAGGAACTTGAAAGCATGACCAAATGCATGTTCAATGTGACAAGGGGAGAATACTTGCATAAGGAGATTCTTTTCCACAATGCAAGACACTTTGAGACAA
This sequence comes from Panicum virgatum, assembly GCF_016808335.1. Taxonomy (NCBI): domain Eukaryota; kingdom Viridiplantae; phylum Streptophyta; class Magnoliopsida; order Poales; family Poaceae; genus Panicum; species Panicum virgatum. The sequence continues at coordinate 1,162,898 of NC_053141.1, read as the reverse complement.
ATGGAATTGGATCATTTCCCAAGCCTCCGGAAAATTGTCCCAAGTCGCCGAAGCTCAAGGCATGCTTCAACAAGGAAGTTGGCTCATATTGTCAACATTGTCAAATCACCGGGCATCACACAACGGAGTGTCCAATTCCTACTCGTCCACTTCCTACCTTGCCTCCTAATTACAAGTCTCAATTCAATGAACATCATTTCTTGTTAAGCAAACTTAAAAGTGGCAAGGTTGAGGCAAAGTTCATTGGCACTCACATGAAGGGAAAGCTACCACGCCAACTATGGGTTCCTAAAGCTTTAGTAACTCATGTCAAAGGACCCAAACTTGCTTGGGTTCCCAAACCTCAAAAGTGATTTATTTGTGTGTAGGTGAACTACAAAGCCGGTGGCAAGCATTGGGTGCTTGATAGCGGATGTACACAACACATGACCAGCTATGTAAAAATGTTCACCTCACTAGATGAAGATGTGAGCGATTATGAACATGTCACCTTTGGTGATAACTCAAAAGGAAAAGTGGTAGGTTTGGGTAAGGTAGACATTACCAAGGATATTTCAATCTCTAATGTGTTGCTTGTTGAGTCGGTTAGTTTCAATTTGTTATCTATCGCTCAACTTTGTGATTTAGGACTAATATGCATCTTTAGTGATAGTGTAGCGTCCCCTCATAAGAGAAGACTTAAATGTGTTACAAACATCAGTCCCAGGAGGCTGATGACACATTTATTATATTAGATGGTTCATTACCGTACAATTCTACGCGGCAGTGAGCAGAGAAGCGCCACTATTGCGAGGATTACAATCCACACACACGCAACGATATTAAATATAAAAATAAAGTCATCAGAGTCTTGCGCCATGCGGAATCTCCTGCGGGTGACCCTAATCCACAGGCAAGGCTGGGTGCAGGACGGTACCCCTACTCAACGTCGTCGGGTACAAAGTCTGGATCTTCTTCTGTAAAAATAAATAATAGGGTGAGTACAAACGTACTCAGCAAGTCCAACCACACCCACGGAGGGGGTATAAGCAGAATAATATGCACAGGGTAATTCAAGGATAAGGTTAAGGTTTACTTTTGCGGAAAACAATATTTTATGTAAGGGTTCATTTGAAAACAAGCATTTCTAAAACTAGTTTTCTTGTTCCGAGTAACACGAGGGGTTGATCCATACAAGATCTAAGTTTTAAGCTGCTACCGGACTCCTCATCCGCCGTAGCACACGGTACTACTGCCGGACACGTTTCCAAAACAACTCACGCCAACCCATCCATTCCCAGATGAAACACTAGTTGTGAAACCACACCGTAACTCGCCCAGTACCGTGGGCACGGACTATTCGAATAGGTTTCAACTCTGCAGAGGTGTGCAACTTTACCCACAAGTGGGGTACCACAACACGATCACCTGAGTGTCGGTGCAGATCCCAACAAAGCCTTTACCCACCTTAGCTAGACCTGACTAGCCACCACGGGATCCACCAAGGGGCCAATGACCTATCTTTGAGGTTTAACCTGGGCCTAAGTCACACAGAACATATCCCTTCTCCTTGGTCGCCCGTTGCTCTCAGCTCTCCTGATGGCTATCAGACTAACTAGTGGAGTTTATGCTAAGCCGTTGCACATACAACGGTCGAGTGGTTTGCACGAGAGTGGAGTTAGGTGAGATGTAACACCAACTCGGTCCTTAGTGGCGACAAGATGGATATCTCCCTTCTTTGCTCTGCCACACAGGCACAAGCACACCGAACGGCAAATCACACAGAAATGCCATCCATCCCGTCTAGACTCATCTTTCGAAAAAAATTCCACTTTTATCCCTTCCCACACACACACATATTTTCTTTATAAAACAAGTTGAAATGTGTATAAGGTCCTAAGCGTTCTAGCAGCGATTAACATCCAAACAAAATCAGACATTAATCTAGGTGGTCAAGGAATGGTTATAACAAATTAAGGGGTGGCTATCCAATTGTGTTTTCAGCAGGAAAAACATATGCAAATTTTATAAAACAGGACAATAGGTTGTGTTTATAAACACTAGGACAAAAGCATGCATCAAAGGATGGGATTGAACTTGCCATCTTCGAAGCCTTCGGGGAGGTCCTGGTCGAAGTACTGTCCTTCGGGCTCGGGGTCGCGGAACTGGTCCATGTTCGCGGGCTCGCAGTACTGCTCGTCAACAGGCTCTCCTTCGTTCACACCGTGGTCTACGACACATACAAACAAACACACAATCAAGAAAAAGAAATAAAAGTTTTATCGTTGAGCTCGAATCGGAAATAATTAAGATATGGAGTTCGGGATAATATTGTTGAGCGATTTCCTAAAGGCATGGCCAAAACTATGACACGAGAGGCGTGGTAAAGCTTTAGATTGATCTGAGATTATTTGGCGCATGAAATGATAGGTTAATGGGTGTTTAGGGCCTAAACGAGGGGCCAGGGATTTGTTTGTAAATAGTAAAAGGGCCTGATTAGAATTTCAAGAGTTGTTTGGGTTATTATGGAAAAGAGTAAGGTTTTATTTATAAATGTGTTTATATGGTAGGGAGTTTATTTGGAAATATGATTAAAGGGAAGGTTTAACTTGTAAAAGGGCTAAAGGTGGAGGGACTCTTTATAGAATAGAGGAAAGGGGGAGGGGCTTTTGGCAAAGTCGCCATCCTCTTCCTCCTCCCTCCACAGGAAATAGGGGAGTGGGGGAACGGTGTCGGCGGCGGTCGATTCCGGCGGTCTGGGCCTTGGGGGCGGTCGGGATGCGGGGGAAAAGAGGCAGGGGGGTGCGGGGGTCCGATCCCCGGCCTCACCTCGAGCGGAGGTGGCGTGTGGCGGCGGGGCGACACGAGCCGGCGGCGGCGGGCGGAGATGGCTGCGGCGGCGGCGCTGCGGGCTAGGAAGGGAGGCTAGGGCCGTCGAGTGAGGTTGTGGGGAGAGTGAGCCGCGCTGGGGGTCCATTTAATGGCGAAGTAAGGCGGTGGAGGGTGGGGTGCGCCGGTGGCGGCTCGGCGGGCGGTGCGGGGCGGATTAATGGTGCTCGGCGCGAGCGGCGAGGCGCGCACTGGTGACGCGATGCCTCGGGCAGGCGGCGAGCGGCGCTGGCATCGCTGTGCAAGCACAGCAAGGTGGCAGCGGCGGTGGCGGGGCTTGGCGGGTAGGCGGCGCTGTTGCTAAACGACGGCGGCACGGTGAGCGCACATGGCGGGCCCGGGAGCAGGACGAGCGGGATCGGGGCGGCCGGCGAGTGGAGCGCGTGCGCGTGCGCACCCGTGCGTTGAGGTGGCGAGCGGCATGGCGGCTCAGCGAGGCGGAGCGTGCGTCGTGTCGCGGCGCGCGCGGCGTGGCGTGCCGAGCGCGGCGAGCTCGAGCGCGCGCTGTCGCGGCTCGCGTGGCGTGGGCAGCGGGCGGCAGCAGCGGTGCGGGCCGCGTGTGGGGTCAGCCGGGGTGGTATGTGCGCATGTGGGTGGAGTAGCAGGGACGACGCTCGGGCGGCCGTGGTGCGGCGCAGGCGTCGCTGTGTGTGCGGCGAGCGCGTGTGCACGCACGCGTGCACGTGTGCGCAGGCAGGCCGAGCGGGGCGCGCGTGCAGCGGTGGAGAGCGCGGCCGGGTAGAGCAGGAGGCGGCCGGGGTCGTGCGCGCGGGGAGGAGGGGCGGCACGCGCGGCAGGCGTGCATGGGCCGGGGCGTGCACAGGCGCGTGCGGCCAAGGAGCAGAGATGGAAGGAAGAAGAAGGGAGAAGGGAGAAGAGAAAAAGGGAAAAGGGAAAAAGAACATGGAGAAAAAGAAAAGGAAAGAGGAAAAGGGAAGAGAGAGAGAAAAAAAGAGAGAAAGAAAATAGAAAAGGGAAAAAGGGAAGTAAAATGGGGAAAAAGAAAAAGGGAAGAGGGAGAGGGGGAGTGAGTGCGCGCCGGCAGCGATGGCGGGGTGCGCGGGCCAGGGGAGGCGGCGGTGCGTGCGGCCGGCGATAAGAAAAGATAGAAACGTCAAATGGAATCGGGTGTTGGAGCGGCGAAAGATTCTAGGGGGGTATTAGGGTTTAGAGATAACTGAGCTCAATGATGAAAAAGAGTTTTGAAAAATATTATTAGCGCGTGTTTTATTTTGGTGCATTTTTCGGGATGTCACAGATAGTGAGGTTGTAGTGACAAGCAAGGAGGACAAGAGCTTAATATTCAAAGGATTTCGACATGGTAACATTTACCTTGTTGATTTCTCATCTAATGATGCAAGCTTAATGATATTTCTCGTCTCTAAGAACTCCATGGGTTGGCTTTGGCATCACCGCATTGCTCATATTGGCATGAGCCAACTCAAGATGGCCTTCAAACGAGGTATGTTGGTTGGTGTCAAAGATGTTACTTTTGACAAAAACAAATTGTGTAGTGCTTGTCAAGCCGGGAAGCAATTTGCATCATCACATCCCATGAAGGCTTACTTGTCAACATCAAGAAGCTTGGAGCTACTACACATGGATCTCTTTGGGCCATCCACCTACAAAAGACTTAGTGGCAATCTCTATTGTCTTGTACTTGTTGATGATTACTCTAGATATACTTGGACTTTCTTTTTAGAGGACAAGAGCAAGACTATGGGGATCTTTAAGATTTTTGTCAAGCAAGCTCAAAATGAATTTGAGTCAAGTGTTGTGAAGGTCCGGAGTAATAATGGCATGGAGTTTAGGAACACTCAAGTAGAAGAGCTTTGCAACGACATGGGGATCAAGCATGAGTTTTCATCAACATACACACCCCAATAAAATGGAGTGGTGGAAAGGAAGAACAAGACATTAATCACTCTTGCAAGAGCAATGTTGGATGACTATGACATCTCACAAAGATTTTGGGCGGAAGCCATTAACACCGCATGCCATGCATCCAACCAAGTTTATCTCCACCGCTTCGTGGGAAAGACACCCTATGAGCTTCTCATTGGGAGGAAGCCCAACATCTCCTACTTCCGGGTGTTTGGTTGCAAATGCTACATATTCAAGAAAAGGAAGCACCTAGGCAAGTTCGAAAGTAGATGTGATGTTGGTTTTCTTGTTGGTTATTCATCAAACTCCAAAGCATATCGAGTATTCAATAGTGCTGCTAGCAAGATTGAAGAAACTTGTGATGTGAAGTTTGATGAGACTAATGGCTCCCAAGGGGAAGTTTTCTCTTGTGATGATGTAAGTGATGAACCACTTCGAGAAGTCATGAAGAACATCACTATTGGGCAAGTCAAGCCAAAGGATGAGGTAGAAGAGCTATAAGTCTCATCCACTCAAGTTGAAGTCACTTCCAAGGATGACTCAAAGGATGAAGACAAGTCTACACCATCACATCACCATGATGAGTCATCCGATGAAGAAGATGATGCCTCACCTCCTTTCCATGATGCCCAAGATGAACAAGTGGTTGAAGAACAACTTCCATTTGATGACACGCACATCACACGTGAACAAGCCCAAGCTCAAGATCAAGATGGCGAACCACTAGAAGAATCAACGTCTCAAGCACAAGAGAGTCTTACAAGAACTTCAAGAAATCGTCCCATTGACTTGGTCATGGGTGACCCCTCCGGTGGAGTAAAAACTCATAGACGTCAATATGCCTCTTTTTGTGAACATTACTCGTTTGTTTCTTGCTTGGAACCCACAAATATAGATGAAGCTCTTGAGGACCCGGATTGGGTGATGGCCATGCAAGAAGAGCTCAACAACTTCACCCGAAATGAAGTTTGGGTTCTTGAAGAATGTCCTCAAGACAAGAATATCATTTGTACTAAGTGGGTCTTCCGCAACAAACAAGATGAGCATGGTGTAGTGGTTCGCAACAAGGCAAGACTTGTGGCAAAGGGTTTTGCACAAGTTCAAGGGTTGGATTTTGGTGAAACATTTGCCCCCGTTGCAAGACTTGAAGCCATCCGTATCCTTTTAGCGTACGCTTCACATCACAACATGAAACTCTTTCAAATGGATGTGAAGAGTGCTTTCTTAAATGGCTTCATCAATGAGTTGGTGTTTGTTGAACAACCTCTCGGGTTTGAGAACCCTAGATATCCTAATCATGTTTATAGGTTGCACAAGGCGCTCTACGGGCTCAAGCAAGCGCCAAGGGCTTGGTATGAATGCCTTCGTGACTTCCTTCTCAACAAGGGCTTCAAGATCGGGAGGGTGGATATAACTCTATTCACAAGAATCATCAATGAAGAGCTATTCGTATGTCAAATCTATGTTGATGATATCATTTTTGGTTCAACTAACCCCACTCTTTGTAAAGAATTTGGAGAAATGATGGCTAGGGAATTCGAGATGTCCATGATCGGTGAGCTCAATTTCTTCCTTGGATTTCAAATCAAGCAATTGAAGGAAGGGACTTTCATCCATCAAGAAAAGTATACAAAGGATATTCTCAAGAAATTCAAGATGGATGATTGCAAGCCGATCAAGACTCCAATGCCAACTAATGGACATCTTGACTTGGATGAGGGAGGTAAACTGGTTGACCAAACTCTCTATCGTTCCATGATTGGGTCGCTTCTTTACCTAACCGCATCTAGGCCCGATATCATGTTTAGCATATGCATGTGTGCCCGCTTTCAAGATAATCCTAAGGAATCACACATTAGTGCTGTTAAGAGAATCCTTAGATATCTCAAGCATACGCCTAGTATAGGCTTGTGGTACCCCAAAGGCGCTAGTTTTACCCTCTTGGGATACTCAGATTCGGACTTTGCCGGATGTCGTGTGGATCTCAAGAGTACATCGGGTGGGTGCCACTTGCTAGGGCGTTCCTTAGTCTCTTGGTCATCAAAGAAACAAAATTCCGTGGCCTTGTCAACCGCGGAGGCGGAATATATTGCCGCCGGGGCTTGTTGTGCTCAAATCCTCTACATGAAGAAAAGCCTCTTGGACTATGGTGTAGTATTAGATAAGATCCCGCTCCTTTGTGATAACGAGAGTGCCGTTAAAATTGCTAATAACCCGGTTCAACACTCTCGCACCAAGCACATAGATATTCGCCATCACTTTCTAAGAGATCATGTGGCAAGGAATGATATACTACTTTGTGGTGTTCGTTCCGAAGATCAATTGGCGGATATCTTCACAAAACCTCTAGATGAGAGCACCTTTTGTAGGTTGCGAAGTTGTAGCGAAAATGACCTCTCATGCCATATTTCAATATAATGTTTTGGCGATTGATGACACACACAACACTTGGACTAATATGATTGTTAAGATGACTATTCTCAGGCTTTTAGGTTCAAGTGATGACAAAGAGAAGAGAGGCGTAGCAAGGCCCGAAGGGCCGCCCCTACGGGGGTTCCGCTACCCGGTTAAACCGACGTAGGGCAAAATGAACTCACCGGTGCAATCACAGAGAAGGTCTGTGGGCTAGGGTTTTACACCGGATGAACCGACGCTACGGAAATTATATACGTCGGTGCATTGGCAGATGAAGACCGAGGAAATTACATACACCGGTTGAACCGACGATGCATCGGTCAATTGCATCGGTTCAGTTGTCCAGAGAGGTGGTTTTTGGAGGAACGTGAAGAAGTTACAATCACCGGTTAAACCGACGCTAATTTTACATACACCGGTTGATTGCATCGGTTAAACCGGCGATACACCGGTTAATTGCTAACGGCTAGTTTTTCAAGTAGCAGTTTACATACACCGGTTAAACCGACGATGGCTTTGGAGGTACGTCGGATTAACCGGCGTTAAGCGTTTTTCTGGCAGCTTTTCTCCAACGGCTACATTTGCTTGGGCTGCCTATATATACCCCCAAGGCTGGGTCATTTGAGGGTGCTGGAGTTCAAGAAAATATACAAGAGCTAAATATCATCTCCAACCACCATAGAGCTTCATTGTACATCATATAGGCTTAAGCACACTTGTGAGAGTGCTTAGTGCTTGTAATAGGGATTAGTTCTTGCGAGAGCTCCCTTGAGAGAAGCCTTGCTGCGGCAAGCAACTTGTGATCCGTCGTGTGACCCTCCATCTTGGTGTGGAGCGGCAACAACACTTTGTGCGGGGGAAGAGGAGGCCCCTTCCTTGGTGGAGAAGCTCCGTAGTGGATTTCGGCCGGGTGACCGAGAGAGACGGTGGCGGTGCACGAGACTCGGTGTCTTGTGGGCACTTGCCTTTGCTTGCCGGCATCGCCATTGGTGGCGTAGTGCAAGACGGTGATCGGAAGAGCCTCGGTGTCCCGTGGACGTAGGCGTTTGTGCCGAACCACGTTACATGACCGTGTCTACTCGGGAGTTTGCATCCCTCTTGCACTTACCTCTTTACTTACCGCATTACGTTTCCGCATTTACTCTATCTTGCGTACCTTTACTTTCCTAGTTAGTATGATTAGGATTGACTAGGTTGCAAGTCTTTTAAGGGTAAGTAGAGAGTAGCATAGATAAACCTTAGTCATAACTAGCATGTATAGGACGTGTTAGGTTTATCTTATGCAAGTAGTTTAAGCCCTAGGTTAAAAAGCGATTAGCGACCCTATTCACCCCCTCCCCCTCTAGGGTCGGACACTCCGGTGATCCCTACAGAAGTGAGCTTAACGTTCTAGATGCTTCTAACGTCATTTAATTGCCTTGTCATATAGATGCATTTCATATGTACAAATGCTAGGGGCTTGTCTAACCTTGTCAAGATAGTGATGAACATGGGTCTTGCATGAGCCGGTGGTCTTGGTTTCGCTCATGGCATGAAGAATGATTAATCATGAAGAAGCTTGCCAAGGGTTCAAACTTGACAAGATAGATTTAAATTTTAGTAATGCATGTGCTTGTCATATAGAATGCATCCATGTTTAATTTCTAGCTTTGCATTAGCATTGCATCACGATTAGTAGCATCACAAGGGAGTAAATCACACTTCGAGAAAGATATTCATGCTAAATATGATATATGTTGCGCTTTCATGCCTATTGAGTCACGTCCTATCGAACTTAAAGTTTCTATCTCTAAGTTCATAGGCAAAGTGGCTCATACATTTGGTTTTTGTGTTTAAAACCTCGCTTGATTTTCCAAAGTTTATGTAAAAGCTTGCGAGCACTATAAGTATGAGTGTTTGAGGGGTGAGGTTGTCTCTCGAAAATGGTCCAAATTGAGTGTTTATGGCTTTGGTTTGAAAAATTTGGATCAGAAGTAGAGTTTGTAGTTCAGCAGAAAATTTCCTTAACCACCGGTTAAACCGACGCCTTGTTTTTCCCTGCATCGGTTCAACTGGTGCTTAACTCTTCATGGCTCTGTTTCTGCATCGTCTCTGGAACAACCTCCGACCGTTACACCGATGGCTACTGCGTGGAGTTTTGGCCCTTGCAGCGTTTTTGGACCTTCCTCCTGCAGTTGCACCGACGCCCGTCGGATGCTCCGATGTCTCAGTAGCGGTTCTTCCGGTGCCCTCAGTTGACCGTGTTCAAACTCTCTCAGATCTGGTCAACATTACACCGACGGATACACCGATGCTCTTATCTTCAGCACCATCAGTCTTTTCGATGCCTAGGGTTTGCGGGCCCGCACGCACCTTTTCTCTTGTTTTTCTCGCGGGCCCCACACGTCAGCTTCACAATCGTCTTCGTCCTCTCCAAAACAAACCCCCATCCGCCGCCGCTCGCGCGCCGCTCCTGTGCCTCCGTCGCTCCGCCGCCGCTCGTGCGCCGCTCGTGCGCCACCGCTTCGCCGTCGCCCGCACGCCGCCACCGCCGCAGAACCTTTGCTCCGGCGCGCACGTGTTGACGCTCCTTAGCGCCCCTGATTTATATACCGCAAGCGCACGGTTTCATGTAGCTTTTCCCTTAGAGTATTACCCCAAGGTTTATCAATCCACGGAACCAAAGAGACAAGAAACAATCTACTAGCATAGAGATTCCTTTGTGTTGAGATGGTGAAAACGAATCTAATCTACTAAAAATGGCAAACACCAAAGGTAGCAAGAGAAAGTTAGAGATAACCAATCTAGATCACCTAGATCATGCATATGTTGTAATTCCAGCTAGATGAAGTGAAGGTAGATGTGAATCTCAATGAAAAGCCTCTTTAAACCCAAAATCTCCAATCCGATCCCTCGATACTCCACCTACTCTGTGGAGACGGCCTATCACGACGCCCCCCTTTTGAACGAAATACCCTGAAGCAAGTCGAACCCCCTTTGGTAGTTCCGCCATGAACCTCTAGCCACCATGACTACAAGATCATGCTAAGCGATCTATCTCGATAATAGATCTAGGATGAAGCAAACCCAAAGAAAAGAACGAAATCAAAAGAGAGAACATGGTCGCTAAACATTCGGAATCACAAATAACTTCACCATGAATGATTGTACTGTAACACCCTAATTTAAATTTCAGCAATTATCAATAAATTTAATTGGCTTTATTTAAATTTCTAAGGTTTATTGTGTTTAGCCTTGCATTTAATTTAATTTTGTTTCATAAGTAATTAAAAATTATCATAGGTTTAATTTTTGTGTTGCATTCATGCTGGTGCATGCTTTTATTTGAGTGTGGTTTATTTGAATTCAAATGTGTTTGATAGATTTAGATTTAGAAAAGAGAAAGGAGATAGAAAACCTAACCCTGACCCAAACCCACCTCAGCCCAGAAAGGAAAAGAATGAAAACCGGCCCAGGAAACCAATCCAACCCAGCCCGACCCCTCTCTTTCCCGTGGCCCGTCTCGCTCACCCGGCCCAGCACCTTTCCCACCCGCGCTTGGCCCAGCCCCACCTCCACCAGCTCCTCCCGCGGGCCCAGCAACTCGCCTGGTCCAGCATCCCGCGGCCCAGCTCCCTTCTCTCCCCAGTCCGCTCTCTCCCGCGGCCCACCTTTTTCTCCGGCCAGCCCATCCTCCTGTTTCGGCCCAGCGAACCGGCCCCATCTCCCTCTGCTTAGGCCCAGCACCGCTTTTCCCCCGCTCAGCGCTCCGGCTTGCCCCGCGTGCCGTTCGGCCCAAACCAACCCGCGTCGCCCTGCCGCTCTATGACTGACGCCCCGGGCCCCACTGGCAGTTTCGTCCCCTCCGCGACGCGCTCGCGCAAACAACCAGCCCGCGGCGTCCGCCCGAAATCCCCGGCGCAGCGGCAGGGGATCTCCCTCCCCGATTGCACTCCGTGATCCCCGGCGGCCGCCTTTAATTGGCCCGTGAAGCCTTCCCCTCTTCCTTCCCCTCTGCTTGCCTTCCCTTGCACCGCGCAGGACCGCCGCCATCGCCCGACTAGCAGAGGAGCACCTCGCCGTCGATTCCGCCGCCGCCGCTGCCGCTCCGGCCGCGCCGATCCATCCACCAGCATCACCGAAGCCTGCCGCGTTCTACCATCAGATCCAGAAGCCAGAGCACCCCTGCTGCAGCCTCGTCCACGAGCTCTGCTCCCGCCTCGCCGCCGGTCAGCATCGCCGTCGACGCTGCGCTCCTTCTCCGGCCAAGCTGAACCCTCAGTAAGAACCAGTGCCCCTCCCTTGCCCTTTTGCGCCAGGTTAGATAGGCCGTAGCCCTTGCAGCGACCGGGACGCCGTTCACCTTAGTTCCGCTGCTGCGCAGCCCCGCGGTTCGCCGTGGCGGACTCGCTGCAGCCTCGTTTGGCCCCCCACGAAACCCACAATAGTTGCCCGTGCTACACAGAAACCTCCCGCGCCCTTTGCACTCACGCATAGCTTACAGCAAGGCTTGAATCTCGCGTGCCGGCGAGCCCTGTCGCGTAGGGTCGCCGCCCGCACAACAACCGCCGCCCAGGGCGTCCCCATGCTCCGCTTTTGGCCCAGTTGTTTTACGCGTGCCGCGGGCATGCTCCACGGCCTTTCCCCGACTCAAACGAGCCCCTGTAGCAGCCGGACGGCCAGTTCCGGCGAGCTCGCCGCCGCGGAGCTCTGCTCCGGCGGTTTGCGCCGCCAGCCCGCGCCCAAACAAGTCCCAGCCGTCCGATCCGTAATCTACGGATCAGATTAGATCTAAATCCAAAACCGCGCTGAGCCACGAGATCAAGATCCAATGGCCCATACGCGTAGATACCGGTTCAGCCTTGACTTTTTGCTAAAGAGCCCCTGACTTTTCCCTGATTCAACCCGCAGTCCACCCATGTTCAAAAATATTTACAGTTCAGTCCTGGTTTTTATGTTTTGAACCCTGATCTTTTTAGTTTTTGAACCCGCCGTCCAGCACCTGGCCTTTTGCACGCTAGCCCTCAGATTTAGTCGTTAATTACATTTTAGTCCTCAGTTTTAGCAGAAAAGTCCCTGGGACTTAGTTTTTCTCGCAGATAAGCCCCTAGAACTTGTTTTTGGCTTAGAATATGCGTTTTAGCTCCGTTTTTAGCGTTCTTTATATCCACGCGATCGTTGTAACGCGTAGAATAGTTTTAGCTTAGTTTTTCTTGCTGTTTCTATGTATTGATGTACTGTTTCTTAGTTTTTGTTAGTGTTTGCTTGTATGCTTATTATTTGTGCATTGTTTTGGCCATGTGTTCGTGAGTAGACGTTGATCCATCTGAGGAGCCCCAGTACCAGTACCTGGAGCAGCCGTCTTCGGATCAGTTTGAGCAGCAGCAGGAGCAGTACGAGGAAGGCAAGTATAACATGAACAACCTATCACTTTTAAATACAATTTCATACTGCATTTTAATACTGTATGCCTATAAGGATTTCCTAGCCACTTTATATCCTATATATATACCTTTGGGTTGCATTTTGGTTAGTTGTGCTAGGTTGCTGCGCTATAACACACTCTGGTCCTTTTTAATTAAATTGATTAATGGTTTACTTGAACTTAATTCTGAGAGTGGCACTCTGTGTGGCTTGAGTGACTCACGTCTCGTTAAAAGATGGTTTTTGTAGAAACATGGTTTAGGGGGCCAGCACGGTGCTTACTGCCTGGTTGGCCACTCTCCATAAGGACCGGTTCATAGAGCGACAACCTGGGACAACAGCGCTACCACAAGGCTAGAATGGGATAGACTTGGCTTACTAATTAGGTCTTTTTGGTTTGGAGTAACTTATCTGCGGGGCAAGAGTAGCAAGCTTCAATGGTCCCTGCTCCTCCGGCTGGTCTGTGCTTGGATTGCGCTCCTGTGCTTGTACCCCCGTGAGGTGGGCCCCATCGTCGCTGACCTATCTCTCGCGGTTACGCCTTACCAACGAGATTCTTTGTAACGGCCTCGTAGTGAGTCGCTAGTCATCTCACCTAAGGAAGTGTGATGAACCTCTAGTGTAGCTCACGACTTGTGGGTAAAGATGTGCAACCTCTGCAGAGTGTAAAACTGGTATACTAGCCGTGCTCACGGTTATGAGCGGCCCAGATCCTCCTTTTGATTAGTGAAGTTATCTCCTTCCGACGAGGGAGGTGCTTCTCGGGGTTACCTTGGTAGCTTGGTTTCGGTTTGGTTCCCAGTAGTTTCTTAATTAATCTTGATTAATTACTATGTAACCGGGTTAATGGTAATTCATCAACTCGTAGTAAATAGCTTTAATAAAAATACTTGCCAACACTTAAAAGCTAATGCAGTTGAGTCAGCCAACCTTAGAGCCTCATAGTTTGTGTTATACTTGTTGAGTACAAGTTGTGTACTCACCCTTGCCTCTTCTCTACTTTTTCCTCTTGGTTACGCTACTGCTGCTCAGTTCCTGCCGACACGAGGGAGTTCGTCCAGCGCTACCAGGTCTACGAGGACTTCTAGGTGTTCGTCTCCCAGTCGACGTCCCTGTGGCGCCCTGCTTCAGTTTCGGAGAGCTTTTATCGTATTTTGTACTTCGCTTCCGCTGTATCAGACATTTTGTCATTAATGTAATAAATAACATTCGCATACGCTTTATTATGTCTTATTCGTGATATGTGCTATGATATACTGTTCATTCTGTTGTATATACGTGTGACTTGATCCTGGCACGTATATGATTGCTCGGTTTATGTCCTTTTATAAACCGGGTGTTACATGTACATCACAAGATCACAACCGGGGCCCTACCTTGATCTTGATGATCCTAGCTCCAGAACTTTGACGTGGTCTTCCTTGCAAGGTTCCCACGTCGGCTAGGGCGAACCCTAGGCAACTAGCACGACCCTCGGCTCTCCGAGAGGTGTCCCTCTATCTTCTCTGCTCCTTGGCGTCGTCTCCCGAATTGATCTCTGCGTGAACCTTGGGGAGGGGTCTTTAAATAGCCTCAGGGAACCCTAGGTCAAAGGGGAGGTCGAACCGACCTAAAAAAAGGCTGGGCTGGCCGGCCCAATGGGCCTAGGCCAGCCGGCCTGGCTCTTTCCTTTGCCATCTCATGTTCATCTTTCTCCCCAAGTCTCCTGGAATCTTCTAGAGTTTATGTCTTTCACGATTGCACCCCATTAGACGTCGTTATCTTCGAGATTTCTTCGAGGAAAAGGATAGGATGGAAAATCCTTCCTTAAATATCTCTTTGCTTTGCTTAGCCCCGAAGTATCTTGATCTTATCTTGTGGGCTTTGTCCTTTGGGCTTCATTGGAGGGTGGATGTGCATGAACGGGCCTCTAATCATCATGGCCTTCGATCCTTTGTTCGGGCTTTGGCCTTCGTCTTTCTTCGTGTCATTGCGTGATCGTGTGCCTCGCCATTTCATGCTCCAAAATTGGTCAAAAACCTGCAAAAACGAAGTACCTCCAAAATATATGTGCAAACGTGAAAATGACCAATAATTGGGCCGAGGTTAGGATGGTTAGTGATTCTGATATTAAATTCATGCCATTATCAAAGTTAAACAGGGGATAAAATGGATACTTAAGGAGCGCCAACATTCCCCCCATGCTTAAACGTTGCTCGTCCTCGTGTAAGTCTTTGATAAAAATCAGCGCTGCCTTTCAGTGTCCAATCCCTGCACTTGATCATACACGAGAAAACACAGTGCTCCCAAAAATATTTTGCAGTTAATAGTTCAAGTTGTAACCAGCTTTTTCAATGTGGAAGGTAGATACAAGTTAAATGCTTCCACACAATTATTAAGCACATGCTCTCAAAATTAAACAAGTCTCAGAATTAAGAAAGTAAGTTCCATAAGTAATGCTAAACCAAGATCAATAATTCAAACCTCATTGCAATTTGCTCATGGAAACTCTTAGCTCATCTTGTCTCTCAATCTTGCTAGAACTCTCTCCTTTCTTTCTCTCATATGTATGTGTGAGGCTTTATCTGGAGCTCTGGAAAGGTTAGTCCTAACAAAAGATATTATAATCAAGATATTATCAAAACAAGAAATACTTCTTATGGATTTACCGAGACTCGTCAAAAATACCATTGGAAAATAATTTTTTTGTGGAGAGGGAGAGAATGGAACACACACTTTGGATGGTGGACATGTGCAAATGGCAACGGTTGATCCCAAGGCACAACTGAAGTCCTTGTTATCGGATTGCACATGGTTGGAATAATTGAGTATAGAATAATCTTCAAAGTATCTGGAGTTTAATGAAGCAAACGGGACCGAGGAGCTTTTCATCATCATTCATTTTTTTCTTTCTTTCTTTTTGCTCCTCAGAACCATTGGCAACACAATGCACTTACTCCACCTCCCTCCATGCTTGAACGTTTGCTTGTCCTCAAGCAATGAAGTGATGATAACTTGATGGAGTGAGTGCACAAAACCTTTATCAATTCTCTGGACTCAACTTTGGAATTCAAGGGAGCATCTCCTCGTGAAAGATTGAAGGCAACAGAGGAGGAAAAGGGGCAGGCCGGCCGACCTAGGGGTGTTGAGCAGGCCGGCCTACTTCTTGTAGGCCTCCACTTCTTCGGATATTTCTTCTGCGAACTCTTTGATGCTTCCCAAGCTTATGTTTTACTGAATTTTGCTCTTGATTCCACTGTTTTGCCATCGAAATAAATATATACTCAATATATAGGTTGTGGTCAAGGAGGTATTTCACAAAAAGATGTTTTTGGTTAGGGGTGGATATCCAGCGAGGTTTGCGATGTTCCCGGTATAGAAACTCACAATGCATGGATAGAATGGATAGCAAAAGAGAGGTATGCAAAAATACGGAATGGTCAGCTTTAGTCTCGTACCAAAGAAGATAAATCCTGAATTAATGCACCTGAAAATAATTCTTGCTCTATGGTTTGTTATGATGTATCATGAGTAAAATGCACTGGGGGTCCTTAAACTAGTGAGGGTGTGTCAAGTAGGTCCACGAACTCCGAAAATGCAGATTCGGCCCCCTAATCTATTTAAGTGAGTCACTGGAGGTCCAAAACCCCTTTGACCGGGTCTGACCGCCTACGTGGCCTCTCTCTCCCTCTTGCTCCCACCTCTCCCCCTCCTGGCCACGACGGCGCCGGCGGCCGGACCCACCCCCTCCCCTGTTCCGGCCTGCGGCCGTCCTCCAACGGCGCCGCCCCTGCCCCCCGGCGGCTCCGCTCCCCTCCCGGCGCCGGGCAGCGAGGCTCCGCGGTGATGGGCGAGCGGGCGGCCGGCACGGACGGCGGACCCTCCTTGCGGCTCGGCGGCCAAGCGCGACGGCAAGCAGAGCGCGCGGTGGCCAAGCGCGACGGCAAGCAGAGCGCGCGGCAGGCCAAGCGGCGGCGAGGCAGGCCGCAGAGGTGCGCGCACGGGCGGCCGGCCGGAGCGCCGCGGGCGGTGCGGAGGCGACGGCGGCTCGCCCTTCCCTTGCTCCAGTGGTGTCGACGTCGGGCGCGCGGAGCTCGTGCTCACGCGCGCGGCGGCGCCGTGCACGCGGTGTGCGTCGGCGGCGGACGCGGACGCCATGGCCGCAGCTCTACGCCAGGCACGGAGCTCGCGCACGCGGATGAGGACGGCGGGGTGGCCGTCCAGCGGCATTCGGGCGTGGGAGGAGGCGGGGAGGAACTACCGTTGGCGGGCCCCTGCTCCCTCGCCGGCGGCGGCCTCGTCCCTCGTCGAGCTCCGCCGGCCTCGCTCCTCGACGCGGAGCTCTTGGCGGGAGCTGGGGTGGTGCGCAGGACCGCCGGCGGTGGTGCGGAGCAGGTGGCGTGGGACAGGGCGGGGGCGGCGCTCGCTGGCGGCCCAATATAGCGGGGACGGTGCTCGGGGGCGGCCAGGGACGGCGGTGGCGGGGGTGGGGGCGGTGCTCGACGGCGGCTCGGGACGGCGAGGGTGGGGGCCGTGCTCGGGTGAGGGAGGGGGAGGGAGCTCCGTGGGGCGCGCACGAGCGCCATGGCCCCGGGCTCGAGCTCGGAGCACCGCCGCCATGGCCCCGCGCCCCACCGGCGAGGGAGGGGGAGGGAGCCCCGCGGGGCGCGCACGGGCGCAATGGCCACGGGCCCGAGCTCGGAGCGCCGCCGGACCTGCGCGGATCCGGCCGCCGGCGCCGTCGTGGCCGGGAGGGGGAGAGGTGGGAGCAAGAGGGAGAGAGAGGCCACGTAGGACCGACGTGGCAAGCCACGTAGGCGGTCAGACCCGGTCAAAGGGGTTTTGGACCTCCAGTGACACACTTAAATAGATTAGGGGGCCGAATCTGCATTTTCGGAGTTCGTGGACCTACTTGACACACCCTCACTAGTTTAAGGACTCCCAGTGCATTTTACTCATGTATCATTTAGGCTTGTAGAAGGGTAGAGCAATTGCAAAAGGTATCATTGACAAGGTTAGCTCAGAATTAAATCCAAATTAAATTTTCTTTGACAAGCTTAAGTAAGAGAGTAAGAATAAAAGATATGGGTCTTAATTTATCATAACCTCCACAATTGAATTAGCCGGTATTTAATTAATTTTTAGATCATGTTAGAGAGAGCATTAGTTTAATCATGCATAAACCAAGCACAAGAAAATAGACAAAGTGGCAACGATTATCATATTTTAACATGGCACAAACTTTCTATCATCATTAATAACTATAACATTAAAGCGTAGGTGCTGCATTTATTTATCATGGTGATAAAAGCAAAATAAAACAATTTGCACACATGGTGAAATAAATAAAACAGAAAATTGCTACGCACACACAAGCTTGCACACATGCTGAAAATAAATGAAAAGAAATAGAAAAATCCAAACCACACGTGCGAGCATTTTATTCATGGTCTTGCCGTCGATCACTCTTCTTGATTGGCTCTTGCGTTGTATCTTTGGTCATAATACTGCTGAAATACTCCTCCATTAAATTGTTCCGATGGCGCCAGGCCTAGAAGTCCCATTTGATATGCGATTCCCGCGGTTCCATCTTCTAGTTGGGTTGTGTGCCTCCGGATGGCGTCTATATCTTCCATGTTTCTTCTTGCATAGGCACCCATGATTCTCATTCCTTATTCTGGTTGAGGGAGGTCAAAATATTGTGCTCCAAATGACGGGTCGGGCATCTCACCTTGATATGACGAGGGTGGGTAGCCGTAGTTGCTAAATGGTGGAGGCGCCGCCACAGCATGCCCCCATGCTTGTTCTTGGCTTCCTTCCCATTGACTCGTCCATCCTTGCGGGCATCCTTGTCCACTTGATGCATCTTGAAATTCATTCCTCCAATAAGCGGAACTTGGCGGTGGAAGGTTTACTTCCAAGTCTTCTTGTTGTGCCGATGCCGATGTTCCTTCAATTAACCTTCCTCTTTTTGATTTCTTCAACTTTTTTCCAATATTTTCAACTCGCCAATCAGTCCTCCCTCTTGCAAATAATTTCAGCCTTTGATCGGGGAGGGAAATATCCATCTCAGAAATAGTGAATCCCTTCTTTTCATCCCCTCCGATATAATGGCCTTGCCTCAAATGTTCAATCCCAATATCTCTTCCCGGGACATAAAATTTTTGGATCACTCGTAACCTCGAATTCATGGCTCGGGCTATCATTGTGAGATAACACCCCGAACCAACTTCTCCCGTACCGGATGATGCTTCACAAATCCACCTTTCAACCATGATGTAGGTGGGATCAATTACTTGCTTCTTCACCAATGTAGCATACATCCAATTTAATTCTTGGTCGGTGACCTTCGATTCTCTCATCCTCCCGAGAATTCTCTTGCTCAACCAAGAGTGGAATATTTGGAGGGTCACATTACTTATATTTTTCCTTTGGCGGTTGACATCTTTTGCTATCTTTCTCCAAAAAGTCATCAAGCTGTCCATCTTCAACTTGCACCATTTCATATGCATTACTTTTGAATCCGAGCAAACTTCCTATTTCTCCATAGGTGATTACTTTCTCTTCATTCTTGAGCCGAAATTTCAGACATGGAACTTCTTCATCATCCACCACTTCTGTTGATTTTTCTAATGTCATGAACATCTCAAGAGCCACTTCTTCTTGCATATCTACCGTGACACCGTCGGAAAATAACTTCCAACCGATGTTCTCCAAGAGCTCATAGATGTCATGATGAAATCCCAACTTCTCCAATGCTTCATCATCAAAATTATAATTTGCTCGAAGTCTTCCCTTCATGAACTTGAGCCTTTCTTCTTCTTCCTTCGACAAGATAATAAACCCATATTCTGAATTCTTGGGCTTGTATGGTGGTGGTGCGGATGACTTTGTCGAACGCCGTGGAGGAGGTGGCATCCCTTTGGTGAATCTCATGGAGGAGCTTCTCGGGTCTCTCATCCCACCAAGGAGCAGCATGTCGCTCCTCGGTGCGGGGTTGTCTTCCTCCATGCTCCGTGAAGACTCGGAGACCGAGTGCCTCCGCGAAGAACTTGCCGATGCGTCGGATGTTGATGAACGCGTCCTTCTCCTCCCGGCGATGAACTTCATGAGGCCACTCATGGTGACTCCTTGCTACACACACTCAAAAACACACCAGGGGTTTCTTGCCAGCGGGAGAACAATATATCGAAGAGTGGAACAAACTAGGAATTGTGGTGAATTTTCTGAGATTTTTGGAGTAGATTTTGGTGGACGAATTTTTCAGGGCTCTAATTGATGTTTCTGGGCGAAGAACTTTGAAGAACATAAGCAAGGAATTGAATGAGGAGTGCACCTGTCAAAGGGGAGCACCAGAGCTCTTAAAAAGGGGCCAGGCCGGCTGGCCTAAGGCCTTGGGGCCGGCCGGCCTAGGGTGTTTTTGGCTCTTCTCCACTTCAATTTTCTCTGGTGGCTTCCTGGTGCAATTATTTGCTTCTGTCCAGTACATCTTGCCTGCTTTGCACCGTCCAAGTCCCGTGAACGACTCCTTCTTTGCCTTTGATGTCCACTTGCAACATCATTTCTCCACTTTGTGTCATTCACCTTGTCCCATGCTTAATCATTCATCACATGGTGCCATCTTTGCTGAAAATCACATGTCCTTCTCATGCATGGCTGTTCCCTCCTTTGAATTATTTGCATGTGGTGGTAGGTAGAGAGCACAACTCTTTCCCGTGAACTCACTTTGATCAATGGATGTTAATCAAGCACATAAACCCTTTCCAAATCATGCTTAGATGTTTAATCCTGCTCTAACTTCAAAATTTCAGAATTAGCTCAAAGCATGCAATGAGTTTAAATGAATAATTAGAGGGGAATTGAAACATCTTTACATTTGTAAGTCGAAAAATATTTTCCGACTACATTAATTTTGGTTGCACCGGAACCGTTCACTTTCATGAATTGATAGCGAACAATCTCGAATTCAACCGTAGGTCTTGGGTTTAGGTTCTAATTTTTGCCAAAATGAGAGAGCGAATTTTGAAAAAGGGAATAATTAAGGTTAGAAAAATTCTAATCCTATGGTGATGAAACTGAAAATTCTCTTCTATGCTTGCGTGAACCTACGCATCAAGAATTCAAATGATATAAACATAGCGCGGCTCTATTCGTGTGTTTTATCTCAACGTGGTCCGGCCGTCATGGACAGGACGGTCGCCAAAAATAGGTATGGAATTTTAGATGTGGCTTTCTCAAGAAGAGGCAAATAAATCATAGGATGGCTCATGTCTTTGGTTTAAAATAAGAAACATCATCGAAATGACCGAGCGAATAAAATCCAAATCGAATTGTTCGACCGAACGACCAATTGTTCAAAAGTGTATCATGTTCTTGCGTAGAAAAATTCTCGACTCACTTACCTAAACTTTTCGTGGGTTGTCCTCCCAGCAGCTTATTCTTGACTCGACGAACGGGTTGAACTCCCGGCAGCTTTGTTCTTGACTCGACGAACGGGTTGCCTCCCGCAAAGCGCTTCGTTTATAGTCTATAGCTAGACTTTCTTCTTCTTCACTTCGGACCAACGCTCGGTGATGGCGCTGCAGTCTTGGGTACCCACTTCTGCACAATCCTTGGTGCGGGTTTGTCTTCTACGTTAGTCTTCTTTTTGGTCTTCACAGGTGTAGCAGCACCGTCCAAATTAGACCGGCTTAAATGCACTAACCATCATCTTAATACTTAATCCAGTTACTGTGCACTTAAAACGGTGTAACCTGACAGGCTGTCGGGTAAAATCCCGATTAAACTACTGTACTCCAGGATCACAATTGCACTTAGACCCGTACGAAGACGAGCACAGGTGTTACCCGCATACAGAAATCTTCAAATTAATTTACAACACCAGTTTTACATAAAAGTCTTAAATACAAACAACAGAGTTCAAACGCACAGCGGAAGTTTAAAACTGAGTTCGAAATACAATACGATAGCTACGACGACGATAATAGGTGAGCTCCACATCCTGCCCACCGATGTGACGCCAACCTGCCCAATCTTCACGGGGAAGACGGGGCCCACTCGACGGTCCAACCTGGAGGAAGCGGCTGTCCAATCCAGGACGCACAGATCTCCTCGAAGTCCGCCGGGACACAACCTGCTCAGAAGGGTACAACAACAACCCTGAGTATACTAATACTTAGCAAGGCTTACCCGACCTTGGGTATACCTAGCCCATTACCTAGACATGCAAAGCTTTTTGGCTCTGGAGTTCTTTTGCTGAAAAGCTGCTATAAGTGAATCCTTACTTTCAATATTTTAGCTCCATTTAGTATACCAAGTATTACTAAGTTCGCCTATTCATCTAAAACACACATGTTGGAACAGATTATCTTTTAGTAACTTCCAAACCAGTCTTTTCCATTCCGTTTCCATTCCACTTTCTTACTACGATGTGACAAAGAGATCAAGGCTCTCATAACCGCGAGTCACGGCGAATCGATCCGATTTAACCTTGCAAGGTGGACCTAACTCACACGACACATGCAAGCCCCGTCGGGCCACTCGCGTCAACTGTTTCCACATTACCACGGCATCTGAACTACGCCTGCTAAAACCCAGGTGATGGGCCCCTCGCAGTGAACTCCCGGAGAACCCGGAGGCGGCATCCTATCCAACACCCGCCAACTCCCACGCCCAGCGTAGCATGGCGGAATTCAAATTACCGCTGTAAGGTGGTACACAGCTTACCGGTTTCGACTACCTCCTACTTCCGGTATGTGGTTAGTACTGTTCAATCCTCGATCAGCACTGCCAACAACGGAACGGTCCTCAATCGACACAGGCGGAGCTTACTTTCCATCCATTCCATACCAAAACCAACTCATTTCCGCCCGGTCTCCATTTCTCTTTACTCAACAATTCATTTCAAGCCCAAGCTAAGGGATCAAGATCCTAAACTCGCGAGTGACAGCAATCACTCGACTTCTACCGAAAACCTATTTAGCAAAGCATTTCTATCGACACCTGCATACTAGTATAGGCCCACGGTACCTAGGGAACATGCATACTATGGTTCCATTCAACTCCTAGAACATAAATGCACAATACTTAAATAAACAATGAATACTTTAAATTATGGTTATGCTCCGGGGCTTGCCTTGCAAGTCAGCGGGGTTAACTAGGTCTGCTGGAGCGTGCTCAACGGCGACCTGCTGCTGCTCCTCTGCTCGTGGCTCCTGGACCGGCTCAACGATCAGCTCGTGGACAGCGTCGGTCGTGGCGTCTACACGAATAAAATATGTCATGCAACAGATAGGACACAGAGCAATGCATAAGAGCTTACGATGCGAAAACAAGGTTTAAACATTTAGCCTGAAGTGTTTCCTTCGAAAACAACTACTAAAACGACTTAGGTTAGCATGGATTAACAGGAATTTGCTTTGCATGCACGAAACAAAATAACTAACCCTAGCAAGCCAGCGAAGTATAAACAGATCTACCAAAAGTGCATAGCAACAGGCCCTGAAACTTTTACAGTGGACTATACATGAAATGAGTAATCCACTGCAAATTTTTCATAATTTTTAGAGTAACAAAACAAGTGGTACAAAATAAACTAAGTTAAACACAAATTGAATTTTTCATCAGAGAAAAAGTGATAAAATGCATGATTAAGTATTTTTCCTCTGAAGATCCAGATTTTAGAAACCTAACAAAATTTGTTTGGCATTTTTCGCATTTTTCTGTGAATTTCTACACAATTATGAATTATCAGCTGAAATAATTGAAAGAAACATAAAAGATAAAGGGGGGGGGCGCTGACAGCCGGGCCCCACTTGCCAGGGAGCCAGGCCCGCTGCTCCCCCTCCCCTGCTTCGCGTGCGCTAGCGCGGCCATGGCCGGCGCGGCGCTGACGGCCCGCAGCGGGGCTCCCGCTGGCGGGGGCCGGCCGGCGGCACTGCTGCGGGGCGCGGGGCGCAGGGCGGCGGCGAGGTCGGGGCGCGGGCGCGGGACAGGGGCGCGGGGCGCAGGGCGGCGGCGGCGGCGGCGCACGCGCGGCTTGGAGCGGCGGCGCGGGGGTGGCGTTCCGGCCACCGCGGCGCAAGGCGGCGGCGGGAGCGGGCGGCGGGAGCACCAGGGAGCCAGGGCGGCTCTAGGGCGCGCGGTAGGGGGGCGCGGGCGGGAGCAGGGAGCCCCGGCGGCGCGCACGGGCGGCTAGCGGCGCGTTCTGCGGCGGCGCGGCGGCGCTTCGACGACGGCGGCGCCGATTCGGGTGGGGAAAAGGTCGGGGAGTAGGAGGAGGCCGCGATTGAGCTCACCGTGGGTCGATTTTGGGCGGAGGAGACCTCGGAGAGGATCGTCGACGAAGAGGGCGGAGCTCAGCAAAGAACGGCAATGGCGGCCGTGGTCTGCGGGCTCGATTCGGCTCGGATTGGGCGCGACCGAGGTCGGGAAAGGGTGGAGTGGTTTCGGGGTGAGGTCGCGCGGCTCTGGGCGCGAAGGAACGAGGTGTGATGGTGAGGAGCGACCGGGATCGACGCCGGCGACACACTGCACGGCTCAGCTCCGCTCGTCGTGAGCTCGGGGAAGGAGAAGAAGGGAAGGGAAGGGATGAGAAGCCTCCAGTTCTCGCGCGAGGATAAGGGCGGCGCTCAGACGCCGAGGTCAAGGCGCGATCGCCGACGCGTGGACGCGCTCGCCGGCGTCCATGCGCCGGTATGGGCGTCGGAGCACAGTGCCGAGCACAGGAGGGGCACTGTTTGCTCGTTTAATGATTTTAGCTCGAGTTTGACAAGTTGAAACTCAATTTTTCATATAGGAACTTGAAATTTGGCCAAAATAAAAGTTGTAAAGAAAAAGAAGATCTACAACTTTCGTTTTGGGCGGAAGTTGATTTGGAGCTCAGATCAAGGACAAAAACGAGATCGAACACAGCTAAGTAGATGTTTACTAAGCGAACGCGATTAGCGTTAACGACGAATTTGAGTCCACGATTAGCGAGATAAATCGTGATTAGCGGGACAATTAACACAGGGGTGTTACAGCCTTCCCCCCTTAAAAGAATCTCGTCCCGAGATTCAAGCATGAGAGAATTCAAACAGGCGGAAAGGGTTCGGAGATGTAGCACCTGGATGAGCGTTTAAAAACTCCGGATACTTGGATTTCAGAAATTCCTCCTTCTCCCAAGTCGCTTCATCTTCGGAGTGATTACTCCATTGAACTTTGTAGAATCGGTTGGTTGTGCGACGAGTAACTCGATCCTTGCGATCAATGATCTTGATAGGATGCTCAGGATAGGTGAGATCAGACCCTAATTGAATCGAGTCACTTGCCACAGCTTCAGTCGGAACTCTAAGGCACATTCTGAGTTGCGATACATGGAATATGTTATGAACTGCAGAAAGATTCACTGGAAGATCCAACCGATAAGCCACAGGACCGCATCGTTCCACAATTGGATATGGACCGATGTAGCGAGGAGCTAGCTTTCCCTTTATTCCAAATCTTTGCACGCCTTTCCAAGGTGATACTTTTAAATAGACATAGTCACCGACTTTAAAGACGAGTGGATCTCTTCTTTTATCTGCATAGCTCTTCTGTCGAGATTGCGCAATTTTTAAGTTGGCTTGGATAAGGCGAACTTGTTCTTCGGCCTCTTGAACCATGTCGGGCCCAAAGATTGTTCTTTCCCCTGTTTCAGACCAATTGAGAGGTGTACGGCAGCGACGACCATACAATGCTTCAAATGGAGCCATTTTGATGCTTTCTTGATAACTATTGTTATAAGAAAATTCAGCTAACGGCAAACATTGATCCCATTTCTGTGGATAGGTCAAGACGCAAGCACGGAGCATATCTTCCAAAATTTGATTTATCCTCTCGGTTTGGCCGTCTGTTTGAGGGTGATATGCAGAGCTGCGAATAAGATGCGTTCCCAAGCAAGCATGTAATTGCTCCCAAAAACGAGCAACGAACTGAGTTCCACGGTCGGAAATGATAGTCTTTGGCACACCATGTAAACATAGTATGCGATCCATGTACAATTCCGCATATTGCTTGGTCAAGTACGTCGTCTTAACTGGGAGGAAATGTGCCGACTTGGTTAATCTATCCACTATAACCCAAATAGAGTCGTAACCCTTTTGAGTTCGAGGTAAGCCGACGATGAAATCCATACTTATATCTTCCCATTTCCATTCTGGAATATTCAAGGGTTGAAGAGTCCCAGCTGGTCTGAGATGACTGGCTTTAACCCTCCGACAGATATCACACTCCGACACATACTTGGCTATTTCCCTTTTCATCCGAGTCCACCAAAATCGTTGCTTCAGGTCTTGGTACATCTTGTTGCTACCCGGATGAATTGATAATCGTGACGTATGAGCTTCATCAAGGATCTGTTTTCTGAGTCCAAAATTCTTAGGCACCACTAATCGGTTCTTGAACCATAATACATTCTCATTATCCTGATGAAAACAATTCACTTTAGGGTCTCCTTCTGATAGTCTTCTCTGAATTTCCTTAACCCCCTTATCTTGCTTTTGTGCCACTATGATGAGATCGCGAAGAGTAGGAGTAAGCTCTAGATGAGCCAATGTGCCATGTGGTACGATACTCAAATTCAGCTTTTCCATTTCAAAGCAAAGAGATTCGCTTAATGGTATAGCTGAGATGCAATGACAGTGAGCTTTGCGACTCAGCGCATCGGCAACTACATTTGCCTTGCCAGGATGATAATGCACTTCGAGCACATAATCTTTAATCAACTCAAGCCATCTTCTTTGACGCATGTTCAAATCAGCTTGAGTGAACAGATATTTGAGGCTCTTGTGATCGGTATAGATGTTGCACAATGAACCTAAAAGATAGTGTCGCCAGATCTTCAGTGAATGGACCACAGCTGCTAATTCAAGATCATGAGTGGGATAATTTTCTTCATGATGCTTGAGCGATCGAGATGCATAAGCAATCACTCGGTTCTCCTGCATCAGAACACAGCCAAGTCCTGTGCCTGAGGCATCACAGTAGACATCGAATGGTTTGGTAGTATCAGGCTGGGCCAAGATTGGAGCGGAAGTGAGAAGTGTCTTCAATTTCTGGAAAGCTTCCTCACATTGAATACTCCAATAGAATTTAACACCCTTTTTCAGAAGTTCAGTCATTGGCTTCGCAATTCTGGAGAATTCTGGAATGAACCGACGATAATACCCAGCTAAACCCAAGAAACTGCGGATTTCAGGAACTGAAGTGGGGGCTTCCCAATCGAGTACATCCTGTACTTTACTGGGATCCACAGAGATACCTTCAGCAGATATGACATGACCGAGGAATGGCACTTCCTTCAGCCAGAAGTCACACTTGCTGAGTTTGGCATAAAGCTGGTGCTCTCTCAGACGCTGAAGTACTATGCGAAGATGATGAGCATGTTCTTCCTCATTCTTCGAATAGATCAAGATGTCATCAATGAATACCACGACAAACTTGTCTAACTCCGGCATGAATACCGAATTCATGAGGTACATGAAATAGGCTGGAGCATTTGTTAATCCAAAGGACATCACCAAATACTCGTATAACCCATAACGAGTAGAGAATGCTGTTTTTGGTATATCCACCGGTCTGATTTTTATCTGATGATAGCCAGATCGAAGATCTATTTTTGAGAATACCTTAGCTCCGGCTAGTTGATCAAAAAGGATATCAATACGAGGAAGTGGATATTTGTTTTTGATGGTGACTGCATTCAGCGGTCGATAATCCACACATAGCCTCAGTCCGTGATCTTTCTTCTTTACGAACAGAGCCGGACAACCCCAAGGTGAGGTGCTCGGTCGGATATAGCCTTTATCCAGCAACTCTTGTAACTGGATTTTTAATTCAGCTAACTCACTGGGAGTCATTCTATATGGTCTTCGAGATATGGGGGCTGTGCCAGGCTGTAACTCAATGACAAACTCAATATCCCGATCGGGAGGCATACCTGGCAAGTCCTCCGGAAACACATCGGGGTACTCACAAACCACTGGAATTACCTCTAGGATTTTCCCCTCAAGATGGTATATGACAGTGGCTGGAATTGCATGCTGGGAAAGATGAATTTCCATAGAACCATACATGGAAGAGTTGAAATGAAGGATACGAGAAGAGGTATTGATGATAACGCCATGCTTCTTCATCCAATTCATTCCAAGTATGATATCTATCCCATGACTTGGAAGAACAATGGGAGTAAGTGGAAAAATTTTCCCACCCAAGTTAAGGGGAACATTTCGAACTACTTGGCCAGCATTTAATCGGGTGCCAGGTGTCTGAATAACGTAGGGTTTCTCTAGGCATGATACTTGTAAGTGAAGTCGTGCCACACATGCTTCACTGATAAAATTATGAGATGCTCCCGAATCAAATAGCACAGTAACAGGGCAGTGATTAACGGAGAACGTACCCGCCATCACTTGAGTGCCCTCCGGGACTTCCTCCAGAGTAGTGTAGTTCACACGACCAGTCTTGGCAGGTACAATCTTCTTTTTCTGATCTTTCTGGCTGGAACCTTGACTCAGCGCAGGAGTCTTGTAGATATTCTGCCGAGGTGGCAGACGGCAGTCACGTGCAAAGTGCCCCAGGTTACCACAATTGTAACAAGGGTAGTTGTTGGGGCGTGGAGCTTGTAGCATTAGCGGCCTCTGCTGCTGTGTCGGGAAACGAGGTGCCCACTGCTGCTGTTGCTGGGGTGGCCTAGCGACCCAACGGCCCTGCTGTGGAGGACGGTTTGAAGCCTGCTGATTCCCTGTCTGAACCAGCTTATATCTCTGGGGTGCATTGCTGGAGGATCCAGCAGGTGTCTTTCTCTTCTTGTCAGCTTTGTGTGCCATTGTGGCATCTTCCTGCGTGATGGCCTTATTAACCAGATCAGTAAAGTTGTTGCATGTGGTGAGAGCTAGCTTGTCCTGAAGCTTTGTGCTGAGTCCCCTTCTGAAGCAATCTTGCTTCTTCTCATCAGTATCCACATGAAAACCGCCGTACTGAGATAGCTGATTGAAGGTTTGAGCATATTGCAGCACGGTGTTAGTCCCTTGTTTCAGGGCTAGGAACTCTGCCATCTTTCGCCTCATTAAGCTCGTAGGGATGTGGTGAGCTTTAAACGCTGCCACAAACTCATCCCAAGTGAGACGTGTACCAGCGGGAAGTAAAGCCTTATGATTGACCCACCATATTTTCGCAGGTCCTCGCAGCTGTTGCGCTGCAAAGGCGGCTTTGTCCATCTCTGTGCAATTGAGGATGCTGAACTTATCCTCAATGGTGCGAATCCAGGCATCAGCCTCAAGGGGATCATCGGCCTTGTGGAACAGAGGTGGCTGGGTGGCCAGAAAACCGACATAGTCAGTTTCTGCTGGTGCTAGCGGGGGAGCATGTCGACCTCTGCCGGCATTGACCTGGGCTTGCACCAGTTGCCTTATCAACTCCGTCTGCTCGTTGCGGTCGGCGATAAGAGCTGCAACAGCTTGAGCCAAAGAGGGAGGTTGCTGGGGCAGTGCCTCGTGATTGTCATTGTCATGATTATCACCCATCTGCAAAAAGAATCATTCCCCTGGTTAGCCATTTCGCTAGCAAGACTAATCCATGCAAGTAAAGAATGTGCATATATAATATGAACACACGGCATGAATCATTTCTCTCGCGAGATGGTTCACCAAGGGAATTAAAATTTACTTGCTTTGGTTGAAAATGCATCAACACAACAAGTTTCGTCCAACGTAGCTCTAACGTATGCAAAACTGAACCTCACTCAACCATGTTTCAGATTCGAAGACGATCAAACACAACTCAAATCTGAAAATTCACACACTGACAGAAAAGATCATTACGGGAGTAAAATTTACAATAAGCAGCCACGCTGCTTCAGCTGGAACTAGATTCAGTACAAACCAAGCCGTGCTACGGCAACAAACTAACATGGGAGAAGGGTTCACAAACGACCCTACAACACACCACTACGGGGTCTTACACGACCCGGCTACACACCACACTAGCGAGGGGTTATCCTACATGGCTCGAACTACTGAGCCACAAAAGAATTCTCAACCCAAGGTTAGCCTAAAGCTCTATGTTGGTCATCCTACCCAACTATCCTACAGTAAGGCTACACTGCAAGGGGAGAATCAACACTATCCATCCACGTCCTCACGGAGTCCCAGGTCCCGACTCGACTCCAGACACTCCCTCGATCTCCTCAGGGTCCTCTTCCTCTTCTTCTTCTTCTGGCTCCTCCTCTACTGCATCAGCCTCCATCTCTGCTGCTGCCTGCACCTGAGCCTGGGCGTCCTCAATCCACTCCTGGGCCTGCTGAAGCTGCCCCTCAAGGTGCTGCACCATCTGAGTCCTGTTCTCTAACTCCTCCTGCAACTCCTGAATCCTGATCTTCCTTGCTCTGGACTTGGCCTTCAGGGTCTTGATCTTGTCCTGGGTACCAATCATGTGCTGCTCATGGAGGTGAGCCTCTCGAGCCTTGCTCCTGCATATCGCATTCTCCTCACGAAGCTGCTCATACATGTTACTCAAAGCTGAGGAGTAGCTGAACGAGAGTGCTGTCCTGACGCTGTAGTCGGGCATCATGATGTTCAGGTTGCGGTTAACCCGATCTGCATAGGCCTGAGTGGTCTCATCCCTCAGAGGAAACACACTGTAAGGAGTATCTATCACCTCTGCATTATGCTTTTCTGAGAACTCCTCAATGGCCCTCCTAGCTGCAATCTCCCAGGAGTCTGCCAGCTTCCTACCATAGACAGTGAGCTGCCACGAGTCCCAGTCCAGGCGAGCGGGGCAAGCAGGAATCTTCACAACCATCTGACAGCGCTCGGTGCCCAGCAAGCTAGACTCGTGTCCGGAGTACTGTGGGGGCTCAGTGTAGTCAAACGCCCTGAGCATCTGCCACAGCAGACGAGGAAAGTGGCCGGTGTGGAGGGCACTGGAGTGCGCCCAACCCTCAGCGTCCACGATCACGTGCGTGAAGCTAGCCATCTGTAAGAACACATAGTGCTGACGTAAGTGACAGTTTTCAAAAGAAACAAGTTTAAACTTGGTAACGCAACACAAATAAATTTTTAAGAACACATAGTAAAAACATGGTGATCCAAATAAATTTTTGTGAAGCGCAACCGAAGGTAACAAAACAAACACACAACTCAGGAATACAAGATGCATGCCACGTTCTAGCGTATCTCACCCAAACAAGTACCAAAATATGGTATACGAGAACAATTGGTGGCACAATTACGTACTCTCCCTATATATAGACTAGTCGTTCCTACGATCAAGGATTTTATAACGCGCTTAACGTGGTTAGTTTCCTGCAGGAGAACACAGAGACAGATATAAATATCCATTTCTGGACCCTTCGTGCCAGCACACACGAACGGCCCCCATGTGTCCTACGCCACACGGGTAACGCATATGCAGTTTCCCACATATTCACACATACATTACCATCCACTATAGAGATGGCACCCAGACGTTCGACGCTGAATGGGCAGCGCTGCATACGTCATAACAACGTATTCACTTCCCGTACACTCGCCTTACGGGACATCCAAGGGTAGACGTGTCCCAAGGGTCACGGTCATGGCCAACCGCATGACAGGTTTACATCTCGTAACATTGCCTTACGAAATGGCCGTGATCACAATCACACGACATGAAATCCGCACTCCATATCAGGCGGCAGATAGCGACAGGCTCATTTGAATTGAGCCTTATCACCTCCTCGTATGCTCAACATACGGGACCCGCGCACGTATGAAACACGTGGGCTATTCTAAGGACTACCAGAATGCTTACCTTGCTTACCTCAACGTAGGTGCGTCGTTACCGAAATAAGGTTTAACAAAAAGTAAAAGCTGGAAGTGCTGGAATAAAATAGATACTTAGTTGCCACCTAACCTATATAACATAATTAGGGCATACGAACTATCTATTCTATTCCTTAGCGCATCTAGCGTCAACTTTTCGAAAACTTTAAATCGTTGCAAGGTAATCACCCCAGTGCAATTTAGAGCTCTGATGCCAGCTGTAGCAGCACCGTCCAAATTAGACCGGCTTAAATGCACTAACCATCATCTTAATACTTAATCCAGTTACTGTGCACTTAAAACGGTGTAACCTGACAGGCTGTCGGGTAAAATCCCGATTAAACTACTGTACTCCAGGATCACAATTGCACTTAGACCCGTACGAAGACGAGCACAGGTGTTACCCCGCATACAGAAATCTTCAAATTAATTTACAACACCAGTTTTACATAAAAGTCTTAAATACAAACAACAGAGTTCAAACGCACAGCGGAAGTTTAAAACTGAGTTCGAAATACAATACGATAGCTACGACGACGATAATAGGTGAGCTCCACATCCTGCCCACCGATGTGACGCCAACCTGCCCAATCTTCACGGGGAAGACGGGGCCCACTCGACGGTCCAACCTGGAGGAAGCGGCTGTCCAATCCAGGACGCACAGATCTCCTCGAAGTCCGCCGGGACACAACCTGCTCAGAAGGGTACAACAACAACCCTGAGTATACTAATACTTAGCAAGGCTTACCCGACCTTGGGTATACCTAGCCCATTACCTAGACATGCAAAGCTTTTTGGCTCTGGAGTTCTTTTGCTGAAAAGCTGCTATAAGTGAATCCTTACTTTCAATATTTTAGCTCCATTTAGTATACCAAGTATTACTAAGTTCGCCTATTCATCTAAAACACACATGTTGGAACAGATTATCTTTTAGTAACTTCCAAACCAGTCTTTTCCATTCCGTTTCCATTCCACTTTCTTACTACGATGTGACAAAGAGATCAAGGCTCTCATAACCGCGAGTCACGGCGAATCGATCCGATTTAACCTTGCAAGGTGGACCTAACTCACACGACACATGCAAGCCCCGTCGGGCCACTCGCGTCAACTGTTTCCACATTACCACGGCATCTGAACTACGCCTGCTAAAACCCAGGTGATGGGCCCCTCGCAGTGAACTCCCGGAGAACCCGGAGGCGGCATCCTATCCAACACCCGCCAACTCCCACGCCCAGCGTAGCATGGCGGAATTCAAATTACCGCTGTAAGGTGGTACACAGCTTACCGGTTTCGACTACCTCCTACTTCCGGTATGTGGTTAGTACTGTTCAATCCTCGATCAGCACTGCCAACAACGGAACGGTCCTCAATCGACACAGGCGGAGCTTACTTTCCATCCATTCCATACCAAAACCAACTCATTTCCGCCCGGTCTCCATTTCTCTTTACTCAACAATTCATTTCAAGCCCAAGCTAAGGGATCAAGATCCTAAACTCGCGAGTGACAGCAATCACTCGACTTCTACCGAAAACCTATTTAGCAAAGCATTTCTATCGACACCTGCATACTAGTATAGGCCCACGGTACCTAGGGAATATGCATACTATGGTTCCATTCAACTCCTAGAACATAAATGCACAATACTTAAATAAACAATGAATACTTTAAATTATGGTTATGCTCCGGGGCTTGCCTTGCAAGTCAGCGGGGTTAACTAGGTCTGCTGGAGCGTGCTCAACGGCGACCTGCTACTGCTCCTCTGCTCGTGGCTCCTGGACCGGCTCAACGATCAGCTCGTGGACAGCGTCGGTCGTGGCGTCTACACGAATAAAATATGTCATGCAACAGATAGGACACAGAGCAATGCATAAGAGCTTACGATGCGAAAACAAGGTTTAAACATTTAGCCTGAAGTGTTTCCTTCGAAAACAACTACTAAAACGACTTAGGTTAGCATGGATTAACAGGAATTTGCTTTGCATGCACGAAACAAAATAACTAACCCTAGCAAGCCAGCGAAGTATAAACAGATCTACCAAAAGTGCATAGCAACAGGCCCTGAAACTTTTACAGTGGACTATACATGAAATGAGTAATCCACTGCAAATTTTTCATAATTTTTAGAGTAACAAAACAAGTGGTACAAAATAAACTAAGTTAAACACAAATTGAATTTTTCATCAGAGAAAAAGTGATAAAATGCATGATTAAGTATTTTTCCTCTGAAGATCCAGATTTTAGAAACCTAACAAAATTTGTTTGGCATTTTTTCGCATTTTTCTGTGAATTTCTACACAATTATGAATTATCAGCTGAAATAATTGAAAGAAACATAAAAGATAAAGGGGGGGGCGCTGACAGCCGGGCCCCACTTGCCAGGGAGCCAGGCCCGCGCTCCCCCTCCCCTGCTTCGCGTGCGCTAGCGCGGCCATGGCCGGCGCGGCGCTGACGGCCCGCAGCGGGGCTCCCGCTGGCGGGGCCGGCCGGCGGCACTGCTGCGGGGCGCGGGGCGCAGGGCGGCGGCGAGGTCGGGGCGCGGGCTCGGACAGGGGCGCGGGGCGCAGGGCGGCGGCGGCGGCGGCGCACGCGCGGCTTGGAGCGGCGGCGCGGGGGTGGCGTTCCGGCCACCGCGGCGCAAGGCGGCGGCGGGAGCGGGCGGCGGGAGCACCAGGGAGCCAGGGCGGCTCTAGGGCGCGCGGTAGGGGGGCGCGGGCGGGAGCAGGGAGCCCCAGCGGCGCGCACGGGCGGCTAGCGGCGCGTTCTGCGGCGGCGCGGCGGCGCTTCGACGACGGCGGCGCCGATTCGGGTGGGGAAAAGGTCGGGGAGTAGGAGGAGGCCGCGATTGAGCTCACCGTGGGTCGATTTTGGGCGGAGGAGACCTCGGAGAGGATCGTCGACGAAGAGGGCGGAGCTCAGCAAAGAACGGCAATGGCGGCCGTGGTCTGCGGGCTCGATTCGGCTCGGATTGGGCGCGACCGAGGTCGGGAAAGGGTGGAGTGGTTTCGGGGTGAGGTCGCGCGGCTCTGGGCGCGAAGGAACGAGGTGTGATGGTGAGGAGCGACCGGGATCGACGCCGGCGACACACTGCACGGCTCAGCTCCGCTCGTCGTGAGCTCGGGGAAGGAGAAGAAGGGAAGGGAAGGGATGAGAAGCCTCCAGTTCTCGCGCGAGGATAAGGGCGGCGCTCAGACGCCGAGGTCAAGGCGCGATCGCCGACGCGTGGACGCGCTCGCCGGCGTCCATGCGCCGGTATGGGCGTCGGAGCACAGTGCCGAGCACAGGAGGGGCACTGTTTGCTCGTTTAATGATTTTAGCTCGAGTTTGACAAGTTGAAACTCAATTTTTCATATAGGAACTTGAAATTTGGCCAAAATAAAAGTTGTAAAGAAAAAGAAGATCTACAACTTTCGTTTTGGGCGGAAGTTGATTTGGAGCTCAGATCAAGGACAAAAACGAGATCGAACACAGCTAAGTAGATGTTTACTAAGCGAACGCGATTAGCGTTAACGACGAATTTGAGTCCACGATTAGCGAGATAAATCGTGATTAGCGGGACAATTAACACAGGGGTGTTACAACAGGCGGGCTTTTAGCTTTCTTCTTGACGGGTGCAATGATCTCCTTTGTCGCGATGGACGTGACGACTTCTATCTCCTTCTTCGCTTCCTTCTTGTTCGGCTCCTCTTCTTTCTTTGGTTTCTCCTTTTGTGACACGGCGGTGAGGCGGAACATATTTGACATTGATCATGTTGCATACCTCGAGGCGTGGATGAAACTTGAATTCGCTTGTGGTGCCATTGATGTCGAACTTTATCTCCCCCTTGCCAACGTCGATGTTCGCCCTTGTGGTCTTGAGGAAAGGCCTCCCAAGTATGAGAGGCGCCTTGCTCCCTTCTCCCATATCGAGAATCACAAAGTCAACGGGGACTAAGTGTTCTCCAATCTTCACGGGCACGTCTTCGGCGATTCCCAAAGGATAGCGAACGGAATTGTCCGCTAACTCTAGGCACATGGCGGTGGGCTCCGGCTCCGGTAAGCGTAGCTTCTCGAACACATTCTTGGGCATGATGCTCACACTTGCACCGAGATCACAAAGTACTCTTTCGAACATAAGAGATCCAATGTAACACGGGATGGTAGGACATCCGGGGTCCCTCTTCTTTTCAGGAGCTTCATTATCGATTGCCGCGCTACATTCCTCGGTTAGCTTGACAGTGCTTGGTGGTATCTCGTGCTTGTTTCCCATGATGTCTTTGAAGTAGCGAGAATACATCGGAACTTGTAGAGCGTCCAAGAGCGGCATATTGATGCTCAACCTGCGTACCATGTCAACAAATTTGTTGAATTTCTCATCTTCATGTTTACCTTTGCGGTATCCTGGCCTTGGCGGTAGAATCTTGGTGTCTATATCATCTAGCTCAAACTCCGGCTCTTCGGTGACTATCTCTGGCATAGAAGTAGGTGCCTTCTCCTTGATGATGGTCTCCACTTCAACTCTTGGCTTAGGCTTCCTTGCTCCCGCCGCATGTTCGGGTTCTTCGGTCTCCTTTCCCGAGCGAGTTTGAATTGCCTTTGCCGTCTCCGGACTTTGAGGTTGCCCGGGCAATTTTCCTTCGTTGCTAGATAGGCGTCCGGCGAGCTGGGCTACTTGTGTTTCTAGCATCTTCATCATGTTGAGTACTTGAAGGTTAGAGCTCCTGACCTCCGTCACCTTGCCATCAATGTTCTCCAAGATCTTGTCCATAGCCTTGAACTTGGTGACGGTGTCCTTGTTGATCTTGCCTTGCTCCTCCATGAACTCCTTCAATTGTATGCGAAGAGGCACCGAGTTTTGAATGGAAGAGCTTGCATTAAATTAGGGTCTACATTGCCCATAGCGGAAGTTGGCTGGCGGAATCCATTCTCCCTTCTTCATGTAGTCGAGCATCTTGGCTTCCTCCGGGCAATTCTTTTGGACATGGCCGTACTCTCCACATTCTTCACATGTAGATCTTGCTTCGGCCGCCTTTAAATCAATAGCTTGGGCTTCTCTCTTTTCCACTTCCATCTTCTCCAACCTTCTCATGAGCGAGTCGATCTTCCCTTCTAGCACTTCTTCGCGTTCCACTTGTAATACACTCTTCGCGGCGCCCAAAACTTGGAGTGGTTGTAGACGCCCCGATGATGCCCATGCGTCGTTGTCCGCCACCTTCTTGAATAGCTTGAAAACTTGAGTAGGCGTGAGCTCAATGATAGAACCTCCGGCCGATGCGTCAATGATCCCCCTTGATGCAGTAGTGAGGCCTTGATAGAACTTCTGGACTACATCCTCCCTTGAGAACTTGTGATGAGGTACATCGCGGATATAGTCGTTGAAGCGCTCATAGGCTTCCGCAATAGTCTCTGTCGGGGCTTGCGCGAATGTTGCAATCTTGTTGCGCAGAATCTGGGTCTTGCCCGGCGAGTAGAACTCCGTCATGAATTCTTTCATCAAGGACTCCCAATTTTGCACTATGCGCGGTGGTAGAGAATGAAACCATTGCAGTGCTCTCCCAAGTAGAGAGAACGGAAAGAGCCTCGCTCTTATTTGATCTTGAGTCATCCCTTGCATGTCGAAGGTAAGGCATAGTTGGAGGAACGCTTGAAGATGTAGATTAGCGTCTTCTTTTCCAGTGAAGGGCGAGCTTTGCACCATCCTTATGATTGAAGTCTTGATCTCGAACGGAACTCCGATGTTGTCGAGATTTTGGATCGGCAAGTCCCGAATGTCCGGAGTGCATAGCTCTCCGATCGTACGCTCCGGCTCCGGTAGCGCCATCCCTTAGTGAAGTGGTGCCTCCTTTGGACTTGTTGGTGTAGTTGCTTGAGGTGAAGACGATGAATCGTCGGCTTCAACTTTTGGATCTACTAGTTCCGGCTTCCTTGATCGTGCTTCTTGTCTCCTTTGCCTGTAAATTTTTTCTGGATCATCCACAAAATTTTCGGGTTTCTTGGAGAGGCTCCCATCCATCTCCTGTTAGGGGTTAGTGAAAAGGAAAAATATATACGAGATCTAAAAGATGAATATACAAGATCTAAAACATAAAAGAAAAATAAATCAAAATAAAGAAAACTCTAGATTAGATTGATTTTCGTGGAATAGATCCGTTTTTTTTAGTTAGCTCAGAAAAATAAGAGATCTAAAAAGGTCAAAAAGAAAAATCAAGAAAAAGAAATATTTACGAATGCAAGTAAGATTGGATCTTAAATCGATGGTTCCCCGGCAACGGCGCCAGAAAAGCTTGTTGACGCTCCTTAGCGCCCCCGATTTATATACCGCAAGCGCACGGTTTCGTGTAGCTTTTCCCTTAGAGTATTCCCCCAAGGTTTATCAATCCACGGAACCAAAGAGACAAGAAGCAATCTACTAGCATAGAGATTCCTTTGTGTTGAGATGGTGAAAATGAATCTAATCTACTAAAAACGGCAAACACCGAAGGTAGCAAGAGAAAGTTAGAGATAACCAATCTAGATCACCTAGATCATGCATATGTTGTAATTCCAGCTAGATGAAGTGAAGTAAGGTAGATGTGAATCTCAATGAAAAGCCTCTTTAAACCCAAAATCTCCAATCCGATCCCTCGATACTCCGCCTACTCTGTGGAGACAGCCTGTCACGACGCCCCCCTTTTGAACGAAATACCCTGAAGCAAGTCGAACCCCCTTTGGTAGTTCCGCCATGAACCTCTAGCCACCATGACTACAAGATCATGCTAAGCGATCTATCTCGATAATAGATCTAGGATGAAGCAAACCCAAAGAAAAGAACGAAATCGAAAGAGAGAACATGGTCGCTAAACATTCAGAATCACAAACAACTTCACCATGAATGATTGTACATCACAAGATCACAACCGGGGCCCTACCTTGATCTTGATGATCCTAGCTCCAGAACTCCGACGTGGGCTTCCTTGCAAGGTTCCCACGTCGGCTAGGGCGAACCCTAGACAACTAGCACGACCCTCGGCTCTCCGAGAGGTGTCCCTCTATCTTCTCTGCTCCTTGGCGTCGTCTCCCGAATTGATCTCTGCGTGAACCTTGGGGAGGGGTCTTTAAATAGCCTCAGGGAACCCTAGGTCAAAGGGGAGGTCGAACCGACCTAAAAAAGGGCTGGGCCGGCCGGTCCAATGGGCCTAGGCCGGCCGGCCTAGCTCTTTCCTTCGCCGTCTCATGTTCATCTTTCTCCCCAAGTCTCCTGGAATCTTCTAGAGTTTATGTCTTTCATGATTGCACCCCATTAGACGTCGTTATCTTTGAGATTTCTTCGAGTAAAAGGATAGGATGGAAAATCCTTCCTTAAATATCTCTTTGCTTTGATTAGCCCCGAAGTATCTTGATCTTATCTTGTGGGCTTTGTCCTTTGGGCTTCATTGGAGGGTGGATGTGCATGAACGAGCCTCTAATCATCATGGCCTTCGATCCTTTGTTCGGGCTTTGGCCTTCGTCTTTCTTCGTGTCATCGCGTGATCGTAGGCCTCGCCATTTCATGCTCCAAAATTGGTCAAAAACCTGCAAAAACGAAGTACCTCCAAAATATATGTGCAAACGTGAAAATGACCAATAATTGGGCCGATGTTAGGATGGTTAGTGATTCTGATATTAAATTCATGCCATTATCAAAGTTAAATAGGGGATAAAATAGATACTTAAGGAGCGCCAACAGCACGCACGCACGCCGACCTCTGCGCCGCGCTTCGCCACCCTGCGCCGCCGCTCGCCACCAACGACGTGCCTTCTTCTTGCATCTCGCGCGAGCAGCCTCTCCTGTCCACGACCTCACACTCGCGCCTGCACTCAAGCCCGTTTTGAGTCCTCTCCACCCAAAGCTTGTGTGCCCTCAAGCTGTTCGACGAATTGTCACAAGGACAAGTTTCGTCATTTCCGACTTGGTTTCTTTCCTGATTTGCAAGGGTATGGTCTACACACTCCTTGGCATGTGAAGTTCCTTTGATACATTATCCTTTTTACACACGACCACATATGTCACTTCTTTTGCATATGCACACATAGATATCTCTCAATTCTTTTAGTGTGTCATCGATATCGAGGCTGTTATCCACTAGATGTTCCAGTTTTAGGCTCAATCAAATCAATGCTTTGCTTAAGGACATTCTTTTCTTTAGTGGATATCTCATATATGCATAATTCACTGTCTTAATTCCATTATCTTCTATCGATTCTCTATGACAGATGGTAGGAGACAAGAAGGGCAAGGGCAAGCAGGTTGTGCAAAAGAAGAAGCGCACTCGTGAGGACCGAGAGCGAGAAAGAGCAGAGGCAGTTGCAGATGCCGCAGACAGGCAGGCTTCACTCAGGATCAGAGATCCTCAGGCTCAGGGGGAGCCACAGCAGTAGTTACGTCGCTCAGGACGTACTCGTCTGCCAGAGACAGCTCAGACCACACCTGAGTCCCACTCACATCCACGAACTCGAGGTGGTGATACTCACAGGGTAGCAGGCCGTGACAGTGAGAGAGAGGCAGCTGGTCAGGACAGTGGTGCAGAGGAGGAGCCTCCACAAGTTGAGCTGCTTGATCTTCGGGGCATTCCAGGACTTAGGGTCAAGAGATTGAGGTATGTCACCCCGGAGCAGTGGTTTCCCGAGCAGAGGGACGTTGGAGTTGACCGTCGCTTTCACACTCTGCTCCAGGAATCTTTCTACCACGCTTATTGCCAGATGGACATCAAGATCAGTGAGCACAAAATGCTTCACTGGGTAGCTATGCGCGTGGCAGCAGGAGGCATTCCTATACTCCCCTTGTTTGAGAGATATGAGGGTCTACCAGCTTTGCTTAATGAGAGGTCTCGGTACATCAAAGAGTGGGTTTGCGTTTTCTACGCCACCCTATTTGTTGAGGAGGACCGGCAGTTCATTGACTTCATGTTCCAGCAGAGGCATTATAGATTGACTCGAGCACGTTTGGCTACCCTGCTAGGAGTTCAGATTGCCGAGGAGCCACACTTCTTGCACTATCAGGCTTATGGAAACACGGTGCCTCCTCGTCGTCCTCATGAGTCTCACGTCCCGTCTGACGAGGAGATCATCGTTCTCTTTCAGCAGCCCTTCCTGCCTGGCACACCGAGAACCCCGGACAGACTAACTCCCGTAGCTCACTCCGTACACCTAGCTTTGAGGAAGAGTCTGTTGTTCCGGATTGGATACAACGAAGGGATCACAGCTCTGCAGTAGTGGCTACTACTGTATATCATGACCGGATGAGACTTTGATCTCGTCGACTTCTTTATCTGTGAGCTAGAGGACGTGATCCTGGATGGGATGACAGTTCACCGTCACCATCCTTTTTCTCATTGGATCTACTGGATACTCGCTCAGCTCAGTCAGAATGCTCATATGGATGAGCTGGAGCAGTCGAGGACGTACTTCAGTTTTTACTCACCTACTACTCCTCGAGACGGTCGTCGTGGCCCGAGAGGCCAGCGTAGGGCACAGCGGATTCTGGATGAGCGTGTTTTGGCTGAGGGTAGAGTTGTGGATGATCCCACTGCAGCTGAGGACGCTTCACTCGCAGCGGCAGAGGCCCAGCTCCCACACTACCTGGACACAGACTCAGAGGACTCGGAGGATGACGAGGATTGCATACCCACTGTTACCGTCCCTCGAGGTGCTCATGATGATGAGGCAGGATCCTCTGGTGCAGCCCGCACCCCTGTTTCTCCAGTTACCACTGCTCAGGTCACTCAGCCCGATACACTCGCTGCTATTCTTCAGAGGCTCTCTGACCAGCAGGACCGATTTGCTGCAGCTCAGCTAAGCATGCAAGCCGAGCAGGCTCGCCAGCAGGAGGCCCAGACACTAGTACTTGAGGGGATCCGGCAGCAGCAGGAGGCCATGAGGTTACAGCTTCAGCAGCAGTCCCAGATTCAGCAGCAGATGTTCACTTTCTTCTCGGAATGCTTCGGTCAGCTGTACCGTCACACTGGACTGCCTGAGCCTCAGCTCCCTACACCCCAGCAGCTCCAGTTCGACCCCACTGCTCCTCCTCCACTTGTTGGCGGTTTTGTGCAGACACCCTTGGCGTCCTTCCCGATGTCACCTCTTCTTCAGACCGGGTTGTTTGCCAGCCCTGCTGCTACTTCCACTACTGCTCCGGCTCGTGCTCCACAACCTAGTGTCTGGACTGCCGAGCAGCGTGCAGAGTTCCTTAGGCAGCAGCAGGTTCTGCATCAACTACAGCACCCTTCAGCTCAGTCCCTCACGTTCGAGTCACCCTCACAGCCTGAGGTGCTCCGCCTGTCCGTTGTTCGCCCTACTCAGCCAGACCTGACTCCTATCACGTCTGCTCCTCCGACGGACTCCACGGTCATCACCGAGCCAGTTGCTACCGCTACTCCAGCTACTTCTGCTGCTCCGACGACTCTGGTCGAGCAGAAGTCCTCTTCGGTCGACGACGACTGGACGGACGACGACGCCGATGACTCCGCCGCTCAGTTCTCCACCGGACCGAGCCTGAAGACCCCGCCTTCTCCAGCTTAGGACTAGACCGCCTTCCTTTTTAGTGCTTTGTTGCCAAAGGGGGAGATAGATAGGGGGAGTAGAGATAGGGGGAGCTTGGTGGTTTGTGGCGTGTTTGAATCTTCATGGATTTTGTGTATTGACATGTTATTTGGATATTGTGTATGCTCTATGTTGACATGTCCCTACATGTGGTTAATTTCTAGTAATGCATGCTTGTTGATCGTCTTCAATTTCATATCTTTGTATCTCTACTTTGTGTTGTCATCAATCACCAAAAAGGGGGAGATTGAAGCGCATCTAGGCCGATAGAT
The DNA here is from genome assembly GCF_016808335.1 of Panicum virgatum. Classification (NCBI taxonomy): domain Eukaryota; kingdom Viridiplantae; phylum Streptophyta; class Magnoliopsida; order Poales; family Poaceae; genus Panicum; species Panicum virgatum. Next base: position 1,120,722 of record NC_053141.1, on the reverse strand, counting down.
GCTAATGGTAAGTTTCGGTGATTAATGACAACCGTATGCGACTAACGTGTGTTTTGATGGAAAAATTAATGATTAGTCTAGTCTCATATGAAATGTGAAAGGAGACCCCTCAATTCGGAACAACCATGCGTGCCAAGGACTCAATTTTAAAGATTAAGGACTTTTCTAGTCTCAAGTGTTACAAGGAGATGAAGGACACTTGATTTAGCTAGAGTTTATAGTTTTTAGTTCTTGACTGTACTATTAAGAGGGGTTCATGAGTTAGTAGCTTGACCAAAATTGAGTTGGGCTTAGAAATCTTGCACACTCGCTCAAAAACAGCCCAAGATAGTCAATAGAAGTTAACACAACACTTGAAAGAAGAAACAATCGAAGTTACATTCAAATCCAAGTCAATTCAGTTGAAAAAGAAGAAAAACAGCAGCACCGGTTTAACCGATGCCTTAGCATCGGTGCATCCGACGCTTGGCGGAAGTTCCGACGCCCCTGTCGGTCTATCTCTCTGGATGCAAGCAGAAATCAAATCAACAATCCCTATAGCACCGGTTGAACCGATGGTCCCAAGAAAAGCACCGGTGCATTAGATGTACTTTGTTCCAGAGAGCATGTTTTGGTGGACCTCAACTTGTCTTCAGCACCGGTTGAACCGACGCTTCAGAATCAACCACCAGTTCATTAGATGTACTATGTTCCAGAGAGATTGTTTGAGTTGATCAGTGAACCTCTTCAGCACCGGTTGAACCGATGCCTCTACGGAGCATGCACCGGTGGAATGACGCAAGCCTGGATACTGTGTTAGAAACCCCAACGGCTACTAATTGGAAACAGAGAGACCGGTTGAACCGACGCCTCAAATTTGTCACCCGTCGGTTCTTCCGATGGTCACGGTTAATCTACAGTGGACTTCCAACGACTATGTGACCCTCTCCACTCTATATAAGGGCACCCCCTGGCTCATTTGAAGTGCCTTTGACATCTTGAATACCTGAGGCCACCCTTGAGAAGAAGAGAAAGTGCTTTGAGCAAAAGAGTGAAGATCTAGTACATTGATTGTGCTTCAACCTTGAAGAATTCAACCTTTGCAAGTGTAGCAAGTGTGCTTGAGCTAGGGCCAACTGAGTGTAGGTCAAGTGAAGGCTTAGGAGCTTGTTACTCTTAGTGTTTGACGGCACCTAGCCGGTCTTGGTGATCGGGAGGTTCTTGGTGAGCTCTTAGAGTTTGTGGGAGTCTCAAGACAAGAAGATTGTACACGGTGTGAAGCTCGCCGTTCCGGAGATGGAGAAGGAGCATTCTTAGTGATCACTTGCTCCATGGTGAAGCAAGGGAGCTATACCCTTGTGTGGGTGCTCCAACGTGGATTAGGGGGGAGCGTCAACTCCTCGATACCTCAGAAAAAATCCGGTTGTCTCATGTCCCTTACTTTTATTTCAAGCAATTAAATCCATTTGTTGTTATTCTTGCTTTTGATTGCTTGTAGATTGACTAGGATAACTTGCATGGTAGTGTGAACTCTTGCTTATGTCTTGATCTTGCTAGTGTGCAACCTTCTAGACATTATGATCATGATAGTGTGTTTACCTACCTAAGGACCTTTTGCTAGTGTGCTCTAGTGACTAGGTTTCAAATTTGTAGATTGTGCAATACTAGTCTAGGTTAAGGACTAAGTAGAAATTGAAAAAGTCCCAATTCAACCCCCTTCTTGGGCCACGATCCTTTCACCACCATACGGTCAACCTACTCGAGCTTGCCAACGTCTTTTTCCATGATTTGATCGACAAAGACTTCATCATCATCTTGCCCTCTATATACTCTTACTCCGATCGTGCACCATGTATATTGCCCATGACGCCATCCGGGCTCCTTTCCCTTGGCGCCAAGCCTCCACTTGTCCTTCACACCGCATGCGGTGCCAAATCTTTTGCTTGCCCATCATCATTGTATGGTCCATCATACCCAAACAGGAGCTCGCTCTTCACTACTTGTCATCGACCGCATGTTTCATCTTGCAACTGCACATCGAAGAGATATATCACTGTATGGTCCATCGTACCCAAACTAGAGCTCGCCCTTCACTACTTGTTGTCGACCGCATGTTGCGTCTTGCAACTGCACATCGAAGAGATACATCAAATCCACGCAACGTTGTCAATCTCTCAGCATCCAAAAAGATGACCACTATTGATCGTCGATCTAAAAAAATCTAAGGGCTAGTTTATAAGGGAGCCTCATATATAACTTCTGGAAGATGTATAGGCTATGCATCTATAAAGCCTATTAGAACTAAATTAATTTCAACATTTTGGAAAAATAGTTAAACATTTGAAAATAGTACAGACTATTTCAACATCTCAAAAAAAAAAAATAGATTCAACAAACCAAAATTTATATCAACATTTTTTTTTCAATCCATCTTCTTCTCCGGCGCTGGCGGGGAGCAGGAATGGCGGCGCGCGGCGCAGCAGTAGCTGCCACAGCGCAGCAACAGGCTACCAGCAGTGGCGCAGCAGCAGCACGCTAGCAGCAGTAGGCCAGCAACAGCGGCGCAGCAGCAGCCGCACAGCAGCACGCGCGGCGCATTGTGAGGAAGAAGAAAGGAGAAGGAAGAAGATTAGGGTTGAAGAGATCTAATGGAGGAGAAAATTTATACAAATCTCAAACACTGGAATATGGAGAAGAAAAAATCTTCCGGAAGATGTATAAGATTTTTTGTTTACAAGACCACAATGTACAAAAGTTGAGATCACTACTTTGGGCCGGTTTGTACTATCTTCTTGGGATCCACAGGTAGTAGTGGGCCTGGCGGGCCGTCACAAAGTTGAAGTTGAGGCCTCGCTGTGATTTTCTTTTTATAAGGAAAATAGCAGAGCTCTCTGACTGACGGTTAGGCTTTTTTTTCTCAAAAAAAAAGTGACCATTAGGCTTCAGAGTTGAAACTGGGCCAGTAAAATGCAGAGCTTAGCAGAAGATTTTGGCTAAGTTTACACTAACTAGCAACTGGTAAAGGATGAATCCCCATATGTGCAGCTACTATCATCTACAAGCAAGTAGTAGTAAAATAGCACTACATCCGAAAGATGACTGATGAGAAAGAAGTCTCTGATTGGTTTTGTATGCGCACAGCACACTGTGGTGATTGCTGAAGGCTGATGAGAAAGAAGTCTCTGATTGGTTTTGTACCTGAGCGGTCTACCACCATCGTGTGACATTGGTCAGCAGGGAGCCCAAGTTCCCAGCAGGTAGCTCATCGACATGCATTGCCCAGCATGCAGAAAGAAGGCATGATGGCAATCATACGCCTATGTGCTCATAGGCACTAGCTGGCTATGAAGCTACCTACTATCAAGGTATAGTAGGCCTGCAGATTCAAAGTGTCGTTGGATTCTCTCTTGGGTCCAAGACCAAAAGCAGCAGTTAGTTGTTAGGCAGAGAGGGGCTCTCTCATCCGTCAGTCATCATCAGTTGAGAAGCTCAGCCTAGCTGATGATGCATTTGCTTATATATAGGAAGGCAAGTTGGTCGATGAGATGAGCCATCTCCGTCAGAGATCATCACTACCTCATAAGATAAGACTAGTCCATGGATCACCTTGCATTGGGAAACCAAATATCCCTTTTGGTTTGGTGCTGCTCGATCATCCATGGATCAGCGGCATATATTGAGCAATGCAAGGCTCTATTGTCTATTCTATTCACCATGCATGCTGTCCTCCTGGCTGGTAGTACTGTACTTGGTCTGGCGATGCTCCATTCCATTGCTTCCGCTCCTCGTCTCTTTTTGACACGGACATGCATGAGCATGATGGCCTCCTCTGCATCCACCAGCTGCGCACTGAAGTGAATACTCACATGAGTAGCGAGCGCCTTTCACCTGCCTTTTGGTATCTACCGGTTTCATGGACAGGTATGCCATGCCATCCAGAAAAGCTCAGGACCCAGAGACTGACTTGTTACTTGCAGCTAGCTAGTGGCATGGTTTGTTTATCCTCCAGAACTCGGAGTCAGTTTCAGATTAAGTAAACAACAATTTGTTGCATTATTCGATCGTCAAACTAAACAAAGACTGATGATCAAATAATTCTTGTTCAGATGAGAGTGAGATTCTTCCTTCCTCTGAATCATGCATGCATGCATGATCTGATCTGATCTGATCTGATCTGAGCCATCATCATTGACATCGATACAATGCAACCTTGTACGCCTGCAGGACAGGAGCATTATGTGTTCTTTATGTGCCTGGAAAGTTAGGCAGCCGAGCCAAAGCCATGCGGACGCACGAGGAGCCCGGGAGGGGAGATGCAAAGATGGAAAGCCCTCCCTGCGCTTTGTTTGCCTTACCTTTGGGAGAGGAGAGGAGAGGAGGATCAGACAGAGGACGAGAGGAGCCATCCAGCGCGCGCACTCCGATGCGAAATCTGAAGCGGAAGCTAGGGCGCCGGTCAGGCATTCGATTCAGTGCCCCTGGACCCCCTGCAGGCAGGCTGCTGCTGCCGCGGCTTCAATTCAATTCCACCACCGCCTGCCTGCAGATGCAATCCTGATCCCTGCCTGCTGCAGTCCTTCATCCCCACACATCGCTATCGTACTCGGAAATGCCACAGCTTTTTGCAACTGCTTGGCATTCTCTCCTCTCCATCAGTCTTTACACAATGCTCTCTCTCATCACTCATAGTAGTGCAGGACCAGGCCAGGCCTGACCGACTAAGGTAAGAGTAAAGACCAATGCAACTTGTTAACAGCAAGTACACTGCCTTGGGACTCGGTATGTAGCCCCAGCAGCATCAGAAGCAGCAGCAAAGCCAGCAATGCATGCTGCAGGATCGAGCGAGCTCACTTTGCTTTGCTTGGACCACCAGCTAGCACCTACGTACCAATGCTGCAGCAGCTATGCTAGCAACAACAAGAAGAACCTGCTTTCGCAGTTACCATTCATTTATGTCAATCCTGCCCTCAACACCTACATACCTGATGATCCATCCAGCAACTGCTTCATAACTCGGCGTACTATGTATGTGAAAAAAAAGGAAGCATGAGTTTCAAAGTTTAATATTGTTGGACAATTTCTCAGTTATTTATCACACAAATAATGTTAGTGTCACGAGCTAGCTATGTACAATTTGGATGGCCTAGTTCCTGGTAGCACAAATTAAATTATATACATATAGAGTATTGCTCGAAAACAATTATATAGAGAGAATTTACTTAATTTGACAAAAGGTGCATGCTACCACTAGCACTTAACACCGGATCACTACCGGTTCCAAATTAGCATCACCGCAACGACCTTATAGCCAGCAATAGCCATTTTTGATAGTAATACCTTTTTATTAAATACTCAAAGTGGTAATTAAATACTCAAATAAACTATTGACTTGTACTATCGAGGCTTGTAACAATGGTGGTGTCACTAGACGTGATCATGGCCAGGGGCAGAGCCAGGAATTTGTTTTTTTCATTATTAGGGGGGACAACCATATTAATTTATATAAAAATTTAATCAAATTTCAAATTTATAATGCAAAATTGGGAACCATAGGGGGGGCCAGGCCCCTGCCCTCCCCCTAGCTACGCCCCTGATCATGGCCCGTCCGACCTGATGAACCCGACCTGCCCGAAAAAACCCGACCCGACCAATGTATGGACCGGGCTCGGGACAAAATTTTTGAACCGCTATAAAAGTCGGGCATGGGTCAAATTTTTTGACCTGAAACCCAAAAAATCTAATCTAGCCCAACCAGATTTGAAAATTATACACAAAAATCAGGTTTTACCCGACCTGGCCAAAACTCGACCTAATCCGATCATGTACCAGGATGAGTCAGGTTAGGCTCAGGATGAAGGTAAAATAATGGATTCAATTTCACCCGATCCGAATCTGACCCAACCCGATGAATGATTAGGTCTAGATGTCACCAGAGAAGCTACCAGGGTCATATTATTTGCTATTAGCGGAAGGATGACACTCAAACGCCCCCCCTTCCATGATCTAGCAATCTGCTGGATCCATCAACCCAAATATCCAATGGTGTCCTTCCATTCATGCATACTAATGCTGGTTTTTCCTTGGTCTAACTATTAGCTGTGTTGGATAACAAACCAAAGTAAACCTGACAATGATAGTTTATATCACCATCGGTTCGATTGCATTGGTCGACAATAACTCATGTTCTATGCATGGCAGTGGATTCTTTTTTTTTAGAAAAGGGAAACTTTATTAATTTCAAGTTTGATACACCGAGGTGATACATCGCCTTGAAATGTTCCCGGTCTCTGTCCTAATGACACACAACCCTACAAAAAAGTTTTTGATAGAAGCCAAGCACATTAATAGCTGTCAATCCTAAGACTAGACTGCCACCCATGCACCCGGGCAAAAAAGTCCTTTCGGCAAGGAGTCAACCTTTCAGCAGTAAAGCTGCTTTAAAGATTACAATTATCACTCATTACTTGATTTGAAAACCTGAAAGGCACCTTTATTTTGTGTATGTAGGCAGGAGCCTAGGCATGGACCAAATGTATGTATGCACTCGTAAAGAACATGCTATCTCTTCTTGGCAAGTCTCTCTCCATGCGTGATGACCATACCCTGATCACATCTATCTTTATGCATTCAGATCGACTATTATTTATTCATTCAGCAATAGAACTATATCTGTATATTATTGTGTGTTGTCCATATATGCATTGATCTCCTTCCAGACTTTCTTTTCCAGGCCCAGCCCCATCATTCATGCGCGCACAATATTTCTGCTGCAATAATATATATATATATATATATATATATATATATATATATATATATATATATATATATATATATATATATATATATATATATATGATCGATCGATCTGCCCCATCCGCGATAGAAGTATTTATATAAATATTTGCATTCATGAAGATAGAGCTTTGGATGGATCGATCGATCTTCAACACAAACACGATATTATTGGATTTATCAGGGCCGTACCGGCAAATTCGAAGGCCCTGTGCGAAACTATGAACTGAACCCTAGTACCATCGTTGCGCCTGCGAGTGCCCAGTGAAATCCGGAAGGTGGAAGTGCAGACGTGACTGACTTGTGCCGTGCCTGGCGAGCGGTTATAGTGGAAGCGAAAAAGATTGCACTGTGATCTGCAGATTTGATTGAAAGACAATGGTCAAGCGGCATATTTCCTCTTCTATGACATATTTGGGCTACAATTTGCTTCGTATTGGATCAAAATATAACTAAAACAAAATCTACTATATAACTATACCTAGTATACTCGTTATATTTTGGGCCCCCTAAAATTTGGGGGCCCTGTGCGGTCGCACGGCCCGCACGGGCCTACATACGGCCCTGGGATTTATGCATGTAGACAGAGAAGCTAGGCCGAAAGCAAGCAAGACTGCGCATATGTGTACGAGATGCGATTTTTATCCTTGTTGTTTGGTGCCTGTCCTAATTGCAAGGTGTATGCATGGTATGCAGCACTGTCAGGCAGATGCAGGGAGGCATATGCTTTCTTTGCAGGCATGCACACCACCGGTCAGTGGAGTTGGCTACGTGATGAGAAATTTTGGAACTTTCCTAGCAGAAGCGTCGGCTTAAAAAGGGCATATAAATTACTGTTTATTTGCTCTGCTTTTGTGTGCTTACAAACTAATAATGAACAACCAGATTATTCTTCTTTGTTGGCAACAATTACTGTTCTTCCCATACCACCTTTAATTCCACTGAAGGAAACGGCAGTGTATATAGTATTACACAAAGGTTTTGAGGTATACATATATAATTGAACAAGTTAGCTTCCGTGTGTTGACCTTTAGAAGATTTTTTTTGAAAGATACCTTTTAGAAGATTTTGGTGTTGGTTATGCCTTGCATATGCTTGTGCTAAACAAGACCAAGTTTACAAATTAATGCATGTGATGCTATAGGATACAAAATAGCTATGTGGTTAAAACTTCTTAATCTTTTTGATCCCTCCTTCGAAACTGATATTTCCTTTTTCTCATAAAAAGAATCATTTGTCGATAAGAAATAAAATTAATCTATTGCTCTAAAAATTATGAAATATATATGAAATTGTGAACCTAGCAGTACATACATTTGATACATTAAAGTTATGTAATTTCACTAAGTATAGGCCAAAATGTACAAATTAAAGTTTGACTTTTCTGAAATAAAATAGTACACCATGTATCTTTAGGAGTTGTGATAGATCATTGTGCTGTGTTGATACAACATGCACTATTCCTCGCCCCCCATGCATACAGGTACCTAACCCTTACTTTCCATTTCAGGAATAAAGGTGTAGGATATATTAAACAAAGATTTGAGAGGTAATTGAATAAGTTAGCTTCTGTTGACCTTTATTAGAAGGTTTGTATAGTATTATTACTTTGCCTTGTGCTAGTGCTAAACAAGGAGAAGGCAGCAAGTGGCATCTGTGTGGGGTGAGTTGGCTGCCAAGGATACCTCCATTTCTGGGGGGGGGGGGGGGTTCCTTCCAACTTGATTATATCTCTTGTTGAAACTTTGGCCTGCCTCCCGGCAGAAATATACATCAATATCTTCTGTCTTAGTAAACTGTCTTTCTGCTTCCTGTCTTAATAGTTTATATGATGCATCCATGTGCAGAGATATCCACAGAAAACTGAGCTCACTAGATGCTGCCCCAGAGACATGTATACAGTCTAGCTAGTATATATGCACAATCTAGCTAGGTAGCTAGCTGGGTACATATAATAATGCTGCATGCTGGGTGCCATGTGATGATGCCCAAGCTAACTCGGGATTGTGTTTCCTAGATTCCAACTTGCAAGATGCAATATAATGCATAGGCACTGGGCGTTGCTGTAACATCAACAACAAAAGGGAGAAGGTAAAAAAAAAAAGAGGAATCCAACAACACGTATCTAGCTAGTTCTGTCAAGAATATGTGTCAGTACATCATCTCAAACACAATGGATACAAATTTTATTCTGTACATCACACTGGCCTGCTCTTAATTTGCATTTGTATGTGCCTGGCTAGGTATGGACATGTAGCAACGTTTATTTCCCCCATTCATACATACAATGGCCTACATACACATTTATTGCTACAAAATAAAGTAATACAATGTCCTCTAAGAAAGAAAACAGATATATATATATATATATATATATATATATATATATATATATATATATATATATATATAGTATACTGTGCTAGAATTGAATGTAAGCAATTCAATGGCCACAAATGGTGTGTGTGTGTACATCACAGATCCAGATTCTCCTTCTTTCCCATATATACCAAGCTGAAAGTAGTTAACATGTAATGGAGAAGCTAGGCGAGAAAGGCAGAGGAGAAAAGAAGAATACTGTACTGTAGCTAGGGCAAGTAGGGTTTCATGCACCGAGCTGCTTTGTTCAAAAGGAGCTAGCTAGCTCGCCTTAAAAGAGGCAAATGAGAACTAACCAGAGCTTTTTTTTTCCTTTTAGAGAAAGCAGCAGGTACGTGTGCGTTTGCGATGTAGATCAAATCAAAGTCGAACAACAGTAACTAATCTAGGGATTATTGCATACTACTGGATTGGATAGATAGATGATGCATGCATCTCGGTCTTTACAAGACACATTGCTGAAGCAGAGATGATGGCGTACGTGTCGGCTATTTGTGCTGAAGCAGTGACGGTGCTGCATGCCCTGTTGACTTGACTACACCTTAGCTTACTTCGTTGCACACAGCTGCGTGCTGACAAGTAGTGCAGCTGCATGCTGCGATGGGGATCAGATTAAACTAATGCTATGACCCTGCGATCGATGCAGCAGAGAGGCAGGTGGATTATTTTTGTATACATACAGATGATGCATGTTCGATCTGTATGCATGCATGTCATCTCAGATGCAGAAGCTAGCTTAGAGAAGAACCTTGCTAACTGGGCTGTGATGGCCACGTTTGTCTTGATTCCAAATTGCTCTGTCGTCCAGCGCTTTGAAACTAGCTAGCTAGATACCATCATCATCACATATATATCCTAATCCTTGTAATAAGTATTGCCTGCATCTCCCTACAGGATAACACTAATTGTTATTTTAGTTAACTGATGGTCAAGTGGTTAATTAGTTATTCATATATTGATGTATTTTCCCAAAGCAGTTGAAGCATATGCATAAATCATGAAATAATCAGTACTAGCTAGATGGTCAATTATTCAATTGGAAATTAAGCTCCCATCCATCATAGGATTTGTTAGGTTAGCATGCATGTATGTACTGTACAGTCCTTGAATATGTCATTGTTAAAGTTTGTTTCCATTTGAGGAAACAGCTAGCTGCTACCTAGCAGATTGCATCTGATCCATTGATAGATATATAAGAGAGCAGGAGATCATTGCATATGCATTTTCAATGCAATTAATAAGCCAGCAGTCTTGTGTTTAAGACAAATGAACCTATATTTTTTCTCTCTCTGTTGTTGCTACTATTATTACTATATATGTAATTATTCCAAAGTTTCGGGGGGTACATACATGGGAGAATCTGCAGCTCACAGGACATTTGATAATGTTGGCCATGCATGCATGGAGCAGAATCTTTGCATTGTCCATTGCCAAGCTAGTAGATATACTCTATATACTATACACTATGGAGATTGAAGCCTGGGAGCAACCGGTTGTCCAGGGAACGCCACGTGCCCCCGCGGAAGGAGTCGCGCGACGCGGCCCGTGGATTTGCCGCAACCGCCTTTCCTCTCCTTCCGTGGGGCCCAGCGGACCTGTCTTCACGAGACGCCGCCGCTTCTCCCTCCTCCCCTTTTCGGTTTCGCGTGCGGCTCGTGGAGGCGGTGTGGGGTTTGGGAAGTGAGGGCGGCTCCGGCGGAGGAACCCGCCGGCGGGGACCCCAGCGGCGGTGAGCCGAGCCGCCGGCCCGTCCGGCGCTGCCGTACTCCCGACGCGCTCCAGCCGGAACGCGAAGATTCCCCTACGTTGCCTCTGTTCTCTCCGTTCTTGCGGTAAGCCTCAGATCTGTGTGATTCTCTGAGCTTTGAATCCATCAGATTGTGCGCTTCTTCTCCCATTTGCTGCTGATGCTTGCGTTGCTGCTCTTTGCATCCGCTGCGTGCCTTCCTCGAAGCCTGGGAGCAACCGGTTGTCCAGGGAACGCCACGTGCCCCCGCGGAAGGAGTCGCGCGACGCGGCCCGTGGATTTGCCGCAACTGCCTTTCCTCTCCTTCCAGTGGGACCTAGCGGACCTGTCTTCACGAGGCGCCGCCGCTTCTCCCTCCTCCCCTTTTCGGTTTTGCGTGTGGCTCGTGGAGGCGGTGTGGTGTTTGGGAAGTGAGGGCGGCTCCGGCGGAGGAACCCGCCGGCGGGGACCCCAGCGGTGGTGCGCCGAGCCGCCGGCCTGTCCGGCGCTGCCATACTCCCGGCGCGCCCCATCCGGAACGCGAAGATTCCCCTACGTTGCCTCTGTTCTCTCCGTTCTTGCGGTAAGCCTCAGATCTGTGCGATTCTCTGAGCTTTGAGTCCATCGGATTGTGCGCTTCGGATTGTGCTGATGCTTGCGTTGCTGCTCTTTGCATCCGCTACGTGCCTTCCTCTCTTGGCTGGTGTTCTTCGCTCCGTATCTGTGCGTGACCTCACAGTCCTCTACATTGTGCGGTTCTTCTCCTATTTGCTACTGGTGCTTGTATTTTGTTTTTCTCCAAATCGATCCCTGCAGCTGCACTGCTCCTTCGGCGGTTCGTCGCGGTTACCATCTCGCCGTCCCGCCTCTAGATTCCGCGCCGATGCATTTTCCTCCTCTTCCCTCTCGCCGAGATTCTTCATCCTCTCCGCCATTCCTAATGCTTGGGCTGGGAACTCGACTGCCTCCCTCAAAGAAATCGACTCCTCTGCTCCCTCCAGTTCACGGCGTCAATCCTGTCGTCCCTACTCCATTGCCTGACCGTGACGCCTCACCCCCATCACATCCGCAGCCATGTCTCCATGCCCGACAGTGGTGCCACGTGGTACCATGCTCCCTGCATCCCTGCCCGAGTTCATTGACGCCGCAGCCCGCAGGTGGATCCCCAACATGCCTGCGCACCAGGATCAGGAACATGACCAAGAAGCCTAGCCATATCGGCACTGTCGCCATCCTTGCTGTAGCCGCCGCCATCAGTGGAGGCATGTTCGTGGGGCAAATCACAAATATGAAACAACAATAATGCTGCAAATCTGTGTGCGCTCTGCCACCTCTACACTTCTTCTTTTCAATACCATGATCACTCATTTGGAGTTATTTTCACCTCAACAAGTATACCTTTGATTCTGAACCTTCCCAGGATTGCTTGCCTGTTGCCTTCATATATTGTCAAATTGACCGTTCCCCACCTTGACATTGAAGGCCTGATGCAATATTTCGTCTTTGGTTTCACTGAATAGTCACCTGCTCTTGGATATATTCTTTTGGTAAGATTGTTTGCCGATTTGGGATTCAGGGATTGTAGTAAGGTAGAGAAGCCTCGACCCTAAGTGGTATTGTTTTCTATTTCAAAATATTATTTCTCACCATTCAATAAACAAAGATCCATGGAAAAAACACCATATTATAAAAAGGTAGCTTGGAATCTACACAACCTTTTTAGATTATTCAATATCAATAATTAGCTTAGTCCTTCAATTCTGTTCAGTAATAGAGGAAGCCATTTTGATAAAAGCTACTGTTCAAATAGTCTTTTTGGTTGTCTTCAAAGTTTTCAGTCTGTGTTCTGTTTTCTAGATTTGCATAACTTGGCAAACAGAGGTAGAGGTACATGATCTATATTCTTGCACTCATGCTTTGGATTTCTTCGCCAAACAGCGATACTAAATCTGAATGCCTATTCAGAATTTCAAATTGCCTATGGACTATGTGATACCTTCAGTGTCCCTTATCATGTCCAGCTAGCAGACATTTCAAAAGATACAAGATCACTTACAAGTTTACTCCCTGACAATCTGAAGCTGTATTTTGTTTTTTCATTTCAGCTAAGGCTTCTGTCCGTGAACGTGGTTAGGTGGGACTCAACACAAAATAAGTATGACCTTTGCTAACATAATGGGGTTGAGGAAAGATCCGGTACCAAAACTTAGAATTTCTCTCTTTTAAAATGTATGTGATTGTGTACAAGACAAATGGAAGCACATGGAAGGTCATCATTATGGTTGAATCGTTCTTGAGGTGCTTTTGTGCTGTTGGACTTTGGTCACGAGTTAAGCTATTTGCAATCCGAGGTAGGTTCTGAAATAGGGATGTTAGGATCATTCAGGTAGATAAGTTCATTGTAATCAATTCGTATTCTTTGTTAAGACAAACAAGTATATGTGTTGCACTTGCATGATGTTGATCCTCCATCCTCCCAACCCCATATTGTCGGTGGAAACTTTAAGTTTATTTCTGTAGTTTGTAATCCCAAAAATGGTGTTCCTGGTTAACTACAGGTTGTACTTGCAGACATATATACATGTCTACATGGTAAGCGCAACTAAATGCACATATTGGCATGCGCGACCGCTCGGGGCGCGGCGGTAGCGCTCCTGCCATCCTAGTGTAGCACTATGGAGCATGCAATGCATGGGCGGCACTTGAAAGAGAAACGAAAGCATGGTGATTGATTAAATTAGCATGGAGATACATGGTGGCTAATAAGCAGCAACCTATGTGTAGGAAGCAACTGCCTGTCTACCCGAGGAGGGAAGGTGCACATTGGCTGAAGCAGGAAACCTAGGAATTCAATGCTCTCCTGCTTGCATTCGTCATCATCGTTCCCACACACATTCATCATCAGGTGCATCACCTCGTCTTGTCCACAAGAAACATGCATGCAAGTTCATGCTCTCATTCAATATTGTCCGAGCGAGTATATAGAAAAGAAAACTCATGATATGTCAGGTGTCATCGATTCGATGGATGGGTTGAGTAGTAAATGCCTACAATATCTTGCATTGCATGGGTCCGTTCAAGCGAGAAAATTAAACTTGAAAATTAGGCGCTCCACGAGCTGAGAGGTAATTCGGTAAGAATTTAAAAATAAAATTGAACTGGATGAAAGATCCTTCATGGGGTAGCAGGGTGTGGGGGTGGGACAAATTCCGAACGGCGTGTCATAAATGGTAGAGATCTACTTTGTACCATGAGCAAATGAGAACAAGGGCCTTGTTTGGTTGCGTTAGAAATCTAGCACGCACATTTTCCGAAAAAAAAATCTCGCATGCATAAAGCACTAAATGAAGTCAATTTGCAAAACCTTTTTAGGGATGGGTGTAACTTTTCGCGACGAATCTAATGACAGTAATTAATCGATGATTTGCTACACTGATGCTACAGTAACCATCCTCTAATCGTGCGGTCAAAGGCCTCATTAGATTCTTTAGAGTCATTAGCGCGGGGTTTTAAAGTTGGTTTTATAAACTGACTTTGTTTGACACTATAATTAGCGGTCAAAGTTATTACTATTTACTAGCGCTACACAAGCAAACAAGGCCAAGGAAGAGAGACGAAGGAAGCCCGCGGAAAGGAGGAGAGTACAGAGGAGGAAGAAAGAATACAGGTAGCTAGCAGCAGGGTGAGGAGAGAGAGAGACTGACCTAGGGATGCGTGAAATAAAGCCTGCAGGAGCTTCACGAGGGTGCAGGCAAGCAGGGCAGGGGGGAGAGCGATCGATGCCTGCCTGCCTGCCTGGCTGAGAGTCTCTCTCTCCTGTTTCTCTGTCTTTTTTGATTGAAACTGCTAGTGTACTCGCACCCACATCAGCCTTGCATATGCATGCGTCCTCTGTCTTCTTCCTCCTGCTGTGCTGCACCCCCGGCCGGCCGGACGATCATCATTATTCTATTGCTCTGCATCACCATTGCCATATTTAGTAACCACCGTATCCATCATGGCTGATGGCCTCACCTTCAGGCTTCACTTCACCCCAGCCCGGCCGGCCAGCGCCCTACTTTACTACAGTACTATTACCACACCTCGGGAGCCTACCACTCTACTCTACTCTACTCTACCTTGGATCTCCGTCCTCCTCCGACCTGACCCCCATCTATCCACCTTTCTTCATTCTGCAATAAACGCAATGGATATGACGATGATGATATTTATATCAAGGGGAGACATTTCTACCATGCAATGGAGACAAGAAACTTGTGATATAGATTCACTAGGGAAATTTAGAATCAAGATATGTAGTTTTTGCTATGTGATTAGGTCAAGATTTGAATTGAACTGATCGATGCATGCAACTCAGCCGGTACACTATATATCAGGGCTAGATGTCGCGAGTTCGAATCAAGCCGGGTGCAATTAAATAAAATAATTACAGTCAACTCCTATTTTTATGTTTGAGACATGAGGAAGCAAAGATGTGGCTCAAGAATATGTCGCTAAAATGATTTTAAGTCACTCCCTATGTTTGAAATTATATATAAGGCTTATTTCGATTTATCAGGACAATACCTTTGATCAACAGTTATACAAGAAATTAATGTTTCATATTTATCATACAAAAGTAACGCATATGGTTTAATACAAATAATGTAATGACATAAAGATATGTGTTACAGAAGTCATGCATGTAGAAGTCCCAACAACAATGGCAGCTAACCATTGCTTTATTTGCTATTTTTGTTATTCAGGGCCTAGCTACCTACACAGTGCTAGCTGTAGCTCCTAGCTGACGGTGGTCAAAGATAGTTGGCAACAAAAAGAAATGAAAAAAAAGTGAGAGGAACCAAACAAAGATCTGCCCTCGAGAATCCTGATGGCGAGTAGTATATAGAGTTTACAGAAACTTATAACTGTCCATGATTGTGCTAAAAGAGATTACACCGAAAACCATAGCATATGTAGTAGGACAAGCCCAAGCTAGCTATATAGGTAAAGATAGCAAGGGACAACAACAGCTACTCTATTTTTATATACATACTAGTATATATATAGTGTATATATATATATATATATGCAAATTAGCTAGCTAGTGACTAACTGTCAAGGCATATATATATATATATATATATATATATATATATATATATATATATATAGAGAGAGAGAGAGAGACCTAGATGTTGAGGCAAACTTTGCCCCACCCTCTCTAAGCATGCAATGCACATAGCCCCTGATCGATGTGCAGCTAGCACCATGACAAGGTTGCAAGTTCTATCTCTCCAGCTCCTTGCTGCCTCTGCCCTTAACCTTTCTCGCTCTATTTATCTGGCTGTGCTTTTCTCTCATAGCAAATCAGCACCAGCCACCAGCCACCAGCCACCAGCCAGTAAACAATATTTTTCTCTCACGGTAAATCAGCACCAGCCACTTAAGGCCTTGTTTGGTTCCAAGACTTTTTTCATAAGTCCCTATCACATCAAAAGAAATCTTACTATTTTATAGTATTAAATAAAATCTGTTTATAAATATTTTTTGACAGCTGAGTGCTAATTCGCGAGACGAATCTAATGAGCCTAATTAATTCATAATTTGTTAAAGTGGTGCTACAGTAACCATCCGCTAATCATAGAATAATATACCTCATTAGATTCGTCTCGCAATTTAGCCCCAGGGTTCTGCAGTTAGTTTTATAATTAATCTTTATTTAATACTTCTAAATACTAAAAAGTTCCAGGGACTTAAAAAAATCCCTAGAATCAAACAAGGCCTTATCCACAGGAAGCCAAACAGAGCGGAGTCCTTAAAAAAAAAGGAACTTGCACTACTACCATATGTAGTAGCACAATGCTAGCATCTCTTGCACATGACATTATTTATCTCCTCAAGCCAGCAGCAGCCTGCCTTCTCCTTCCTTAGCTTCGTCCACCTCTTGCTCATCTCTCCCTCTCTCTCTCTCGCTCCTCCCCTCCCCATTCCCCTATAAAGCCTTCACTTACGCGACCACTCATGGGCTCTCTTCTCTCTCTGAGACAGCATCAGCAGCTTCCTCTTGCTATAGCTAGCTAGGTTGTAGCCGGCCGGCCCTGGCCCTGGCCCTGGTCTGGCCACACACAGCTCTGCATCACTTGGGAGGAGCTCCTTGCTTGCAACTGTGTGCTAGCTCGCTGTTGCTCCTGCCGCCAAGCCGCCAAGGCCAAGCTGCTGCTCTGTGAGTGGCCGCCGGCCGGCATGGACAACATCACTCACAACTCGAGCAGCAGCAGCTCATGGGATTTGGACATGAGCCTCGGCAGCCACCACCACCCCCTCCTCTTCGACAGCCACACCAACCCGGCGCCGCCGCCGCCGCCATTACCGTTCCATCTCTCCACCACCTCCCATCACCACCACCACCCTCCTCCGCACCACCACCACCACCATCTAGATCCTTCCCCGTCTTCCTCCCTCTTCCCGCCGCCGCACCACCACCGCCTCCACCACCTCGGCCTCGACATCGAGCCCTCCCCCCACCACCGGCACCACCATGAGTACGAGCAGCATCAGCAGGAGCCCGCCGGCCACCACGAGCAGGAGGAGATGAGGCAGCAGCAGCAGGAGGCCGGCGTGGCCCAGGACGAGCGCGGCGGCGGCGGCGAGGACGTGGAGGAGGAGCTCGGCGCCATGAAGGAGATGATGTACCGGATCGCCGCCATGCAGCCGGTGGACATCGACCCGGCCACCATCAAGAAGCCGCGGCGGCGCAACGTGCGCATCAGCGAGGACCCCCAGAGCGTGGCGGCGCGGCACCGGCGCGAGCGGATCAGCGAGCGCATCCGCATCCTGCAGCGCCTCGTCCCGGGGGGCACCAAGATGGACACCGCCTCCATGCTCGACGAGGCCATCCGCTACATCAAGTTCCTCAAGCGCCAGGTGCAGGAGCTCCAGCACCAGCCGCCGCCGCCGCAGCAGCAGCAATACCCGGCCGCCGCCGCCGCCGCCGCCGCCGGCGGCGGCGGCGTAGCAGCAGCCGGGCCCAGCACCTCCGTCGTGGGCCCGCCGGGGCGACCCGGCGGCGGGCCGTTCCTCCCGTTGGGTCCCGGGCCGCTCATCGACTGGGCCGGGCTGGTGAGGCCCGTGGATATCCACGGGCCGACATCGTCGTCGTCCTCGTCGTCGATGGGCAGCGCACACGCGGCCCTGGGCTTCGGGTTCAGCAGCGCCGGCCAGAGCAGCCATGGTGGAATGCACTGATGATGATGATCTATCGAGCTAGGGGAAAGGAAGCTTGATTAGCTTGCTTGTAGCAGCTAGCGGATTAACTAGGAATCGTGGATGATGGATGGATTATTTGGTGGATGATGGATCATGGATACCATGACGTACTAGAGAGGTAATTTTGATTTGATCTTTAATTTGATTTTTCTAGCTGTGTGATCGATCGAGGGTAGCTAGTGTATGTCTTCTCTTCTCTGGTGTTAATCCATGCCATGTTTTATGAAAGTAAACTAATTAATAAGTTTAACTAGGGTTTGTATGGGTGCCAATTAATTGTTTTTTGAACTTAAGCCAATTAATTTTACCACCATGTCTCTTCATCATCAGTTCAGGCAGCAAGGGGTTCTCTCTCTGTTTTTTTTTGGTACTGCTGTTCTTTAACCTTTTAATTCCCCCCTGAATGCTCATCATCTGGAAGTTAAAATTTCAATCAAGGAATTGAGCCGAAATTATTAGTATATAAAATTGTCCGATCATGCATGATGTTGTGCTGTGTCGTCGTTGTACTAGCTTTGCTGGCTTGCGTGTAGTGTCATGGTGGCAATCCATCCAAACCTGCAGTCACAGGCTTGTTGACCCAGTACTCCGTACAATACTATACCGGTTGAGCATGTGATGGATGGATGGATCAGAGTCGTCGATGCAGAGATGCATACATTTATTGAATTGAATTGGCCAATCGGTTACTGGTCAGCAGTTTGTTACTAAGTACTTTTTGCATTTTAATTGGGTCTTGCAAAAGAAAAGATTCCTGCATTTATTTTTAAGTTTTGTTTGAATTCAGAATGTACAATTTTTTTCACTGAAATTTATATGTATAATGAACTCAAAATTCTATAAGAAGTTATCTGTACAAGCTAAGGGTGAGAATGAAGAGAGGGAGTAGTAGTAGATAGGAGGGAATGAATTATTGGTGCAAGGAATTCAGTGCCATGATCAGTCATGAGTGGTGAGGTGCTGAATTCTATGCATCAGAGGGCAAAATAAAAATATTTCAGATTTGGGGTTGGAGAGAGTCCCCAGAGAGGATCGGACGGACAGTGCGGCCAAACCAACCAACGAAAAGCTGTGTCAAGTGTGACGACCCCTATCGTCTACCTATAGCATGATGTCTAGTGTATCACGCTTCGCTCAGCAGCCTAGAGTAGTAGCCTGCAGCGTACTGATTCTTAGCATGGAAAAAAGAGACAATATTTTGTGTTTTTTCTTATCAAACTCTAGTGCCTTTAGCTCTGGCAAAAATTCCTTTACATCCGTATACATGTTAGCTCTAGGAATGCAATGCAGTGCAATGTTTTTTTGGTTTTGCCAGTATCTTTATTTATATGTTTTATGCTTAATTGGATTAGAAACTGATCATTAACTACTTTTGACCGAAATTATTTCATGTGAACTGTGATGCAGTGATGTCAATTCATATAATTTTTGTGGAGATTTTGTTTATTATTTGTATTATCAGTGTAGATAATCGTGGCCAATAGATTTATCCATATCAAAAAAGTTTGCATGTACATCACCATTGTACATCACTGCTTGTACATACCGGTGGTTCTTTGCATACTATGCAGTACACAGTACATGCACCATGCTAATTAATGTATAATTTGGTATTACAAGCCTATTTTTTTATTTGTAGTTTTAACCTTCTATTCATCTACAATGGTATGCTTTTGTTAATACCACTAGTAGAACTTGAAGGATCTGAAGCATAAAATCATTAGATTTTTTCCCTCTTGATATTTGACATTTTCTGACATGATATTATGTTTGTGAATTACCAAATACTCCTAAAGCCCAATTATTCCCTCCCCTTTGCATTGTTTTTCCTACCTTTTATTTTATAATGTTAGACCTACAGAAAATAATGTACCTACATCATGATGCATATAAGGATACTTTTGATGTCTTCAGGTTATTGCAAGACAATTAACTATTTGACACCCCTGAAATTTTGTATGAAATGAAAAATATGCATAATGGTGATCTAATATAGCAAGTCTCGAGCATTCATGAAACCATGCTTGCAAGATGCATGCAAACCATGTATTTTGATATTTGATAGTACACACTCATTTTCAGCGTCTTACTATAATTGAGGGAAACAACTCAAATAAAGACACAAGTTTAATTAACGCTGCCTTCAATTTGAAATATGTGACAATTGGAATATGCTAGTTAGTTTATTTTTGAAGTAAGTAGTTTGTCCTAATTAAGCATCATATTTCAAAACCAGAGGGAGGGCCATAAAACACAACTCATGTAACCTTCTAATGATGCTTTATTTATTTCAGTGTATACAGAAAGGTGGTGTATGTTTCACCATGAAGAATAGTGATGTTAACACATATCTAGCTATCTCTAGAGTTAAGACCATTTAATTTAATCCCAATTATAAGAATATCAAAGAAAAGGATGATAATATGTAATTTCTCAAAGTTTTTGATACCCTCATCAATCAATATGTACATGTATACAGACATTGCAGAAAGGGTGCAAGTTTTGGCTTCTCTGTCATTGGGTTGACCCAAAAGGTCAAATCTCAATTGAACTATCTTCATTTCAAAGCATGAAAAATCAAACGAAATGAATTAAGGTAGTGACCTTGAACTACCCATTAAATACCCACTTCAATACATAATTTCAGGTTCCATAATAAGTTTCCCTTGGTGCAAGCTGATAGTGTGTGTTCAAAAAGGGACTAACTACTCTAATATATCCTGCCACACATATGAGTTATATCCAGTATTATAGTTTGCTTTAAATATGTAAGGTCGTCTTCCAATACTTTACCGTTCCAATTTCGGATATAGAGCGATACCAGTGCGCTCTCTCTCTCTCTCTCTCTCTCTCTCTCTCTCTCTCTCTCTCTCTCTCTCTCTCTCTCTCTCTCCACTAGACCAAACTAATTTAGCACCTTTGTCATCATAAGAGTAATAATGTAAAAATGTATAGGTTCAGAACTCCAACTTTCCCATTCTGATCAATAATGCATGGCCAACAAGTACACCTATACACATGTGCGTTGAGAGAAAATTACAATAAACCAATCCTAACTACTTAATTCTATTCATTCCCCCATATATAACAGCCGGATCTTATCGTATCTCTTCGATGTACTGTAACATGTATATTAGGTTATGTATAATATTAGGGATCACCCATATGCACGATTGTGTGTAAATAAAGAGAAATTGAGTGAACAACATAGCTGGGTATACACGTCCAGTGTGCATTACATGATCAAAAGAAGGTTTATACCCTTCTTTCAGCAAGATGTTAGCCACCTCTTGCTTGTGAAAAGAGACTTCAAACATGCATGCATAGTCCATTTTGTGAACTGTTTGTTTTAGTATGGACACTTTCAATTATTGGAGAAATGTGTATCCAGCTACAGGGTACATTTGAACATGTTCAACTAAAGTTGTGGGGGTTCTATGGAACAATGATGAATGTTCACACAACAATAGCAAACACCCAACCCAGGCACTATCTACAATACTAATTGAATTGTCACACGTAGTCTAGCCATGCCACCCGCCACCTCGCCCACCCCTCTTTATGCTTTCCACATTTCCCGCATTGGCGCCCATCACCGCACGCGACACATGTCATCGCGCCTCTCTCCCTCCCTCTAAGAGTAAGGTTAATAATACAACCAACGTTGGCTGTAAGAATCTTTGCAGCCTATCTCTCACTCCACTTTTATATAGTAGTTAGCTCTCTTCACTATTAATACATGGTCTACTTGTCTCTCTCACAAAGTTTTTTGGTTCTTGTGTCTGAAGTCAGCTGTAAGCTTACAACACACTTCTCCTCTCTCCTCTACCTCAACATTCAGCCTGCTTATAGCTTGTTATTATATATACTTGCTCTAAGTTTGGATTTTTTATGAATATTAGCCCTAACACCAACCTTTTGCATTAACTTTTTTGATCTATTACTTATTTTTTAAGATAATGCAAATTTTCTGATCTAACTATTTGCACAATGAGATGTATGTAGGGTTGTACAATACAACTCTTAAAGAATAAAAAAACAAAACTAAAATAACAAGCTTAGCCTCATGATGTTTGAAACATGAACAGCCACACATACAGTCTATTGAATAAGCACCTACTACCTCTGTCGTCCCCTTTTATTCATCGCCCGGGAAGCGTCACTGTGAGGGAATCACGCTTCCCGAGTGACCAATAAAACAGGATAGAGGGAGTATATTGTTGGCGGAAAAGACATCCATGGTAACAACTAGCAAAGCTTGGCGTGTCATATATGAGACCACTAGCAGTGAGCTCCTCCGACCTCCGATGATCCACCTTGAGTATATACATAGAAGAAATTGGAGTGGAGAAAGCTAGTAAAGAAGGGAGAGGAAGCAAATCAAGGTTTCTGAATAGAAAATGTTATCTGGCAGAGCTGACAGACAGGAGCCAATCATGCAACAGAGAAGAGATGGATCGCCTGTACCACATGAATGCGGTCTACGCATGGCCTTCGCTGAGCAACGCTGCCGTCCATATTATTCACTCAGATCACACTCCTCTGCCCTACACTACACATATGAATGTATTCTCCTATATTTCGATCGTTCCTCCTCTCTTTCAGATCATTGGGTCTCGTCAATGAAAGCATAAGAAAACGAAGTGCAGAACCAGGCCCAGTCTTTCAAGACTGTACCATTATATTATTCTTGCATTGGTATATATGAGCATGATGGATTAATTAACCATGATGATATGGATTAATTAAATATGGCCGGCCAACACACAAACATATACACTGCACTGACGGCGATCTGAGTACAGTGTAAGATTGTACGGCAGCGTCGGCCTGCTGCCTGCCATCGGTTTGCAATAGTATGCAGCAACAACTTTACGGCCGGCCGGATCGATAGGAGGCACGCGTACATGCCGTTGAGCCGTCACTGTCACTATCAGCGCCAATGCCGGCCGGCGTGTGTCACAACAGGAGGGCCCTGGTTGGTTGGCAGGGCTCCACGAGCTGCTCCAAGACTCGCTCCGGCCGGAGCCCTGCCAAACGGGGTCTTCACGCTCAGCTCCGGCTCCGGAGCCCCGCGAAACCCGCTGACTGGAGCGCTTTAGCGTTGGCGGAGCCACGAAATCGTGGCTCCATCTAGCTCCGAGCGGCTCCACAATGCCAAGTGCCAGCCTTGCCCCCGGGCGGGCATGCGGCCGGCGGCGGCCGCAGGGGCACAGCTCGCGGGGAGGAGGATGGCCGGAGGGAGGTCGTGCGGCAGCGGCAGCCTGAGGCGCGGCGGGGCGAGTCAGCGAGACCATAGGGAAGGAGGACGGCCGATGGGAGCTCGCCGTGGGGGCAGCCCGACGCGCGGCGGAGCGAGACCAGTAGCGGCTGCACGGGAGGCAAGCGACTGCTGCTGCATCGAAGGCCGAGCGGCCGGCTGCGCGGGAGGCCGAGCGGCCGGCTGCGCGGGAGGCCGAGCGACCGGCGGCACGAGAGGCCTGCTAGGCCTAGCGGCAACGAGAGCCTGGCGGGATGGAGATGGGCCGGCGTCCCGACCTTCGATTCCGATCTAGGGGGCGCCGGCGTGCTTCCTGGAGGCGAGCGTGAGGGAGGCCGGCGCTGCGGATGCACGGACGGAGGGGGTGGAGCAGGAGGGGTGCGAGGAAGGAGATTGGGGACGGGGGAGGGGAGCGAATGGATAAGAGGAGAGGTGGGGAAAAAAGAAAAGGGAAAGAAAAATAAATGAGAGAAGGAAAAGAAAGAAAAGGAAAAATAGAAAAAGAAAAAGAAAAATAAAGAGAAGGGCAATTTAGACATTTTACAACCTCAATCCAACAGGTGAAGCTGGTTTGCCAAACGTTTTGCAAAACGGCTCCAGCTCCATCTAAGAAGCCGCTCCACCAGAGGAACCGGAGCCGGAGCCATTTTTGGAGGAGCCGAAGCCCTACCAAACAGACCCGAGATAAGGAGGCGTGTGCCACCAGCTCTGCATGCAGTGGGACCCAGCGTAACGAGGATCTTTGTATCTTTCTAGTCGACTGTTTTTATCATTGACATGTCACTGTATGCAGCAAGCAAGCAGCATATGCTGCTGATCGATTCGATCGATGACCCGATGCATACATGCATGCATGGTATCTATCATTGATCGAGAGCAGTCTGCTGTCCGGTCTGAAGAATTAAGAGAAAAAGGGTGCTACCAAACCCAGCAAAAACCAAACTGTGTTTCACGGAGCTACCAGCTGCAGCGACGATGCATGCAATGCGATGCTACTCCGATCCCCAGCAGCGTGCAACGGTTACAGGCATGCATGCCGGCACAGGCCGGGGCAGGGTCGCTGCAGCCTTTCTATGTAGCATACGTGCCATGCTCTTATTTAGTGTTTGTTCCCGTATGGGCGGCAGACACATGCATGCTGCGCTGCACCTATATATAATTGCTGAGGCAAGGGTTTGATGATCTAGCTAGGTGTTGAATTAAGTAACAAAAGTTTTCAAACCAAATTTGAAAAAGCATATGCATCCCGTCCGGTTCTAAGAAATTACATCTTGGTACGTAATTATGTGTCACACCCGGCTTATGAAGGAAACCGAATGCATTCTCATATGTGCGCCAGGATCAGTTTACACACATACGATAAATAATAAAGCGAATATCATAACAATGTCATAACGAAAGAGAGTATTAAAGACTTTATTACATAACCGAATGTCTTAAATATAAGCGAATAAATAGCGTCTCAGAGTAACAGCGGAATCCTCTAGCACAGGCAGTCGACTGGGAGACATACGCCTAGAAATCTTCGAAGTCTTCTGGGTACTCCGGGCAGTCGTTATGTTGGTCGGAACAGCGTTATGCAAGGGTGAGTACACTTATGGTTGGTACTCAACAAGTGGCAAGAAAACAGCTATATATTACATGCAAGGCTGAAACAAGGAATAGCTGACATGGTTTAACTGCGATAAGCACTTTTAATTAATCAAGTTTTATTAAGCAAGCATTATCTACATGTAAGTTTATACCATTAATCCCCAAAATAAGCATATAAAGTAACCATAAAAAATCATAAGTAATCATCTCCAACATAAATAAAGCATCAATTTAGATCATCTTCAAGTTCAATTATCATGTGAGGGTCCAAGCCGCTCTTGACCGTGAGCACGGCTAACCGGTTAGTTTTAACTCTGCAGAGGTTGTACACTTTCACCACAATTCGCGTAAAAGTCCCGAAGAACTTTGAATCCAACCACGCATGTGTTGATCAGACACAATACCACACTTCCGAGGTATGGTTGCATAGGGACTCTACGAGGCCTTTCCAAAGAATCCCTATATGTAAGTGTTGGTCCCAATAATTGCAGTACCTCAGAAGACGCCGCTTCCTTCACCTGCTCCACGACGCAAGCCCAAACACCACCAAACTAGCCACCCCAACACCACATATAGTTCATCTAGTTACTTAGACAAGACTAGAGCCATGTAGTATTGTGGTTGTACGGTTTTCCTGGGTGGTTCTCCATGTTCCAATTAATCATATGATCTTGCTTAACAACATTAACCATAGAACATGAAGTAACATGTGTAGCATTTGTTTCAAGTATCACTAACCATGATCTATGTATAAGAAACTAGCAATACTACACATCTTAATTAAAATACCCGGGTTGATCAAGGCATGGATAAAACAATCTAGGTAAAATCCTTACTTGGGTTCCCATCATATTATAGACACATGCATGCAATGAAGTAAATGTGAATAACTTGTGATTTATTTGGGGACAAAGTATGTTCAAGGGGCCACTTGCCTTCCTTGAAATGCTGTTGCTGATCGGCGTCTTCAAAGTCTTGCTCTTGTTGACCCTCGAACGGCGCGTCGTCTACGCATCACACGAGCACATACAAACAAACACATACAACAAATGAGAAACAGTACACCAAACAATATAAATAGTACAAAACGAGGGTATAAAACTATTCTACACATTGCAAGGATAGCGTGAGCGCAAGAATCGTTGAAAACAGATTTAAAGCGGTGAAGTTATGGCCTAAACAAGGCTCTAGGGGTTTATTTGCGAAAAACAGAAAGAGACTGAGGGCGTAAACATAATTTTGTATAAAAACTCAGGGGCTAGGGTGCAAAAAAGAACTCCTAGGACGGCGGGTTAGATTTTAGAAGATTCCAGGGGTGAAAACATAAATAACAGGGCTATTTTGGAAATACTTTCCTTCAGGCTTGTACCACGGGTTGATTTATAGAAACTTGAGGGGCTCTTTTGCAAAAAGGCCAAGGTTGACCGGTATCTGGAAGTTTGAATCGGGGGTGGATTAGATCTGGGCGGTCAGATCTAGATCTGACGGCTGAGAAGGGTTGGGGCGGTGCGGGCGGCGGCGCTAACGCCGACGGCGGGTTTTGCGGCGGCGGGGCTCACCGGCGTGGGCCAAATTGGCCATCCGGGCTTGGTTTGACTCGGGTTTTGGGATGGGGCAAGAGAGCGCGAAGCGGCGAACGCGCTACCGGATCTGCGCCATGCGCAGAGGCGGCGGAAAGCAATCGCGGCGGCGAGGGGCGGCGAGCTAGCTCCGACGAGCTAATGCGCTGGCGAGAAAGTGAGAAAGAGAGGGGGAGGGAGTCGGCGAGCTTCCTCTCACCACAGCGAAGCTCCGGCGGTGGTCAAGCTCGACGGAACGGCGGCGAATCGACGACGCGGCGGTGGCGGGTCACGAGCTGGGTGTGCAGCGGCGCAAGCTAGGGTTTGCGCGGGCTAAGGCGGCGGCTGCAGGTTTGGCGAGGTCAAGGGGGCGCAGGGGCGGTGCTTTTATAGGGGCCAAGGGCACTTGGGTGTGCGGGCCCGGGAAGGCGCGGCGAAGTCGGCGCCGGGTCGGACTCTTCCCTGAGCTCGAGTTCGGCTCGGGCGGGAGATAGAAGGCGGACCTGACAGGCGGGGCCCGCGCGTCAGAGAGAGAGTGAGGGGGGCGCGGGACGGGCTGGGCCGGGAGAGGAGAAATGGGCCGGCGGAGCACTTTGGGCCGCGAAAAGGAGCAGGCCGGCTGCAGAAAAGAAAAAAAAGAAAAACTGGACCGCGGGCTGGGCTGAAAAGAAGGAAGGGAGAAGAAAAGGTTTTCCATTTTCTAAACTGATTCAAACACTTTCAAATTAAATTTGAATTCAAAGAATTCAAACTCAATCTGAACAGCAGACAAATAAAAGATGCAAAACGGCATGAATGCTCACAACCTATTTTCTTTATATTTATTTTAAGGCTAAATAAATTATTTAGTTCCGATAAATGCTCTAAAATGCAAGATAAAGCAAATAAAACCTTATCGGCCTATAACAAAATTAATTAAATTTATTTGGGTTCCTGATTCGAATTTTAGGGTGTTACATTATGAAGTGATCATATGAGCATTCATCAAATAATGCCTCTGCATTATTTAGCTTTCTTTCTTAATTTTTTTTAAAATAAAGGACTTTCGAGATTGGAGGCTACAACTTGTGGTAGAAATTGTTAGGATTTTTTATTGATATAAATATACCAGTATATCCCTCGGACAAGCGGCAATATGTCCGATCCATTTCCATAACTACTTATAAAGATCGATTCCCCATCATATATACTAGAGGGAGCTGGCCATGCTCGACGACTTAGATGAAGCAGCTGGTGGAAATGTTATTCAATTGTCATGTAGTAGAACTACTCGATCTATTTGATTGAGAGAATGCGGCGGTATATATAGATGTTATTCAATTGACAAGTGGTACAACTCAATTCCGTGGGCGCAGTTCGCAGGGTGGGACGGGTGACGAGCAAGGAGATGAACTGAGGGCGGTTGCATCCACTGCGATGTCTTCTCGTTAAATGGTACTTCCTCCATCCGGCTTTAGCCGTCGCTAGAAAAGCGTGCCTGTGAGGGGAATCCCTGTTCCTGGGCGACACTTAAATCGGGACAGAGGGAGTAGATCAGGAAAGGCTATGATTATTGCGTGAGAGAAAGAGAGAGAGAGAGAGAGAGAGAGAGAGAATTCCAAAAAATTATGCCTACACATTCCAATCGTGGATCGCAACTTGTGGTAGAATTAACCGCCAGTAGTTGTCGACTCGTATGTATATACCATGGTGAGACGGCTGCTATATACATACATACCATTCATCGTTCAGACAGGTGCCCATAACTCATGCATACACATTGCCCATGACATGCACTAAAGGAGCTAGTGGCCATGTTCAATTTAAGGTTTCAGCGTGCAGCAGGGCGGCAGGGGCACCGAAGATAGGTAAGAAGGTGGTGGGAAGAAGAAGGCGCGGCGGCGGATCAAGGAGCAAGGATGTGTGATGCGAAAGGGGGACCAAGCAAGCGGTGGACGAGGAGGAGAAAGACACAGTGTACCAGTCCTCAAAGGTTCTTTTTTGAGATTACACAGTACAATGCAGACACTCACAACAATATTCACTCCTATGGGGAGTAGAACACAGGACCTCATATGCTACTGATGCTCTTGTAACCACTAGACTAGCTACAGGCCCTTTCGCCTCAAAGGTTCTTCTTCATAGTGTTACTTTTATATATATTGTAAATATAAGTAGTATTTTCCTCTCATCGATCAAGAAATGGATCCTAGCTAGATTTGTCTTAACATTATGGGCGTTGCGTGGTGTTCATGCGCTGTGGGCCCAAGGAGGGAAAATTGGAACGAATCCTTCCATGCATCCAAGTGTACAAATATATTATGATTTATACAAATAAAAAATATGAATACGGCGCGTGGTCCTAGCGCGCCGACCTGAATAATAATAATATATACGAGGTATGTAGAAGTGGGGATGTATTTTCTCCGGTCCGCCGCGTGTAGTGTGTACGCTTCTACATGCAGCTAGCTAGCTAGCAGATCATGCAGGCATGCATGGTGGACCTGACCTGACCTGAGCTGTGCTGAGCATGGGATCGAGGCCGGCCGGCGTCCACGTCACTGATCGCGTGAGCTCCGCAGGCTTATACGGCTCCCTGCAGAGGAGTCACCTTGGACCCTTGCTCATCGATCACCCTGATACGGGCCCTCCTTGGTAGAGCTCCATCTGATTGTGATTTTTTATGGGAGCTGAGTCTCTCAGAGAAATGATTCTGTGGCTGAAAGTGATTATGAGAATCACTCCATAGAATTAAGAGAAGCTATTTTTTTTCAGCTTCTAGCCTCTTATTAGTTCATTTCACGGAATCAGTACTTCACAGAAATTAGCAGAGAATCACTTCTTTCTGAAAAACTATTTGGTGGAGCTTCTGCTGGATTCAGCATAGAATCAACTCTGTGAGCTCTGCCAAACGCTCCCAACGTGCTCACAATTTTCGAAGCCGGCAAGCAGCCACCATTATTCATCTTAGGGGTCACAAAGCTATTCACGTGAAGACGTTTCTAGGTCGGCCCCTGCACGTACGTCCTTCTTCCTACGGGACTAGAGTGTACACGATGGAGAATCCATGGAGTCTCCAACCGGGGGGCTAATGGGTGGCGGCTCTGGTCGAGATACGGCGGCCGGCCGTCGTGCCATGATTGGGCAGAAAGGGAGGCCAAGCAAGGGCACGCCTCGTTTCTTTACACTGCTCACATGCATGTGCAGGTCACTAGCGAGCACAGTAGCTATATAGGACCAGCTAGCGCATTCCATGCCATACCAATGCATCGTGCAGCTCTGAACGAAGCTAGCTCCTTCCAATAAGCAGCAGCAGCTGCTGCGCTAACGGCCTTTTCCTGGTCTGCATCATTTGCTACTGCATCAGCCCATAATCCCATACACTCCATTCCATGTCTCCATGCTGCCATCAGAGAGATGGTGTGTGATGTTGATGGCTCAATCCCAGTGTGTGTGTGTGTGTGTATGGATACTGTGATGTGCCTTTTCTTGACCTGCGACCTCGATCGACTTTTGGGACGGAGGGCATGCAGATTTATCCATGTGGGACTTTTTTTTAGAAAAGAGAAATTTTATTAATTTCAAGTTTGATACATCCAGATAATACATCACCTTGAAATGTTCCCGGCCTCTGTCCTAATGACATACAACCCTACAAAAAGTTTTTTATAGAAGCCAATCACATTAATAGCTGTCAATCCTAAGACTAGACTGCCACCCATGCACCCAGGCAAAAAAGTTCTTGGCCACCTGGACCAAAAAATGCGACGCCGCCACAAGGGTGTCCTGCGAAGAGGGCCGTTGTAGGATAGCCCATGTTCGTAACCAATGTGTAGTCACGAAGATAACCTGCAAAAAAAAATATTTTTTGTTATCAAATACCACTACATTTCTGCAGCGCCAAACAGACCAGCAAAAGGCTGCAGCACCTACAAGGACAAGTGGTTTGTAATGTTTTGGTATACCATTCAACCAGTTTCCAAACATATTAGATACACTACTTGGTTTAAGCAAACCCCAAGCCGCGTAGACCGAGGCTCATACAAGCCGTGTAACACGACAATCAAAGAAAAGATGTTGTATTGTCTCATCTTCATGACAAAAGCAGCATTGTTGGCTCCCTTGCCAAGTAGTCTTTTGTAAGTATGACTCTCCGTTTTAGGTATCATAGGAAGATCTTGATCTTGAGTGGGATTTTAAATTTCCAAAGCTTTTTGTTTGTATTTGGGATATTCTGATGTATTAGTCTGAGGTAATGTGATTTTACTGTAAAAACACCTGCCTGGTCTAGATTCCATTTGAAATCATCATGTTCGTGGTTAAGTGTAATGTTAGCTAGGCGTGCAGCAAAGTTATTTCACAATACTAATTTGCTACCAAATAGATCTCTTCGCCAAGATAAATTGGGGGTACCTAAACTCAGTACCTCAGCCACCGTATCCTGTTTTTTGCGAACTATGTTATAAAGTTGTGAGTATTGTTCGTGAAGGGATCTATTATCTAACCAAGCATCTTCCCAAAATCTTATCTGAGACCCATCCTTAATCATGAAGGTGCCGAATTTTAAGAAGTTTGCTTTGACCTTCATTAGGCTTGCCCAGAAATGTGAATCCCCACTCTTCCATTGGACTTGTACTAAAGGTTTATTCCCTAAGTACTTATTGTGTATGATTTGCTGCCATGTACCGTCTGTCTTTAGAAGACGATATAGAGCAGAGCAATGTTTTTAAGCTCTAGGTTATGTATTCCTAGCCCACCCTGATCCTTAGGTTGGCACCGAATACTCCATTTTGCCAAATGGTATTTTCTTTTGTTCTCATCACTTTGCCAGAAGAATCTAGACCGAAAGTAATCCAGATTTTTACGAATCCCTTTTAGAATTTCAAAGAAGGACATCATGTACATAGGAACACTGCTACTGCTAGGACCGAATCCATGTGGGACATGATGCTTCATTCACACTGCTACCAAGTCTACTGATCATGTGTACTAGCTAGCTCGATGAGTGCAGTGCAGTGGACTAGAGTGCGCGGCCGAATCTGAACATCGCAAGTAGCCGAATCTGGACTGGCAGCTCCGAAGGAAGCTGAACAATGTTGCTACATTCTGTACCCAGCTTGATTGCCTCCAGACACACAAGGCGCCATTTCTCCTTTTACTTCCGATAGCTAGTCGGGTAACCAAAAGGATACCTTTCTTGCTGTATGTATATGTCAGGTGTCTGAATTTTGGACACTCGAGATCCTTTGAACTCCATACTGCCTTTGCCTAGGAACTAGCAGCTGGTACTCCCTCTTTTGGGGCCTTATTAACGCTGGACTAGTCGAGGACGAGCTTGCACAGATGCTATCATACCAGCACCGAAACACCGGATCGCACTCGTGGTGTGGCAACACATATGCATGCCCATCCAAAACTTGATCCTCTCTTCTGGTCGTCTATTTGTGTGATTCACTTGTAGAGTTGTCTCTGGAGGAGGCCGGGGCCCTCTTTTGCACTGCCGTGGGCTTCGTCTTCCGTCCTCCTGGGCCGGATAGGATAGGCCATCAGGCCGTCCATTAGATAGAATCGGCCCAAATTTTAACTGGGCCGTCGGATGCCCTCCTTGGGCTATCTGCTATCAGAATTCAGGCCCGCGCACCATGTCGTCGTTTCTTTTCTGCTCTGTAGTATTATTGGTCGACTTTTATTTTAGAGAAAAAACGAGGTGGTCATCAGAGATGCTGATGAGTGATGAATCAATGGAAATGGTGTGGAATTGATCATCAGAGATTTGCAAAGATGGCCAGCTTCTCCACTTTTCTTGCGATTTTGCACGATGGATGATGTGGTGATCGCATCCGTACCTTACAACACACTCAATGCCACTGGGTACCATTTGCTTACAAGCCAGCTCCTAGACTGGGCACTGGGCGTCTCCTGCGACCGGCCGAAAGCGCGGCCGGCCGTCGTCTTCCTCCGGCGCATCGCATGAGCTTCAAGCCAAGCCTACTTCACTCAAAAGCATTGCAGAAAACTGGAGCACACAATGCAAGAAGGGCCATTGCTGAGGGCACAAGATGCGTGTGTGTGACCCGTGTGCGACGCCATTCCAAATAAAGAATGATACGGTATTGACAGAGGCCGGCTTCACTGAAAATTAAGGGAAGTTTTGGGGGCCAAAAGGCAGACTGGAGCTAGGTGTCGGTGTCCCACTCATGGTACCCGGCCCGGGCCAGCTACACACACACGCATGGGCTTTGATGCCAAGGAACGCATTGTTTGGAAGCAAACCCAGCCGAAGTCGTAGCAGAGGAGCCAAGTCACTTGCAGCCCAAATCAAATCTTCACGCCCTTCCCTCCAAGCTGCCATAGGCTTCGTATATGTATAAATATGTGCCACATGATCGCCACCACAACTCACTCAGCTCAACGCACTACAGCAGCAGCAGCAGCTCAGTTGCCTCTCTCTCTCTAGCTTGCAACACAAAACAATGGCGTTCAACCCTGCCCCTCCGGGGCTTGGCTTCCCCTACTTCCCTCCAAACCCTTACCTTCCAAGGCCGCCACCGCAGCCCCAAGCCCCGCCACCCCCACAACGCTTCCCGCCGCCTATGCGAGCCCCACCACCGCCTATGCGAGCCCCACCACCGCCGCAGCGTGCTCCGCCACCACCTCAGTCTCCGCCTCCACGCCGTGCTCCGCCACCGCCCACTCTGCCCCCTCCTCCACCACGTCGTGCTCCCCCACCGCCCGCTCTGCCCCCACCGCCACCACCGCCCACTCTGCCCCCTCCACCACCACGCCGTGCTCCCCCACCGCCCGCTCTGCCCCCACCGCCACCACGTCGTGCTCCGCCTCCACCATCATCGCCTCCTCCACCTCCTCGCCGTGCTCCGCCTCCACCCGCATCACCGCCCATTAGTCCACCGCCACCGCCAACTCCTCGCCCTCAAGCACCACCACCGCCTCGTCCGCTGGCACCGCCGCCGCCATATATCCACCCACCACCAGCTCCCGTGCCGCCTCCGCCTAGCCCTCCCCACCACATCGTCATCATCGTGGTGTTCGTCTCACTGGGCGGCCTGCTGCTGCTGGGATGCCTCGCCGCGTTCTTCTGCTGGCACAAGAAGAAGGGGAGGAAGACAGAGGCCAAGGCTGAGGTGCTCAACTACAGCGACCATGTCCATGTCCACAAGGAGACCATGTCAGGCCCCCATGGCGCCGACGTTGTCAAGCTCTCAATAGACGAGGACATCAAGTTCCAAGAGGCGGTGAAGAAGCAGGACGCCATTGGCGAATCCTCGAGCGCCGCAGCAGCAGGGAAGACGGCGCACCACCACCTCCCTTGGACCTGGCACAAGAAACATGAGAGCAAAGAAGAGAAGAAGACAGAGCTCATCAACGTCACCAAGCACAAGCATGTCGACGAGAAGATCATTCCGGGGCCTCACGGAGAGAAGACTGAGGTCCTTTCAGAAGATGAAGACATCAGATTTGAAGAGGCGGGTCAGAATGAAGAAGAATTTGAGAAATCCAAGGCTCACATAACCAAATCCTAAGAAGATGATGCCACTACCTGCGGAAGACCGCCAAGACATTACTGATGCAGTAATCATTCCATACGACCATACCCCATACACACGCACATACACATCCATTGTGTGCATTTGAGTATTTTGATTAGATTTCATGGTTCTTTCATGTTACGAAATAAGGGTGCCACAAACCCATTTGATTGGTTCAATATGTAATTATTTGTCAGCAATTGTATATGGGCAGTTTATGTGTGCGAACAATTTCCCAGGAATTTCACAGAAGGCCATTATGTAAGATGCCGGTTAGTGGCTGCATGTTGCTTCATAATAGTGTGCTCATACACAACCTGTGTCCACACATTCCCCATTGTGTCAAGAGCAGGAAGAGAATTTATGGGGACTTCGGCAGATGGTGAACACAGCTGCACACTCAACTTTACAGGGTAGCCTAAACATAATATCCAGAACTTGTCATCACTACATAACACATCATGATCCTAATTGCTTCAGCTACTTAGTCAAATTGCGATAGGAGTAATCCGCTTCTTAGTAGGCTTACTCAATGCGCTGTTCTTGGTCGACACTGGTGGTGGTGTCACTTCGACAGCCGCAGGGTTGGTTACCACCTTAACTTTGTTGTCACTGGCATCCACTTCCATAATGTCTGCTGCTACCGGCTTCTTGTTTTCACAGGTCACGTTTCCTTCAGCTAGCTCCCCTGTCCCTGCATTTTGAACCCTGTCAGTTTCTTCAACAAAATGAATGTGAAGAGTAAACATTGCAAAGCATATGGCCCAACATGCAGAGAAAAAGTCTGGTGTCCATAGAAACAATTTCTTTCAAATGATTGGAAACAAAGACGTCAAAGATCTATTTGACTAGATGGGCTGTGTTAATGTTGTAACATTTCTGTCAGTGAGACCTTTTAGTATCTAGTTATCTACCATGTTTACTTATAACAATATATGGTAGTTAACACATGTCTGCGCCTGCCCCACGTGTCAAAATAGAATTCCAATCTTTAGGTGCAGAACAGAAGGCAAATATAGACAGACTGAACTTCTTTACTGGTGATCTATAAAAGAGAGCTGCAAATACTTGCAGTGACACTATAAGATCTAACTGCTTCAGCTAGCTAGTTAATTCCAACTGTAGTAACTCATTTCATTAGGCTTACTCAAGGTGACGTTCTCAGCCGACATCGGTGGCACCGTAACTCGTAGAGCCACAGGGCTGGCTTCCATCTTAAGCTTGCTGGCACCAACATCAACCTCCATGCTATCTACAGATACAGGCACCTTTTCACATGCCATATTTCCTTCAGCAACTTCTTTTGATCCTAGTGATTCATCCAGAATTGGACCGTGTTAGAAGAATGTCTTCAAGAAAATTGCTTATCAGAATGGCGGGGAAACAGGGTAAATGGTATTGGTTAAATATACAAATTGTAAACAGTTGACATGCAAAACTACCAAACACATGCATTGTCACTCCATCCAAGGAGATGGTCCTACATATCAATACATCGCTTGCGTATCAGTCTTATTATCTTCATGTAACCTGGAGATTCTTCAGCTATGTCTTTAAACAAGAATTGCAGGATATTCCATCACATGTAACCAAAATTAGTTGGTCATGGTAGAGCTAGATCAGTGATTTCCTATGCACCACAAGTCATATTAGTTGCCTGTTACTATTTTTGGTATACCTACACCTAGGTCATTGTGATTGTCATATGATTCAGTCTTGAAATCTATAACTGCTATGAAATTCACCATAA
The DNA here is from genome assembly GCF_016808335.1 of Panicum virgatum. Lineage (NCBI taxonomy): Eukaryota > Viridiplantae > Streptophyta > Magnoliopsida > Poales > Poaceae > Panicum > Panicum virgatum. The sequence goes on along the minus strand of NC_053141.1, from coordinate 1,084,907 downwards.
TTACACCAAAAGATGTGTGCAATATTCAAATCAGAAACATCCCACCCAAGAAAATTAAATAAGGATATGGAAAGAGCAATGGAATAGATAGATACCTGGGAGGATGTGAGGCTGTCCCAGTTCCTCGTTCTCAAACTCTATTATAGTACAGTAGCCATCTCGTGATGACACTGCCAGGTACTTAGCATCAGAAGACCTGACAAACAGATTGCAAAGATGGATTTGTAATCCCAGTATACAAGCAGAGCCCAATGAAGGAGACTACAAAAGCAAAACTGTTGAAGTACTCACCATGCAATATCGGTAATGGCAGCATAGTGTAGACCAGCATGTATTAGAATTGGAGCAACACTTTCAGTATCATAGACATACAGAGAATTCAAAGTAGCGACAGCAAAAACAACTCTATAAGGAAGCTTGAAGAAACCATCTGCAAAATTTACAGTGTGATTCAGCTTTATTGTAACAGAAGTAAAACCTTGACTCCTTGAGGACCTCAAAGCAAAGCAAAGCTTTCATAAATGGAGGTACCTGAGTTAGAACCACGTGGTGTGAATAGAACAGGGCAGAAGCGCACTGCTACTATAGCTTTACTTGCCCCAGGAAGTTGTATCGCAGGCCTGCGGTGCCAATGAAAGTCAGTAACCTAAAGAATAACAGAACTACATTGCGGGCAAAGTTATACACTCGAGTATGTTCTTCTGATAAAAAGCACAAATACATCACAATAGCCTTAACTAAAATAATATCTTTCTGTGACATCTCATCGGTAATGTAGTACAGATGTAGCAAACCATAAGATATAACAGCACCGTATAGCAACTAAGCAATCAAAGATAATTGTCTTCCAAAACCTAGGATTTAAGTTCACTTATAGTTTACTCTTAGGTGCACTAATTCATCTACAATTGCAAAAAGAAATTTAGAAATAATGATTCTCTGATGCTCCATTTCTTGTAATATCTTAACCAGTTGAATTCAACCAGATCGATCTTTCTGTTTATATGGCAAGAAGCAGAAAACATATTGGTGCTTTCAAGTAATAGATCTCATACCTTGAGAGGTCACGCCTTGATATTATATAAGCAGTATTAATCACTTCAGAGGAGTGTTTCGAAAGACCTGAGGAAGACAGGAAAATACATACATACAAACTTATTTAGGGGGCTACAACATCAAGTACGTGAAAATAGACTAAATCAGCATAATTTTCAAGCTTAAGAACCAGTGATATTATGCAGATGACTTGAATTGAACCAGTAGCTACTATTGCTAACAGAAAAACAATTTATACCTGCTGACAGTATTAGGAAAGATCCATCAGGTGACCATGCCAACCGCCGAAAGAAAGATGGCAGTGTCTCATCATGAAACAAATGAGATTTAACTGTCGGCTGCAAAGTAAAGGATTATATTCAATGTTCAAAAAGGCGCTAGGCGGTTTCTAGGCGGTGACCCACCGCCTAGAGCCTAGGCGAGCCTAAGCGAGCCTAGGCGTTTCAAGGCGGTTTGCTAGGCGGTGCCATATACATACGTATACCTTGTCATATACATCATATACCTCTAAAAAAAAGAAAAACAGAGGACAATTAAGCCTTGAGTTAAAAAATAAGCCAATCAAAGCAGCCCAACAGCCCACCTTATCCCCTCCCCTCTCCTCCGGCCCATCCGGCCCAGCAGCCCAACAGCCCACCTTATCCCCTCCCCTCTCCTGCTCTCGTTCCCCTTCCGGTCTTCCCGACGCCCCTGCCTCCGCTTGTTCCCGCCGCCGCCGCCGCCGCCGCTGCCTCCTCCGCGCCTCGGCTGCCTCCTCCTCCTCCTCCTCCGCCGCCGCCGCCCGTCCCCTGCTTTCTCCTCCTCCGCCAGCGCTCGTCCCTGCCTCCTCCTCCCTCTGCCTCCTCCCTCGCCGGCGCCGACGAGCTAGCGCCGCCTAGGGGTCCGCCTACCCCCATAGGCCAGGCGGGAACCCCTCGCCTAGAGCCTAGTCGCGCCTAGGCGCCCGCCTAATTCTGCCTTTTTGAACCGTGATTATATTACTTTTGTTCAAACTCAATTTGCAGTCAAATGTTCCAGCGATGAGGGTAGAGCAAACATACCTTAGATTCATCATGATTTGGATATTCTATCTTCACCAGTGTATGCTGACAAACAAAGTTCATCTTCTCCGCGTTCTTTGATTTTCCTTGAGGCTTATTTGCATATATCTTACAGGTTCTGTCAGAACTCAGTGAAGCTATATACTGGCCCAGAGGGTCCCATGCCACACCCTGAACATAATGTAGATGTCCCTCTAACTTTTGCTGCACTGTACCTGAGAAGGACATCAGGTATAAACCATATAAGACACTACAGAAACCATGGAGCCACAAACAACAGATTCCTTACTGAAGTGGGAGTTACCTTTAATAGCATCCCAGATTATGCAAGTGTTGTCAACTGACGCTGAAACAAGGAATGCGCTATCATGCGACCACTGTAGGTCAAGAACATCCTTGTGATGGAACCTGCCAAATAAATAGGGCCGTTACGACTTAGCAAGATTCCAAAGAAGAGGTCGGTTAAAGAAACGCCTTTTAATTTTGCTTGAGGGCAGAACTCACAGTAACGTCTTGTGGATCTTCCATGCCTCGCCGTCCTCAGTGGAGTGCAATTTCCACAGGATAATACCGCCGCCTGTATATTACAGAACACGACAATTATCGGAAACTGGACACACAAAATCCATTGGATAATTATGTTTTTAATAAAGATAGCTTCGTGCAAGTAGTGCGAAAACAAAGTAATCCTAATGTATATGGAAATGATAAATTGAGCGTCCAATCATTTCGGCTCAATAAAGATTGCCCAAAACTAAATAATTATGACTTGACTTATAACCGAAAATTCCAAAATTGAGCATACCATCGGCACCGGAGGCAAGATATTCCCCTGCATGAAACCAGAGCGGGAAATGGCGTTAGTTACATATGCGCAAGGGCTCAAAGAGGGGTTAGGGGTTATATGTCTGTACTCAATTGTGCATAGAAGTGAAACAAAACAAAAGGAAGAGGGTGGTCTCAAAAAAAAAAGGAAGATGGATAAATTGGTTAGGCTAAACGGGGCAGAAATTGCGGTACCAGAAGGGGAGAAGCGGAGGACGTTGACCGCGGAGCTGTGGGCGGTGCCGTTGGGGACGAGGCCGCTCTGGAATGTGGCGGTGGGGAGCTTGCTCTCCGACCCATCCGACGAAACGACCCAGATCTGCGAACGCCGAAATGCGACGGCGGCGTCGGTGAGGAAATGGAAATGCGGGGCTGAAATGGGGAAAATCTTGGGGGCCGCCAAGCTACTAGAGGATAGGGGAGGGGAAGGAAAAGGGGGTGAGAAGAGAAGGAACCTTGACGTCGTGGTCGGCGCCGGCGGTGGCGAGGCGGTGGGAGGCGGGGTGGAAGTCGAGGCTGAGCACCGGCTGCAGGTCGTGCCAGTTGATCTGCACCGCCCCGCCCCGCATCCTGGTCTCCTCCCCGTCTTCCTCCTCGATCGGTGGGTTGGATTCCTCCCAATCTCTCTCTCTCTCTCTCTCTCTCTCTCTCTCTCTCTCTCTCCTGCTTCGCGCGCGCTCTCTCTCTCTAGGGTTTGGTTTGGGGGAGGCTGTCTCGGCGGGAAAAGGGAGGCGATTGGGCGCGCAGCTCAACACTCCCTCTCTCTCCTTGCCGCTCCTTTACTTTTTTTTTTGAGAAACTGCCGCTCGTTATAGGCAAGTCCCCGTTTGGATGACACTAGCACAACTAGCGCAAAAAAGAAATCTTGTCTGCATGAAGCACTAAATAAAGTTTATTTGCAAAACTTTTTTACGGATGGGTGTAATTTTTCGCGACGAATCTAATAACGGTAATTAATCGATGATTGACTAAAGTGATGCTACAGTAACCAACCTCTAATCGTGTGGTCAAAGGTCTCATTAGATTCGTCTCGCGAAGTAGCACAGGGGTTGTAAAGTTAGTTTTACAAACTGACTTTATTTAGTATATCTAATTATTGATTAAAGTTTGTGCTACTTATACTACTGGAGTAACCAAACAGGGCCTAGATGAAACGCAAAAAAATTTGCGATGGAATCTTACTAATTTGAAGTACTAAATGAAGTCTATTTATAAAATTTTTTACACAGATGGGTTGTAAATCACGAGACGAATCTAATGATACTAATTAATCCATGATTAAGCTATAATTAGTGGATGGTTACTGTAGCATTACTGTTACAAATTATGGATTAAGTAGACTCATTAGATTCGTCTCACGATTTACAGCTCATTTATGCAAAAAGTTTTGTAAATAGACTTCATTTAGTACTTTATGAATGTGTCCAAACATTCGATGTGATGTTTTTTTTGTTTACGGGCCTATACTGCGTTGGGCCTCGTTTTCCAGTGGGCTCATGAACGGCATTTCAATCTCACTCCTCGGCCTCATTTCCAGCGGGCTGTTTGGATGTGATTCGTATCAGTTTGCTCCGGTTTCATCATTTTTAAAAAGATTGCTAATGCATCAAACATTACTTGGTTATGTCAAAAAAAATATTACTCGCTTTTTGTTATAAAAATACATAAAATATCTAGAAAAAACTGAAACTCCTCCTTATATAAAAATGGAAAATATCTGATAAGAATTTTTTTTCGATAAAGGATTCGCCCAGCTTTTAAAAAAAGCGTATGACAGCATAACTACGACTGGGTCTCAAAAGAAATTTAAGCGCCAAGAACAAGAAAAACATCCGTGAACAGTGTATGTCTGACAATGTGCTTCTCGTTCTTTTTTCTTTTCTTTTAAATAAGGAAGCTGATGGTACTAAGAGTCATGGGGTGGCAATTAAAACAATTTGACATGAAACTAGACCCAAAATTTTCAAATGGTCCGGGCCTGATGGGCGGCCCGAGGCACGGCCCTAAAAAGCACGGCTCTTGCTCGGCCTTAGGCACGGTTGATCGGGTCGTGGGCTGGCCCGGCCCGATGGATTGTTAGTGCTTGGGCCGCCACCCCAGCCCATAGTGTCGGCCTGAAGCACCGCATGACTTTGGGCCGGTCCGACGAGGCCCGGTACAAAACCACCACCATCTACCAGCCCATGGCCCATTAAAAGAAAAACCCTAGCTGTATCCTCTCTCTCTCAATTCTCCTCCACTCCCTCTCTTTCCACAGGCACGCAGCCGCCCGCCCCTTCTCAGCTGCGCCGACGGTAGTGGCGCAGGCACACCCGCCCCCTGGCCTGCGCGCCCGCATCGGCCGCCCCCGCCTAATCATCAGCCGCCGCCCCTTCTCAGATGGAGCCGCTCCGCCTTTTCGCCGGGAGCCAGGCGCAACCGCCGTCCTGACTCATTCCGCCCCCTCCCTTCCCTCTCTCATGACCGCTGCAGCGCCGCCCCTCCCTTCCTCCTTCCATCAGGCGGCTCCATGTGCCACCGGCGACGCGAGCGGGAAGGCGAAGTTGCGCCGACCGCCGCCTCCTCCCACCCCTTCCTATGCCGCTCGCGACCCCTTCCTACGCTGGCCGCCGCCCCTCCCTCCCTCCTTCAAGTGGGGTCGCGGGCGCCTCCGCCGTGCTGGCTGCCTGTGTCGCGGCCGCCTCCCAAGCCGAGCCGGCCATAGCACGATGGGCCAGCCCGCCACAAAAAAGAGGCTTTAGTGCCGAACCTGAACCGTCAGTTAGGCACGACACCCAATGCGGCCCGGCAAGAAGAATTTATCGGGCCTGATAGTGCCGGGCCGCGTCGGGCCGGGCCAAAATGGGCTAGTGACGGGCGGCCCATTTGGAAATCTATATCCTTTGGATATACATATGAGTGCCAGTACTGTGCGCTAGCTACCCGGCATGCCTGGAGGATCCTCTGCAGTACTTCAGAGTGACTTTAGGTCACTGACGTGTGGGACTGGAACCACACGTCAGTGGCCATGAAGTACTGCAGTGGCCATGAAGTACTGCAGAGGAATCACTTCCCCAGCAAGTGGGGGGCGCAAGTGGGGGGCTAGCTACTAGAAGCAATGAAGCAATGGGTGGATGGATATACATGGTGGTAGGCATCATCAGTAACGTCGCAGCAGCCACTGCAGGAGCTAGTATAATAGCTTCGCTGGCGTCAGTTTTAATTTGAGCATCACAATCACAATCTTGCCTGCAAAATCAGCAAGGTCATGCATTATCGCACACTAACTACATAGGGCGGTAATGGGTGACAATCCGCAAGCAAGCTATGATAAAGAATTGTACCAGCATGGTATATATGGGAGCTAGTATCCGATTACAATCTGAAAATCGGTTTGTTTCAGCTGGCAGATCATAACAAATAAATTGCAAGCTGCAATCCACATCCACAGTGAGCAAGTTGAAACAAATGCATACGACTTGCTGCCACGGTCTGCAAAGCTAAAACAAATGCTATTTTCAGGAGCATATATAGCTTAACGAAAAGAAGATGTTAAGAAAAGAGCAAAAAAGGGCAAGAGCAAGTGGCCAGCATGCAATCCTAAAATGCACTCACTGACTACTACTGACTAGATTATTAGGTAGCTTATTGGCGCACATATAGCTAGGCACCTGAAAAAGAGATGCTATATATGGATTAAAATTAACAGCAGGTGTTGGAAACTGCTTGCTAGTCTCACCACATAATAATTAATGATATGTTGAGACTAACAAACCTCTCTGCCCCGCACGTGCTTAATTAATTTCTGCATCTGCGTCGTGATTCTTGGGCTCGGCCCAATACTGTTGATATTCATACACTTATACCACTATGCAGTATATACTGTTACCCACGTTAAAAAGAAAAGAAATATTACTGGTAATATTACTCCAGTTTCAAATCCAGATTAAACGATTTCTCTTATGAGGGAAAAAACATGATAATTCTAGTTTACCCTTTTTGGGACGATGATAAAACATATATATCAGAGTTTTTTTTACAATGATTGTAAAGTACCAATGGGTACTTTTAGATACTTTTATCTTAAATTTTTTTCTAGCCATTGATCTGTGGAAATTATTTATAAAAATTAAATTAAATTAAATTAATATTCAGTCCCACTTTTTGGTACTTGATCCCACCAGGTACTTTACCCTAAGTACTTCCTACCTTCACCACCGTAGGATTTTATCAGATGGATGGCTCATATTTTTTTCCACCATTGTAAAATTTCTCTATATATTATTGTCGATGGGATCAGAATTTTTTTTACAAAAAAGAGATACGTACGTGTGGCTACTGTAGTGCCACACTGCCCGGCCCAGTACACAAGTGGACTAGTAGATGCATGGCATGGATGGATGGATATACATGATCCTCGTAGCCATCAATAATCACCTAGCTAGCAAGCACTACTGCATGAGATCAACATATCTTGTCTTCTAAAAAACGCGGCCGGGGGTCGGGGTGGGGGTTGGGTTGGGGGGCCGGACCCCACCGTTTTTATTAAAAAAAGCGACTACGGCTTCTCTCGGCCGCGGAAAAATCCTCAAACCCTGGTCCATGCCCGAGAGGATCAAGCCTTGCGGCGAGCACAGCAAAGAGATTTTTTTACCCCACGGACTGGAAATTCGCTCCACATGGGAATGGAACCCTGGCCGCGGGGTGCCACCGGACGCGCTCGACCAACCGAGCTAGCGACCTTAGGCAAATGAAAGAACATATGTTAATTGTCGGCAAATGAAAGAATAAATGTTTTGTTGCACACTAACCAGCTGGTAATGGGTGCACGATAGAGCTAGCTAGCATAGGGCGATATGATATGCTGTAGTAAAAAGAGCAAAAAAGGGTTGCATTGTGAGGAAACTACCTAATTAAGTGGCCAGCAATCCTAATATATCTGCACTCACTCGCTAGTAGCTTGGCGCACATAAATATGTAGGCCACCTGAAAAAGTGAACGCATGCATGGATTAAAATTAAAATTTACACATGAAAATGTCCTGTTTGTTGCATTGGGGAGAAAAAGTGCAGGATCGAAATTAGCAGCTGGTGACGCCACATACTATACTAGTAGTATATTGCTATTCTTCGCTTATTGTTATTGATCAGCAGCAGTAGTGACTCACTCCTGTGTATTGCATAGCAGCACATATTATTGAGATTGGATATGCATGCATACCACCAATTATATTGATGCAACCACTAAAGCAAAAATATAATATTGATCATCATAAAAGTCCGATTTTCAACTTTCAACTATAGAACCGGATAACAAAGGCCATCAAAGTGTTGAAACCGGAAAAATTTGGCCTCTAGGTGGTTTTGAAGATGGTTTTCTATTTTGTGAGAATTAAAAATATTCAATTTTAAACAAAAAATTTCATAAGTAATTCATTTTTAATCAAAAAATATGAAATGGATATCAAAACTTTTCTAAAAATGTAACCTATCTATTGACTCATACTTTTCAGTTATTTAGATCCAATTTTTATATTTTATAATATTTGATTGCATGTAGTTATATCTATTTTTTTAATAACCAAGATTCAAATAGAGCAATAATTGACTAGTCACATTTTTAGAAAAATTTGGTACTAGTTTCAATTTTTTCTAATTTAAAATGAATTAGTTTTGATTTTTTTAGATCTGATTAGAATTTTTTTTAATTTTTTAAAAATACAAAACCATCTTGGAAACCACCTCCAAATTTGTCCGCTTTCGATAGTTGGATGATCTATATTATCCGGTTTTGTAGTTGAATGTTGAAAACTGGACTTTTGCGATATCTTGATGGTGTAATTCGAACTTTTCTCTATATATTATATACTAGTAGCACATAGTACTTGTACGTTGCTATGGTTAATATAAATTTTTACCCAGATCTACATAAGACACCAATTTTTTGCTCATTCACTCCATGTACAAACCGTACCGTGACCGCGTGAGGTATTGATTGTCCGGTTCCGATTGGATCCGGGTCTGATTAGTCACACATTTCAGCGGATCAATGACACAGTACGCACAGCTTTGCTTGCTTTGGTGTTTAGGCTCTAATCGAGTAGCAGAGCCAGATACATATTTCAGAGTTCGAGAGACTTCGTTGGTTCCATCTGATAAGCAGCGGCAGAAGATCGACGACATGGTTTGGTTTGGTCCACGTATCCTTGGATATAAATTCTCCGCGTTGGGATGGGAGCGAGGAATCCTACCTGACTCTGCTCGACTTCCTTCACAGCTGACGCGACGACGCTGGAAGTCAGCTAGCAGCGCGTACATACACCGATTTATCTCTGTTGATCCGCTGGTACGGTCTATGGATCGAGACCACCCAAAAATAATGCTAGCATCAATTACAAAGAGCATCATCGATCATATATATATATCATATCATCAGCATGTCAGTTCATCATCAGCCCTCCCGGCCGCAACAGTCAAATTATTGGTACTCCTCTGTTTTAAATTATAGGTCATTTAATTTTTTATTATTTCAAATTTAACTGCTCGTCTTATTCAAAAATTTAAGTAAAATATTATTTTTTTCTTGTGGCTTGCTTTATAAATACAAGGTCTTCAAGAATGATTTAAATTTAACTATGTTTGCACAAAATTTTTGAATAAGACGAGTGGTCAAACTTTGATCAAAAAGTCAAACAAATTATAGTTTGGAACGGAGATAGTATTAATTAATTTGGGGATCGATGAACACGCGGTGCGGTGAAATAATGTATGCTCATCATCAGATTCTCCAGCAAGCCCGTAAATTACCAGGTATTCATGAAATCTTTCTTTTCTATTTTGAAATGATGCTAGGAAATAGAGTAGGAAATGAACACACCAGTAAGGAGGTAATTCTCTGTCAGTCGTCTGGGAAATCCCTCAATATGTGAAATTCGAGTTCCCTAGAAAGAGTAACCCACTGGTTATTCTAGAAATTCCATTCGTTAAATGCAAGCTGTAAGCAAAACTCTTAGCTAATCCCAAAGCTAGGGAAGGAAATTACAAAGCTGTAGAGCATTAATTGTAGGAGAAGCTGGCTAGCTGTTTGCTCGGTGCTCTGAGGCAAGCTCACTACGATTCAAGAATAGAACCGGAATAGTTAACCATTAGCAAGGTATGAGACATAGAGAACTTATGAACATGAAAGCCAGCCATCGCCGAAGGAGAAGATCCCGCCCGATGACTCCGCCGGTTAATGGTTAATAGAAAACATCTTTTCCAACTTCATCCCTAGGGTCTGCTAGCTAGAAGTGGCAGTGACTACTTGAGGTGAGGCAGCTCTTTCTTTAGAGCCATCGAGTCCGTGCTCTTTAACGATTGTAGTTTTGTAGCTAGCCTGTTTAACGAAGCGTGGCCCCTTAACCTTTCGATGAAGCTAAAGGTGTCAGAGTTACCACAGACAGGGATAACCGGCGCAGCCTTCATAGCGACCTTGCTTTTTGATCCTTCTTCGATTCCGGTTGAAGCGGATTCGGCATCTGATGGTGAGGCCTATGATGTGCTGAAAAGAGTGACGGGGAATACCACGATGAAAATGACTTGACGAATGCCAGAAAGAAATGTCCCGAGGGCCAACATGCCATAAACAAGTGAAAAAAGCATGAAATTCACCTGATAGAAAGTCCGCTATAAGAAATTACTAGACAGAATGAGTAGTGCAAGTTTCTTTACAAATCAAAGTCGTAGAGAAAGACGGTAGAAGTGCCAGGATGCGTTAAGGCGCTAAACATATGGTCGTAGATAAAGAAAGGAGTGGATGGAGAGGAGTTACAGTCGAGTCGCTAGCCAGGAAGCACTTTTCCCTACCAAATTCTATCTATCCCTGCCTGCTTCTTCCATTCGCTGAGCTCCTCTGGCAAATCATGATGTGCGCATGCTGTCTACTCAGCTTTAGTAGTGCGTTAACTAGCAGTCCACTACTGATTAAGGATTTGGTACTGACACCTGTCTTACTAACTAGAAGCCTTTGGAGTTATTGGATAGGGTAGACTCCTTAAGTTTACAACTTTCTCAAAGACTGGCCAAGAAGAATAATAGCCTAGAGGTTGACCCGATGGACTGATGATGGACTGAGGTTTTTTCATTTAATAACACCACGACTGAGCCAACCGATCGCCAAACAGCGAGCATTGATCCGCATCCACCGGCAAAGAGTCGGTAGCAGATTTCAGATCTTTTGAGCCGGTAGAATTAATGTGTTAATCAACCATCTTCAACCTATCGCTCTTTGATCAGTAGGTTCTACTGGGGAATCGTAACCATCCTCCACAATTTAGGTTTGGTCGCCGAACCATAGAGAACCTACCTCACGAAGATCTTCGGCAGGGAATAAAGTGAGCAAAGCAGTGGCATCAAGCGGTAAGGTATGAGACACTGTAAGCTTGCGAGACTGCCTAGAGCGGTCGACACCCGCTGCTTCCCTTAAGGGCCATCGGTCTTCAATCGCTTGTTCAATAAAAATGCCTGTAACGGATCTTTCAAGGCTTGGCTAGCGAAGTGAAGTAGCCATGGGTGAAAAATAAGGAAATAGGCGCACGAAACGAAGTGAATCATTGATTTTAAGTTTAAGTAAGGGAGGAGCTTTCTCTTTCGGTTGAAGGACTAAATTCTATTTAAGGGGCTCACAACACTATCGAGAAATTTCAGCTCTTGAAAGTACTTTTGCTTTCCTTTTCACTAAGCCTTCCCGCTCTACTGGAAACTATCCTATATCAGAAGGTATCGTAATCAACTGGATTTTTTTTACTTGATCAATCGGAAGGCGGAGGTTAACTCCCCAACTCGATCAATGGGTGCTCATTGGTCTTCTTGAAACTCCCCAACTGCCGTAGCTGCTGATTATGCGACAGCTGATATTGCGATAACCGATTCTTTCTAACTAAAGATTCTTCCACTTCGCTTTCTAAGAGGGCATTCGAGGCATCAATCCCCTCCCGCCTTGACTATTGGGTTGGATACCCTATTAAGTCATGGCATCTGTCAGTTCCTTGTCTTCATCCCATCGAGAAAGACTAATGCAAAAGGTGAATTGAATTCCGGATCTTTCTTCATGCACGAAATCGAGAAAAGTGCTTTCTTTCACAACCTACTGTAACTGAAGCCCGGTGTGCCGCTGGACTCATGTAGGAGGACGAGAGATCTATCGTGGAGTAAGCACTAGTACGTCTTCAGTGGAGGCATGTAGTATGTAATTATACAATAGTACTAGTTGCTTGCTTAACGTGCTACCAGCAGTCTATAGTAGTAGCTTAATTAGGATCTACATATAGATCATGCATGATCTACATATAGTAGTACGCACCCAAATTAAATTAAATTATCCACCAACACGAGAAGAAAAAGTGTATTTTGCATTGTTATCTATCTGACATATGATGTGCCGACTACTTGCAGAGGAGAGAGCGAGCAACATCACTGTGTGTTGTGCACGCCCAAAAGTTGTCTTTTCCATTTCTAGGTGGTGTGTATGTGCATCGTGTTGCAATCCATCCGCAAGCAGCAAAAACATGGCTGCTTTAATTTCCTCCCTGTATTGTTAAATAATATGTTAGCTTCTAGCCCCTTTTACCATCAGTCTTGATTTTTTTTGTTTGTTTGGGTAATTAAGGAAGTTATCTACACACACGCACATGCACGCACGCTACGAAATCCCCAAGAATTTCAAGTGTTTACTTTTCAAGTGGCGGGCAAATATTTTCATTCTTTTAATAATTATTCTGCAAATTATTTATTGGTGATTTTATTTTTACTGATTTCTTTTGAACCCTGTAAAATGTCTAAATAATTAGACTATCGAACCCTTGTACACTTGGGAAATACTTGTGAAGATACCATCCAACATTTGCTGCAAAAAAAATACTCAAGAAATAATCTTCTAGTGCTGATATCGTCATATCGGTTTCTTGCACACTTAGTTAAATGTAGGGCAATCTATATGCACACTAGATGATATCTAATAATTGCCAAGCTAATAAGTTTTTTTGCAAGGATCCAACATTTATTTTCTCTTTATAAATTCCTCAAATAGTCACCTCAAATGGTATTTATGTATAATTAGACATTTTTCCAAGAATTATTGACTAACTATTGTTGGTTGGAATTTGTCTTTTGCTTTTAGAAAATGCCTAACCTAGACTAGCACACCAAATTCATTAATTATTTGAGAAAGCATCATGAACATAAATAATAATGAACAAACATTTGAGGGAAAAAGAAAAACATCCCGATCCGGAATTATGAGAGATCTTGTAGCGGCGGAGGCATCTATATATGTCAAATAGTCATAATCTAAATATATAGCTGACTACATTAGTATATCTAAGAAAACTGGTATAAAAATAGTATCACCTTTAAAGATAATACAGGTCGTGAGAATCACCTTGACTAAGAAGTTTCCATTCCATTGCCAGAGAGTCAAGGGGATAAAAAAAATCCGGTCTGAGAACCCATGTAATACAAGTAGATTTTGCCTAAGAAGCTAGTATAAGAAAGTGCCCATGGTAGCCAGTTAGGCACTAAGAAATTAGATGAAGAAAGTAGTGTACGCGGCATGGTGGTCATGGTGGACTCCTCCCCTCCACTTGCATTGTTGATTGGAGTCAACTCAATCTTTTCAGCCTATAAAACCCCCATCACCCGCTTGCATTCACTCCAAAACAAACACAGCTCATCTCATCACTCCTCAGATTATTAGTAGCTAAAGCCAAGAGCACACAAGCTCATCTCTCTTCACAATTATATTCAGACAACCCAACCTCATCTAGCTAGCAATGGCGCCTACAGCAACCATGAGCAACAAAGCCGTGGTGCTCCTCCTGCTGGTGGGTCTTCTCCCTCTCGCCACCCTCGGCTCCCGCTCCGGCCCGTCCGCGCACCACGGCCACGCCGGGCACGGCCCCAAGCACTCGCCGCCTCCGTCTCCTACACCGGCGACGCCCGCCCCCGTCGCGGCACCCGCCGCCGCGCTGGTGCGCTCCACCTGCAACTCGACCACCTACTACGACCTGTGCGTGTCCGCGCTGGGCGCCGACCCGTCCAGCGCCACGGCCGACGTGCGCGGCCTCTCCTCCATCGCCGTCTCGGCCGCCGCCACCAACGCCTCCGGTGGCGCCGCCACCGCCGCCGCGCTCGCCAACGGCACCGCCGCGGCGTCGAACGCGCAGGCGGCCCCGGCCACCGCCGCCGACGCCACCGTGCAGGCGCTGCTCCGGACCTGCGCCGCCAAGTACGGCCAGGCCCGCGACGCGCTGAGCGCCGCCAGGGACTCCATCGCGGCGCAGGACTACGACTTCGCGAACGTGCACGTGAGCGCCGCCGCCGAGTACCCGCAGGTGTGCAAGGCGCTGTTCCGGCGACAGAGGCCGGGGCAGTACCCGGCGGAGTTGGCGGCGAGGGAGGAGGCGCTCAGGCAGCTCTGCTCCGTCGCCAACGACATCATCGCCCTCCTCGCCAACAGCAGCAGCTAATAACCTAGCTGGTCGACCGGCGATCTCCATGATGCATATCCTTGATCTATCTATCCATCTTGTGTTGGATAATTCTAGCACACGGTCAGTTAGCGAGTCTGTTAGTTCGTTAGAAAATAACGAGCCCCTGCGTGGGCGCGTCGAGTCGTGGGCGTGTTGCCCGGTCTTTTCTCCTTACATGTAGATGCACGACGCCGCCTGGATCTCGCTCGTGGGATGGCACAAGCCGGTAGGAGATCGTGGTCGCGATCAAGCTTTGTAATCCCTATTTAAGTTGTTGAATAGAGTCAGAAAACACTACTACTTCCGCAGCACCAAAACCTCTCTCGCACTCGCTCCGCCCTCGTCGCCGGCGTTCCGACACCCGGCGAGCTCCATCATCTGGCATCAGAGCCAAGGTTCCCATCGACGCTGAGCATGTCGCGCAGCTCCGCACCGGGTCGACAGCAGCAGCTGGGCCACACGCCGTCTCCACCGCGCCGCTTTCGCCGCCGTTCGCCATCGCCGCCGCCACGACGTCCGCGCCACCGAGCCGGCACCGTCACCGAGCGCGTCATCGAGAAGTCGACCTCAACTGTGGTCTATCCGGTTCTCGGCCGCAACGACTACACCGACTGGTCACTTGTCACGAAGGTGAACCTCCAGGCGGCGGAGCTGTGGGACGTCATCGAGTCCGGCGACGGCGACTTCCCTACCGACCGCAAAGCTCTGGCCGCACTCCTTCGAGCTGTGCCTCAGGAGATGAGGGCGGGGCTGGCCGTCAAGGAGACTGCGCGCGAGGCGTGGGACGCGATCCGTTTGATGCGGATGGGCGCCGATCGAGTCAAGGAGGCAAACGCCGAGAAGCTGAGGCAGGACTTCGCCGACATCACATTCAAACCCGGTGAGCTTGTAGAAGATTTCGCCTTGCGTATTAACACCTTGGCAAATGAACTGCGAGTTCTCGGGGATCCCGTGATGGAGAAGGAGGTGGTGAAGAAGGTGCTGCATGAAGTGCCGGAGAGACTGGAGAGCGTGGCGATCTCCATGGAGACCCTCCTCGATCTGAACTCTCTGTCGTTGGAGGAAGCCACCGGACACCTGCGTGCCGTCGAGCGTCGCAAGAAGAAGGTGTCTGGTGGGAAGGACAGCGCCGGCCGCCTGCTTCTCACGGAGGAGGAGTGGACCACCCGCATGAAGAAACGCGACGACAGCAGCTTCGGTGCGGGATCCGGTGGCCGCGAGCGCCGGAACAGCGGCAAGCCGCCGCGCGGGCGCGGTCAAGACGGCGGCAAGGCGTCCGCGTCCAAGGCGGGCCCAACGGACGTCTGCGACTACTGCGGGAAGAAGGGCCAATGGGCTGTTGAATGCCACAAGAAAAAGCGTGATCAGGCCCAGGCCTTTGTGGCCCAAGAAGAAGAGGAGGACCAGGCTCTGCTGATGGCCCATGCTGTCGTCCTCAACACCGATCCACCCTCGGGTGCCCAGGCTCCACCGCCGCCGCCGCCCGAGCGTGTCGTCTGCTACTATTGCGGGAAACAGGGCCATTCAGTCGCTGATTGCCGCAAGAAAAGGGGCACCGATTTGCCCCTAGGTGCCCAGGCTCCGCCGCCGCCGCCGTCGGAGCGCGTCGTCGTCGTCGAGCAGAAGGACCACGCCGATCTGGGGCCCAGGGAGGAGGGAGATGATCACCTCTGGGTCCTGGACACTAGGGCCACAAACCACATGACCGGTTGTCGCCACGCCTTCGCCGAGCTTGACTCCAAGGTGTGCGGCAACGTCCGGTTCGGCGACGGCTCCGTGGTGGAGATCGAGGGGCGCGGGACCATTGTGTTCATCTGCAAGAATGGCGAGCACCGAGCACTGACGGGGTCTACTACATCCCCAAGCTCAAGGCGAACATCATCAGTCTCGGTTAGTTGGAGGAGACGGGCTGTCGCGTCGTCCTCGATTTCGGTGGGCTGACCATCCACGACTCCAGCCGTCGTCTTCTCGCCAAGGTGCCCCGGAGTCCGGCGCACCTCTACCACCTCCACCTCAACATTGGGCGTCCCGTGTGCTTGTCCGCGCGCACCTCCGAGCAGGCGTGGCTCTGGCATGCGCGATTTGGCCACCTCGGCTTCAGCTCCCTCAAGAAGATGGTGGCGCAACAGATGGTGCGCGGTCTGCCACTCCTGGATCAGGTGGATCAGGTGTGCGATGGGTGCCTCATCGGCAAGCAGCGGCGCGCATCGTTCCCGGCGCAGGCGAAGTACAGAGCAGAGCATGCCATCGACCTTGTGCACGGCGACCTCTGCGGCCCAGTCACTCCGGCCACCCCCTGCTCCTTTGTTGATGACATGAGCCGGTTCATGTGGCTGCGCATGCTCTTGAGCAAAGATGAAGCCCCTGCTGCTATCAAGAACTTCAAGGCGGCTGTGGAGGTGGAGACGGGGCGCAGGCTGAAGACGCTCCACACTGACCGTGGGGGGGAGTTCACGTCCGTCGAGTTTGGGCAGTACTGCGCCGAGCACGGCGTCGAACGCCACCTCACCGCTCCCTACTCTCCCCAAAAGAACGGGGTAGTGGAGCGGCGCAATCAGAGCATCCTCTCCATGGCGCGCTGCATGCTGAAGACCAAGGGTCTGCCGGGGTACTTCTCGGGCGAGGCGGTGTCCACCGCTGTCTTCATCCTCAACAGGGCGCCCACGTGCGCGCTCGACGCCCAGACGCCCTACGAAGCCTGGCATGGCGAGCGGCCGGCGGTGCACTTCCTCCGCATGTTCGGCTACATCGCGCATGTCAAGGTCACACGCCCCAACCTAAAGAAGCTAGACGACCGAAGCCAGAAGACGATCTTCGTCGGCTACGAGCCTGGCGCCAAGGCCTACCGGTGCTACGACCCGTCAGCCGCCACGTCATCATCAGCCGTGACGTCGTCTTCGACGAAGCAGCTCAATGGAGCTGGGGTGGTAAAGCCGGGGAGTCCTCTGTGGACGACGAGCCCTTCACCATCGAGCACATCACCGAGACCACGACGACGACCACCGCGCCAGCAGCGACACCATCTCCATCTCCCGCATGTGCATCGTCGCCTGCGTCAGCCTCTCCATCAACACCGCACACGCCACCGGCTACTGCGCCGCATGGGGGTTCTCCGGTGCCAACAACCTCCCCGGCACCTCCTGCAGTGCAGCTGGCCACGCCACCAACTGAGGTGCACGAAGATGATCTTGATGCAGAGCACGACGACGACGTTCTGCTTCAGTTCCGCACCGTCGACAACATCTTGGGCGGCGCGTCTGTTTCCGGCCTAGCACACCGAGGGTACGACGACGTCCTCAACCTCGCCTCTGTTGATGAACCTGCAAGCTTTCGTGAAGCAGAGCAGGAGGAGAGCTGGCGCGAAGCAATGCGTGCTGAGATCAAGGCCATCGAGGAGAATCACACCTGGGAGTTGGTGGAGCTCCCCGCCCGACATCGTGCAATCGGCTTGAAGTGGGTGTACAAGATCAAGCGCAATGAGAACGGCGACATCATGCGACACAAGGCGCGCCTCGTCGCCAAGGGCTACGTGCAGCAGGCTGGGGTCGACTTCGATGAAGTCTTCGCTCCGGTCGCTCGACTGGAGTCCGTGCGCACCATGCTGGCTCTGGCGGTGCAACAGAGGTGGGAGGTCCACCACATGGACGTCAAGAGTGCGTTCTTGAATGGCGATCTCAAGGAAGATGTCTACGTCGTGCAACCGCCTGGCTTCGTCATCTCCGGCAGTGAGAACAAGGTCCTACGCCTCCACAAGGCATTGTACGGTTTTCGTCAAGCACCCAAGGCCTGGAATGCCAAGCTCGACGACACCTTAGTGTCCCTTGGTTTCCAGAGGAGTGGTGCTGAGCATGGTGTCTACACGCGCAGCAGAGGCGGTCGCCGGTTGATCGTTGGCGTCTACGTCGACGACTTGATCATCACCGGTGCCAGCGGGGACGACATTGTGATGTTCAAGCAGGAGATGAAGACGAAGTTCCAGATGAGTGATCTTGGCCTTCTTTCCTATTATCTTGGAATCGAGGTCAAACAGGGAGCCGATGGCATATTTCTGTGTCAATCGGGCTACGCCGGCAAGGTGCTCGAGCGCTGTGGGCTGGCATCTTGCAACGCCAGTGCTACGACCATGGAGAGCCGCCTCAAGCTCAGTAAGTCAAGCCCAGAAGAGAAGGTGAATGCCACGGAGTACAGGAGGGTTATTGGCGCCTTGCGCTACCTGCTCCATACCTGGCCAGACCTTGCCTTCTCGGTCGGGTATCTGAGCAGGTTCATGGAAGACCCTCGTGAAGATCATCTCGCTGGCATGAAGCGTGTGCTGAGGTATGTTGCAGGCACACGGGGTTATGGACTCCACTACACCAGGCAGGGAGAAGAGAAGCCTAAGTTGGTCGGGTACAGCGACGCTGATCTGGCCGGCAATGTCGATTCGCGCAAGAGCACCAGCGGCATCATCTACTTCCTTGCCGGCAACCCCATCACCTGGCAGTCGTCCAAGCAAAAAAGTTGTGGCCTTGTCTTCGTGTGAATCGGAGTATATCGCTGCATCTGCCTCGGCTTGTCAGGGAGTGTGGCTCGCTCGACTCCTGGCCGATATGATCGGGGGAGTTTGGCGCGCCAGAGCTCTTGGTGGACAACCAGTCTGCCATAGCTCTCAGCAGGAATCCCGTCTTCCACGACCGGAGCAAGCACATTGATGTTCGTTACCATTTCATCCCGGAGTGTGTTGATGAAGGCCGGATTGTCCTCAGTTACACAGAGACGGAGCAGCAGCTGGCTGATGTTCTCACAAAGGCACTCGGGCGTGTTCGGTTTCAAAAGCTGCAGGACATGATCTGCGTCCAAGTTGCAGGTGACCGTGCTCAAGATTAGGGGGGAGAAATGTTGGATAATTCTAGCACACGGTCAGTTAGCGAGTCTGTTAGTTCGTTAGAAAATAACGAGCCCCTGCGTGGGCGCGTCGAGTCGTGGGCGTGTTGCCCGGTCTTTTCTCCTTGCATGTAGATGCACGACGCCGCCTGGATCTCGCTCGTGGGATGGCACGAGCCAGTAGGAAATCGTGGTCGCGATCAAGCTTTGTAATCCCTATTTAAGTTGTTGAATAGAGTCAGAAAACGCTGCTACTTCCGCAGCACCAAAACCTCTCTCGCACTCGCTCTCTCTCGCACTCGCTCCGCCCTCGTCCCCGGCGTTCCGACGCCCGGCGATCTCCATCATCTTGCAAGCGATCCAGATCTTCCCGCCGACGTTAATTACTCGAAGGCAGCAGCTAGCCAGCAGCGTGAGTAGTAGTCTACTAGTGAGCAACATTGCTAGTGAGTGTAGCTACGTGTAATGACACGAGTCTACTTCACTTGTGTTAACTGTATGCTGTATGTATGTACGTACCTGCCTACATACTCCAGTGGTTCATCAATCAATACTTAGTGCCACGTTGAATTTTGTTAATCATAATTTCTTGTCTGCTAAACACTACCGCCAAGAAAATCACATTTTTCTTGGTGGCTTCATTTCAACCGCTAAGGAAAGTCACGGCCGCCAAGGTAATTTCAGTTTGGTGACAAACGTCTCAATGCAAGTCACCAACACCGATGGATTTGCTCCCCGCAAAATTAAGTTACCTTGAGCCCTAAAAAGAGCAAAAGGACTGTAAAAAGGGCTGATGAAAGAGAGTAAAGTATATGTAAGTGGTGGACACTCCTAAAATTATGCACTCACTCACATCTGTAAAAGAGAACACTACGAAATGAAACTAAAAAGAAGAAAAAGGGGAAAAAGAAAAGAAGAAATGATCGCTCTTACGTTACCTTTAATTTGTGCTAGGTTGCTGACCACTAGCCAAGATCAGTATTTTCCAATACAAAAACACACACACCACCTAATTGCGATACAGATGCACAGCAGTATTGTTCTTCACATTTCAGAAACAGCTATAGCCAATGCAAAAGTGGTGTTCATTAAGTAGTAGTATAAGTTAGCAGCGCTTCTGATCTAGCAGCTAGGCACATGCAGCGGTATGGTTAAAAAGGTGCTTGAGCAATTTTTTTTGCTAATTAATTAATTAATTAATTATTTGAGCAAGCATGAGCAGCTAGCATAAATATAATGTAGTTGTGTTTGGGATGTAACTCATCATCATTTTCTGTTTGCTCTGCATGTGATCCCCACGATATGGATGCAAATACATCAAGGATGGATCTCTATCCATTGATACCACTAAAGCGAACAGCTACAGCTAGCATTGTATAATCTGCACTACCTATGTGATTAAAAAGCTGGTGAAACTGATCAATTCAAATTAGTGTATTTGTTAAGGTGTAGCTGATCGACCTTGCTGGCCAATTAAGCAAGTAGGCAGAGAGCCAGCCATGAGAATCCGATCGATCAGAGATTTCCTAGCTTGAGACATGCATGATCCCCAGCAGCAGCAGCAGACTGCAGGCATGGTTGACATGCATGCAAAGTCTCGTGTTGTCGGACAGATTTCAGACTTGAAAGAGGAACCCTACCGGATTTTGCCAGACTTTACACGGCCGGGATAGATATGATGTTCGTTCTTTCTATGATCCTCTATATATCGGCTGTCTCGTCGTCGTCCCTACATAGCAGAGCCTTTCGCACACCATACGTTTTGTCCGCTGGATTGCCACCACTGCAGTGCCGCCGCAGCTGGAAAGCAACGTGTAGCCGGAGCATGATGCCTCTGCTGCAATAGTCAAACACACTTGACATTCATCAGATTCGTGAGTGAGTGGAGTGAAGCTGGTAGGAAACCAGCAGCGGTAGGAAACCAGCAGCCTGCAGCTGGGACGACCGGGCCGGGAGTAATCGTCAGCCGTCAGTCAGCTCGTCATATCCCTTGTCAAGAAATATGAGACTACAGGCAGACGAAAACAGCAGCATCTTCAGTTCAGCACTACCCTGATGCATCAGTACAAAAGGGCAAGTCCAAAATGTAGCCTATCATGGACTAAGCACCGAGATGACCCTTTAGATTAGTGGTGCAAATTGAACGTGCTACCAACCTAGGAGGCATTCACACGACAGACACGGCCCATATTCTTCAGCTAGCAGTACTGATCAGTCGGTATTTAATTTCTGTGTACCGTCTGAGCATGGGTCGACATAAGGCAAGATAGGGTCTAATAGTTAGTCGGTAAATGTGCCCACCCGTTTCCCTCCCAAGCGCGCACCAAATGAAGCTCACTTGCATGGTAAATATATTAGCCAGGCCCACAGATTAGTTGACTGCAGAAAACCCTATCTATTCATTCTTCCAAACCTGCCCCCGCCGCGTGCCTAAAAACACCGACGCTTGCGTCTTCGTCTCCAAACCTGGCGCCAATGCGTGCCTAAAAACATCTTCCAGTTTTCATTATTTGTAGTACCATTAAAACTATATCTTGTTGTGCTACAACTAGTGTTATTCAGCAAATCCTAGCATTTAGTTGTAGCTGTGAAAATGATTGAATATGGATAGATACACAATATAGTATGCCAAATTGTAGCATTTTTTATTCTTCATTTGGACTTCTAAAACTTGGGTGCAAGTAAATGTTGATTGAATGTCAACTTTGGTTTTTCAGGGACTTCTAGGAGATGCTAGAGGAAGGCATGCCAGTTGGTGCACACAGTACGCAGCCAACTAAAGTGCTTATGGATGCTCTGCTATTTTGGATCCCTGAAGATGAGACATTTTATAAACAAATATAGTAGTGGTTATGCAAACCAAATGTAACACCCCAGGTGTTAATCATCTATAATCAAGATTAATCACGGGCTTAACTAGTTAATTAGAGACCTAATCCTTCGGGTACAAATCGAGTCACCAAAATCGACTCAAGTTCAGTCCAATTTTCTGGAGCCTGGGAAAACCCGGATATTCCGGAATTACCCGGATACTCCGGATTTGCTTCCGGATAGTCCGGACCTGGAGTTTCTATATCACGTGTCTTAGCTCTTGCACTGTTTCTAAACATTAAAACATCAGCTCTTCTCTATTCCTCACTCCCTCACGCTCACCCTCACTCTCTCACGTCACTCTCTCTCCCTCTCTCACATCCACTCCCTCCCTCACTCTCTCCCTCAAGTGCTCTCCCTCTCCCTAGAGCCCTAAACCCCAAATCCTCCACCCCAAATTGAGCTCAAGGCCAAGAAGGCTTCAAGATGGCGAGGAGCACCTTCTTCTCCACATGTTCCTCCCCGAGAAGCCTTGGGTTTCAAGTTCTTCGCGCGGGGAAAAGCTCGTTCAAGGTACTCCAACTTGTGCCGGCCCGATCTATCTTTCTAGGAGGTTCTAAGTGATTTCCTTTGGTCAATCCTCTCCTTATGCATCCTTGAACTAGGATTCAAGAGGGTTTCAATTTTGGTGGGCTAGTTTTTCCACCATGAGAATTTCTGTTCTTGGTAGAAAAAAATGTTGTCGGGCCCGGAGACTTCGGGTATAAGCCCGGATACTCCGGATTTGGAACACTCCGGGGAAAACTCCGGGTATAAGCCCGGATACTCCGGACTTGGGGGGTCCGGATACTCCGGGTATAGGCCTAGAAACTCCGGATTTGGGAGTCCGGATACTCTGAGAAGGTGCCCGGATACTCCGGAAATATTATCCCGGATACTCCGGGTATATGCCCGGATACTCCGGATTTTTGGTCTCGAATCTGAACAGTGGTGAATGTAAAACTAGGTTTATTAGCTTTATGTTTCCATGCTTGGTAGGATAGAACTATAAAGTGTGTTGTTTGACAATTTTTACATGTAATTTTTAATGGTGCTAGATAAAATGCTTTTATAGTTTATAAATGCATAGTTGGAGTTAGGAGAATTCTAAAAATACAAAACTAGTTGGGTTAACTATGTGTAGACTCATGTAAGGTTTAATTAACCTCCGCCGGTGTAGTTGTTTATAGTTAGGTAATATCGACCTTGTGCTTGTATTGCTCCACTTTTTATTGCATTGTCCATGCATTCATACATATGCATCGTTGCATCTCATTTATGTACGCTAGATGTACGACGTGTGGACATGAAGCACGCGGTATGGAGTCGAACCACAAGACGGTGTTTGGTGGACATCTCCAAAAGATGGAAGGACTGAAACAACCGAAGACCCGGCCCAAGGTCGGAAGGGCACAAGGCCGAAAATAATATTAACACTAACTTAGTGTTACCCGAAGGCAAGCCCCGGTGCACATCCTACTATTTTAA
Source organism: Panicum virgatum (assembly GCF_016808335.1). Lineage (NCBI taxonomy): Eukaryota > Viridiplantae > Streptophyta > Magnoliopsida > Poales > Poaceae > Panicum > Panicum virgatum. Next base: position 1,061,300 of record NC_053141.1, on the reverse strand, counting down.
ATTATGTCACCTATATATGTCTCTATAATTGTGCATTAGGTTTAGGAATTGTTTAAAACTTTAGCTGCATGATCCCTAGGTTTTCCTGGGCCTTATACTAGTATGAATAGGTCGTTAGCACTGCTATGCTTAATAGGGCTCGATAGAAGTCGAGTGATAATTCTATCACTCGCGAGATATAGGGTGTTTTTATATTTCAGTATATGAATTATTATATTCAAGATGGAAGGTATGTGATGGGAGACCGGGTGGGGGAAGGTGTAGCCCCATCTGTGTCGATTAAGGACCGTTCCGTTGTCGGCTGTGCTGATCGGGGATTGAATTGTACTAGCCGCATGCCGGGAGTAGGAGGTAGTCGAAACCGGTAAGCCGAGTACTGCTTTGCTTCGAAAGTACAGGAACCCGCACCCAACTCCTGGGGCGAGTCGAGTAGTCACGGAGAATTGGGATGCATATGTTTACTTTTGGTGGTCTCACGTTGAGCTTGGCTGACCATATGTCGTTGGGCTGGTTCCTGTAGTTCGAGGCGGGGAGGGGAAATGTTGGTGCATGGGGTTCGACGGGGCTTTTGCGTGCCGTGTTGGTTAAGTCCACCTTGCAAGGTTAAATCGGATCGATTCGCCGTGTCTCGCGGTCATGAGAGCCTTGATCTCTTTGTCACATCGTAGCAAGGAAATGAATTAAAAGAGATGAGATGCGGGCTGATATTATCTAATTATTGAATTGTTCACCATGATTGCTGTAGATTTGCAAATCATAGAGGATTAGTAAATTGTTTACTTTATATTGAAGCTAAAACATGGAAAAATAAGGACTCACTTGTAATTGCTTCTTTTCCGCAAAACCAACCACTAGCCAAAAACCTTGCATGTCTAGAATATGTGGGCTAAGTATACCCAATAGACGGGTAAGTCTTGCTGAGTATTAATTGCTCAGGGTTTGTTGTTTACCTTATTTCAGGTTTAGGAGCTAACTAGGTGTCATATCGGTGGGCTCGATGTGGCGCCTTGTCTTCACGTTTCGGTAGTTCTCGATTTATTTAGTTTGTTTTATTTATTCTCTAGTAAAAATGCTCTGTAAGTTAGATTCTTTTCCCTATCTTTTCATTTGTAAATTTTAAATTTTAAGCTGTTTTGTAAAAGTCTTAATATAATTTGCTATTTTTGTAAGATTGTATCATGCTGGTACCTTCTGCGCTCGCCTTCGTGCGAGATTTCTGGTGTGTTTCGGTCGGCCTGTGGGTTGGAAACAGCCTGTCAAGTTACACTTAATTAAGTTAATGCGCCAAATGATGGCGGTTATGCTTAATTAAGTATTTTAACTCGGCGGGTCTGTCACACCAAATATGCGAGAAGTGCCAACCAAACTTTATGGTTGTGTGAACACTTAGTCTTTTTGATTGCTGTGCAGTGTTGATGTGTTGGCTGCTATGTGCTTTCGAAGTGGAGTTATTAGTACAAGTACAAACCATTATGGCTTCAATGAACACATTTGACTAATATATATTGTCTGGTGATCAGTGTGGGCTATATATATATATATATATATATATATATATATATATATATATATATATATATATATATATATATATATATATATATATATATATATATAGTGAAATCAATTTTATCTAATGATCAATGTGATCTTGCTTTGATTAATTTGAACTTAATTATTGTCTGCTATAATTAGTGCGAGCTTAATTATTATTGCCTGATTTATAAGATCATCTGACTGCTTAGCGTTTGATTGTTTGTCGCTGAAGACAAATGTAGAGCCCAGCTGTCAGTCGCGATAAGTTTTAGCAGATAGTCGGTATATGTATGTCTGTTGGTATTTCTCACTTCAGCATCGAACAATCAGTCGGTATAGGGTTGCCCGTCGGTATAAGGTTATACCGACACCACTTTCAACGATCTAAGACGTCAGTCGGTATAAGTCTATGGCGATATTGATAGTCGGACGCTGATTCGGTCTTTAACGACAAACTGTAGTCGGCATTTGGGGAGTTGTATTGTAGTGAAAATAATAGCCATAACTACAAGAAACCAAATATTATGAATATAAAAAAATAGATTTGAATAACTGACAAATATGATGCCAATAGACGATAGGTTATAGTTTAGAAAACTTTTGATACCCATTTCATATTTTTTTTTTATTTAGGAATAAGTCCAATTTACCCTCCTAATAAACTTGTCAAGAAGTCTGAAACACCCCCTCGAACTACAAAACCAGACATTGTACCCCCCTCAACTCTTAAAACCGAGCAAATTACCCCCCTCGGCTGGTTTTTAGGGTGGTTTCACTGCCGTGGCGGCGGCCCCCACATGTCAACCTCTTGTCTCTCTTTCGCTCTCCACCTCTCTTCTCCTACCTCCCTCTCTCTCCCCGCAACGCCGCCTCCTCCCTCTCTGCTTGCAGGCCGGGGGGTGGTTCCCACCCACTCCTGCCGCCCCTGCCCCTGCCCCTGCCCCTGCCGTTCCTATCGCCTCCAGCGGAGCGGCGGGGTGGAGGCGCGGCGTGCGGCGGTCGGGACGCGGCGGAGGTGCGCGCGCAGGGAGGCAGAGGGCCCTCGAGCTCTGGGCTCCGATGGGGCGGAGGCGCGCACGCGTAGGGAGGCCGAGGGCCATCGAGCTCGCCACCCCCCTCATGCGGCGCCCACGGCGCGAGGCGAGCAGAGGAGTAGAGAGGGAGGAGGCGGCGTTGCGGGGAGAGAGAGGGAGGTAGGAGAGGAGAGGTGGAGAGAAAGAGAGAGGAGAGGCTGACATGTGGGGCCAGCCGTCACGTCAGCGAAACCACTATGAAAACCAGCCAAGGGGGATAATTTTCCTGATTTTGAGAGTTGAGGGGGGTACGATGGCTGGTTTGTAGTTTGAGGGGGTATTCCAGACTTCTTGACAAGTTTAGGGGGTAATTGAACTTATTTCTTTTATTTAAAATGAATTCTTATAATTTTTTAGTTTAAATTTGAATATTTTATTTATCACAAACCGGAAAACCACCTTCGAAACAACATCTAAAGGGTCCAATTTGTCCGGTTTCAACAGCTGCATGGCATGTTATCCGGTTTCGTAGTTGAAAGTTGAAAATCGGAATTTGGAGGATATAAACCGGACATTTCCCTAATATTTATTATCCACTGCGAGCACTCTTTGTTCCGTGTCACATCAATCGGTTTATCACTCTTCAAGGAAAAGTCAGGCCATCTTTTAAATTTAAACAGTTGAATATTACTCATCACGGAAAGGTCGAATCATCTTTTAAATTAGAAAATAGTTGATTACTCATGTCTAGATTCAACATATCACCACCCTTCCACACTACAGTCAACAAATTAACCATCACGACCAATGCGATGCGACATTTAATCATCTTGTGATGATGCAAATAATGAGATACAAAAATCTCCCTCGTGTATGAGAGAGACAAGCTAAAAGAACGAAGGGTCAGTCGTTGGAGCTAGAAAACTGAGAGAGCAGCGGGGCGGTACGGTGCATGTATATTCTATCATGAAACAAACTTGATTTAGTAAGCTGACACCCAAACAGTAGTATATATAGAAGAAAACGAAGATGGTGGGAAAGAAAATTGGGTATTTGTTTTCTATGGAGAAAATGCAGGAATAATTTTTTTAAGAAAAACTAGCATTTGTTCGAACTAACAAAACAAGATAATAATCTAAAACCTTGATATATATTGCTCCACCTAACTTAATTGGCAACAAGTGTTTTACGATAGATCAATGCAAAATCTTTCTCATGCTAGAGGACCCAATGTTAAGTTTTTGCTTGCTAGCTTTTGCTTGCTAGCTAGCATCGTGTCAAAGTCAATGTTAAGTTGGAAACCTTAGACTGTGTGGACAAAACTTCGATTACGCAACCAAAATCAACTTAATAATAATGTGTGGAATTATCTTTTGACTAGGAGGAACTCCGTTAATTTGACCATCTCGATCTATTACCAGAGTCGTCGTCTATCGAACAGTCGAGATAGTAACTCTCTAGATGCGTGTATACAGATTTTTGCCTAACAAGCTAGTGTTTAACAGCCTATGTGGTAGCTAGTTAAGCACTTACACACACGGCATGCATGGCGGTCGTTGGGGACTCGTGCACCTAACTAGCCTGCTAGAGTCAACATTAGCAGCCAACAACGCCTGCTCGATCTCCTATAAAACCACATCACCTGCTTTGCGTCGTCCAACACAAGCAACGAGCTCAACATCTATCCTCGCACTAGAGCAAAACAGAAGCTCATCTCTATCTCTTGCTTGCTTCACACAATATAATAACAAAGATCATCTAGCTAGCTAGCAATGACTCCCATGGCGACCACCACCAAGTCCAAGAATGCCCTGGTGCTCCTCTTCCTGGCTCTCCTCCCGCTCGCCACACTCTCCTCCCGCGCCGGCGGCCCGTCCAAGCACAAAAGCCATGGCCCTGCTAAGCACCCATCATCGCCTCCTCCTCCTTCATCTCCACCCTCATCACCACCGGCACCAGCCGCCGCGCTGGTGCGCTCCACCTGCAACTCGACGGCATACTACGACCTGTGCGTGTCCACACTGAGCAACGACCCGTCCAGCGCCACGGCGGCCGACGTGCGGGACCTCTCGGCCATCGCCGTCTCGGCCGCCGCCGCCAACGCCTCGGGCGGCGCGGCCACGGCCTCCGCTCTGGCTGCCAACGTCTCCAACGCCACGGCGGGGCAGCAGGCGGCGCTGCTCCGCACCTGCGCCGCCAAGTACGGCCAGGCCCGGGACGCGCTGTGGGCGGCGAGGGGCTCCATCGCGAGGCAGGACTACGACTCCGCGTCGGTGCAGGTGAGCGCCGCCGCGGAGTACCCGCAGGTGTGCAGGGTGCTGTTCCAGCGGCAGAGGCCCGGCGCCTACCCGCCGGAGCTGGCGGCCAGGGAGGCGGCGCTCCGGCAGCTTTGCACCGTCGCGCTAGACATCATCACGCTCCTCTCCAACAGCAGCACCTAGAAGATCATCCATTATTCCCATGCATGCATATTTATCCTGTCCATCATGTTAAGTAGTGATACCTTAATTATTATATTATTACTTGATTCCTTCATGTACAAGATCCCGACACATGTAATTAATGACACACGCATGTTTACGATTTGGTCTTACATATAAGACGTTTATTTGGGACAAGATGATCGATTAGTTCATTTTGTTTTCGGAAGAGCAACTTGACTTTGGTTCCAAATGGCAGTCTTTTTGCTTTTGTTAGTATGTGTTTTCATCTACAACAAGCAAAATTGTGCTATATACGCGATATATACGCCATCACCCTTCTAAATAGGGAATATATCAGGTGCAAACCAAACTCTCCGTGCAAACCATGCAAACTTCAATCTGAGCCACCGGATCAACATCCAAGGGGCATGAGGAATTGGGTAATTTTACAATTAACCGCCCGTCCTTGGATTGGGTAATCACACTTTTGCAAATCCCCCTCCCACCCTCCCACGCCCCTCTCCTTAGATGTTGATCCGACGGCCCAGATTGAAGTTTGCATGGTTTGCATGGAGCGATCGGTTTGCACCTGATATGTTTCCTATATATATATCGCTGGATCCCTCATCATCAAAACGACCAACGCCACCACTGTAGCTCCGGATGCACCGTGTAGTCAGTAGTCACAACTAGGGATGCATGTTATATATATTTCGGATCATTGGGTCGGCCAAAAAAGTTGATAAAATGAACTATAATAGCATTCTGCGTAAATAATTCGGAAGAAGAAATGAATTTGAGTGGCATGTCATCATAATTAATTGGCTAATCCAAAACACTATTGGATACCCACTTGCAACCCGGACCCTCCACCTCAACTCATTAGCAAATGTCACTCCATATTACCACACGAAATACTGGTATGATTGGGGTGGACCGGTCACTTATATATATTCTAGTAGTGATAACTTAATTATATAGCCTTAAGTTTTTTTAATCTTCGGCCGTTTTCATCTCTCATCATTCCTCATCTTTTGAATTAAGGTCTACTACCTATCAACCCGTGCTCCCGTACAGGCTAATTAGAATTAATATAAAAATAAATTTTATAACTAATAATTATAATTATCTATCTCAAACCCTCTTTTATTTATTAAATATTTTAACACATACTCTAAAATACATATCATTATCTAGTTGGAATATATTTCATTTTGCATCACACCTCCATATATGTTTGATATATATTTAATTGAACTATTTGTTTGTGAATCGGTATTTTTATCTCTTCCATCATAAGCGAATACATGGTGACACATATTATGGGTAGTATTTTATATAAATAGTAATATAAATAATATATTAATAATGATAGAAATAGTAATTTAAATTTTCATATTGGTGCACTTTAATATTTTATTATAATTATATAATTTAGATTCAGATTTAGAGGTTATGTAACTTTTAATAATGATATATAATTGGATAATTTATATGCAAATTTAGGGGGTTATTTGCATTATTTTGATAATAGCATAGATGGGTAAATCTACACGTAGATTAGGGGGTTACTTTAAATTTTCTTTTCATAATGGCAGAGGTAGGTGATTTATCAGAAAAGATAACAGATCCAATGACTATTATAATTAGCGTTGTTGCACTGATGGCCGGATATGTTTGAGAATTTCTAGAATTTCTCTATTTTTGTCAAGTGTCCACCTAGGGTCCTAGTTGGTTTCATGTGTGTGGAGGCATAAAAGAAGACTTGAACTAGTAATAGTAAGATATGTGGGTGCTTAGTAATTAATACTCTTCTTCTAAAGAAATAGTAAATGCCTTTTCTGTGTACTAAATATAAATTCATACAATTTTTTAAAAAGGAACCGGCAAGAGTTTTGCCGTTCTTGTGTTAATATAGTATAGTGAGAACATAAACAAAAGGTATAAACCAAAAAGAGAGAGAGAAAAAAAAAGGTTGAGATCTAGTTTAATCTCCAAGCCATAAATCAGTCAGACATTTAGCTCTTGCCTAGAGCTAGACACGAGCATCCTCCTTAATTTTTTGCAAGAAAAATCATATACATTGTTACTGCCTATTGCTTCCATGCTTTTGCACCATCTAGCAGAAATGAAGCACCCACCGGCCGGGAGTCCAGGGAAAACGCGGGGAATGAATCAGCACGCAGCTTGAGTAGAGCGAGGAAACTTCTTGGTTTCTGGTTGCCGGAGTCCAGGAAACATCCAGATGACCAGATGGATATATGGATTCTGCCTAACAAGCTAGCTAGTGTATGTAACAGCCTACGGTTGCTAGTTATTTCAGCACTACTGAAGTTTGCAAATGTGGAAAGTATACACGGCATGTATAGTGGTCGTGGTGTGTGCTGTCAGTGTGACCGTGTCTGTGTGATCGAGAGTCAGCATTGACAGGCAAGCTGCTGCCATCCTTCCTTCACTCCAGCAACCCATCACAGCAGCTAGCCATAGCCAAGAGCTAGCTAGCAGCTAAGCACAAGCTGCTTCGTTCATCTCCCTCCTCACAACCAACAAGACCAAGCTCACATCAATCACGATCTCTAGCAATGGCGATCACCACCAAGAACGCCCTGCAGGTGCTCCTCCTCGTGGCGCTCCTCCCCCTCGCCGCCCTCTCCTCCCGCGCCGGCCCGTCCGCGCACAAAAGCCACGGCCAGCACGGCCACGGACACGGGCCCAAGCACGCGCACGCGTCGCCTCCTCCATCACTTCCTCCGGCCCCGGCCGCCGCCGCGGCGCAGGACTACGACTCCGCGTCCGTGCACGTCGGCGCCGCCGCCGAGTACCCGCAGGTGTGCAAGGCGCTGTTCCGGCGGCAGAGGCCCGGCCAGTACCCGCCGGAGCTGGCGGGCAGGGAGGAGGCGCTCGGCCAGCTCTGCTCCGTCGCGCTCGACATCATCGCGCTCCTCGCCAACAGCAGCAGCTAGCTGATGGCTGATACCGATCTGCTCGCCTGCTCCAACCTCCATTCCTCCAATCATCGTTCATTAACTTGTCTAGTGAGCCTACGTGTAATGACACGTATGCCGTCTCTGTGATTTTGGGTAGCATAGCACTAGTGTACTCCACTTGTTAATAATCTAATCTGTGTGTAGTCCAGCGTCGAGTTGATTCAGATGGAGTACTTAATGATAAATCTCTGTGCTGTCGTAGTCTGTCAGTGTCAGTTAACTACTGAAGAAGAAATGTTGTTATGTATGTTGAGGATTAAATTATTCAGTTCAGAGAAGAATATGTCTGATGAGTACTATATATAACTTTTTCTTTATTCACTTGGTTCAATAGACGAATAACTGTGGGTTAGGCACTATCCCACTTGACTTGGCTTCTTCTTTCGTTGAACAATGTATAGTTGACAGAGACTAGCAAGAGGGTTCCTGTCCTGTCCATAGCTATGTCAGCATATTTGGATGAGAGCATTCCTCATATGCCATTAGAAACTGTACCGATCCATTACATGCCATTCAAAAATTGTCTGTGCCACCATTGTTACTTTCGTCAGTTATGTTGCCGTTAGTGTTCAGTGCAATATACTCCTACTGCACTGGAAAAATCACTGGAAATTTGTTGGAAATATACTAGAAACAAAGAGTCTTTTGTGGTCCAAAATTGTGCCATTACTATGGCTGATAGGTAGGTTTCAGAGGACAAAACAAGAGAGCGAATGGTGATGGTCTGATGGAATGGAAGAGTGAGGCGCATCTCAGGCTCAGCATCTTCTTTCCTAAACCCTGAATCCACATGCTTTAAATCAGCAATTGCTTCATGTAACAAATCTCACAGCTAATGCCCAGCCTCATGAAAATGGTTATGCCTCCAAGATTGAAGGGTAGAAGGAAAAGTTGAAGGTAGAGCATCTATAAGACAAGTATTGAATGTCTGTTGACTGGAACACATGAGTATGGGGGCAAGTGCCGTGCAATTGATCATGTTGTTCTGGTGGGTGGGCAACTGCCTCAGTTGAAACAAATGGACATGGACATGGTAAAAACCTACTACTAATTCTATCTCGGTGTTTTTACCCACTGGCTTGAAGAAAACCTCTGTAGATAAAGAGGGTAAATCCAAATGAAAGGCTATTGCATTTGGGAAAAGAGGCTTTGGTGGTCCATAATTGTACCAGATCAAGATTAATAAGGCTGATTGGTAGGTTTCAGAGGAAAGAAAAGCAGGCAGACAGGGAAAAGAAGAGATCACATGGAGATGGAATGGAGATAAAAGGTGTATCTCAGCATCTTCTTTCCTGGACGCATTGTATATGCTTTGGCTTTGGCTGAGCTGACGATTCATGTATAATAGCTGCTGCGTATGGACCATTTGGACTTTGGGTATGGGATTCGAAGGAAAGAAGCAGCTACCCCAATGCAATAGCGACAGTGCAGTAAGGTAACATGGGCTTGTCCTGCTAGCACGCCGATCCAGCAGCTCAAGAGGAAACAGACGGATAAATTAAAAGGCAAGGCAACCACCAACAAACAAGGAAGGCATGTCCTGCATCGGTCAGGACTGTTGTTTCCCTTGGTTTTGGGGCACCTGGCACCGGGATTTCAGCATCTTGTTTCTCTTTTTCGTTGTCCGTCTAGTTTCAACATTTTCAACCTCAACATCTCGTTTCAACATTCTCTTTTGTTTTACCTCTCCCCTTAACCCGTCTGCCACCTCAGTTTTTCAGTTTACCTCGGTTCCCAATATGAACAGGGAAAGAGTTTGAACATTTTATTTAAACTTGAAATTGATACTCAGACTCAGCCGTGAATCATCTGAAAGTAGCTTTCAGACTGGACGAGGAATCCCCAAAAGGCAAAAGAAACAAAAGCAAGCAGGCTACCTAACAGTGCACTGTTCTACTCCTGGGAAGAGGAAGGGGAAGAGATGCTACCCATGGTCATTAAGCAGACAAGGCGCATCAGATTAAAGATCAACAGACAGGTCCAGCCACACACACTTCTCTTCAGGTGCTTTACAAAACCGAAGGTTCCTTGCACTATCGCTGATGAATCCAGTCGTTTTTTCAAAGCCAACCCACTAGAGAAATCCACAGCACATTACCCTGTGATGGCAATTGGCCGGACTTGGATCACCACAGGTCGGCACAAGATACAGTGCTGTGCCAACTTCCTCCTAGTGCTCCATAACCGGAGGCGTGGCAAACGACAGAAAAGTCTAGTGTGGCAAACGATTAACGATCTAACTGACTGATAACAAAACAACAAAACTCCACCCAACAGGAAACTGGAAAAGAAACATAAATATCATTACACGCAGTTTGCACAACCCAAATAGCAATCCCAGGCAAACTCAAAGTTCCACTTCCACTCAGTGCTCCACAACCCGAACACATCATCACAATCTAAATAGGATCTTACTTACATGGTACAGGGTTCTCTCTTAAAACACTCGCAGTTTCACAACACAGTTAAGAAACAGCATGGAATGGAGCTCAGGACTGAATTGGTTTGATCTTGAAGTGGAGGTTGATGAGCGAAAACACAAAACACTTCAGATCCTGCAGACAAAAACATTGGGAGGAATAAGTTAGCAATACATTTCAATTACAGCACCATGTCCTGTGCACAACAAAATAATAACAAAGCCTTTTTTCTTGTAAAAAAAGTACAAGTTTTCATAGATATTTAAACCAGACAGTCAAGATTGGCTAACACATCCAGAACATTGCATGCTCTTGGACCATGTTCAAACTACAAGTCCACGACAATGATCCAGAATTTAATGTACTCAAACATGAAAATGATTCACTAAGCTAGCCCAACGAAAGGCTAGAAGAAAGTAGTAAAATTAAAAATGCACATAACCAGCGAGCAACATACCAGGAACAATACAGACGTAACAAATATTTATCTTTGTACCCACCTCAGAGTTCTAAGTCCACTACATATCTATATCTTATTGCCAATTTCAGATGCAACAAACCAACTGTCTGTTTATCCAACCTAAAATATTCCACAAAGCAAGTACCAAGATGCAAATAATAGCATCTGATTGAATTTCAAGAAAATAGAATAACCATCAGCTCTACAATGATACAATCAAGAATTTATCATGCAGTCAACCATGAAAATCCTCACTAAAAAAACAACAAAAATTTAAAGTTGTACTCATATAATCACAGCAACGTTTGGCATTTTTAAGTAGAGTCATACAACTAGTTAAGAACATAACACGACCATCAACAGAGGCATAATGATTTTTTGTTCTTATTTTTGCTACCTAACTCACAGGCGAAATTCAGATACACCAAACCAACCCAGCTGCTGTTTACCAACCAGAAACTATTTCCTGAAAATAGTACTGAAATCAATGTTCTTATGGCGTCGCCTAGGCGACAAGACGCTCCCCTATTTTGGCCCGCCTAGGCGTCGCCTTTGCCCGCCTAGGTGGCTAGGCGGTGGTGACTCGCCACAACTCGCCTTAACGCTGTAAGAACATTGACTGAAATGCAAACGATGCTCAACTGTAAGACCTCAACAATTCTAGGGTATGAAAATCCAAAATATTGGGGAAAACTTTAAAGAACCAGCAATCATCTATCAACTCTACAGACTTACACAATGATCTTTCTCAGACATATAACTGGATTGTTAGGTCAGGAAAGTAAAGTGGTTAAGTTTCTGAAGGGCAGTTGGTACTAGAAAAGGCATAAACCATTGTTCGTCTTTTCCCCTACATCCAGTTTGAACTTAAACAATCCCGGGTAGTGAGAACCAGTGGATATTATCCAGAGCAAATATATAGCTTCTCAAAAATGACAGTTATCTCAACGCTACCAAAGAATCAAAGTCCAACTATAAGATTTCTTGTTCAACATTTACATTCTGCAGATGTTTTCCATTAGTATAAGACTATTATATCAGGACTTCAAGGTGCAACATTTTCCTCCAAAGAAATAACAGTATTGGACTCATTGCCTATCTAAAATTCTAGAGTATGAAGATCAGAATATTGGGGAAAACTTTAAAGAACCAGCAATCATCTATCAACTCTACAGACTAACACAATAATCTTTCTCAGACATCTAACTGGATTGTTAGGCCAGGAATGTAAAGTGGTTAAGTTTCTGAAGCGCAGTTGGTACTAGAAAAGGCATAAACCATTGTTCGTTTTTTCCCCTGCATCCAGTTTGAACTTACACGATCCCAGGTAATGAGAACCAGGGGACATTATCCAGAGCAGATATATAGCTTCTCAATAATGACAGTTATATCAATGCTACCAAAGTACAACTATAAGATCTCTTGTTCAACATTTTCCTGTTCTTGTTCCACATATACATCCTACAAATTTCTTCCATTAGTATAAGACTATTATATCAGGACTTTAAGGTGCAACATTTTCCTCCAAAGAAAAAAGAAATAACAGTATTGGACTGACTGCTTATCTAAAATTGTTGAAACTTGATTTAAACGCTCTTTTTGTGCTCACAAGTCACCAGTTATTAAAACAAAATATGAACTTACCCCAATACCCATAATACGCAATTAACATTAGCTGGTCAGCAACTAATCAGTTCAATTAAGGACTACCACTATACCAATGGCCATAACAAGGTTCCCAAGTCTGTACTGTACCAAATATGAACCTAATGCTGGGCTAAGCTACACAAGAATTCCGCAAGTCATAAATAGTTGAAGCTACACAAGAATTTGCGTGAGTATTGCCAGTTACTGTAGTCACCAAAATTGTGGAGGGCCGCACCAAACGAACAATGTAGGCAGCTGTGGGAGGAATGTGGGGCTGAGGGCAAACCTGGACGAGGTAGTAGAAGATCCGGAGGCCCTCCGGGTCCTTGCTGGACTGGACATCGACGAGGGAGCCGATCTTGGAGGTGGTGAAGGAGATGTGCTCGTTGCCCATGACGATCTCGAGCTCCTGCCGGCCGATGCGGTCGGGCTCCGGCCAGTTGATGTCGTCCTCCTTCATAATCTGCAAGCAATCAAGTCAAATTCCGAACGGGATGGTGGATGGATCGGAGCCACATCGGACTCACATCGGACTCCTGGATGATCCTCCTGGCCTCGCGGAGGACGGAGGGGGAGACGAAGACCTCCTTGCGGATCATGGTGTCGTTCTTGTAGTTGGAGTTGTTGGCGTAGCGGAGCTTGCCGTCGGGGCGGAACTCGAACTCGAGGAACTCGTGCCCGAACTTGCCCTTGTGCCCCACGTAGTACCGCAGGTAGAACTCGCCGCCGCCCGTCGCCATCGATTTCTTTTTTTTTTCTCCCTTGTCGGTGAATGGATTGGGTTTTTTTTTTATGAGAATGGATTGGGGTTTTGGAGGGGGTTGGCCGCCGCAAACCAGACGTGCTGGCCTCTTCTCTTCCTCCTCCTGTCCTGGGTCGGCCGCCGACTCAAAGGACTCTTCTGCAAATATCCATCGGAGTGTTTCAGTTTCAGGTGAGACTCGATTGTTCTAACTATTAAAAAAAAAGCGACTCGGTTGTTCCTTTTGCTGGTGCCTGGTGCCATCGTTGGCAACTTGAGGCGTCCACATTTTTTTAGTCAAATTGTTCCACAAGTTTGCAAATCACCAAATAGAATAATTATTATGCAAAGACAAATAGCAGAGCAAACTTACTATGCAGGTTTCAGGAAAGAGTGTTTCCTCTTCCTGCAGGAATGCAATCTGCTTCTGACACACAATTAGCAAAGCATCAATCAACTGCCAATTTCATATCATACACACCATTTTTCACATCTGGGCTCTTGGAGTGAATGGAAGCTAATCTATATTCTGTAATATCAATTCTGTCACAGACATGCAGTTTTCCACAAACCACAGTGAATAGCATCGGTGTAGGAAATTTCTGGAAATGTGGATTCAGAACAAGAGTTTCTTCAGTGAAGTACATCATTGCTGTAAAGTTTACACATGTCCACTGCAAGCTTACACATGTCGATGTAAAGTTTTTTTCCTCCCTCTTTGTTTTGGAAAATGGCAAAATTGCCTCTTTGTTAGAACCAAATCAATCTGAACTAATTGTTCAGCCACAATTCAAGTAGCTAACTAGCAATAGAGGTTCAGCAGGGATCTGAATCGATAGAAATAAATAATCAATCTGCTACAAGCCTACAGCTGCACAGTTTGGGAAACTCTGGGTCGCTTGGAGGCCCCCATGAGCTCAACCAGTGACGGCAGTGGCCGCGGCACTGACACGTTCATCGATCTGTACAGCCGTCTCAGGTTCGCATTAAGGACCTTTGATGATCCAACAGTGGTTGAAGGATCGCTCGTCCTTTCAGAGCTCTTTCCGGTTTTTGATGTAGTTGCTTCATTCTCTGTTGCCTCCTTGTTGATTGTAGCCGAAACTGTGACATGCACAGTTGAGATCTCTTTAGTCACTTGGATTCTATTTTTACTTTCATCGGTCACCTTATGCTGGCAAACTTCCCGCAAATCAGCACGAACAGTCAGATTCTGTTCTTGGGCTTCCACCAATTCAGCTTCCCCTTTCCCTTTGTCATCCATACACTGTTCAGGATCTGCACACAAACTCAGCTCCTTCCTTCCATTTTCAGTCAGATCAACTACTTCAACTCCATCATCAGGCTTCCTGTCCTTCAACAGCTCAGATTCAGAGACTGAATTCTGCTCCTTTGTTGCAACTTCAGTTGAATCAATTACGTCAACACTGTCATCAGGGCCAGGCTTGCTATTGTTACACAGCCCAATTTCAGTAACAGGGTCCTTGGCTTCAAGTTCAACATTATCAATCATCTCAACACTCTGATACTCATGTTCCCACATTTCAGATTCGTGCAGGACTAATCCAAACCTCGCGCTTCCAAACAGCGTCACAGGCGGCACAACTCTGATCTCAAAATCAACCAGCGTTGGTTCTGCCGACGCCGGGGTCCAGGTGTCCACCGCGAACGGCAGGCCCCGGGGCATCTCGACCGGCATCTCGCCGCCGTCGTGGTCGGCTGCGGCAGCTCCCTCTCCGCCCAAATCTGCTGGTGTTTGGAGCGGAGGGCGGGAGCAGAGGGAAGGCGGGAGTTTTTCGTATTTCTTTTTCAGCGGGCGGGCTGGTATTGTGGGCTGGGCCTTTTCTCCGGCCCAAACCAACTCAGGAGGCCCAAGTTGGTCTGCAGGTATATGGGCTCTTTCTTTCTTCCAATCCAAGAAAGAAAGAAACAGAGGCGATCAGCAGCCGACTGCCTCTTCGTCGACTGCACCTTCAAGTGCCTCACCTGCACGCTCAAGAAGGGACTGTACAAGACGACGTTCCTGAACGAGCACAAGAGGACATGCAGGAAGCTCCTCGCCGCGCGTCAGCAGTTCAACCAGGAGCGGGACGCCCAGCGCCGCAAGGAGGCGGCAGGCCCAAGAAGAGGTCCGGCTACGATTAAGATCTGGAAAGGGGTTTTTGCGCGGACAGGGGTTTTTGCGATCAAGCGTTGATGGGTCATTTTTGTATCAGGATTTCTTGCTTTGCCTTTTGTTTCTGTTGCACGGTACTGTCAGAATGATCTGAACAACTCAAATTAAATGGAGTTCTGCTATGCTATTGCCGCATTTCTGCTGCTCTTACTCATCTTGCAGGTTATTGTGCTGCACTGCTGCCCCTAATTTTACCTCCTATTTCCTCTACACATCTGCAATTTTACCTAGATTAGAAATATTGTATATGAAGCTGTTTCCATCTGATTGAAGCAAGCAGCTTTTGATTCCTTTTGGTTTGTGCTGCAATATTATATAGGAACTTGTGGCTTCATTCCTGAAGATAGTTGTAAGCATACGATTAGAGTAAGCAACAATTTTGATTGTAGGAAGCAACTGCAACTGCAACACCAATTCCAGTCCAATAAAATCACCACGACATTCTGTTCTTTCCAGATGAAATGTCAAGTTGTCACTATTGACAGAACATGGAACCAAATCTTTGGAACGAAACTGCAATGATGCATGTGCTTAGCCTCAGTCTAGATCAATCAAATCTCATTTATTGTCACATCTTGAGTACTATACGGCTCAAATAATCGGTATTTAATTTCTTGTACTTTGGCAATCATAACTCTGTTGTCTACGCAATGGATGTTGGACTTAAGATTCATAATTACTAGAATTAACACGCGGCGTTGCCGCGCTTCGGCCTCGATTGGCCAGCATGAATACCATGTGCCCAGATACATATCTATCGATAGTAACAAAATTAAATTTGGGTTGCTAGGAAATATTGAGAAAGAAATATTCCATAATCTCGTACAGTTTGTCCCTCTGTCTATTCTCTCGCATGTCGTGGTCCAAGCAGGTAACATGGTATAGCTCCTACTAGGCATTTTCTGTCTGTTGACCACAACAGAATAACTCTGAAAATCCTATGGTAAAAAAATAAAAAAGGGTAGATGGCAATATTGGATGAACAACAATGCTAGATTATGATATTTACCTAATGTAGCACATGAAGAATGAGATCATGCAGGTTTGCAAGGATGTTTTGCTTGCCATTGACCATCGACCAGCCTTGCAGCTTGTTACTTGAACGTGTGTAATATGATCATCAGTTTCTTCCAGAAGTTTTGCTAATGGAAGCTGTAGATTGGCCTGGTCAGGCTGGAATATTGAGTTATCAATAGATTTCTAAAGTAAACAGCACAAGATTGATATACAATCAAGTAGCAAGATTTGGGGATTTTTGACTATCGCCCTTGTGATTGCAAGACGCACTGCTAGTGCTAGTTTCAGTAAGCCTTTCCCTTTTGGAGGAAAGTAAAGCAGGTAAGTAATGTAAGTAGCACTAAGTCATTCAGATGTATGTGTACTTGAAATAAGTATTAAAGAGGAAATGAGTTCTTACCTTTATTTTCCTTTTTCTCTCCTTGTGTCTGGTTGATTAGTTGATTTCTGATATTTGGGATCTGCAAAAAATAAAAAAAACAATGTAGCAGTTCATGTTCTCCAAATATAGGCCCCGAGCATTGAAGAGTGGCAACAGATATGGAAGTGATTTGTAACAGTAGTGAATATGTAGTTCTTTTTTTTTACAAAGTTTTATTAGATGTTCATTTAATGTGTATGTATAGTGAAATAACATGAGAGATTAAATAATAATGTTGATAGATGCATCAACAGAGATGGATTTCACAATATAAATAAATGGTTTAGGACTGCAGTCACCAAGTCATTTAAAATTTCATCATTTCAGAAAGGGCATATGAAAAGTAAATTGTCCTGTCACTTTCTGGAACTGCTGGTACACCATTTTCAGATAAGAACTCAATTGAGTTAGGATTATTGGATGAAAGAAAATGTAGTCCCCAAGTCAACTAATTCAGAATTACTGAATAAAAGAGAGTGTAGTTCACAACTTGTATTCTTAAATTTTAGAGTACAAGTAGATAGATGAACATGTAAACACTTCATTTTGTTTCATTTGCAGTATACAAAACATATATACATACATTGGAAGATTAAGTATGCCCAACTCATTTCTCAGTTGTACACCTCAGAAAGGCTTATTTTATTTTTCATCCCTACACTTTAAAAATGCTGATTGATATATGGATAGGTGGTGCCATGAATTAACATTTGCAAAGTTACCAAATATTACCATCTGTCACTATAACCTTAAACATCTGTACAGAACACTATAACCTTAAACATCTGTACAGAGGATAGCATCTCGGTGGCCCCCAGAAATGTATGAGAAATTAGCTGACTTATTCAGAACCTAGCATATACGAAAAGCAATCACAAAAGTTCAGAGATAGTTTGAATAGGTCCTTGTCATAAATCATGATGGACTTGTGCCAAGTAATCCATTGGATGTTCTGATTTGTACTGATTTGATAATACACCACAAAAAATTGAAGGTAGTAAAATAAATTGGCTATTACGACGTATGATACTGATATGCTGAAACTTTTTATTTTCTGTAAGATAAAGGATAACAGCATGAGGGTTAATTATGTATCCTGAATTATATTTACCTTGTATAAGAACAATCCGAATGTATGCTTATTCACTATAACTAACAGAGATGTCAAATGTTGTCTAATTAGTAATTATTAATGGGGAAAAACTGAATGTCTATTCAGAATTTGGAGTTACACAAAGCACTGAGCTATTGTATAAAGATGCAATCTCAGAACTGCATGACTGCCAAAATCGACAAATTCATCAAACAAAACTTAGTCCGAATGGTGCTAAATTGAATCAAGGGAAAGCTTATGATGTTTCCTCGATAATATATCCTGCTGATTGTGCGGATGGGCGCAACTAAATCAGCGATGGTAGTTCAGAACTTCAGATTAGATGGAGGGCCCTTCTTCCTTGAGGCAGTGGATGGGGAGAGGTACGTGCTCGCTTGGAACTAGTGTCGGTGGCCAATCCTGGTGCAGCAGTTACCCTCAGTGCGCAGACTACTTGAGCTCGGACGAGGTCGCTAGCGAAGGGAGGCGCAAGTGGCAAAGGCGAGGGGGAACCTCGCCGGCGGCTTACGCAGACTACTTGAGCCTAGACGCGGGCGCCGGCGACGAGAGGCGAGGGGGAATGATGTTTGCGGCTGAGCAGACGGAGCCGGTGGGCGGCGCGGCAAGCGGCGTCGCATTGCCCTCTGTCGCCGGCCTCCGGCACGGCCACCCAGTCCCCGAGCCGCGCGTCTCTGCCTCCGCCTGGGCCTCGGTATCTTGCTTCCCTGCGCGGGCCTCCAACTGTGCGGCAGCCTCGGCGGCGGCGGCAGGGGAGAATGCGGCGGCCGAGGCCAGGAGCAGGGCGCCGAGGATGAGGAGAGAGAGGGGGAGCTGGAGGGAGGCACACACGCTGCGCTCGCCAACAAACTGCGTCGACACCTCGGCTGAGTTCGACCCGCTGGTGCGCCCTTGCGCCAGAGCCGAAGCTGCGCGTCGCTCCCCCACGCTGGGGCGCGCAGGAGGGGCGGTGGCAAGAGGAGGGAGGGAGAGAGAGAGGGCCGCAAGGAGGAGGGAGGAGAGTTTGGAATGGGATTTTTCAAGATTTTTCTGAAAGGTGAGGGTTTGTTTGCAAAAAAACCTGAGAGACGAGGACGGACCGCGTGTTGATTTCGTTAACGTTTGAGGACCTTTTTGCAAAAAGATCAGCAATGCAAGATCTGGGCTGTCCGCGCGCCAGATCGGACGGTCGAGGCGAGGACGCGACGTGGCACGCTCTGGTGCCTGGGAATGAACCCAGGTTTCGATATTAGAAGATACTTGTTAAAAAGTTTAATAATAGCATATAAGAGAACCAACAGAATATGGTATATAAAAACTTACCTGTACTTAATTGACATGCAGTTGCAATCATCTTTGGTGCATTCATAAACTGAATTGATGAGACATGATCTTGAGTGGCATTCTCTACATGCTGGATAACACCATGTATAATAATTTGGTAATAATCTGATCATTGTGACCCATTCATCTCTTACCCTGTAAGAATTTATGCAAGCTTGTTATCACTCATCTGAGGTAACACACCCAAAGTCAAGTAGAGATATTGGTATGTCTATCCTTATATACCAACTAATGAACACCCATTCTGTGATGAATACTGGATTAACAAAATGGAAAAGTCAATAAATCATATTTAACAGTGCATTGATTATGAAAGTTTAAACAAAACCAAATAAGTTACACGTCATTGCATTTGAAATAAAATTAACAATCTGTACCCACTTGCCTGCTTAAATTTGGTGTCCTAGTAGTGTTCCTCTGCCCCAGTTTCTGCTTGGCAAGCAGTCTCTTCCAAACTGTAGCAGCTACATTTTACAGGCCTTCCTCAATGTCACTGGCTTGGCTGAGTTTTGCTCCTGCTACTTGCCAGCTGAGTAGGGCTTCATATAAGGGCAACATTTGTGGACGTGGGCAAGTAGGAAGGATGGTTGTGGAGCCGCTGGGTTTCCTCATCCCCATCTCCTATAGGGGCACACAGATCTTCCTCTTCTGTCCTCTCAAACCTGATGCTCCCATAGGGACACAAGGATCCTCCCCTTTTGTCTCCACGCACCTGGCCTGGCCACGGCAACGGCAAAGTTAAGGTTTATAGATAAAAAATACTGCTAGGAATTATGTCTGCACAGTAGGAAACTAGAAGAAATAGCATGATAAACCAGATTTCTGTAAAACCAGCTTATTCCATATGAATATGAGATGTACAGCAGCAGCTCTTTATGCTTGTAGTAGTACCTACTAAACACTCTTCCTCATATTTTCCAACAGCACAGTGAAGATGTGCGCCAGAGAGTGATGTGTCCATTCTAATCTGAAATCACAAAAGCTGCATGTGCACCAAGTAGTGCTTAATGGCTGTATGTTGGCAACAAACTGCAGTTATACTTCTAACTTAATTTAATCATTGACTTCAATTTGCCTTCTTAAGTTGTTTCAGTTTAGTACCAAACATCTTTTGCCTTCTATCCTTCTAAATTTCTAGAAATTCCTCTATAATGTTGCTTGTCAGTGTCATTAGCACACTTTAAGAAGTAGGGAGATGTTTTTCAGCATCTGGGTCAATGAACTAGTGTGTAACTGCAATGTACATAATTTCGGAATAATATAATATCATGGTTTTTAAGGCATCGCCAAGTCGTCCAGGCGGAAATCGATTCTGGGTGTCCCGAGCGCCAGGCCCCCCATGCCTATGGCGTCTGGAGTCATCGCTAGGCGAGTGCTGCACGGCGATTTGGCGAGACGCGTGGGTAAAAACGAGGGGCGCACGGGGGGAATCGGGGGCAGTTGCACGGGGGACCTGCGCACCTCAAGTTCCCGCCGCGACGTCTCTGACGAGGGCGCAAACTCAAAGAGAGAGGGCGGCAGGCCAACAGCACCTGGAATCCTCGGTGGTGACGCGCTGCTCGATCTACCGCTTCTCCTCCAATCCCGTGGCTCCAGCCCCTTCTCCTCCAATCGATCTGCATCTTCTTCCTCTTCTCCAACAAATCCGGGCGGACTCCCTCCACTCTTGCACCCAAGAGCTCCTGGTTCTTCTCCGATGTGCCCACCTCCACCTTCCTGCCGGCACCCCTTCCTTGAGCTGCATCACAGGGACACCGGTACCTCTTCCTCTCCCATTCCTTCCCTCTGCTCAGTTGCTTTTGCTTATGCTTGAGTGCAAGGCTGCTTGTGCAGCACATTCACTTGTGTGTGGAGTTGATGCTCTGCTCTGCTCTAGGTGTTGTCTTTTGCTTGGCTTTTGTGGTGTGTTCGTGTGTGCTTGTCTGCTGCCGATGCGTGGGTCCGCTGCCTCTATGTGCATGTTTGTGCTGCCTCTATTTTAGATGAGGGTGCTGCCTGATGCTTGTGTCTACTGCCTCTATGAGTTTGTTTGTGCTGCATCTATTCTAGATGAGGGTATGTGTATGGCGTCGCCTCGCCGCGCGCCTTATTCACCTAGGCGTTCGGAAGGGGTGGCTCGCTGCACCTCGCCTTTCCGCCTTAAAAACCATGTATAATATGAAGTTAACAATACAAAAGAGTAGCATGTTTATATGTTCCTTCAAGCTCGTAAGCATGCCACGAATGGTTTTGGTCTGATAGATTCAGTAATAATACACCTTAACAGCTAATGAGGGGAGCAATTAAACCCTCTGTTAGTATTGTCCTCTGTTAGTATTGTATTTTGGTTGCTCAGTAATTAGTATTTGCATTAACAAAGGGCCCATCTGTACATATTAATAGAGTTCCAATACTATCCAAATTGCAGAAATAAAGAGAGTAATTCCACAGGTCAATTCACTGAAATAAAAAAAAAGAAAGAAAGCTACTGCATGCACAATTTCAAAAACATGTATGATAACCTTAATCAGTCAGGAGTTACTATCAGCTATAGCGATGCATAATAGAAGTGGCTAAGAAGCGTATGCCAAAGTATACCAATGATAAGAAGCGTATGCCAAAGTATGTGTCTGAGATTCAGAAGAACCAAAGATAACATGGTCAAATATAGAGAATGTATATTATCATGGAAGAGCACAGTGATGTGTCTTCTGCTTTCATCATGAGAAAACCTTATCATCCAGATGTGTTCCCTGAGTTCAAAACTAGGGCATTTTTTCCGTTTCCCATATCAGAAGTGAAATTGCACAAAGAAAAAGAAAAAAATAAATAAAATGTTGTTGCTTGCTAAATAAAACAGCTAGATGTAACAGAAAGCGCGTATACTTTTGGAGCAACACATTGTTTTCACTGTTCTGAACCTTATAACAAATAGTTTTTTGGGGGGAAACGAATGGGGAAAACTTTCCCCACTTAATGGGTTGCATTGGAGGGGCGACGCAAATGGCCACTCGTAGTGATAAAATTACAATGGCAATCCGACTCTTGGCCATCTTGGAATCAATTGATTTACAACATCAACATCTCCATCTAGAGGCAATATCGCCAAAGAAGAGCCCTGATAACAAACATTGAAGTTAAGGTCTATCAATTCGAGCGATGCCAAATGCCATAGTGGAACCTAGTTGATGCTTGTAGGACATGCCAACATATGGTGAGGACATGCCAACATATGGTGCTAATCCAATGATTCTATGCTAAAGAAGGAATACATGTATGTTATCCGACCAAAGCAATATTTGAGGCCTCTTAATTGCTGAATGAAAGCTACAAGGGCAGCAATTTGTGTACCTAAAATCTCTTATATGATATCCATGCACTTCAAACACGCAAGTGTGCCATTGACTAATGCTAAAAAAAAACTTTCAGATATTTCATCAAAGATTTTTGCTCCACTAACAAGCAATAATAGTTTTCTTCCAACTCGGGTGAACTCAAAATTTCATTACCCAAGAGCAACGAAATTACAGTAGTTGTGTTCAGTCAAGGCGAAGTTCCTCACCAGGGAGTTCTAGTACTGCGGGTGCACGAAAAGAAAGTCTTCTACAACAGGCAATAATATATGGTGATTTTTTTGTCAAAACGGATCTGGAGAAAAGTGGAGGACTCAAAGAGATAAGAAATGAAATGTTTACTTTATACATAATTTTGCAAGTGAGTGAAAACTGCAGCCAATAATCGGTCCTCAAAGGTCAACAAGGGCTTAGATCGATGATACATTTTTACCTTGTCGAGATACAGGTAGCTGCGTCCATTCTAACATTGTGAAATAAATGACTCATAATGCAGCAAAAAGGAGGTCAGGTCACTCTAGGCAGAGAGAAGCTCTCCACGGCGGAATCGAGAACGAGGAAGGGAAGGGTAGTACGTCTTCTCTCTCATGTCTTGGGAGGGAAAGATGACATCAGGAGGATAGGCAGGCCGCAGCGGGCCGCGACGTCTTCTCATCTCATGTCTTGGCCTCTTGAGGAAATACGATGACATCAGCCAGCGGGCCGGGAGAGGAAGAGGCGCCCCCGTGGCCCCGTGTACGTATACCAGCTACGGTCGTAGCCGTAGGTGCTCGCGTGTGTTATGAAGTGTGTTATGAGGAGACTGTGAATTAGTGATCAATTCTGTAATTAAGTAGTTAATTAGATTAATGACATCAGTTACAATTCATGAAAGGGTCATCCCAAAGGGATAGGTCCCTTGGACCTTGTCTCTTGGTCTTGTATATAAGCAACAATCAATCAATCAATGAAAATAAATCCATTCACAATCATTCTCTCCTCTTTCATTCAATCTCTAACACGTAATCAGTACTGAGCGCGAAGACGATGGCAATTGGCAAGCAAGAACAGAGGCATTCTTGCACTACGACGACGCACATCGTGGTTATTCTGGAATTCGAGCGACAAGAACAATTCGAGGCACCTCATGTATCCATGGGGAACGGCGACTGCTTAATTTTGAAGCCCTGTTCTTGCCGCTGAGAAGGACGCAACTTCTTCTTGTCCACATGCTACTGTATAGCACTTGTTCTTGCCGATTGAGAAGAATTGGTTGAGGAGAACAGGCAAATTCTTCCCGGCGGCGAGTCTCCGGCAGAAAAATGAGGAGGCCAATCGATTTCATCACACAACAACATCGGAAACCAAATCTTACATGCAGCACGTCGTGGAGCCTTCCATAATGCTGTGCGCTCGGCCACGGACCCCGCTGGTAGCGCTTTGGCGCATAGGAGTGGCGGCGGCGCACCCACAGAAGGCCGGCGGTGGTCGGCGGCCGGCCAACGGCCGGCGCACGGGGCCGCGACGACAACGCTGCGCTTGGTGGTGCCAGCAGCGCACGACGGCGCTCCATGGACAGGGCACGTCGCGGAGCGGCGCGCACCGCCACGGCGGCGGCAGTGCACGACGGCAACGACAAGCGGCGGCGGCGCTCCGCCACAGCGCTGGCGGGCGGTGAGGGCACGCCAGCGGCCAAGGGGCGCCGCGGCGTTTGGGACAGAAGGGCGGCGACGGTTCGGGTCTTCACCCTAACTGCTCACGGCCAGGCCGGCATGGGCCGCCATGGGCCACGCCCCACAGGCCCAAGCAGACCAACAGGCTTAGCCGAGCCCCTCTCTATCTCTAGTAATTTTGCAATAAGACATCTCGATTTTTATATATTTATATGTTTAAAAAATATTCAGTTCTGCTTATTTATATTAGAGGTGTTAAATTATTCTGTTTTAACTCCTAGACTAGATACAACACTGCAATATATTACATTTATAATTGATGCTATAAATGCTTGTTTTAAACCTTGTGTTTAAATGCCTTTTGATGCAAATTATTTGCCTAGTACAAATAGATAAATTTTTAAGACCTATGAGTATTTATAAATTGCATTATAATATAATATATTATAGTTGTTTCACTATGTTAATATTTAGACATATTTTTTTTTTCGTGTCTATGACTCTCTGCTTTAGTCATAGATCTGATCAGTATGGTAGAGTTTTTACTCCTATTCATAGTTTGTTTCTAAGATCATAAATTTATTCTTGTCTAAATATACATAGCTTGTCAGTTTATTGTTTAGCAATTAATTTTAAATTGCAATAAAACTAGATCCTCTTAATTAATTGATAGTTAATTAAGTGTGGATTGTTTTAGGTTCATTTGAGCCTAATCAGAAAAGGCAATATGGTAGGAAAACCATTTTTGCTAGTAAGGCTAACATAGGAAGTGGATTTTTGCTTTAGTCCTACGGGATTTTGCATAAATTATGCCACTACCCAAGTATAGCACTTTGTGCTTTGTTGCTGTTTGGATATTGTCATTGTAATATATTTATGGTTTGATTATATTATATTACAATGTCATCTTGATTCTATTATATTTTTGGAATATGTGGTGCACCCAATCCCCCTTTGCACCACATACATATTACATTTGTGACTTCAATAACTATTTTTGGCTATGATTGGTACACCCAAATCCTCTATTTTGCACCAACATATATGTTACATTTGTAATTTTATAATAGAATCGTGGTATGTTGGTGCACCCAAATCACACTTTTGCACCACATACAAGTTAAATTTGCTAGTGACTTAGTTGCAATTTAACTAAAATATGAATATCATTAAAATTCGCAATATACATATCTTGATTATTTTGATTAATTAACACAAGATAATGGAGACTATGGCATTGGCTGCGTTTAATTTCTTGTGAATTATCCTGCCTTGAGACCGTGCCATAGCAGTGATCTAATCACCTGTTACTGAGAGGTCTACATCTTGTTTCTCTGAAACTTGATGATTACCTACGATGTGTTTTTAATCAAAATAAAGGTTTTGGATTGCTCTTTGTCATCATATTGTTTTGCTATTACACAAGTTAGTAGAGTCCTAAGCAAAGGCTGCATTTAATTTTTTGAGCATTATACTGCCCAGAGACCGTGCTTGGGCAGCAATTTAAATTGCCTACTATAAAGATCTACTCTTTGTCTTTGACATAGAGATTATCTGTCTTGTGTATATCCAAATTTATGATGATTTGTTGTATGGTCTACACATTTATGTGATTATCTACAATGATCCAAAACCATGATGAGATATACAATTATAAAATATTGCATTTGATATTACAACATCACCAGAGTGATTTGAGTTTACCTTAGGTGTAAACTCATTACATCAATGGTTTGTCACGTGTTGCGGATATTGACTTCAGAGGAGTTTGTTGAACTCGCTCTCGATGGCATCAATATCCCACATATAGACAATGGACATTAGTATCGGTTTTATCCTATAAACTAATAAAAGTGTTTAATGACCCTTGATTGGGGTCATTTATTAGAGATCAAAGAAAATTATGCCTTGCTATTGTTAAGGAACAATATCCATAAAGATTATCGATAAGAATATCTTATGGAAGGAAAAATTGATTTGTATCAAACATCAATAAGGGATAAAACAGGAACTACGACATAAGATTTAAAGAGTTTTTCAATCTTGCATTTGAAGCTCTCTAGGAAATTGATTGTTTTTGCTGGATCTTATAAGATCGCATAACAAACATTTCTATTATTTTCAGAGAGAACCTCAATTCATGGACAACAAGATCATCGAATATAATTCGAATGACTTGCTTCGAGATTTAGAATAATCTCATGGTCCATCGATATTATTTAATAATGTCCATCGAAATATGTTGTAAAACTTATTGTCAATGCATAACTATCGTGAGTATCATATTTGATACTCGACAATATTTATGGATTTCTATATATTATACGAGAATTTTATTGAATTCTTGTCATATATAGATAGTACGGGAATCATTCCAATGTGAAATGATATATGCCTAGTGGACATTTGTACCACAAACTCTATAATAATGGAAACAAAATATTCCTGGTTCTTATGATAAGAAAATGGAATAATTTTGTTCATCACTGATGCGATGCATTGATAGTTTGGTCAATTCTGCCACTATCATTCTTCCTATGAATAATGAGTTAATAGTTGAGCATATTTAATTATATCTTAATTAAGCTCGTATCTAAACAAGTCATGAGATATAAATCTAAATGTGTTTTCATATGGAAACATAAGAAAACAACATTGGATATTGCATATAAGAAATGAGATAGGACTCATCTTTGTTGTATTATGCATACAACCATTCCCATACAACATGTTGCGTATAAGAATTTTTCACATTATTGATCCATTCAAGATTTGGAATGATCAACTTGGCCATCCAAAGGGATGTGTGAAAAATTATTGGCAATTCATTTGGTCATGATTTTCCCAAAGTATGGATACGAGAAGTACCACAGGAAAACGGATTTTAAGACCCTCTTATCTTAAAATCAAGTTGACTTTATTAGATTCCTTGATCATATTCAAAAGAATATGTATGGGTCCGATACAAAGATTGTATGGATAGTTCAGTCATTTCATGGTTGTATAGATACATCTATGAGATGATTAGAGTTTGTAAAACTTATACACTTAGCCATGCATTTGGTAGATAATGCCTCTTGTTATGAGCATTAACCCAAACACTATTGAGCTTTTGTACCTACAATGACGATTGTTTGGTATAACAAAAGTTTAGTTACATATCCAAAAGAATAAATTGGAATCTATAAGTATGACATTAAGTCATAGCAGGACCATAATTAGTAAATTGCTATTGCCAACTTCGTGTTGGAGTTAGGTGGACTTATACCCTCCTGACTTATGATTAACTGCATATTCCCCATATGCATATAGTATGTGGAAATACATGAAGATTTTCTATTTGCGTAAAATTGAGCTACTGTAGCGAAAATAACCTCTCATGCCATATTTCAATATAATGTTTTGGTGATTGATATAGACAACACAACATTTGGACTAATGTGATTGTTAAGATGACTATTCTCAGGCTTTTAGGTTCAAGTGATGACAAGAATTGAAGAGACCGTGAAGAAATTCAAGTCAATATGAACAAGACAGAGACAATTTACTATCACCGGTAAACCGATGTTAGGCACCGGTTAAACCGACATTAGGCAAATTGTACTCATCGGTGCAATGGACCCAGAAAGTTGAGACTAGGGTTTTGCGCCGGATGAACCGACGATGCCTGAAGACAACTCGTCGGTGCAATGACTTGAAGTGAAGACTGACCCAGAGGCACCGGTTAAACCGACGATAAAGAAAAAGTGAGCGTCGGTGCAGTTGTCCAGAGACTCCATTTTTCGGGGGGTTTCTGAGCTTGCACTCACCGGTTAAACCGACGTTAATTTTGAGAGCGTCGGTCGATTGATCAAATAGCCGTTGGAAGACTGTAACGGCTAGTTGCTGGGAAAATACACTCACCGGTTAAACCGGTGATGACAAAAACTAAGCGTCGGTTTAACCGACGTTAAGGGATTTCGTCAGCCTTTTCCCAACGGCTAGTTATATGCCACCCCACGGCTCATTTGACAGTGCTGGAGACTAAGAAAGTATACAAGAGCCAAAGATCATCTCCAACCACCATAGAGCTTCATTGTACATTATATAGGCTTAAGCACACTTGTGAGAGTGCTTAGTGCTTGTAATAGGGATTAGTTCTTGCGAGAGCTTCCTTGAGAGAAGTCTTGCTGCGGCAAGCAATTCTTGTGATCCGTCGTGTGACCCTCCGGCTTGGTGTGGAGTGGCAACGACACTTTGTTCGGGGGAAGAGGATACCCCCTCCTTGGTGGAGAAGCTCTGTAGTGGATTTCGGTCGGGTGACCGAGAGAGACGGTGGCGGTTGAAGCGTCCCCTTATAAGAGAGGACTTAAATGTGATACAAACATCAATCCCAGGAGGCTGATGCCACATTTATTACATCAGATGGTTCATTACCATACAAACCTCCGAGGAGGACACTCGATACAGATGATAATAAAAAGTAACCAAGCTACGACATAACACCAGAGCGCGACCCACATGGGATCTAGCTCGGGCTCAGAGTACTGCGTCAGCGAAATCATCTCGAACAGGGCCGGTTCCACAGGCAAGGTTGGGTGTAGAACGATAACCCTACTCGGCGTCGTCTGGTACGAAGTCTGGGTCTTCCTCTCTAAAAAGTAAGAATGGGGTGAGTACAAACGTACTCAGCAAGTTCAACCACACCCACAGAGGGGGTTATATCAGAATAATATGCACAGGTAAATCAAGGGTAAGGTTATGGTTTAATTTGCAGAAAGCTAAATTTATGCAGGGGTTTATTTAGTAGAAAACATTTCAGAAACCAGTTTTTGTATTGAGTAACACGGAGTTCAAGTTTTAAACTGCTACCGGACTCCCCGTCCGTTGTAGCACACGGCACAACTGCCGGACACAATTCCAAAACAACTCACGCTAGCCCAACCCAAAGAAACACTAGTTATATGACCACACCGTAACTCGTCCAGTACCGTGGGCACGGCTATTCGAATAGCTTTTAACTCTGCAGAGGTGTACAACTTTACCCACAAGCGGGTACCCCAACACGAGCATCGAAGTGTCGGTGTAGATCCCGACATAGCCATTACCCACCTTAGCTAGACCTGATTCGCCATCACGGGATTCACCAAGGGGTCATCGACCTATCTCTGAGGTACAACCGGGGTATAAGTCATACTGAACATATCCCTTCTCCTTGATCACCCGTTGCTCTCAGCCCTCCTGATGGCTATCACATCAACTAGTGGGGTTTATGCTAAGCCGTTGCCCATTCAACGGTCGAGTGGTTTGCACGATAGTGGAGTTAGGTGAGATGACACACCAACTCGGTCCTTAGACACGACAAGATGGATGTCTCCCTTCTTTGCCCTGCCACATTGGCACGAGCACACCAAATGGCAAATTCGTAGAAATGCCATCCATCCCGTCTAAACTTTCTTTACAAAAACACCACATTTATCCCATCCCACATACGCACACATTTTCTTTATAAAATAAATCGTATTATGAGTAAAGTCCTAAGCGTTCTAATATCGATTAACGTCCCAACAAAATCAGACATTAATCTAGGTGGTCAAGGAATGGTCATCAAAAATCAAGTGGTGGCTATCCAACTGTGTTTTCATGCAAGCAAAACACATGCAATTTTATAAAACAGGCCATTGGGTTGTGTTTATAAAAACTAGGACAGAAGCATGCATCAAAGGATGGGATTGAACTTGCCGTCTTCGTAGCCTTCGGGGAGGTCCTGTCCTTCGGGCTCGGGGTCGTGGAACTGGTCCTCGGTCACCGGCTCGCAGTACTGCTCGTCAACGGGCTCTCCTTCGTTCACACAGTGGTCTACGACGTAAACAAAAAAGCACACAATCAAGACACAGAAAATAAAGATTTATCGTTGAGCTCGAATCGGAAACACATAAAATATCGAGCGGTTTCCTAATGGCATGGTCGAAACTAGGTTATGGGAGGCGTGATAGAGTTTCGGGTTGATCAGAGTTCATTTGGTGCATAAAATGATAGGTTAATCAAAGGTTTAGGGGTTAAATAATGGTCCAGGGACCTGTTTGTAATTATATTTGAGAAAGCAGGGGCTTGGTTTGTATTTTAGAAACTTATTGGGTCATTCTAAAAGGGGCAGAGGCTTATTTATAAATGTTTTCATAAGGTGGGAGGGTCTGTTTTGAAATATAATAAAAGAAGAGGTTTCTTTTGCAAAATGGTCAAAAGGAGGAGGGACTCCTTATTGAATCGAGGAAAGGGGAGGGGGTTATGGGCAACATGCCCTGTCTTCTTCCTCCCCCATGCTGGGAAACAGGGGAGGGGGCCGGCGTTCGTCGGCGGCGCCAAATCCGGCGGCCCGGGGCTCGGGGGTGGTCCGGGGTAGAGGGGAAAGAGAGGGTGAGGCGGCGGTTCGATTCCCCCACCTGGCTCGGCTTGAGGTGGAGCGAGGCGGCGGGTCGTCGAGAGCGGGCGGCGGCGGTCGCTGGACTCCGACGTGGCGGCACTGTGGGGCTGGAGAGGGCTAGGGCGGTGGCGGCTTGGGGTGTGGAGCGGAGAAGTGGCGCTGGGGGCCTTTTATAGGCACGCTAGGTCGGTGAGGGGGGGGAGAAGGGCGCGTCGGTGGCGGCCGGTGAGCGGCACGGAGTGCCTTTAATGGCGTTCGGCGTCGCGACTCAGAGGCGCGGGCGGCGAGGCGGGATGGGACGCGTCGGGCAGGTTGCAGGTGGTGCTGTGCGGCGTTAACGGCGGGCGGCGGCGGGGCGAGCGCTGGTGACGTGTCGCATCGGGCAGGCGGCGACCGGCGTAGGCGGCACTGTGCCGAGGTCGCCGGCGCTGTGCGGTGTCAACGGCGGTCGGCCAGTGTCGTGGCATGCGCGGGCGCATGCGGAAGCAGTACGCCGCGGTGCGCGTGAGCGCGTGGAGTAGCGAGCGTCCGTGCGCAGTGGGGTAGGAGGTGCGGGCGTGGCGGGTGCGCGGGCCGGGGTGGAGCACGGCGCGCGGTCGAGCGAGCATAGGCCGGGCGCGCGCGTGTGGAGGCGGCAATGGTGGTGCAGAGCGCCAGCGGCGGCTTGGCGCGGTGGGTGCGCGCGCGAGCGAGGCCGCGTCGTGGCGTGTGTGCGTGGTAAGTGTGCGTGCAGCGGGTCGGTGCTGGGCTCGGCGCGTCGCGGCGCGGCGGGCGCGTGCACACGCACGCGTGCGCATGGCTGGGCTGGGCGCGTCACGGCGATCAGTCGAGGAGGGAGTCTGGGAGCGGGGCGCGCGTGCGGAGAGGCGGGGTGGCGTGCGGGGTAGGTGAGGGGGTCGGGCCGAGCGAGCTCGGGGAGGAGGAGTCGGGCATGGCGTGCTCGGGGAGGAGAGAGGGGAGTGCCGAGCGCACGGGGAAGGAGAGAGGAGAGGGAGGAGAGAGGAAAAGAAAAGAAAAGTAGAAAAGGAAAAAAAGGAAAATGGGAGAAGAAAAAAAGAAAAGGAGGGGAGAGAGAGATAGAAAGAAGAGAGAGTGAGAGAGATTCGCGCCGGATCCGCGGCGCGTGGTCGGCCACGCGTAGCGCCGATCACGCGTGCGTGGTCAGGTGCGTGCGCGGCCGGGTGCATGCGCGGGTTAAGGGCGAACAGGGTGATGGATTCGGGTGTCGGTGTCGGGTCTTTTGGGGATCGTGAGATCGGGCGAAAAAGTTCCGAGCTCAACGATTAAAATGGTGGTTTTAGCAAATGATTTGATTCGGTAAATTTCGGGATGTTACAAACCTACCCCACTTAAAATGAATCTCGTCCTCGAGATTCGGCTGGTTCCTAAACAGATGGGGAAACTCCTTCTTTAGAGCGTCTTCACGTTCCCATGTAGCCTCTTCCACTCCGTGTCTGCTCCACTGGACTCTGCATATCCGTACTTCGGACTTTCTGGTCCTCCTAGTGACAGTGTCTAGAATCTTGACCGGTACTTCCTGGTACCACAGATCTGGCTGCAGATCTATCGTTTCTACTGGCACATGTTCCGCTTCGGGTACCCTCAAACACCTTCTTAATTGCGAGACGTGGAACACCGGGTGTATATCTGACATCTCTTCTGGTAGCTCTAGGCGGTATGCTACTGCCCCAACTTTCTTCAGAACTCGGTATGGTCCAATGTACCGAGGGGCCAATTTTCCTTGCACCTGAAACCTTCGGGTTCCTCGAATGGGTGACACCTTGAGATACACGAAATCCCCCGGGTTGAAACTAATTTCCCGTCTTTTCTTGTCCGCGTAGCTCTTCTGTCGGGACTGGGCTACTTTCAGTTTCTCTCTAATCTCAGCAACTCTTTCTTCTGCTTCTTTTATGAGTGCGGGCCCGACTAGGGCACGTTCTCCAACTTCTGACCACATCAGCGGTGTTCTGCACTTCCTTCCGTAGAGAGCTTCGAACGGTGACATGCCCAAGCTTGCTTGGTACCCGTTGTTGTATGAGAACTCGGCATAGGGTAGACTCTGCTCCCAATCTTTGCCGTAAGTGAGGATACATGCTCTCAACATATCTTCCATAATCTGGTTTACCCTTTTTGTCTGGCCATCTGTCTGCGGGTGATAAGAGGAGCTGAAATCCAATTTTGTGCCCATGGCTTTATGCAAACTCTTGGAAAACCTAGAGGTGAACTGGGTTCCTCTATCTGAAACAATTCGACTAGGTACACCATGCAATTTCACTATGTTTTCTACGTAGAGGTTGGCCAGCTTCTCTCTGCCGTAGTTGGTTCGTACGGGTATGAAGTGAGCCGCTTTAGTGTGTCGGTCCACTATTACCCATATGGAGTCATGTCCCTTCTGGGTCCTGGGCAAACCCACTACAAAATTCATCCCTATCTCATCCCATTTCCAAACCGGAATGGGTAAGGGTTGCAACAAACCTGCCGGCTTCTGGTGTTCGGCTTTGATCCTTTGGCAAGTATCACAACGGGTGACAAATCGTGCAATGTCCGCCTTCATTCCATCCCACCAATATTTTTGTCTTAGGTCCATATACATTTTGGTGGATCCTGGGTGGATGGAGTAGGCCGAGTTATGGGCTTCGTCCATGATTATCTGCCTGAAGTCTCCTTTCTGGGGCACACAAATTCTATCTTTATACCACAATGTTCCCTTATTATCCACTCTAAAGTCCGGTGCCTTGTTTTCTCCAGTCTGCTTCCGAATTTCCATCAGCCTCTTGTCCGATCTTTGTGCTTTTCTGATTCTTTCTCCTAGTATGGATTGGACGTTCAGCACTTGGCTAGAGCCTCGAGGGACAATGTGCACATTTAATTATGCCATTTCCTCTCGCAGATGATCATCCTTGGGTCCATAGGATTTTTGACTTAGGGCATCGGCTACTACGTTTGCTTTTCCCGGGTGGTAATGGATTTCCAAATTATAGTCTTTGCCTAATTCCAGCCATCTTCTCTGTCTCAAGTTCAAGTCTGGCTGAGTGAAGATATACTTCAGGCTTTTATGGTCGGTATAGATTTCGCACTTATTCCTAATCAAATAATGCCTCCAAATTTTAAGAGCGTGCACTACGGCTGCAAGTTCCAAATCGTGGGTCGGATAGTTTTGCTCATGAGACCTGAGCTGGCGGGAAGCATATGCAACGACTTTCCCATCTTGCATCAGTACACAACCCAATCCTTGTCGGGATGCATCACAATAGATGACAAAATCCCGATGAATATCTGGTAGGGTCAGTACTGGAGCGGTAGTCAATCTTTGCTTCAGTTCCTGGAAACTCCTTTCACATGACTCTGTCCAGGTGAATTTCTTCTCCTTCTTGAGCAGCTCTGTCATAGGTCGGGCTATCTTGGAAAATCCTTCAATGAATCTCCGATAATACCCAGCTAATCCCAGAAAACTTCTGATCTCACTGACGTTAGTCGGTTGCTGCCAGTTGGACACTGCTTCGACTTTCTCGGGATCCACTGCTACTCCTTCCGCGGTCAGAATATGACCAAGGAAGGCTACTTTCTCCAGCCAGAACTCACACTTGCTGAATTTGGCGTATAGCCTATGCACCCTCAGCTTTTCCAAAACTACCCTCAGGTGCTGCTCGTGCTCCTGAATGCTCTTCGAGTAAATAAGTATGTCGTCGACGAAGACTACGACAAACTTATCTAACTCGTCCATGAACACCTTGTTCATGAGGTTCATGAAATAAGCAGGTGCGTTTGTCAGACCAAAAGACATTACTGTGAACTCAAACTGCCCGTATCGGGTGACAAAGGCTGTCTTTGGGATGTCGCTCTCCCTAATCTTGAGCTGAAAATATCCTGACCTGAGATCAATCTTGGAGAAGTACTTGGCTCCTTTTAACTGATCAAAAAGGTCATCGATCCTGGGAAGGGGGTACTTGTTCTTGATAGTGACCTCGTTTAGTGCCCGGTAATCTACACACAACCTCATACTTCCATCCTTCTTCTTGACAAATAGAATCGAGGCTTCCCAAGGCGACGAACTTGGCCTGATAAAGCCGATTCGTTGTAGTTCTTCTAGTTGTTTCTTCAGTTCTGCCAATTCAGAGGCTGCCATTTTATAGGGTCTCTTGGCTATAGGGGCAGTTCCAGGGACAAGGTCAATAACAAACTCTACATCCCTATCTGGTGGCATACCGGGAAGTTCTTCGGGGAAAACATCTGGGTACTTATTCACTACTGGGACTTCTTCCAAGGACTTGGCTTCCATGCTAAATACCATTGGGTTTGATCCACTTTCCCGGGTATGGCAGGTCACTCGTACTCCTTCTGGGTTTGTTAGGTGTACCACTTTGGCAGTACAGCCTATGAGACCATTATGTCGGCTTAACCAATCCATTCCAAGGATCACGTGTATCCCTTCCGACTTAAGTACTACTAGGTCCGCTAGAAATTTTACCCCACTTAAATTGATCCTTACCCGTAGACAACCCAGTTGACACCTGATGTCACCTCCGGGTGTTCGGGTCAATAGGGGCGTTTTTAGTAGTACTGTAGTATTCTATGTTTCTCCACAAAACTTGAGGATATGAATGAATGTGATGCACCAGAATCAAACAATACTGTTGTGAGGGTTGAGCTGACTAGGTACTCACCGAGTACTACGCCCTGAGCTCCCTGAGCTTCCTGTGCATCGATGTGGTTGACGCGGGCTCGTCCAAATGACGGCTGAGGCTGCCTCATCTTTTGACTATTGTTGTTGGTATTGTTGTTGTTGCGGATGGGTACTCGGTTGGCACCGGTCAGGACTGGCTTTGGTCCGTTCACCGTGTTGGAGAAGGCTGACGTAGCGGGCTTGTTCTTGGCATAGAGACAGTCGGCGATGAAATGTCCCGTCTCTCTGCAGTTGAAGCAGGCCCTCACATTGCTGTTGTTGGTGGTGACCTGGCTTGCATTACTTTGTGGGGCCCTCATGGTGTTCTGGCTTCTGAGCTGGGTGTTAGGGGCCCGTGGTCCTGTCACTTGAGACTGAGTTCTGTACTGCATTGGGGTTTGGGACCTTGGTGCGTTGTAGCTGAAGCTTCTGGGCTTCTGGAAACGTTCCTGCTGGCGTGACTTGCTCTCAAGGAACTTGCGCTTGTTATCTTTCCTTTCATCAATCTTAGCCTTCTCTGTGAGGATTGCCTTGTTCATCAAGGTGTTGAAATCAGGATAGATTTGAGGGGTGAGCAGGGTCCTGAGTTATGGGTTTAGTCCCTTCTTGAACATATCCTGCTTCTTCTCGTCGTCGTTCACTTCTTCTGGTGCATTGCGAGCCAGTTCCATAAATTGGTGAGTATACTCTTCCACAGACATACTCCCCTGCTGAAGTGCACGGAATTCATTTGCCTTGCGTTTCATGGTGGCCAAGGGGATGTGATAACGGCGGAACTCCTTCACGAATTCATTCCAAGTGATGGTGAAGGCATCTTTGGCAGCAGCGCAGTAATTCTCCCACCAGGCTAAGGCAGACCCGGTGAGTTGATGTGCTGCCAGCAGAACTTTATCTCGATCCTAGCACTCGAATGGCTCAAGCTTCCTCTGGATCACACGCAACCAGTCATCTGCATCCAAAGGGTTGCTGGATCCAGCAAAGGTGGGCGGCTTGGTCCTCAGAAAAGCTGTCAGCTTGTCATTCATGGTTTGTCCTCGTGGTTGCCTGTTGACAAGGACATTGGCCAGTGTTTCTAGAATGAGGGTCTGATTGTGGATTATTTGTGCCAGGTCCCCGAGGGGTGGTGGTGGTGGCAGTGGCACTTCTTGATTTTCTCCTCGATTTTGGCTCACTTCTTGTTCATCCTGAGGAGGGTTCTGTCCATTCGGCTGCATTCCCACATCAGCGACTGGAGGGTTCCGAATGCGGGAGGCCCTCGTAACGCTTCGGGAAGCCATCTATAAATTGGGTAGAGTTTTTGTGAGATTTAGGATTAAGTGATGTTTAAGTTATTTAAATCGTATTTTTGAAAAGGCAGATTCTACTTTCTGCCGATAAGCACACAAACAACAAGCACACACACATAGCAAACAACAAGAACAAACAACTTTATTACTGCAAGGGGGGTACAACACGGGCAGGGCCAAACGCGTACTACACGTCCGGGTACACAATTTCAAAAGAAAGGGGGCACAAATCCTCTTCGGACCACACGGCTTCATCCCTTGACGGTCACTAGCACTTTAGGCAAACTCATCGGCCTGAGTGGGTTCCTCCCTTGGAAGGGAACTCACGTCTTCCAGGGGAATGAGTGGTCCTTGCTCGCCGTCCTCTAGATCACCATTTTCCCGGGGTTGCGTAGTGGCTTCTCTTGCGGCGGCGGCCGTAGACCTTCTATGGTTCTCGGGTGGGGCTTGTGGGTTTGCAAAGAGTGGTCCCCATCCTATGACGGGCGTTCCGAGCAGAACATGGTCTTCTCCTATTGCCGGGACTGGGGTTCCACTTCTAGCCCATTCCTGCATATGCCGGTCCCGGGCTTGTCTGAGGCTCTCCTGAGCAACTGCTTCACTGCTGACCGCGACTGCGGCTCTTGCCTCTGCTTGGACTGCTCGTATCTGTTGCAGTCTTACCACAAGTTCTGCTTGCTCTTCTCGATGGGTCTGCTCCCTCAGCAAGTTGGCTTGCTCGTGAAAGAGCTGATCAAAGGAGGCTAGGTAGGTAGCCACTTGGTACAGGAGGCCTTCTTCATGGCGGCGCCATTCCAGGCTTCTCATTCAAGCTTCCCAAACTGGGGTTCTGATGGCCGGCGGAAAGAACCTCATTGGTGTGGGGGCGAGGTATCTTTCGAAAATCCGGCACAGGTAACGGAGTGCTTTCCTGACGGCTAAGGGATTGGTGTCCTGGTGGCTAAACCCTGTAGCGGTCACTCGCCATGACTGGATGTCGGGGTAGCGGTCACTTCTGGCGATGACTAGGATCACCCTGCAGCGGAGAGTGCCATGATGCTCGTACTCTCTGCTGTAGTACCTTGGGTGTTTGTAAGCATCTAGGCCCTCAAGGTATGTTTCGGTGATTAATGACAACCATTATTGTGACTAATGAGTTTGTGCAGCTTAATAGATCATTATCGCTCATTTGGTCATATGTCAAAAGAGGCCCCTCAATTTCATTATTCAAAAAGGCGATCTCGGTATTCAACTCAATTATATGTCAAGACTAAGGATCCTTCTAGTCCTAAGTGTCATAAGGTTGAGAAGGACACTTAGGTTAGTATAGATTTTATAGTTTTGTAGTGATTGCACTATTAAGAGGGGTTAAGGCCAAGTAACTTGAGCATGGACATGGTCAATCAAAAATGGATGCACACTATGGTCCCTCAGGTTCATAGAAGTTCAAATAAGTGGTTTCAACTTATATCTCAAGAATATTTGGATTTCATTCAAGACTCAAATCAGAAAAGGCAAAATCAGAAAAAGTCTTTAACACCGGTTTAACCGACGCTTTCATTTTTCTATACGTCGGTTAAACGAAGTCAGCAGAGTCTGGACAAGTCAATACACCGGTTAAACCGACGTGTTTGAATTTAACGTCGGTGCATTAGCCCAGAGTTGGTTTTTCCAGGGTGTTTCAAGGTTCTATACACCGGTTAAACCAACGCTGTCTGAATTGAGACGTCGGTGCAATTGACCAGTGAGATGGTTTTTCTAGGGATTTCTGAAGTTGCACTCACCGGTTAAACCGACGTTGGTTTTGAGTTAACGTCGGTGCAGTTGTCCAGAGACTTGGTTTTTCAGTTGATCAGTGGACAACTACACTCACCGGTTAAACCGATGATACGTCGGTTAATCTGCCCAAGTTGTAACGGCTAGTTTTCAGAAGGGGCAGTTTACATTCATCGGTTAAACCGACGCTGGCTATTGGAGGATCGTCGGATTAACCGGCGCTACGCAGTTTTCTGGCAGCTTTTCTCCAACGGCTCTATTCGTGTGAGCTGCCTATATATACCCCTCCAATGGGTCATTTTGCTCTCTCTTGACACCAGGACATATTCATACACTCATACATTGTTGAGAGCCACCTTGAGCTTCATGTTCCACACATTTGTTCATTCAATCAATCAAGAAGCAAGACTAAGGACTTGAGTAGAGAGAAGCTTGTGTGCATCCGTTCTTGGTGATCGGTTCTTGCTCAAGTGAAGGCCCTAGCTTGTTACTCTTGGTGATTGGCAGCACCTAGGCGATCTTGGTGATTGAAGGTGTTTCTTCTGGAGCTTGCCAACGATTGTGGGAGCCCGAAGAAGTTTGTACGTGGCTTGAGCTCCACCACGCCGGGATGGTGAACGGAGACTCTTAGTGAGCGCCATCGTCTCGGTGACTTGGGAGGTGACAAGACTCTTAGTGAGTGTCACAACGTGGATTAGGGGTGTGTGCCAACACATCGACACCATGGGAAAAAAATCCGGTTGTCTCTTGCCCACTCTTTACTTTCAAGCACTTACTTTCATGCAATTATTCATGTGCTTGACCTTAGAGATCATAGCTTAGCTCTACCTTGCTTAGTTTCTTTTCTAGTTGTATCTTTGTAAGCTTGTGTAGTTTGCCTAGCTAGCCGGTTGGTGAATTGAGCCTTACTAGTATTGCATAGGTTAAGGTTGCTTTACTTTGTTTTAGAAATTTGAAAAAGGCCCAATTCACCCCCCCTCTTGGTCCATCGATCCTTACAGTGTTCCGTGACGCCAAGGTTTTCCAGGGCGTTGATCAAGAGGCTGGGGAAGCCAGGTGCAGCTTGGCAGTCGCCCTGGGTCCATCCTTCCTCAGCCATCTGAAAACAAAGATAGGGTGAAGAACTTGCACAAATATTTGAGGTACACAAAGGGAGTAGATGATATTTATTATTGCAACATGGTCGGATAAAGACTTTATGGGTACACGATTATTAGAGCAGAGGTCCTAGCTTAAGGGCTATTCCTATCATGGGGACTCTTCCTCGATCCTAAGAGGGCGCTTCTTCAGTGGAAGATACTGACCCATCGCGTCATCTTCGGTCTGAGTACCTTTATCCCAGTGGGTTTCTTCGGGTTCTTCTTCCTCTGTCTGAGTACCTACATCCCAATGGGTTTCCATGGGCTCTTCTTCTTCTTCTCATGCTCCTTATGAGTTTACTAACCTCATTAATGAGTATACATCCATTATCAAGAGGGAAAATGGCAAAGTCAAGATTCTTGAGAGCACTCATGCCAAGTTAGAGCTTGCCCACTCCGATTTGCTTGGCAAGTACAATGACTTGCTCAAAAAGCACAATGATTCAATTGTACTTGCTAAGCAAGTTGAAGAGAGCCACAAAAAGCTTAAACAAGAGCATAGAGAGTTGGCTCACAAATATCAAGAACTTAAATTTGCCTATGAAGCAATTGACCCAAGTCTTGAGAACTTTGTCAATGAAACCATTGAAAAGGTCAATGCTTCTACTTCATGTGATGACCTACTCATTAATGCAAATGCCACTAATATTGTGCCCGAGCTTGCTCCTTCTAGGGAAAAAGAATTGATGGATCAAGTGGCAAGCCTCAAGAGTAGTGTGGAGAAGCTCTCAAGAGGAGAATACATCCACAAGGAAATTCTCTTCAACAATGCACGTGACTATGGCAAGAGAGGTCTTGGTTCATTTCCGGAGCCAAATCAAGGCACTACTCCTTCTCCGGAGATCAAGACTAGCTTCATCAAGGAAGTTGGTTCATATTGCCAACATTGCCAAGTCACCGGGCACCACACTAGGGAGTGCACCTTACCATCACGCCCTCTTCCCACTTTACCATAGAATTACTCATCAATGTTTCAAAATAACCATTTTCTCTTGAGTAAAGTGAAGGGCAAGGTGAAGGCCAAATTCATTGGCAAAATTACTAAGTAGTCAAAGAAGAAGCTCCCCAAGCAACTTTGGGTCCCAAAATCTCTTGTCACACATGTGCAAGGCCCAAAGATTGTTTGGGTTCCAAAAACTCAAAAGTGAATTCTCATGTGTGTAGGTGAATTACAAAGCCGGTGGAAAACATTGGGTACTTGATAGCGGTTGCTCTCAACACATGACCGGTAATGATAGCATGTTCACCTCTCTTGAAGACCCCGGCGATCATGAACATGTCACCTATGGTGATAACTCAAGGGGGAAAGTCTTAGGTTTGGGTAGAATAGTTATTTCTAAAGATTTATCTATTTCTAATGTCTTGTTTGTAGAAGCACTTAGTTTTAATCTTATTTCTATTGCTCAATTATGTGATCTTGGACTAACGTGTACCTTTGACAAGAATGGTGTTGTAGTAACTCTTGAAGAAGACAAGTCAATGATATTCACGGGGTTTAGGCATGGCAACATCTATTTGGTGGATTTCTCTTCAAAGCAAACAAGCTCCATGACATGCCTCTTCACCAAGTCGTCTCTTGGGTGGCTTTGGCATAGAAGAATTGCTCATATTGGCATGAGCAACCTCAAGAAAGCCCACAAGAGAGGGATGATCACCGGCTTGAAGAACATTACTTTTGACAAG
Organism: Panicum virgatum; assembly: GCF_016808335.1. NCBI lineage: Eukaryota > Viridiplantae > Streptophyta > Magnoliopsida > Poales > Poaceae > Panicum > Panicum virgatum. The sequence goes on along the minus strand of NC_053141.1, from coordinate 1,020,111 downwards.
AACAAATTATGCAAAGCATGTCAAGCCGGGAAGCAAGTTGCAACACATCATCCCATCAAGACGATGTTGTCTACCTCCAAGCCGCTCGAGCTACTTCACATGGATCTCTTTGGTCCAACTACATACAAGAGCATTGGTGGTAACCTCTATTGCCTAGTAATCATTGATGATTTTTCACGTTATACTTGGGTCATGTTTCTAGGCGATAAGGGTGAAACTCCGGAAATCTTCAAGACATTTGCAAGAAGAGCTCAAAAGGAGTACAACTCCCCAATTATGAAGATCCGGAGTGACAACAGCACCGAGTTCAAGAATATGAAGATTGAAGAATGGTGCGATGAAGAGGGCATCAAGCATGAGTTCTCCGCCACCTACACACCTCAACAAAATGGAATGGTGGAAAGAAAGAACAAGACACTCATCACCCTAGCAAGAGCAATGTTTGATGATTATGGTACGTCTGAGAAGTTTTGGGCGGAAGCAATCAATACGGCGTGTCATGCATCCAACCGAGTGTATCCCCACCGACTCCTCAAGAAAACTCCATATGAGCTCATCACCGGGAAGAAACCAAATATATCCTACTTTCGAGTCTTTGGTTGCAAATGCTTCATCTATAAGAAGAAAAGGCTCGGTAAGTTTGAAAGTAGATGTGATGAAGGTTTCTTTCTTGGTTATGCATCAAACTCCAAAGCATATAGAGTATTCAATCAAACCTCCGGGTTAGTTGAAGAAACATGTGATGTGGAGTTTGATGAATCTAATGGCTCCCAAGAGGAGGTTGTTGGCTATGACAATGTAGGTGATGACGAGATTGATGAAGCTTTGAAGAATATGTCCATTGGGGATATCAAGCCGGAAGAGGTGCATGAAGACAATGATTAAGGGTGAGGACCTTCCTCATCTACACCAAGCACATCCACGGCACCCCAAGTGGATGAAGATCAAGAAAAAGATGATCCACTACCTCAAGAAAATGTGCCAACGCCAACACCCCAAGTCCAAGAAAAAGAAGAGCAAAATGTTCCACCATAAGCACAAGTCACCCATGATCCACCCCAACAAGCATCCACGCAAGTACCGCTAGTGAAGCATGGTCGCATCTCTAAGGATCATCCAATTGGTCAAATCATTGGAAGTCCTTCCAAGGGAGTAAGAACTCGCTCTAAGCATGCTTCATTTTGTGAATATTACTCGTTTGTTTCTTGTATTGAACCCACTAGCATAGAGGAAGCACTTGAGGACTCGGATTGGGTGATGGCCATGCAAGAAGAATTGAACAACTTCACCCGCAATGAAGTTTGGGTCCTCGAAGCTCCTCCGAAAGACAAGAACATCATTGGCACTAAGTGAGTCTTTCGAAACAAGCAAGATGAACATGGGGTGGTGATACGCAACAAAGCAAGACTTGTGGCAAAAGGGTTTTCTCAAGTCGAAGGTTTGGATTTTGGTGAAACTTTTGCTCCGGTCGCAAGACTTGAAGCTATCCGTATCCTTCTTGCTTACTCTTCACATCACAATATTAAGTTATATCAAATGGATGTGAAAAGTGCATTCTTAAATGGCATTATTAACGAACTTGTTTATGTTGAGCAACCTCCCGGGTTTGAAGATCTGAGGAATCATAATCATGTTTATAGGTTGCACAAGGCACTCTATGGGCTCAAATAAGCTCCAAGGGCTTGGTATGAGAGGCTTCGTGACTTCCTAATCATGCAAGGCTTCAAGATCGGGAGGGTGGACACCACTTTGTTCACAAAAGACGTCAACGGGGATTTTTTCATTTGTCAAATTTATGTTGACGATATTATCTTTGGCTCAACTAATGATTCACTAAGCCATGAGTTTGCTACCATGATGTCTAGGGAATTCGAGATGTCCATGATTGGCGAATTGATCTTCTTCCTTGGATTTCAAGTCAAACAAATGAAGGAAGGGACATTCATCCATCAATAAAAATATACTAAAGATATCTCGAAGAAGTTCAAGATGGATGAGTGCAAGCCAATCAAGACACCCATGGCAACCAATGGGCATCTCGACTTGGATGTGGACGGTAAACTGGTTGATCAATCCCTCTATCGTTCTATGATAGGGTCTTTGCTTTACCTTACCGCATCTAGGCCCGATATAATGTTTAGTGTGTGCTTGTGTGCCCGCTTTCAAGCTAACCCAAAGGAATCACACCTCTCGGCTGTGAATAGGATCCTTCGATATCTCAAGCACACCCCTAGCATAGGCTTGTGGTACCCCAAAGGCGCAAGCTTAGATCTCTTGGGATACTCGGATTCGAATTTTGCCAGAAGCCGTGTGGATCGCAAGAGTACCTCTGGGGGTTGCAACTTGCTTGGGCGTTCTCTAGTTTCTTGGTCGAGTAAGAAGCAAAATTCCGTGGCTTTGTCCACCGCGGAAGCAGAATATATAGCGGCCGGTGCATGTTGTGCCCAAATCCAATATATGAAGCAAACCCTTTTGGACTTTGGTGTTAAACTAGATAGGATACCACTCCTTTGTGACAATGAAAGTGCCGTAAAAATTGCCAGGAATCCGGTTCAACACTCTCGCACAAAGCACATTGATATTCGCCATCACTTCTTGCGTGATCACGAAGCCAAAGGAGACATATCTCTTCAAGGTGTGAGATCCGAGGAGCAATTGGCGGATATTTTCACAAAACCATTAGACGAGAGTACTTTTGTTAGGCTAAGGGATGAGCTTAATGTATTAGATGCGGCAAATGTCATGTAAGTTGCCTTGTCATATAGAAAAATGCATACATATAGGACACTTGTCTAACCATGGTAAGATAGTGATGAGCAAGGGTTTAGCTAGAGATGGTGGTCCACTTGTTTTCCTCTAGGCTTGTAGAAAGGCTCATCATGAAGAAGCTTCCCGTGGGTTCAAACTTGACAAGTAGATCTTAAATTCTTGTTATGCATTTCTTGTCATATAGATGTGCACTTCATGTTTACTTTACTTTCGCATATGGTTGTAGTTTGCATTATCATTGCATGCGTAAGGGTCACAAAGGAGATCACTTGATGAAAATGAGACTTGTTTCATATACAAGATCTTAACTCATGAAAAGTGAAAAGAGCAAAGTGTTAGGTGCGTTATTGCCTAGTGAGTCATGTCATAATGAGTTTGAAGCTCTCTATCTTCAATATTCCTATGACAAGGCTCATACATTTTATTTGGCGCTTTGTATCGCTTTGCGGCTTTTCTTTGTGTTTGAAAAGAAAATTATTTAAGCTAGTGTGCTATCCTATTTACTTTGTGGGGTAAAGTCGCCTATGCAAGTCCATTAACTTGAGTTTATTTGAATTTTATAAGTTTATTAAAATTAGCATAGAAGAGTGAGCTGAGTGAAGGGTTTTTGGGTTCACCGGTTAAACCGACGTTCAATGGATCTTTACCCATCGGTTTAACCGGCGTTACTAAGTTTATGTCTCAGCTCAGTCAAACCATGCGTTCAACCGGCGTATACAATTTTCGAAGCATCGGATCAACCGGTGAACGTAACTCAGATCTGACCCAGCAATCAACCGGTGTTAGCAGCGTTCAACCGGCGAGTTCAAAATGCATTACGTCGGATCAACCGGCGATCAGATGAATTTTTGCTGGAGTCTCGGGTGAACTGCACCGATGCAATCGACCGGCGTTCTAAACCTAGTCATTGGTTTAACCGGCGTTAAGGAAGAATGCGGGCCCACCTGTCATATATCTCTTGCCCGCGTTCTCTGCTATCAGTTTTCCGCGCCGCAGCCCGTTTCTCCCCGACTCACGCCGCCGCCGCCGCTCGATTCGCCACGCCGCCGTCGCCGATCCATGCCGCCAGCGCCCGCACTTCCACGCTCCACGCCGCGCCGCCGCTCAATGTCCGCTCACAGCCGCCACGCGCAGCCTGCGCCACCAACCGCTCGCGCTTCGCCCGCGCGCACCCGTGCCGCCCGTGCGCCTCCACACCGCCGCCAATGCCGTCCACGCCGCCCGTGCGCCGCCGCCACCGAGTGCCTTCGCATCTTTGCTACATGCTCAGCACCGTCCACGCAGCAGCACCCCCACGCCGCAAGCCACAGCACATGCTCGCTCAGTGCCCGCCGAGTGTTCGACAGTTTGCCCGAGTCGAGATGGGTCGCGAGAAGAGGAAGGGGAAGGAGGTAGTTGTGGAGAAGCCCGTCCGCAAGCGGACTCGTGCAGAGAGAGAGGCCGAGAGGGCCAAGATGGTGGCCAAGGCCACCGAGGAGCAGGCGTCAGGCCGTGCTCGCTCGTTCGCGATCAGAGAGCAGCCAGCCAGGGGCAGGGGCAGAGGCCGAGGTATGGGCTGAGTCAGAGGTGCCAGGGCCACCAGAGCCTCGTCCGAGGCAGCAGCAGAGTCAGTTCACTCAGTTTCAGCTGCAGAGTCAGATGCAGATTCAGAGGCAGAGCAGTCTGAGCAGTCTCAGGGGCAGAGCACACAGGAGTCACCGACTCTGCGACGTTCTGGCCGCACTCGGCAGACATCCCCAGCAGGAGACTCTTCGCCTGCGACCGAGCGTCGCACTGGACCGAGGACGCGAGAAGGTCACCGGCCACAGGAGCCTCGCAGGTCCGCAGCAGCAGCAGCCCGTAGACTGAGGCCCTAGAGGCCGAGCGCGCAGTGTTCCGTATGGACACTGTTGTGCGTCTGGAGCCAGGTGTGCTGCTCCAGAACTTGACCAAGGCCAATGCAGCGAAGGTGAAGAGGCTTAGGTGGAGTTTTGGGGAGGAGGACTGGTTCCCCGTGACCCGTGACAGCAGGGTCGACCGTAGGTTCTGGACACTACTTCAGGCCAGCTTCTACGAGACCTACCAGAGGCGAGGACATAGGATCTTCCCGCACAGAGTGCTTGACTGGGTGTCACTGAGGACAGCCGCAGGGGGAGCAGACGTCAGAGAGCACTTCGCTCACTTCAGAGGCCTGCCCAGGTTACTTCAGATAGAGCAGAACAGATATATCGAGGACTGAGTCAGAGTTTTCTATGCCACAGCCTGGATCGCTCCCGAGCGTAGAGCCGTACACTTTGTTTTTGGAGGCCAGGTCTTTGGTCTGTCGAGGGCTACGATTGCAGGGATACTTGGAGTTGATTTAGTTGATGTCTCCCTGCACGAGATGGTATACGGAGACGCAGATCCACCGCACAGAGCTATGATTGGCGGGATTGCACCTTCTCACGAGGCGATCTCTCAGTGCTTCCGCCAGCCATTTCCAGCGTCGTATGCCAGAGTACCCAGCTTGCTGACCCCAGAGGCATATGCAGTACACATGGCCCTCCGAAGGACTTTGCTACTGAGGAGTGGTTATCCAGAGGGGTTTACAGGTTTGCAGCAGCTGCTACTACTTCACATCCTCACTCACGAGCCGTTTGATATAGTTGACTTCATTTTGGCTGAGATCGAGGATGTGATCACTGACGGGATGGGGGTCGTGAGGCAGTTCCCCTATGCACACTGGATCAGCTATATTTATTCGATGATTGTACCAGCAGAGTCACCTGTCAGCAGTGTGTACCATCAGGATGAGGCTCCCCGGTTCCCAGTTTACCATTCAAAAGCACCACAGGACCGGAGAAGGGGCAGACAGGCCGAGAGAGCTGCCATGGAACAGTTGTCACCCGAGGCACAGGCCCGAGTGGCACAGGAGGATGAGGCACTGCTAGCTGCCGAGGCACAGCTTCCCGGAGGAGATGATGACATACACTGGTCTGAGCTTGAGTCAGACTCCTCTGAGGATGCCGAGTACTTTCCTACAGCACCCGCCAGTCATGACCACGAGGCAGGGGGGTCTAGAGAGCCAGCCCCAGAGTCACCGGCAGCTGCTACTGTTACAGAGTTCCAGGTGACTCAGCCGTCCGAGCTTACCTCTCTACTTTAGCAGCTTGTCACTCAGCAGCGAGAGGATCGGATAGCACAGGAGGAGGCTAGGAGAGCCCATGAGGCTCAGCTTGCAGCGATACAGAGGGAGGCCGCCCGAGAGTGTGCTACAGCTGAGGAGCGGTTTGTCAGGCTTATTGATCGAGTATCACAGAGGACAGACGCTCAGTTTCAGCAGATGCAGCAGGGCATGATGGCGATGTTCGGGATGATTACACAGCTTTACACTCACACCGGACTCGCCCCGCAGCAGCCAGGACAGCCAGGCCTTCAGGGCGTTGGAGCACCTCAGCTAGCAGTCACTCCAGCTCCAGCCCCTACTGCAGCTCCAGCTACTACGGCGACACCGGAGACCACATTCTCGATGTCCGCACTACTTGGGTCTGCCGGTCGTCCACTCTTCTCACCACTGCCAGCGACTTCACTCTTCCAGGACTCTCCGTCGGCAGTTCAGTCAGTCGCCCTCCCCATCGTACCACAGACACTACCTTCAGGGGGAGGAGGAGAGGGTTCTTTACTTCAGTAGTCGACACAGCCGGCAGCTTCAGCAGTTACTACTTCAGATGTTGACACATCTTCTGCTGAGCCGGTTACCACATCTACGGACCCTCTTCCAGGCAGTGCTAGCACGAGAGCCTCGACGACAGCTACACCCCCAGTCAGTTCAGATCCAGCAGGCAGTTCTGACCAGCAGCTCCCGTCCGTCACCGAGGGTTCACCGTCCGACGACGACGACGACGACGATGACCCGGACCGTTTCCTCGCCGTACCGCGACAGCCGGACCAGTAGCTCACCTTTTTGGTGCTTTGATGCCAAAGGGGGAGAGAGTCAGGGGGAGTTGGAGTCAGGGGGAGGGTAGAGTTAGAGAGAGCTCGTAGTTGTAGGACCTTGATGTTTTTTTATTATTTGATGTTAATTCATGGATATGTACATTTGACGCTTGAGTATGCTGTGTTTTGAGACATATCTATGGATTTCGTTTGAGCTGTTGAGCTCTTTGGTCCTTTTTCGAGTTTGCTTGTGTTTATCCTGTTTTATCTTTCTCGCTCTCTCGTTATTTATGTTTGTGTTGTCATCAATCACCAAAAAGGGGGAGATTGTAAGCAACTAGGCCCTCAAGAGGCCCTCAAGGTATGTTTCGGTGATTAATGACAACCATTATTGTGACTAATGAGTTTGTGCAGCTTAATAGATCATTATCGCTCATTTGGTCATATGTCAAAAGAGGCCCCTCAATTTCATTATCAAAAAGGCGATCTCAGTATTCAACTCAATTATATGTCAAGACTAAGGATCCTTCTAGTCCTAAGTGTCATAAGGTTGAGAAGGACACTTAGGTTAGTATAGGTTTTATAGTTTTGTAGTGATCGCACTATTAAGAGGGGTTAAGGCCAAGTAACTTGAGCATGGACATGGTCAATCAAAAATGGATGCACACTATGGTCACTCAGGTTCCTAGAAGTTCAAATAAGTGGTTTTCAACTTATATCTCAAGAATATTTGGATTTCATTCAAGACTCAAATCAGAAAAGGCAAAATCAGAAAAAGTCTTTAACACCGGTTTAACCGACGCTTTCATTTTTCTATACGTCGGTTAAACGAAGTCAGCAGAGTCTGGACAAGTCAATACACCGGTTAAACCGACGTGTTTGAATTTAACGTCGGTGCATTAGCCCAGAGTTGGTTTTTCCAGGGTGTTTCAAGGTTCTATACACCGGTTAAACCAACGCTGTCTGAATTGAGACGTCGGTGCAATTGACCAGTGAGATGGTTTTTCTAGGGATTTCTGAAGTTGCACTCACCGGTTAAACCGACGTTGGTTTTGAGTTAACGTCGGTGCAGTTGTCCAGAGACTTGGTTTTTCAGTTGATCAGTGGACAACTACACTCACCGGTTAAACCGATGATACGTCGGTTAATCTGCCCAAGTTGTAACGGCTAGTTTTCAGAAGGGGCAGTTTACATTCATCGGTTAAACCGACGCTGGCTATTGGAGGATCGTCGGATTAACCGGCGCTACGCAGTTTTCTGGCAGCTTTTCTCCAACGGCTCTATTCGTGTGAGCTGCCTATATATACCCCTCCAATGGGTCATTTTGCTCTCTCTTGACACCAGGACATATTCATACACTCATACATTGTTGAGAGCCACCTTGAGCTTCATGTTCCACACATTTGTTCATTCAATCAATCAAGAAGCAAGACTAAGGACTTGAGTAGAGAGAAGCTTGTGTGCATCCGTTCTTGGTGATCGGTTCTTGCTCAAGTGAAGGCCCTAGCTTGTTACTCTTGGTGATTGGCAGCACCTAGGCGATCTTGGTGATTGAAGGTGTTTCTTCTGGAGCTTGCCAACGATTGTGGGAGCCCAAAGAAGTTTGTACGTGGCTTGAGCTCCACCATGCCAGGATGGTGAACGGAGACTTTTAGTGAGCGCCCTCGTCTCGGTGACTTGGGAGGTGACAAGACTCTTAGTGAGTGTCACAACGTGGATTAGGGGTGTGTGCCAACACATCGACACCATGGGAAAAAAATCCGGTTGTCTCTTGCCCACTCTTTACTTTCAAGCACTTACTTTCATGCAATTATTCATGTGCTTGACCTTAGAGATCATAGCTTAGCTCTACCTTGCTTAGTTTCTTTTCTAGTTGTATCTTTGTAAGCTTGTGTAGTTTGCCTAGCTAGCCGGTTGGTGAATTGAGCCTTACTAGTATTGCATAGGTTAAGGTTGCTTTACTTTGTTTTAGAAATTTGAAAAAGGCCCAATTCACCCCCCCCTCTTGGTCCATCGATCCTTACAGTGTTCCGTGACGCCAAGGTTTTCCAGGGCGTTGATCAAGAGGCTGGGGAAGCCAGGTGCAGCTTGGCAGTCGCCCTGGGTCCATCCTTCCTCAGCCATCTGAAAACAAAGATAGGGTGAAGAACTTGCACAAATATTTGAGGTACACAAAGGGAGTAGATGATATTTATTATTGCAACATGGTCGGATAAAGACTTTATGGGTACACGATTATTAGAGCAGAGGTCCTAGCTTAAGGGCTATTCCTATCATGGGGACTCTTCCTCGATCCTAAGAGGGTGCTTCTTCAGTGGAAGATACTGACCCATCGCGTCATCTTCGGTCTGAGTACCTTTATCCCAGTGGGTTTCTTCGGGTTCTTCTTCCTCTGTCTGAGTACCTACATCCCAATGGGTTTCCATGGGATCTTCTTCTTCTTCTTCCTCTATCCACCCACCTATTCCTCTGCGAGCCTCGTACTCTCGCATTCGGGCTTGGAGGGCGGCTAGGGAATTCTCGGCGTGTGTGACACTTGCCTGTTGTTCTTCCAGTTCCGCCTCTTTTTCTTCCATTTGGACTTGGAGAGCGGCTAGGGAATACTCGGCGTGTACGGTTCTTGTCCGTTGTTCATCCAGCTCTTGGGTTGCCTTCTCTGCTCTACGGACTTGTTGCTTCAGTTGTGTCGTTTGTTCGCGGTAGAGCTCATCCAGGCCGGTGAGATAGATGGATAGGTGAGAGACCGTGTCTTCTAGGTCTTCTTCTTCTCTTCCAAGTCCTCTCATCCGGGCAATCCATGTGCGTCCTCTTCCTTCGGTCGGCGGAAAAAATCCCATAGGAGTCCGCTGGAGGTGATGCCTGTAGATCGCGCGTAGACGTCGCAGGGCTTTGCGGGCGGCCTTTCGATAAGTGTCCGGGAAGCGAAAACCAGTGGTGGAGATGAACCAGGGATCCATATCTGCGTAGCGGGTGCTCCTTGCCACGAAGATCATCAGGTCGCACCGAAGAGTGCCCTTGGAGTCGTACTCCCGGTAAAGAAACTCTGGTGGGTCCACAACTCCGATGCGTTCCAGGCTGAGTATCAACAACTTAGGAAGGCCGGGCTCTGCGTGACAGATTCCGCCGATCCAACCATTGTCAGCCATCTGGAACAGGGCAAGAACCAATGGCGAGTGTCTGTGTGAAGGAAGGGTTAAGGAAGGAATCATCTTAGTGTGAAAGGGCCTAAAATAGGGTTTCGCTCCTAGGGTTACGTCCTACGGCCAACCTATGGCTCTGATACCACCTGAAGCGTCCCCTCATAAGAGAGGACTTAAATGTGATACAAACATCAGTCCCAGGAGGCTGATGCCACATTTATTATATCAGATGGTTCATTACCATACAAACCTCCGAGGAGGACACTCGATACAGATGATAATAAAAAGTAACCAAGCTACGACATAACACCAGAGTGCGACCCTCATGGGATCTAGCTCGGGCTCAGAGTACTGCGTCAGCGAAATCATCTCGAACAGGGCCGGTTCCACAGGCAAGGTTGGGTGTAGAACGATAACCCTACTCGGCGTCGTCTGGTACGAAGTCTGGGTCTTCCTCTGTAAAAAGTAAGAATGAGGTGAGTACAAACGTACTCAGCAAGTTCAACCACACCCACGGAGGGGGTTATATCAGAATAATATGCACAGGTAAATCAAGGGTAAGGTTATGGTTTAATTTGCAGAAAGCTAAATTTATGCAGGGGTTTATTTAGTAGAAAACATTTCAGAAACCAGTTTTTGTATTGAGTAACACGGAGTTCAAGTTTTAAACTGCTACCGGACTCCCCGTCCATCATAGCACACGGCACAACTGCCGGACACAATTCCAAAACAACTCACGCTAGCCCAACCCAAAGAAACACTAGTTATGTGACCACACCGTAACTCGCCCAGTACTGTGGGCACGGCTATTCAAATAGCTTTTAACTCTGTAGAGGTGTACAACTTTACCCACAAGCGGGTACCACAACACGAGTACCGAAGTGTCGGTGTAGATCCCGACATAGCCATTACCCACCTTAGCTAGACCTGATTCGCCATCACGGGATTCACCAAGGGGTCATCGACCTATCTCTGAGGTACAACCGGGGTATAAGTCATACTGAACATATCCCTTCTCCTTGATCACCCGTTGCTCTCAGCCCTCCTGATGGCTATCACATCAACTAGTGGGGTTTATGCTAAGCTGTTGCCCATTCAACGGTCGAGTGGTTTGCACGATAGTGGAGTTAGGTGAGATGACACACCAACTCGGTCCTTAGACACGACAAGATGGATGTCTCCCTTCTTTGCCCTGCCACATTGGCACGAGCACACCAAATGGCAAATCCGTAGAAATGCCATCCATCCCGTCTAAACTTTCTTTACAAAAACACCACATTTATCCCATCCCACATACGCACACATTTTCTTTATAAAATAAATCGTATTATGAGTAAAGTTCTAAGCATTCTAATATCGATTAACGTCCCAACAAAATCAGACATTAATCTAGGTGGTCAAGGAATGGTCATCACAAATCAAGGGGTGGCTATCCAACTGTGTTTTCATGCAAGCAAAACACATGCAATTTTATAAAACAGGCCATTGGGTTGTGTTTATAAAAACTAGGACAAAAGCATGCATCAACTGATGGGATTGAACTTGCCGTCTTCGTAGCCTTCGGGGAGGTCCTGTCCTTCGGGCTCGGGGTCGTGGAACTGGTCCTCGTTCACCGGCTTGCAGTACTGCTCGTCAACGGGCTCTCCTTCGTTCACACCGTGGTCTACGACATAAACAAACAAGCACACAATCAAGACACAGAAAATAAAGATTTATCATTGAGCTCGAATCGGAAACTTCTTGGGTCATTCTAAAAGGGTCAGGGGCTTATTTATAAATGTTTTCATAAGGTGGGAGGGTCTGTTTTGAAATATAATAAAAGAAGAGGTTTCTTTTGCAAAATGGTCAAATGGAGGAGGGACTCCTTATTGAATCGAGGAAAGGGGAGGGGGTTATGGGCAAAATGCCATGTCTTCTTCCTCCCCCGCGCTGGAAAACAGGGGAGGGGGCCGGCGCTCGACGGCGGCGCCAAATCCGGCGGCCCGGGGCTCGGGGGTGGTCCGGGGTAGAGGGGAAAGTGAGAGGGTGAGGCGGCGGTTCGATTCCCCCTCCTAGCTCGGCTTGAGGTGGAGCGAGGCGGCGGGTCGTCGAGAGCGGGTGGCGGCGGTCGCTGGAGTCCGACGTGGCGGCGCTGTGGGGCTGGAGAGGGCTAGGGCGGTGGCGGCTTGGGGTGTGGAGCGGAGAAGCGGCGTTGGGGACCTTTTATAGGCGCGCTAGGTCGGTGGGGGGGGAGGGCGCGTCGGTGGCGGCTGGTAAGCGGCACGGAGCGCCTTTAATGGCGTTCGGCGTCGCGACTCGGTGGCGCGGGCGGCGAGGCGGGATGGGACGCGTCGGGCATGTTGCAGGTGGTGCTGTGCGGCGTCAACGGCGGGCGGTGGCGGGGCGAGCGTTGGTGACGCATCGCATCGGGCAGGCGGCGACCGGCGCAGGCGACGACCGGCGCAGGCGGCGCTGTGCCGAGGTCGCCAGCGCTATGCAGCGTCAACGGTGGTCGGCCAGTGTCGTGGCGTGCGCGGGCGCGTGCGGAAGCAGTACGCCGCAGTGCGCGTGAGCGCGTGGAGCAGCGAGCGTCTGTGCGCAGTGGGGTAGGAGGTGCGGGCGTGGCGGGTGCGCGGGCCGGGGTGGAGCACGGCGCGCGGTCGAGGAGGGAGTCTGAGAGCGGGGCGCGCGTGCGGAGAGGCGGGTTGGCGTGCGAGGTAGGTGAGGGGGTCGGGCCGAGCGAGGTCGGGGAGGAGGAGCCGGGCACGGCGTGCTCAGGGAGGAGAGAGGGAAGGGAGTGCCGAGCGCGCGGGGAAGAAGAGAGGAGAGGAAGGAGAGATGAAAAGAAAAGAAAAGAAGAAAAAGAAAAAAAGGAAAATGGGAGAAGACAAAAAAGAAAAGGAGGGGAGAGAGAGAGAGAGAGAAAGAAGTGAGAGTGAGAGAGATTCGCGCCGGATCCGCGGCGCGCGGTCGGCCACGTGCAGCGCCGATCACGCGTGCGTGGTCGGGTGCGTGCGCGGCCGGGTGCGTGCGTTTGTCAAGAGCGAACATGGTGATGGATTCGGGTGTCGGGGTCGGGTCTTTTGGGGATCGGGAGATCGGGCGAAAAAGTTCCGAGCTCAACGATTAAAATGGTGGTTTTAGCAAACGATTTGATTCGGTAAATTTCGAGATGTTACAGCGGTGCACGAGACTCGGTGTCTTGTGGGCACTTGCCTTTGCTTGCCGGCATCACCTTGGTGGCGTAGTGCAAGACAGTGATCGGAAGAGCCTCGGTGTCCCGTGGACGTAGGCATTTGTGCCGAACCACGTTACATGACCGTGTCTACTCGGGAGTTTGCATCCCTCTTGCACTTACCTCTTTACTTACCATATTACGTTTCCGCATTTACTTTATCTTGCATGCATTTACTTTCCTAGTTAGTTTGTTTAGGATTAGCTATAGGTTGCAAGTATTTAGGGGTAAGTAGAGAATAGCAAAGATAAACCTTAGTCATAACTAGCATGTATAGAACGTGTTAGGTTTATCTTATGCAAGTAGTTTGAGCCCTAGTTTAAAAAGCGATTAGCGACCCTATTCACCCCCTCCCCCTCTAGGGTCGGACACCCCGGTGATCCTTACAGCTACATTGTATACGTACCACTCTCACCACCATAGCATACATTGATGGGTTCACACAGGGACCTGGAGATCAATCTGAGATTTTAAATTCCGTCGATTGTTCAGTATCTAGATCTCTTAGAGAGGATCTATTTACAACATGTATGCTGGATTTTAGTATAAATAAGCTTTTCCAGGCATTAGGATGAGATTAGTAGTACCATATATAATGCCCGAAAAACATTTGATTGCATAAAGCATTTCAAGCTCAGGATCACATACTAAATTAATTGAACTTTGAGTTCAAAGAATTATTGATTTGCATAGTATTGCAAATAAACTGCCACATGCATTTACTAATCATTAATCTGATACAAGTATGTGCCAGAAAGAGTAGTGGTACTAAGTAAAACCACTCAACTCCCAATTGTAAATAAGAGGGGGAGAAGTATGGCCATAAAGCAGAATTATCCATGCTAGCAATAGAATACTTTTCTTCTAAAGTAGTAAATGCAACTCAACCTTTGGTTGAAAGAAACTTAGAGGACATTTTATGTCCTGTGGATATTTATAATCCACAACCCAGCTCAGAGGTGCACCAAAATACTGATGCTGGGATATCGGAAAGCCCTGACTCTCATTTAAAGAAGTCACGATGAGTCATTCAGGGTCCATTTTTGAGTTTTGATAACCGGAGAATTATATCATATAAAGGATACATGAGTCGACTCATACTTCTCTGAATAAATTATATACATTATTCAAAGTTATCCAGTTAATAAGACCATGGCAGAGTGCTTTGTCACTCTTACTGGAACTTGTTGAGTAAAGTTATACATACAGAGATAGTCTTGCTCACCAGAAGAGAGGTGTTTGGTAGTAAAGCCAACACCTAGATGTACCTTTACTGTGGGTACATAAGTATTTTCATCCTAGAATGGATTGAGAACAATGAGGTGGTGAGATTAAAGCAAGACTAGTAGCACAAGAGATTTACGCAAAACCCAGAGCATTGATTTTCAATGCATGTAATTCTCCATAGTAAGTTATAAATTTTCGATACTATCTTTTGACTGGCAGTACAAAAACATCTATCTTTGCAGTTGATAGATGTAGTGATTAGATATGATCACTTGATTTGGAATATTGTAAAACTTTCGGGAAGGAGTTTACATATCCAATACTTACTTATATATAAAATCGCAACATATACCGTGTATTTGTTAAGTCAATATATGACTTAAGGCAGTTAAGTTGATTTTGGTACAATCGACTTTGTATGTATTTCTTATATTGAAGGATACAAGATTGATTACACGTTATGTTCATTTCGAATTCTTTGGTTGGATTTTCCTAGTATTATATGATTGTTAATAATCTTGACATTATTGGATCCAAGTATCTTCTCTCAGATTTTTATAGTAAAGCTATCTATATCCACATCATATTGAATGACTCAATATGAAAGGAATTCTATGGTGGTTCTACCTCATGATAGAGAAATGTATGAGGAAAATTGTTTTTTATGCCATAGTGATTGAATTGAGATATTGGGAAATATGGTCCATTATCCCAGTGCTATTTATGCGCTAATACATATATTGCAAAAGTTCCCGGCCGAATATTATTTTTGCAATAATTTGCTATCTAATAGCAGCGCTATTGTACCTAAAGTTGGTAGATTGAAGTTAAGAATAACTTTTGATATCTTAAAATAGCACATACGGACTTGGTATAATCCATGATCCAATTACGTGGATATCATGATTCTGGTTATCCATAAAATCCCCAAATTCCAGATCATTGAAATAAGCTTTACAGGAATATAGAAAGACCATTATGTAATAGTCTTTAACTAGATATTTAATGGTTAATTCCACTAATCATTCTGATATTGCATTGTACAAGGCTACACATGAATGTGTATAGCTTGACAGAATGATATGTCACATACTAAAGTTATGTGGTTCTGATTCTATTGAATCAAAGATCATTATCTATAAAGGTAGTGCAACTTGTGTTATTTAGATGGAGACAAATTATACTTAATGCAATACTTTGCATTAAGATGGTTCTGTTTCATAGGTCATATTGGCATATGAACATTTGCAAACTAAGTACTTGTGATATTCACAAGGTCTACTATACTCCACATTTCATATGTGTAGAATACATTGGTATGAAAGGTTTGCAAGTTTCAGGGGGAGAGTCTCACGTCTCTCTGATTAATAACTTGTTGAAAACATCATATTGCACTCTTTTCTTTGTATGAGTTTTTCCCTTTGGGTTTCTCATATAAAGTTTTTAATGAGGCAATATCGACACAAGACTATGTCATATCATCCATTTTTCTCGAAGAGATTTTTGGTGGATGATATTGGAACATAAGATATATTGTACTCTTTTCTTTATGTCAATTTTTGAGGTTTCTCATATAAAATTTTTGATGAGGCAATGTCAACAAAGATATATGTTATATCATCTAGTTTTTCCCCACCGGGGTTTTTAGAAGATGATATTTGAATCATATTGACCATAGGGTCAAGGCGTTATTAGACTAAGACTTTGGGTTTGTCTCAAGAGTCTACTAACATTGGTAATTGTATATTTTGGTGTTTCTTCTTATTTTTCCCACTGGGTTTTAAGGAGTTTTGCCTGGTATACCGGTATTACTTTGGTTTTTCCCACAGGGTTTTCCAAATATTCTCCTCACATTTTTCCTGAAAGGTTTTTGGGGGAGTTATATTGTATCACATCTCCTGATTTTTCCCATAGGGTTTTCAAGGAGTTATTCGATTGATTACAAGACCATAAGAAGATCAAATTGATTACAAGACCACAAGAAGGACAAATTGATCAAGGGGGAGTGTTATGAAGGAATTGGAAATTAGTGATCAATTCTATAATTAAGTAGTTAATTAGATTAATGACATCATTATGATGTCATTAGGTAGTTACAATTCATGAAGGGATTATCTCAAGGGGACATGTCCCTTGCGCCTTGTCTCTTGGTCTTGTATATAAGCAACAATCAATCAATGGAAACAGATCCATTCACAATCATTCTCTCCTCTTTCATTCACTCTCTAAAGCATGCACGGCGTGGTAGGTCTCGTGTCAACTTGTCAATTGTCATCCATGTGTGTCATGCCTTTCCAAGGCTTTGCCCTCCGTGTGAATAGAACAGCATCACGTACCTGCCCGATTTAGGCCCCATTTAGTTCTCAAAAAAATTTCTACAGTATCCATCACATCGAATATTCGGACATATGTTTTTAGCATTAAATATAGTTAAAAAAATAACTAATTACACAGTCTAATTGATTAGCACGAGATGAATCTTTTAAATCTAATTAGTTCATGATTGGACATTATTTGTCAAATAAAAACGAAATATACTACAGTACCAAAAACAACATCTTTTCACCAACTAAGCAGGGCCTTAGATGCAAATTCAAAATTTCAAAACCATCACATCGAAAAATATGCACGGCACATACATAAAGTATTAAATCTAGACAAAATAAAAAATTAATAGTATAATTTTCTTGTAAATTACGAGATGAATCTAATGAATCTAATTAGGTCATGATTAGATAATAAATTGTTACAGTAAAGCTATAACAAATATGTGCTAATGACGGATTAATTAGTATTAATAAATCCGTCTCTTAGTTTACAGACGAGTTCTGTAATTAGTTTTATGATTAGTCCATATTTAATACTTCAAATGTGAAAAATATTTCTCTCAGAAACTTTACACGAGGCGATTAAACAAGGCCCAAGTCTCTTTTGCGTGCTCAATCGTGCTGCTCGCTGGTCGGTAGTTGACTGAGGTCTTGTTTAGGCCTCGTTTGTTTTTTTAGTTTAAACCATAAGTCCCGTCACATCGCAAGTCCACACACCAATTAGAAGTACTAAATATAAGTTTATTACAAAACTAATTTCATAAGTTATCACGAGATGAATCTATTAAATCTAATTAGTTTATAATTTGATCACTAATTGCTACATACTACAGTAACTATCCGCTAATTGTGCATTATTTATACTTAATAGATTTGTCTAGAGCTCTAATTGCAACTTATGCAATTAATTTTATATTAAGTTGGCATCTGAACATTCGAATCGACATTTGATTATTCGATGTGACCACAACTTAAAAATCAAATGAGGCATTAGTTCCTCTAGATAAAGTTTTTGAAATATAATCTTTTCTCATTTGAAGTATTAAACATAGACTAATTATAAAACTAATTACAGAACTCGTCTGTAAACTACGAGAAGATTTTTAAGACTAATTAATTTATTATTAGAATATATTTATTGTCGCAATTTATTGTCTAATCACAGACTAATTAGGCTCAAAAGATTAATTCGTCTCACAATTTACAAGCAATCTGTGAAAACTATTTTTTTGTCTATATTTAATACACCATACGTGTGTCCAATCATTGATGTGATTGATGTGTAAAGTTTTTGACAGAGAACTAAACAGGGACCTATATTAGTCATACTATTTTTGCTAAAACAATATACTTAGACCAGTCTCAGTGAAAAGTGTCATCACACAATTACCAAAATTGGGGATGTGGTAACCTTGCCGGAAGAGTGTCATGATGATGGCACCCCTCTCATCCGATGAAACTCTACCTTCTCTTCTCTCCTAATGAATGAACTCTGCTATATTAGCAATTTTGCTTATGTGGCATGATATTTAATGCTCATATGACACTCTCAGATGTGAGTTCTATAGGAGTGTGATGAACATTAAATTTGCTGACATGACAGAGTGATTATGAAAGGAGTGTCATGTGATGTGAGAGTAGTGTCATCACCATGACTCCTACGGCTTTGTTATCTAGTTCACAGTCTTGTTAGTTGTGCAATGACACTCTCCGCTGAGACTAGCTTTACAGACATCTAGCGCACTCACTTTTATAGATACACGCAAAAAATCCTACATGTATCAATATCTTCAAGAAACTGAATCGACAGATCTCTGAGATTGACAAAATCATGGCAGATACCTTGTTTGAGCACACATTATCTACCATAAAAATAACACATGATTAAATATTTATATTTATATTTATATATTAGTGGAGATGCACATGCCACAGGCACTGTTTAAAGTGAAACTATTTAAAAATAACTGAATTGCATCGGACTACTACTAAAAAAACTCTCATTTGTTGCGTGATGGAATGACCAATGGGAGCTTACATGAGTTTATTTGGAGCCAATCAAATCCATGCAACGTAGCCAATATTTATTTGCTTGAAGGAAAGAAAAACTAAACAAAATACTCTACCACTGGAGGAAACTTAAGATTAAAAAGCAAATCTTACAGAAAGCTTTTTTTAGATTTAGATTATGGAAAAAAGATGTGCTATACCATTTACGTATCAATATCTGATGCAGCTGCACACAATTTTGGATGAGATGATACTCAGGGGACAGGTGATCGAAACAAGTGTGGAGCAAATAATGAAATCTGTGGAAGAGATTGCAAGGTTCTACCCTTTGCCTTATCGCTTTATTTATTGCTTGCACTCTTGTGTATAATTCTAACAACACTGTCCATCTCTTGACACAGACTGGAGAAACAATCAAGCACAACCAGCCTCATACCCAAGTCGATTTCAGAGCGTTTCAGTCGTTAAGGTTTCACTTGCTTCCAGGACTGAACATTCATGGTGTGATCAGAACTACAGAAGACAAGATTGGTCCTCGAGCTTACCTTCAGTTCTCTAAAGAGATCACAGAAATGATATCGTTAACTTTGTTTGGTGCTATACTTGTACGATTAGCAACATATCAGTTGCCAAGTGGCCATGGCCACTCTTCTGAATCTTTCTAGCACCACTTCAGTGTCAATATTCTTGTACATGAACATTGTACCGAGCAAATTCTTGTGAAATTCCATGCAACAAAAATACCATGATGAACTGATATTTTGGAACCTTGTCCCAATTGAACAGCAGTGATTCAGTTTTCAAGCAAAATGTTGCATATCCAGTTCCTTAGTGGTCGCACCACACATGGACCGAGAAATGACTCACGACTGCAATAAACTGTAACATAGTTTTTGATTCATACAAACAGAAATACAATGCTGGGAGCACAATGGGGGCCAGTGCAAACGAGACAATTGCATTTGTCATGTATTCTTCAACTGTTGGCACATGTTGGCTTCTCTGCCATTCTGCTTCCATCATCATAGACCTCAACAGATCTAGCCACTGCATATGAATTTCAAGTTGTCAGTACTAAACAGAACGCAATGCAAGCTCATTGGGACACACATCAAACTTACAATTTCTGCTAGATGTTTTGTAACATCACGGCCTTGTAAAATACTATTCTTACTTGCTCTGAGCAGTACTTATTTGCATGGTGCTCATGGCATCTATGAAAACCATTAGCCAAACATGGGAGATCAATTAGTCATGCATAAGAGATCAGCATTACTTCAAAGATTAGACAAAGGCATCAAGCTGAAGGACAATACTTCTCAACTAATTCTATCAGGTTTCCTAATTCCTCGTTTGATCCCATAACATCAAAAAAGTCATCAACCACAGTTGTGAGCACACCATTTTGGGCCCATGAAATGCGAGCATCGGACAATTCAGAAGGGAATATGGTAGCAGCAGCAGCAGACAGATAGCTGAACTGTTTTCTTTTTTCTTTTTGATAAATAGCTGAAGTTCATCCTGGAAGCTTTTGCTAAGCGTCTCTTCTCTGCATCTGAAGTCTTGATGCTTCCAGTTGTCAGAGCATCATCCATCTGAAATGCTGCAGCACAAAAATTTTACATGCCAGAATAACAAAGGGAAGAAAATTAAACCGTTTTAAACTGAAAACATTGACGTCCTGATAGTGAACGATCACTGGAACAGAACTAAACAGTTGAAATAACTACACACTACCACAAAGCATTGATTTTAACATCAATAATTAAAGAGTTTGTACATTGCACAGTAGCTGAAAAACAAACAAAGAAAACAAGAACCTAAGCCAGTGATTTAAAGGGCGCCTTGTTGCCTAGGCGTCGCATAGGCACCGCCTAGGCGTCCAGGCGTACCCAGCTCGCCTCGCCTCGCCTTACTGTTTTTAAAACACTGACCTAAGCATCACTCTACATAAGTCTCAAAAAGAAAATAACTCTGCAAAAATAGCTTTACATAGTGCTGTATATTCTTGCAACACATCTGCAAAAGGAAGTAAAAGCACTGGTGTGATTAACAACATCATTTGACTTTGGCATAACATCGCATATACTCTAACATAAATAGCTAATATCATGTTTTAACTATATTATAGGCCCAAAAAGATGACAATGTCGATCTATCCCTACCAAGATAAACAAACATCATATCAAATCCATCTCTACCAGGCAAAGCATACATCCTAATTATCCTACAATTAGGTTTCAGTTATAACACTAACAAAATAATGTAGAGCAGCAATTATGTGAAATATAGTTGCGAGCTCATTTTTCAAACATTGTCGACAACTACTGCAGAATGGTTTGTCTAGCTCACCTATTGACACAGTATTGCTGCATCTCCCACTGTCATTTCTTAGTTCTTCTACTTTCCAAAATTCTGCACAAGGAAAATGGAAGAACAAAGTATTTAATCTGTCACAAGGAAAAAGGTTCATCGATTTCACAGCAGGTGCTAACTTGTGAAGCATTGTCACAAGAACATGGAGGCCCTCGATGTACCTGACTACAGTGATATCCCCCTTCAAAACTCCTGAGCCATTCTTGCATCATACTTGTCATTCTTGCATTAAATAACACTATAATCATTTCTATACTATGAGTATACATACTAATTAAGAAAAAGACAATTAAGATATTGCACATATGAGTATACATACTAATTAAGAAAAAGACAATCCGCCCAGGGAGATAACCACAGATAATTAAGCATGTCTAAAGACTATCACGTTGCGCACCTCTGTCCACCAAAATTGCATTGGCCCCTATATATTTATGAATAAACTATATAATGCTTGAACCTAGGCATATGTTTGATGCACAATTCTACATAGGATTGTCCTTTAATTTTTAGGCCTGATGAAAAATTGGTTGCATTGGATGACAAAAGATAGGTGACCTCCTGTTTCGGATGGATAGGCGACCAACTTAATTATTTGCACAGAATAATTATATTTATATAGGCAGCACACTGAATACAAAACGTGCAGACACTTTAAAGCACCAACTCTGGTGGGAATAGCCATGTTTCCCACTTGTCATCCGCCAGATTCCGCTGCCATGGCCACCTAAATGTCATGTTACGTATAGTCCACGATCTCGTGTCCAACACATCGTCCAGATGGCTAGATAAATAATGCACCAGGCCCTCCTCGACATCTCCGTGCGCACGAATGGACTTGCTGAAGGATCGGCTGAGGAAGAGCGCCTCGCCTTTGCCTAGCCCGTCGTGAGCGGTGACCGGAATCCACCTGCCCGCCATGACATCCGCCTTCAAGACCTCAACCTTGCTAGTGTAGGAATCGGAATACGGAGACAATAGGCGCTGGTGCCTCACCAAGAGCAGATCCCCACTCAGCGACGGCACCAGGTACCGGGCGGTATACGTCTCGTCCTTTGCTTCGTAGGGCACCAGGTACCGCAGCTCCCAATCGTCATCGTCGCCCTCTCTCACCTCGTAGTCGTCGGCATCGAAGCTGGTGTAGTCTACCACCACCACTTCCTCCTCTGCGTCTGCTGCTTCTGCCTCGTCATCGGCCTCCTCCTCCTCCTCTGGGTTTGCTGCTGCCTCGTCATCCTCCTCCTCCTCCTCGTCGTTTCCATCCTTGTCTTGGTTCGGTGCCTCGTCCTCATGTTTTGGCTCCTCATTGCTGCCATCCTTCTCTCCACCATCATATTCACTACGCTCACTAGTACTGTCATCATCGCCTGGAGGCCAGCTCCACGAATGTTTCTTATAATAATCAGCCATTGGGTTCACGATGACTAGTCTAAACCCGATGACCTGTGGCCTGCCGTCGTCGTCCTCGCCGAGATGGAAGGCGACGAGTTCGTCGCCCGAGGTGATCCCATATAGCGTGTCGTCTCCCAAGAAGGCGACGTCAATGACCCTCAAGTAGGGCAGCACATGCGCACCCTTGCCGGGGCGGCACAGGATGATGTTGCAGTCCGAGCTGCTGGTCGTGACGGCGACGAGATCATCAGCTGGATTCGTCGACGAGCGCATGAGCACCTTGCGGACCTCGAAGGTCTCGGCGACATGGCCGATGATGGCGTCCAGCTCCGGGAGCGGCACGGTGACGTTGGTGAAGGGATTGTGCAGCAGGTAGGTGTGCCGGTGCTTGACGTCCGGCCTGGCGTCGACGGGGAACGTCCCCGTCTCGCGGCAGTAGTTGTCCCAGAAGGGGGTGCGCCGGAACACGTCGTCGGTGCAGTCGAGCGCGAGCCAGGCGTCGGTGGCGGCGAGGCAGGTGGCGTTGTCGGGGAGGCCGGGGATCCGGGGGAAGAAGGCGCCGTCGCGGCCGGTGGTGCAGAAGGTGCCGTCCGGGAGCACGATCCATGGGGGCTGCTGGTGGCTCACGTGGCGGCGCGCGGCGGAGCGCCACGCGCGGCAGGCGGCGCAGATGCGGGCGCGGTCGCCGGGATGCGGGAGGCGCGCGATGACAGCGCCCAGGAGATCCGGCGGGAGGTCGGCCCACGCCATCGTCGATCTTTTTGATTTCCTTGTTGGTTTGCCCCACGACCACGATCCATGCATATATATATATGCCTGCCTACCTGCGTATCGCAATTTTTTCTATCTATATTTTTCCTTTGATTATATTTCTCGATCCGAGTCGGCATGTATTTTTCTTTTTGAAGCAGGATCCGAGTCGGCATATAGCAGCACATCGGAAGGACTTTTATATATAATTTTTCACACGCACCTTCCGAGTAATAAAATCTCATCATAACTTTTACTATGCACACAACTTTTACATATAACTCTCACAAATTTTACGTATAATTCTTTTCTTAACAACTTTTTGAAAAATAATTTGTTATTAGCACAACTTTTACTATACATACAATTTTGATGCATAGTTTTTTTTTCAAATAATTTGTGAAGGATAATTCTTTTAGCACAACCTGTATGATGTTATCTTCATCAGAAAGATTTCTTGCACAATCTTTTCACTCACAAATTCATCATACAACTTCTGAGTACAATTCTTGACATACCTTTTAGCGTGAGTCTTGTAAAAAAGTTATCAAGAGAACTTCACCACATGATAGAAGGTAAAAAATGGAAAATCTGAAAAGAAAAGAAAATGATAGCACAGCTAGGAACGTGATGGAAAAAATATATAGAAACATAAAGGAGAAATCAATTGAATATGTGGTCACCTGGGTGCTCGCGTCCAAGTGGATTCTCGATTTGGGGCCCTTTGACTTAAGAATCACATATTTGACTGCAAGTCAAACCAATCATATAAGATGGAACATTTTTTTTGTTATTGAAACAATTATTCCAATTCTAAAAAATTATTCTGCGTGCAAAAAATATTTTATATAAAATATCATCCAAGTGTGATCTTATTTTGAAGATTTTCATCGCTAAGACCAAAGTGGTGCAGTTTGATTTTAATTTAGTTAACAATTTTAAAAAATATGATTGTGTGACACCTTAGGGTAAAGTCTATTTTTGACCATCCAACTATCGACTGCGTCCGGATTTGGCAATGCAACTCTAAAACCGGACATCCGCAGCCATCCAACTCTTAAAACCGTTCATGTTTGGCCATCGAGCTGTTTTGCTGGGTAGTTTTACTGAGTTGGACGCCACGTGGCGGTGGGACCCACCTGTCAGCCCTCCTCTCTCCTCTTTCTCTCTCCCTCTACCTCTCCTCTCTCCTGTCCCCGTCGGCACGCGCTCCTGAGCTCCGCCATCCCCGTCGGCCAGGTAGGCGGCCGGAGCTCCGCCATCCAGGTAGGCGGCCGGAGCTCCACCATCCCCGTCGGCACGCGCGCATGAGCTCGAGCTCCGCCACCCAGGCCGGCGAGCGCGCGAGAGGGGCGGGGCACACCGGAGCCGAGACAAGCGGAGGACCTGAGGCGACGGCGGCGGAGGAGCCGGAGAGAGGGAGAGGAAGGAGGAGGGAGCAAGGGCGGGGGACGGCGCGGCCGCCGGCGGCCCCTGCTCGCCTCGCCGACCGACGCCACCGTGTCGAGGGAGCCGGCCAGGGCCACCGCCGTCGCCGGAGGCCCGCGCGTGCCCTGACCCGTTTGCCGCCGTCCGGCCCCGATCCGCCATGGGAGGGAGGAGGAGGAGGTGCTCCCGGATCCGGCCGGCTCCGGAGCTTGAGGGCCGCCGCCCTGCTCGGCTTCGTGGGCTGGCCTCCGCGGTGCCCGGCGCCAGAGGAGGATGGGTAGCAGGGGTCGCGGCCGCGGCCGCCGCGCGCACCCCGCCCTGCTCGCCATGCCGCGCGCGTTCGCCGCACGCTTGCCGGCCTCAAGGGCGCGTCCGCCACGCGCAGCCTGCCCTGCTCGCCGGCGCTCCGCCCCCTGCTCCGGCCGCGCGCGCTCCGCGGCAGCTCCTTCCTCCCGCGGCGGCTGGAGCATGAAGGTGTCGCCGCCACCCGCGCGAGGCTCCGCGCCGCGCCGTCCGCCCGCGCGCGGGATGCCTGGCCGATCCCGCCGCGCGCCGGCTCCGCCTCGTGCAGGCCACCGGAGCTCGTGGCGGAGGGGTGCGGGAGGGGAGGGCCCCAGGGAGCCTCGCCGCGCCAGCCGCCGTAGCTCCTCGGCCCGGTGCAGGGGAGGCCGCCGCAGCTCCTCGCCCGCCGGCCCGGCGCGGAGGGAGCAGGGGAGGCCGGCGGCCACCGCTCCGCCCTGCACCGCCGCGGGAGCTCCCGCCGTGGAGGGAGCAGGGGAAGGGGAAGGGAGGGAAGGAGGGGAAGGGGCCTCCGTCGCCGCGCCGGGAAGGGGAGCCGAACACGCCGGGCGAGCTCGAGCTCAGCCGCGGGCCCGCGCTGCCGGCCGGGTCAGCTGGAGAGGCGTGCGCGGGAAGGGCGGCGGCCGACGCAGGGTCAGCGGAGTTGGACAGGAGAGAGGAGAGGTAGAGGGAGAGAGAAAGAGGAGAGAGGAGGGCTGACAGGTGGGTCCCACCACCACGTGACGTCCAACTCAGCAAAACTACCCAGCAAAATAGCTCGATGGCCAAACATGAACAGTTTTGAGAGTTGGATGGCTGCGGATGTCCGGTTTTAGAGTTGCATTGCCAAATCCGGACGCAGTCGATAGTTGGATAGTCAAAAATAGACTTTACTCGACACCTTAACTATTACTCACACGTGTGACTCGTAATAGCCCCCTTCGGGCACCCTACAGTGACTTGAAGAACAAAATATATTTATGTTTGACAGACACACTTCACTAAATTAATCTGGAAAAGCTACATTAGTTCATCATCAGACTTTAACTATCGAAACACCTTACGCAAAAGCTTAGAAGTCTGTGCATAGAGATCATCATAGTAGGTTCATAATTGTTGAGACAAAAGAACGGAAAGCCATACAACTATACAGCTTGCAGCCATAAGGTTCTTAGGCCGCTCGCACCAGGTCCGGTAGCCCATCCCGTATCGGCTACTGGAGTATGTCTTTACCGTAAAATCACATGCACCGGGTACTGTAAATTCATCCGCTACCATCCCGGATGGTCTCCGGCACTAGATATCCAGCACGGTACCGCGGCCGAGACGCTAAACCGTCTATGCGCGGGCCCCTTTGTCCTTCTTGCCCGTCCCCAACCCCAACCGCCGCAGCTCCGCGCCTCCGCCCCGCCGCGCGTCCGAGCCACCCGCTGGGGCACGGCGCCAGAGGAGGGGCGCGAGAGCCGCTTCGTTTTGGGGCGGGAGGGGGAGAAGGATCCGGCTGCCATGGATCCGCCATGGACCCACCGTGCCTGCCTTCGTGGGCCCTGCCAAGCTCGAGGTCACCGGAGGGAGGAGACCGCGGGACCCACCGAGTAGAGAGGGGGGGATCCGGATCCGGCTGCCGCCATGGATCCGTCATGGCCCCACGTGGGCACCCGCCATGGCGCAGCCGCCGCAGGCATGGATCCGGAGAGGGAGGGGCATCGGCGAGGCGAGGAGAGGCAGAGGAGGCCGGCAAGAGGTCCCGCCGTCGAGCCGGGCCGCCACGTCGAATCGAGGGAGAGGGTGAGGGCGGCGTAGGCCCGCGACTCCGCTCACCATGCCCGCGGCTCTGCTCGCCACGCCCGCGCCTCCGCTCGGCCGGCGGAGCTCGCGGCGGAGGGGAAGATGTGCACCATGGGCCCGCGGAAAGGAGGAGGGAGTGCGAGGGAGGAGGGGCGCCGGTGAGGGAGGAGGGGCGATGCCGAGGCGAGGATAGGCGGAGAGGGCGAGGAGGGGCGCTGGCGTGCTCTGTGCGGTGAGAGAGAGTAAAAAAGAGAAAATTCTAACCTATGGACCCAGCAGCTGGTAGTTGGTATAGAGAAAAATATAGAGTATGGATGTGTGCGGGAGAACTGGATATAGAGGAGAGAATATCGATGATCAAGACGGAATATTTCTTTTAGAGGATGAATTTAAATTACGATGAGTGCGGATTAAAAGACAACCGAATCATCATAGTGCAAATGCTAGGAGTCACACATTTAACTAGCAGTCAAATCAACAAGTGTTTTACGATAGATCAATGCAAAATCTTTCTCATGCTAGAAGACCCAATGTTAAGTTTTTGCTTGCTAGCTTTTGCTTGCTAGCTAGCATCGTGTCAAAGTCAATGTTAAGTTGGAAACCTTAGACTGTGTGGACAAAACTTCGATTACGCAACCAAAATCAACTTAATAATAATGTGTGGAATTATCTTTTGACTAGGAGGAACTCCATTAATTTGACCATTTCGATCTATTACCAGAGTCGTCGTCTATCGAACAGTCGAGATAGTAACTCTCTAGATGCGTGTATACAGAAACAAAAGAAACAAAACAAGGCAAAAGAAACAAAAGCAAGCAGGCTACCTAACAGTGCACTGTTCTACTCCTGGGAAGAGGAAGGGGAAGAGATGCTACCCATGGTCATTAAGCAGACAAGGCGCATCAGATTAAAGATCAACAGACAGGTCCAGCCACACACACTTCTCTTCAGGTGCTTTACAAAACCGAAGGTTCCTTGCACTATCGCTGATGAATCCAGTTATTTTTTCAAAGCCAACCCACTAGAGAAATCCACAGCACATTACCCTGTGATGGTGATGGAGAGAATAGTGGCTTGTATTCCTCCAACCCTAGATGAGTGGGTATATATATGTATCATATACATGGGCCTCTAGATGGGCCTCTATACACATGGGCTCAATATATACCAACACCCCCCGCAGTCTGAACTACCGGCGCAGCGGTGTTCAAGACTGGACAACAAGAAAGCTGACACCCCCCACAGTCTGAACTACCGGCGCAGCGGTGTTCAAGACTGGACAAGAAGAGAGTACAAAGGGCAAATGCCCCCGCAGCCACAACTAGCCACCGGCTACGTTGAGGCTGGAGCGAAACTCCGAGAAGGTCGAGGAGGGCAGTCCCTTGGTGAAGATGTCAGCGAACTGGGAGGTAGTCGGGACATGGAGTACCCGAACATCGCCGATGGCGACTCTGTCGCGCACGAAGTGTAGGTCGATCTCCACATGCTTCGTCCGCTGATGCTGGACGGGGTTGGTGGAGAGATACACGGCGCTGACGTTGTCGCAGTAGACGAGCGTGCTCTTGGCGAGCGGGCTGTGGAGCTCCGCCAAGAGCTGTCGTAGCCAGGACGCCTCCGCCACGCCGTTAGCGACAGCCCGGTACTCCACCTCAGCACTGGAGCGGGAAACAACCGGCTGCCGCTTGGACGACCAGGAGACTAGGTTGCCGCCCAGGAAGACGACGTAGCCGGAAGTGGAGCGACGAGTGTCCGGGCAGCCAGCCCAGTCAGCGTCGGTGTAGACCACCAGCTCAGCAGAAGACGAGTGGTGAAGCACCAGGCCGAGGTCCACAGTGCCACGGACGTAGCGGAGGAGACGCTTCAGCGCAGCAAGATGTGACTCCCGGGGATCATGCATATGGAGACAGACCTGCTGAACAGCGTAGGTGAGGTCCGGTCTGGTGAAGGTGAAGTACTGCAACGCGCCAGCCAGACTCCGATAGCCAGTAGGATCAGCCACCGGATCACCCAGATCAGCGGACAGCTTCGCCTGAGTGTCGATTGGAGTGGAGCAGGGCTTGCAATCAGTCATCCCAGCCCGCTCCAGAATATCGAGTGCGTACTGTCACTGGTGAAGGAGAAGACCAAACGAGCTAGGCTCAACAGTGACGCCCAAGAAGTGGTGGAGCTGACCCAGATCCTTCATAGCAAACTCCTGCTGCAGAGAGGAGATGACACTCTAAAGCAACCACTGACTAGAAGCTGTGAGCACAATGTCATCGACGTAGAGCAGCAGATATCCAGTCTCATCCCCACGGCGGTAGATGAAGAGAGATGTGTCAGACTTGGCCTCGGTGAACCCCAGTGTCAACAGGAACGTGGCGAACCGAGAGTACCAAGCCCGAGGAGCCTGCTTCAGACCATAGAGAGACTTGTTGAGCCGGCAGACCATATCCGGACGACTCGAGTCCACAAATCCGGCTGGCTGAGAGCAGTAGACAGACTCTGACAGAGTGCCGTGAAGAAACGCATTCTTCACGTCCAGCTGGTGCACAGGCCAAGAGCGCGAGAGCGCAAGCGAGAGGACCGTGCGCACAGTAGCGGGCTTCACCACTGGACTGAAGATCTCATCATAGTCCACGCCAGGCCGCTGAGTAAACCCCCGGAGAACCCAGCGAGTCTTGTAGCGCTCCAGTGTGCCATTAGCCCGACGCTTATGCGTCCAGATCCACTTGCCATTCACCACATTGCCACCAGACGGACGCGGCACGAGGTCCCACGTCTGGTTGGCAAGAAGAGCCGCGTACTCCTCTTCCATCGCGCGATGCCAGTGAGGATCTGCCAAGGCGTCACGGACAGAGGAGGGTACTGGAGAGACCCGCGGCAGTTTGCACAACCCAAATAGCAATCCCAGGCAAACTCAAAGTTCCACTTCCACTCAGTGCTCCACAACCCGAACACATCATCACAATCTAAATAGGATCTTACTTACATGGTACAGGGTTCTCTCTTAAAACACTCGCAGTTTCACAACACAGTTAAGAAACAGCATGGAATGGAGCTCAGGACTGAATTGGTTTGATCTTGAAGTGGAGGTTGATGAGCGAAAACACAAAACACTTCAGATCCTGCAGACAAAAACATTGGGAGGAATAAGTTAGCAATACATTTCAATTACAGCACCATGTCCTGTGCACAACAAAATAATAACAAAGCCTTTTTTTTCTTGTAAAAAAAGTACAAGTTTTCATAGATATTTAAACCAGACAGTCAAGATTGGCTAACACATCCAGAACATTGCACGCTCTTGGACCATGTTCAAACTACAAGCCCACGACAATGATCCAGAATTTAATGTACTCAAACATGAAAATGATTCACTAAGCTAGCCCAACGAAAGGCCAGAAGAGAGTAGTAAAATTAAAAATGCACATAACCAGTGAGCAACATAGCAGGAACAATACAGACGTAACAAATATTTATCTTTGTACCCACCTCAGAGTTCTAAGTCCACTACATATCTATATCTTACTGCCAATTTCAGATGCAACAAACCAACTGTCTGTTTATCCAACCTAAAATATTCCACAAAGCAAGTACCAAGATGCAAATAATAGCATCTGATTGAATTTCAAGAAAATAGAATAACCATCAGCTCTACAATGATACAATCAAGAATTTATCATGCAGTCAACCATGAAAATCCTCACTAAAAAACCAACAAAAATTTAAAGTTGTACTCATATAATCACAGCAACGTTTGGCATTTTTAAGGAGAGTCATACAACTAGTTAAGAACATAACACAACCATCAACAGAGGCATAATGATTTTTTGTTCTTATTTTTGCTACCTAACTCACAGGCGAAATTCAGATACACCAAACCAACCCAGCTGCTGTTTACCAACCAGAAACTATTTCCTGAAAATAGTACTGAAATCAATGTTCTTATGGCGTCGCCTAGGCGACAAGGCGCCCTATTTTGGCCCGCCTAGGCGGCTAGGCGGTGGTGACTCGCCACAACTCGCCTTAACGCCGTAAGAACATTGACTGAAATGCAAACGATGCTCAACTGTAAGAGCTCAACAATTCTAGGGTATGAAAATCCAAAATATTGGGGAAAACTTTAAAGAACCAGCAATCATCTATCAACTCTACAGACTTACACAATGATCTTTCTCAGACATATAACTGGATTGTTAGGTCAGGAAAGTAAAGTGGTTAAGTTTCTGAAGGGCAGTTGGTACTAGAAAAGGCATAAACCATTGTTCGTCTTTTCCCCTACATCCAGTTTGAACTTAAACAATCCCGGGTAGTGAGAACCAGTGGATATTATCCAGAGCAAATATATAGCTTCTAAAAAATGACAGTTATCTCAATGCTACCAAAGAATCAAAGTCCAACTATAAGATTTCTTGTTCAACATTTACATTCTGCAGATTTTTTCCATTAGTATAAGACTATTATATCAGGACTTCAAGGTGCAACATTTTCCTCCAAAGAAATAACAGTATTGGACTCATTGCCTATCTAAAATTCTAGAGTATGAAGATCAGAATATTGGGGAAAACTTTAAAGAACCAGCAATCATCTATCAACTCTACAGACTAACACAATAATCTTTCTCAGACATCTAACTGGATTGTTAGGCCAGGAATGTAAAGTGGTTAAGTTTCTGAAGCGCAGTTGGTACTAGAAAAGGCATAAACCATTGTTCGTTTTTTCCCCTGCATCCAGTTTGAACTTACACGATCCCAGGTAATGAGAACCAGGGGACATTATCCAGAGCAGATATATAGCTTCTCAATAATGACAGTTATATCAATGCTACCAAAGTACAACTATACGATCTCTTGTTCAACATTTTCCTGTTCTTGTTCCACATTTACATCCTACAAATTTCTTCCATTAGTATAAGACTATTATTTCAGGACTTTAAGGTGCAACATTTTCCTCCAAAGAAAAAAGAAATAACAGTATTGGACTGACTGCTTATCTAAAATTGTTGAAACTTGATTTAAACGCTCTTTTTGTGCTCACAAGTCACCAGTTATTAAAACAAAATATGAACTTACCCCAATATCCATAATACGCAATTAACATTAGCTGGTCAGCAACTAATCAGTTCAATTAAGGACTACCACTATACCAATGGCCATAACAAGGTTCCCAAGTCTGTACTGTACCAAATATGAACCTAATGCTGGGCTAAGCTACACAAGAATTCTGCAAGTCATCAATAGTTGAAGCTACACAAGAATTTGCGTGAGTATTGCCAGTTACTGTAGTCACCAAAATTGTGGAGGGCCGCACCAAACGAACAATGTAGGCAGCTGTGGGAGGAATGTGGGGCTGAGGGAAAACCTGGACGAGGTAGTAGAAGATCCGCAGGCCCTCCGGGTCCTTGCTGGACTGGACATCGACGAGGGAGCCGATCTTGGAGGTGGTGAAGGAGATGTGCTCGTTGCCCATGACGATCTCGAGCTCCTGCCGGCCGATGCGGTCGGGCTCCGGCCAGTTGCTGTCGTCCTCCTTCATAATCTGCAAGCAATCAAGTCAAATTCCGAACGGGATGGTGGATGAATCGGAGCCACATCGGACTAACATCGGACTCCTGGATGATCCTCCTGGCCTCGCGGAGGACGGAGGGGGAGACGAAGACCTCCTTGCGGATCATGGTGTCGTTCTTGTAGTTGGAGTTGTTGGCGTAGCGGAGCTTGCCGTCGGGGCGGAACTCGAACTCGAGGAACTCGTGCCCGAACTTGCCCTTGTGCCCCACGTAGTACCGCAGGTAGAACTCGCCGCCGACTCAAAGGACTCTTCTGCAAATATCCATCGGAGTGTTTCAGTTTCAGGTGAGACTCGATTGTTCTAACTATTAAAAAAAAGCGACTCGGTTGTTCCTTTTGCTGGTGCCTGGTGCCATCGTTGGCAACTTGGCATTGAGGCGTCCACATTTTTTTAGTCAAATTGTTCCACAAGTTTGCAAAACACCCAATAGAATAATTATTATGCAAAGACAAATAGCAGAGCAAACTTACTATGCAGGTTTCAGGAAAGAGTGTTTCCTCTTCCTGCAGGAATGCAATCTGCTTCTGACACACAATTAGCAAAGCATCAATCAACTTCCAATTTCATATCATACACACCATTTTTCACATCTGGGCTCTTGGAGTGAATGGAAGCTAATCTATATTCTGTAATATCAATTCTGTCACAGACATGCAGTTTTCCACAAACCACAGTGAATAGCATCGGTGTAGGAAATTGCTGGAAATGTGGATTCAGAACAAGAGTTTCTTCAGTGAAGTACATCATTGCTGTAAAGTTTACACATGTCTACTGCAAGCTTACACATGTCGATGTAAAGTTTTTTTCCTCCCACTTTGTTTTGGAAAATGGCAAAATTGCCTCTTTGTTAGAACCAAATCAATCTGAACTAATTGTTCAGCCACAATTCAAGTAGCTAACTAGCAATAGAGGTTCAGCAGGGATCTGAATCGATAGAAATAAATAATCAATCTGCTACAAGCCTACAGCTGCACAGTTTGGGAAACTCTGGGTCGCTTGGAGGCCCCCATGAGCTCAACCAGTGACGGCAGTGGCCGCGGCACTGACACGTTCATCGATCTGTACAGCCGTCTCAGGTTCGCATTAAGGACCTTTGATGATCCAACAGTGGTTGAAGGATCGCTCGCCCTTTCAGAGCTCTTTCCGGTTTTTGATGTAGTTGCTTCATTCTCTGTTGCCTCCTTGTTGATTGTAGCCGAAACTGTGACATGCACAGTTGAGATCTCTTTAGTCACTTGGATTCTATTTTTACTTTCATCGGTCACCTTATGCTGGCAAACTTCCCGTAAATCAGCACGAACAGTCAGATTCTGTTCTTGGGCTTCCACCAATTCAGCTTCCCCTTTCCCTTTGTCATCCATACACTGTTCAGGATCTGCACACAAACTCAGCTCCTTCCTTCCATTTTCAGTCAGATCAACTACTTCAATTCCATATTCAGGCTTCCTGTCCTTCAACAGCTCAGATTCAGAGACTGAATTCTGCTCCTTTGTTGCAACTTCAGTTGAATCAATTACGTCAACACTGTCATCAGGGCCAGGCTTGCTATTGTTACACAGCCCCATTTCAGTAACAGGGTCCTTGGCTTCAAGTTCAACATTATCAATCATCTCAACACTCTGATACTCATGTTCCCACATTTCAGATTCGTGCAGGACTAATCCAAACCTCGCGCTTCCGAACAGCGTCACTGGTGGCTCAACTCTGATCTCAAAATCAACCAGCGTTGGTTTTGCAGCCTCAACCTGATTGTCATCATCAGAGCCACGGTCATCAGTACAAGAACTGAACTCTTCCTCGCTCTTCCCTACAGCTTCTACCGCCAGCGCTGCCTGCTGTTTGCGGGTACCAGTAGCCATCCCATCAGGTATCCCGAGCAACTTCCAGATGGGATCATCAGGACCAAACCGGGACAGGGAGCAGTTCTTCTTGACATAGCTCAGATCCATTGCCATGCACGGAGGCGTCGTGGAGACAACCCATTTGGGCTTGAGGATCCCCAGCGCCTGCTCCAGCTCCTCCCTGGACGAGTGCATCGACAGGCAGACGTGCCAGACCCCAAGCTCATCCCGCATCGGCTCCGTCAGCGCCGGCTTCCGGTCCGCCGACCCATCCGGTGGCTCGTAGTACGCGTACCACTGCGAGGACGGCCTGATGATGAGGGGCTCCGGCTGCTGCCTGGCGCGCGCCAGCGCGAGGATCTCCGCGGCCCGCTCCGACAGCCGCGGGAACGGGATCACGTGGAAGCGGGTGGAGGGCGCGGCGTCGTCGGCGGCGAGGATCTCCGGCGCGACGTGCGTGAGCGTCTGGTGGCAGTCTGAATTCTTGTCTCTGTCGACGTATATCCTGGACCCGAACGCCTTGGACACCTCGATGAGGACGTCCTCCTGGCCCAGCATGTCGCACACGAGGTAGACCACCGGCGCGTTAGGGTGCTTCCAGATGCAATTGATCACCTGCAATCAGAACAGTTGGGTGAGAAATTCAGATGATAGGAGCTCCAAATCCAATCGGGTCGCAATGTGTGCCAAGCAGGAGGTCACCTGGCGGATGGAGTCCTCCTTGGTGGGGAACTGCAGGGGGCACCGCGCGAAGGTGCAGTCGAGGAAGAGGTAGTCGACGCGGCGGGCGAGGAGGGGCGTCAGGGCGCTGAGGCAGTCGGGGGTGAGGCGGCAATCGCCGGTGTGGAGGACGGCGCCGAAGGGGCCCTCGAACAGGAACATCACGGCGCCTGCTAGGAGCCACGACGAGGTCGGTTGCAGCCATCCGAATCGGCGAGGGGGACGAGGAGGAGGGGAGGCGCGCGGCCGGACCTGGGCAGTGGTTGGCGTCGAAGGCGGTGACGGTGAAGTCGCCGACGGGGTCGGGGACGCGCAGCGGCGGCGCGCCCGCCTCCAGCTCGACGAACGCGGCGCGGTCGAGGTGGGGGAAGATGCGGAGGGCGATGAGGACGGTGAGGCGGGAGGCGTAGACGGGGGAGGAGGCGGAGACGGCGGAGGTGGCGGCGATGCCGGCGAGGTGGTCGCGGTGGGCGTGCGTGAGGAAGCGGTGGCGCTTGAGCGCCGACGCCGGGGTCCAGGTGTCCACCGCGAACGGCAGGCCCCGGGGCATCTCGACCGGCATCTCGTCGCCGTCGTGGTCGGCTGCGGCAGCTCCCTTGAAGCGGAGGGCGGGAGCAGAGGGAAGGCGGGAGTTTTTTTTTTCTTTTTTCTTTTTCAGAAGGCGGGACCAGTCTGCTGGTCTGGGCTGGGCCTTTGGGCGGGTTTGGGCTACGCTTTGCCTGTGTCGATAGGCCCATGTCTCGATCCAACAAGCCCCTTCTTTCCTCCCTCTTCGAGCAGAAGCCAACGGGGAGAGGCCAAAGGCGGCGGCGATGGGGTTCCAAGATGACCACGAGGCGCTCCTTGCTGCTGCCGGAGCGGGAGCGGCGGGCGGGCGAGCCGCAGCAGTCGCTGCCGACGTCAAGGTGATCTTCAAGTGCGCCACGTGCACCCTCAAGGAAGGCAAGTACCCTGAGTGGTGGACCAACAAACACCGGGCGGAATGCCGCAAGATCCAACTGGCGCGAGTCAAGTACAACCAAGACACGGCGGCGCAGCGCCTGAGAGAGGCCGCAGCCCGCGGCAGGCCAAAAAGGAGGTGAATATGTTTCAGTATGAGTAGTAGTTAAGGATTCGTTCATCATCATAGGAACAAGTGAGGGTGAGATCGGAGAGAAGTAATCGCTATCGCTGGTCGTGGACCATCTTTGCAAAGACGTTTAGTGCAGACTACTCAATCGGATGTTTTGAATCACATGGTTGCGGTGGATGTTTTTGTTGCGGCCATTTTACCCTTTTTGCCTTACCGCATCAATCTGTGTTCGTAATAGTTATTCTGCTGTTCTCGCTGCAAGGCTTCAATTGCTGAATTGTTGCCAGGGATGTGAAACAGGAGATTCAAGGCCTGCAGGATGTGGTTCTGCATTTTGCCAATCTGATCCTAGTTTCACCTTTTGATGAAGAAATACAATGTGCATCTGTTCCTTGTGATGATTGCAGGATGCCATGGTTGTAACAGCACGGGCATGATAAGATCAATCTCTATAATGTGTGCTGCTGCAGGCTACATCTGTTGCCTATCAAAGTTTAAATAAAACCAAATAAGTTGCACAGCATTGCATTGCAAAGGTACAAACTTAAATTAACAATCGATTACCTACATGCCTGCTCAAATTTGGTGTCCTAGTGATGCGGGATGTACAGATGGAGCCATACCAAGTGATGATTCTCCAGAAATAGTTTCACTGGCATCATCGGTTTGAACGGAATCCAGCAGCCTTCTTTTCTGCAGGGAAAGAGCTCCTACGGTAATATCTGTTGATTCACCAGATTCTGAAGTACAAAGGCGACTTCAGAGTTGTTGGTTCAGAAGAAGAAACTGATCTCATCTCATGATGGATTGATTCTCTGCTGTGAAGAGCATTGGATAGTTTCCTACTTAAATAAAGCTGCTGTTCTTTGTCAAAATGGCTAGATGATTTTCCACAAGTTTTTTTTCTCTCACGCCTGTCAAATGATCGAGACTTGCTCCTACCTTGGAATCTTCTGCTTGAACTCCTTTTTGGGTCTCCATGCAAACTGTACGTGGTCTTTGCATGAAATTCTTGGTGGAGTGTTTTAGTGCAATTCCATGCTGAGGATGTACCCTATCAACATGATTTTGTCTATAGGACCAATTGTTGGTGGTGACTTCCTTAGCAATAGGCATAGGAGCCCGACCAACATATTTTTCATTTCGAACATTTGTAATTGTTGACGCACACTCTCCATAACTCCTCCACAATGACATTTTCTTCTCTTTTCTGGCTCTCTTTCTAGATACTACAAGACAGAAATCATTGTCGCTGCTTGTGTCACTGCACAAATGGACTGCTTGAACTCCATTGCATGCACCAATGCCATTTTGGGAACAAATTCCACTGTCGTAATCAGACTTCTCTAGCCAATTCTCATCAAATCCACTCTTATTGCTGGAAAATTCTGTCGCTTCACATGGATCAGGTCCACGTTCATTTCTTAATATCAACAGAGTCTTGCTATCATGATTACCACTCACAATACTGCCAGAAAAACAAGTTTCTTGAGTTGACCCTGTAAATACGGAATTTTGAGCGTTGTCCAAATACCTGAAGTTACTGCTATTACATTGTCCACATGATCCAGGGAACGAACTTGCTGATCTGGACAGTTCCATCTCATCACAGTAAGATGCACGGGAAGCTGAACCACCTGAGCAGCAAGGGTACCCGTTATCATTGTCACTCTCAGGAGCCTCTTCAGAAGCTTCCTTAACAGATGAACTGGGAGAAAAAGTTTCCTCAAAGTAAATGTCACCAACATGCTTAGGTGAAAGTGCCAAATCATCACAATCACACACATCGACAGCAGGGGCAGCATTGTTGCTCTCTGTGCATTTAGCTTCAGGCCCATCCATTGGTTTCCTACAACATTGACTGTGCTTCTTGCTTTTCTTTTTGCTCTTCCTTCTTGAAGTATGTCTTGCGTTACCACTTGGCTTGGTAAAGATGTTGACTAGGAAATCCGAATTGGAGACGCTATTGGATTTGGTGGATTTATCTTCCAGTAGCCTCGATGAATTATCTGGCAATCTTCTGTGACTGTGAGATCCATCTGGAGCATTAAGCACGAAAAAAATTGATGGCAAGGTTGGTGATAAGGAGGATGGCGAGGTTGGTGATAAGGATGATGTCTCTGAGGCTCTCTTCTGGAGATGTCTGTTGATATGAGGAATGATTATTTCCATTCTCTGTGAGTGATGGCGATTTGTAGTCACAACAGAAATTTAAGGGAATAACTGTCACGACAATACACCTGGCAAGGAAGCGAATATCTTAGTAATTAGCAAAGGACGGATCGAGAGAATTGGCAGAGCCAAAACACGGGAAAAGAAATTCAGTTAAGGGCAGCATGACATACACAACTTGCAAGCTTTGTTGCAAAGATATGTTTCTGTATGTAGGCTTGCAAGTCATAAATTAAGGGGGAAAGAAAGATAGAAAAATGAGATGGACTCAGAAAGGAGTAAAACATGCACTTGTGGCATAAATTGGACGTGCATAGACAGACAGGTGGAGTTAGAGAAAGAACATCTGTGCACCTCTGTTGTTGCTGTCTTGATTCAAGGTGAGCTATAGAGATGTCATAATCCAGAAGAACCAAAGATAAATGGTCAAATATAGAGAATGTATTATTATAGAAGAGCACAGTGATGTGTCCTGTGCTTTCATCAGGAGAAAATCTTATCCTCATGATCTGTTCCCTGAGTTAAAAAGAATGCATTTTTTACGTTTCCTCCATCAAAAGTCAAATTGCAAAAAAGAAAAGTAAAATCTATACAATGTTGCTGCTGGCTAAATAAAACAGCTAGATGTGAAATTTGGGACTACCACATTGTTTTCACTGTTCTGAACCTGATAACAAATAGTGTTTTAGGGAAACGGAGGGGGAAAAGATGTTATGGATAAGAAGACTTATCTCCACCGGCAACTGTGTCTAAGGATGAATTTTTTAACAACTTTGCTTGGCACTTTGAGCAACTGTTGACAAAAGAGAAGATGTTGACACATGATGATTTGGTTGAGTGGCTTCCAGAAAATGGAAAGGTTAAAACAGGGTAGCTCCTAAAACCTAAGGAACCACTATATGCAGTGGTGGAGCCAGAACCGAATGGTGGTGGGGTGTGTGGGTGTGTGTGTGTGTGTTGGGGGGGGGGGGGATGTTGGCCAACAAACAATCGATTTCATCCTAGTCTCAGTAGCTACACAAATCAAGTGTTATATTATGTAATGCTAAACTAACTAACTGCATTGGAAAGTGCGACTAGCTTGCTAGTATGTCGAGGTCCCAACTGGTTAAACTTATGCCCTTGTCTGCGAGGAAGAGAAGGCAACGAGAATACCCTTAAACATCAGATGATATTTCTATTTTGTATGCATGTGTTGCGGACGCTTTCGTGGGCATCACCTATAGGCGCACTCGGCTCAAGAAGAAGTCTCAACCAGCGACATCTAGTGGCTAGATTATTTCCATTCTTGTTAGACTTTTACAAAGTTTGTTTAGGAGGATAAACTGACAGTATTTTTAGGAGATTGTTTGTTGCAGCCGGCTACTTAAGGAGCTCGGCAGAAACCATTCTGTTTAAGCAATAGATGAGATCTTAACAACTCAGAGCCTCCAAGGGAGGGCGAGTTAGCTATCTCTACGTTGCCAATCCATCTGCTACATCAGCATGTGTGCGTCAAGTGCTTGTTGGATATGGGCTATACAAGCAGTTAAAGAACATAGCTAATTAGGGAAAAAGAATATGTTATGGGTGTGAGAGTGTATACTGTATACATGCATGTGTGAGGCTGGCAGATTTAGAGCAGCTCGAGCAAAAGATGCAGTAGATAGTTCCTTATTATTAGGTTCTTCACTTATTTATAGAAAAGAAAACATAAAAAACAAGCAAAGGGGATTTCCTTGCCTGCACAGGATGAGTAATGCGTCCTGGGTCCAACAAAGGGAACAAAATCAAACCAATGAAAACCTAAAACACGCATCATAGACCAAATCCTCTACTATAAAACGAGTTGACATTGCTATAATATTCCTTTTTATTTGCACAAATTAAGAAATTATAGATCTACTATAAGACAGCTTAAAAAGACATCATATTGCACATGTTAGTGTTAAGTCGTCTTAAAATTCCGCATCATGAGACCTCTAATAATTTTTTTTGCATAATGAAAAAATAAGCGAGTCATCATATTCAAGGATGAACATATATTGTTGTGAATCCAAAATAATTTCTAATTTATAAGGTGCGCAACTCATAAAAGGAAAGATATCAATGTCTAATATTTCATAATTGCCAAGCCGTCATCATCCATCATTAGTGGTTATTATTAGATAGGTGATCCCTTTTATATAAATATCTGATGCTGAAGAAAATGAATCAAATCTTTGTTAAGTTAAATAGAAAAAAATATGTCGAGAAGTACCTATTCCTTCTTAGTTACTGCAACTGACAAGCATCAAGCAAGAAATCAGATCGAAACCATTGTGTGGATAAATTATAAAAATATTAGGATGCGCTTATGTGATCCAATGAACCGGTATTTCTAAGTTAGCAACCATGCATAAAATTCATGGAAGAAACAAAATGTTGAATATTGTGACACAAATTGCACAACAGATGAATGAACAACCCTCACCTAGTAGCTTTGGCCCCGGTGAATTTGTCGATTTTGTCTTTGTGATGGTCTTCATGGGATTGTATGTTTGTAACTGAATGGCTGGAGTCTGCCTTTTTTTTCCCTTGAAATCAACATAGACGGACAAATGAGTTTAATTCCACAATATAAATCTAATCAACGTGATAGATGCCATGTGATGAATAAAGAGATTAATGGCAAAATCAGGAAGCAAAAGAACAGATGCAATAACACTGTGGTGGGGATTGGTACAGCCAAAGCCTATTGGTCGTCGGCACCGCATCCGGATGTGGCGGTTCATGGATGTGTGACCGCACTGACCGCCGGCCGGCCGGCCGGCCACCAGACAACCTACCAATCATGGCAGTGGCCGGCCCCCATGCGCTCTGGATTTGTGGGCCTGACGACAAGGAAGACGGTTGGTGCCCTAACGGGCTGGGGGATCAATCTCACCTCGAGAGACAAACAGATCTAGTAGAGCCCCTGTCGAGAAAGCTAAGGACCTTAGCTGCTAGGGTTGACAAATTGCATGCAACGAGCGGACAACCGTATCTTCAGGGCGGGGGCTTGAGCGACAACGACCTCGGATCCATAGGCAGATGAGCTCCACTGGGGAATTGAGATCGAGGATGGAACATGGAAGGGAAGAGTAGTACGTCTTCTCATGTCTTGCAGTCTTGGGGAAGGAATTGCTAGAAGAGGAAAAGATGACATCACGATAGGCAGGCAGAGTCAGGGATGCAGCGGCAGAGGAAGAGGCGCCCGTACGTGTACTTACTATGGCCCTGTTTAGATTTTTATATGTAAACACAAAAAAGCCGTAAATACGGAATCTTACTAATTTGAAACACTAAATGAAGTCTATTTACAAAACTTTTTACATGGATGGACTGTAAATCGCGAGACGAATCTAATGAGCCTACTTAATCCATGATTTGCAACAGTGATGCTACAGTAACCATCCGCTAATTATTGATTAAACATGGATTAATTAGCATCATTAGATTCATCTCGCGATTTACAACCCATCTATGCAAAAAGTTTTGCAAATAGACTTCATTTAATACTTCAAATGCCTTGTTTACATCTTTACAAGTTATTGCAAAATGAACTAAACACACCCTATACATACAATACCAGCGCGACTGTAGGGCCTGTCGCATCAACTCATCTCTCTGTCACCCTCTTTCGTGAGTGAATTAGACAACTTAACATTTTAATATAAAATTCCAACTAATTTACATATAAAATAAAACTATTGCATATTCCTCCGTCTCAAAATAATTACAATTATGATTTTTCTAATGTGCAACCCTTGTCCCAAAAGAGTTTTGCAACCTATAGTCAATCCTAACTAGATACTACTGTACAAATGTGTCGGTGTCCGGACCTCGCGTCCCAGCACCAACTAGTAATGATGCTGCGTGTCCCTATCCCTACATGGTTGATGCAAGAGATAACACAATGACACCGGGATTATCCTGATTCCGGCCGACGAGGCCGTACGTCCAGCAGTGAGGGGAGCACTATATTTCTTGCACCGTGGTGCTTGTAGTAAGGGGGTACAATCTTAAGCGAGAGAGGGAGAGAAACTCCTAAGTCCCTGAATGTGCTAGGGGTAGATGAGGCGAGTGCCAATATCAGGAGCTGTGAGTGCGAAAGTGAGTTCGCGTCTGCTTCCGTGCTTGCCCAAACGTGTGCTCCTCCCTCCTTTTATAGATACAAGGAGGGAAGGGTTACATGCGTGCGTGAGCAGTGAAACCGTCTCCTCTTCCCCGGATTGGGGGAGAACAGTTGGCGGTTCCTGCCGCCGAGTGCAGTAGAGCATGGCGCCGGGCGTGGTTGTCGTCCTTGCGAATCCCTTTAGCCATGTCCAGGGCGTGTCCTTACTCTGTGGCTCCAGTCGGTGGTGTGGCGGTTGATGTTGAGGTGCGCAGTGTGCCGTGCTGTCGAGTCGGGGCATCGAGGGTGCTGATGATGGCGGTCATGCCCAGTCAAGGGCCGTACCGCGTCCGAGGGTCGTCGCCCATGTCTGCCGAGGGTCCTGCTGTTGTCGGTCAAAACCCACCGGCGAGTAGCGACAGACAACACGAAGAGCCGGGAGGTCGCCGGGGCGCTGGCAGGCACTGCTCCATCGGTCAACGGCCCGCAATCCGGCACACGCCGACGCTTCCGAAGATGCAGGGCGTGCCACCTGACCTATACCTGATCAGGAAGGTGCAAACGTGCTTTCGATGATTTGCTTGCATGCACAAACACGTGTAAATATTAGTCCGAGCCGTGGTCGACTCCCCGGGACGACTCTTGCATCGGCTTTCAAAGAGCCGATCGAGTCCCGGTGTCGGATCAGATCTGTGTATC
The DNA here is from genome assembly GCF_016808335.1 of Panicum virgatum. NCBI lineage: Eukaryota > Viridiplantae > Streptophyta > Magnoliopsida > Poales > Poaceae > Panicum > Panicum virgatum. The sequence continues at coordinate 977,349 of NC_053141.1, read as the reverse complement.
CGGATATCAATGGATAAAGCATATAACTGCGGAAACTGCTTCAATTAAATATAGCTAATCCAATCCACGATGGTAAAGCTTCACTGCTAGATCGGAACATCCTACACGTAGTTAAGCCTAACGAACATAATAGATAACCGTACTTTAACCAGAACAGAGGCCTAAGAATAAGCAAAAGCCGATTCCCAGATCAATCCCCATTAAGATCAAGGCAAAGCATCTAATACGCTGCCGGATCATCCAACCCGTTTGCAAGGCCTAACCTAGCAGATATTAAGTCAATTCTTAAGTATAAGAACGAACCATAACAGATTAGATCTACTAGATAGAAAAGAAGCAGGGTGTTATCTCTACGCAACTAACTCTACGCAACGAGAATTAGCTTAAGATTAATGCATAATCACGAAGAAATAACATGACATTCGTAGATGATAAGCAACAAGAGCATGACAGATCTACTAAAGGTCATGCTACGAACATCAAGATAGCTAGTACTACTCGCCATAAAAAATGCTTCAGTACGAGTAATACCAAGGTAAAGACAAGAACAATGCTGCCCTGATCACAAGAAGTGATCAGGGCAGCATGACGCTTACTTGGATGAAACCCTAGAATTAGGGGCGGCGGTGCGCCAAGGTGTTGTTGCAAAACATGATGACGTTCTCTTCTTTACAAATATCATATGGTACATATTTATAGTCCGGAAACTTGGAAAAAATCTAAACTAACGTGTTCAAATCGGACTCTATCTCTAATCCAAACTGAACTAATTCTAAAGATACATGGCCCACACGGCCCAAATACTCACGCAGGAGCCGATTTACAAGCCTTCTTTAATTCCTGCTTTAAGCCCAACTCGCTTGCGGCCCATTAATTAACCCTGTTAATTTATAGCGATAACGCATGCCCCCCTGATTTTGGCAATGATAATTCCAGAACCACTCCGTCACTTCATCTTCCCGTTGATGCTCATTAAAACGCACCACAACCACCATGGAAGACGCAACGTCTCTTCAACTGGCTCCTCGTGGAATGTGAAACTGTCGATCCATCTTCTATTTTTTTTACTACTTAATCTCATCCCGAATCGACTCCTTTCACCGCAAACTCACCTTCCTCCCAAAGCCAAACAGCGCAGAACACCTAAACCTACAGCAGCCATGGCGATCTCCTCCTCCTCCGGCTCCAACTTCATCGGCTCCCCTTCTTCCCCCTCTTCCTCAAGCTCCTCCGTCTCCTCCCTCGACTCCATCCCCGAGAGCCGGGAACCGACGCCGTAGTATGACCCGACGGCGGCGCACAAGGCACTCGCCCCTCTACACTGGGATGCAGAGGAGTTCGATTTCGGGGTCGTCTCCGAAGACGACGAGCCCAAAACTGAAGGCGAGGACCTCCAGATCCTGTTCCTGGAAGAGCCGGAGAGCGACAGCGACGACGGCTTCTCTTGGGATGGAGCCGATTCCTCCTCGGAAGAGGAAATCGGCTCCTTCTGCAGCGGCGATGACCCGACGGTTGGAAACGCCTTACAATTCCTCGGGTCCTCCGAAGAGGACAACGAAGAAGAAAGCAACGGCGGCGACGGCCGGAGCAGTGACATCGAGGCCTGGGGTAGCAGCAGCTCTAACGACGACGGCGACGACGGCGATGGCGGAGACGCACCGGCGTGAAGCCCCAAGCGCCGTAGGTACTAGGTACCTACGAGCGGTAGATGTAGGTAGCACTGTAGGAGTAATACTGTAGAGCCGAAGGATTCGTCCTTTGTCAGATTGGCTCTTTTGCTTGTAAAATTCAACATTCAGTGAAGTCTCTTATCTTTTAACTCGCTTGCTCGGATCACTCCCCAAAAGCTGATGGCACCGCACCGGGCTTTATTAATATCTAAGAGCCGACGAAATTCAAAATTGGAAGCAACTCGCATAAGAACAGAATATCACTTCCACTCTGAATCCAACTCAAAATAGACACTCCAAATCCGAGCGCAATTCTAGAATCCCGCTCCATAAGTTCGAGCGAAGACTCACAAAGTATCCAAAATTCAAACCAGAGTCCGCAAAACAACCAAACCCTAAGTCAGCAGATCCGAACCATGGCGGACTCCGTAGCTCAAACAGCGAGTTCTTCAATCGATGATATGGCAATCTGCGGCCAGAAAGTAATATTCAGCCTGTCCTTCTAACTTTTCTTCAATTTATTAAACCTCTGAACAAATTAAACTCTGAAATATGACACCACATATAAATTTCTGAATCTCTGAACTCCAGGTGTCAGACATCCTTCTGCCGCATCCGTCCAATCCCAAATCCTTTTGTCTCGGCCCACGAGTTTATGAAAATCCCACAGATTTAATCTCCTGTGAAGCGAATAGGATCCCTTTCGTAAGTCAAAACATTGATTTGAATTTCTGGGCCGACTGCTTAAGAGCCTGGCCTAATCCACCCGAGAGTTGGACTACATGGTATCGCAGAGTAGCAAAAACTCATATGCCCTTGTGGCAGGAATTGAACATAGCTGATGCATTTAGTTTATCATTATTGCCCCTTGACAAAGATGAAAACCTTCTGAAGACCATCGGCTATTTTTAGTCTGACGCTCTGAACTGCTTCCTCTTTGGTCACGGACCCATGATCCCTATTCTGCTAGATGTTACCATGATTACTGGCCTAGACATTGGATCCCCTAATCCTGCTGCCCATAGAATGGTAGAAGTCCCCTTCAAACTTTCATCCAAGGCAGACTGCACAAACTGGAGTACTTACATGAACCAGCACATGAAGACAAAAGGTCCAGTAACTAAAAATGAACACACAGCCTTTTTAAATCTTTGGTTAGAACATTTCATCTTCTGTGGTCCTTCCTTAGCCCCAATTAAGAATTACCTTCCTTTGGCCTACCATCTGGCCCATGGCAACCGCACCGGCCTAGGCAAACTTTTTCTCGGAGAAACATACAGATGTCTCCACCTGATGACAACTAATCTGCTCAGCAAAAGGAAACTCAGAACTGGAGGCCCTTGGTGGTTTATTCAGTTATGGTCACAACTCTACTTTCAGCACCAGATCCAAAACTTTCAAAGCCTAACAAAGAATTCCTTCCCCGACAAGAATGGCAAGCCAATTAGATGCACCAGCTATGGTCAAGCCTTATTCAGCCTTCCTGGCAGTAAACTGAACTCGACAAATGCAGCAAACTGGTTTAGAGTTTTCTACAAAGGTCTAGACAATCCCCTCTACTTTCCATTCACTGAATCTAAAGCCTTTGAGAACCCAACTGCCTTTAGGCTGGATAGTTTTGCCGATGACGACAGCACTCGGCATCTATATTCCTGTTGACGCTTCTTAAAGCGCCAATTTATGTACCGCAAGCGCACGGATCGTGGTAGCTTTTTCCTTAAAGTACTCCCCCAAGGTTTATCATCCGTGGATCGGAAGCGAACCGACTAGGGTTTACCATCTAATCTATCAAACCTATACTAAACATGAAGCGAAGATTGCATATAAATTGAACACTTGATAGATGTGAATGAAGCATAAGTGTTCATCACACTCACAACCGTAGATGAGATAACACAACCAAGGAGCTAGGGCCTATCGTCTCTAGGTACGGTTCTAGTGAAAAAGGTGATCAAAGCATAGATTGCATCTCAACTAAAGGTACACGAAATCATCTCTCAGAAAGGCAGCTCGCAAGCGGCGTACTTTCCCAAGGTCGCCGGTGCGAGGTGCGTGTCGACGCCTAAGGTTTCCCAAAGCTTTACCCCAGACTCCCATGATACTCGCCATCGATCCTATTCCACATCATGTCGTCGCTAGAACTTTTCCCTCCGCCATGCTGTCACCACACCAGGGTAATCAACCACTAGCTAAAACATGCTACCTCAACGTATCTGCAAGATGTAGACTAATTACCACGAATAGATCTAATCTTGCTATGAACATATGGATGCATTACATATGAGAAAGAAAGCATGCATTGAAGTAGACCAAAGTCGAGATAACTAGAATAAAGAGTAGATTGATATCACCATCGTGTGTGTACATACCCCGACGAATGTTGGGGATGACTCTCGATCCCCACCATGGCAGAACCTCGCAGGGAGGCCATGGCGGCTAGGGGTGTCCTAAGCCATCTCCTAGGTACCCTCGAAGACTTGCGGCGGCCGTCGTCTCCCTCCGGTCTTAGCCCTAGGTTTTCGTCGAGTTCTGGGTGGATTGGATCCCCTCCCTTGGGCGCCTAGGGGGTTGTATTTATGCCCTTGGGGAGCCTTGGGGCGTGTTCCACCTTGCCTTGCACGAGATCTTCCTTGGGAGAGAAGCAAACTTGGTTTCCATAAAATCAGCCTCGTCCAGATTTTCCTGTTTCGCAGCCCTTTCTTGCCGACGCCATATCTCCTATGTCCGGACTCTAAATAATGCAAATTTGGTGTCCAGATTGTGTGCCACGAAATTATCTCCAACTTTGGTATTCATTTCTTTCCTTGGAAACGAAGATAAGATCCCCAAAACTACCTCGGAAGAAAATCTGTCTGATTTCGGACTTGTCTGCGCAGCAGATATTTCGGGGGCCATATCTCCTAGCTCCTTGACCCGGATTGGGCCTTCCATATGTCCAAATCGAAGCTCTCATCGATGCCCATAACTTTGGTATTCAACCTTTTTCCATTAGAGGCTGTTTAAGTCTCTGAATCCGCACCGAAAGATCATGTTGTTTGCGCGAACATCTCTCGGGCTGAGTTGATCTCATGGGTAAACCTCCAAATTTCTAGCCCATCTTCCTCCATGTGGCTTTTCTCGACATTTTGACTTTCTTCACCTTTACATGTGGGCTTTAGACATCATTATCTCCGCGATTTAGATAGGGGTGTTTGTCGTCCAAGCTCCAGCATCTTCTGTTTAAGTCCCCAGAGTTTTACGGCTTTGTGCTTTGGTCCTTGGGCTCTCTTGGAAGGTAGATGTGCATGAATGGGCTTCGAATCAACATGGGCTTTGGTCCTTCCTTTGGGCTTTGGCCTTCGTCTTTCTCCGTGTTAGCGCTCGATCACGGGCCTCATCATTTCATGCTCCAAAATAGGCCAAAAACCTGCAAAAACAAAGTTCCTCCAAAATATATGTGCAAATGTGAAAATGGCCAATAATTAGGCCGGGTTAGGACGATTAGTGATTTTGATATTGTATTCATGCCATTATCAAGGATAAACAAGGGATAAAACGGGTACTTAAGGAGCGCCAACAATTCCCTAATGATTTGACCCGGCTTACTCCCTGTTGGCATAAGTACTTCCAACAGATTTATCAAACCAGGTTATGAAACCTATCAACCAGTCGTAGCAGCTCGGCAATTTGGCTTAGGACAAGTCCCTCCCCACTTCCATATTCACCACTTGGTGGAGAGTAGAGCCGATTTGCCCGACGATCTTACCAGTTGAAGATGCTACAGCATGTTCGACCACCTCCACATTCCAATACCAGCCGATCTGTCCTTTACCCCCTCGTCAATCGACTTTAGCATATGGTGGGGAATGTGAAAAACTCATGTATTCAGAAAAGTTTTAGGTCCTCTACAGCAGCAAATTGATCCTGAATATACAATCCCCGAGGAAGAGATACTGAATCCGTGCACTTATTCTTTCTAAATCCTCTATCCCTTTACTTGGCTAACTCTGCTCACCTTGCTTACAGCAACAAGATGATCCAGAACCCGTGACCAGTAATGGGGAGCCATTCCACTTCCTTCCAACCGCCCCTGATGTTCTTTTTTGCAAGGGATCACCGTCAATGAAGAAAGTGATAATGACTGTTCAGCCAGACTTACTCCAGTCGGCTTCTAAGCGGAGACAAACCTCTGCAAGTGTTGCCCCCCGAGTCCCGACTAAGAAAAGGAAGATCATCGCGAGACGGGTCCTCAAGAAAACAGCACAACCTTCCCCGAGTCCATCAGAATCTGACACCAACCAGGTAATTCATATTTTCGAAACTTCTTCCTTATACATATATATTCTGGTTGACTGTAATCCTATTTCCAGGACGCAGCTGAAGACATCCTCAGTACTGGAAGCCCAGCAGAACTTGAAATCACCGTTCATGAAGCCGACACTGGAACAACTGAAAATCCCGATGTTCTAATGGAGATGCGTGACAAACAGGCTAACATAACTGATGCCCTTGTCGTTGCCTCAAACCGAACTGGACCGGTCGCACTCGGACCGACCATTACTTCTTCTTCAGAACAGGTAACACTACAAGAGCCGATTCTAAATTAGCCGATATCTCCATTAATGCACTTTGCTCCCAAACTAACTCCAATATCCCCACATGGCTTTAATATTTCAGATTTGCTCTCCTTCGACCCTGTATCAATGGGTCTGATTGCCCCTGGAGCGAAAGTACCATCTTCACGGCAGCCGATTGACCTTGTAGATCAGCTTCAACAGATCAAAAATCTGCTATCTGCTCCAATCAGTACCCTGGTTGATGATTCCAGCGAAATAAAGGAAATCCTCGAGCAGATAGAATCCCAACTCCCAGAGTCACTTCAAGTCAAGCTCTGGCCAGCCGGCCATCTTCCCTTCTTTCGGGCAGAGGTGAAAGCAGCACAACAGAGAATATAATTACGTCACTCTCAAATCCCTCTGAAAGCCGACATCGCTCAAAAGTGCAAAATGCTCAACCAGAAGGAAGCAACTCTAGACGCCAAAGCCGATATCTCCGCGAGTACAAGGCGACTCAACCTCCTGGAGAAAGAACTGGCAGAACTTGAAGAAAAGGTCTGCACCACCCAGAGACTAATTCAAGAGGAGAAATCCTCGATTGCAAACTCCAAGCAAGAAGCCCAAGAAATGACCGAGCAGATATGGACAGAGTTCGCAGAGATAAGCACCTTGAGTCAACAAATAATAACAGGTGATGACAAGGACGACGAAGCGATCATAGCAAGAGCCGCCGCCGTACGCGCAGAAGCCATCCATGCCATAGAAGAGTTTCTGAATCAGGAGAACAATTCAGAAAACATTTAATGTTGCCTGTTAAATCTGAAACTCGTATCCATTAACAACATCTTAAGTCGATGGTTACACATCGGCTGCCTTGCTTCTCATATATATATTATTTTCCCTTTCTTTTTTTTACCGGCCAACTCAACATGTTGGCCTCTCTCTTTTTTTTACCGGCCAACTCAACGTGTTGGCCTCTCATAATACAGCCAGATGGATTTCATCAGCTCTTGCCATTCGCCTTCCCACATGCTCGGGAAATATTTCTTGAGGTGTTGGCCATTGACAGCCACAGGAAACTTGACACCATCCAACTCCTCAAGCATGTATGCATTTCCAGGCAAGACCTGATCAACCTTGTACGGCCCGTGCCAAGTTGGAGACCACTTACCATATTTTCTATCCTTAGTTCCCAATGGTAACACTGCCTCCCAAACTAGGTCTCCAACCTGGAAATCTTTTGGCTTGACCTTTTTGTTGTATGCACGAGTGACTTTAGCCTTGTTTTCCTTAATCTTTTCCAGTGACCAAAATCTCAACTCTGTAAGATCCTCCATGTTGTCGCTCATCAAGGCTATATATTCCTCAGTCGTCAGATCATTCTGGAACTCAACACGCCTCGATCCAGCCGTGATCTCCCATAGCAACACAACGTCTTGACCGTAGACCAAATGGTATGGTGACGTCCTCATGGATCCGTGACACGAAATACGATATGCCAACAAAGCCTCTGACAACACCTCATGCCAGCGCCTAGGATATTCATCGATCTTTCTCTTGATCAGCTTGATAAGGCTCTGGTTGGATGCTTCAGCCTGTCCATTAGCCTGGGCATCGTCAGCTTAATCCCCGTGTCATCGGCAAACTTCCTAAATTCCTTCGATATAAAGACCGATCCTCCATCAGTCGTAATGGTCTGGGAATCCCGAACCAATGAATGATGTGCTCTTTAACGATACTGATCACATCTTTTGACGCCACCGACCTCATTGGTACTGCCTCTACCCATTTTGTGAAATAATCCGTAGCATCCAACACCCATTGGTGACCCTTGCTGGATGGCGGGTTGATCTAGCCAATCATATCCATGGCACAACCCCTGAACGGCCATGGCTTAATGATAGGATTCATTACTGAAGCCGGCACCATCTGAATCTTGCAAAAATCTTTGACATGCCTGACATACTTTGTAATATTTGAAGCAGTCCTCAAGCATGGTAGGCCAGTAATATCCCGATCGCCTAATCAGCCACTTCATCTTATGAGCCGATTGGTGAGTACCGCAGGCTCCCTCATGAATCTCATGTAAAAGCCGATTCAACTCTGAAGGTCCCAGACATTTAAGCAGCAGTCCTTCCAAAGTCCTGTAGAACAAATCATCCCCTATCAGAACATACTTCATAGCTTTGAGTCTTATCCTTCTGGGTGCCCCCCGAGCCGAATCCTTCAAATAATTGAAGATATCGGCTCTCCAATCTCCAGGCTCTAGAAACTGAACCTCTACATTGACCCCATCGGCTATTTCCTTGTACCCGGAAGCCATCTGTGCCAAGTCATTGGCTTCATTGTTCAGAGTCCTGCGTATCCAGTAGAAATTAATGTACCTGAATTGTGACATCAACTCACGGCATTGCATCGATATCGGAAAAAGGGCCTCGCTCTCACACCTATACTCTTCCGTGAGTTGAGAAATCACCAACTTCGAATCTCCAAACATTTCCACCGCTTCTGCACCAGCTTCCAGGAGTAATTCCATCCCTTTGCGAACGGCCTCATACTCTACTAAATTATTGGTGCATGGAGTAGTCACCCTGATGGAAAAGGAATAAGTCGCCCCTCGAGACGATACCAAAAGAATTCCCACACCGCACCCATCATCACATGCCGATCCGTCAAAAAACATGGCCCAAGCATGTATAAACAGTGCAGCCACATCGGTGTTGACCCTGTCTGCAACGAGATCCGCCAGTGCCTGTCCTTTGACTGCCTTCACGGGCTGATATCGGATATCGAACTCTAACAATGCAAACATTCACTTTCCGAGCCGGCCTTTTAGAACGGGAGCCGACAGCATGTGCTTTATGACATCCGATTTGCAGATGACAACTGTTTCCGCCGAGAGCAAAATATGACGAAGCTTTGTGCATGTAAAGAATAAACAAAGGCAAAGCTTCTCGATCTCGGGATACCTGGTCTCGACGTCAAACATGCGCCTGCTGAGGTAGAAAACCACCCTCTCCTGGCCATCGTGCTTCTGAACTAACACTGAAGCAATGGAAGTGTCACCCACAGACAGGTACACGTAGAAAGGCCTGTCTTGCTGGGGAGGAATCAACACTGGAGGCTTCGATAGATATTCTTTGATTTCATCGAAATCCCGTTGTTGTTTTGCCCCCCCAGTGAAACTCATCATCAGACTTGATTTTCACCAAACCCATAAACGGCTCGATGCGCCCAGACAAATTAGAGATAAATCATCTGACAAAGTTGATTTTGCCGATGAGCTTCTGCAACTCTTTCTTCGTAGTAGGCGGCCTCATTGTCCTTACAGCTTCTTGACTCTTCAAGCCGATCTCGATTCCCCATTCATGCACCACGAATCCTAAGAATTGACCGCCCGATACACCAAAGGCGCATTTCTTTGGGTTCATTCTGAGCCCAAACCTTCGAGTCCGCTCCAAGACCTGACGCAAATCTTCCAGATGTCTCCCAGCCGATGTGGACTTGACCACGACGTCATCAATGTAGATTTCTACCAGTTTGCCGATGAGATCATGAAAAATGTAATTCATAGCGCGTTGATACGTTGCACCGGCATTTTTCAATACAAAGGTCATAACCAAGTACTCGAACAAGCCGACCGCGCCTGGTACTCTGAACACGGTCTTGTTTATATCCTCTGGAGCCATGAAGATCTGGTTGTAGCCGGCATTACCATCCATAAAGCTCATCATTTTGTGACCGGCAGCTGCGTTGATCAATGTTTCCGCAACAGGCATCGGATACTCGTCCTTTGGCGTCGCTCTGTTGAGGTCTCTGAAATCCACGCAGACTCGTCATCGGCCATCCTTCTTTTGTACAGGGACCACACTGGAGATCCATTCTGCATGCCGACAAGGACCAACGAACCCCCTCAGGGGGGCGAACGCAGGCGAGGAGAGGCACCATTATTATTGGAAGAGGATAGGAGATGAAGAAGAGTTTGTTGGGGGACGAAGCCTCGGAACAGCTTATATATAGCCGAGAGGAGATGGGGGCCGAACCAACTCGAGAAATCCAGCCCCATCGCCAAGAGGCACGACGCCTCACGAAAGAAACAGAAGAAATCCTCGATTGGGGCGCTGCGACATGACAACACTTGGCCGGCCCTGACGAGCAAGCATAGTTCCAGACGACACCTGACTCAGCTCTGAGCCCGCTAGACTAGGGGCCCGCTTGGCCACCGTCCGCCACGATGGGTCATGTCAAAGGGACACACGTCAACCTGAGCGGCCGCCAGACAAAAGTGGAGACGTGCTCACTGAAACCTCTGAGCGAATCTCTGATTCACTCAGAGGCTCGGGGGCTACACCCACTGGGAGCGTTCGCGTGCACCCACCGACCGATGCGTTCGTTGAACCCTCTGAATGAATCTCTGAATCACTCAGAGGCTCGGGGGCTACAACCAGTGGGTGCGCTCGTGCGCACCCACAGAAAGCCACGAAAGGACAATGGGATGACCCGCCAGACCAACGACGGCGCCTCCCACGAAATGGAACCCCCCGTGCGGTTCCACCGCAGGGGCTTCTGATGAGGATAAAAGTGATCGGTGTCCCTAAACGCTGGTTAAAGACCAAACCCCCCGTCCTTAGCTGACGTAAAGGCCCAACAAACTAGCGTTGAGTCGCGACCAAACTTCCCGAATGAAACAGGCCAAGGCCCATTCGCCCCCCTCCCCGAGGGAGGCCCCACTCCGACCAAGACCGCGGGGGGAGATCCGCCTCGCCCACCCATGTGGGAGAGGTCTGCCTCGCCCGACACCCGCATGGGAGGTCCGCCTCGCCCGACCTCCGCAAATGGTGGACCCTCGATGCCACGTGGTGACCGACCAGTGGTGGGGCAGAAAGGGCATCCTCGGTCAAAAGGGGAGGCCCCCACGTACAATCGCGTTAGGCAAGTGGGAGGCCTAACCACTCCGCGCCCCAGTATGGACCACGACAAGTGTTGAGTTGACAGGTCCATCCAAGGAGAGGACGCCACCCAGACACTCCCCCGGAAGTCCGCACAGGTGGACACGACCAATCGGCCATCCCCTACAAGCAGTTGCGTCATCAGCAGTACTCCCGCCCATCCCTGGTCTCCACAACCGAAACAGTACCAGGGATGGGAATGGACACCCCCACATCGGCATTAGCGGGACCCGCCAGGGCCGGCGGCAAGAGAAAGGGGGGTGGGTACCGTCCAACCCCCTCATCCTTTCATTTTTTACCTTGCTTCTCTATTGTAACTGGCCCTCTATCCCTTGGACTATAAAAGGGAGAGGGTCAGCCCTGACAAGGGGATCGATCTTCCACACACGCAACACAGAGACTTGGGAGCCCGTTCCTTGGGAGCCTGTTCCTTCTGTCACCCGTTTGTAACCCCCTATTGCAAACTGAGTGCAAGAAGACATTCGGCCCGAACCAGTATAATCTTTGTGTCTCCCTTTGCATTACCATCCGGGCCTATGATGCGCACATATTTACTCGTCGATGATACAGAACACCGACAAAAATGTTAAAACTATAAAGACAAAGTGTTGAAATTGGAGCACAAAATGTTGAACATACAAAAATCCAAATGCTGAACATGTGCTTTGGGTGTCTTCTTCTCCGGCAAGCTGGGCGCGCAGGGCGACGGGGGCGCACGTGCGGCGGCGGCGGTGGCAGATGCAGGCGGCGGGTAGGAAGCACCACGAGCAGGGGGGCGGCAGCACAGGATGCGCGAAGGGAGATAGGGGAATTGTGGAGAGAGAAAGCTAGAGTCTGGGTATATGGATGCAATAACGGTTGTAGTTGCTTGCACAAATCTCAAACAGTGGAAGGTAGAGAGAAAAAAACTTCCGGAAAATATATAGGATTGGTGAGGCGGCTGTAGCCCAGAGAAATGGCCTAGCCCACAATCCCATCGCACTTAAACTTTTGTTTTTAAAAAAAAGTAGACCGTAAGGGGTGTCCTGCCCACTGAAAAAAGAATAGAAAAACTCAAAGGCGCCACCGCTTCCTCACCCACACCCATCGGGACCACCTCACCGGCATCGCCGCCACCTTCGCCGTCTTCGCTCCTCCCCCAACTACGCCTCCCGCCTCACCGTCCTCATTGCCCTCCGCATCTTCCCCCACCTCGACGGTATCATCAAACAATTTAATCTACAAAATGAACAGATAATTTAGTGTTGCGAACAAATTAGTTACAAATGCTACTTTATTACGATTATAAAATGAAAAAACAACATATATGTGATTTAGAAGAAAAAATAGTTAAGTAAATAAGAGGAAATAAATAGAAAATAGAATAGTATAAAATTAGTAAAATAAAAATGGAAAGTCTTGGAAGAAAACCAAACAAGCAACGGGGAAAAGAAATGAGCTAAAAGAATATGGAATAAAATGAAACAAGTAATGGAAGCAACACAGGGAAAAAAAGAAATGGAAGAACTAGGCTTAAGAGCCCCCCCTCTTTCGTTAAACTCAGCAATACCGCTAGACTAACTTTCTATGTCAAACTCGGGGCCACGAATTACCTGACGTAGCACGGTTCAGTACCAGTTATGGGATGGGGCATGTTTTATACCACTCGAGTAGTACTCGGGCGAGACTCCTAGGCTCGTATCGATCTAGGGTTTCTTGTAATCCTACTCCCGGACCTCTGTAATGGCGGGCGGGGACCCCTCCATAGACACATCTCATAAGTTCCATAGCTTACTAACCTATCTACACCCAAGGCAATACAAATCACCCAACAGGACGTAGTCACGTAGGGTATCACGTAACTCGCGGCCTGAACCTATCTAAACCCTTGTATTGCTTGCACCATCGTGTTCTTAATCTCGGCATCTTTTGCGTTGCTACCTAATAATCTCCCAAACGGCACCTCTTGCCCTTGACCTCTCGCAAAAGAAAGGAGCCAAGGGGCGATGCCGCCGCCGCCACTTGCGGCCCCCGTTCCCTCACCTCCGGCCTCGCTGCCGGTGGTGACGAGGAGTGGGGGTCCGTCTCTTCAATAGATCGCATGTCTTCGTAGGGTCTTAGTCGAGTCCACCTAGGTCTAGGGTTTGCTCGCCGTCGATGTTCGGTGATGGAGTTAGGTTTTGCCGGAGGAGTATGGCTCCTCTGCGGCTTGCTTTTCCTGGTGACGCCGGCGATGCGGAAGCGACGGCAGTGCAGCGGAATAATTTCTCCTAGCCTCTTTCGTTCTCTGATGACGATCTACTCCGACATCAACGGAGAGGCTGGGGAGACCTATCCAGGAGTCGAGGGCCGGCGCATCGTCGTCTTCTTCAGTTGATGATGTTGTGGACCCTGTTAATCTCGAGGAAGATGATCTTTGGTGAAAATCTGAGCTTTGCTCGGGTTGCCGGCGGTGGAATCGAAGGATGCGTCGTGGGTACGGGAGTTGGCCAATGTGCCTGGGAGGCAGTGTACTCGGCTGATTCGCCTAGAAGTAAGCCCTCCTCTGCGGCCTCCACCTTGTGGAGTTTGGCTCTGGTGTCCGACGATGATTGGGAAGCGGCTTCGGTGGCGGTGACGAACGGATCTCTGAAGGCTTCGAGGAAGATGAACAGAAGTTTTGGACTTCTTTGTAATTTTCTTTTTCTTTGGGGTCCTGTTTGTGAAAGGGCCGGTGTAATGCGCTAAGATCAATACATTTTCCTTCTCAAAAAAAATCTCGGCATCTTTTCATGATCATCCCTCTACCTAAGGGAATCCCTAGGTAGACGTGGCGGTAAAACACTGACAGCTGACGCCCACCATGGGGCAGAACTCCGATGATCTCTTGACGAACTCAATGGCTTCCTCCAATTCCGGTAACATCCTAGAGAAGGGCAGGATCCTCTCCTTTGGATCTTGGATCTACATCGCAGACGGATCTGGTGGCTTTACTAGCAACCTCGTCAGTTCAGAGAACGTAGAACGTAGCCTCCTCAATGAGGCTCTCTCCCAAGACAACTCAGCAGCTCCAGTTGCCGACATAGAAAGCCATCCTGAGGATCCCGGGAGGAAGAAAAATTCGATCTAATCAAAAGATACTAGTCTGACCCTGAGGCAACATCCCACCCTACAGTAGACAATTCCGATCTACTCAATGGAATCGATCGCGTTATTGAGAAACTTGCGGAGTGCATCAACCTCGCACACACTACTCTGGACAACTACGGCATTCCATATGTCGAAAAAAACTTCACAACAACAAGGTCACACAACCCTCAGTCAGATGACATCTTCGTCCACCTATATCGAGTGAACAACACTGTAACACCCTATGTGTTAATTACCTTAATTAGGATTAATTGAGAGCTTAACATAATCATTAGTACTAATGGTAGAAACATCCACACACACCCAGACCAAGCCGAGCAGAGCTGTGTTCAAGTTGGCCACGAACACCGCCCGCGAACGCCGCGTGCGACACGCGTCCTCGCCCTTATCTGTGCTGCTTGTCGCTCGCCCTCTACGTGCACGCCCTCGCCCTCCGCCCCGCTCTAGCGTGCGCCGTCGCCAATGCCGTCGCCGCGCTCGCTGCCTGCCTGCGCCGCGCAGGTCCGCCCGCCTCCCGCCGCCAAAAGCTGCCTCCGCACGCCCCTGCACCTGCACCTGCCTCGCCCACGGGGTGCCGCAGCGGTGCCTGGCCGCAGCGCTACCCTCCTCGCCGCCGGCCGGCCCCGCTTGCCTGCACCTGCGCAGCACCGCTGCTCGCCATAGCCGCCGCCTGCTCTGCACGCCGCACCCCCACTTCCGGCCATCCCCCGCCCAAGCCAAGCACCTAAACGGGTTCCCCTCGCGCCGATGAAGCACCCAGGCCCGAGCCCACCCCGAATCCGCCACCGGAGCGCTGCCACCGCCATGCGCCACCACCGCCGGCCGCCTGCTCCCGTGGAGCTGCTGCCTCCGGCCGTCCCAGCCCGAGCCGAGAGTACCCCGAGGTAGCCCCCGACCCGCTCTAGCTCTTCCACCCCAGGCCCCTAGCCGCCGGCAAGCCCCCTCGCCAGAATCCGGCCGGAAAGCGCCGCCCCCTCCTCTGTTTTCCGCCCAGGGGCCTCGTGCAAGAATAGGTAAAAGTACTGGGGGTCTTTTGCGAAGTCATAGACTCAGATGAATATGTCGCGCTGGACCTTTTTGAAATTTTAGCTGCAAACTTTGAAAATCCGTATAAAATAGTAGAAAAATGCTAAAAATGCAAAACTAATTTTATTAGCTTCATCTTTTTATGCTCTATACGATAGAACCATGAGATGTGTTGTTTGGCAACTTTTGCTATGCAATTTTATTTATGCTAGATAAATGCTTTTGTAGATTGTTAAATGCATAAATGGAGTTAGGAGCATGAGAAAAATATAAAACCAATTGGGTTAGTTTTGTTTTAACATGTAGTGCTTAGAAAAAATATTAAACCTGATGTTTGGTTAATATTTCTATGATGTATTGATTTGATCATGGTTAATGATTGTTTTATCTTGTTTAATTAGTATCTGCAGTTCTGGAAGTCCAAAAATTATAAAATTTATGCAGTAGCTTACTCTTTGAATGCTTAGTTCACTGTAAAAATTTCATATCCATAAGCTATATGCATGTTTGTAAATCTATTTATGTTCTATTTGTCTTGTTGAGGCTAAAATAAATACTTTCTGTTATCAATAATTGTTGTTAAATTTTTGTTGCAGGCTTTATCGATACCTTAACCTTCTGGTAAAGTTTTGCTACCAGATTATGGCTGCAAGTTATGTTTTCTCCTTTGTTTGGTTCCTAGCTTTAGGTTTCCTTTTATTGTTGTTGCTAAGAAATGTTTTCATGCATGTGTAATTTCAGCAACTTGTTTTGCTCATGTGTAAACCGTGCTAAATCATTTAGGACAAAATGTTGGTTGTTTTTTTTATAAAACTTGCTTATGTTGGCTTGTTAAGCTAAATGAAGATCTTAGTGTATTCTCTTGCTCATGCTTGCTTGCACTGTGAGTTAGCTTTTCTAAAATAAGTTTAAGTAATGTTTTTGGGACGTGAAACACTTTATTTATATAGCCTGCTAGATGTGTGCCATGCTTGATGTGCTTTGCTATCTATCTCTACGGTAAACTTGTGTGACGTTTAATTAACCTTCTATCAATGCCCATGCAATAGTGACCTTGAGCTTGTATTGATTGCCTTGTCTGATGCATCATCCATACATTCATACATTAGCATTGTTGCATCTCATTTAGGTACGCTAGATGTACAATGTGTGGACATGAAGCAAGCGATGACGAACCGGACCATAAGACGGTGTTGGTGGGCGTATCCTGAAGAGAGGACTAGCTGGAGCAGCGAAGACCCGGCCCAAGGCCTTGTTAATACTAACACTGACTTAGTGTTAATCCCAGGCAAGCCCCGGAGTATAACCTTTAATTTCAGTATTCAATGTTTATTATATAATTATTGTGCATTTATGTTTCTAGAAATTGATTGGAACCTTAGATGCATGATCCCTAGGTTTCCTCAGTTACTCTACTAGTGTGCAAGTCGTTAGAAAGGCTTTGCTAAGTAGGATCTCGATAGAAGTCGAGTGATTCCTGTCACTCGCGAGATTTAAGATTTTGTTTCTTATGGCAAGTGGCTTGGAAATGAATCAATAAGAAAAGAGAAATGGAGACCGGGTAGAGATGAGTCGGTTCTGGTTAAGAAATGGATGGAGGTAGCCTCCGCCTGTGTCGTTTGAGGACCGTGCCGTTGTTGGCATTGTTGATCGAGGATTGAACAGTACTAACCGCATGCCGGAAGTAGGGGGTAGTCGAAATCGGTAAGCTGTGTACCGCTTTACAACGATAGTTTGAATTCCAACCTGCTACGCTGGGCATGAGAGTTGGCGGGTGTTGGATAGGATGCCGCCTCTGGGAGTTCACCATGAGGGGCCAATCACCTGGGTTTTAGCAGGCGTGGTTCAGATGTCGTGGTAATGATGGAAACAGTTGACGTGCGTGGCCCGACGGGGCTTACATGTGTCATGTTGGTTAGGTCCACCTTGCAAGGTTAAATCGGATCGATTCGCCGTGACTCGCGGATATGAGAGCCTTGGTCACTGTGTCACATCGTAGTAAAGAAGTGGAATGAGAACGGAATGAAAATGTTTGGTTTGTGATATTACCAGAGGATTTCTCTGTTCTACCATGTGTGCTCTAGAAGTTCAGGCAAACCTAGTTGGTACAGTTTATACTAAACCTAAGCTAAAATTTGAAAGTAAGGATCTATTGTTAGTAGGCTTTTCAACAAAATAAACTCCAGAGCCAAAAAGTTGGGCATGTCTAGATAGTGGGCTAAGTATACTCATAGTCGGGTAAGCCTTGCTGAGTATTAGTATACTCAGGGTTTGTTGTTATCCTGTTTTCAGGTGTTTGTTGCTGGTTGGAGCTAACCAGGATTCACACCGGTGGGCTCGATGTGACATCCCCACGTCTTCGTAATATCGTGATTTTTAAATCAAACTTCTATTTAAATTCCACTGCTTTTTTGAACTCTGATATTTTAGGTAAACTTGTTTGTAAAACTCTGTATTGTAAATTAAATTTGAGAACTTTTATCTACTTGTAATCATCTGTGCTCGTCTTCGTGCGAGACTTCCAGTGTTTTTCGATCCTTAACCCGACAGACGACCGGATTACACCGTTTTAAGTGCGTGGTAACTTGATTAACCATTAAAATGATAGTTAGCGCACTTAACCCGATTTAATTTGGGCGGTTCTATTACAAACACTTTTCTAGATTGCATCAAGATAGCTGAGGACACACTCAACGCCAATGAGTACGACACTCCCGAGGCAAAATTTAACCAGGATTTTGATGAGTTCGTGACCGGACTTGAGCACCCCAACTCAGTTGATCCCGATCACATCGAGATTAAGCCAGAACTCCTTGACCCAGTCGACGATCAAGAATTCATTGACTACATTGGCCTAAAAAAAAGAATTCATTGACTACATAAACAGCATCAATAATCCAAGCAACTTTGACGACTTTGATGACTGGTCAGATGACATAGATCTATTCATGAAAGGGTTATGCAACCCGCACATGATAGATGAACTTCGACAAAAATCGAAGACTAAAAAGATGTGAGAAAATTTCCAAACCAATTTTGGAAAAACCAGGTGCCCAAGGGAGATACCCGCGACCTTCAAAAAAGGCGATCTCCCATCTGAGATAAACAACGCCTACCAGCACCTCCCATGTAACGAACCCTCGCAATGATGGGATGACATGGCTCTCCGGGCTCAGATGGGATTGCCGCCACCGGAACCATATTACTGCACGCCTAGCTTTCCGTTTTCGGATTAAAAAACCTAGCCTCAACTTTACACAAAACCACCGAATCTAAGATCCTAACCAACATGGAAAAGGATCTACTAGATTCCTGATCCTTCTCGGGCAAGAAGATTTAGGCTTGCATAAAGTTTTGGGTGTAAAGCACTGTAGTACTTTCGTTTGTATTTGGTAATTATTGTCCCACCATGGGTTAACTAGACTCAAAAGATTCATCTCGCAAATTATAGACAAACTGTATAATTAGTTATTTTGTTTAGCTACATTTAATACTTTGTCATGCTTTAAAAGATGATGGAGAATCTTGTAAAGTTTTGGAATTTTGAAGGGAACTAAACAAGGCCTTAGCAAGTTTCTGTACAACACGTGGATCCAGCAAGTAGCAGCAAGACAAACAGTCAAATATGTTAATGGGCCGCACCGCACCGTACTATTGGGCCAAATTTACAAAAGAAAAAGACAACGTATGTTATGCAAACTACTTTCGTATGCAAACTATGGAAACTCTAATCTGGACCACCGGATCAAGATCAAAGGTGGGGCGCAGGGGAGTGGGAGAGGGGTTTTGCAAAAGTGTGATTATCTAATTCAAGTGCGGGCGGTTAATTGTAAAATTACCCCCTCCTCATGCCCCTTGGATCTTAATCCGGTGGTCCAGATTGGAGTTTCTGTAGTTTGCATACGAAGATGGTTTGCATATCATACGTTGCCAAAGAAAAAAGCTAAGCTCTGGTCAATTGTTGTTGAGGCGATGGATATATAGCCATGGCGGTTTCTCGCGGCCTCTCTTCCTCTTCATCCCGGGCGCAAATTCAGTAGAAAGGAATAGTTCGTATGTCTAAAGCATCTCTAAAGCATACGCGCCGATGGTCTACCTCGTGTGCGACATGCTGGGCCAGGATGACGTCCTCATCGAGGTGTCCAAGGCGTTCGGGTCCAGGATATACATCGACAGGGACAAGAATTCAGACTGCCACCTGTTGGATTGATCTCTTTCCTAATAAGCCTAAGCCCAACGGCCTATTTGGCCCTTAATCCCGCGCCCTGATCGGGGGCGCCAAACCCATTAATGGTTGGTGGGCCCCCACTATACAACGCCATATTAAATAGGGGTGAGGGGCCGGGGCACACGGTACGAGGTTCACCATGCCGCCGATGCCCTCACCCACATCCCTAAACCCTAAGCCGATCTGGAGGGGGCGCTGGAGCAGTGGGAAGCACCACCATCACCGCCGCTGCCATCGTCCCTAACTCGACACCGTTGGCGCCGTCGTCCACGACAACGCCGCCACGACCGTGAAGCTGCTGCATCACTCGCCGCTGCCCTAGCGCAGATCTCCATTAGCGAACCAGAAATGGCCGCCTCAAGCTCCTCCGATGGTGATGGTCTCTCTCTTCTCTCCCTATGTATTCTATGTTCTAGATCTAGGACCCCTTGTACTCATGAATGAAAAGGAAAGATGAAAGAAACCCCTCTTGATCCGTGTCTGGCAGATCCTAAAGTCTAACAATGGTATCAGGTGCCTTGCTAGCGCATAGATCCAGTAGGGGAAAGTGTGGATTCGTCCGCGAATCGAAAGAAATCAAAGAAAAAAAAGCCAAATCGAACTCGAATCGAAAAAGAAATACAAACCCTAACCCTAACCAAGGAAAAGGGGCGGCGGGCACCTACCCGCATAGAACTTCAGAGGCGCCGGGTCCCTAGCGCACCGCCGTCTCCGTGCGGCACGGACCCGCGCCACCCCTCGCCGGGGGTCCGGCACAGAGGGGCTCCGTCGTCCACTGTTCGGGATGCCGGACGCGCGCACACGCGCGGGCTTAACAGCAACGCGCCATCAACGGCAAGCTCGACAGCAGCGCGCTCACCCACCGGCGAGCGCGCGCGCCGGCGAGCAAGCCGCGGCGGCGCTGCTCAGTCACCTCCTCTGTGGCCACCATTGTCGTCGCCCTCACTCTTGCCGCCGCCGCTCGCGTGGTAGAGAGAGCGGGGGAGGGATGAAATGGCTTAGGGTTTCCAGGGAATCCGGCGCTGCCGGTTTTGTTCGGCCGGGGGGGCGAACGGCTGTCGGATTCGATCCGACGGCCGAGAGAGCTCCGCGGCAAATGGGCCACAAGCGGCCCAAGAGGGAGCCGCGCGGGGGGCTGAAATCCTGGCCTAGGCCCAGGTTGCAGCCTGGGATGCGGGGGCGCTGCGCGCAGAGCAGGCCGCGGGCCGGTTTTTCTCATTTGGGCCGGTTGCACAGTGATGATTTTCAGTGTTTTTTCTATTTTTCAGAAGCATTCTCTATAGAATTTTGAATGGATTTGTTAATAATTTGATCTCTATTCAATTTTGCACCAACGTGTATATTGTTTAGAGATAAAAGTTCAAAGTATTGCTTCTGAAAATAGAAATTCCTACCTATTTTCGCTGCAAAGTTTATATTGTTGCTATTTATTTTAATTAGAACCAACGGGACAATTAATTTATAAGGGCATGGTTAAAGAGTTATTTTTGAGCATTATGGTATTGTTATTTTCTGACCAACATTGTTAATAGCAATACTATAATTTTTAATGGTTTTTGCATTTATTTCTATTTTTGTCCAACGGTGATATAGATTTAATTGTATATACAGTTATATATATTTTAATTTTGACCAACATTGGAATTATTACATGCAATTATTATTATTATGTTCTCACTATTTTTTGAAATTTTCAGCTGGGATGAACTTGATGGGCTTTATCAACCACATCCCAACTCTAAAAGGAGACAATTATGGAGAATGGATCAAGAAGATTGATCTCGCTTTTGTCTGTGGAGAAGTGGATGAGATAATCACTACTCCAAAACCCACTAAGCCTCCGGCTCCAGTGAGGGGGACAGCTGACACTGATGCTGAGTGGCAGCAAAAGGAAGGGGACTATACTCCCTTAAGGATGTCATATGATTTGGCAAATGCAAAGTGGACCAACGCCAACAAGAAATGTATGGCGGTAATAAAGAACACAATTGAGCCTAATATTTTGAGCTCAATTGGAGAGTGTGATACTGTTGTAGAGTACTTGAAAAAGATAAAGAACTAGTTTACTGATTCTTCAAAGACTTATGCCACACAGATAATAGAGCAGTTGATCACAAAGAAGTACTATGGCGGTCCCAGTACCATATGGGATCATATCATGGGGATGAGCACCTTGAACTCCAAGTTAAAACCAATGGACTTGGATCTCGAAGAACAGTTTCTTGTTCACCTAGTTTTTGCTTCGCTGTCAAAGGAGTTTGCACCATTCATTGTAAACTACAACATGCAGCCAGAAAAGTGGAGCATGGAAAAGGCAATTAGAATGTGTGCACAAGAGGAAAATAGACTTAAGAAACAGAATGGTGGATCTATCAACTTTGTGCAAAATAAAAAGAAAAGGTCTTTCCTTGCTGCTTCTCCTCCCCAGTCAAAAGATAAAGGTCCTATGCCACATCAGCATCAGCAGCAGCGTCCTCCAGTAGGCAAGAATCAGTTCCACTACTGTCACAAGGAGGGACATTACAAGCAAGATTGTCCCAACTACTTAAAGATGATAATGGCAAAGAATGGTGAGAATGTTATTTCATTTGTAAAATAATCCCTGTATATATAGTTTTCTAAATCTACTTGGTGGATTGACTCTGGTGCAACTGTGCATGTTGCAAATTCTTTACAGGGGTTCCGTTCGACAAGGACTACGCTAAGAAGCGAAAGACACATTAAAATCGCGAACGGAATACAAGCAGATGTTGAAGCTGTTGGCGATGTCTCCCTCGAGCTAGTTAATGGTTTCATGCTTGTATTAAAAGATGTTTTATTTGGTCCTTCACTTCAGAGAAACTTGATTAGTGTATCACGCTTAGACACAAATGGTTTTGGTTGTCATTTTGCAAATGGCAAATGTGGACTATAGTTTGATAATAATTGTATTGGTGATGCTTTTCTTTACAATGATCTTTATTTATTATCTATGCGTGATAAAGTACATTCTGTATGTGATATGAATGTGAATGAATTCTTATCAGAGAAATAAACAAAGAAAAGAAAGAGAACTCACGATACATCATCGAAATTATGGCACTGTCGTTTAGGCCATATTTCGAGGGGGAGAATTGAAAGATTAGTGAAAAATGAAATTCTTCCTCCACTAGAGTTCTCTGAGCTTGAACAATGCGTTGAATGCATTAAAAGAAAATTTGTAAAGCAAATTAGAAAGGGTGCCAAACGAAGTGCAGGAACGTTAGAAATAATCCACACTGATATATGTGGACCGTTTTCTGTGAAAAGTGTGGATGGCTATGATTCATTCATAACATTCACAGACGATTACTCCCATTATCGTTACATTTATCAAATTAGAGAAAGATCAGAAGTATTGGATAAATTTAAAATATTTAAAGCTGAAGTTGAAAATTAGCTTGACAAAAGAATTAAAATAGTCAGGTCGGACCGTGGAGGGGAGTACTATGGTCGACATACCACTTATGGACAAGTTCTTGGACCTTTTGCAAAGTTTTTACAGGAAAATGGTATAGTTGCCCAATATTCCACACCGGGAGAGCCTCAGCAAAATGGAGTAGCTGAAAGACGCAACCGTACATTGATGGATATGGTGCGCAGCATGATGAGTTATTCCACACTGCCATTGGGTTTGTGGATGGAGGCGTTAAAAACCGCCATCCATTTTCTCAACAGAGTGCCAAGCAAATCGGTGCCCAAAACCGTATGAGCTATGGACAGAAAGATAACCCTCACTGACCCACCTGCAGGTCTGGGGGAGCCCAGCTGAGGCTAAAGTGTTTAATCCAAATATTAGAAAACTGGATCCCAAAACAGTAAGCTGCCATTTTATCGATTATCCTAAAAAATCGAAAGGGTTTCGTTTCTACTGTCCAGACAGACATACAAAGTTTGTAGAAACGAGACATCCTGTCTTCTTAGAAGACAAAATGATGAGGGGGAGCATGGTACCTAAAGAAATTGACCTTGAAGAGAAGCGGGTGTACGTGCCTACTCCTATGATTCAAGAGCCATTTTTCTCAATACCTGATGATGCTGCACCAAAAGTTCCAGAAATAGTGATGCCAGTACCTTCTCCGGTCGTTGCTACGCCAACTATTTGTGACACCCTAGGTGTCTGCACAATAAAAACTACATTTGTTTGCTATGCTTCATGTGTGAATTGTTTGAACAAGGGCTTAATTTAAATTTATAAGGGCCCTTGTGTAATTTTGAATTAATGTAGGGTCATTCTTAGAGTGTTATTTGAATTGAATGTGTAATTGTTGCTTTTGTGGAGGGTTTATTTGCAAAAATTCAGTGCATTTATTACATGGCAGCAAATTTTGCTTTAAAGTCTAAGTTTAAAGTGAATTTGCATTGAAAAAGACAAAAGTCCTTTGAATTCAAAATACTTCCTATGTTTTTAAAAATAGCTCTTTATCCTTTAGTCAAATCAATTTTTGCACAAGATCAAAGTTGTAGATCTTGAAAAGTTGAACAACTTTCATGTTGGGCACTTTTTCATTTGAGATTTAGTTTAAAAGTTATTGCTATTTTATAGTTGGGTCCCTGAAATTTTTGGAAATCGCAAATCAGTCCTTGTCTTCCACCTCCAGCCTGCCTGCCTCCTCTGCTCACCGGCGCAGCGCCGCCTGCCGCTCTGGGCCGGCCCCTAGGCCACCTCCTGCTTGAGCTGGCGTCCACGTGTCGCGCTGCACCTCCTCCACCGCTCCTTTGCCTCGCGCTGGCGCTCTACCCCTCGTGCCACGCCCCCCCAGTGAGCACCGCCGGCCGCCACCTCGCCGTCGCCGTGGCGAGCCCAAATCAGAGCCCCAGAACCCTATCCCGCGCGCGCATGAGCACTACAAACACCCCAAAAAGCTATTCCTTTCACTCCTTTGCTCGTTCCCCACTCCGACGCCCCAGAACGCCGCCGCCCTTCACCCGCAACCCCGGCGAGCTCAACGCCGTCGCGGAGCCACAATTCCAGACCCGCTCCGCCCACGCGAACCCTTCCTTTAGCCTTGCCTCGTCCCCGCGAAGCTAATCCACCCCTTCTCCTCGCCCAATCCCCACTGGAACCACCCCGCCGCCGTAGCCGAGCTCCGCCAGCCGCCGCTCGCCATCGACGCCCTAGCTCCGGTCCTCCTCTTGAGCTCCCAAGCCACCCAGAGCTTCGCTTCGACCTCCTCTTCGTTTTCCCCAACCTACCGCTCGCCGCCGGTGAGCCTGGACGCCGGATTTGGCGGTCAAACCTTCGCTCCCCTCTCTGACCATGGCCGAGGACCTCGGGTTGAAATTCAAGAAAACCCAGGGGGTTATTTGAATAGCCTGTGACTCAGATGAATAGTGCTTTAAGGACCTCTTTGTTATTTCTTGCTGTAAACTTTGAAATTCAATAGAAATTTGTAGAAAAATCAGAAAAATATAAATCTTAATGTTCTAGAATCCTAGTGAAAAGCTCTATGTATTAGAATCAAAATATGATGGGTGTTTGTTGAAAGTTTTTTCTGTAGAAATAGATTTATGTTACTAGGTGCATAAAGACTAGTTGTTTTATCTTTTTAATAACTATTTATAGAAGCCTTGTTATGCTCTTAAATTTTTATGGTATATTGTTCATGTGACTCTAGTGATGTTATAAAAATTTCGTGGTCATTCCATCTGTTTAGCTTTTTATTTGATTTAATTATTTTTAAGTGTGCTTTAATCATGGTAAATAGTTTCCTTGCATATAAAATTCTGATAATTTTTGTGTAGACTTATGCTGATCGTATGTTCATGTCTGTGAATTTTGAGAATTAGTTCATGAACAGAACAGGAGATAAAAATGAATCTTGTTAGTTTGATGTCTGTTTTGTTTATTTTCTCAGAATTAATTATGTGTAGATAAAATCATGAAAAATCACAGTAGCTAACTCATCACTGTTTAGACGTTTTGTTAAATTTTTATCTTCTGTTTTGCTCTAATATGACCTGTATAATTCAAGCTTGTTCTAGGTGTTGTCTGAGTAAATGAATTGTTCTGATTAAATGGCTACATGAATTGACATGATTTTTACAGAGTAGATTGCTATCTGTTCCTTCTGTTTAGAGTGATTTTTGCTGAAATTGTTGCTGTTTTATTACTGAGTTGTTTATTTATTAGCAAACTAGGTTTTATTTGCTATAGGAAACCACCACCACTTGTTTATGAAGTTAGTAAACTTCTTTTGTGCCGTTGATCATGATGCCTTGTGTAGTTAGAAATGTTAGTTAACTACTCTATAAATGATTGCCCATGTGATACGAATGATTGCTATTTATTAAGCTATGGCTTTATAGTGAAATGTGGGTGATTGTGATTCCATCTCTTGCATCACATGTAGATACGACCGCTTTAGTAGACGGGACGTACGAGCTGATCCCGGAGTCTGACGGAGGTAATCAAGAAGCCCAGGTGAACGTTGCTGCTCTAACTGAAGCCCCGGACCAAAGTTCGAAAGAGCCCAAGGCTGTGTTAGCTAGCGACTACCGAGAAGGCAAGCCCCGGACATAACCCAGTTTTCAAATTATGCACTTTATATACTATTTATTTATGCATTTACAGTTCTTAGGATTTGTATTGAAACCCTAGATGCAAGATCCTAGAAACCTATGTATTGAACACTTGACTTGAGTCCGCATTTTTGCTATGCTTATAGGACCGGTAAAAGTCGAGTGATTGCCTGTCACTCGCGAGCTCTATAGGAATTGCTTGTTTACTTTCTGCTATCAATATAAGGACGACGGACGGGGTCGTGTTCGTTATCATGACTTGGGTGAGACCCCGTCTGTATTGATGAACTTGCTAAGGTCGCGGTGTGTGGTAGTGCTGGTTAAGTTTTTGAACGTACTAGCCACATGCCGTAAATATGGTACGTGGTAAGCCTAGTAGCCGATTGGACCGGGGAGTGGATATACCTTTCACTCTCTCTTAGGGATAGGTTTTATTTTTATGTTGCGCAACACTACGACTTCAAGGGACAAGATTGGACCTTGGAGCCCTGTAGTCGGGGAGAGTGACCCTATCCATAAGCCGGAAAGAAAGGTAAACGGTTGTTTGGGAACGACCCGACGGTGTTCCAAACGTGTGTGTTAGGTTTGCCTGGCCAGGTTAACAAATTCGATTCAAATCGTCTGCTTCCCACAGTTTGGGACTGCTTGATCTCTTTGCCACACAGAGTAATAAGATTAACATTATGATGATTAATCTTGATGTTTGAGTATAAGATCTACCATGGTTGATTAGAGATAGTTGCTTACTTAGAATGGTTAATCAACTAGAATATGGAAAGCTAAAATTTAAAAGTAAGGACCTACTCTTTATTGCTTTTAAGCAAAATAAACCAGAGCCACACAAAACTCTGCATAGTCTAGCTAGAGTGGGTTTAAGTATACCCGTTGACGGTTAAGTCTTGCTGAGTATTAGTATACTCAGCCTTGCTGTTGAAACCTTTTTCAGGTATGAGTTTTGAGAAGCAGATCGCTAGCCTGACCTATCCCTGCTCTTTGCCTTTTGGCTGGTCCGTAGAATGGGATCCGTCTTCGACCAGCAATGACCTCGATGAGTGATACCTTGCTTGGGCTAGCTCGGTATACTTTTGCGACGTGTTGTAGCCGTCGTGTTTTTCTTCCGCTGTTTAAACTCTAAACTTAAAGTTATGTCTTGTATCATGTTTTACTAAGTTTGGGATCTGTAATATTACTTTGAACTGGTTTGTAATAACTGTTGTGCCTGTGATGTAAAATTTGTGGTTGTAATACCTCTGGACTCGCCTTCGTGCGGGGTATGCTTGTTCGATCCAAGAACCGGTGGTTGTATCAGGACGTTACCCGATAGACCAAGAATTATTCCGTTTGAAGTGCGTTTGAGCCGGTGTTGCCTTTATGGTGATGGCCAGCGCACTTGAGTCGGGATAATTCAGGTGGTTCTGCCACACTATTCCAGATATTACGGTGTCAACACCTGTCGCAATTCCACCCATACCAACAGTGAGTGAAGGTTCGGAACTTGTCATCCAGGAGCCGCCTGAACACGCGGTTGGACATGAGGAGGAGGAGCTACAGCCCCCCTATAGAAAATGTGTCAGAAGCTGAGGCGCAAAATGTGCCGCAGGCAGTGACCCTTAGAAGGTTCACAAAGAGAAAGAAGGTCGGCTATTTCTAGCGACTATGAAGTACATAATACAGAAGAGGTTCATATGGAGGGTGATCCCACTTCATATGAAGAAGCCATGAGAAGTGTTCACTCATCTAAATGGCGGGAAGCTATGAAGGATGAGATGAAATCAATGAGTTCCAATGGTGTTTGGGACTTAGAGAAAATTTCTAAAGGAGCCAAAATAGTAGGCTGTAAATGGGTCTACAAGATCAAACATGACTCCAAAGGGAATGTAGAAAGATTCAAAGCACGACTCATGGCGAAAGGCTTCACGCAAAGGGAAGGAATAGATTATAACGAAACCTTTTCTCCGGTTTCGTGTAAAGATTCTTCTAGAATTATAATGGCATTGGTGGCACATTATAACTTAGAGTTACATCAGATGGATGTGAAGACGGCATTCCTTAACGGAGATCTGTATGAAAATGTTTACATGGCACAACCGAAAAGTTTTGTCGTGGAAGGAAAAGAATATATGGGATGTCGCTTAAAGAAATTTATTTATGGATTAAAGCAAGTCTCTAAGCAGTGGTATCTAAAATTTGATGAAACAATAAGGAAATTTGGGTTTAAAGAAAATGAGGAAGATAATTGCATTTATGCAAAGTTCAAAAGTGGAAGATTCATTTTCCTGATCCTGTATGTGGATGACATTCTGCTTGCTAGTAGTGATGTCGGTCTGCTGCTGGAGACAAAAAAATTCTTGTCCTCAAACTTTGACATGAAAGATCTCGGTGAAGCCTCATTTGTTTTGGGAATTGAAATTCACCGAGATAGAACAAAAGGGGTACTAGGACTATCACAAAAGGCATACTTAGAAAAGGTTCTAAATAAGTACAGTATGCATATGTGCAAGCCTTCATCTGCTAAAATAGTCAAGGGCGATAGATTTGGAAAAATTCAATATCCCAAGAACCAGTATGAGATCGATCAAATGAAAGCGGTTACATATGCTTCAGCTGTCAGAAGCCTACAGTATGCTCAAGTTTGTACACGCTCTGACTTAGCATTTGTTACCGGGATATTTGGTAGATATCAAAGCAATCCAAGACAGATACACTGGATCATGGTAAAGAAAGCTTTACGTTATGTGCAAGGGACAAAAGGCCTCATGCTAACATACAGAAAATCCGATTCCCTAGAAATAGAAGGGTACTCAGATGCGGATTTTGCGGGGGGACATCGATGACCGAAAGTCCACATCTGGTTATGTGTTCACACTAGCAGAGGGAGCTATATCGTGGAAAAGTTTTAAATAAAGTGTCACTGCATCATCGATGATGTACGCTGAATTTGTAGCATGTTATGAGGCCTCGGGGTAGGTTGAATGGTTAAAGAAATTTATACCCGATTTAAGAGTGGTAGACATCATTTAAAGACCACTTATAATGTACTGCGACAATGAACCAGCAGTATTTTATGCTCACAACAATAAGTCAAATGGTACTGCCAAACACATTGACATAAAGTTTTATGTTGTGAAAGAGAAAATCCAGAATCACTCCATTACTCTCGAGCATATAAGTACAAAAAAAATGCTTGCAGATCCGCTCACAAAAGGCTTACCACCCAATGTGTTCAATGAACACATAACCGGCATGAGTTTAAGGGAAAGTCTGTGATTTCTGGAGAATAAAAGGGCCCAAAAGTTAAAGAATTTGTTTCAAAACAGTGATATATGTGGTAGCTGTTGAGCCTATCGGTCTTGGACCGTGACGATAAAGTATGCTCTATTCATTAATCTGTGATGGAACAATTAAAGGAAAAAGTTTTAGTTTAAAGTATAAAGTTAAAGTACAAAGTGAGATCAAGGAGGAGAATGTTGGATTGATCTGTTTCCAAATAATCCCAACGGCCTATTAGGCCCTTAATCCCGCGCCCTTATCGGGGGTGCCCAACCCATTAATGGTTAGTGGGCCCTCACTTAGTGGGCCCTCACTGTACAACGCCATATTAAATAGAGGTGAGGGGTCGAGGCACACGGTACAGGTTCACCGTGCCGTCGAGGCCCTCACCCACATCCCTAAACCCTAAGCCGATCTGGAGGGGGCGCTGGAGCAGTGGGAAGCACCGCCATCGCCGCCGCTGCCATCGTCCCTGACTCGACGCTGTTGGCGTCGTCGTCCACGACAACGCCGCCACAACCGTGAAGCTGCTGCATCACTCGCCGCTGCCCTAGCGTAGATCTCCATCAGCGAACCAGAAATGGCCACCTCAAGCTCCTCCGGTGGTAATGGTCTCTCTCTTCTCTCCTTATGTATTCTCTGTTCTAGATCTAGGACCTCATGTACTCATGAATGTAAAGGAAAGATAAAAGAAAGGGTTAATTGGATCCGTGTCATTACAAGTTTTCGAGTTCGCTGATCTACCATTACAATTCATTGTATTGGAATCGTGCCACTGCAATTTCACAATTCCCCGAAACATGCCACTACATACCACTTCGCCGTGTCTTTTAAAATTTGTGGACCAAAATAGCCCTGGTTGTCTTCTTCTTCCTCATACCCCTCTCTGCTGCTCTCTATCTCTTCTTCCTCATACCCCTCTCTGCTGCTCTCTATCTCGATGGCTAGATCCCCTCCGCCCCGAGTTGGAGCACAAGACTCACATCGAGCTACTGCACCATGGCAGAAGCTGGAGCCGGAGGGGAGCAGTACCGGAAGCTGTCCCGCGTACCGTCCATGGCGTTCGACCGGCTCCGGTCCTTCAACCTCTCCCGCTTCGCCGCGCCCGCGCCGGAGCCCGCCGTGGCCGGGGCGGTGCATCTGGGGTACGAGCAGCCCCCCGCGCCGGCGGTAGAGAAGGAGGAGCCCGTCGTGGTCCAGCGTGTGGTCAAGCCGGAGCCCAAGCCCGAGCTGGAACTGGAGACGGAGCGCGAGCACGCGGCAGCGCACGTGGAGCGGAGCCTGTCGGAGGCGGCAGCGCAGGAGGAGCTGATGCGCCTGCGCAAGTCGGCCAGCGACCGGTCGGTGTTCGCGCACTTCGAGGCCAAGGAGGTGGAGGAGGCCATGCGGGCGGTGGAGGCGCGGCGCACCGCGAGGACCAAGGAGGGGGGGGGGGCGCGAGCCGCGCCTCCACGGCAGAGCTGGAGCCGGAGCCCGAGGAGGAGGCCGGCCCCGGTGGCGAGGCGGACGCGCTGGCGGACGCCTTCCCCAACAAGTTCCACCACCAGCTGAAGCTGCAGCGCATCGAGTCCTTCATCCGCTACCGGGAGACCGTCCATCGCGGCTGCCGGCGGCGTCGTCTAGGCAGGTAGCAACCCGAGCCAACCGATGGCGCTGGGCTAGATGCAAGGCAGCGAGCTGCGAGAGTGAGAGAAGGCAGAGGAAAAGGATGAAGAGAAGGCATGCGAGGGAAGGATTGGAAAGAGGGAATGGTACCTCCGTTCTTGTTCCCCCGATCTGATTTGGGGTTTTCCCTTTTGCGTTTCCTGGTGGCTAGCACATCGTAGCTCCATGGTGATAGAGAGGAAAGAGAGGGGGATGAGAGGAGGAAGAAGAAAACTAGGTGTATTTTGGTCCATGAATTTTAAAAAATACGGCGAAGAGGTATGTAGTGGCATATTTCGAAAAGTTATGAAACTGCAGTGGCACGGTTCCAATATGATGAATTGTAATAACAGATCAATAAACTCAAAAAATTATAATAGCAATCATCCAATTAACCTAAAAAAACCCTCTCGATCCGTGTCTGGCAGATCCTAAAGTCTAACACCACCAGACGCTCACGCACGTCGCGCCGGAGATCCTCGCCGCCGCCGACGCCGCGCCCTCCACCCGCTTCCACGTGATCCCGTTCCCGCGGCTGTCGGAGCGGGCCGCGGAGATCCTCGCGCTGGCGCGCGCCAGGCAGCAGCCGGAGCCCCTCATCATCAGGCCGTCCTCGCAGTGGTACGCGTACTACGAGCCACCGGATGGGTCGGCGGACCGGAAGCCGGCGCTGACGGAGCCGATGCGGGATGAGCTTGGGGTCTGGCACGTCTGCCTGTCGATGCACTCGTCCAGGGAGGAGCTGGAGCAGGCGCTGGGGATCCTCAAGCCCAAATGGGTTGTCTCCACGACGCCTCCGTGCATGGCAATGGATCTGAGCTATGTCAAGAAGAACTGCTCCCTGTCCCGGTTTGGTCCTGATGATCCCATCTGGAAGTTGCTCGGGATACCTGATGGGATGGCTACTGGTACAGGCAAACAGCAGGCAGCGCTGAGGGTAGAAGCTGTCGGGAAGAGCGAGGAAGAGTTCAGTTCTTGTACTGATGAGCGTGGCTCTGATGACGACAATCAGGTTGAGGCTGCAGAACCAACGTTGCTTGATTCTGAGATCAGAGTTCAGCTGCCTGTGACGCTATTCGGAAGCGCAAGGTTTGGATTAGTGCTGCAGGAATCTGAAATGTGGGAACATGAGTATCAGAGTATTGAGATGATTGATAATG
This sequence comes from Panicum virgatum, assembly GCF_016808335.1. Classification (NCBI taxonomy): domain Eukaryota; kingdom Viridiplantae; phylum Streptophyta; class Magnoliopsida; order Poales; family Poaceae; genus Panicum; species Panicum virgatum. The sequence continues at coordinate 945,219 of NC_053141.1, read as the reverse complement.
TTGAACTTGAAGTCAAGGACTATGCTACTGAAACTGAATTCTGCACCAATAGCAAGCCTGATGATAGTGTTGCAGTCATCGATTTCACTGAAGTTGCAACAGAGGAGCAGAATCCAGTCTCTGAATCTGAGCTGTTGAAGGACAGAAAGCCGGATGGTGGAGTTGAAGTAATTGGTCTAACTGAAGATGGAAGGAAAGAGCTGAGTTTGTGTGCAGAGCCTGAACAGTGTATGGATGACAAAGGGAAAGGGGAAGCTGAATTGGTGGAAGTCCGAGAACAGAGTCTGAGTGGCCATGCTGATTTGCGGGAAGTTTGCAGGCATAATAAGGTGACTGATGAAGGTAAAAACAGAATCCAAGCGACTAAAGAGATCTCAGCTGTGCATGTCACAGTTTGAGCTACAATCAACAAGGAGGCAATAGAGAATGACACAACTACATCAGAAACCGGGAAGAGCAATGATCAAGACTCTGAAAGGGCAAGCGATCCTTCAACCACAACCACTGTTGGATCATCAAAGGTCCTTAATGCCGCGGCCCCTGCCGTCACTGGTTGAGCTCATGTGGGCCTCCAAGCGACCCAGAGTTTCCCAAACTGTGCAGCTATAGCCTATAGTGTTGGATAATCCTAGCACGTCTCCACGTTTTTGTACAAAGTTTAAGTTAGCGTGTCATTAGCCTAGCTGTCTAGATCGTCCGATGCATGCTGGTTCATGCAGGGACCGAGTCTTCAGAGTCCGGAACGGACGGCACGACCTTGAGGGCACGTTAATTGTGTCAGAAGCAGATTGCACTCCTGCAGGAAGAGGAAATGCTCATAGATAGAACGCTGCAGTTTCGATACACTTTAAATTAAAGCACTAACTCTGGAGGGAATAGCCATGTTTGCCACTTGTCATCAGCCAGATCCCGCTGCCTTGGCCACCTAAATGTCATCTTACGAATACTCCAAGATCTCGTGTCCAACACATCGTCCATATGGCCTGACACATAATGCACCAAGCCCGGCTCAACATCTCCGTGCGCACGAGTAGACTTGCTGAAGGATCGGCTGAGGAAGAGCGCCTCGTCTTTGCCAAGCCCGTCGTCATGAGCAGTGACCGGAATCCACCTGCCCGCCATGACATCCGCCTTGAAGACCTCAACCTTGTTAGTGTAGGAACCTGAATCTAGAGTCAATTCGTACTGGTGCCTCACCAACAGCAGCTCCCCGCTCAGCGATGGCACCAGGTACCGGGCGGTAAATGTCTCGTCCTTTGCTTCGTAGGGCAGCTCCCAATCACCCTCTCTCACCTCGTAGTCCGACACATCGTCGTCGGCATTGAAGCTGGTATCCACCTCCTCCTCCTCCTCCTCGTCGTCCTCGGGGTTTGCTGCTTCTGCCTCGTCATCGGCCTCCTCCTCCTCCTCGTTGCCATTCTTCTCTTGGTACGGTGCCTCGTCGTCCTCATCGTTTGACTCGTCGTCATTGCCATCCTTCTCTAGGCCATCATATTCGTAGCAGTAGTCACTAGCAGTAGTGTCATCTGCAGGCCAGCTCCACGAATGTTTGTTATAATAACCAGCCATTGGGTTCACGATGACTAGTCTAAACCTGGTGACCTGAGGCCTGCCGTCGACGCCCTTGCCGAGATGGAAGGCGACCAGTTCGTCGCCCGAGGTGATCCCATAGAGCATGTCGTCTCCCAAGAACGCGACGTCGATGACCCTCAACAAGGGCAGCACATGGGCACCCTTGCCGGGGCGGCAGAGGATGACGTTGTAGTGCCGGTTGCTGGTCGCGACGGCGATGAGATCCTCTGGATTCGAGCGCATGAGCACCTTGCGGACCTCGAAGGTCTCAGCGACGTGGCCGATGATGGCGTCCAGCTCCGGGAGCGGCACGGTGACGTTGGAGAAGGGGTTGTGCAGCAGGTAGGTGTGCCGGTGCTTGACGTCCGGCCTGGCGTAGACGACGAACGTCCTCGTCTCGTAGGAGAAGTTGTCCCAGATGGGGGTGCGCCGGAACACGTCGTCGGTGCAGTCGAGCGCGAGCCAACCGGCGCCGGCAGCGCCCAGGCAGGTGGCGTTGTCGGGGAGGCCGGGGATCCGGGGGAAGAAGCAGGCGCCGTCGCGGCCGGTGGTGCAGAAGGTGCAGTCGGGGTGCACGAGCCACGGGGGCTGGTGCCTCACGCGGCGGCGCGCGGCGGAGCGCCACCCGCGGCAGGCGGCGCAGATGCGGGCGCGGTCTCCGGGATGCGGGAGGCGCGCGATGACAGCGCCCAAGAGATCCGGCGGCAGGTCGGCCCACGCCATCGTCGACCTTTTTAATTTCCTTGTCCGTATAATTTGCCCCACGATCCATGCATATATATTCTTCTTTTTGAAGCAGGATCCGAGTCGGCATATAGCAGCACATCGGAAGGACGTGGGCCGTCCAAATATAGCGCTCCATCTCCGACACGAGTTGGGTTTCCCTTTTTAGAAAGATTTTTAATTCGCAACTTTCTCTTCTTGAAAAGTTATAACTCGTAAATATAATTTTTCACACACACCTTCCAAGTAATGAAATCTCATCATAACTTTTACGGTACACACAACTTTTACATATAATTCTTTTCTTAACAATTTTTTGAAAAATAATTTGTTAGCACAACTTTTACTATACATAGAATTTTGATGCATAGTTTGTGAAGGATAATTTTTTAGCACAACCTGTATGATGTTATCTTTATCCGAAAGATTTCTTGCACAATCTTTTTACTCACAAATTCATCATACAACTTCTGAGTACAATGCCGCAAGGCTTGGCCCTCTCGGGCATGGGCCAGAGTTCGGGAAATTTTCCGCGACCGAAAAAGCTGTGTAGCTTCCTCTTAATGAAAAAAAGTGGGGTCCGTCCCCACCACCACCCCCCCGGGCTGCATTTTTAACTTCTGAGTACAGTACTCGGCATACTTTTTAGCATGAGTCTTGTAAAAAAGTTGTCAAGAGAACTTCAACACATGATAGAAGGTAAAAAAGGGAAAATCTGAAAAGAAAAGAGAACTTCAACACATGATAGAAGGTAAAAAAGGGAAAATCTGAAAAGAAAAGGAAATGATAGCACAGCTAGGAACGTGATGGAAAAAATATATAGAAACATAAAGGAGAAATTGTTAGATTCTAATCTTCTCTGTTTCTGAACTAGGATCACATCTAGTGTATGAATCGAGTCTAGGGGTACACATTCTGAGTAGATAATCAAGAGTTCATGGCCCTAGACTAATACAAAATAAAGGAGGGAGAGAGAGAAGGGCGCAGACCGTCGGTCGGCGTCGGGGCGGACGAGCTGTTGCCGGCAGGCGCCATCACGTCGATGGAGTCGAGGATGGAGGCGAGGAAGTCCGGCTCGTCGAGGCGCTGATCCGGCGGCGACGGTGGGGGGCGAGGGTACCGGTACCCTTCGGGCCTGTACCGGCACTGGCCGGGAACGGCGGCGGCGGTGGGGAACGTCGTGGCGGCGCTGGGGTGCTTCCCGTCGGCCTCGCGCATCCCTAGATCGGTAGGGTTTGTGGGAGAGGGGTTTGGCAGCGGTCAACTTGGGTATCCGTGCCCCGGCCCCTCTCCTATTCTATATAGCGCAGGCGACGGGGGCCCACCAGCCATAATGACTGGGCGCCCCGATCAAGGCGCGATCAAAGGGGATTTGGCCCGATCTTTGGATCGGGCCTGGAGATCATATCCAACATTCTCCCCCTTGATCTCTCATTTTTTTATTCTTGTTCTTTATCTGAGTTTGTGCATCCCATCACATATCAGTGTATAGGGCGTGCCTCGTCATGATAATTATTACTGTCAGATTAACAGCCACAATCACCTTTCCGGTCTGAAACAGAGTCTTATTCTAGGGCCCTCTTTGTCCAGGAATCATAGGCTTTCCCTTAAACCCATGCCGGCCAAGTGTTCTCTGAACACATTGTAAGCGGATCCGCTAACATCTTGTTCATTCTGATATGTTCTAGACAAATAGTTTGATCCTGGACTTGCTCCTTAACAACATAAAACTTGATGTCGATGTGTTTGGCAGCACCACTCGACTTGTTGTTATGAGCATAGAATACTGCTGCCTCGTTGTCGCAGTATAATTTCAGTGGTTTTTCTATGCTGTCGACCACTTTCAATCCGGGTACGAATTTCTTTACCCATGTGACCTGCCCCGAGGCCTCATAACATGCCACAAATTCTGCATACATCGTGGAGGATGTTGTAACTGATTGTTTGGAGCTTTTCCACGATATTGCTCCTTTTGCAAGAGTGAAGATGTATCCAGATGTGGACATTCTATCATCTGCATCTCCTGCAAAATCTGAATCTGAATACCCTTCTATTTCTAAAGTTTCTGATTTTCTATATGTTAGCATGAGGCCAGTTGTGCCCCTCACATAGCGCAAAGCTTTCTTTACCATTTTCCAATACTCTATGCCTGGATTACTCTGGTATCTGCCAAGTACCCCGGTAACAAAACTTAAGTCAGGACGTGTGCATACTTGTGCATACTGTAAGCTTCCAACATCTGAAGCATAAGGCACTGCCTTCATTTGCTCGAGCTCATACTGGTTCTTGGGACAATGATGTTTCCCGAAACTGTCGCCCTTGACTATTGGAGCAGGTGTGGGTTTGCTCGCATGCATACCGTATTTCTTTAATACTTTTTCTAAGTATGCTTTCTGTGATAACCCTAAAAACCCTCTTCTTCTATCTCGGTGAATCTCAATTCCTAAAACGAACGAAGCTTCACCAAGATCTTTCATATCAAATTTCGAGGACAAGAATTTCTTTATCTCCAGTAGTAGATTAACATCACTGCTAGCTAGCAGAATGTCATCCACATGCAAGATGAGGAAAATAAATTTTCCGTTCTTAAACTTCGCATAAATGCAATTGTCCTCTTCATTTTCTTTAAATCCAAACGTTCTAATTGTTTCATCAAAATTCAAGTACCACTGCCTCGAGGCTTGCTTCAAGCCATAAATCGACTTTCTCAAGCAGCATCCTAAATTTTCTTTGTCTTCCATGACAAAACCTTTGGGCTGTGCCATGTAGACATCTTCATACAAATCCTCATTTAGGAATGCTATCTTCACATCCATCTGTTTCGTTGCAAATGTAACACCCGGTTTATAAAAGGACATAAACCGAGCAATCATATACGTGCCAGGATCAAGTCACACATATATACAACAGAATGAACAGTATATCATAGCACATATCACGTAAAAAAATATAATAAAGCAAATACGAAAGTTATTTATTACATTAATGACAAAAATGTCTGATACAGCGGAAGCGAAGTACAAATACGATAAAAGCTCTCCGAAGCTGAGCAGGGCGCCACAGGGACGTCGACTGGGAGACGAATGCCTATAAGTCCTCGTAGTCCTGGTAGCGCTGAGCGAACTCCCTCGCGTCGGCAGGAACTGAGCAGCAGTAGAGTATCCAAGAGGAAAAAGTAGAGAAGAGGCAAGAGTGAGTACACAACCGTACTCAACAAGTATAACACAAACTATGAGGCTCTAAGGTTGGCTGACTCAACTGCATTAGCTTTTAAGTTTTGGCAGAATTTTATTAAAGTTATTTACTACAAGTTGATGAATTACCATTAACCCAGTTACATAGTAATTAGTTAGAATTAATTATGTTACTACTGAGAACCAAACCGAAACCACCAAGGTAACCCCGAGAGGCACCTCCCTCGTCGGAAGGAGATAACCCCACTAATCAAAAAGAGGATCTGGGCCGCTCATGACCATGAGCACAGCTAGTATACCAGTTTTACACTCTGCAGAGGTTGCACATCTTTACCCACAAGTCGTGAGCTACGCCAGTTGTTCATCACACTTCCTTAGGTGAGATGACTAGCAAACTCACTACGAGGCCTTTACAAAGAATCTCGTTGGTAGGGAGTAACCGTGAGGGTGGATCGGCGACTATGGAGCAGGTCTAGTGGGCGTCAAGACACGAAGCACAGACGAGGCCACTCAGCACGAGGGCCATAGAAGCTTACCGCCCCTGCCCCGTAGGTAAGTTACTCCAAACCAAAAAGATCTAATTATTACGCCAAGTCTATCCCATTCTAGCCTTGTGGTAGCGCTGTTGTCCCAGGTTGTCGCTCTATGAAATGGTCCTTATGGAGAGTGGCCAACCAAGCACTAAGCACCGTGCTGGCCCCCTAAACCATGATTCTAACAAAACATATTTTAACGAGACGTGAGCCACCCAAGCACGAAGCACAGAGGGCCACTCCCAGAATTAAGTTGCATAACCCATTAATCAAATTAATTAAAAAGGACCATTATGTGTTATAGCGCGGCACCTAGCACAACTAACCAAAATGCAACCCAAAGGATATATATAAAGGATATAAAGTGGCTAGGAAATCCTTATAGGCATACAGTATTAAAATGCAGTATGAAAGTGTATTTAAAAGTGATAGGTTGTTCATGTTATACTTGCCTTCCTCGTACTGCTCCTGCTGCTCAAACTGCTCAGAAGATGGCTGCTCCGGGTACTGGTACTGGGGCTCCTCCGGTAGCTCAACGTCTACTCACGAACACATGGCCAAAAACAATACACAACATAAACATACAAGCAAACACTAACAAAAGCTAGGAAACAGTACATCAATACATAAAAACAGCACACTAAACTAGTCTAAAACTATTCTACGCATTACAACGATCGCATGGATATAAAGAACACCTAAAACGGAGCTAAAACGCATATTCTAGGCTAAAAACAAGTTCTAAGGGCTTATCTGCGAGAAAAACCAAGTTCCAAGGGGTTTTCTGCAAAAACCGAGGGCTAAAACGTAATTAAACCAAAACTCTGGGGTCTAACTCGCAAAAAGGCAAGGGCTGGACGGCGGGTTTGATTTCTGGAAAGCTCAAGGGGGTCGGTGCAAGATTCTGCGCCTGGTTTGAAATATTTTAACACTGAGTAGGACTGCGGGTTAATTACTAGAAACTACAGGGGCTCCTTAGCAAAAGTCCATGCGCTGACCGGTATCCAACCTGTTTGACTCCGGGTCGATCTAATCTGGGCCGTAGATCTGCGATCGGACGGCCTTGGGCGAAGGGGCACGCGGGACGGCGGCGGGACTCGCCGGCGACACAAACTCCGCGGCGGCGCGCAGGGGAACCCACCGGAGTTCACCAATCTTGGTGCTCCGGGCCTCTAAACAGCTCGGGTTTGGGTCAAGCGTGATTGGCGTGGCGCGCGTGATCCACCTGTGCCTAAGGCGAAGGCTGACGGGGCTCGGAGCGGCGGGCACAACTGCGGCGGCGGGTCTGTGCAGCGGCACTTGCCGGCGAGCGGTGTTCTAAGTCCCGGAGTGGACTACAGGCCGAGCTATCAAGCGCAAAAGTACCAGGGGGACTCTGGGGTGCTTACTGAAGCCTTGGGTCGGCCGGAGCTGTACCGCAGGAGAGGTCACGGCGAGGTCGGCGGCGCTGCTGAGACGAAACGCGCGGTCCGGGCGGTGCTGGGCTCGTCCGGGGTCCTGGGCTGCACGGGTCGCCGAGTGATGTCCCTACGAAGCAAAACCCGGGGTCAGCTCGGGCCGATCCGCACCGGCGGCGAGCAATCGCGTAGGCGGCGCGTCTTACCGGCGACGGCTTCGGGTCGAAATCCCGGCGCGGGGCGTGGCGCAACCTCGGAGCTGAGGTCTCAAGGAGCGTCACGGGGTCTTGGCGAAGCTGCGGCGCGGCTAGTGGTGGACCGGGGTACGGCGGGGTGGCGGGGCCGCGGCGGCGTGGTGCTCTGCGCCGGGCGGAGCAAGGCGGGGCGATGCACTAGGGTTAGGATGGCGACTGCGAGGGGAGGTGGGGTGCTGGAGAGGGCCAGGGGCCAAATATAGGAGGGGTCCGGGGATTTCGGCGTGCGAGCCCGGGCGGAGTCACGGCGGGGATCGCGGGGCAGCCGTTGCTGCGCTGCGTGGAGGCGGAGGGGACGAAGCTGACTGGTGGGGCCACGGCGTCAGCGGTTCGCGGGCGACGCGAGCGACGCGCAGGCGCGAGCGGGTGGGGGCTGGCGTGTGGGACCGTGCTGTCAGCCGGAGGCGGAGGGGGCGCTGCGCGGTCGCTCGGGCTGAGCGAGAGAGGAGCGGGGCCGTGCGCGTCGAGCTGGGCTGGGCGCAAGGGGAAAGAGAAGCGGGCCGCGCGAGCTGGGCCGAGCGGGGCTGACTGGGCCGGCGTGGGGAAAAGTGGGCCGGTGCGGTTTAGTTCGCTGGGCTGGGAAGGTGGGTTTTCCTGTGTTGGATTTGGGCTGGGTTCTCTTCTAATACTTCTTCTATTTATTTCTATTTTACTATTCCTTATTCAAACTAATCCAAACTAAAACCAAATGAATTCAAATTTGAATTTGAATTCACTCTAGCACTCAAACAAAGAAAACAATGCTCCAGCATGATGCAACAACAAAATTAAACCTATGATAAAATTTTAATTACTTGAGGAACAAAATTGAATTAAATGCAAGTCTAACACAATAAATCTTAGAAAATTAAATAAAGCCAATTAAATTTATTATTAAAAGCTGGAATTTAAACTAGGGTGTTACAGCAAAGATGGTACATAAAGAACATCTCTCAAACAAAGTACAAAGCCACTATGTAATTCTAAGTGAAATTCTGCAATGGCTTCGACTTCAGCTTCTACACCGTTTGCAACTTTAATTCTTCTTAAGCCTGTAAAGAATTAGCAACATGAGTAGTTGCACCAGAATCAGTCCACCAAGTGGATTTGTCATAACTTAAATACAGGGATTCATCTACAAAAGTAATGGTGTCCTCACCCTTTCTTAATAACTCTTTCAGAAATTCTGGGTAGTCCCTCTTGTAGTGCCATCTCTTTTTGCACTTCAGGCACTGGTTTTGTTCAACTGGAAAATTTTCCCAGTCTTTCTTTGGAGGTGGTCTGGAAGGGCCACTCTCATGCTGAATCTTGTCTGGTGGGAAAGGTCTCTTGTTATACTAGAAGTTCTTATTCTGAAAGTTCTTTTTCTTGTGCTGAACTTGAAAAGCAAGCTCACCACCATTGGAGTTCTTAAGGCGATCTTCTTCTTGAACACACATGCCAATCAGCTTGTCAATACCCCAATCTTCTGGAAAAGCGTTATAGTTGACATGAAATGCCTCAAACGCCTTTGGTAGGGACTTGAAGACCAGCTGAACAATGAACTTTTCTGGCAAAGGCATGTCCATTGTCTTAAGCTTGTTGGTCATGTGGCTCATTTCTAAGATATGTTCTCTGATGCCACCGCCAGTGTATTTCTTGGTGATAAGCTGCTCAGCAAGAATGGCAGCTTAAGTCTTGGAAGAACCAGTAAACTGACTTTTCACCTTTGCTAAATATTCCAACGTGTCTTGTCAGCATCATATCTGGTCATAGCAGAGTCATAATTCTTCTCTCGGATAGCCCAAGCAGCAGCTTCTTCATTTTGTGCCCTTACGGGCTTTTCTGGTTCTTGTGGAGCAGGTGTTGTGATGGCCAAATCTATATTGGCCATCGCCTGAGCAGGTACCATTTCCCATAGTTGTTGCCATCTAGTTCAGGAATGACATTCACATAAGTCATAGCATTAGAGCCTGAAATTTGAATTCAAAATTTGTGAGGACAACAATAAATGCATGTATCAATTTAACGTTGGTCAAAATTAAAAATATGCGATAATCTGTGCATTAATTCCTAATCACCGTTGGGCAGAAAAAGAAATAATGCATATAAAATTCTGAACAAAAATTATAATATTGCAATATCAACTTTGGTCAGAAATTACAATATCATAATATACTGAAAATTCTGAAAATATAAATTCTATATGCATGTATATCAATTATCTCGTTGGTTCAAATTAACATAGAGACAAAATTTATTCTTTGCAGTGGAAACATGTAAAAATTCTAAATATTCAGAAGCTTAATTCTGTAAATTTCTGCTCTGAAATAATACACATTGGTGCATTTATTCGCAGAGATCAAATTCTAATCAAATTCATCTAAAATTCATATTCAAAAGCTTCTGAAAATGAAAAAAAGTAAACGAATTCCTGTTCTGATTTTCAGCCCAAAAGGCAAAAACTGGCCCACGGCCCGCGCACGCGGCGCACACCCCCGCGCCCAGGCTGCAACCAGGGCCTGGGCCGAGAAAGTGCCCCCCCCCCCCCGCCTGGGCTGCTTCTGGCCCGTCGGCCGCGCGGCGATCCTGGCCGTCGGATGAAATCCGACGCCTCTCTGCGCTTCTCGCACGGACAAAACCGGCGGCCGGCGTTCACCCCCTCAAACCCTAGCGCCATTCTTCCTTTCCTCTCCATTCCTTCCGCCCGCGACTGAGGAGCAGCGGCCGCCATGGCCGGTTGGAGAGGAAGCAGCGGCGCCGCCGCCAGCCCCCTCGCCGGCGAGCGCGCTTACCCGAGCGGGAGCGCGCCGCCGTCGAGCGGCCTGGCGGCGGTGCTCGAGCCCGCGCACCGGATCCGCGACGGACCCAGGCGAGCGGCAGCCCGAGGTGGTTCTGCAGCTCTGTGCGCACGCCGGCGAGCGGCGGCGCGTGGCTTCTGACCCGCACGCCGCGAGCGGCGGCGGCCGGAAGAGATAAAGATTCTCCTCCCCGGGTCACTTTTCTTAGGGTTAGGGTTTCGGTTCTGATTTTTTTCTTTTCGATCCGAGATCGAGTCATGATTCTTTCACCTCCTTCTAAATTCTGGACATAGATCTGAGCAAAAAAGACCCCAAGAACTTCGATCTACATCTAGATCGGCGAATGATACCAATGTTAGATTCTAATCTTCTCTGTTTCTGGACTAGGATCACATTTAGTGTATGAATCGAATCTAGGGGTACACATTCTGAGTAGATAATCAAGAGTTCATGGCCCTAGACTAATACAAAATAAAGGAGGGAGAGAGAGAAGGGCGCAGACCGTCGGTCGGCGTCGAGGCGGACGAGCTGTTGCCGGCGGGCGCCATCGCGTCGATGGAGTCGAGGATGGAGGCGAGGAAGTCCGGCTCGTTGAGGCGCTGATCCGGCGGCGACGGTGGGGGGCGAGGGTACCGGTACACTTCGGGCCTGTACCGGCACTGGCCGGGAATGGCTGCGGCGGTGGGGAACGTCGTGGCGGTGCTGGGGTGCTTCCCGTCGGCCTCGCGCTTCCCCAGATCGGTAGGGTTTGTGGGAGAGGGGTTTGGCAGCAGTCAACTTGGGTATCCGTGCCCCGGCCCCTCTCCTATTCTATATAGCGTAGGCGACGGGGGCCCACCAGCCATAATGACTGGGCGTCCCCGATCAGGGCGCGATCAAAGGGGATTTGGCCCGATCTTTGGATCGGGCCCGGAGATCATATCCAACATAAATGAATTGAATATGTGGTCACCTGGTGCTCGCGTCGCTCGCCAGGAAGCGTCGTGGCGCACTGGCGCGCGAGCGTAGAAGTGGATTCTCGATTTGTCGCCCTTCGACCTGGACATATTAAGAATCACATGTTTGAGTGCCAGTCAAACCATCATATAAGATGAAATATTCTTTTATTATTGGAACAATTATTCCAATTCAAAAAAAAATATTCTGCATTCAAAAAATATTTTTCATATAAAATATTGTCCAAGTGTGATCTTATTTTGAAATTTCATCGCAAAGATCAAAGTGGTGCAGTCTGATTTTAATTTAGTTAACGGTTTTGAAAAATATGATTGTGTGACACTTTGACTGTTACTTACACATGTGACTCGTAACAGCCCCCCTCTGGGCACCCTACAGTGACTTGAAGAACAAAATATATTTATGTTTAACAGACACACTTCACTAAATTAATCTGGAAAAACTACATATTAGTTCATCATCAGACTTTATAACTATCGAAACGTCTTACGCAAAAGTTTAGAAGTCTGATCCAAATGTGCGTAGAGATCATCCAAATGTGCGTAGAGATCAAAATGGTTAAGACAAAAAAAAAAGGAAAGCTATACAACTATACAGCTTGCAGCCATAAGGTTCTTAGGCCGCTCGCACCTGGTCCAGTAGCCCGTCCCGTATCGGCTACTGGAGTATGCCTTTACTGTAAAATCACACGCACCGGGTACAGTAAATTCATCTACTACCATCCCAGATGGTCTTCGGCACTGGATATCCAGTGCGGTACGGCAGCCAAGATGCTAAATCGTCTGTGCATGGGCCCCCTTCGTCCTTCTCGCCCGTCCCCAACCGCCGCAGCTCCGCGCCCCCGCCCCGCCCCGCCCCGCGTCCGAGCCACCGCTGGGGCACGACGCCAGAGGAGGGGCGCGAGAGCCACTCCGTCGGAGAGGGGGGAGGCGGATCCGGCTGCTGTGGATCCGCCATGGAACCACCGTGCCCGCCTTTGCGGGCTCCGCCGAGCTCGAGGTCGCCGGAGGGAGGAGGCTGCAGGACCCACCGAGCAGATAGAGGGGGATCCGGATCCGGCCGCCGCCATGGCCCCACGTGGCCACCCGCCATGGTGCGCCACAACTGAGGCAGATTTGGCCACTGCAGGCATGGATCCGGCGAGGGAGGGGGAGGGAGGGGCGTCGACGAGGCGAGGAGAGGCAGAGGCCGGTAGGAGATCCCGTCATCGAGCCGGGCTGCCATGTTGAATCGAGGGAGACGGCATGAGGGCAGCACAGGCCCGCAACTCCGCTCACCATGCACGCGGCTCCACTCGCCACGCTCGCACCTCCGCTCGGCCGGTGAGCTTGAGGCCGGCGAAGCTCGTGGCGAAGGGAAGATGGGCATCGTGGGCTCGCGGAGGGAGGAGGGGCGCCGGCGAGGGGCGAGGCAAGGCGAGGAAAGGGCGAGGAGGGGCGCTGGCGTGCTCTGTGCGGAGAGAGAGAGGGAGGGGCGGGGGCGTAAAAGAGAAAATTCTGACCTGTGATGACTTTGTATTTTGCAAGATTCAGGGGGAGTCTCCTCGTAATTATAACCTGTTAAGTACCATATTGCACTCTTTTTTATCATTTTTTTCCTCAGGGTTTTTTTATATAAAAGTTTTTAATGAGACAATATCAATACAAGAAAATATATATCATGTCTCCAATTTTCCCCATAGGGTTTTTTAAGGAAGATATCCAAGACATATAATGTCATATCTTCTCCTCCGCAAGGGGCTGTTTAGAGGATATCAAAGACATACTTTGCTCTCTAAAATCTTACGGGTTTGTGATTGAGCGATGACCGTATATGCCATATCATTTTCTTCTTATTTTTCCCACTGAGTTTGAAGGAGTTTTAATGGCATACACATATATATTTGCTTATATTTATCCCACAAGATTTTTGGAGGAACTTTTTATTTTATTGTTTTCAAGGTTCGGATTCGATCAAGGGGGAGTGTCAGAAATAAAAAGAGTGATCTCACCCGATGATTCTTACATCTAACTTTTGTTCTGCAATCCTCAAAAAAAAACTTTTGTTTTTTTGGTGGAAAAAAACTTTTGTTCTGTAAATAAAGGACCACACGAGTTGTAAACCTTTTGGATAATATATGCCTATTCATCACAGGGGCGGAGACAGGGGGGCGGGCAGGGGCCTGGCCCCCCATGATCCCCAAATTTACACTACAAATTTAAATTTTGATTAAATTTTTATATAAATTTGTATGGTTGGCCCCCCTAACAATGAAAAAATCACCATCCTGACTCCGCCCCTGATTCATCAATTCCAATCTATAGCTATGTTCGGATGGGCTGTTGATCGTGTCCGTCAGCGCAGTCCTTGCCTACTCCTACTCGACCCGATGGAGAGATCAAACACTGCACGCATGCATACAAAATCACAACTCTGCGCGTGCATGGATGGATCAAAACACCCGACGACGACGATGGCGTCCACCGCAGGAGGATCAGGATGCCCCGACCTTCCGCCGGACCTCCTGGTAGCCGGTGTCATCGCGCGCCTCCCGTTCCCCGGCGACCGCGCTCGCATCTGCGCCGTCTGCCGCGCGTGGCGCTCCGCCGCATGCCGTCACGTGAGCCACCAGCAGCCCCCATGGATTGTGCTCCCGGACGGCTCCTTCTGCACCACCGGCCGCGACGGCGCCTTCTTCCCCCGGATCCCCGGCCTCCCCGACAACGCCACCTGCCTCGCCGCTGCCGGCGTCGGTTGGCTCGAGCTCGACTGCACCGACGACATGTTCCGGCGCACCCCCTTCTGGGACAACTACTGCCGCGAGACGGGGACGTTCGTCGTCGACGCCAGGCCGGACGTCAAGCACCGGCACACCTACCTGCTGCACAACCCCTTCACCAACGTCACCGTGCCGCTCCCGGAGCTGGACGCCATCATCGGCCATGTCGCCGAGACCTTCGAGGTCCGCAAGGTGCTCCTGCGCTCGTCGACGAATCCAGCTGATGATCTTGTCACCGTCACGACCAGCAGCTCGGACTGCAACATCATCCTGTGCCGCCCCGGCAAGGGTGCGCTGTTAGTTTGATCTCCACTGGGCCAGTCCAACGACTGGGCCAACCTTGACTCGTGTCCTGATCGGGGACGCCCAGTCCAAGATGAGGCTGGTGGGCCTCCATCGCGCAGCCCTATAAAGTGGAGGTGGGGATTAGAGGCTCTGGTCACGACGTTCACCCGCGGTCACTATTCCTACCATCCTAACCCTAATCCGATCCAGAGGGATGTGCTGCTGCGACGGGAAGCCCACTGACGCCACCGTCCTCGCCACCACGAGGGCGTCCCCGACGCTGGACGCCACCGAGAGTCGCCGGACGTCCCTGCGTCAACCCCACCAACACCGGCACTGCAACTTCTACATCGCCCATCGCTGCCTGTGCGCTGCCTCCATCGCCGAACGAGGTCACGCCGGAGTCGTGGATGGCAATAGCAGTGAGAGGTATGTCTCACAGTAAAGCAAATCCCGCCGATCTACTCCTAGACGTCCCAAAGATTCTAACAATGGTATCAGACGCCTCGATCTAGCGAGTAGATCTCGGTTGGGAAAAGAATCAGAAAGAAAAAGACAAAAAGGAAAGGGAAGAAGAACATTTCGATCTCGAATCGGATGTTCAAACCCGAGCCGAGTGGGGAAAGAAGATTCGGCTTCGAATCAAATAAACAGAGACAAAGAGACAGTCAAATCGATCTTGAATCGAAACAGAAAACAAATCGACAGTCAATCCCCTCAAAGCAACTGAAAAGAAAGTAGATCACGGCCGCCACCTCGGCGCTAAGCGAAAAAAAAAACACCGAAGGCACCGGTTCGCCGGCGCAGCACCGCCCCGCGCGGGATAGCTGAACCCCGCACAACGCCGCTCGCCAGTGTGGGGGCCACAGGGCGCCGCCGGCCTCGTGTGGAGGTGAGAACAACAGAAAGGAAGGAGGTTCAGAAGTCCAGGCTCGGGGGTCAGCGGCCATGGCACGACGGGCGGACCGAGCCGACTCGATGGCATGGCGGCGCTCCGGCACTGTGAAAAGGACCCTCCGGCCGAATCAGCTGAGAAGAGAGGGAAGAAAGGTCTTGCGCTTGCGTGCGAGCATGGCGTGGCTATGGGCGGCAGCAGGGCCGGGTGACGTGGTGCCATAGACGCTGGCCGCGGCGCACCCGAGAGAGAGGAAGAAGGGGATTGATGCTAGGGTTTGACGGGGAATCGGCCGGTGGCCGCTTTTGTTCCCACGAGAATAACGGGTGGCCGTCCGATGCCGATCGACGGCCAGGAGCGGTCGGCGGTTGAGCACAGTGGAGCAGGCCACGCTCAATTGGGCCGCGGGCTGCGCGCACGGGCCGCGCTTTAGGCAACCGTGCAGGCGTATGGCGCTGGGCGTGTACCAAGAAAGGGCCGCGGGCCGAATTTGCAGTATGGGCTGCAAAGCACAGTAAAGAAGGTTTATGGTTTTCTAATATTCAGAAGCTTTTTGAAAGATGTTTTTGATGAATTTGATTATAGTTTGATCTCTACTCAATTTTGAGCTAACGGGATAAATTGTTTAGAGAGTAAATGAGTACAAAGATACTTCTGAATATGGAACTTTCATGTTTCCACTGCAAAGTAAAAGTCTCAACCTCTATTTAAATTAGAACCAACGGGACAATTTAAATAGAGAAAAAAAAAGATATTGGTTTAAAGTTAATTATGATATTGCTATTTTCTGACCAACATTGTTGATAACAATATTATAATTTTATTATGATTTTAAGTTCAATGTTATATCTCTGATTTTTTTTTTGCATCAAAGTGATCAATTTTTCAGAGAATAGAGAAGGACAAAGAAAAGCTTATGAAAGAAAGAAAAGGTCTCCGCTGCAATAAAGAAAGATAAACTCAGATGAGTTTTCCCTGTGGGAAAAGGCAGCCTTTAAGTTTAAGGTTAAGAAAAGTTTCCACTATTGTAAGTCAAAGAAATGTTGTTTTGGCACCATTTTGCCATTGTAAGTGTCAAATTGAGCATTAGTTTGCTCTTAAAAGAAAAGAAATTTAAAGTTTATTATGATGTTGTCATTTTCTGACCAAAGTTGATGATGACAACATTATAATTTTTATTCTAGTCATATGTTCTATTTCTGCCCAACGGTGATATAGAATTGAAAGTAAAGGAAAGTTGTATATTTTAATTTTGACCAACGTTAAATTAAGATATACAATTCTTCCCAAGTAGAGAGAAATTAACAGACAAAAAAAAATTGATTCCGATCAACTCTACAGATAAATTTTTGAGGTTACTCAGCTGTATAGTTGAGGTTAAGAAAGAAAAGTGATTGTTCCATTCTGACTTTTAGTTGATATGGAAAAGAGATGCAACTGTTTTCGAAAAGGTTTTGGTTTCTCTCACTGAAGTTTTGCGAATATTGAAATTCATTAAATTTTTTGATTAAATTGGAACCAACGGGAAGATTTAAACAGGAAAGAAAGTATATGTGCATGTTTTAGTCATTGTAACCAAAGTTTTATCACTATATTATGTTTTTACCTTGGCCTTTAACAGTAAAGATAATGGTTGAAATGAGTTTGATGCATGTTCAATTTAACCAACGTTGAATTAAACATGCATTGCAAATACCTTTGAAGTTTTAAAGTTTTATACCGCCTGTCGGAAAAGTTTTGTCATTTGTGTCACTTATATCCTGCTTGAAAGGAAAAGTTGTGATGTCTCATGTGCTACTTGAGTATCACATAAAAGTAAAAAAGTCTGGGGGAGCTTTTAAAGTTATCCCAGCAATTTTCATGCACTACTATAGTGGCAGGTTGGATAGTGACTTGAAAAGAATTGAAGGACAAAAAGAAAGTTGTATGCGAACCAAAATTGCAAGCATGACTTGCAAAAAGTATAGCAAAATGAAGAACTTGATGAATTCTTGGAAGTGTAACAAATGAAGAACTCTGAGGAGCTCTTGAAAAGGAACGAGGAAATGTACTCCCATTATTTTGCATGATTTGATCATATGAACAATGTTCAAGTAATGAAAAGGCTCCTCGTTCACAAGGGTTAAAAATAGTTTCGAAATTATGGCAGCAAAGTTTGTGCCATATTTCGAGGGGGAGAAAGTTTAGAAAGACAAGAAAGATTAAAATTTAGAGAGAATTTCCCCGCAAAGTTAAATGCGATGCATTTTTAAAAGTAAGGATGATCTATTAAAGTGAATATGACCGAAAAGGGAGTACAACGGTCATAATGTTGATACCCTAACCATAAAAATAAGCAAGATTCTTGGAGTTTTTTAGCTCTAAATAGGAAGAAAAGAAAGTTGAGCCTCAAAACATCCGAAAGAAAAGGTGGTGCTTAAAGCAAGGTGGTGCTTAAAGCACCCTTTGAGGCTTGTAAAGAACAAACCCAAACAAAAGTTTGAAGATATTCCATCTTTGCAATAAATGGGATGATCTGGGGGAGTAAAGTATGCCGAGAACTAAGGCTTGAAGAGAAGTGGGACTGTATATTCACTCCTATGATTCAAGCACTGAAATTGTCTCAACATATGTTTTGACATTGTATGAATGTCATAAATTGAGTTGTCCCATTCATCGACGTGGCGAGAAGCCATGGAAGATATAATGAGATCTAAAAGTTCTAAATTTATTTTGGAACATGGAATAAGTTTCTAATGGAGCCAAGACAGTAGGCTATAATGTGTCTACAAGATTGAAATGTGACTCCGGAGGGAACATGAAAAGTTGCTAAGCACGACTTATGGCAAAAAGTTTTGTGCAAAGAAAAGAATAAGTTATAACGAGGCATTTTATTCAGTCTCATGAAAGGATTCTTTTAGAATCATAATGCAATTGATGGCATACTGCTTTTAGAATTGCATCAGATGGATGTTGGAGCAATATCTCCCGATGGAGATTTGCTCAAGAAAGTATATACATGACATAACCAAATGGTTCTTTTTGTTGTGGAAAGAAAAGAACATCGGAATACCATCTGATGAAATCAGATCACTAAATAGTGATATCTAAAATTTTATGAGAGCAAAGAAAGTTTTGGGTTTTAAGTAAAACTCAAGATGACAAATTGCAAATATGCAAAGTTCAAAGATGGGAAATTCTTTTTCCCGCAAAGTCCAAAGAAGATTATTATGATCTCTAGTTTTGATAGGAATAAACTTAGTGAAGAGTCATTCGCTCTAGGAAAGGAAATTCACTGGGATAAAAGAAAAAAGGGGGTATCAGGACATTCGCAGAGAGCATACTTAGAAAAGAGTTCTAAAGATATATAGTATGCATGCGAGTAAGCCTACGCCTGTCCTATTGTCAAGGGTAATAGTTTTGGAATTTTCAGGATTCCAGGAACCGTTATATGATCGATCAAAAGGAAAAGGTTCCATGTGCTTCAGCTGTTGGAAGCAAAATTAGTGCTCAAAAGAATTTACCCTGACATAGCTCAAGTATCCGGGACATTTTGGCAGAAGTTCAGTCCAGCAATAGATCACTGGAATGGAGTTATAAAATATTTTGCAATTTTGCAAAGTATTGTCAGCCTCATGCTAAGTAAGGAAGGAACATGTGCTTTCAAAAAGTTATGAGTAAAAAGAATTAAGTTTTGGCGAGTTTAGTGAAGCCCACAGTAGTAGCTAACACTCGCGTTTGGAGTTTTATTGTGGAAAAGCTCCAAAGCAAAAAAAAAATTAGTTGTGATATTGTGGATTGTGTACCCAAAGTTTAGCATTATATGAGGCTACAGGACAGGCAAAATGGTTGAGGAAACCTTTACCCAGAATTGATAATGGTAGACAGCAGCGATATACCATTCGAATGTTTTCACTCCTATATATGACAACATGTCAAGTGTGCTGCCAAACACTTTGACGGTGAGTTATATGTTGCAAAGGAGAAAATCTAGAATCATATGAAAGTATTGAGCATCAAAGTATCAAGCAAGTGCTTGCGGATCCGCTTACTAAAGGTCTACCACCCAAGTCGACATGGGTTTTACGGGAGGCTATGATTTCTGGATTACTAAAGGGCCCAAAGAAAGGTTAAGGTCTTGTTTCAATACAGAAAAGTGTATTGTGGCTGTTAGTCTGGCAGTAAGTGATAACTGTCATGATGAAACACGCCTTACGTACCAATCTGCAATGAGACGAGGACCAAGAGCAAAACAAGTAAAGAAAAAGTAAAGCGTTAAGTCTAAGTTAAATAGTTTAAAGTACAAAGGTGAGATCAAGGGGAGAATGTTAGTTTGATCTCCACTGGGTCAGTCCAACGACTGGGCCAACCTTGACTCGCGTCCTGATCGGGGACGCCCAGCCCAAGATGAGGCTGGTGGGCCTCCATCGCGCAGCCCTATAAAGTGGAGGTGGGGATTAGAGGCTCTGGTCACGACGTTCACCCGTGGTCACTATTCCTACCGTCCTAACCCTAATCCGATCCAGAGGGATGTGCTGCTGCGACGGGAAGCCCACTGACGCCACCGTCCTCGTCACCGCGAGGGCGTCCCCGACGCTGGACGCCACCGAGAGTCGCCGGACGTCCCTGCGTCAACCCCACCAACACCGGCACTGCAACTTCTACATCGCCCGTCGCTGCCTGTGCGTTGCCTCCATCGCCAAATGAAGTCACGCCGGAGTCGTGGATGGCAATAGCAGTGAGAGGTATGTCTCACAGTAAAGCAAATCCCGCCGATCTACTCCTAGACGTCCCAAAGATTCTAACATGCGCATGTGCTGCCCTACTTGAGGGTCATTGACGTCGCCTTCTTGGGAGACGACACGCTATATGGGATCACCTCGGGCGACGAACTCGTCGCCTTCCATCTCGGCGAGGACGACGACGGCAGACCTCAGGTCACCGGGTTTAGACTAGTCATCGTGAACCCAATGGCTGATTATTATAAGAA
This sequence comes from Panicum virgatum, assembly GCF_016808335.1. Classification (NCBI taxonomy): domain Eukaryota; kingdom Viridiplantae; phylum Streptophyta; class Magnoliopsida; order Poales; family Poaceae; genus Panicum; species Panicum virgatum. Next base: position 924,923 of record NC_053141.1, on the reverse strand, counting down.
ACATTCGTGGAGCTGGCCTGCAGGCGATGATGACACTACTGGTGAGCGTAGTGAATATGATGGTGGAGAGAAGGATGGCAGCAATGAGGAGCCAAAACATGAGGACGAGGCACCGAACCAAGACAAGGATGGAAACAAGGAGGAGGAGGAGGACGAGGCAGCAGCAAATCCAGAGGAGGAGGAGGAGGAGGCCGATGACGAGGCAGAAGCAGCAGACGCAGAGGAGGAAGTGGTGGTGGTAGACTACACCAGCTTCGATGCCGACGACTACGAGGTGAGAGAGGGCGACGATGACGATTGGGAGCTGCGGTACCTGGTGCCCTACGAAGCAAAGGACGAGACGTATACCGCCCGGTACCTGGTGCCGTCGCTGAGCGGGGATCTGCTCTTGGTGAGGCACCAGCGCCTATTGTCTCCGTATTCCGATTCCTACACTAGCAAGGTTGAGGTCTTGAAGGCGGATGTCATGGCGGGCAGGTGGATTCCGGTCACCGCTCACGACGGGCTAGGCAAAGGCGAGGCGCTCTTCCTCAGCCGATCCTTCAGCAAGTCCATTCGTGCGCACGGAGATGTCGAGGAGGGCCTGGTGCATTATTTATCTAGCCATCTGGACGATGTGTTGGACACGAGATCGTGGACTATACGTAACATGACATTTAGGTAAGGATGGATCTAAACATCCGAATTCTTAAAACAAATTTGATATTTCAAAATAGATATGCTTAAAATTTTATGCTAATCTTTTTTATATTATCAAGCATATTATTACACATAAGAATAAAATTTTGTATACATTTTTTATGTATTATTTGCTCCCTACAATTAAAAAGGTGAAAAAAGATTCGTATCCGTATCCGATCCGTATTCGAATTTTTATATCTATTATTTGAGAATATATATGATAAATTTGAGGTTTAGTTTTTATGAATCTTTACAAGATTAATGTTAAATACAAGGCTATGAATTTACATAGTAAATTCTATATCTTATTTATCCATAATCGAAGAAAAATGACCAAAAATCTGACATCCGAATAGACATCCGAATCCATCCTTACATTTAGGTGGCCAAGGCAGCGGAATCGGGCGTATGACAAGTGGGAAACATGGCTATTCCCTCCAGAGTTAGTGCTTTAAAGTCTCGTCGTTGTCTATTTACTGCACCCTGTATCTATATCTAGCATTCTAGCTATAACTATAAGAGTAACACGAAAATATTCATGTTAAATTCAGTGTGCTGCCGATATAATTATTCTGTGCAAATAATTAATCTGGTTGGTCGCCTATCCATCCGAAACAGGAGGTTCAGGCCTAAAAAGGACAAAACCTCCGTAGAATTGTGCATCAAACGTATGCCTAGGTTCAGGCATTATACATTTTATTCATAAATATATAGGGGACAATGCAATTCTGGTGCACAGAGGTGCGCAACGTGATAAGCCTTTAGACATGCTTATCAGTGGTTATCTCCCTGGGCGGATTGTCTTTTTCTTAGTATGTATACTCATATGTACAATATCTGCGCTGCTGTTTAACTTAGTTGGAGATGCCTTTTCAGCAATGCTAAACTTAGCCTGTAGAAGAGGGGAGCTTGAGGGCTTGGTCCCACATTTGATAGACAATGGCCTTTCACACCTGCAATACGCAGATGATACAGTAATATTCCTCAAGAACTCACAAGTTTCTTTGAGAAATTTGAAGTTCATCCTATTCTGCTATGAAGCAATGTCTGATATGAAGATAAATTATGAGAAGAGTAAGGTATTTGTGGTGGGAATAATGGAGGCTGAACATCTAAATATTGCAGAGTTCTTTGGCTGTAAGTTGGGAGTTTGGCCCATGACATATCTGGGAATGCCTGTGAGTGTCAATAAGATTAGAAAAGCTCAACTCAACTTTGTGGTCGACAAGGCACAACGAAGACTGGGATCTTGGAAAGGTGACACACTATCAACTGGAGGGAAAGCTGTACTGCTGAACTCTTGTTTATCCAGCATACCGATGTACACAATGGGGGTGTATCTGCTATATGAGGGGAACTATCAGGCCTTAGACTCCATCAGGAAGAAATTCTTTTGGCAAGGCACAAATAAAAAGAGGAAATATCATATGGTAAAGTGGGAGGCTCTTATAAGACCAAAAGATTTTGGAGGTGTAGGCTTCTTGGACATCAGGGCAATGAATATTTGCCTCCTGGTTAAATGGATTACAAGACTGGAGAAGAGGGAGGATAGTATTTGTGTGCAGTTACTTGGAAAAAAGTACTTGGGTGATAACAGTATTTTCCAGCTGATGCGGACCTCCGGCTCCCAGTTCTGGAAAGGTCTTCTCTCAGTTAGACATTGGTGCCAGCGGGGGAGAAAAGTGCTAGTTAGAGAGGGTAAACAAACCAGATTTTGGATAGACCTGTGGCTTGGAGATTGCCCCTTTTTTTTTTTGACAGCCAAACGGGGGGGGGAAAGTTTCCCCACCTGATTTTCATATTTCATTCATTTGACTCATGAGTCAGATTGTACAGCAGAAATGGGGGTAGGGGGGGTTGAAAATATGTTACAGATTGTTACATGGGGGAAAACATGTTACACCAGGACTCGATTACTCCAGCGTCCGCCCTAGGCAGGCGCCATGCCCAGAGGCGCGCATCTTCGTTGCAGTTGCGCAAGAGTCGTTGTAGGCAAGGCTCGGCGCCGTCTAACACGACCCGGTTGCGGTGCTTCCAAATGTTCCAGCAGCATAGGAAGAGGAAAACCGACCCGTGGGGATTTGGGGCGGGGCTTGATGCTGTGAGAGATTGTAGTGTTTCGACGGTTGCATGTGCATTTAGCTCGAAACCAACTTGTCGCCAGAAGGCCGCCGCCACTGGGCAGTGGAAGACGATGTGGTCCACTGTCTCAGGGTGATCTTTGCACAGCTCGCAAGTGTCATCCGTGATGATAGACTTCTTGAGGAGGTTGCTCCGGCTCTGGATGCGTCGTTGCATGAGTAGCCACACGAAGAACTGGACTCTGGGCGGTGCCCGGTTCTTCCAAACGAAGCTAGCGAACTCACAGGATGGAGTGTGGGCAGCCATGAGCGCCTTGTACAGCGACGAAGTGTTCAAGTTCCCGTCGGGCTTCTGGAATTTCCAGACCCTCTCATCCTCGCCGCTGCCAGGTAGCACAGTGGCGAGGAGCGGGGCCAAGGCAGTGTAGTCAGCTGTAGCGGCTATTGTTCTTCTGGACTGGAGGAATTGGTCGATCCCGAGCTGCAGCACTTCTGCGACCGTGGCATGCGGCTTGGTTGCGTGGCTGTGTAGAGTTCTACCAACTATATAATTACTGCAGAAACCCCAATGCTTCCATTCACGAGACCCTTGGCACGGGATCTGTACAGATTGACTTCAGAAGATCCTTGAATTATGAGGAAATGAACGAGTGGGTGCGTCTAGTAGAGTTAGTAAGTCAGGTGCAACTCACCCGGGGGAGAGATGAAATGCAGTGGATTTTGGAGAATAGAGGCCATTATACCACTAAATCGCTGTACAGAATAATGACCTTTGGCGGCGTGAAAGATGTGCTGATGGTGAAAGTGTGGAGATGCAAAATTCCCTTGAAGATTAAGTTCTTTCTCTGGATGGCCTTTAATGATAGAATTCAGTCAGCCGTACAACTCAAGAAACGTAAATGGGCAGGCCCGGAGGAGTGGAAACTGTGTGGGGCGAGAGAAACAGTGGACCACATCCTCTTTGAGTGCCCTGTTGCAACCGTTGTGTGGATCCTTATCAAAGATGTCTGTGGGCTTTTGCGGGCCTCAACTAACTGTACTGATTTAGTAGAGATATTGACTCATAGAAAAGTGACACGCTTCGGCTCTCTTTTTCTCTTTCTTTGTGCAGGTGCGCTTTGGGCGATCTGGAAGACAAGAAACGACTGGGTCTTTGAGGACAAACTCTTGCAGAATCCTGTGGAGCTGATCTACAAAACAAGAGCGCTCCTGCTGAGCTGGAAGATGCTGCTCCGTCAGAAGGACTGGACGAAGCTGGATGAGTTGCTTGGGGCACTGATGGCAGCGAATGCCTGATCTAGTTGGGTCCTAGAAAGTTGTGTTGTTCCAAACTTTTGCCTGTAGCCGAAGTAGAGTTAGCCCGTTCCTGCCCGCTGTGGTTTTTTGTCACAGCCTGAAATTTTTAAATTTCAGGATGTGATTAAAATTAAAAATAAATAAACAATTTTCTTATAGTTTTAAATTTTTCCCAACATTTATTTTCTTTACAGAGAATTTGGTGTAAAAGAAAATAAACATTGGTTGTTTTCCAAATTAAATAAGGTTGTTTTTTTTGTGTGTTGCATTCATGCTGCAATGCATTGTTTTATTGTTTGTTGTTCGGTTCAAATTTGAATTCTCTGAATTTGAGTTTGAATTGAATTGTTTGATTTAGTTTCAAAAATGCAAAGTCTTTTCTTTTTCCTCCCCTTGTTTTCAGCCCTGCCGGCCCAGCCCACCTCCCTCTCCCTTTCTTTTTTCTTCTCCCGCGGCCCAAACTCCTCCCTTCCACCAGCCCACTTTCCTCTTTCGGCCTAGATCGGCGCCCCCTCCCCTCTGCCGCCGACAGGCGGGCCCCGCCTGTCGGGGTCGTCTTCCTCCCCGTGGGCGACGCGGACTCAGGGAGTCCGGCCGCCACACGCCTCCCCGCGCCGCGCCTTGGCCCGCACGCCAAGGATCCCCTACGGGCCCTATAAATAGCGCCCGCACGACCCCTTTAGCCTCCCCTAGTCGCCGCCTTTTCCCTCGCTCAAACCCTAGCCGCCGCCGCGCCATAGTTGGAGCTTCTCGGAGCTCCGCGTCGCTCCGCCGATCCGCCGTTCCGTCGCCTATCCTCGTCGGCCACGCAACCCCGGAGCTCCGCGTCGTGGTGAGCAACGTCCAGCCGTTTTTCCCCTCCTATCTCCCTCAGTTCCGCTCGCTTGAGCTCGCCGTCGCCACTGTTCCGCTCCTCGACGCCGCGTGCCCCGGTCCGGCCTTCCCTTTGACCACCGAACCCCAAGATGAGTTCCCCGTCTCTCGCTCTCACTCCCAGGCCAAACCGCGCTCGAACCCGTGCCCGAAGTGCCGATTTTAGAAACTCCGGCGACCCCCGCCGCCGCTCGCCGTCGCACGTCGTCGCCGGCTCCGCCCAGCGTCGAGCCGAGCCGCCGTTCTGCTCGACGAGCCATATGTCTGTCTGCAGCCGAGCCATCCCGCCAGCCGAGCCGTGAGCCGACGCCCGAGCCGCCCCGACCTACTGCGCGCCGTCGGATCAAGATCCAACGGACGAGATCCAATCTAGCCCGAGTCAATCCAAACATACCGGTCAACCCTTGTACATTTTTCAAAAGAGCCCCTAGGATTTTAGAAAATCAACCCGCCGTCCTATGTAGTTGAAAAGTATTTACAAAACAGCCCTTTGTTTTATGTTTTAGACCCTGATCTTTTAGGAAATAGAACCCGCCGTCCAGGAAGTGTAGTTTTGCATGCTAGCCCCTAAAATTTAGGTTTAATTATGTTTAGGCCCCTGGTTTCTTCAGATATAGCCCCTGGAAGCCCTGTTTCTTCACAAATAAGCCCCTAAAATCTTGTTCTAGCCATATCTTTCACGTTTCAACTCCGTTTTCAGCAATTCTTGCGCTCACGTGATCCTTGTAACGTGTGCAATAGCTTTATAACCTTTTTATCCTCTGTGAGCACACTTTGTTGTGTCTTACAAATCTTTTCCGTTAGTCCTTAACCCTTTGGTTAATCGCGACTAAATCCTTACTCATTGTTTATCCCATAGTTTCCACGTCCTAACTCCGTTTTCTGTGTTTCGTGCGCCTCCGTAACCATAGCAACGAGCCCTATCCTTTAGTGCGTTCTTTTAAAGCTTTTCTTTTGTTTGGTGTATTATTCTTAGTTGTATCTTCTTGTTTTCTTTGTATGTTTGCTCGATGATTGCTCCGAGTAGAAGGATCGCCGTTAGAAGATTGAAGATCAAGAGTTCCAAGTGAGAAAAAGCTGAAGAGCAGTAAGAGTAGCTTTTCGTTGGAGAAAGGCAAGTGACCCTAACCATCTTTCTATCTATGCTTTATTCACAAGATGATATGATTTAATTGGAACATGGAGAACCACCCAAGAAAACCGTACAACCACAATACTAATGGGCTCTGGTCTTGGCTAATTAATTAGATGAACTATATGTTGTGTTGGGGTTGTTCCGCTTGGTGGTTATGAGTTTGTGTTGTGGAGCGGGTGAAGGAAGCTGCGTCTTCTGAGGGACCGCACGGCAGGGACCAACACATACATATAGGAATTCTTTGTAAAGGCCTCGTAGCGTCCCTATGCAATCACACCTCGGAAGTGTGGTATTGTGCCTGATCAGCACATATGCGTGGTTGGGTTCAAAGTTCTTCGGAACTTTTACGCGAATTGTGGTGAAAGTGTACAACCTCTGCAGAGTTAAAACTAACCGGTTAGCCGTGCTCACGGTCAAGAGCGGCTTGGACCCTCACATGATTAATAAACTTAAAGATGGATATAAATCACATTCTGGTTATTTCTTGTGGTCTTGCTGAGTACCAACCATAAGTGTACTCACCCTTGCTTACTGCTACTTAGAAGGGAAAGTTGCTGTGAAGTCTTTTGAAGATGATGCTGAGTTCTAGGCGTACGCAACCCCCAGTCGATTGCCTGTGAAGTTTGGAGCATCCGTTTCCAGGATAAGCTGTATAACTCTGATAGTCTCTTATTTGTTTTAGTTCTCTTCTTCGTGATACTGTTACTGATTATTCACTTATGATGTCTCTATATGTATGAAACTTGATCCTGGCATACATATAGCTATGCATTCGGTTTTGTCCTTAAAACCGGGTGTGACATTTTTGTAGAGAGTTTGAGAGCCTTGAGCTCCTCCTATTTAACACGCTATTGTTCGCTGGTAACCCCAGCTGGTCGATCGAAGTGTAAAACACTTATTACGCTTTCTACAAAGCTGGGTGCTGGGTGTGATGCCTTTGATCGAAAATATGTACAATATCTGAATATTCTTACAAATGCACATATTTATTATCTGCTTCGAATTTATTTCATAAATGTATTATTCAAGAAAGATATAACATAGTAGTTTCGAAATAAATAAAGGCAGTCCACCACACACATTCAGATCACTATCGGTTCAGACACAAGGAAAGCCCAAAAATACTGGACGCAGTGATAGCTAAGGGTCAAAACCAGAATAGGCACAATCATGTAAAGCACAAATTGAATTGCTCTATATATAACTTGATGCATGCAGTAATTCATAAGCAACATGATATATCTTGGAACTAGAAGAAAAATACTTGATGATGCATGTTTACCAGGACCAGAGTTGGTCTTGGCAGCAGAATGAGCAGAGAAATGAGTAACCTAATAAAGAACAAAACAGTGCACTGATCTATATTGATTGCAAGCAACAGATAGAGCAAATTAAGCATGCATGCAGCTCCTAGCTAGCTATAACTAGCTACACCCACAATGCAAAGCGATAGTGGTGCCCGGACGCTAGGAATGAGCGCGTGGAGCGGTGGTGATCTGCGATCTGCAGCTCTCCCTTGTAACTGTACTTGAGGCCAAACACGTTGAGGCGGATGACACAGGCATCACGGGGCACATTCTTATTGGCTCCCGCCACGCGTTCGACGAGGCAGAACTTGGTGGCACTGGCACCCATGTAGGCAATATTGGGTCTCATGTCCCTATTCTCGGTGTCGGCGAACATCTCCTCGTCCTTGGCCATCTTGCAATCCGGGTAGAAGCATGGAGCTGTGGTGTGGAAACTGGGGGAGATGACTGGGCAGGCACAGATGTAGCCGCCATTCCGGTGGAGGCCAACCCATGCGTCGAGCTCGCCGTCGAAGTGGCCCTGGCCGCTGAAGGGCAGGTACCAATTCCCATGGGATGTCCAGGCAGAATCCTTGGTGTCGAACGAGCAGGTGCACATCTGATTCTTGTCGTCCGACGAGGTCACGAAGATGGTGTGCCCGTTGGGATGGAGCGCGTACGAGTGGACGGAGCTGTGGAACGGCGGCGGCGGCGGCAGCGTCTTCCAGGTCCAGCCCTCGGTGGGCGCCCACGACATGGCGTCGAACGAGACCGGCTGCGGCTTGTCGAAGTAGCGGTGCGTCAGGATGTAGAGCACCTCGCCGACGGCGATGGACATGCAGCTGAAGCCTCAGGCCATCTGGGCGGGGGCGTGGGCGCCCATGGTGGACAGCGCGCCCGTCTCGGCGTCGTAGGCGAGGCCGCAGCGGTGGTTCATCAAGGCGAAGATCTTGGTGCCCAGGGCGGCGAAGGAGACGTCACTGTGGGGATCGCGGCCAACCGGAGGCTCTAACCGCACGGCCGGAGGCTCGGGAAGTGCTGGTTGTCGTCGTCGTCGTCGGAGCCGGAGCCGGAGTCGAAGCTGTGATCGGCGGCGTCGATCTTGTGGATGGTGAAGCCCTTCTCCCAGTCATCCAGCACGAGGTAGAGGTGGTTGTGAGGCCGCCGCCTCTCGTGATGAGAGCCGCCGGCGCGGTGGTTCTCGGTGTCCTGCCGGCGGCGCTTGCCAGACATCTCGACTGCGGCGACCCTCCACTGTGTTAGCGGATGGATCTGTGTTAGAGTTTCGCAAAGAGGGTACGGTCTTGGATTTGATTTTTACCGCCTACCGCTGCCGCCGCATCTCGATCAGTGTTAGAATCGGAACCAAGGAGCGAGGAAGAGGATGAGTCGGATTCTGCTTCTGCAGAACCGAATTTCAATCACGGAAAGGAATCTGTGATGTGCCTGGAGAGTCGAAGATCTGGGACAGGGAGGAAACTGTCCCAAACGTAACAAGCAAAGTTTCAAGTTTTTCACAAACCAAAAACCAAACCAGAAAGGATCTCCTAAGTCATATCAACTTTTTCCAACGTAACAAACAAAGTTTCAAGTTCCCAAACGCTTGCTACAACCACGAGTTTATTCGGCTTTACATACAAAAGCCTTCCATACAGCCAGGTTCAATATCCCAAACTGACATACTCTATTGCACCTAAACTATCCAGCTAGGCCATCACATCCATTCCAACAACTTGTCTACCATCTCGTAAAACTTGGTTACCCGCTCCACTATACAGTACCCGCACTCGACCATATCTGTCCTCAAGGGGGGAAAGAAGAAGAAGAAGAAAAAAGGACCGCAGCAGCACCTTCATGTCCTGCGCCCTTCCCTTTACTTAGCCCTGGATAGCATGAGACCAACAAAAGCATTAGAGCGACTGCATAAACGTCCAGACACAAGATCACGGGAGAACTTCCAACCCACCTAATCAGAAAGCATAGTCTTTAAGGTCCTTGGAGTCGGCCAGTTCCATCTCCACCATGCACTCCTCTTGGCTGAAAGGCGGTAGCCCGTTCTTGTGGCGCGTGTAATTGTGCTTGTGCCACCCACTCTTGCAGTGCTCTCTGTGTTGCTTGTCATCCACGAGTACGTCACATTCCTTGCATCTTTGCTGCTTCCCTTGTGCATTACCCTGGCTTTCACTTGAGATGCTCTGCTTTTGCATTGTCTCACTTATCTCAGCAACTCCGACTCCCAAAGCTATTTTCGCCCTGTTCGGCTGCACTGGTCTGATTCCGGCCGATTCACTGTAGCTGCAGTAACTCTGTAGCTACAGTATTAGTGCAGTATGCGCTCCCTCGTGGAATCGAGGCTATATCGCATGTAGCTGCTACAGTAATCAGCCGCTACAGTGACCAGCCGCTACAGTGTGTATCTTCTCACAAAAAAATCATCCGCTACAGTATCGGCCACGGCAAAAACATCCAGCCGAACAGGCTGTTTATTGATATGAAGCCATGAGGCAGGGGTAGCAGGCCCATTCTTGTATAGTTTGTGCCGCTCCCTCGTGCAGTGCTCTCTGTATAAGTTGGCCACCACAAGAAATGCTCTGTTTCTGCATTGTCTCACTTATCTCAGCAAATAGAATAGCATTAGACTCCTTTACTTGCTCTGTTTGTGGCACTTTAGCATTGTCATGTTGCTCCACAAATGAGCTACCTTCTGCAATCACTGACACAGATAACACCAATATTAATAGGGTTCAGCAGTATGAAAGGTAGGCATTTTATTTGGCTTCAACAAATGATGGCATCAGCACTGCCAAAAATGAGAGCACGAAATCAGGTACACTTGGAAATTATGGACACGGTTCGGGATCTGTCTACCTGTCACCCCGGCATTATGGTGGCCCCACCCACCATCACCCAAGTAAATTAATTGCCTAAAACACTCGATTTGGAAGGGGAGGGGGAATCGAGTGCTGCAGGTCCATCTGCCACCCGAATTTGGAACCACCTGATTTCAACCAAATGGTGCAAAATAATAACTGCACAAAAAAAGGCACTAATAATGAATACAGAAAATTCTTTGTCCTGATTTATATTCAAATCATTAGAGACATCCATATACTAGCATTGGTCATAAAGGAATTAGACAGAAACAAGTCTGATGAGCACAAATTTTAATCAATGCACATGGAAAGTCATTGCTGTTGCTGCATCTTTATCAAATAAAAAATGATTGCTGCTTCAAAGATATTTCAGGGAACAAAATTTTTTGAATAACACAAATCTAAAAAGGCAACATTCCATCATATCAACCATCATTTTTTGAATAACAATGCGCTATAATTGATTGAAAGTTATCATTGTAAATAGCATATGGAAGACCCGACACTCAGATTTTAGAACCGTTGGATTTTGATCAAATTGCTATAATTAAAAAGATTCTTAATGCATGGTCAAATTTCTGCTTTAATAAGCATTTTCATATATACAAACTCGTTAAAGATTCCAGATGTACTATGAATTTCAGAAAAGATTCTGAATGATTAAGAACCCCCAGATGACAACAAATTGAACAGATTAAACAGATATTTTGCTATGAATTCTAGATGAACTGATTACATTGATGGATGAGTGATAACCTCCAGATAACAATCAATGGGACAGATTAAAAACAACTATTTTACTGAAGGACAAATCATCATGATAAGCAGGGAATAAAACAACATGAGAAGCATGAATGATTCAGATATGCTGAAAATCTAAAGCAGGCTGCAAAAGCCTGTGAGGGGGTGTGACTAACAACAACAACTACTACTACTGATTCAGCATATCGCCAATCTCAACAAGAATCAATCATCAAAGAGAATCGGGGCGAAGCGTAAAATGTCTAACCAAAATCAGCTACACAACTGCCTAAAATTAAAAATAACGAGTGCACCAAACTAATCATGTAAATTTCAAATCAAACCACCAACCGAGCCAATTGAACTAATAGAATTAGACTAGAAGCAGGGAATCGAGGAATCATGAAATTTCCAAACCCTAATCGATAAATCCACAAACCAGTGCGGAACATAACTGAACTGATTTTACTGGACAAAACAACTGCAGTAGACAAGCAAAGAGCAAATCCAAAGGGGAACAAGAGGATCTAAATCATCAAATGGAGGGTCAAATCGCCTCACCTAAGCTTCAAAACTGTGTGTGTCGCCTCCAAGAAGTGAAACAAAGGGAAAAACAGAGTGACCCATGCTTCAGACAGACGAGTGGTATTACCCCAACATCTAAATTTCCCAGGGTGGTATTACCACATTTCTCTGACTAGCTGCCTAAAGCCTATCATGTTAGTTTTCCTTAGGTAAGCTTGCAAAGAAAAAAAAAAGAAGATTGTTTTTCCTCTGTCATTGACATTTTACTTGCAGTTGGCAGATCAACTACAAGAACTAACAGAGAGATAATGGTATTGCATGGACAGAACTGAAAACTGATGAATGGTAGTACTGCTGTTGCACCAATCTACATCTTCGAATATAATTGAACACTAGAGGTAACATGCTACTAATCCCAAACGCAAAAAGGTACCATGCTCCGACCTACTAGATCTTTTATTTAATAGCAGAACTTATTTTGGTGCAGATCTAAAGATCTGAGGTCCAATGGCTAAATTTAGCCTGCTTTGCTAAGAGCAAGAGTATCACCTCTCAGTTGTTGAGAGTTGAGACACAGGACCATATATAGGCCTCTTCCTACATAACAGATCAAGTATCACTGTAACAAACATCAATAACTTCCATACGAGGAAAAAAAAAGGAACTTATGGATCAACACACAACTTCCAAGGTAACAATGCTTTTTTATTAATTCCATTTTTTCTAGCAGGATAAAGCACGACATGAACCAGTTGTGACAGCCAGATTCAGGTGGCCAGTGGCGCATTTTGGAACAAGCCAAAACAACTTCTACATCCAGAATGCTACAGGACCGAAGTGATTCTTGTGCCTAGACACTAAGAAGGAGCGCGTGGACAGGTGATCTGAAATCTGCAGCTCTCCCTTGTGATTGTACTTGAGCCCAAACATGGTGAGATGGATCACACAGCCGCCATGGTCTCCCAGAGCTTGTCCCTCCACTCCCTCCCGTGCCACGCACTCGACGAGGCAGAACCTGCTCATGCCCACATAGGCAAGAGAGGCCCTCATGTACCTCTCCAGGCCCTTGCCGAACAATCTCTCCTTGGTTGTCTGGCAATCCAGCTGCAATGTCGGAGCAGTCGTGCCATGGCAGCTGGGGGAGGCGACTCGGCAAGCACAGATGTAGCCATCCTGGTGAAGGCCGACCCATGCGTTGAGCTCACCATCGAAGTGAGCTCGGCCGAGGAATGGCAAGGCCCATTCCCCATGCCACCTCCACGCAGAATCCTTGGTGTCGAACGAGTAGGTGCCCATGCGGCCTCTGTTAGCCGTGGTCATGAAGATGGAGCGCCCGTCCGGGTGCAGTGCGTAGGAGCTAACGCGGCCGTGGAACGCCGGGGGCGGTGGCGGCAACATCTTCCAGGACCAGCCCTCCATCGGATGCTGCGTCGCATCCCATGACATCACCTCGAAGGAGTGCTGCTTGTCGGAGAAGCGATAAGACAGCGCATAGAGCATCTCGCCGACGGCCACGGTGATGCCAAAGCCGCAGACCATCTGGGCAGGGGCATGGGCGCCGATTGCCAGGACGGCCGTCTCGGTGTCGTAGATGAGGCCGCAGTGTTGGTTCATGAAGGTGAAGATCTTGGTGCCCAGAGCGGAGAATGACATGCCAGTTTGGGGCACAGGGCCGACAGGCGACTGTAACCGCAGGACTGGTGGCTCAGGGAGGTGCTGGGCAGCATTGTTGTGCTGGTCGTCGGAGTCGAAGCTGTCAACGTCGATCTTGTGGATGCTGAACCCCTTGTCCCAATCATCCAGCACGAGGTACAGGTGCTTGCGACGCCGTGGCCTCTTGTCGCCGCCGCCGGCGGCATCTTGGTCATGTTCCCGGCGCTTATTGGACATCTGACTGACGGCAAGGTAGGGAGATCTACAGTAACAGCGGTAATCTAATTCCTTCTCTGTATTCACGAAATCAAGCTAGAATTGTGAAAAGGAGAACCTTTAATTTATACAGGTGCTGCAAGCTCTCGCGCCCTGCAGAATCTCAGTATTAGAATCGGAACTGGAGAGAGGGGAGGACTCGGATTCCGAAATCTGCCGTGACGGAGACGACGGCACCGCCAGATCAGGCGAGCTCGTTGGGTGGATCTATTGATGTCCAAACTCCGAATCCGATTAGGAATCACGAAAAGGAATCTGTGTACCTGCCGTGACGGCGAATCGGAGACGGCAGCGCCGATTCAGTCAATACCCTGCGCCGCCTCTCCTTTCTGCCGCGCCGGTGCGGCAACTACCGCATCTCATGAGTCCCGTGATGACCCGGCAGCTTGCGGTGGCGCGTGAGGGAGCGCGGCCGCCGGAGGACGGCGAGGAGGAGCCAGGGAAAGCGAGGATGCTGTTGAAGGAAGATTTTTCTTCTTCTTCTTCTTCTTCTTTCTTCTTTGAGAGGATTCTCTGGCCCAATTCGGCTGTGTTTCTTGTAGATGGGCTCAATTCTAACGATCGACCGGAAAATGTTTGTTTGTCTCCTCCAACTCTCACAAAAATCTACTTTTTCTGTCGCAACTACAAAACAATATTTGCTCCCTCTACTCTATTTTTCTCTCGCAATTAGTACAAAACAAGATATAACTCTGCTCCCTCTACTCTTTAAAATCGGACACGTAACCTCCGTAGTTGTTTTCCTTAGTGGTTTTTTATTTTTCTTTTAAATTTATTTTGGTTGAATCTTTAAAAACTCATAGTAAATCATAAAAACTCATAAAAAAAATTTAATTTTGTTGGACTCCACATGAATAGATCTCTACAGTAAAGTTTTTATTATAACTTTAAATATATACTTTTTGGAAATTAATTCATAGCTAAACTTTTCATGGTCTAATTATGGTGATCCCAAATTATTATGGTATGCTAATAGCTACATGCTTGAGCTGTAGTAAAAGGTTAATGCCCATTGGATCAATGTATACTTGAGATATAGTTACTAGTTTCTTTTAGTGGATTTTCTATTTTTTTATGTTTATTTCGGCTGAATTTTAAGGGTGTTTTTAGGGTACAATGAGCGCCCTTGTGTGGGTGCCGCACGCCATGCAGGAACTTGGCTTGAGTTTATACACATGTGCACTATCTAATTAGATAGAAAATGCTCCCCACGGGATTTTAACGCAATACCTGGAACTTTATGCCCAATGCTAAGGCCTTGTTTAATTGCTTGTGTAAATTTTTTGAAATAAAATCTTTTCACATTTGAAGTACTAAATATAGACTAATCACAAAACAATTTATAGAGCTCGTCTGTAAACTACGAGATGATTTATTAAGAATAATTAATATATCATTAGCATATGATTACTATAGCAATTAATGTAGCAATTTAGTGTCTAATCACGATCTAATTAGACTCATTAGATTCGTCTCGTAATATACAAGCAAACTATGCAATTAGTTTTTTATTTTGTCTAGGTTTAATACTTCATGCATGTAAGATTTTCATTCGATATGATAGTTTTGAAATTTTGAACTTTGCAACTAGACAAGGTCTAACTCTACTATCCATCATAACATTCATCATTCCGGTCAATTACTCAATTCAAGCATATTGGTGGCTCACATTTTCTTTTTATTACACTCCCAGTGGAGGTTTAATGAGAGTTTTATGCATATTGAATTACTACTACAAAAAATCTTTTTCGAGGCGGGCAAAAAGGCTTTTCCGAGGCGGACAGCGAAAACGCCTCGGAGCTTCTGTCACGGTTAACGAAGCATTAACAGAGGCAGTTTGCTGCCCGCCTCAGTTAATCAAATAAAAAAATAAAAAAATGACGAGCCCGCCAAGCCCATCGCCGCTTCCGGCCGCCACGGCTGTCCGCTCCGGCGGAGGCCGCGCCGCCGCTGCAGAAGGCAGCCGCTGGGGCTCTATCGCGCCGCCGCCTTGGGCTGCTCGGGCCCTCCCCCGGCCGCTCCGCCCCGCAGATCCGAGCTGCCCCACGCACCTCCGCCACGGGCTGCCGCTGCGGCAGGCCGCTCCGCCCCGGCGGAGGCCGCGCCGCCGCTGCAGACGGCAGCCGCTGGGGCTCCATCGCGCCGCCGCCGTGGGCTGCTCGGGCCCGCCCCCGGCCGCTCCGCCCCGCAGATCCGGGCTGCCCCTCCGCGCCTCCGCCACCAGATCCGCTCGTCCCACCGCCTCCACCTCCAGCCCGCTGGATCCGGCCTCTGGCCGCGCGGATCCGGCTCGGGCCGAGGAAGAAGGGGGACAGCGCCGAGGGTGAGGAGGGGGACGGCCGTGGCCTGGCCGCCAGCCCCCCTCGACCGCGCCGCCCTAGCTAGCCGGATCTGCGGCGCCACCCTGCCCCGATTCGCCCCAGTGCCTCCTTGGCCGGCCGGAGAGGAGAAGAAGGCCACGCCGGCTCCCGCACTCCGCATGGCCCAGGGGCAGGAGGGAGGGCGGTGGGCGAGGCTCGCTGTTGGGACGAGATGGCGGACTAAAGGGGGGGTGAATAGTCCTTTCTAAAACTAATTGCGCCGGCTAACCGAAACTTATGAGGAATTGAAACTATTCGCTTAGCCAAGACTTCATCCCTCTAACTATAACTCTAAGGCACCTCCAAAAAGATCCTACACATAGCAAATGGAGTGCCAAGCTAGCAAGAGCTCTCCTAACAAATCTAATGCCAAGCCACACAAGTCTAAGCACTAGTACTTCACAAACCGGGGGAGCTCCTACACAAATCTAATGAGCAAAAGCACAAAGCCAAACCTAAGCTCACTAGATGCTCAAGGACAAGGATACTCAATCCAAATCCAAGAGCTCAACTTACTTAGCTACACAATCTAAGCAAGAGCAACTAATTAAGCTACACAAGCTAACTAGTTACACTAGAGAGCAACTACACAAGCACAAGATATAGATGAATGTAAATACAAGGCTTGTGATTTGGAGAATGCAAACCACCGAGAGGAGTAGACAAAATTGACACGGTGATTTTTATCCCGAGGTTCATTTGGTTGCCACCAAGCTAATCCCCGTTGAGACAAGCTCCAAGGTTGCCGCCGATCCTCTTGCTAGTGGTGACTCTCAAGTCACACTCTCCCACGTGGAGTGCTCACACCGAGCTCTAGCACATGATCCGGCCGGACCACTTGTTGCTCTTCACGTCTCGCTCAACTAGAGTTGCTCTTCACGGCTTCCGCGGGGTGAGCACAATACCCCTCACAATCTCTTCTCCGGAGCACCGCACAATCTTCTTGCGGGCTTCAACGGAGCCTCTTGCCACCAAGCCGTCTAGGAGGTGGCAACCTCCAAGAGTAACAAGCACACCGGCTTGCAACACGATCACCTAGTGCCACTCGATGCAAACTCTCAAAGCAATCGCACTAGAATCGCTCTCTCACTCGATCGGATGATTACTATCAAGTTAGAGTGAGTAGAGGGCTCTCAAGCACTCTCACACATGGACACCAAGTCCCCAAGGTGCTCAGCCACCTCAAATGGCCGGCCACACCCTCTATTTATAGAGGGAGGCCCCAAACTAGCCGTTACACTCAAAACCCATGAAAACAGAGTTTTCGCGGACTGTCCGCCTCACAAAAACCGGACCGTCCGTCATTCAAAACCAACGGCTAGAACTGCAATGATTATGTGTCAGAGTCGACCGTTAGAGCCCCGGGCGGACTGTCCGCACCCCTGGGGCGGACTGTCCACGGTTCAAAACTTCGAACCAACCGATTTGCAAACGTCTCTGACTAAAACTGGAAGTGACCGGCGGACTGTCCGCTCCCCAGGGGAGGACTGTCCGCCGTTCAAAAGGTCAGCACACACAGAAACCGCAGTGTTTCTGTCCCAGAATTTTCAGTAGGAGGCGGACCGTCCGCCCCCAAGGACCGGAAGGTCCGCAGTTCATTTTGGACACCCAAGACAGAACTACCAAGTTTCTGCGCCCGTTTCAGCTTTTAAAGGCGGACCGTCCGCCCCCATGGACCGGACGGTCCGCAGTTCATTTTGGACCACCAACAGAGCCAAAAACGGTTCTGTTCGAGCTCATCCGAGATAACGGCGGACCGTCCGCCCCCCATGGGCGGACCGTCCGCAGGTCTATTTCCAGCAGAAATGTACCTCAGTAAAACGGCCATAACTCTTAGCTCCGATGTCCAAATTAGGTGATCTTGGACTCTATGGAAAGCTAATTCAGAGGGCTACACAACCCAACTGAATACTTGATCCAAAACACAATGGATCAAAGCAGTATTCCACTCCAAGGGACAACCTAATTTCCGAAGAAAACCGAAAAACCTTTCTTACTTCCCAAAGTTGATCAACATCAACTCCAACTCTTTCTCCTTTGCAAATGTGCCAACACCACCACGTGAACAACACCATGTGCATGTGTGTTAGCATTTCACAATCATTTTCAAAGGATTTTCACTTGATCTCACCACGCCACTCGATCCTAGCAACATCGCAATGTTAGATCGCTCAAGTGGCACTAGATGACCGATATGCAAACAAGTTTGCCCCTCTTGATAGTACGGCCATCTATCCTAAATCCGGTCATGCACTTCTCTACACAACCTTTGACCGGTGAAATGAAATGCCCTACAAGTCATATCTTTGCCTTGCGCATTCCATTTCATCTTCCCAAATGTTGATGCCACACAAGCACCAAACTCCATCAAGCCTTTTGATCATCATCATGAGTCAACACTTGGCTTGATCTTTCTTAAATGATATGATCCACTCCATATCATCACATGACCTCTTTGGTCCATCAATCTTGACCTTGCTCGCTCTTCACCGTTGCCTCGGTCCATCGGCGCCAAATCTTGCCCAAGCTTCACCGCCTCGCAGTCCCTCGCTTCAAAGCCTTGACTTGCCCTTCTCCATTGAAACCGGTCCATCAAGCCAAGCGTTGTCTTGATGTTCTCCACTTTGGTCACATAACTCCATGTCATGTCTCATATGCAATGAGCTCCTCGATCACACTATATGAGCATAGCATCAACCCTTAGTCATTTCTCCTCCATGGCACATGTTGCTCATACTAGTGTCTTTGTGTGGACTAATCTCCTGTGTATCTCAACATAAACAATTATTAGTCCACCTAAGTTGTCACTCAATTACCAAAACCAAACAAGGGCCTTTCACTCGCCAGCCCCCGCGCCATGGGGGTCGCCGCCACGCGCGCTGGAGAGTGGAGGGCAGCTCCGGCCCGTGGCGAGGAGGAGGGGCGCCCGTGGGCAGCCACGGGGGACGAGGAGGAGGGGCGCCGGTGGTGCGGATGGGGCGGAAGAGGGGCGCCGGCGGCGCGACGAAGGAGGAGGAGGGGTGCCGGCGGCCCAGAGAGAGGGGGGTTGAGTGCAAAGTAACTCTAACCCTAAGTGGTCTTTATATATGCGTGGGTTGCATGAGTTTTTTTTTTGGGCCTCAGCAATATTTACTGAGGCAGACCTCTGTAAGGTGTCCGCCTCGGTTAATAGAGGTATTAACTGAGGCGGACATTTTAACGCGTCTGCCTCGGTTAATGAATTTTGAGAGGCGATTTTTTGTAACCGTTTTGGTTAATAAAAATAACCGTCTCGGTTAATGCTAGCTATTAACCGATGCGTTTTTTTTTCTGCCCGCCTCCGAGCTCATTTTTTAGTGCCTCGCAAAATATAATTTTGTAGTAGTAAATAGGGCGCCATGTCACTATTTTAGATGATGTGGCACTGGATTAGTGAGGAGAGAGATGAAATGAGTTTCATTTAGATGAAACCATGTATGCACGGTTACTAACTCTTGATGAGTTTTAGAATTAAATGTGATCAGAGTCTATATAATAGCAAACATGAAATAATGCATTGTAGAGTGAGTTTCATCCATAATTTTATTTGTGTTTTTGGTGATGTGACATTCTTGAAAACAACAAAATAAAACTACTCTTTGGGACCAGTCTTAGCTCTCTCTCTCTAGACCTCTCCTCTATCTCTCCGCTTTCCTACCTCTCCCACAGTACTTCTCTCTGCTCTACTCACCCACATTTCCATTCCAATTAGGGGTTGTTTGGTTTCAGGGATTAAATGTTAGTCCATGTCACATCAAAAAAATCTTGGTATTTAAAAGTATTAAATAAAGGTTAATTATAAAACTAACTATAGAACTCTGTGGCTAAACTGCGAGACGAATCTAATGAGGTATATTAATTCATAATTAGCGGATGGTCACTGTAGCATCACTGTAGCAAATTATGACTTAATTAGGCTCATTATATTCGTCTCACCAATTAGCACTCAGCTGTCAAAAAATATTTATAAATAAATTTTATTTGATACTTCAAAATAATAAATTTCTTTTCGATGTAACAGGGACTAAAAGAAGTCTCTTGGAAACCAATAAGCCCTTAGAAGGCAGGGATCTCCGCTGGGATTCTCGAAGCTACGATGCAGCTAGTCCTCCGTCGAAGCGGAGGCGCTGGCGCAACTCACCCTCCGTTGATGAGCCGCAAATTGGCCTTATTTGGTTTTCTTCTCAGATTTTAGAACACGCAAGTCGAGAAATTTTTTTTGCATGTATGAAATGCTAAATAAAGTCTATTTGCAAAATCTTGTTATAGATGGGTATAACTTTTCACAACGAATTTAATAATGGTAATTAATCGATGATGACTATAGTGATAGGATACTATAGTAACTATTCTCTTATTACGTGGTCAAAGGTCTTATTAGATTCAAAGATCTCATTAGATTTGTCAGAGTTTCTAGCGTGGAGTTTTGGAGTTAGTTTTTTAAAATATTTTTATTTGACACTTTTAATTAGCGGTCAAAAATTTTCCAGGATTTATTGAAATCAAACAGAGGTAGCAGTTGAACCCTGTCATTCAGTATCGGCAATAGAGGTTGCCTCCGTCAGGGAGGCGCCAAGACGGCAGTGGCAAGCAGACCCGGCTGCATTTTTAAAAAAATTTCTAGACAAAACTTGTATAGATTTATTAATGTAAAATTTTCGCTTCAAAATTTGTGTTCCAATTTTTGTTTCAAATGTTTTTCAAAAATTTTGTTCCGCAGATGTTTAATTTTTCCTATAAATTTTTGTTCTGCGGATGTTTAATTCTTTCCTATAAATTTTTGTTCCTAGTTTATTTGTTTTCAATTTTTTTGTTTTTAAATTTTTGCCAAGATTTTAGTGGGATTTTTTTTAAAAAAATTGTTTACGAATGTCAAAATTTTGTATCTAATTTAAATTTCCCAATCCTCTTTTGAAAAAATTTGTTATCAAAAACTACTTTTTATCTTCTTTTTTTTTGCATTTTGGTGTAGTTTTTTTGTTTGATTGGGTAGGCTCGTGGTGGAACAGGCGGTACGCAGTACAAGTCAAAGGTTTTGTTTGGATTCATGGGTTAGAGTTAGTTTGGGTTAGATTGGACTCATCTAATTCAAAAATATTTAAACAGAGTGGGTTAGATGCATCTAAACCACCCAAAAAAACTATCTCCTCCAAGAGGTGCTTATTGGGGTTAGATTGGTGGGCCCACCTTCTTTTTTTTCTTTCTGGATCCGTTTGTGGCCGTCTCCCGTCCGCCCATCCGCGCCCATCCGTGCGAGCAGGGGCGACTGGGCGAGCGCCGCCAGGGGCGCCTCGCGGCTCCGCCTTGCGTGCCGCCATCCCCTCGCCCCACCTGCTCGCGCGCCACCCTGACCTCGCTGCGCCGCACCACGCGGACCCTTCCTCGCAGCACCGCGCGGGCCCTTCCTCGCAGCGCCGTGCCGCCCGTTGCTTCACGCCCCGGCCAAGATCCGCACCGGCCCTCGCCTCGACACGGATCCGAGCTGCACCCCCTCCTCGCCGCCCTTCTTCGCCGCGGATCATGCTGCTCTTGGCGACGACCATGCTGGTCTTGGCGTCGGCGTCGACGGGCAGCGCGATGGGCGACGACGGCATGGAGAGGAGCAGGAAGCGCGTGACGTTCCAGGACTCGTCCTGGAGGCCGTCCGCGAGCACGTCGAGGCCGTACAGGTCGGCAGTGCGCGGGCTGGCAATGGCGGCGGTGTCGAGCATCCGGTTGGAGCGCAGCATCTCGACAGCGCCGGCGGTGTCCTCGACGGGCTCGCGGTCCACCCCGAGGCGCGCCAGCGCGCGGCCACAGTGCGCGAGCCCCATCGGGTGGCTGATGACGCGGTGCACCTTGACGGCGCGCACCCGGCATGGCGAGGAGGCAGTTGTGGACGAAGAGGTCCAGGCCGTGCCGCAGCAGCAGGTCGTAGTTCCGCAGCATCATGTTTTTCTTATTTCATTTGTAGAGATGATTTGTTTGTGATATTTGTGAGTGGCATAAGGCCACATAAGAGATGGCCACAAGAGATCGAAAGAGCATTTAAAGGAGCAAATGATTGGAAAAGTACCTTTAAGCCAACTTTAACCCTTACATCCAAACACCATTTTAATTAGAATTAGTTCAAGATTAATCTAGAGCTAGAAACTAACTCTAACTTCTACGCATGGGCCAAAGAATTGATTTCCAGAGATCGACCGTGAGGAAGTTTGTGTAGGAGCGACCATAAATCAGCATGCCCCAACTTTATGGCCTATGCAGGCGTCACAGAGTACACAACTACTTTAATTGGTGTTAAACCTATGTTACATTTAACTGTTTTGAACCATCCAGTTCTCATACACCGTAAATCGAGGGCATCAATGGTACGGTACGGTATCTGGTCTGATCTTCATAACTATGATTAGAGGGTAAGAAAATGAGATGTGGGTTGATATTTGGAAACCAGATTTGTAGGTACACTCTTGCAATTTTCCCCAACACCCTCGAGTCTTGACTAACCAATGGAGGCGAGCAGGGGGGTCTAGCAGCAGGCAGCAAACAGGACAACCAGGTGGTTCCTCTCGTTTGCCTAGCCGTTGGCCCAAAGCGAAGCCTTTATATTTCCCGCCGCCCTCCTCCTCCTCCTCCTCCTCCTCCTCCTCCTCCCTCCCCTCTTCGCCCAAACCAATTGAATCCCTGCCACCTGACCTCCGGTCCGATCCGCCGCGCACGCGCTGTCCTCCACACCGGAGCGAGCGGAATCGCCGGCGGCTCCAATCCACACCACGACGCGCGCGGAGTTGGTGCCGGGATCCGCCTCCGCCCCACCGCCCGCCGCGGGCAGTTCTTGCGGGACATACTTGTTCACCCACCCCGCCGGCCGCCGCACGGGAGCTCTCCGCCGCTCGTGCGCCGAATTGGGGCCGGGATCCACTCCCCGCAGAAGCTTGCGGAGTTCGTGGCTGTATCTCCGTCAAGCTCACCGACCCCGACGCGCGGCGCGTTCTTGGCGGCGGCGAACTGCTCCGCGCCGGCTATTTGGTCCGTTCCTCGCCGCCCGCCTGCTTCTTTCGGGGATGGCGGCCCACGGCGTCACAGCCGATCCCGACATACAGGTAATATAAACTTTCTTGCCTGCTGGTGTGGGCTGGTTTCTTGGCTTGTGCGTGGTTTCTTGGTTTGTGCAATCGATTTCGATTCTTGCCCAGTTTTGTTGTCATGCTAGTAGATGATAGAATCCGGATGATGATTTCGATATCCGACATGGTATTGTCACAAGTGGAAATTGGGGGGCCAAGTTCTTGATTTCTGCTGTTTGCGTTTGGTCATCTGGTTTCTGCGACAATCTACCTAATTCGATCAGACGATCAGTTATACATCAGTTATACAATCTACCTAATTTCTGCCAGTATCGCTGGTCTCGGATTGCTGTTTATCTAGTAAGACATTAGCAGTAGTGTATTCTGATTGTTTCGCTCTTCAATAAATGACAATGGTTTCTCTGCAAATTGTGTGTGTGCTTTAGTTTATCTACTAGTACAGAATCTGATGGACATACATACACCGTGTTCTGTGCAGTACAGTAGTGTATTCTGATTGTTTGGCAGCAACAATACATGATAATGGTTTCTCTGCATTCCAGCATTGTAGTAACTGGCTGAACCCGACTGACTGAAACTCCTCTGTTTTTTCCCCCAGCTTCACAATGTCCCGTGGCTGCATCAGTTCGTGCACTGCCCTCTGAATCAGGTCCCCTGCGTGTCCGTGGCGGTCTACGCGCAGAACTCTCAGCTTACAGAGATAGTGGACGTTCCCGGGAGTGAGCCCAGCGCCACCGCCGTCAGGGCGCTGCCCCATACGCTGCGAGTTCTTCGGCGCTGGTATCAATGCATGTGGACGATGCATCGAAGCGGCCTCAGCCTCCGCGGAGAGTTTGGGGCTGCAAACATTCTGGTCTACTCGAGTTTGGAGGTCAGGCTGACGGGCGTCCACCTAAGCAAGTTCACCAAGTCCGACGGAGACAGGGACTAGACCCAGTTCGCTGCCGCGGTGGAGCAGATGTTCACGCTCCACGGGTCTCTGCCAGCTGATATCAGGACTTGGCTCGAGCTGATCAGGGAGGGCGTCAATGGCTACGAGTACGTGATCCAAAACAGCACTGCCCTGATGGAGCCCAGGCAGGCCTTCTCATGGCTGATGGTTTCCAGGGGCGTCCTGGAGCGGATCAGGTTCTTCGAGCCAAACGTCATGGGTGTCCTCAAGCTAACCCGCAACTGCTCCCAGCACCCGGCCAAGTACAAGGAGCACTTGATGGTACTGATCATGGAGGATGATTTCCCGGGGTTTGTGGCCCGGTTCCAGTTAAATCTCTTTAGGGCAGGATTGCTTCCGCTCACCCTCACCCCATTGGAGCCCAGCATGGACTGATTACAGACAGGAGCAGACTTACTAGTCGTCAGTCATGGGCTGACCAGCAGTAAATCAGCCAAGTGTTTTGCTGATGCTAACATTTCTTCTTTAGACATCATCTGTGTTCATAGTTACAGTACTCTATTCTTTGGACTGATATTACCATTCTCCATTCTTTGGTCAAGTGGATTTATGATGTAATGTACTCCCTCTGTTCCAAATTATTAGTCCTTTTGGCTTTTCTGGATACATCAATTTTGTTATGCATCTAATCAATTTTGATATATCCAGATTGATAGCAAAAACTATACATCTAAAGCCAAAACGACTATAATAATTTTAAACAGAGGGAGTAGCATGCTACCACACCAAACCCAGACCATCTCTGCACAGAATAGTGTAACTATTCTGCGCGCCTAAGGCAATCAGCTCATCACAATTCACAAACCAAAACCAACCCAGAAAGGAATCAGCTCATCACAATTCACAAACCAAAACCAACCCAGAAAGGATGGATCTTCATCAGTCGTTCCAACTTTTTCCCGCATGACAAGCAAAGTTTCAAGTTCCCAAATGCTTGCTACAACCACAAGTTTATTCGGCTTTACATACAAAAGCATTCCATACAGCCAGGTTCAATATCCCAAACTGCCAAGCTCTATTGCACCTAAACTATCTGACTAAGCCATCACATCCATTCCAAGTTCCAACAACTTGCAACCATCTTTTAAAACCCGCTTCACTATACAGCACCCGCAATTGACCATATCTGTCCTCAGGGGGGAAAAGGAAAAAAAAGGACCGCAGCAGCACCTTCATGCCCTTCCCATTACTTAGCCCTGGATAACATGAGACCAACAAAGCATTAGACCGACTGCATTAGCGTCCAGACACAAGATCACAGGAGAACTTCCAACCCACCTAATCAGAAATCGTAGTCTTTAAGATCCTTCTTGGAGTCGGCCAGTTCCATCTCCACCACGCACTCCTCTTGGCTGAGAGGCGGTAGCCCGTTCTTGTGGCGCGTGTAATTGTGCTTGTGCCACCCACTCTTGCAGTGTTCTCTGTATTGCTTGTCATCCACGAGTACGTCACATTCCTTGCATCTTCTCTGCTGCTTCCCTTGTGCATTACCCTGGCTTTCACTTGAGATGCTCTGCTTTTGCATTGTCTCACTTATCTCAGCAACAGCATCAGACTCCTTTGCAGGCGCTGCTTGCGGCACTTCAACATTGTCATGGTGCTCCACAGATGGGCCACCTTCTGCATGAGCTGAGACGGATAGCACTTCCACTCTCCCTTGCACATCCTTCAACCGCTCCTCACATGAGTGCAAAATGGACGGCTCAATCTCACATACCTGTATTGTCCACAGTTAAATGTAGAAGTTCAATGATAATAAGGTTCAGTATGACAGAGAGGTAGTTTGGCATCATCAGCCAAACGTTGCATCAGCACCACCAAAAAAAGAAAACAATAAATCAGCACTAAAACAGGTTAAGCATACTGTAATGCCAAGTTCATCATACAAAGACAGTATATTACTGGAACATTAAGAGACTTACCACCTGGCCCACTTTGGAGGCGCTAGGCATAAGGGTGGTGCCTAGTGCCTAATATCCACCTACTCTTCCTAATTGGAGATGGAGATCAGGCAGTAAGCACCTCCCACAGCCCACGCCAGAGTGTTGTACTTTTTCAAACATGCGACTAGGTATCATGGACCAACCAAGCTTCCATGCCATGCGATTACATTATGTTTATGCAATGATGCGGTTCAGGGCATAAAAACTCTGTGTTCCTTTATTTATTTTAGAAATGGTACAGGCTAAAAGGGGAACATTGTTGGCAATTCCATACAAAGACACAAGTGACACAGTAACAGCCAGAAAAAATACTTACAATAGATGGCTGAGTACCAGATTCATCCTTTGAAATGACAGTAGCATTCCATTCAGCAACCTTCTCCATAAGGCCTGCAAAGTTGGACTTTGGTGCAGTGAACCGCACCCTCAGTGGTGCTCGCTTTATGGGAAAGTGCTCGATGAGCTTCTTGATAACTTTTAGAGCCTGCATGAGCGAAGAGAACACAGATGAAAAATATCATAAGAATCGGTAGAAAACTGCACCGCTATTGAAAAGCAACATGACGAGTAAAAAACTAAGGTAGTTAATACACAGATGATGGGCATGTAAAACAGCGTCACTGCAAGATTTAACAGAGCTCTTGCTCTGCAGATTATGGCCAGAAATGATACAAAGCGAAGTACAACAACAACAACAACAACAACAACAACATAGCATTTTTTCCCAAGCAAATTGGGGTAGGCTAGAGATGAAACCCGAAAGAAATAAGTTCAAGGTTCAGGCACATTGATAGCTAGTCTCCAATCACTCCTATCCAAAGCTATCTATTTAGAGATATTCCAATCCTTAAGGTCTCTCTTAACCGACTCATCCCACGTTAGTTTAGGTCTACCTCTACCCCTCTTTACATTATCGACCCGCTCAAGAACCCCATTACGCACCGGCGCCTCAGGAGGCCTTCGTTGGACATGTCCAAACCATCTCAGCCGATGCTGGGTAAGTTTCTCCTCAACTGGTGCCACCCCGACCCTATCCCGAATAACTTCGTTCCGGACTCTATCCCTCCTTGTGTGCCCGCAAAACCACCGCAACATCTGCATCTCTGCTACACTCAGTTGTTGGACATGTCGTCTTTTTGTAGGCCAACATTCAGCACCGTACAACATCACCGAACGAATTGTTGTCCTATAGAATTTGCCTTTTAGCTTTTGTGGCACCCTCTTGTCACAAATGATGCCAGAAGCTTGCTGCCATTTCAACCAGCCAGCTAAAATTCTATGCCTAACATCATCAATGTCGCCATTCTTTTGTAGCAACGATCCTAAATACTGAAATATATCCTTCTGGACCACCACTTGCCCATCTAGACTAACGACTCCCCCCTCATGCCTAGTCGCGCTGAAATCGCACATCATGTACTCGGTCTTGGTCCACCTAAGTCTGAACCCTTTCGACTCTAATGTGCGTCTCCACCGCTCTAATTTCCTATTAACCCCTGCCCTACTCTCGTCAACTAGCACCACATCATCAGCAAAGAGCATACACCAAGGGATCTCACCTTGTATATCCCTTATGACCTCATCCATCACTAAAGCAAATAAATAAGGGTTCAATGCTGACCCCTGGTGTAGGCCTATGTTAATAGAAAAATCAGTGGTGTTGCCATCACATGTCCGGACAAACGTCGTCGCATCCTTGTACATATCCTTAATGAGGGTAATGTACTTAGTTGGGACTTTGTGCTTCTCTAAGGCCCACCACATGACATTTCTCGGTACTTTGTCATATGCCTTCTCAAGGTCAATGAAGACCATGTGCAAGTCCTTCTTCTGCTCTCTATATCTCTCCATCAATTGTCGTATTAAAAAAATCGCCTCCATGGCTGACCTTCCAGACATGAACCCAAATTGGTTTTGGGTCACACTTGTCACTCTTCTTAGGCGATGCTCGATAACCCTCTCCCAAAACTTCATCGTATGGCTCATCAGCTTAATCCCACGGTAATTAGTACAACTTTGAACATCGCCCTTATTTTTGAAGATATGTACTAATATACTTCTCCTCCACTCTTCCGACATCTTGTTTGACCGTAAAATGAGATTAAAAAGCTTAGTTAACCATACTATTGCTCTATTACCTAGGCATCTCCATACCTCAATGGGGATACCATCAGGACCCATCGTTTTACCTCCCTTCATCCTCTTCAAAGCCTCCCCGATCTCTACCTCCTGAATTCTCCTCACAAAACGTCTGTTGGTATCGTCAAAATAGTCATCTAACTCAAGGGTAGGGCCCTCACTCTCCCCATTAAACAATTTGTCGAAGTACTCTCTCCATCTATCCATGATCTCATCATCCTTCACTAGCAGTCGATCTGTCCCATCCTTAATGCATTTGATTTGGTTGATGTCCCTTGTCTTCCGCTCGCAGATCCTAGCCATCCTATAAATGTCCTTCTCCCCTTCTTTCGTGCCTAACCGCTGATACAGGTCATCATACGCCTTACCCTTTGCTACACTCACAGCTCGCTTTGCAACCCTCTTCGCTAATTTATAGCCCTCGATGTTGGCTGCACTCTTGTCAAGGTGGAGGCGCTTGAAATACTCCTTCTCCTTAATAGCCCTTTGCACCTCATCGTTCCACCACCAGGTGTCTTTCCCCTCCTGTTTGCCTCCCCTACTCACGCCAAACACCTCTGAGGCCACCTTCCGAACACATGTTGCCATCTTTAGCCACATGTCATATGCGTCTTCTCCTTCTTCCCAAGGCCCCTCACCTAGCATCCTTTTCTTAAACGCTTGTGCCGCTTTCCCTCTAAGCTTCCACCACTTTGTTCTCGCAATCTTGGCACGTTTGTCCCGGTGGACACGTACCCGAAGACGAAAGTCCGCCACCACAAGCTTGTGTTGAGGGACAACACACTCCCCAGGTATCACCTTACAATCTAAGCAATCACGTCTATCCTCCCTCCTAGCAAGGATAAAGTCGATCTGGCTCAAGTGTTGTCCACTACGAAACGTCACAAGATGGTATTCCCTCTTCTTAAACACGATATTCGCTATCAACAAGTCTTAGGCTAACGCGAAGTTCAACACATCCTCCCCCTCTTGACTCCTGCTACCATACCCAAAACCCCCTGCACTCGCTCGAACCCTACATTAGTCGCACCCACATGGCCGTTGAGATCTCCTCCTATGAAGAGTTTCTCGCTGGTATGCACGGTACTAACCATGCTATATAGATCTTCCTAGAACTGCATCTTGGTGCTCTCACTAAGGCCTACCTGAGGGGCATAGGCACTGATCACATTCAAAACCGAATCTCCAACTACCAATCGGATTAGGATAATCCGGTCGCCTTGCCTTCTAACCTCTACGACTCCATCCTTAAGGCTCCTATCAATCAAGATGCCTACACCATTCCTACCCGGAGTTGCTCCCGTGTACCAAAGCTTGAAGCCAGTATCCTCAACCTCATTCGGCTTCTGGCCCTTCCATTTAGTCTCCTGAACGCATAGAATATTTACACGCCTCCTAATTGCTGCATCAACTAGCTCTCGCAGCTTACCCGTTAGGGACCCTACATTCCAGCTAACTATACGAATCCTAGTTGGCTCGGCTAGCTTCCTTAACCTTCGCACCCGTCGAGGGAAGTGCGAAGACCCTTGCTCATTTTTCACTACACCCGGGCGTAGATGTAGCGCGTCATTCAGGTGACGACCCGACCCTTGCTCACTTATCATCGTACCCAGGTCACGATACGACGCACCCTTAAACAAAAAATTTAGAAATGTTTTGCCTATGCGCAGAGACAGTTAAACTGTTCGTTTGAACTGAGGTGCAGACATGAAAATGTGTGCAATTACTATTTTTCAATCCTAGTTCCAGTCTACAAAGTGATAGTGAGGACTTGAGGTGCACAAGGTTCTGAAATTGGCAAATGATAAGCTGATTGTACTTGAACGACACCGATCGAGGGCCTAACACAAATTGCAGCATATTGGAGTAATAAACAAACACCCACCACATTCTAGTTCTACTCAGATATTCTATAGGACTGTGCTACTCAGCCTGCTACTACTGTTGTCATAAAAAAGCAGTATCTCCAGCAAGCATTATCACCAGAAATCAGGTATATAAAGGTTAACGGTGTTAAGTTGGCAACTCCACAGAAAGAGAAACGACAAATGGCCTAAATATCATTTTTCTTGGTTTACTGAGCAACTATTGAAACCGCAAACAGGTTAAGGTATCCAGTACGCAACTAATAGGCATCTAAAACAAACATCACTACCATCCTTAATAGAGCTCTAGTTCTGCAGATTATGGCCAGAAACAATACATGAAAAAGTAAATAAAATATATATAAGTGTTCTGCATAATGCCCAGAGGCAGCTAGTTGTTCATTTGAACTAAGATTCAGAAATGCTACTATGCACAATGACCATCTTTGAATTCTAGGTGTAGTCTACAGAATGATGGTGAGGTGCAAGAGGTTTTGAATTGTGAATTGGCAAATGATACTTCAGGGACCAGGACGTCATCTATTCCTTTTATGTCATGCCACCAATTGTAGACCTCCTAAAGAATATGCTACATCCTATAGATGATGAATACAGACTATAGCTCGTGCAGAAATAAACAGACATCCACCAGATTCTCTTCCAACAGTTGCCTTCGAAGGAAGGTAGGCATCATCTAGCGCAACAGCCTAAAAACTGACAAACTGACTAAGGTATTTGGTACGCAACTGATGGGCCTGTCAAATGACATCACTACCATCTTTAATGGTGCTCCACTAGTTCTGCAGATTATAGCTATGATGATGATTGAAAAGGTGGATCAAAAACTAAATGTGATCTAGATATGCCCAGAGGCAGCTAACTGTTGTTCATTTGGACTGAGGTCCAGACATGAAAATGTGTGCAGTTACCGTCTTTCAACCCTAGTTCCAGTCTACAAAAGGATGGTGAGGTGCACGAAGTTCTGAAATTGACAAATGATAAGATGATTGTACATGAAGGACACCGATTGAGGGCCTAGAACAAATTGTAGCACGGCACATTGGAGTAATAATAAACAAACAGCCACCACATTCTAGTTCTGCTCCAACGGACAACAGTGAAGAAGGTAATCACAGGTACCTGCTCCTTGGAAGTGAGGTTGGGGTCGACGGCAAAGTGTATCTCGTGCATGAGGCGCTCGATCATAGTGATGGTGTAGGGTCGGCGCGTCTCCGGGTTGATGGTCTTCTCCATGACGATGGTGGCGATGTCGCGGAACTGGCTGGAGAGCTGCGCCTCCCTCTCCTTGCCGGAGACCTGGAGCTCCCCTTTCTCGAGAATCTGAAGCAGCAGCAGCGAATCAATCATTCAATTGGACTGTAGCAGCGACCCTTACATCTAATTGCGGGGGGGATTGGATTGGATTGGACGGGGATAGGATAGCCGGATAGGTACCTCGATGCAGATTTTGGTCTGGTCGTCGGTGCCGAATGCCTTGACGAGGTCCTTGGACTTGGCGAGGACGCCCTTGGAGACGTTGGAGTAGACGGTGTGGGACTGGAGCACCTCGTCGAGGTCCTTCTCGACGCAGGCGCGCCAGGAGAGCACCTTGTTGGGGAAGCAGGCGATCTCGAAGCGCTGGCCGTGCTTGCGCAGCCGCACCACCGCCACGTTGGTGAGGCGCTTCTGCCCCACCGGCTGCACCAGCGTCCGCGACATCTCCGGCGGCGGCGGCGGCGGCGGCGGCGGCGGATGGGAGGCAGTGAGTGAGGTGGGGAGGGATTCACCTTCAATTGGGGGGACGATCGATTAGGGCCGGCGGTGCGGTGGCGTACACGGTTTGCCACCGGCTGTTTTGCACAAAGGCGCTCGGCTTCATTTGCAATTCGTATAGCCCCGTTAAATCTCAGATTTAACCGAGAACCTTTTTTTTGTCACTTTCAGTACAAATGGCAGTTTTGAAACTGCAAAGGTCTTATAGGCCAAAGTTCCGGGCAATGTAAGGAACGGCGAGATCAAAAGCAAAAACTTAAAACAGCCTCCATACAAAGTTCCGCTCGAAATTATTGAAGATTTCCATTGCAGTCACTGGGGGCGGAGCCAGTCCTATTTGTCGTGATCAGCTAACAACGATGATCTTACCTAAAAAAAAAGCTAACAACGATGATCTCTTTAGAAATTAGTGACAAATCACTGTTACGTCTTGTTCATCAAGTGAGCTATAGTTGGCAACCGGGCCGGGCCGGCACAGGCCCGGTCCGAAGAAGAACGGCACTAACCCGGCCCGTCCTATTACCCTGCGGGCCCGTGCCGTGCCCGTGCCAGAGGCCGGGCCGTGCTTGGGCCGCGATCCTGGCCCGCGGCACTAGCACGGGTACGGCCCGACGCCAGCCTCCCCTCTCCCAACCCTAACCCCGCCGCCGGCTGCCGCTCGTCTCGCCTCTCAGTCTCTCACCCTCTCGCCTCTCGTCCTCTCCTCGATCTTCCTCTCATCTCGGCCGTTCCTCCTTCCTTCTCGGCTCTCGCGGCCTCGACAGCCCCGGCGGGCGGCGACACTCGCTTGGGCAGCAGGCGGGCGGCGACACTCGCGTGGCGAGCGGCAGCGCTTGCGCGCGGCCTCGGCCCCGGCGGCGCGTGGCCAGCGGCTTCCTCGACCTCGAGCTCCCCTCTCCGTTTCTCTCAAGCGTGGGCGCGTGGCCGGCGGCCGGCGTCGAGCTGGCACGGGCACGGCGGGCCGCATGGCACGGCACGGCACTGCGAAGCTCCCGTAGTGTCGTGCCTGGGCCGCGACCTCAGCACGGCGGCCCTATGCGGCACTACCGTGCCCGGGAGTGCCGTGCCCCGCCGTGCCTGTGCCCGTGCCGTGCCGTGTGGCCCGGTTGGCCAACTATAAAGTGAGCTGACAACACTTCCTAATGGAGCACGGGAAACTCCATCGGCTGGCTCCGCCCCTGGCAGTCACCTCCAAGTTTTTGCATCCCTTCATTAGATGAGCATATCTTCCTCTTTAGATAGCTAGTAGCGACCAGCACCTAGTCCAATAAGTTCCCCTAAAAATGACCTCAAGATGAGTTAGGAGTAGAATTTTTGAAGATGGCATCATTTCTACTAAGCCATATAGAGCAAAGAGTAGTCACTTCAGTCAGAATAGTTTTCCTCTGTTTACAGGGAAAACTTCTTCTCCAAAAACAAAACATTTCACTATTTCAGGCATATTACAAAGGAGTTTACAAAACCTTGGCGGTTAAGGAAGAATAGAAAATATTAAGAAAATTATAGTGTATTTACTGAAGTTACCCAAAAAAACGTAGGAAAATGTATGGAGAAGGAAAAATATCTACAAATCATCGTGACATTCGTCTTAGGGATTAGTTTGTCTATACAAAAGATCAAGAAAATTACAGTGTATTTACTGAAGTTACCAGAAAAAAACGTAGGAAAATGTATGGAGAAGAAAAAATATCTACAAATCAACGTGACATTCGTCTTAGGGATTAGTTTGTCTATAGAACATCATAATTTTTTTAATTACATAATGCAATCCAGATACTCACAATGCACGCATACTCACACACACCCCTATGAACAATAGTTAAAAAAAATACATATGTTTTTTTAGAGTAGAAAAATACATATGTTGATGGCAGGATTGGGCCTAGCTTTTCTTGTGTGAAACTATTGGGCCAAACTAACCAGAGCGCATCCCACATAAAGAAAACAGAGAAAAAAACCGATTTGTTGGACCAAGCTTCTTGTGGCCCAGCCCCAATGATTCTTCAGAACTCCATCCTCCGCGGTTCGCGGTTCATCGGCGGAGCCGCCACCATGAGGGTGGCATTCCCGCATGTCCCTGCTGCGGCGTCTTAAGTCAGTGCTGTCGTGCAGAGAAGGGGGATTACCTTGGACTCATGTGGCCTATCGGCCGCCTAGCCGCTGCGCGCCAACTCCATTGTATGGACTAGAACAATGGGTGGCGTTGCCGCGCAGAAATAGGCCGGCAGCAAAGTTAGTCAAAGTACACTCATATTTAATAGAGATAGGAGTATAAACAGAGTATATTATGTATGCGCATAAATTAAGTCGTGGAGATTTCAAGTATGTTCATGTAGCTACGTAGTGCCACTCTGTTACACAGTTCACAAAGTCTGTATATTGAAGCGCTTCAGATTTATTTTTTATTTCATTTTTTTACATACCAATTAATCACATCAAGAAACAAACGGAGAAGGGCCAATGCTAGGATGTGAAGACAACAAAAAAAAAGGAATGTGCAGAGTCAAGAAAAACTACAATATTTATATAAATAGTCTGAAATTCATTTTTTATTGTGCGCACCGGGAGGAGACATAGGTGACTCGGTGGTCATCGTGGGGGCCGCAAGTTGAACTCCATGGCGAGTTCCACGTCTGGGCGCTGATCCCTTCCCCCGCCGTGAGCGGCCAGGCCCCGTCCATCCGCCGCCTAGCTCTGTCTATCCGCGGGCCGCGGCCACGACCGGCCTACCCTTGGCTGGCAGTGGCCGCAGCCGCCTAATCCCCACCCGTATCTGGCCGTGGCCTAGCGCCGCCCCAGGCAGTCCCCAGCTGCGGTCAGCGAGGCGCCGCCCTAGGTCTGTTGGCGTGTGCACGGCTTGATAAAAGAGAGGGAGCGGAGTTGGATGTGGATTGCATGTGGTAGCTGGAGGAGGAAGCTGCGGGAGAAGGGGGGCCTGCTGAGCTCTGCTCAAGTAGAGTCCACAGGCAAAGCAGATGACTGGCATGAGGAGAAATAGAGACGAGCTTCCAGGAGCTCGCGATGTCGAGGCTCGACGTTACTTTGGAGAAACTTTCAAGCCGCGCTTGTTCTCGCCAGGGGAAGAAAAAGACCGAGAAGAAGAAACGATTTGTACCTTTTGTCAAAGACATTGATGATCTGGTCCAGCATCAGGCCTTGTTTAGTTTGCGAATTTTTTTGGATTTTTGGTACCGTAACATTTTTATTGTTATTTGACAATTAATATCTAATTATGGACTAATTAGGCTTAAAAGATTCGTCTCTTCGTTTACAGTTAAAATGTGTTATGAGTTATTTTTTAACTATTTTTAATGCTCCGTGCATATGTTCGAAGCTTCGATGCGATGGGTACTATAGAAAAATATTTAGGAACTGCTGATTGTGTTGTGAGAAGGTATGGAATGACGTTGGCCTACGGGAAGATTTACTTGCTAGATAACTTTTGATCTTCCCTAGAATCATCTTGACCCTTTTGGAACCGAAGAGTCAGACTACTACTCTCTACCATCACCTGCACAGATAGATCTCCATCAAATAGTTCAAAATTGCAGGCTGATGTCATGATGACGTACCGCGACCAGATTTCAGTCAAGAAAGATTGGCTGTGTTGAAAGGTTCAATATACGTGGCTGTGGCATTCCGCCGACGGCTGGCTAAACCATTAGCCATGCTCTAATGCTTTTACATTTTAATTCTTTTAATAGAAACTCCAGAAGAGTCTATATTTTTCTCATTGTTAGGAATAAAGATTTTGATAAAAAAAAGTCATCCAAAAGCTTATCCAAATATAGTCATCATCCATTCCGCATTTTTCGCTAGCGAAATATAGGTAACAAAAAATAGGTTTCTAGAGTATAACAAGATATAGAAAAACTGTTGGAGAGTTAAAAATATATAGAAAATAATTTTTATGTAGAAGAATCTTTAAATATAAACGTGCTTGTGATTGTGACGGCAACTCAGGAACGAAACTGCCATTTTTAGGGCTATTGCCATTCCAGCCCAGCGCCAAGGCCTAACATGCACAGCCCAACGACCAAAGCACGGCCCAAACTCATTCTCAGAAGATGCAGATGCTGCGGCGCCTCGCCGGCGGAGCCGCCACCGTGCGTTCGTCGTCGGCAGCGGCGGCGTTCCGGCGGCTGCTCCACACCGGTAGCGGAGGCGGATGCGGTTCTGGGGAGCCGGAGAGTGTGGCGTACCGCATGTCGATGCTGCGGCGCCCCTCTTCCGTCGAGAAGAGGGGGCTCACCTGGAACTCGTGCAGCCTCATCGGCCGCCTCGAGGCGCCGGTGACGCCGTACGAAGATAGCTGCAAGGAAGACCTCAAGGCGTACACCTTCCTCTCCGTCTCCCCTTCGTCGCCCGCATCCTCCTCGAGCTCTTCCAAGTTCACGTTGAGTCCCTCTCTCCTCAAGCACTTCCAACTTGGCTTGCTGCAGAAATTTGTTTTGTCAACCTAGAAATTGGGTGGATTATCTTCCCTTTCTGTACCAGTATTGGCGTGGATTTTGCTTTGAAGTATTCCCCCTCAAGGTTTATTGGGGTTCCTGTAGCTTGATAGAAACAGTGGTTGGATTGTGTGGTCTGTCGAAACCACACTAGGTAGATTCAGCTATGGTTCATCGCTATTAGAGTCAATGTGCTTTGAGTGATGTAGGACTATTTTGTTTGTCCCGCCCGATAGAAGAAAGGATTTGTTTTTATCTTGTGTAAAATAAAATTTCAGGTCATAAGACCTTTATATATCAAACAAAGGGCGCAAGAGGCTCACAACTGGAAACTGTTATGACCAAATTATTAGGAAGTAGGAACTTTCTATTATGCCATTTGCTCTGTCCTGCTAAGAATCCAATTCGCCATGCTTTTGAGAGCAACAAACATTTTAACTGAAGGTCTATATGTTCCATAAAATAAATAAATAAATTGATATGTCATAAAATAGCAACAAAACATTTCATACCAACCAAAGTTAAAGTTTTATTTCCAAAATTGTACATTGGGTGGCACTTGTTTGACTACATCTTTTTTCTCATGCTCAGATAGAATGAATCCACTTGGATTGTTTATTTAAGAAATTGGCTTTGAGGGAGTGCTAATTCAAAAGGTATTTGAACGAAAATGTTTTTAGTTTGTTTACAGTGATTATCTTTTGACAACATTGTGCTGTGAATTTTTGGAAATGAGATGTATGTACCAAACAAAGGAAGTAGAAGTTACCGGAAACTGTCTTAAAAGAAACTCATTTTCATAGGAACCAGGAACCAAACAGGAGTTCGTCAATGTTACCTGATTTAATGATAGTTTTTTCCAGTTCATGTTTCCTATGAGTTAACAGCATGTATGGTATTGCTCAACTAACCGCTATTGTGATCTGGGCTAAATGAAATGGGATTATGTCATTACGCTCAACGGGATGAACAACTTGTACAGGGTGGCATTGCAGTTGAAGGGTGAGCTGGCCAATGTTGGCCTAAAGCATCTGAAGCACAATGACCTTGTCTATGTATCTGGTTTTCTGAAATCTTATCATAAAGTCAGTTCAAGTGGTGATCGGAACATTGTCTATCAGGTCCGACAGCTGTAACTTTTTTCTTAATGTTTAGTCATTCTGAATATACACTTGTGTGTTCAATACAATTAGTGGTTCCATATTAGTACCACCTACTAGTGTGTTGTATATCAGTAGACCTTGTATTGTATCTTATGTCTTTTGCTTATGTAGCCTAAGGTCAGATGTGGTCTATTGCTTGTGCAGCCTTTGATCAGAATTCACATCGCATAGTTCCCATTACTTGCCCAACCTTTCAACTGTGATAATATCAATTTATTTATTTAATGTGCCAGTACCTTATTGTTGTAGACGGGTAAATTTTGCAAGACACATATTGATAAACAGAAATATGTCCAGAATGTTTACTTATTCCATGTTGCTTTTTTATACAAATGATTAATATACTTTTTCAATGCATTATCTCTTTCATTCTTTCATAGTTTGAAACCCATCATTTTACAGCTTCATGTCAAAGAGCTGAATTATGTTCTTGATCAAAATAAGAAACCTAAGGATGATGAAGACTCAGTCCATTCATCACCGATGCTAGGTGCCACCTGTAAGTTTTTTTTTTCCATTGTTCTTCTATTCTGCACTGTATGCTAGCAATCTCTGATAGTCTTATCAAGTTTGCAAACCTCTTTTCTTTACCTCATCAGCTAAAATGCTAGAAGAGAAAAGGTACATCGACCGGCTTCACTTGTGGCAAGTTTTCTTTGCCAACCCTTATGAATGGTGGGACAACAGACAATCCAAACCGTGGGCCAGCTATCCTGATTTCAAGCACAAGGACACTCGTGAGAAAATATGGCTCCAACCAGACGACCCTCCCTGGGTACGAAAACAGCTTGAATTACATGACCTGGAAGTAGCTGGGAATGGTCACGAGGGTGGGGGTCGGCTGCTAAAAAATCATAACTGGAAAGCCCAAGATTTTGACTACTCTAATGATGAAGTACAGCATTATGTGGAAGCATGAACAGGAAACACAAAATCGTTCGCCAAAAATGAAGAAATTCACCAGGCCTTTGAGGGGCTACACTTTTCTTTGTCGGATGATCGTACTGAATTGTATAGAGGGTATGCTTAATAGGTAGGAATCAGGATATGGATTTTTTTTTAACTTAGCTAGTTATTGGGCTTGCAGGATTAGTGCATTGTTTGTAATTTGGTTTGCATGTATGGCAAGGTGCAAATATGATGGAACGCCAACATTATAGCAAGGCCCTATCAATTAACATGCCTCAAAGTTTGTTAAGCGATATTGTCGTATCTTACATAAGGCATATACTCTTACTTAGTATTGCTATCAACTTGTCCTTTTATGAGTGTGTTTTGAAGCACTAAATATCCCCATCCAATCCTGCCTAAAACAAGATATACTAGATGAGATATCATCCTGTGCGAGATCTGTAACCGGTACGTTTTGGCATTTCAGGGTGAAATTGAATGATGAATTCTGAGCTTCTCTGGGGACTACTTTACCTGTGACATACAGTGTCGTTTATCTGTGATCAGCGATTTGTACTCAGGATGTTACCTTATTTTTAGCGAACAAGCCCGACGAGGCAACGACTTTACAATGCAACAATGCTAGAAAAAAAAAATCAGACATACACACAGTCTCTGAATCCCGGTCTACTGAATCCCGATCTGGCCGTCTGGGTGATTCTCTGGCCTCCCCAGACAAGCCAATCCGAAGCGCACAGGCGAACAGAGGAGCAGCTGTTACCTAGTCCAAGAATGGAGTAGAGTCCCCTGCGCCCAAGGCCAGAGGACTTTTAAAATTTGTGATTTTCGTTAATACTCGCCTCCACATTCACTGCAAAGTGGGTCCAAATCCATCTCGGTCCCACAACTCAGTGACCGTACTTGCTGCTGCTCCGAGTGCCTGCCAGACGCGGCATGGAAGCCTGGCTGGCTCAGCTGGCTGCTGCTCGGTAAATTTGCGCCTGAATATTAGAAATCGAAATGCTCAACCATGAATACTATAGATGGAATTCAAAAGGTCCAATTGAATATTATTTGGAGCATGAGTAAGAAAACTAGTGACATTGCGGGCATCGCCATCTAATTATCCAGATCACTGAAGAGGTGATGACATGCCACCACCAAACTTTAAAAAATGAGTACTACATGAGCCGAAGATGGAAGATTCCTAGGCGACCATTTATAGAGGGTGTTTTGGAATATTGACTTAAAAAAAGTCTCAAGGACTTTTTAGTATTTAGAAGTATTAAATAAATGTTAATTATAAAACTAACTTCAGGACCCTGGGGCTAAACTGCGAGACGAATCTAATGAGGTATCGTAATCCATGATTAGCGAATGGTACTGTAGCATCACTGTAGCAAATTATGAATTAATTAGGCTCATTAGATTCGTCTCGCGAAAAAGCACTCAGCTGTCAAAAAACATTTATAAACAGATTTTATTTAATATTATAAAATAGTAAGATTCCTTTTGATGTGATAGGGATTTCTGAAAAAAAATTGGAACCAAACATGGCCATATTCATGTCAATCTTGGGAGTCATGTGCCTCCAAAAATGTAACTTGCTTTCAAACCTAAGGTAGTTACAAAAGGATAGAAAGAAAATTCAAAATACACTACGAATAAGACGCAACAGTGGCACCAGGCAGAGGAAGGGAAGAACAGATCAAATCAAAGATGGAAAATCTGGTCAAAGCGCGGTCACACAAAGGGTGCCATGTTGGAATCTGTGGCTGTGGTCCAAACACATGAGTTTTGCACACCCGAGAACCCAACTCATCAAAGCGGGTTACCTGGCCACGCCCCATAGGACTCGCCTCCGCAGTCACTGCAAAGTGGGTCCAAAGCCATCTCGGCCCCACAGGCTCAGTGACTGTACTGGCTGCTGCTCCGAGTGCCAGACGCGGCATGGAAGCCCTGGGTGGGCCGAGCCACTAGCTGATCTGGAGACCGAGCCCCGGCGCGTGGGGCCCACATCCCAGTCTGACTCCTGGATAGTACTAGTCGTCGCCTGGCCTCCCTCCCCTGCTCATCATTCCGGGCGCCTCCTCGCCTCCGCCACGCGCCGCGCCATTTCATCGAGCACCTCGCCGGCGCCGCCGGGGATCGCTGCCGGGACGCCATGGGCGGCTCCAGGTCAGCACCCGATCGACCTCCCTCTCTCCACCCTCTCCACCCTCACACACACGGAGGCCCTGCCCCGCCAGCTCCCGCCTCGAGCTCCAGCTCCGGCTCTCGCGGTTCCCGTGCCTCGACCGTTTCGATCCCGATCACCGGAAGCTGCTTCGTCTCGGTCCCTCCCTCGGGCGGCTGTGGGTTCCGTCTCAGTCACGGGGATGCGAGAGGCGAGGCTGGGCGGGGACTTCGCTTCCCTTTCCGCTTGCCTCTGCTTGGGGCTGAAGCAGCGTGCGCGCCGATTAATCGTCTGTTGAATGGTTAATTACGTCCTTCCGTGCGAATGCTTGAGTGGAATAAGCTGCAGGTCGAGTTTAGTTTCCCGTGATCTCGGATTCACCTCAGGTGCCAGCGACTTAGCTTTTAGCTCCCCACAACAAACCATAATTAACTAGAGTTGACCAATGGGCTCTCACTAGTTGCAGCTCCTGTTGTCTGTTACTGCACCTCTCAAGTTTATTTGACACCATAGTATAGTATAGTCCTGTACCTGTTGTTAGCAACTGAAAACAAATGAGGCTATTGACTTCAGTTTTTAGGATAGCTTGGAATTGTAGTGAAATGGGACTGCGAAACAGGTGGAATCAGTAAGCAGGTTACTGCTAAACTTTTGCTGATTGCTTTGCACTCTGGTTACTACTAACCTTCTTCAACTTGATGCTACTACTGGCTGTGCTGGCCTCAGCTTACCACCAACAGTTTGCAACCAGAGGCTGATGAGTGCAGTTAAAAAAAAATGCTTTTCACCGTGTTGCTTGCTTTATAAGGGCAACGTTGGAGTACTGCCTAGATTTGGTAAATTAGTGGGCTAAAAATCATGGACCAGTAAGCGGCGCGTCATGCTCATACTATATTTCAGTTTTCAGTGATAAATGGCCCAACCTGCCCCATACACGGGAAACTGCTACACACCTATTCCTTTTAGAATAGTTTGATTTCATAATGCAAATATTAAGCATAAAGATTGCTTCTGGGCTCGTAATTCAGCCCTTTTCATTCTCTTGCTCTATCCTCTGGTTCAGATTTGAATTTCAGATTTTTGGTTACATAATAGCAAACATGGCCTACTGTTAACACAACACAGTGTGGTTGATGATTGATGCAGGCTTGCAGCAAAAAAATTCGACCATTATTTATTACTTACAACCATTCTTTTTTTTTTTTTGTCTTGTAGAGCCCTTCAGTTAGACGTTCCAGCAGATTCTGAGGCCTCTCCTAGGAGAAATATGCCAGGGAGTGTAAGTAGCCCTCTCGTCAATGGTGAAAAGGGTG
Organism: Panicum virgatum; assembly: GCF_016808335.1. Classification (NCBI taxonomy): domain Eukaryota; kingdom Viridiplantae; phylum Streptophyta; class Magnoliopsida; order Poales; family Poaceae; genus Panicum; species Panicum virgatum. The sequence goes on along the minus strand of NC_053141.1, from coordinate 883,392 downwards.
TATTTCGGAATCAGAATGCAGGCTTCACCACACTTGCAAGTCCTGTGAGGAGAGAAATTGGAAACAGGCATGTCTGCAAACCTTGGTTTTGTTCTTTTCTGTTGCTGTAAAATTTCATTGTTGACTTCACCATAGATAGTTAGATTTTTTTTAAAAAAAATCACAACAACTCCACAAACAGTGATCTTTTCTATTTGAATGATAAGGTCTCCACAGCGACTATGCTGAAAGTTAACATGATCTGCTCTGCTGTGTTTCCGGGTAATAATAATGTACTATGTCCTCCAGATCTATGACAAGATCATTCTGTGTTGATGACAATGACTTGGAAGATTGTAAGGCCTCAAAAGAAAGAGATAGTTCTTTACAGTTACACAAGCTCCCGAAGATACAGAATCAGGCTCTTCTATCAGGTCTAGCTTACTGCATATCATCATGCAGTATGATTTTAATTAACAAATTTGTTCTGTCTGGCTATGGTTTCAATGCTCCAATATTTTTGATGCTATACCAGGTATACTGCTAATGCTGACTTCTGATTTTTTCAATTCCCATGCAACATTGTTTTGTTCCTTAATGCGTCTTTTCCACAATCTGTTACTGCAGAACATTGTATCAGTGACCATAGTTTCCACACTATCAATCTCCGGTGCTATTCCAACCGAACCACTGACATGGAACCTAATCAAAATTTGGTTTCCTGTGAATATCATATTTGTTGCAATGCTGATCACAAGCATGTTTAGGTAACAAATCTTCAGTATCAGTTTGGTCTAAGTACGGTTTGTTGTGCTGTTTTTTTAGGGCTTAACATTAGATTTGTTAATGGGGGCCATGGGGATGTGAAATTTCCTCTTGAATTTAAGCAGCCGTTTGTTTTCTATGTAACTAAATTCATCTTCTTCAGTATAATGGATATGAATACATCCAATGTTTTCTTGCCTTACATTTTGAGAAGTACAGATCACATAATTGTTAATGGTGGTTGTGAGAATCATTATTGAAGTTTGATATATTATTTTTTTAAATGATTATGCTGTTTTTAAATATCAAAGATGAATTCCATCTGTCTTGACACTTGGTTCATGTTAAAGTTTGAAAATGGGTTTCTTATATCATGAATCTGCTCTGTTCATGGTCCTTTAGTACCCTTGTACAATGATGAAACCTTTTTGCTGTTAATATTTTGTATCGCTGTTTTTCATATTAACTGTGAATAGTTGTCACTCAACCTTGTAGCAAAGAAGTTTCTAATTGAAAACGTAAGCCTTTTATAAACTTATTGACTTGATTTTTTAATATTTTTCAGTTTGAAGTACATCAATGTTGCAATGCTGACTATATTGAAGAATGTTGCCAATGTCCTGACTGCTTCTGGGGAAACTTATTTTTTCAAGAAGCAGCATGGTGTTCAAGTTTGGATTGCTCTTATGTTGATGGTATGTCATATTGAGATTTAGAAAAGCTCAAGGATTTATTGTTTGAGGAGTTGATTTTCTTCACAAGAAATGACCACCCCTCCCAAAAAAAAATAATTACACATGCTACTTGCTGATTGTCTGATTCACCTGATAGCTGTCAAATTTATAATCATATGTATTTGTGAAATTCTCTTAACTTAAAGTAATTATGTATTGACCCTTAAACACCTGAGTCATTGATATGTTTGTGCAGATAATTTCTGCAGTTGCGGGAGGAATAACAGATCTGTCATTCCATGCTGTTGGATATACTTGGCAGACCTTAAACTGTTTTCTGACGGCATCGTATTCGGTATTACTTTTCTTAATGCAAATGAAAAACCTGATTAGTTCTTGCGGTCAACTTATAAATTCTCAGTCCAACCAGATAATTTAGGTCATTATTTCCAGTCCATTGATTGCCACTTCAGTTTGCACTTCAACATTTATTTTCAACTAATTAGCTATTCCTTTCAGCTTACATTGCGGCATGTCATGGACAGCGCGAAGCAAGCCACCAAGTCTGGGAATTTGAACGAGCTCTCAATGGTGTTACTGAATAACATTCTTTCATTGCCATTGGGAATTATTCTTGTTCTTGGTTTTAATGAAGTGGATTACCTTTTGGAGACGTAAGCTATTGATTCAAGCTTCTTTCATTTCTCGTTTCTCTATCATAAACCTGTGGAACTACCTGCAAACTGCTGCAATCTCCAATTCTCCATTATATGTAGCAATATTCATTTTTCATCGACAATTGTCATGTTTGTCTGTTCTGCCCTTCCTGGCCATGCAAATCATTTTAGGCATGTAAATGTGAACATGTAAATGTGAAATGAGTCTGGAAGGACCTCTACCGTTGTCACTACTGAAAACATAACAGGAAGGCAAATCCAAAGATAAGAAATGACCAATAAATGATGTATCTTCTACTGTCAAACCATTACTCTGTTAGTTAGGCTACTTTGAAATATTTACACATTTATTCTTTCATCTCGTGGGTTATATATTTGTGAACTGAATCTGCAGATCTCTCCTAAGGATGCCTGAATTTTGGCTGGTCATCACTGTCAGTGGAGTTTTGGGGCTTGGAATCAGCTTTACCTCAATGTGGTTTCTTCATCAGACAAGCGCGACTACATACAGGTACTAAGTGCATGAGAATTTCGAAATTTTCATGTGAACACAGATAAGTTTCCTTACAGCTAACCGCTAGTCAATAAAGGGCCACTAGTGGAATTCTCTTAAGTTGCTTTGCTGTTTGTATTCTATACCCTGTGTTTTCTGATGCCAATATTGCTTCTGATGCAGCCTTATAGGCTCCCTAAATAAGATCCCTCTCTCTGTTGCTGGCATTGTTCTTTTCAATGTTCGAACAAGCATGCAGAATTCATTGAGTATTCTGTTCGGTATGTGATATTCATGACAGTGCTAAAGGTTTTGTTGGCGTTTCTTTTATGTACCTTGTATCACTAATAAGTATGCCAAACACTTAACCATGCAGGTCTATTGGCAGGAGTATTTTTCGCAAGGGCCAAATTGCGAGATAACTTACCAACCTAGATTTTGGGCAGGCTTTATAGTGTGTAGATGGCACGACTTGGACAATCAACACAGAATGTTCCCTCAAACTCTCTCTCTGGGAAATTTGTGCAGATGCAATGGTTGTTTTCCCACTTGACTAGGCAAAGGGGCAACATTTCTAACTAGGCGGTTATCCTGGGGCTCTCTGGTTCCTTTTTTCCAAGCTGACCTGGACCCCCAGCTGTTGCTTTTGTGGTGGTATACGTCTTCATTGTTGTGTGTAACGGTGTAAGATACAAAAATGGATGAAACTGAAATTCCAGGCAGTTTGGGATAAAAGGCTCATTCAGTCAGTGTTGTAAAATTACGGTGGTTGGATCAAAGGCACATGTACATTCTCGAGCGCAGCAAACTTGTTTGTTTTTTTTGTTTGGTTGTCTATGATTCCACTTGATCGTCGCCAGTTTTCTTTTTTCTTCAGGAGCAGTAATGTCCAAAATATGGATGCAGTGCGAAAAGATTTGCCCAACCAAAACGCAGTCTTGCCAAAAAAAATAAATGAAATGGAGTAAACTTGGAGACGAATAGTTTTCCAGTGAGCAAACGTTTCAAAAACATTTTCCGCCAAGTAAACATCCAAAAAGTGTAGTCAGCACAAGTGTGACCATTTGAAAAGTCAGTCAGCAATTGGACAGGCAGCAGCCAGCTTCCAGACTTTCAAATGAAGAAAATAGAACATATATTGGATGAAAAAAAACAATTGCGGTGAGCGTGGATCGAACACGCGACCTTCAGATCTTCAGTCTGACGCTCTCCCAACTGAGCTATCCCCGCTTGTACGCACAGATTCATGACACAAGAATACTAATACTAAGGAGTTCAACCACACTCGAACTTATGCGTCGAAGCCGTCGAGGCGCAGGCAGTGGAGGAGGTGGTCCACCACCTCACCCACCCCAACTCCGGCTTCGTCCGGGAGTACTACGCCGCCACGGTCATCCAAACCCGTGCGGCAACCACGACGGATGCAGTCGTACGTTGCCCATGAACTCGGCAGGATCTGCATTATCTGAAAAGATGAGGATGACCATTCAGTTTCGTCAGAGCTGGCATGAAGAGGAATTCAATTGTACAGCCATGTACCGTAACATCAAATCTTCAAACACATATATAGAACATTAAATATAGTTCAAGAAAAATAACCAATTACACAATCTAACTGATTACCACGAGGTGAATCTTTTAAGTCTAATTAATTCATAATTAAATATTATTTATCAAGTAACAACGAAATATGCTACAATATCAAAACTCAAACTTTTTCACCAACTAAACACACCCTGTACTAGGAGAAGGATTTGACAGCTATAGAGTACCATCGCACGTAGGAAAATGGTTCGGGAACTAACTTCTCTGTATTAATAAATGTTCCTTTCCTTTTTGCAGTGCGCTGTGCTTGCAAACTGTTTGTAACCCCACTTGTAAAATGAGGACTAAAACTAAATGAGTAAATGTTGAATTTGACTATAATATCCGTCTATCCCAAAACCCTATGTCCTATCCTTCCTGGAACACCAGTATGAACACCCTACAATTCAAGAATCAGTCACTGAGAGAAACTTCCGACTTCTGCAATCTGTACAACTGCTCATGAAAATCCACACCACGGTGAAGACCCATTCTTCCTGAACTCTTGGCAGGGTGCAAGGAAAACTCCACGAGCCGCTCCGCACACGGACTCACAATGCCATCTACCCTGCCATCTTATGCCAAGCTAACATTCCGGAAGTAAGTCCCTTCATAAACTGCACCGTCCACTGCCTTATGTCTAAGGAAACAAATAAAAAATGCATGCACTTATGTCATTTGTATCTTTGTGGAATATTTTTTTCCTAGATTCCATTGGCTGGGTAGTGGGGTGGCAGGAAATATGTCTACTACCTGCGACAATTGTGCCCAGGTTGATTGTTAAAATGAGAAACTAATCTAATTATTTTTCAAAATAGGGATGCGGTGCGGCCGGTCTAATTTACAACCTGTCGTAAATTAGCTGTGTCAACTATTGTACTGCCACCGAACTCAAAATTTATGGGATTGGCTTTACTCGGAGCATCAAGTCTAAATATCTCAGATACTCTCTGGAGTAGTGTCTGTTGTGGGGATTTTTAGGGGTACCCACAGCCGGGTGGCGGAGCGCACCCGCCTATTCCCAGTGAGGGAGTACTCGGGGAAGTACTAGGCGATGGGGCTGGATCTTCGCTGAGACAAGGACTCAAGAACACTCGATTTAGAGTGGTTCGGGCCGCCGGAGCGTAATACCCTACGTCCACTGGGAGATGTATTGTCTTGGTTGTGTGAATGAACCTATCCTCTGCTGGCCTTGGCTCTTGCCCAGCCTGAGGTTTTCTAGCGGCGCTCCCTCCTTTTATAGATCAAGGGGGAGCGGATACATAGGACGTCGATGCCCCGACAGGTGGGCCCAACGTGAATGCGGCTACAGTGGTAGCGAATCTTTCCTTCGATATGCGTACTGCTGCTCTCCTGTCACAGGGGTCTTCTCTTGTTCCGTCAGCTAGGTGCCCGTTGGAGTAGCGTAGCTTGCGGCGTGGCCTGCTGAGGCTATTATGTAGCGTCATAATGGGTGAAGCCGAGCCGTCGTATCCGACTGTTACGGCAGACTGGCAGACGCGGCATGGGCGGCGCCATCGGCTCCACTGCCTTGGTAATACGCGATCAATAGTGCCCCCTGGTCAGTCAAACGCCTCGGCTTCCACTATATCAAAGTGGATGTCCACCTACTGCAATGAATGCGAAGGTAGGTGGACCTCAATATGGAGACCAAGGACTTCATACACGTGTCGGCCCCGGACCGCCCTGAGGCGGGGCGTCCAAACTTTCCCTTCGAGAGGGGTCCGGTTGCTATCCAGGACCCTATGAGGGGTCCGGGACCCCGCGGGGGTCTGGATTCCTTGGGAGGTCCGGAGCCCTGGCTGCTTGCGCTTGAGCGCCTGTTTTTCCTGGGACACGTGGCGTTCCCAGACCTTCCCCGGCCGCGGAACAGGTCCGGACCTTTGTCGGGAGGACAGGACTTCGGACTGCAGGGGTCCGGCTGTTTGGTTGTAGTCAAGGATGACTACTAAGGCTCTTGCCTAGTCACAGCAAGAGGGGGTACCCCAGTCCTGGGGTACCGACAGTGGCCCCCGGGCCCACCTCGGGAGAGGTATGAACCCGCGGGTGGGGCCACCACCGTGATGTGTTCCGACGCAACTTGATTGCGTTGGTGTGCTCTTGGAGAGAGTGGGCATCCCGGACCCCTGAGGCCGGTATGATTGTTGCCTGGTTTAGGTACTAGAGTGCTCTCCACGGGGCGATGAAGGTGTAGGCTTAGGGTACAGAACCAAGCTAAGCGGCTACACGGACTTCGGATCGCTCAGGGGGTAGCACTACTTCCCGGACCCGGCTTTTGTCGACCGTCTCCGCCGGAGCGGGCCACCGGAGTGGACTTGGAGCGACCGGGGCGAGCGGTCTCCGCCGGAGCGGGCCACCGGAGTGGACTTGGAACGACCGTGGCGAGCGGTCTCCGCCGGAGCGGGCCACCGGAGTGGACTTGGAGCGACCGTGGCGAGCGGTCTCCGCCGGAGCGGGCCACCGGAGTGGACTTGGAACGACCGTGGCGAGCGGTCTCCGCCGGAGCGGGCCACCGGAGTGGACTTGGAGCGACCGTGGCGAGCGGTCTCCGCCGGAGCGGGCCACCGGAGTGGACTTGGAGCGACCGTGGCGAGCGGTCTCCGCCGGAGCGGGCCACCGGAGTGGACTTGGAGCGACCGTGGCGAGCGGTCTCCGCCGGAGCGGGCCACCGGAGTGGACTTGGAGCGACCGTGGCGAGCGGTCTCCGCCGGAGCGGGCCACCGGAGTGGACTTGGAGCGACCGTGGCGAGCGGTCTCCGCCGGAGCGGGCCACCGGAGTGGACTTGGAGCGACCGTGGCGAGCGGTCTCCGCCGGAGCGGGCCACCGGAGTGGACTTGGAACGACCGTGGCGAGCGGTCTCCGCCGGAGCGGGCCACCGGAGTGGACTTGGAGCGACCGTGGCGAGCGGTCTCCGCCGGAGCGGGCCACCGGAGTGGACTTGGAACGACCGTGGCGAGCGGTCTCCGCCGGAGCGGGCCACCGGAGTGGACTTGGAGCGACCGTGGCGAGCGGTCTCCGCCGGAGCGGGCCACCGGAGTGGACTTGGAGCGACCGTGGCGAGCGGTCTCCGCCGGAGCGGGCCACCGGAGTGGACTTGGAACGACCGTGGCGAGCGGTCTCCGCCGGAGCGGGCCACCGGAGTGGACTTGGAGCGACCGTGGCGAGCGGTCTCCGCCGGAGCGGGCCACCGGAGTGGACTTGGAGCGACCGTGGCGAGCGGTCTCCGCCGGAGCGGGCCACCGGAGTGGACTTGGAGCGACCGTGGCTGACAATCCGATGAAGCATGTTACCGGACCTCATAGTAAGGTGCAAAGAAACCAAGCCTTATACTAGAAGAGAGCCCGGGACCTCTAAAGTCAGCAGTCCTGGATACTAGAGTACTTGTAACAGGGTAGTGAAGTACGTAAACTTAGGGTACATTACCAGGCTAAGCCACGCGGAGCTTCTCTACCCCAGGATACAAATACCACTTCTCCAGAGCAGGTCCTTAGGGGTCCGGACCGCCTTCCAGCTAGAAGGGGTGTCTTTACCTGACCACAAGCCAGCAACTTAACTTGGATTGTTAGCAATAAGGGAAACTCCGGTCAAGAGAAAAGAATAGTTAAACCAAGGCGAATAAATGTAATCAGGGTGGAGCCTAGGCAAAACTGAGGAGGAAAATCTCCTTTATTATTGTGGTTGTCACGGTATACATCGGAGGTCGGGATTACGAGGACGGACCTCCACCGCTCCGGACCGCTTTTGCCTGTTTGTGTGATAGGGCCAGAGGTCGGGTTTACAAGGTCGGACCTTGACCGCTCTGGACACACACGTAGACACCACGCTATTACAAAGGAGAAAATCTCTCATTCCTTTCTTAGGAGTAACCTACGGCTGCATGCTATACAGCGTGTTCTTCTTCGGAGGTGAAGGCGCCCTGAACGTGCCTGAACCGCATCATCCAGCATCACCTCGGGAGCTCGGGGGACCCCTCCTTGCCTAAGAGCTGTCACATGCTTACATGGCATGAGACAAATTCTTTGGCTTTGAATGGAAGAGGCCCCCTCCCCCTGCCGTCGCCGTTGCCGATGGAAACCAGAGCCCTTGCGCAGCAGATGGACCGGTGCGACGCGTGGAGAAGTGCGGTCGTTCGCCGGCTTGTCCTTGGTGCTAGCGCCAGGGGCCCCCGCACGAGGAGGCGGGGTCCTGTCTGCAGCAGCACCGAGCAACGCTGAGGTGGATCTCCGGCGCTGGAGACGGCGGGACGACACGGTCAACTTCCTCCGGGATGGCCGTCGGCTCCAGGCTCCATGTTGAGAGAAAGCCTTGAGCCGACACCATGCCACCGCTGAGGAGGCGTGGCCGTTGCTTGAGAGAAAACCTTGAGTCGACGTAGGAGCAGCGGCGCGCAGCGGCGCCTCCGCTGTGCGTTGCTACGCCGGCTCTGAGGTGTCGCGGTGGCGACACACAGCAGGCGCCGCTGCCGTGCGCCGCCGCACCGAGGGCGTCGGAGTGCCGGTGCCATAGCATGCGGAGTGAGTGTGCCTTCCTTCATCTTCAAGTTCGCCGTTGCAGAGGGAGAACACAGCCTAGAGGCCTGAAGATCCAGCCAACGCCTGTCCTCCCCACGGACGGCGCCAAAATGTTGTGGGGATTTTTAGGGGTACCCACAGCCGGGTGGCGGAGCGCACCCGCCTATTCCCAGTGAGGGAGTACTCGGGGAAGTACTAGGCGATGGGGCTGGATCTTCGCTGAGACAAGGACTCAAGAACACTCGATTTAGAGTGGTTCGGGCCGCCGGAGCGTAATACCCTACGTCCACTGGGAGATGTATTGTCTTGGTTGTGTGAATGAACCTATCCTCTGCTGGCCTTGGCTCTTGCCCAGCCTGAGGTTTTCTAGCGGCGCTCCCTCCTTTTATAGATCAAGGGGGAGCGGATACATAGGACGTCGATGCCCCGACAGGTGGGCCCAACGTGAATGCGGCTACAGTGGTAGCGAATCTTTCCTTCGATATGCGTACTGCTGCTCTCCTGTCACAGGGGTCTTCTCTTGTTCCGTCAGCTAGGTGCCCGTTGGAGTAGCGTAGCTTGCGGCGTGGCCTGCTGAGGCTATTATGTAGCGTCATAATGGGTGAAGCCGAGCCGTCGTATCCGACTGTTACGGCAGACTGGCAGACGCGGCATGGGCGGCGCCATCGGCTCCACTGCCTTGGTAATACGCGATCAATAGTGCCCCCTGGTCAGTCAAACGCCTCGGCTTCCACTATATCAAAGTGGATGTCCACCTACTGCAATGAATGCGAAGGTAGGTGGACCTCAATATGGAGACCAAGGACTTCATACACGTGTCGGCCCCGGACCGCCCTGAGGCGGGGCGTCCAAACTTTCCCTTCGAGAGGGGTCCGGTTGCTATCCAGGACCCTATGAGGGGTCCGGGACCCCGCGGGGGTCTGGATTCCTTGGGAGGTCCGGAGCCCTGGCTGCTTGCGCTTGAGCGCCTGTTTTTCCTGGGACACGTGGCGTTCCCAGACCTTCCCCGGCCGCGGAACAGGTCCGGACCTTTGTCGGGAGGACAGGACTTCGGACTGCAGGGGTCCGGCTGTTTGGTTGTAGTCAAGGATGACTACTAAGGCTCTTGCCTAGTCACAGCAAGAGGGGGTACCCCAGTCCTGGGGTACCGACAGTGTCCATATCTTTTGGCCTTTAATGCCAGAACCGCTCCTCTCTTCGCCTACTGATCCCCACCGCCCCGCAGATTGCACGAAGCCACGGCGACGACGACGGAGGAAGTGGTCGCGGGGCAAGCGGCGGCGTGGGCGATGCGCAGCGTGAGCGACGCGAAGAGAGTACCCCATCCATTAGTATAGTAGAGATAAACATAATATGTATGAAAACAACAAGATAAAATAGGAATGATCATCATTAGCCGAATATATGTTTTACTCAAAACTGGCTTAACAACAGCAGAAGCAAAATCTCAGTACTTAAGCAAAGATCCTTTACACCGGATTTAGCCCCGCAGACCGATTTACCCCCGATCACTCTACGTCTCTCCTAGTCTACTCCGAGAACTCCACATGGATTTGCAAGAGAACAATACCCCCGACTAACACTCTATGTCTCTACTAGTCTACTCTGAGAACTCTACTAGTCTACTCTGAGAACTCCACATGGATTTGCAAGAGAACACTACCCCCAATCATTCTTCTAGTCTACTCCGAGAACCGAACTCTGCTGACGACCTCAGAACTCATCCGCCGCCGCCACTGGCTCCTCCTGGCTAGTGGTGTTGACGCTGTCGAGGAGACGACGCACCATGTCGAGGAGGTATCAACATTATCACGAAGCGGGGCCAGTGGGCTAAAGAGAGGCAACTCCTGCACATCTTGGATGAAGGCGGCGACATGCTCCGAGAACCGAACTCTGCTGGCGACCTCAGAACTCATCCGCCGCCGCCACTGGCTCCTCCTGGCTAATGGTGTTGACGTTGTCGAGGAGACGACGCACCATGTCGAGGAGGTATCAACATTATCACGAAGCGGGGCCAGTGGGCTAAAGAGAGGCAACTCCTGCACATTGGATGAAGGCGGCGACATGCTCCGAGAAGATGACAGCGTCTGCGTGGAAGGAGCCACCAACCGCCGCTACCACCGCCCGCACCTCCTCCCCATACCACGCCACATCAAGCCAACTTACCCTCAGACTTCTCGTCAAGCCAACTTGACGGCCACGACTTCAAGTCAAGTTGGCCCAACCCAGATTGGAACTTGATGCCCTCAACTTGTCCACTCTATGCAGCCCAGACTGCTTTGTGCTACGTCATATGCCGGCCAAAGAGGCTATTGTTTTAGCCCGGCCCAGTGCATGACATAGACCCATTGCATATTTTGTCAATCAGAGCACAAACACAGGTTGATTGTTAAAATGGAAAACTAATATAATTACTTTCCAAAATAGTGTTGCCGTGCGGCTGGTCTAATTTACAGCCCGCCGTAAATTAGATGTGTCAACTATTTTATTATGGCCAAGACTGTCCGACTCAAAATTTTTGGGATTGGATTTTACTCAGAGCATCAAGTCCAAACATCTCAGATACTCCCCTGAGTAGTGTCCATATCTTCTTTTGGCCTTTAATGCCAGATCCTCTCACAGTGTGATCACCAGGCAGTGCTTATCATATCTGTCAAAGATTTCAATATTTTCTTGAAGATGCACTGAACGCGTATTGATTCTGATATGTTAACTACAAACACAAGAATTGCCTTCTTAACCTCATCAGATACGCTATTGCACTTATGTAAAACCTCAAATTTCTCCATCATAGGAAGTGAACCGAGTCTCACATCACTAATATCCAGTGTTTAAAATACCGAGCTAAAGTATTTAACGGTCGGTGTTTGTAGAGGCTAATAAAAAAAGATATAGCAGGCTATAACCTAGCTAATCTATTTAGCAATTCTGTAAATACATGTGTTGAGAAATTTGCTCCTCTAACCTTGACACTAACTTCCGAGAAGTGGTACCAAAATCAATACCACTTCTTGCGTAGACCCTATATCCGCACTACACCAAGAAGACCTTTACCTAGACAATAATATGAGAGACCAACGAACTCAACTCTTTATTCATCATAACTTAGTACAACACAAGACTCTTACACTCTTTATGCGGCTACCCTTCCATGACACTAATACACTATATGGCAATATTTCTATCTTCTAATTGAGATCCTTATGTCATGGTATAGGAAGAGGGGAGGGGAGCACCACTATTTATAGGACTCCATGTCTTATATGGTTTTGCCATGTGTCATTTTCTATACACTTTTTTACAAAATTAACTTTAGAGTTTTTCTCATGCTTATCTAATTTCTAGAGTATTCCATATTTCACCATGTGGTAACCATGGTTCTAGAAGCTTCTCACAATTGCATTTCTAGTTCAACTAGAACGGTGCGCGGCGTTTGCCGCGCAGAAATAGGCCCGCAGCGAGGATAGTGTACGTACACACATATTTATCAGGCATGTATGTGCATACATTAAGTCGTGAAGGTTTCAAATATGTTCATGTAGCTAAGTAGTACCAGTCTGTTACACACTTCACAAAGTCTGTGTATTGAAGAGCTTCGGATTTATTTTTTCTTTCATTTTTTAGATACCAATTAATCATATAAAAAACAGAGAAGGGTTAATGTTAGGATGTGAAGACAGCAGAAAAAGGGAATGGGCAGAGGTATAGTCAACAAAAACTATAATATTTATATCAATAGTCTGAAGTTCAATTTTTATTATGCGCATTGGAAGGAAACATGTGATTCGGTGAGCATTGTGGGGGCTGCAGGCTGAACTCCATGACAAGTTCCATGTCTGGGCTCTGATCCCCTTCCCCGTCGGCCCGATCTCCCCCGCCGCAAGTGGCCAGGCGCCGCCTGGCCCGTCCATCCGCCGCCTGGCCCCGTCCATCCGCTGCCTGGCTCTGTCTATTCACGTCCATCCAGCAAGGTGCCGCCCCCGGTCGGTCGGCGTGAGTACAACTTGGTAAGAGAGAGGGAGCGGAGTTCGATGCGGATCGGATGTGGCAGCCGGAGGAGGAAGTTGCGGGAGACGAGGGGCCTGCTGAGCTCTACTCAAGTAGAGTCCATAGGAAGAGCAGATGGAGATGGCCAGCGTGAGGAGAAACAGAGACGAGTCTCCAGGAGCTTGCGACGTCGAGGCTCACGATTGCTCTAGACAAACTTTCAAGCCGCGCTTGTTCTCGCCAGGGGAAGAAAAAGACCGAGAAGAAGAAACGATTTGTAGCTTCTATTAAAGGCGTTGATGATCCGGTCCAGCACAATGTGCAGGATTGCGTTGTGAGAAGGTATGGGATGACGTTGTTATGACATGTTACAAGATGATAGGAAAATTTATTTACCTGCCAGATAACTCTTAACCTTCTCTAGAATCATCTAGGCCTTTCAGGAAGCCAAGACTCAGACTACTCACTGCAATTACCTGCACCGATAGATTTCCATCCGATGGTTCACATTTGTAGGCTGATATCATGATGACGTGGCCAAATGTACGCTCGCTCCCGCGACCAGGATTCATTCATTAAAGATATCATGCATATTGCATGAGTAATTTTGAATATAAAAATGAAATCAAGAAAATTTTATGTACTAAAGTTTGTCCCATAAATGAAGAATGTCATTCTGCGCCCTTTGTACTGAAATGACAGATGGAAGGTGCCTTTTCAAGGTGTTGTGTAAACCTCAGCACCAGGTTCAAAGTAATCAGATAAATCATGAACCTTGCTGTTAGTGCGGCACCATGCCCGGACTTTTCGGATACCCTTTCTGTAAGTGCGCTTGGATGCTGGAATATTATCAGGATCCAAAACTATAATAGCTGTATTGCCAGGAGCACTGTCATTGATTGGGCTTGCATGTGCCATCTGAAACCAGTATAAAATGAAGATTACAGATAAGACTGACTGTCATCTCCACTTAACGACACATTGAGTAACAAGTACACTTCACTAACAGGGAAAAGGCATTTTGGACCAGGAGTGTAAAAAACTACTTTTTTATTTCTTCTATATAAATATGAAAACAAATTGAAGATAGCATTCACTACCGCACAACAATCACACCTTTTTTGTAACACCCCTGTGTTAATCGTGTTCGCTAATCACGATTTATCTCGCTAATCGTGGATTCAATTCGTCGTTAGCGCTAATCGCGTTCGCTTAGTAAACATCTACTTAGCCGTGTTCGATCTCGTTTTTGTCCTTGATCCGAGCCTCAAATCGACTTTCGCCCAAAACGAAAGTTGTAGATCTTCTTTTCCTCTACAACTTTTATTTTGGCCAAATTTCATGTTCCCATATGAAATTCGGAGTTTCAGCTAGTCGATGTCGAGTTAAAATCATTCAAACGAAGAAACAGTGCATCTCCTGCTCGGCACTCTGCAGCTCGCCGACCATACCGGCGACTGTGGCCGTCGGCGCGCCGCTTCCACGCGTCGGCAATCGCGTCTGAGCACCGCTCTTCCCCTCACGCACGCCTCAAAGCTTCTCGTTCCGTTCCTCTCTTCTCCTTCCTCGGAGCTAGGTCGAGCTCGAGCGAGCAGAACCGAGCGAAGCGCCGGCCGTCGTTCGTCATCCCGCCGGCCAACCCTCACCGCCCCACCTCGATTCTTCGCGCCCCAACCCACTGCATCTCGCCCCTAACCCACTCCACCCCTCTACCAGCGCGGCCGTGCCCTACCCCGGCCGAAGTCAAGCCCCAGACGCCGTCCGCCATTGCTGTCCTCGTCAAGCTCTGCCCCGAGCTTCGCCCCTCACGTCGACGACCCCCTTTCGGCCTTCCGTCGTGCAAAACGAACCCCCGGTGAGCTCAATCGCGGCCTACTCCTACTCCCCGACCCCTTCCCCACTTGATTTCGGCGCCGCCGCCGCCGAATCGACGCCGCGCCACCGCGAACGCGCTGCTCGCCGCACGCGCCCGCCGTGGGGCAGCTCTGCTCAGCCCGCGGGCCCCCACCGTGCGCCCCTAGGCCGCTAGGCATCCTTGAAGCTCGCGCCGCCCGCTCCCTCCGCCGCCCTGTGCTGTGCCGGCCGCGCACCGCCGCGCGCCGCCCCGCACGCGCACGCCGCGGCTCTGCAGGCCGCCCTGGCTGCGGCCGTGGCACTGGCCGACCGCCGCCGGCGGGGGCCGATGCCGCGCGCCGCCGCAGGCCGCCTGGATGCGCCGCCGGCCATGGCTCTGGGCTGTGCGGTGCAAAACAGAGGAGTGGGGGGCGGGCTGGGCCACTGGCAAGTGGGGCCCGGCTGTCAGCCCCCCTTTTTATGTTTTTAAATTTTGTGTATTTATTCTATTTTCGGCTGAAAGTTCTTAAATGCATAGAAAATCACAAAAAAATGCGAAAAATGCCAAACAAATTTTGTTATGTTTCTAAAATCATGATCTTCAGAGGAAAAATACTTAAGCATGCATTTTATCACTTTTGCTCTGATGAAAATTCAATTTGTGTTTAACCTAGTTTATTTTGTACCACTTGTTCTATAACTCTAAAAATTATGTAAAATTTGCAGTGGCTTACTCTTGGTATGTGTAATCCTCTATAAAAATTTCAGGTGCTGGTATTGTGCACTTTTGTGTAGATCTGTTTATGTTCATTTTACCTTGCTAGGGTTATTTAAATGCTTTGTTAGCAGCAATAATTGTTGGAAAAATTTGGGTGGCATGCTGTACTGTTCCGCTTGAGCTGGTGAATTGTGTTGCTAGGTCCTGTATGCAAGTTAGGTTTTTACTTATAATTTGCCCTAGCTATGCTTTTTCCTTTTTATGTGTTAGTTAATTGTTTCTTGCATATGAAACTTTAGCAAAGCTAGTTTCTGTCTCACTCCTTGCTGCTCTAAGCAAGATTAGTAGTTGTTGTTTTGGAAGGAAGCACTTCAGGCTAAAATGAGTTGATCTTTCATCGCATCATAAGTGCTCATGGTTTGCACTGTGTTCTAATTGTGGCATAGCATATTTTTATTCGTGTAGACGCCACGAACGAAGCTGTCCATGAGCTGATCGCTGAGCCGGTCCAGGAGCCACGAGCAGAAGAGCCGCAGAAGGACGCCATTGAGCCCGCTCCAGAAGGCCTCGTTAACCCCGCTGACCTGCAAGACAAGCCCCGGAGCATAACCATAATTTTAATTATTCAATGTTTATTTAAGTATTTGTGCATTTAAGTATTAGGAGTTGTATGAAACCCTAGTATGCATGCTCTCCCTAGGTACCTGTGAGTCCATACTAGTGTGCAGGTATCGTTAGCAATGCTCTGCTAAATAGGATTTCTGTAGAAGTCGAGTGATTACTGTCACTCGCGAGTTTAGGATCTTGATTCTTTAGCTATGGCTTTGAATGAGTTGTTGAGTAAAGAGAAATGGAGACCGGGCGGAAATGAGTTAGATTTATGGTATAGAATGGATGAAAAGAAATCTCCGCCTGTGTCGATTGAGGACCGTTCCGTTGTTGGCAGTGTTGATCGAGGATTGAACAGTACTAACCACGTATCGGAAGTAGGAAGTAGTCGAAACTGGTAAGCTGTGTACCACTTTACAGCGGTGATTTGAATTCAGTCATGCTACGCTGGGCGTGGGAGTTGGCGGGTGTTGGATAGGATGCCGCCTCCGGGTTCTCCGGGAGTTCACCGCGAGGGGCCCATCACCTGGGTTTTAGCAGGCGTAGTTCAGATGCCGTGGTAATGATGAAAACAGTTGACGCGCGTGACCCGACGGGGTTTACATGCGTCGTGTGAGTTAGGTCCACCTTGCAAGGTTAAATCGGATCGATTCGCCATGACTCGCGGTTATGAGAGCCTTGATCTCTTTGTCACATCGTAGTAAAGAATTGGAATGATGATGATATAATGATGTTACTCTGTAAAGACTGATATGATCAACCATGCTTGGTCTAGATGTCAGGCAAATCTAGTTGGCACTTGATAAATTTAAATTGAGCTAAAATATTGAAAGTAAGGATTCATTAGTAGTAGCCTTTAAGCAAAACAAACTACAGAGCTAAAAAGCTTTTCATGTCTAGGTAATGGGCTAAGTATACCCAAAGTCGGGTAAGCCTTGCTGAGTATTAGTATACTCAGGGTTGTTGTTGTAAACCTTTTAAGCAGGTTGCGTTCCCGCTGACTTCGAGGAGGTCTGTGCGTCCTGGATTGGACAGCCGCTTCCTCCGGGTTGGACCATCGAGTGGGCCCCGTCTTCCCCGTGAAGATTGGGCAGGTTGGCAACACATCGGTGGGCGGGATGTGAAGCTCACCTTGTATCGTCGTCGTGGTTACCGTATTGTATTTCAAACTCAGTTTTAAACTTCCGCTGTGTTTTAAACTCTGTCGTTTGTATTCGAACTTTTTATGTAAAACCGGTGTTGTAAATTAATTTGAAGATTTCTGTATGCTGGTATCACCTGTGCTCGTCTTCGTGCGGGTCTAAGTGCAATTGTGATCCTGGAGTACAGTAGTTTAATCGGGATTTTACTCGACGGCCTGTCAGGTTACACCGTTTTAAGTGCACATTAACTTGATTAAGTATTAAGATGATGGTTAGTGTATTTAAGCCGGTTTAATTTGGACGGTGCTGCTACATTTTTCTTCTCTGAAATATTCCTGCTGAGTTGTGCTATGGAACGACCTTTTAGCAAAAGGTACCTTGAGACAAGATAAAATGTGGCTGAAACAAAGTAGCATGCATGAAACATAATCATGAGAAGAAGAACAATGGAATTTGGGCTAAGAGTCAATTAGGCTTGATACTCCTAACATGACAACATTTGATAAACATTTTTTTAAAATTTTTATGTAGAAGTTTGTCAATTCTACAAGAAAGCATTCCTAAGTATTTTGCTAAGACTTTGTTCATGCTATTTTCTTAGAAGTGAAAGGTTCTACACTTTTGTACAGCTTTCATTAATCGTTAGTACAGAAACATCATGACCCAAGCACTACTGGATTTTGCTACTGACTTTTATAAGTTTATGCTTAGCAGGCTGAACTCTTTATGCACATTATCCTGCTGAATTCTTGCCACCTGTAAATTGGGAAACCAACACCTTTTTTTTAATAATGGAAACCAACACCTTCAGGGTCACAAACTATCTATTGTGTACAGTGTAGTGATGTCCTAATTCAGACATGTAAATATAAAGTTCAACAGGATTTTCTCCTTTTTCTACTTTTGGTAGGGATGAAATGTAGGAATTCACTATATAGTAATTTAGTTCACAAAAAGTAATCGTCACTTTTTTCAAATGAAGAAAATCAAACTAGTTCAACTTACTATTGATCCTTCTTATAATTCATCAGATAGCACTCAGAGTTGTTCCTTGATACATTTTCATTACATTTGCTTCCCATTTCTGCTTGTGGCTTCTTGGTGGTTGCATCTGCATGTACAGATAAATCATTGAATGGTAGTTTTGAAAAGAAAGTAACTAGACATGGTAATTTTACAAACTTTCTCATCATGGTTTTAATGGTTGTAAATGGTGAAGAGACTAGCCAATTTGAAATAAACGTTTGTTCAGCACACTGCAGTTTTGTTGACAAATCATGCAATAGGCAGTTGAATTTGTAATAATATGTGGAATTATTCTTAAGTATACATGAGTAACAAGTTTCTTTTTTACCAGTTAGATCTGAATAACAGGTTTGCATGAGTAACTGTCACCATATATGTTACCTCTCTCTGTCTGACTATTGAGTTCATGCTTCTTTTCAATCAGTTGATTGCACAAAGTCTTCAACACTGACATCCTTGAAATAATCTATGCCAGAGCTCTGGAAATTCAATGCGCTTATCCTTTTTTTCGAAAACGCAGGAGAGCTGCGCTTCTTTGTATTATAGAGAAGAAAAAGGTCCCGCACACTCTCATCTCTCATATGGGGACCGAATATGAGAGTAGGGTTAACAAGTTTCAAAGTGACTAGCTTAAGAAACAATGTGCTTATCCTTAACCTTTGCATTTTCATTCACAGCTTGTTGAAGCTTTACTTCTAAAAGGCTTATCGGTTCTCTTCTCTGTTTGGTATTCGGAATATATATAAAACCATGTGGCAGTAATAAGAAATCCTGACAAAATAACATGTTGTTGTAGGGAAAAAAAATGACAAAATGTGATAAACGCATTTCATACTTGAGCGAGTTTACACTGTATCCATAACAGGTTTGGGAAATTTGCAACGTTAAAGGCGTAGCAATGGTACTACTGTTAAAGGGTACACATAGTATACACAAGTACTAGGAGAAGGATTTGACAACTACTTCAACAAGAGTACCATCACATGTAGGAAAATGGTTCAATAAGTAACTTCTCTGTATTAGTAAGTAATAATTGTTCCTTTCCTTTTTGCAGTGCGCTGTGCCCACACATGATGTTTGTAAACTGTTTGTAACCCCCCTTTAAAATGCTAGAAAACTAAGGCTAAATGAGTAAATGTTGAATTTGACTATACTATCTGTCTATCCCAAAACCCTATGTCCTATACTTCCTTCCTGGCACACCAGTATGAATACCCTACATTTCAAGTATGAGTCACTGAGAGAAACTTCTGACTTCTGTAATCTGTACAACTGGTCATGAAAATCCACACCACGATGAAGACCGATTCTCTCTCAACTCTTCACAGGGTGCAGGGAAAACTCCATGCGCCTCTCCGTACACGGACTCACAATGCCATCTACCCTGCCGCCTTATGCCTCTTAAGCTAACATTTCGAAAGCAGATCCCTTCATAAACTGCACCAGCCACTGCCTCCAGCATTGGCGCACGCTGCAGGTCAACACCGACAATACCACTGATAAGCACATTACTGATCCTTGGCAGTGCGGTTCGGTCATAGTTGTCATCTGAATGGTCATCTGCACCCCGACTAAACCTTATTGGTACCTTGACCTTCTCCATTGTCACATTGGTTATAGTGATGTTAGTTATGTACCCACCCCGCCCTACGTCGGTCTTCAGCCTCACTGCTTGTGCCGAATTCCACACGTGGAGGTCACGGACAAGCACATTAGATATGCCTCCTGACATCTCGCTTCCAAAACCTACACCTGAGCACGTTGGAGTTGTGCCTGAAACCCTCTGGATGACAATGTTTGTACTTGGTTTGCCAACAGAGATCCCATACTGATCCCAGCCACTTTTGACAGCTACTAGATCATCTCCGCTTTCAATATAGCAGTCCTCAATACAAACTTCTGAGCTTGAATCTGTCAACAGAGATTGGCAAGGTCATCATACGAATGTGAAAATTCCAGCTGCTCAAAATCCCAAATGTATAGAAAACAATGAGATACAGCTCCATTTTACTAGATCCAATTATCAGAAGGGAGAAGGTAGTAGGAAAATGTGATGAAAGTAACAACACAAACCTGGATCAATGCCATCGGTGTTTGGAGCATTTAGGGGAGCCAGTATGGTCAAATCCTTCATCACCACGTTGCTGATAAATAAAAAAGAAAAAAAAAACATTCTCCTGCTCAGTGCTTGGTTTAAGTAGAGTGAAAAATGAAGAAGCATTTTGTGTTAGGAAATGGAGAAAGAATGTGCTAACAACATGGTAAACTGACCTGCTGTAGACTGGATGCACCGTCCAGAATGGGGAGTTGCGTAGTGTGATATTAGAGATTAGGATGTTGGTTGAGTTGGTAAGCTCGACAAGATGGCCCCTTGTGTGATTCAAAGTTCGATTCCACCACAGCTCCCACCACATCTCTCCTTGGCCATCTATGGTCCCATTGTTGCCTGAAATTTGGGAAGGGCGTTTTCAAGTCATAAATAAATCACCGCTAATCCTAGATACAATATGATCAATTAAAGTTTAAGTCTATGCGATTATTGATACAAGATGATTTGGTTTAATTCCATCACTAATCTTTGTTTCAGCTGCACCTTGTCATGCAAATTTTGATTTGTTAGCCAATCTTGAAATAAAGTAGACACAGGTCATCGTACCAGTAACAACAACATCATTTAAGCCCTCTCCATGAATGAGGCTGATATGGCGTGGCCCCAATCGTTCCCTTCCACGCCCGTAAGATGGCAAAGGGGCAATGAGAGGCCACTCTTCTGGATCCTGCATATCACAGTTTAGCATGCCAGCCTAATACAATGCAGTTTTGATAACCAGCATACACAAGTATAAAGTGCTGGGCATCCGTATACTTAAATGTGAAAGCATAAATATTTAATATAGAATCCAGTGCACGGTCCCCCTTAAAAAGATTGTTCCCCCATGCTATCATGCTGGTATTATAATGCCATCATGTTGATATTATAATGACTTGATGAGTCTACAGTGTTGTAGTACAAATCATGCAACTGTGCCTTTGTATGTGAGTGCTGTTTGTCATGGTTGACACAAATGCAATAACACAATAGGCATCCATGTGCAGGTTTGAAATTATCAGTTTGTTCCAACTGGAACTCACCAGTTCCAGCAAGAACTTGGTTGTTGTCAATACTGTGCCAGTTTTCTTCTTTTTTGAAAAGTGGGTGTACAGGAGAAGTGCCACGTTCTCAATCATAGTTGTTTGCAACCAATTCCTACTGAACCACCCCACATGAATGCAGGCTAGCCCGTACAGATTGGCACACTGGCATGGCTATCAGATATATATTGAGATGTACAAAAGGTGGGGATTGGTTCCTGCACAAAGCTCCAAAGTAGAGATTTGTGTGACCCTGTGTTGGCTTTAGCAGAAAGCCAGAAACAGATAAGACGGGAGTGGAAGCAATGTAAAGTAGAAAGAGCCAAGGAGGCATCAAGTGGGGGGCCATTGGCAATTCCGAGTCGAAGCAGCAGTAGGGACAACGCAAAGGCACAGCGGGCGGCTTAGAATAACATCTCACGAGGTGGCAGAGGTGACAAGGAAGCAGCCAGAGAGGCCCCGGCCGTCCAAGCATGTGACTCTCTCCAACACATACATGACCTCCCCTCCTTGTTTATTGGTCCCACGGATCGTTGCATGTGAAGGCAGGAGCGCCGAATCGGGCACAGCTGGTTTGACCTCAGACGCAGCGCAATCCAACCGACGAACCGAGATTCCAATGTGCAGGTTTTGGAGCTAGCAATTATTTCTGAACCGATGAATGTAATTGTAATGTCTATCAATGGCAATTGAAGAGCAATTTGGGTGCATGCTGAGCTGAAATGCAAAGGTTTTCAAACTATATTCGTGCTGTGCATCCAAAGGCGTTGCAGTTGCAATTAATGTTGTTCTAGTATATATAACAACCTAAGAAGACGAATCGAATCATGCAAGCATGCAGGCGAAGAATTGAAGGTTGAGGGATTATTAGGCATTATTAGAGAAGAGAAGAGAAGAGAAGAGAAGAGGCTACTCATCATCCTTACTATTATAGGGAGAGTATGATGGAATATTGGAATAATGGATGGACGAGGACGACACGGACCTGGGAGCCGAGGATGAGCGCGCCGTGGTGCAGGAAGAGGGTGAATCGGCTGGTGAGGTTGAAGCTCCCCGTGAGCCACCTCCCCGGCGGCACCTCCAGCGTGGCTCCTCGCCCGCAGGCCCTCTCGTCCAGCTCCGCCACCGCGCGCCGGAACGCCGCGGTGTTGGAGGTGACGCCGTCGCCCACGGCGCCGAACTCCTCCACCGACGCCGACACCGCGCGCGCCGGGCCCGCGCCGGCGTAGAAGCCGGCGCAGCTGCTGGTGGCGGGGGGTTCGCCGCGGGGAGCAGCAGGAGGAGGAGGGTGCGCTGCGATCAGGAGCGCGGAGAGAGGCGCGGCGGGCGGGAGGCGCGTGAGGGCGAGGTAGGAGGCGGCGAGGAGCGCGAGCAGGAGGAGGAGGAGGGGCGCCGGGCGCGGCCACGGGAGCGGCGAGGAGGGGTCGTGGGCGGCCATGAATTGAAGACGGGGGAGAAGCGAGTGCGCCACGCGCATCGCTCCTTTGCTTGCTTTATTAATTCCCAGCCAGCCTAGATCGGCCAAAAAAGAAACAAAATTGCCTACTAGTTAGTATTCAAGATCCGAGGAAAGAAGCCCAGCCCGTTTCTGTGTCGCGAGAGGCCCGCAGTAAGCAGATGGGCTGTCAGCTGTCTACTGGCCATTAGCATCAGCGGCCCAAATCGATAGGGACTGGCTGGCGAACCGATGGATGGATGACCCAACGAAATAAAGGTGTTTACAGTGTAGTTGTATAGCATTACATTATGAATAATCTATTATCATATAGTCCGGCGCGTGGACCATGATTCTTGCTATTAGCGAACGTGATGGTGATACACAAATTGTCGGCGTATGTATTAGGATGTCAGGTCAGGGGATCAACGCTGGGCATCGCGTTGTCGTCGTCGTCGTCGTCCATCACCACCAGACTTTGACCCCATCATCACACGATTGATTACCATTAACACCAACACCAACACCAACACCAACGCGTTGGGCCGGCATTCCCCCTTCCGCCTTGCTTCCTCTTCCTCTCGCGGCCCCCATTCCCCCTTCCGGTCGGTCAAAAATTCAGGCCAAGCAATCCCAATCCCCCACCCACAGGCCACAGATCCAGGCCATGGAGTGCGAGCCCGAGGAGCTGCAGTTCCTGGGCGCCGCGGGCGTCTACGCCGCCTCCGCGCAGGTCCTCCGCGGCCCGCACCGCCCGCTCTTCGCCCGCATCGCCGCCGCCTTCGTCCTCCCGCTCTCCGCCCTCTTCCTCCTCCACATCGCCATCTCCCACGCCCTCTTCCGCCACATCGACTCCGACGACACCGCGCTCGACGCCTCCTCCCCGGGCTCCGACGCCCAGCGCCGCCTCCTCTCCCGCCTCGCCTCCGACTGGCTCGCCCTCCTCCTCTTCAAGGCCGCCTACCTCCTCGCTCTCCTCCTCCTCTCGCTCCTCGCCACCGCCGCCTCCGTCTTCTCCGTCGCCTCCCTCTACTCCGCCAAGCACGACGCGCTCTCCTTCCCGCGGGTGCTCTCCGTCGTGCCCCGCGTCTGGAGGCGACTCGCCGCGACGTTCCTCGCCGCCTTCGCGCTCCTCTTCGCCTACAACGCCGCCGCCGTCCTCGTCCTCGTCGGCCTCCTCGTCGCCGCCGACAACGGCTCGGGCCTCGCGGGCCTGCTCGCCTTCCTTGTCCTCCTCGCCTACCTCGCCGGCCTCGTCTACCTCAGCGTCGTCTGGCACCTCGCCAGCGTCGTCTCCGTGCTCGAGGACTACAAGGGCTTCGCCGCCATGCGCAAGAGCAAGGACCTCATCCGGGGGAAGCTCCCCACCGCCACCGCCATCTTCGTCACGCTCAACCTAGTCTTCGCGGTCGTCGAGCTCGCCTTCCGCGCCTGGGTCATCAAGGGAGGATCCTCCGCGCCAACCAGGCTCCTCCTCGGCCTCCTCGCGCTTGCCGCGCTCTCCTGCGTCGTCATGCTCGCGCTCGTCGCGCAGACGCTCGTCTACCTCGTCTGCAAGAGCTACCACCACGAGAGCATCGACAAGGCCGGCATCTCCGACCACCTCGAGGTATACCTCGGAGAATACGTCCCGCTCAAGGCATCAGACGTACAGATGGAGCAATTCCAGGTCTGAACAAATATAATGCTGTACGATATATGCTTGCTTGCTTCCCTGCTTCATCCATTCCATCCCCTGCTCGCTCCACCACATCCCTCTTCCTCCCTCTCCTGGCTCTTGGCTGGATGATTGGAAGGAAATCCTTTCCTGCTTGTATTTCCTGGGGCTCCTCCTCCATCACCAATTCAGCATCAGCTTGCTTGCTTGCTTGTTGTAATCTGTAACTTTACGCGCCAAAACATGTCATCATGAACATAATACTAGTACTTGTTAGAATGGTAGTGGTATATTGGTTGGGGACAAGAAGAATAATCATGACTTCTGTTCTCTGTACCTGTCTGTAAGGGTTCATGTAGGATACACTCACTGCTTTTAAAGCACGCAACAGGAAGACTGCACATCTATGAATTGTGAAATGGAGCTGGGTTAATTTGGATATAATCAATGTATGTATAGACTTGTAATCAACAAATACATGTTTCATTACTATCAGCAACCGAAATTTGGAACTAAGGGATGGGAATGGTACTTATGATACCTATACTCAATTTGCCCTTCTCTGAATGCTTGATTGGCCTACCTGTCGATCATTGCGAATGATATTAAGTGTGTCTGTATTATGTAACTCTGCTGATATTTCAACATTGTGAAACTGATGTAGCACTAGTGCTAATACTGAGATCACAAGCATTGTGGTTTTGGTCATTCGAACAATCTTTGCTTCTATTATCATCTCTTGGAGCAATCCAAGGTCTGATTTTCCTTTGCTCTGCAACTCCTGTCCTGGATTTCCTCTCTACACTCCTCACCTTCGAATCTGTTGTTTTACTCGCACACCAACGTGTGATGAACATAGTGCCTGCTTAGAGGATTGGGAATTCGGGATGGATACTGTTAGAGGAGTCAAGGGCTTATTGGGTCTTAGCCCATTAGGGTTTATTAGTCGCTTGCTTAGGGGTCAAGTAAACCTCTCTATATAAGGAGAGGAGATGTGTCAATCTAATGAAGGAAGAGATTAGAAGGAAATCCCTTCTCTCTTGCCGGCCGTGGGCGAAGCCCCGCGGCCGGCGTTTCCAGCGCCCCTGCAGCCCTAGCCACCGCCACGATCCAATCTGTGAACAGTACCGCAGGTACTTAGCACCGCGGGTACTGTAGCGCGTCAGCAGCCACCGCCCTCTCCCTCTCTCACGATCTGCAATCCCAACAACGCCCATAACAACCTGGTATCAGCTATGCCAGGCGACAAAGGCAAGAACCCTACACCGACGACCATCGACGGACTGGCGGCCATGATGACCAAGATTCTCGGCCGCCTGGACGCCTTGACGTCATCGACGAACGACATCAAGGCGCGCCTGGCGGCGTTGGAGTCGCAGCGCGCGCCGACCTCCACCGCGCCCTTCTCCTACGGGATGCCGGGTGATGGAGAGAATAATTGTGTCTCTATTCCTCCAAACCCTAGAAGGGTGGGGTATATAGTTCCTATACATGAGCCTCTATACATGGGCTCAATATACACCAACACCCCCCGCAGTTTGAACTACCGGCGCAGTGCTGTTCAAGACTGGACAACAAGAAAGCCAACACCCCCATGCAGTTTGAACTACTGTCGAAACGGTGTTCAAGACTGGACAAGAAGAAAGTACAAAGGACAAATACCCCATCGCAGCCATAACTAGCCACCTGCTACGTTGAGGCTGGAGCGAAACTCCGGGAAGGTCGAGGAGGGTAGTCCCTTGGTGAAGATGTCGGCAAACTGGGAGGTGGTCGGGACATGGACTACCCGAACATCGCCGACGGCGACCTTGTCGCGCACGAAGTGTAGGTCGATCTCCACGTGCTTCGTCCGCTGATGCTGAACGGGGTTGGTGGAGAGATACACGACGCTGACGTTGTCGCAGTAGACGAGCGTGCTCTTGGCGAGCGGGTTGTGGAGCTCCGCCAAGAGCTGTCATAGCCAGGACGCCTCCGCCACGCCATTAGCGACAGCCCGGTACTCTGCCTCGGCACTGGAGCGGGAGACAACCGGCTGCCGCTTGGACGACCAGGAGACAAGGTTGCCGCCCAGGAAGACGGCGTAGCCGGAAGTGGAGCGGCGAGTGTCCGGGCAGCCAGCCCAGTCAGCGTCGGTGTAGACCACCAGCTCAGAGGTGGGAGAGCGGTGAAGAACCAAGCTGAAGTCAACAGTGCCACGGACATAGCGGAGGAGACGCTTCAGTGCAGCAAGGTGAGACTCCCGAGGATCATGCATGTGAAGACAGACCTGCTGAACGGCATAGGTGAGATCCGCCCGGGTGAAGGTCAGGTACTGCAAGGCACCGGCGAGGCTCCGGTAGGCAGTAGGATCAGCCACGGGATCACCCAGATCAGCAGACAGCTTCGCTTGAGTATCGATAGGAGTGGAGCATGGCTTGCAATCAGTCATCCCAGCCCGCTCCAGAATGTCAAGTGCATACTGCCGCTGGTGAAGGAACAGGCTAGACGGGCGAGTCTCAATAGTAACGCCCAAGAAGTGGTGGAGCTGACCAAGATCTTTCATAGCAAACTCCCACTGCAGAGAGAAGATGACGCGCTCAAGCAACTGCTGACTGGAGGCGGTGAGCACAATATCATCAACATTGAGCAGCAGGTAGGCAGTCTCATCCCCACGGCGGTAGATGAACAGAGAAGTGTCAGCCTTGGCCTCAGTGAACCCCAAAGTCAGCAAGAACGTGGCGAACCGAGAGTACCAGGCCCGAGGAGCCTGCTTCAGACCATAGAGGGACATGTTGAGCCGGCAGACCATATCCGGACGACTCGAGTCCACAAATCCCGCTGGCTGAGAGCAATAGACAGTCTCTGACAGAGTGCCGTGAAGAAACACATTCTTCACATCCAGCTGGTGCACAGGCTAGGAGCGATAGAGTGCGAGCGAGAGGACCGTGCGCATCGTAGCGAGAGGTCTTATCGTAGTCCACACCAGGCCGCTGGGTGAAACCTCGGAGTACCCAGCGAGCCTTGTAGCGCTCAAGTGTGTCGTCAGCCCGACGCTTATGCGTCCAGATCCACTTGCCTGTGACCACATTGCCACCAGACGGACGCGGCACGAGGTCCCACATCTGGTTGGCGAGAAGAGCCGCGTACTCCTCTTCCATCGCGCGACGCCAGTGAGGGTCCGCCAGGGCGTCGCGGACAGAGGAGGGTACTGGAGAGACCCGCGGCTCCCCCTCGGTGGTGGAGAGAGTCGCGGCCTGAGACACCATCCGCCGAGTCACCATGGGATGGATGTGCCGAGGATCCCGATGGAGGACTGGCGGGTGGTACACCTCCAGCTCGACTCGAGAGCGAGTCGGCGGAGGCGGCGGCGACGGTTCCTGTGTAGGCATCACAGGAGCCTCCGGAGCCGGAGGCGGCGCCGGTGTCGGCGACGAACGACGCCGGTACACCTGCACCGGCTGAGCGTACCGCGCAGGTGCAGGAGGAGGCACTGGGGTCGCGCGTGGCACAGCAGGAGACCTCGTGGCCGCGCATGGCTGAGAACAGGAGAGGTCCACAGGTCACAGTGAACAAGATCGAAGGCATGCGTCGCATGCGAAGAAGATGAGGAAAAAGGAAGCCGAACATGACGACCAAGCTGGCACGCATGGCAGAGGTGCTCAGCAGGAGTCCTAGTACCAGGAACATCAGTACTACGACTGAGCTGAGCTAGAACGTCGTGGCCAGGGTGACCAAGACGGCGGTGCCAGGTGTGGAAGACGGCGTCACGGCAAAAGCGGCAGACGAAGAAGGCGAGAGTGGTGCAGCGGAAGACGGAAGGCGAAGGGTGTAAAGAGGCCCCGTGCTGTCACACCGGAGGAGCGGACGCCGGGAGGCCGAATCCTTTACAGTGAGGCCAGAAGAGTCAAACTCGATGGAGCAAGAGTTGTCAGCGGTAAACTGACGAATAGAAAGAAGGTTATGAACCATTCGAGGAGAAACAAGGACATTCGGAAGACGAAAAGAACCAGGAGCAGAACCGACGGCGGTGACAGGAAGGCAAGACCCGTCACCAACCATAATGGAAGGACAAGAGGGGTGTGGGGGTCGGACAGAAGAGAGGATACCGGCATCAGGGGTGGTCTGGAAAGAGGCACCCGAGTCGGCGATCCACTCGGTGCTGACCGGCGGCGTCCGCCCCATGGCGCTGAAGGACTGCGCCAGTGCGGCCTGGTCCCATCCCCAGGCCAGGTCGGCTGCTAGCTGGGCTGAGCGGGCGGTGTCCAGAACGGCGCGACCGCGGGCGCGGGGGCAGGCACGCGCGCCATGGCCAGCGCGGCCGTCGCGAGCACGGGCGCGTGCACGGGAAGTCGGGCAGTAGGGGCCCCATTGAAGGCGCATCCGGTGGACGGGGCGGCAGCGGCGCCCTGGGGCAGCCATGCGCCGGAGGCGGCAGCCTGCGCGGCGCGCGCGGCGGCGAGGGAGGCAGCGGCCCGCGCGGGGTCCCTGGCGCGACGACCTGCGCGGGGTGCACGGCGGGCGCGACGGCCTGCGCAGCGTGCGCGGCGGCGAGGGAGGCGGCGGCCTGGACGAGCTTGGCCTCGAGGTCCCGCAGCACCTCCTGTGCGCGCTCATGCGCGGCGGCGGCGAGGGCGTCGTTGGCCGTAGGAACTCCGGCGACGAGGGGCCGCGAGCCCGCGGCGAGGGCCGCGGCGGCGCTCCCCGGGGGGCATGCCCAGCCCGCGGTAGGGAGGACGGGGAGGAGCGACCGCGCCGGGGGCCCACGCGCCCACAGGATCCCTGCAGCTGCAGCGGTTGCAGCGGCCGCAGGGGCGATGGTAGCTGCAGGGGCAGGGGCGGGGTCCGAGCCTGCACGCGCGCCCCCTGCTGCAATCGCGGCCGGGGCCGGCGCGTCCCCTGGTCCAGTCGCGCCAAGGGTCGGCACAGGGGGAGGCGGCCAGAAGCCCGTGGCCGGCGCAGGGAGCTGCGCCAGGGGTGGAGAAACCGCGCCCCCCTGCGCCCGCGGCGGTGGCGGCGGCGGCGGCGGGATCCTGCAGGAGCGGGAGCCGGCGGTGGCACGTGCAGGGCGAGATCCGCGGTGGCGGGAGCCGGCGGCCTCTGCGCGACCAAGGACCAGGCGGCGGCGGCATCAGGGGTGCCGGCGGCCGGCCCGGCGGCAGCAGCAGAGGAAGACCAGGCGGCGGCGGCAGGGGATCTGGCGGCTGGCCCGGCAGCGGCTGCAGAGGAGGACCAGGCGGCGGCGGCGGCGGATTTGGCGGCCGGCCCGGCGGCGGCAGCAGAGGATGAGGGGAGGGGAGGGAAGGAGGAGAGAGGAGGGGGCGCCGGCAGCCGGCCATGGCTGTCGGCGGCGGCTGGGGTAGGAGGGAGGAGAGAGGAAATCTAACCCAGGCTAATGATACCATGATGGAGAGAATAATTGTGTCTCTGTTCCTCCAAACCCTAGAAAGGTGGGATATATAGTTTCTATACATGGGCCTCTAGATGGGCCTCTATACATGTGCTCAATATACACCAACACCGGGGTATGGATCTACTTCGCTGGGGAGCTCTTCCTTCACGGCCGCCGCCACCATGGCCACGGCCGCCTTCCCGTCGTTCACCGCCCCCAGCCCCATGCCACCACAGCAGCACTGCGAGGGCATCTTCTACGGGGGCGTGGCTGGCATCCAGGCAGCGGCGGTGCCGCTACAGGCTGCAGGCTGCCATGTGTTTGCGGCGGTGCGGCTGCAGACTGCCGCACGCGGCCTCCTAACTCGGCGTCGGCTGTAAGAGATGCGCCGACAGATGCACGAGGCGGCCTTGACGACGGCCGACCTCGGCAAAGGGGGGCGTGTCCACGTCCCGTCGGACGGCCACCAACAATCACGCCGGTTTGCTGCTATCTTCACGCGCGAGTAGGGTGTTGTCTCCGCAGTCGGCGTCGGCAACCTCCAACTCTACGGCAGCAATGGTGGTAGGGGAGGCAGTTAGCTCTTTGTTGTCGGCGGGGACGCACTGCCTAGTTCCACCGCTTTCCGCTACCGGCTGCAGCGAGGACGTCTCTGCTGGACGCGGTCCCAACTAATTCCAGGTGGCCGTACCCGCGCTCCTCTCTCGTTCCGATGGTCTCCATGGGATCCAGGCGGCGACATACATACAGATCCAGCACGCGGACGGTACCCGCCTGTCGGTGTCCTGACCCGGCGGTCCGGACCCAACTAGTAATGCTGCTGCGTGTTTCCTCGTCCTAGATGTTGATGCAAGAGGCAACACAGTATCGCACGGGTTTATCCTGGTTCCGGCCACGGGGCCGTACGTGCAGCAAGGGGTGTGCGAGGGCACTATATTATCTTGCACCGGAGGTGCCTGTAGTAGGGGGTACAGGCGAGGCGAGAGAGGGAGGGAAGCTCCCAAGTCTCTGCTAGAGAAGGATTTAATTGAGGTGTGTGCCAATATCGGAGGCTCAGCGGTGTACATGCGTAGGGGATCGTGGAAGTCATCGTCTTTTCCCCGAATCGCGGGGGTGCAGTGGTCGAGCACTGTGGGAAGTATACTGTGGGGCATGGCGTCGGGTGTGGCAGTCGTCCTGGGCATCGTCCTCGGCCTTGCGGAGGTCACGCCGGCGTCCTGACAGCCCCAGCAGGCGGCGTGGTCGTCGCTGTAGGGTGTACCGTCTTCCAGGTGTGGCGTGGCGGCGTTGCGTGGGCCCTGCAGGCCAGGGTCTTGCATATATATGTGCTCCAGCGGTAGTGGGGCGGTCCCGGCCCCCCTGGGTGGAGTGCTAGCGCGTGCGCTAAGGGGGTCCGGGAGTCACGTGGAGGTCCCGGACCCCTCTAGGGGGGAGGTCCGGGCCTCCGGCTGCTAGTGCTGAGCATCCCTCCTTGGGGGACACGTGGCGACGTCGGATCCCTTCCCGAGCAGGGGACGGGTCCGGGGCCGTTGGTGTGGTGAGGTGGAGTCCGGACAGCAGGAGTTGGCAGAATAGTAACGGGAGCTATGCCGCGCACGTCTCGTACCGTGTCGCAGGTTCCCCACAGTGTTGCCACAGCGTCCGGGATGGCGGAGTAGTGACCGGAGTTGGCGGACGGGACTCCGGTCACAGCCACTGTGGGGAATGGCGGCCTGACGCCATCTGACCTGGGCGCTGTGGAGGAGTGGTTGCCATTTAATGCCTCCGTACGACGGGCGGGTGAGCGGAAGGGCTGTTTGTCCTTTTCGTTGAGGGGTGGCCTCGAGCGAGACGGAGACGATTCGCCCCGCTCGAGGATAGGTTCACTACCCTCGAGCGAGGCGGTGACGATTCGCCTCCCCGAGGGTAGGCTCGCTACCCTTGAGCGAGGCGGAGACGCGGGACGCGGTCAAGGGTCTCGATGGGAGCCCTCGAGCGAGGCGGAGATCACCCCGCGGGTCCGAGGGGGTGCGGATGGGCCGCGTGCTGGGCTTCTTTGAGTCCTTTCCTTTCTTCCAGATTGGAAGGAGGCCGTAGGCCTTCGTGGGCTTAGTTGCCTATTATGTGTTTGTGTTTTTAGGGTGATTTTAGTACCCCGATTAGGGTGCCCCTAATCGTAGTCCCCGACACCGCTGTATCTTCAGGAGTCGTCAAAAATAAAGAGTCACAATCTATTTAAAATAAGCCGAGATGTAAAAGGCTTGTTCTTAGGAGTTTGGTTTGTGTCTAGTGGAGTCATTGTTAGCGTCATCGTTAGATTGCAGCTTGAGGACAAGCTGCATGTCCAGGTGAGGTGTAGTGTTAGAGGAGTCAAGGGCTTATTGGGCCTTAGTCCATTAGGGTTTATTAGTCGCTTGCTTAGGGGTTAAGTAAACCTCTCTATATAAGGAGAGGAGATGTATCAATCTAATGAATAAAGAGATTAGAAGGAAATCCCTTCTCTCTTGCCGGCCGTGGGCGAAGCCCAGCGGCCAGCGTTTCCAGCGCCCCTGCAGCCTTAGCCACCGCCGCGATCCAATCTGCAAACAGTACCCGCGGTACTGTAGCGCGGCCTCAATCTCACCGCGCACATAACAGATACTGGTGGTTTTAGTTTGGAAGGAAGTGGGGATTATCATGAGTTTGTACTTAATGTAGAATCTGCTGCTTTTAATCATTTAATTCATGCAACATGAAGAGCGAACATATAAAGGAAATGAATATATGTTGTACTTGTAAATACTGACATGAATGGATACCAATTTTAAGAACTTACTATCTGCAAATATGGAGCAGAGGAATGTGAATGTCACTCTCTAGTCACTATATTCTGCTTTGATCATTGGTTGGCTGTCAGTTTTCTGCTGCAGTGTTTCTCTCTATGATATTTTAACATTGGAGAATTGGGAATTTTATGGTGCTAGTATTGGTTCGGGAGAAGAATGACCTTGAGCTGTGTACTTGTAAGGTCGATGTAGGATTTGCTGCTTTTAATTCGCACAACAGCAGGAACGGACATAATAGGAAATAATTGTAGGTGAATTCGTCAGGCTTCCTTATTAGCGATACAAGCATGAATAGATATCCTTAATTTGATGAGTTTATGATCAGCAAATGAATGTTCATTACCAGCAATCAAAACTTGGAACTGAGGGATGCGAATGTTATTACTAATCAATATTTTCCGCTCTGAATACCACATAGTTAACTGTACTTCAATGTGCCTGTATGACATTTAGTATAATGTGTCTGTATGATATTTACCATTTCAACATTTACATTCTGCAACTGATATAGCACTAGCCATTGGATGTCATATAGTATTCTGAACACCTGAATCGGCCATGCTGTCGATGTGTTTTATGTAACATATAAATCATTTGAAGATTCTGTGATCAATACACTAGTTGTACAGTACAACTAGTGTATTCAGTCTTGAGAAAAAATGCAGTAGCTCTAAACTATCCATAATTGAGATTTGAGAATGAATTGGGCTGTTTCATGCCTGCTACCTCGATCTTCATTTGCGCTTTTTTTTTGTTTTTCCTTCCTTGGTGTATGTATGGAAGCTGCACATCTTCACATTAAAAAGAAGTACCCTCTACCCAGTAGATTACTTAAATTATAGTACACTGCTTAAACCTATCCTATATTGGTTTTCCCCTGTATTTTCATCAGAGTCCGTTCCTTAGTGATACAAAGATGATCCGCGAAATGGAAATTTTGAACTTTAAGATTCAAAATTTGTCCCATTATTGTGTCTGCCTTACTAGTGATTGATTCTGCTCTAGATGCTTGACTAGCCTAGCTGTCAGATTATTGTGTGTAGTTGCCTGTACTTGAGTGTGTCTGTATGATATTTATCATTCTAAAGCTGATGTCGCACTACCTTTAAGTCTTGGAAAAAAAATAGCAGCAGTCAGAAACATGGCGGTTGTGCTCCTTGAAACCTGTGATTAAGAATAATGAGTTGAAATTGTTCACGTCAGTCACATCTTATTAGTTTGTTGTAACAAATAATTCCTGCTAGCAACTGTGATGTCGTACTCTGAATGCCTGAATTTGCCATGTTGTGAGATTATTGTCATCTGCACACCTGAAGTTGCATTTGCATGTTGCATTACAAAGGAAGGAGCCCTGCTCACAATTTGAATGATAAAAAGGAGGGGTTGGGAAGTTAAATAAAAAAAACTTCCTCCTTCCTAAATTATTGGTCGTTTTAGTTTCTTTAGATACATTGATTGTGCTATACATCTAGATATGATATATATCTAGATGTATAGTAAAAATTATGCGTCTAAAAGAGCCAAAACGACTTGTACTTTGGGCAGGCTAGTACAACCAGAAGGACTAGACTCGGCAGGCTCGATCATATGTATGCCGCCGTGATTAGTATATTGGGTGAAGGTCCTGCACCTCAATCATCCATCTAATTATGTCTCAAATCCAACCAAATAGTCCTCCTCCTCCGTGGGCCTGCGGCGTTAAATAGGGAGTAATAATGGGCATGGAATGAGCAACTAAAAATGAGAGCCTCAAATAAACATAACTACTATAACCACAATATAATAGCCGATTTTTTTTAACCGGAATTGCAGTCCTGTGCAGGGCGTGCGGGGAGAGCGTCAGCAGCTTCCTGGAACACACTCCTGATCAACTCACCCGTCCCTTTGGGCCGTTTGTTACGGTAGCATGCCTTCCATGCTGTGATTTTCTCGAGGCTCGGGAGATGCTGCAGCCCATCAGGCGCTACCGCGTCCCA
Organism: Panicum virgatum; assembly: GCF_016808335.1. NCBI lineage: Eukaryota > Viridiplantae > Streptophyta > Magnoliopsida > Poales > Poaceae > Panicum > Panicum virgatum. Next base: position 849,021 of record NC_053141.1, on the reverse strand, counting down.
TTTGCGTGCATCCAAGACCAATTCCAGCTTTCGGAGCGCAGGCTTCGCCCCTGCCTCAAACTTCAAGAACGACGTCGCATCGCAGTCGAAGTTAAACCATCTGAGAACTGGGAATCCCGTGGAGCCTCCTATCACGATCCTTTCCGTCAGGACGCCTTGGATCCGCAGGTGCAGGCGGATGAGAGACGCCAGCCTTGTCCCAATACGGGCAACGTCTTCCTCGAGTACCTGCTTCACCCCGATGTACAGCTCACGGAGGCTATGGAGATGGCCGGTCCACCTTGGAACTCGAGAGAAGGTGAATCCATATCCCAGATCAAGCAGCTCGAGGTTGCGAAGGTACCCAATTTGATCGTCCCAGTATGCTAAGCGAACGAATCTGTGCTAGGTTCACAGCACTAGTCATAGCCACTTCGTCATCCTTTGTACCTCGCAACCCAACAACATTGAGTCGGCGAATGACCTTGTCTTGCACTTCTAGCACCGCTTGTGGACCACTTACCAAACTCAGAAAATTATCTTCCTTACATCTCCTTACAATCAATTCAAGCAGCATATCATGCACTCTGCAGCCAGATATCCTCCAATTGAGATGATCATCATGTTCATATGAAGGTTGAATCATGCTCCTGTTGACCGGCTCGTTGAAATAACTCTCCGCAACATCCCATACATCTTGCCTGCTAGAGTTACTCACAAAACCTTCCGCCACCCATCGCCTGACTAGCTCAAACTTTCCAATTTTATGATCTTCTGGGTAAGAACCTAGATACAGAAAACATGCCTTGAGATGGCGGGGCAGATTCTTGTAGCTGAGATCTAATATGTACATCATGTCTTCATAGTTGGAGTTCGTTGCAAACTTAGTGGCCAGTGAATTATGGATGTACTCCCACTGTCCTTCCAATATTTTTGGTTGGCAAGCTAACAGACTAGCTATTGTAATAATTGGAAGCGGTAGACCATCACACTTCTTCAAAATTTCAGATGAAGCGTTCCTGAGCTCAGAAGGACAAGCATCTTCAGAACCAAATATTCTACCAAAGAAGAGTTTCTTTGAGTCTTGCTCACTTAGGGGGCCTCATATTATGAATGCATCTGTGGTCATTGCCGCAACATGATCTGGCTAGATTCTCATTTCGTGTGGTTATCATAACTCTGCTCCACTGATTATTTGCTGGGAAAGCACACTGAATAGTATCCCACGCTCGTGTATCCCACAAATCATCGACAACAATGAAGTACCTACAAAAAGAGCATATGTTGAACTTCTAATATGTGATAAGCATTCTCACTTAATTTTAAGAATCAACCGTACCATGTATAAATCTCATGCGGTTGTAATATATTAGATGCTACAATGAGAACATCGAAATACATACAAATAAATGTATAACCAACCTATATCAAAATAAAGAATGTCAGATGCGATTTTCAAGTAAATATTCAAAAGTCTAAATAAGTATAACTATGCGTTTAGGCCAAATTAACCCAAACCAATGCCTTTATTCTAATTTCATCCAGAAGATTTGTCTGATGGATGAGAGCTGATTCTACCTCCTCAACATTTAATCAAACAATGTGTGACTAAAGCTAACATTTACTGTTTTAGATCGATTCATTTTATCAAGTTCAAAGTAATAACATTTTAGTGGTAAATCCAGAGTGATCTGAAGATTAAGTCAAATCATGGATTCTTTTGTACTAATGGTCAAATATTTATTTATGCCATATTTTTTGTATTTCCATTCAAGAAAGGAATAAATTATTCAAACGTATAAACTAGTAATTTACTTCAAAAGCTGGACTGTAGAAATGAATTGAATTTGGTCAACTAATCAAGATCCTAATTCTTCTAAATTATTAGAACATTGATGATGACTATACCTCTTATCCCATAGATGTTCTCTGAGTTTGTTGATAGGATCTTGGAGCTGGCAAGCATGAGAATATGTGCCTAGCCCAAGTTGCGATAGCAAGCTGTTGAATAGCCCTAACATCTCTGGCTTTTGAGAAACGGGCACAAATGCCTGGCAGTCAAACTTCCCTCCAACTTCACGGTACACCTCATTGGCTAGCGTGGTCTTCCCTAAACCTCCAAACCCTACTATTGCCATCACTTTCGATTGTTGCGCCTTGTCCATTGCCCAATTGACAAGCTCATTTTTTTGGGCGTCAATGCCCACAAGGCTCGCAGACTCCTTTGTAGATTGCTGATAGGCGAGGATCTACAGCTACGGGGGCAGTAACTGAGATGGACTGATCAAGCATGTACCTCTTTCGGCGTTCACTTGCTTCCGTTACTTTGGTCTTGATCTCGTCAAACTGATTTGCTAGCCGGCAACGATCCACGAAAGTTCTCAGATACTCATAAGCTTTCCGAAGGATCCCCACCTTGTTGTTGTCGGCTTCATCAACACGTTGCATGAAGTCATCAATGCGGTCTTCGATGTCATAGGACATTTCTATTATATCTTTCCTCCAATTCTTGGCCTGCGGGTCGAGTTCATCGGCGAGGTCCATCTTCTCAAGGAGAGCTTCCATGTCTCCGAGCTCACGCTGGAGGAATATCACTTTCTCAAGGACATTTCTATTATAGCTTTAGTTTGTAGAAATTTTTTTAAGCGGGGTGATGAATGTATTTGTTAGTTTACAATTCATAAAGGTGATGCGTGCAAGTGACGCCGAAAGGTGCAGTATTACACCTAATAAAGTTAATAACGAGTAGTACGGCCTTGAGAATTTCTGCCTAGGCTGTGTTTAGATGCGAAAAGTTTGCGAAAAGTGAAGCTGAAAAGCACGGTAGCACTTTTCGTTTGTATGTGGTAAATATTGTTCTACCATGGGCTAACTAGGCTCAAAAGATTCATCTCGCAACGTACATCCAAACTGTGCAATAAGTTATTTTGTTTATCCACATTTAGTGTTCCATGCATGTGTCATTTGCTATATTTAATGTTTCAATGTGATTTTGATGTGACAAAAAATTTAAAAAATTTAGGGAACTAAACACAGCCCTATTTTCCTTGTCTTTGTCGGCATCCTGCCGCGTCAGGCTCGCCATTGTTTAACTCGCATCATGTGACTGGACGCGCAAACTCAATAATTGCAGTACAGAGCACCTGCCGTCATTGTTGATGAGTGGAAAATGCTGCGAATTTCCACGCCAAATCAGCGGCGACTGGCACTGAACCCGCTCAGCCGCTGTTCGTCCGTGAAACGAAATGCATCTAGTCAATCCCAGGATAAGACCCTAACTAATCTGGATTGGGTATGGGCCGCGAGGCTCAATTGGATATGGGTAGGACCGGCCCAAACATAATCCACAAGACCACAACAAAATTAATTAAAGTATATTTTGGGTGATTTATGTAATTTTTGGGTGGGGCCACTGAAGCAAAACCCACTTAATAATTGCAGTATATTTTGTACAGAGCATCTGTCGTCATTTTTGAGTGCAAAATGCTGCAAATTTTCAGGCCAAATCAACGGCGGCTGCCGCTGAATCTCCTTCCTGCTGCTTCATCTCTCCAGTTCAGGAACTCAGCCCGCTTCGTCTCCTCGCCCACCAACTAGCTCCTTTGTCCTGTCAATGTTGCCACTGATCAGGAGCGAAGCTAGAGCACAATAGAGGGGGATACGCCACTTTACCACATAATTCAAAATTTCGACTGGAAACCATTAATTTTTTAGCAAAGTTAGTCGCACCGGTAACAGGTATATGATCATACAGATATTGCTGATTATTTGTTGGCTAAGAATTTTGTCTTAGACTTTCAAATTTTAGTTTATATTTTAGCCTAATTTTAGAAAAAATGATCGTAAATTTTCTTGCTTTGCAATTTCACTTTAATTCCACGGATGGAAACCATAAGCATTTGTGTGGGTGTGTATGGTGTTCTAGCGGGTTTTTACTTTTTTTTCTTTAATTTAATGATATCGATGTAGAAAAAAATACAGTAATCTTAAAATCTAGAATGGAACAATATAAAACATGTACTACTCCTTACAAATTTGAACGGTTTGTTTAAAACAAATCATACTTCTTTTGTTTTCTTTTGGTAGTCATATTTCAAAAAATAATTCGCAATTAGTAGTCAAGCGTGTTTCGTATGGGCCCGATGCGGAGATCATTATATTTCGCATGCTATGTAAATTCCCGATACCCCATTTCGTCTATCAAAAAAGAATGGGGGAGTAACTATTAAGAGCATTAAATATTATAATGAAAAAGTTGATGATTTTCTTGTCTAGCATGGTTGACCGAAACAGGCCCATAAGGCCAGTTTCAGTGCACTGGAAATTAGGTAACTGTGACATGTGAGTTTTATGGGAATGAAACTCCCTCATTCTCTCTTCTTGCCATGTCACCGAAATTGATGATATGGTATGGAATTTAATGCCATGAAACCCTCATTGGGACTGGCCTAAGCTGCGGACGGACACCAAGTGAAGATTATGTTCAGCTACGGAGATACTAGATGAATGGCTGGATGCCTAACCTCGTTATGTCATGTGTTCAAATTAATACGTGCTAATGAAACACTAGCTATTTTAATATGCCCTAATGACACACTAGCTATTGTGGTGTTTTAAGGGCATGGTTAATAATGCAGCCCGCCAGCCGGCTGCATGCAAAGCCATCCGCCCGCTGCAGCGCCTGCTGCCGACTGGAAGCTGGCGCATCGTGTGTGCAGACCCCACGAGCAGAGATTGAAACTCTGATTTAGCCTGGCGGCGAGCGAAACAGCGGCTTTCTTCTCTCTTCTTTTCTCTCTTCTTCATGTAGGATTTAGCATGCTCCCAGCCTGCTGTAATACTTGCTCTAATTAGACTGGCCTCGTAAGTCGTCATGTTGTCTTGGCGCCACGCATGGGTGTAAGGTATTGGTCAAGGGGGGTGTATACATGGTAATTTTTTGATAGTTAGCACTGATTTTTGGTTTTGTTGTGGGTGCATCGGCATCCACGGCTACCAACGTAGCTTCGCCAGAGCCACTGATGTCGGGCGTCTCCTATGCCAGGCAGCGCTCCGAGGTGTTCGATTCCGAGCACTTGGTGTTGGATCAGCCTACCTGCTGGGCGAGCACTCCCAAACTAGGGCGCCATGCCGCCATCCAAAGGAGCATGTGAGTGCCTCATCACCCTTGCCATCGACTATTTTGTACACAAGTGATAGCACACTAGCAATACTGCCAACACTGAAACCAGAAACCTTGTGGATGTGCTCCTCCATACATAAATAAATCACACATGCATAAAAGTTCTTTTTTTTTTGAAAATTAGGGCAGGAGCACTGCCATATCATTTAAGAAGAAGAAGAATGCTAGGTCTTACAATAGTTATTACATAAATAAAAGCAAACTCGTCTCTCTCAAGAAGAGCGTCAAACATAGATAAACTAGGATGCAACGGTGGCACCGCATGCCCTGACTCGTAGGAGCACTTCTTCCTTGATGAGCTGCAATGCATAAAAGTTCTAGAGAGGCAAACCACACTACAGTCTTTCTTGGAACCAATATAATTTAGCGCGCGCAATAACTAATTAATGTAAGAGTAGGAGTGTCATCTTCGCTGTTCGGCCAGGATGGCACTGATCAATCAGCAGCAGCTTGCACATCTCTAAGCCTACACGGAGCAAGGAGAATAACCGAATCCAACTACGGTATGCTGGCGCGGACGATAACTGAAGCAGGGGGTGGGTGATAGGGGGTGTGGAGGAGCTCGGCAGCGTCAAAGCATGATTCCAAATGTGAAGATCCAGGCTCTGAAGCTGCAATACACTGACTGTACGTACTTCAATCCATCCATCCTGCGTGTCTTCAAAGTTGAATTAGTCCTCCTCCTCTCTGGGCCTGCATTACATGGACACACTCATGATCAAGTGTTGGATCGCAAAAATAAGAAACTCAGATCTGTTGCATATGACCCTGTCGGTAGGAAGCTTTACCTCCACAGCGATCCTATACTGAGGGTGAAGTCGGGGCGTGTGGGGACAGCGTCAGCAGCCTCTTCGAACACGCCCCTGATCAGGGCAGCCACCTCCTCACCTGTGTTATACATATATTTCAGCGAGTCGCCACCGTAATGCGCCCTTATTGCCCTGATTTTTTCGAGGCTTGGGAGATGCTGGAGCCCTCCAGGTGCTGCCATGTCCCATTCATCTGCAACAAAGACTAGCTGCAGCTCCCGGAGCTCAGGCATAGCCCCTGCCTCAAATCTCAGGGAAGACACCCAATCACAGTCGAACACAAACCTTTTGAGAGCCGGGAATCCCGTCGAGCCCCCAATCACGATCCTTCCCAAGGGGACGCCCGCGACTCGTAGGCCGAGCTGTGCGAGGGATGGCAGCCTTGTGCCAATGAGGACAACATCTTCCCGGAGTAGCTGCTTCACCCCAATCCACAACTCACGGAGGCTGTGGAGATGGCCAATCCACCGAGGAACTCTAGAGAAGGTGCATCCAGAATGCAGATGAAGCTTCTCCAGGTTGTGGAAAGCAGGGGAGAGCAAGCTCAGTGCATCGGCGCACAGGGCAATAGGTTTAAGAGATTGAAAAGGCCCCAAACATAGGTCTTTGAGGCTACCAAGTTTCTCCAGAGATGTACTCAGAGCACCCATCCATGCTGCCGCCGGCACGGGCAGTAGCGGTGCGGGGCAATATAGAAACAACTCTGACAGTGTGGTGAGCTCGCTGAGGCCAACAATGCTTTCCAACGAATCATTTGGCAGGCTAAATCCACGAAGAGTGCGCAGTGATTTCACCTCACAAATCCGGTCAGGCAACCTTGAATGCTTCGGCACGGCCAGATGGGACAAACGCGGCACATCAACAATCTCTAATGAAATGCTGCTAGACGTGACCCTGGATAAATCTAAAGTGTCCAAAAGTGGGCCAACTCGTATTTGACCCGGCAGCACTATACTTTTATCATCTCCTTCAACTTTTAAATACTTCAGATGTGACAAGTGGTTGATAACAGTCAGGTCCAATGCCATCTCATGCCGATAAGAAACACAAAGGAATAACACCCGGACAAATTTAAACTCTGCCAGGGGAGGCACCCAATTTGATCCTTGCAATATCATTAGAGAGCAAATTTGTGATAGGTTCCCAGCAATGGTGATAGCCCCTTCGCCATCATCTATACCTTGCAAGCCAACAACGGTAAGTCGACGAATGACCTTGTCTTGAGCTTCTACTACCACTGCTTGTGAATCATTTACCAAGCTCAGAAAATTATCTTCCTTACATCTCCTTACAATCAATTCGAGCAGCATATCATGAACTTTGCAGAATGATACCCCGGTAACGAAATCAGTATATTGAGGTTGAATCATGCTCCTATTGACTAGCTCATTAAAATAACTTTCCGCAACATCCCATACATCTTGCCCACCAGAGGTACTAACAAAACCTTCTGCCACCCATTGCCTCACTAGCTCAAGCCTACTAATTAAATGATCCTCTGGGTAAGAACCAAGATATAGAAAGCATGCCTTCAGATGCCGGGGTAGATTCTTGTAGCTGAGATCTAAGATATGCATCATGTCTTCATATTTGGAGTCTGTTGCAAACTTACTAGCTAGTGTATTCTGCATGTGTTCCCACTGTCCCTCCAATAATCTTATTGGTTGGCAAGCTAACATACTGGCCATTGTAATAATTGCGAGCGGTAGGCCACCGCACCTTTCTAAAATTTCACAAGAAGGTTTGATGAGCAAAGAAGGGCAAGCATCTTCTGATCCAAATATTCTATCAAAAAATAGTTTTCTTGAATCTTGCTCACTTAGGGGCTTCATATCATGAATGCATCCATGGTTGCCGCAACATGATCTAGCCACATTCTCATTTCATGTAGTTATCATAACTCTGCTACACCGATAATTTTTTGGGAAAGCACATTGAATGATGTCCCACCCCCGTGTATCCCATAAATCATCAATAATGATGAAGTACCTACAAAACGAGAATATGTTGAGCTTAAACAAGTATAATGAATACTCAAGATTCAAGAACTCTAAACAAGTATAATGAACCCCAGCCAAATTAATTAATCTTAGATGTGAAGTCCAAGTACAACCATGCACTTAATTAGGTCCATGTCAATCCAAACCATTTTCTTATGTCTAACTCAATAAAAAAACTAGATTTATTGGTACGAGCTATACTTCTACCTGCCCTTCACATTATTTTTCGATGTGGGACTAAATCCAGCAATTAATGAGTTAGATTCGATTCTTTTTCTCTAGTTTCAAGTGAAAATCTTTTAGTGGTAATCAAATATTTGTATAGAAATCTGTAACTGTTGCTCAATACTGATGAATCAACGCAAATGTACAATGACCTGAATAGCAAACAAAATCAAAGATTTTCTGTACTGACATTCAAATATTTACTCATGCACAATAATTTATATACGGTTTCCCCTTTAAGAAAGGAGCATATTATTTCCAAAAAAAATTACTTAAGAAAAGCTGGATGGTATAAATGAATTTGGTCATCCAGTTAAGAGGCTTACACATGTTAAAGTTCAAGCATTTACAGAGAGGATCCAAATTAAACGGAGCATGGTGATAAGTACCTCTTATCCTGTAGATGTAATCTGAGGTCATTGATAGGATCTTGCAGCTGGCAAGCATGAGAATATGGGCGTAGCCCGAGTTGCGACAGCAAGCTATTGAATAGCCCTACCATTTCTGGCTTTTGAGAAACGGACACAAATGCCGTGCAGTCAAACTTCCCTCCAACTTCACGATACACCTCATTGGCAAGTGTGGTCTTGCCTAAACCTCCAAACCCTACTATTGCCATCATCTTTAGTTGCCGCCCTTTGTCCACAGCCCAATTGACAAGCTCACTTTTTTGGTCATCAATTCCCACAAGGCTTGCAGACTCCTTGTAGAGTGCTGAGATGCGAGGATCAACGGCCACAGGGGTAGTAATTGAGATGCATGTAGTGGCGTTTGAGATGCACTGATCAAGCATGTACCGCTTGCGGCGATCACTTGCTTCCATCACCTGGGACTTGATCTGTTGGAACTGATTTGCTAGGTCGCGACGGTCCTTGAATGTTCTCAGATACTTTGAAGCTTTGCGAAGGATCCCCATCTTGTTGTTGTTGGTTTCACCAACACGTTGTATAAAGTCATCAATGAAGTCTTCGATGTTGTAAGACATCTCTATTATATCTTTCCTCCATTTCTTGGCTTGTGGATCGAGTTCATCAGCGCCGTCCATCTTCTCAAGGACAGCGTCCATGTCGCTGAGCTCTCGCTGGAGGAAGGTTACCTCCTTGCGCAGGCCCTTGAGCTTCTTGTACTCATCACCCAAAAGGGTGGTGAGCTTGGCCAGGACGGGTTTCATCACCCCCATGGAGACGCTGACTACGGCAGCTGTCGCCATGGCTCGGCCAAAACTCCAACTCCAACTAGTTCCTCACTGCGTGTTCCGTGGCCCTGCAAATAAAAAGATGAGAGAACGTGGTTACTTGGTGCAATCAGTAGGTTCGAACACTCCAACTGGGCTCAGGCTTACCACTGATTGCTCAAAAGGTTTTGGTGCAAGATCCTGTCAAATTCAAAGGGGCGTCGGATAGATGACCATGTCGGAGATGTTGACCATGGCAGGAAGCTTGATCGAAGCCGGAGAATCGTAGCAGCTAGCCAGTGAAATGCCCCCAACAAGCAGCAACAAGTGACAGAACAGCCAGCAGCTAGCTAGAATAAGAAGCATCGATCCAAAGGAATGAGGAACATAAGAGAATAAATCTGGAAGAAGAAACTGAAAAAAAACCCAACGAACTCACCGTGCTACGTCAACTCGCCCAACCACGAACGGATCGGATCGTATGAGCGAGAGATGTGACAAGTCAACCGCTTGTGTTCATCTGTGGCCAAATAAAGCTTCCCTTTTCCAAAAAATAAATAAAAAATAAATAAAGCTTGGAAAGTGAAGGATGGAGAAGGCAGGGCGTGATGCGACGGGAGGTGTTTTTGGCTTGGTTTTGGGCGAATTGGTTGCTTGTGCGCCGCGCCGCGTGCGCGTTCCTCCTCTCGGCATCCTTTAATTTCTTGATGCTGCAAGATGTCCACTTGCCAGCCATGCATCTCCCAGAGAGTCAACGAGATTAGGTTGGAGGTCAAGCTCTGGGTGGAGGCTGGAGCGTTGTTTGAAGCGTGAGGACTAGGCTAGGTCTATTTTCTGGCCGGTGTTTTCAAGCTAGCTGGTGTACTCCATACAGTTAATTATGCGAGCGTTCGGCTCGTGGTTCCAGCTCCAGCTCTACAGTGTTTGCCTCTCACATTCCTCCAGCTCCAGCCTCCAGCCACCAGCCAGGTAACAGTATTTTTCTCTCACACCACTCCAACTCCAGCCTGCCGAACAGGGTGTATGGCCCTGTTGCCAAATGAAATATTGCCATGGTCAACTTAGACTTATTCAAACTCTGTGCATGGTGGAAAAAGAAAAAGAATTATTTGCTCCGATCCATGTGGACCAGCTAATCGGTTGTTAATATGGAGGCTGTAGATGGCATCGATGCACATGCTGGTAAGTAAGATGGTCTGGTTTGACTTTCGCAGCTTGAGCCCTGTTTGGTTTGTAGTAGTACTAGTAGCACAAAAATTTTGACTAATAATTAGGGGTAATAAATAAAGGTAATTTACAAAACTAACTCCACAGTCCTGTTCTACTTCGCGAGACGAACCTAATGAGGTCTTTGACCGCACGATTAGAGAATGGTTACTGTAGCACCACTGTAACCAATCATCGATTAATTACTATCATTAGATTCGTCATGAAAAGTTACACACATCTGTGAAAAAGTTTTGCAAATAAACTTCGTTTAGTACTCCATGCATGTAAGATTTTTTTCTCGGGAATTGTGTGCTATGCTACGCTAGGCAAAACCAAACACGACCTTGATCAACAACGTGCATGTCAGCTAGGCCCAGGACAGGCCAGGCCAGGCTGGTGGTGATTGATTGTTGTGCAGAGGAAGGAATTGATAAAAGAATGTGTGACCTGGCTCCGATATCCATTGCCTCTTGTGCAAGAACTGCCTACCAACTATGCAGTGACGAATATGTACAGATGATGAACCATGCCAAAACATGGTATAATTGAGCCACGCAACTGCTTAATTATTTCAGATCTGCTTAATGTCTGAACACGACATTTCCCGCCAGATCAACATCGACGGTCACCGAATCCCCTTCCTTGATCTCCCCGGCGAGCATCTTGTCCGCGAGAGTGTCCTCCAGCAGCCTCACGATGGCCCTCTTCAGCGGCCTCACCCCGTAGCTCGTGTCGAAGCCTTCCTCCACCACGCGCTCCTTGAACCCTTCCGTCACCTGCAGCTCGATCCCTTCCTCCCCACCCGTGCGGCGACACTGCTCAGCAAGATGCCGGCGATCTCCTTGACCTCGGCCCTGGCGAGCTGCCTGAACACGATCGTCTCGTCCAGCCGGTTCAGGAACTCTGGCCGGAAGCGCCGCTTCATCTCCTCGCCTACCACCTCCCTGATCGCGTCGTAGCTGGCGCCCGCGCCGCTGGCGACGACGGCGCCGCCGCCGATGTTGGACGTCATGACGATGAGCGTGTTCCTGAAGTCCACCGTCCTGCCCTCGCCGTCCGTCAGCCGTCCGTCGTCCAGGATCTGCAGCATGACGTCGAACACCCGCGGGTGCGCCTTCTCGATCTCGTCCAGCAGGATCAGCGTGTGCGACCGCTGCCGCAGAGGGTTCGTCAGCTGGCCGCCCTCGCGGTGCCCGATGTAGCCTGGGGGCGAGCCGATCAGTCTGGACACCGTGTGCCTTTGCATGAACTCGCTCATGTCCAGCCGGACTATGGCGTCCTCCGAGCCGTAGTAGAAGGCCGCCACGGCCTTGGCAAGCTCCGTCTGGCCGACGCCGGTTGGGCCGGCCAATACGAAGCTCCCGATCGGCCGGCCTGGCTCGTTGAGGCCTGCGCGGGCACGCCAGATGGCGCGGCAGATCGCCGCCACCGCCTCATCTTGGCCGACGACGCGCCGGTGGAGGGTCTCCTCCATGTTCAACAGCTTGTTGGTCTCGTCAGTGGTGAGTTTGTGGACGGGCACGCCGGTCCGGCAGGAAACGACGTGACGGATGTCTTCGTCGGTGACCACTGCTGGCCCGACAGACGCGCTGCCAGTATTTTTCCTCACCTCCTCTGTTCTGGTTGCCACACCTTTGCTCTTGTCAATCAGGGACTTGAGCTCCAGTTCACGATCGTGAAGCTCCTTTGCCTGATTATTGAAAAGCATTCGAAAATGGACTTATCAGTTATTACGGCATTTGCAGAACATGTCCAAATTAAAGGGGAAAATGCCATGGATATACACCAACCCTTTTGTAGCTCTCGCCGAGAACTGCATCGTTCTTCTCCTTGATGACCCTGCTGAGTTCTGCTTCAAGATCTTTGACGTCCTTGGATGGATTCTGCTGTGGCACGAGGTTTTGTAAAATGCATCCAAAAAATAATAAGAATAGAAAATTGGAGGATGGTACGTTTGTACCTGGGCATGTCGTAGACTGGCAAGGGAACCGGCTTGGTCGATTAGGTCGATGGCTTTGTCTGGGAGAAAACGATCACTGCAAAGCAAACAAGCAGCAGCAGCCAAATTATGAAGGGGCTTGTTTGGATAGATACGGAGAGAAATGAGAGAGCAGCAGCCAACCAACCAACCAGATGTACTTGTGCGAGAGCTCGGCAGCTGCTCCTAGTGCTTCATCGGCATATTGGACCTGATGATGTTTTTCATATCGCTCTCGAAGACCTCTTAGAATTCCTATGGTTTCATCAACTGTCGGCTCTGGAATTTTGACAGGTCCGAAACGCCTTCCCAGCGCCGCATCTTTCTCGATATGCTTCCTGTACTCATCATGTGTAGTGGCCCCAATACACTTGCAACATGAATGAATTTCAGAATGAGAGAAATAGCAATACCAAGGCGTCCCTGCAGAGGTTCTTCTATTAACATGATACATGCACTAACCTGCAGTTCACCTCTCGCTAATACAACAACAACATAGCCTTTTTTTCCCAAGCAAGTTGGGGTAGGCTAGAGATAAAACCCGAAAGAAATAAGTTCAAGGTTCAGGCACATTGATAGCTAGTCTCCAAGCCCTCCTATCCAAAGCTATCTCTTTAGAGATATTCCAATCCTTAAGGTCTCTTTTAACCAACTCATCCCACGTCAGTTTAGGTCTACATCTACCCCTCTTTACATTATCGACCCGCTCAAGAACCCCATTACGCACCGGCGCCTCAGGAGGCCTTCGTTGGACATGTCCAAACCATCTCAGCCGATGCTGAGTAAGTTTCTCCTCAATTGGTGCCACCCCGACCCTATCCCGAATAACTTCGTTCCGGACTCTATCTCTCCTTGTGTGCCCGCAAAACCACCGCAACATCCGCATCTCTGCTACACTCAGTTGCTGCACATGTCGCCTTTTTATAGGCCAACATTCAGCACCGTATAACATCGCCGGACGAATTGCTGTCCTATAGAATTTGCCTTTTAGCTTTTGTGGCACCCTCTTGTCACAAAGAATGCCAGAAGCTTGCCGCCATTTCAACCAGCCAGCTGAAATTTTATGCCTAACATCTTCATCAATATCGCCATCCTTTTGTAGCACCGATCCTAAATACCGAAAAGTATCCTTCTGGACCACCACTTGCCCATCTAGATTAACGTCTCCCCCCTCATGCCTAGTCGCGCTGAAATCGCACATCATGTACTCGGTCTTGGTCCTACTAAGTCTGAATCCTTTCGACTCTAACGTGCGTCTCCACAGTTCTAACTTCCTATTAACCCCTGCCTTACTCTCGTCAACTAGCACCACATCATCAGCAAAGAGCATACACCAAGGGATCTCACCTTATATATCCCTTGTGACCTCATCCATCACTAAAGCAAATAAATAAGGGCTCAATGCTGACCCCTGGTGTAGGCCTATGTTAATAGGAAAGTCAGTGGTGTTGCCATCACATGTTCGGACAAACGTCGTCGCATCCTTGTACATATCCTTAATGAGGGTAATGTACTTAGTTGGGACTTTGTGCTTCTCCAAAGCCCACCACATGACATTTCTTGGTACCTTGTCATATGCCTTCTCAAGGTCAATGAAGACCATGTGCAAGTCCTTCTTCTGCTCCCTATATCTCTCCATCAATTGTCGTATTAAGAAAATTGCCTCCATGGTTGACCTTCCAGGCATGAACCCAAATTGATTTTGGGTCACACTTGTCACTCTTCTTAGGCGATGCTCGATAACCCTCTCCCAAAGCTTCATCGTATGGCTCATCAGCTTAATTCTACGGTAGTTAGTACAACTTTGAACATCGCCCGTGTTTTTGAAGATAGGTACTAATATAATTCTCCTCCATTCTTCAGGCATCTTGTTTGACCGAAAAATGAGATTAAAAAGCTTAGTTAACCATACTATTGCTCTATCTCCTAGGCATCTCCACACCTCAATGGGAATACCATCAGGGCCCATCGCTTTACCTCTCTTCATTAAACAACTTGTCGAAGTACTCTCTCCATCTATCCATGATCTCCTCATCCTTCACTAGCAGTCGATCTGTCCCATCCTTAATGCATTTGATTTGGTTGATGTCCCTTGTCTTCCGCTCGCGGATCCTAGCCATCCTATAAATGTCCTTCTCCCCTTCTTTCGTGCCTAGCCGCTGATACAGGTCATCATACGCCTTACCCTTTGCTACACTCACAGCTCGCTTTGCAACTCTCTTCGCTAATTTATAGCCCTCGATGTTGGCTGCACTCTTGTCAAGATGGAGGCGCTTGAAACACTCCTTCTTCTCCTTAATAGTCCTTTGCACCTCGTCGTTCCACCACCAGGTGTCTTTCCCCTCCTGTTTGCCTCCCCTACTCACGCCAAACACCTCTGAGGCCACCTTCCGAACACATGTTGCCATCTTTAGCCACATGTCATCTGCGTCTTCTCCTTCTTCCTAAAGCCCCTCACCTAGCATCCTTTCCTTAAACGCTTGTGCCGCTTCCCCTCTAAGCTTCCACTACTTTGTTCTCGCAATCTTGGCACATTTGTCCCGGTGGACACGTACCCGAAGACGAAAATCCGCCACCACAAGCTTGTGTTGAGGGACAACACACTCCCCAGGTATCACCTTATAATCTAAGCAATCACGTTTATCCTCCCTCCTAGTAAGGATAAAGTCGATCTGGCTCGAGTGTTGTCCACTACGAAACGTCACAAGATGGGATTCCCTCTTCTTAAACACGGTATTCGCTATCAACAAGTCGTAGGCTAACGCGAAGTTCAACACATCCTCCCCCTCTTGACTCCTGCTACCATACCCAAAACCCCCGTGCACTCGCTCGAACCCTACATTAGTCGCACCCACATGGCCGTTGAGATCTCCTCCTATGAAGAGTTTCTCGCTGGTAGGCACGGTACTAACCATGCTATCTAGATCTTCCCAGAACTGCATCTTGGTGCTCTCATTAAGGCCTACCTGAGGGGCATAGGCACTGATCACATTCAAAACCGAATCTCCAACTACCAACCGGATTAGGATAATCCGGTCGCCTTGCCTTCTAACCTCTACGACTCCATCCTTAAGGCTCCTATCAATCAAGATGCCTACACCATTCCTACCCGGAGTTGCTCCCGTGTACCAAAGCTTGAAGCCAGTATCCTCAACCTCCTTCGCCTTCTGGCCCTTCTATTTAGTCTCCTGAACGCATAGAATATTTACACGCCTCCTAATTGCTACAACAACTAGCTCTCGCAACTTACCCGTTAGGGACCCTACGTTCCAGCTGCCTATACGAATCCTAGTTGGCTCGGCTAGCTTCCTTACCCTTCGCACCCGTCGAGGGAAGTGCGAAGACCCTTGCTCATTTTTCACTACACCCGGGCGTAGATGTAGCGCGCCATTCAGGTGACGACCCGACCCTTGCTCACTTATCATCGTACCCAGGTCATGATACGACGCGCCCTTGGGGGGATGGCGACCCGGCCCTTGCCGATTTATCACCACACCCGGGTTCCGATGTAGCGCGTCGCTAAGAGGGTTACGCCCCAACGAGTTTCTTGTGGGTTTCAAATCCATTAGAGTGGTATTTTTTATGCTGGTTTGCCAAAACCTAACGCGCTAATGCTGGCTTAAAAACATTAGCAACGTCACTCCCTTTGTTTGTTCCTGCTCCTACTAGCGTGTGAACTTCGTCAATGAAGAGTATTATTTTGCCAGACCGTTTGACCTCTCGCAAGAGATTCTTTACTCTTGCTTCAAATTGTCCATGGTATACTTGTCCAGCAAGAAGGCCTGCCATATCAACGGAGATAACCTGCCAGGTAAAATAAGGCAAAAGAAAAATATTCACATTTTTTTAGTAGCAAACAAATTGATATACAAACAATAAACTAATCTGGATGTATCCAAGGAATTAATTCATCCAAGGCTGAAGAAGTTTCAAATAAAATCTCATATTGATCAGATCATACATAAAGCTGATCGATGCCTATATATTAGTCTATTGAAACGGAAACATTTAAGTGCCAACTGAACATACCAAACATGATTAAAAAGAGCAGCAAGGCAGAAAACATAAAAAAGGTATTCACTATAATTTTTTATTATATCAAACTTAAGTTAAAAAAATCTGACTACATATTTTAGCTGTAACCGCAACTGCAGTAACAATCAAACTAATAGAATCACAAGGGCTAGCTGCCAATGGATATAGAATCTAGATCAAATTAAAGAGGAATGCAAACCTTTTTCCCTTTTATTGTTTCAGGAACATCTCCCTTGGCAATGAGCTGAGCAAGGCCTTCCACTATTGCTGTTTTTCCAACACCGGGGTCACCAATCAGGCAGGGGCTGTTCTTACTCCGTCTGCTCAAAATTTGCACAACTTGATCGATCTGTTTTTCCCTACCGATAACAGGGTCAAACTTCCCCTCCTTTGCCAATTTTGTTACATCAGTCCCACACTTGTTAAGTGTTGATCCCCACATTCCAAAACTAATCGTTGTGAAGCCCTATAGAGAACACAAGAAAAACTTCTGATTATCATTGGAGCATAAAACTAATAATAGAATATATATCATTGTTCCTGAAGAATCACTTAAAAAATATCCTATAATATATAAATGCATATGAAGAATCACTTAAAAAATATCCTATAATATATAAATGCATATTTTACCTCTCTCAATATTAGCTCCAAGAGGAAATGGATAATGCAGAATGAAAGTTGACTCAACAGTCTGTCTTTGTCTATAATAAACGACACGAGCCAACCAAAGCGCCATATTTGGTACTGTGCAAGCGCAAAAAGGCCCATGACTCGCTGAACGAGACTGTCAAACATTGCTCTTGTGACAAAGACAATGCTCTTTTCCCCTCCAGATAATCCGCAGAATGCGCCTTGCACGAGGGCGGCAATGTTCAAGAATTCTCTGGTGAAGCCATCGATGGTTTCTCTGGGGATGTGATAATGTACATTGTTCTTCTTCGGTCCCCTCAATGTTCTGCTTGAATTGCCAAGAACAGGCATAGGCGCAGGAGTATGCACTACCCGCAGACCAAAATTAGGTGGTACTTTCTTCCCTTGATGATGACTTCGGAAAGACATGGAAATTCTAGACGGAGGCAGCCTCCTAGTGCCATGACTGGTTATACTACCAGGAGCTCCGATGACTGGCGATCGAAGAGAAGGTGGTGGTCTGATTAAGGTTATCCCTGCCATGAATGAATGCAAATGAAGCCCGCGGCCCTGTGCATGGAAGAGAAGATGATTACCTAGGTTAAGTTGGGAGACAAAGCATTCTGAATGAATGAAGAAAATCTAATTAAAACTGTATGAATGAAGTTGATAAAACTAAGAGGATAGATGGACAAGGCAACATACTGAAACTGAATAACAGCAGTAACAGTATGACAATTGTGTAGGAGACGAGAAGAAACCAAGTTTGCTGGTTGCTGCTATCAATATTAATAACTTGGAAGTTAGAGTATTCAAGGTGCTTCTGTTCAGTTATGCTAAATTTGTTTTCCAGGAACACTAAGGTAATCAGTGGTTAGGTTTCTCAATCTCTTTATTTTTTTTTTCGAAAATCATTTGGTGCACACGGCGGCAGGTGCCCACCCTGACGTCGCTAGCATCTATTAACGGAAAAGAGAGTGTGAGCGGGTCCCAGGACTAATAAAAATCTTTCTGTCCAGTGGCTTGTTCATCTCTCTCTCTCTCTCTCTCTCTCGCCAACATGAATCCAATAGAAAAAACAAATGACTAAATCTACCGATCAACACTAAGAAGAAAAGAATCAGCACAATCTGACAACAAACAATCTAAAAAAACAGCATAGTACTTTTGCAAAACATTTTTGCACATTTGGCTCATTATTTATCCATATACATGAGCTAGACCTATTCCTAGACTTATTCCTCAGGAGACCAAAAAGAGAAGCAGCAGCAGAAGTTCCTCATGATTCCCAGCACTTTGACCTCTAGTACATTAAACCTAGAGGTGATTCTTCACTCCAACGCAATTTGGAATAAGCTGAAAAACAATATTTGAAGCTGAAAGACACTATCGCAGGGGTAAAATCAAGAACACACATTAACAAAGGCAAAGAACAAGGGTCAACATGAGAGCTAGAATCATCCGAACACACTCGACACATTAACAGTATTGGAATGGCTGGAGAGAATGTCGAGAAATCTCAGGTATGCATGGAGAAAACAACCTCCGTGGAGCTCACGGGCTCAAGCATGTTCCTCAGCGGATCCGCCACATGCTTCGCTAATCCTACAATTCCTCTGCATGGAGATGAGATGGAGACAAAGGGTGGGAGCCCACCGGCAAGAACCCACAGCCATGGATCAGCCGCAGCATGTGGAGGAGGGATGAGCACCAGGCAGGAAGAGGACTGCTCAGGTCTGGGGGGCGGGGGAGATGTGGACAAAAGGATAAGGGGTGTGTTTAGATCCCACAAAAACTATAATTTTTTTATCACATCGAAACCACATCGAAATATTAAATATAACAATTTTTCATCACATCGAAATCACATCAAAATATTAAATATAACAAATGACCCATGTATGGAATACTAAATGTAGGTAATTAAAAAAACTAATTGCATAGTTTTGATGTACATTGCGAGACGAATCTTTTGAGTCTAGTTGGGTCATGGTAGGATAATATTTACCACAAACAAATGAAATGTGCTACAGTGTCTGATGTGACTTTTATTCCGACGGTGATGCATATGGGGGGCACCTGAGCCCGTGTGCAGAAAAGTCGCTCTCTATTTTTTTTCAGCTTGCTAATTAGTAAACACGAAATATGCATCGTGTGCATGATCGTTCAAGTGACTAGGAACTAAGCAGCGGTCAGGCAACAAATCAGTCCGTACATAAAGCAAGCAATGCAAGCAGGCAATCGGCCGCTTGAATAGCAAAGGTAAGGAACAGTACCTCTCGTGCACCTGGCTGAGTTGGCACAACCACTCTGTTTTACTGGCTGTTTTTTCAGTCAATCAATAGTATTTTTCTCTCAGATCAAATCAGCACCAGCCACCAGCCAACAGTAATTTTCTCTCACAACAAACTAGCACCAGCCACCAGCCGCAGCCAGCAGAACAGAATCAACATAAGGAAGCAGCCAGCAAGCCGAGTAGCTCACTGCAGGAGCCTGGGTTTAGCGGAGGTCGGTGGCGCTGGCGCTGGCGGCGGCGGCGGCGGCGGCAGCTATCGTGGGCGGAAGGGAAATCCTCTTCTATTTATCTCCTACTACCGACCGTGGCTAGGCAATTCAGGACAGGAGGAGATCATCCTTCCTTTTCCCTTCTTTCCTGGGCCCAATAATTATCCTGAGCCAGCCCAGCCCAATTTTAGTTGGGCCCAATCTCGTTGGGCTGGTAGCCCACCACCAGAGCCCAGCAGGATGACAAGTCAACCGCACGGATTCAAGGCCGACGACAGCGTGTGCGACTGGCAGCTGTCCCATCATAGAAGCGCGGGGCGCAGGCCGTTGGAGCGCGGGGGGAGCTGGGCCGAGGGAGCGCGGGGAGCTGAACTGTCCCCCATGACTAGAAATAAATGTTCCGCCGGAACAAAATATTCCATTGGAGAAAAAATTCATTAGAACAAAAAAATTTGTTCGGTTGAAAATGAAAAAAAAGTTCCGTTGGAACAAAAAATAAAAAAAAATCATTGGAATTTTTAGGAGAAAAAAGCAAAATGGGCAGGTGGCGCCCGCAGACCACACAATGGGCCGCACGCGCGGGCGCTGTGCCACGGGTCAGCACGCACCCGCGCGCATGACCCCGAACATTTGCGAGATCACTGGCATGATGCGATGAGCGATTCTCTATTTCCCTTTGCTCTGCTCTATTACGATTGGATGAATCGTACGTGGCCTGCAAGATTGGGAATTTGGGATGGATCAAGTTCATAAATCATAATGGGCGGAGGAGGAAAGAAGAGACCGTTCCTTTTAGTGCGATCCTTGGGCCCATTTTATTGCAAACGAATAGACAAACGATGTTCCAGTTATACTATACCAGTCTCGCTCATCAACAAGACCTGTCTACATATCTGCTCATCTGGAAGAACCGGTTAGCACATAGTGTTTAAGTTTCCCCTGTTTCTCTTCTTCCTCTCCTAGTCTTTACTCTCCCCACTTTCCTGGGGTTGTCTCTTGTACTCTCGACTTGGTATGCCGGGTTTATTGTGTAAGCCTTTGCTCTAGCCTAGCGCCGAGCCTTCGCGCTGCCCAACTGGGCCGAGCCTGCTGGGCCGGCACAGGCACGGCTCGAGAAAGCACGGCCCAAACACGGCCCAGCCCGTGGCCTCGCGGGCCCGTGCCGTGCCTGTGCCAGGCGCCGGGCCGTGCCTGGGCCGCAATCCCGGCCCGGGGCACTAGCATGGGCCCGGCCTTCTCCCATCCTTCTCCTCGCGACAGCCGACAGGCGACTTGCCGCTCGCGTCGCTCCTCTCCCCCCAGCCGCCACCGCGCCGCTCACCCTCCGGCCGCCGCAGCAGCGCCGCTCCCCCCGGCCGCCGGCCGCTGCAGCGCTACTCCCCCCCCCCGGCCGGATCCACAGCGCCGCTCCCTTCCTCCCGTCCGTGAGCTCGGACCTCGCCTCCGGCGTGCTCGAATCTCTCCTCCGTCCGCGAGCTCGGACCTCACCCCGGACGCCGCTGTCGCCCCCTCCGCAGCCTCGCCTTCGCGCTGCTGCTCTGCTCGGCCTTCTCGCCTTGGCCGCAGCGGCCGCCACGAGGACCGGGGCGCAGCCGGCGTGCGACCTCGGCGGCGACGTGCCCTGCCTATGCCACGTCACGTCGCCAGCCAGCCGCAGCTCGTCCTCGCCCACCTCGCCGCCGCCGGCAAGTGCCGCCGCCGCCCCCACCCGTCGCCTGCGCGGCTGCGCCGGTCTTCCCCGCCATGGTCCGCCCCGGCCGCCGCCGCTCGGGCCTGCCGTGCCCAGGGGCACGGCCCGGCACACCGGCGCCCTCGTAGGGCCGTGCCCGGGCCGGGATGTCGGCACGGCGGCACTACGCGGCACGGCACGGCGGCGCTGCCGTGCCTCGGCGTGCCATGTCTCCCCGTGCCCGTGCCGGCCGTGCTCGGGCTGTGCCCTTGCCGTGCGGCCCGGTTGGCCACCTATACCTAGCGCTATCGATCAATGAAATTAGTTGGGGAACTCCCCTAGTCTTTCAAACGTGCTTGTAGGGGTAGATTTGAGCTGTGTATTTATAGAGTTGAGTGTGCGTGTGTGTATAAGCATTTGTGTTTATACTGTGTATTTTGCAATAACAAAATCAGATATATGTACTTATCTTTATTCGATTGTTATAGAGCTAAGGTAGTATTACTCTATACACTTTTTCATCGACATTCATAGCTTTCTTTTATTTTGCTCCGCGCCTCCATATGTGTTTTCTTGATTGAACCTTTAGCTATATGTGTTTGACAGAAAAATCAATATTCGCATCGCATCCTCTATATATGTAAATATGATAAAACATATCATGTACACCTTAAATTGGTATTTTCTATATAAATAATGACAAGAATAGGTACTTGAGGATCGTACTTTGAGAATTTTTTTATATTTAGAGGTGTAGATAATTTAAAATATAGTTTACGTTTTTCTTAACAATAATAGATGATGGGTAGTTTAGGTGCAAATTTAGAGGATTATTTAAGATTACTTTTAATAATGATAGAGGTAGTAGTTTAGACACCTAGGGGCTATTTTATGATGGTAGAGGTGCTATTTTTAGAAAAGTTTAATAGTACTAATGGTTATGATGATTAGAGGCTATCAAATTGATGGTCATATATTTCTAATTTTTGTAAAAATTGTTGGAATTTTTTTCTAGAGCATATCACATTCTCACTAGAACTAACATGGATGCTATCATAGTAAGATATGTGTGCCTACTCCCTCCGTCCTCAGACGTATTTTGTCCTAAGTCAAACTAGTATAAATTTGATCTAATCTATAGTGAAGAATATTAGCATCTAACATATCAAATGAGTACATTATGGAAATATATTTTATAATGAATCTATTTATTCTTATTTGACATTAAAAATATGATTACTTTTTCTATAAATTTGATCAAACTTAAAACAGTTCGACTACATTTCAAGACGGAGGGAGTATGTGAAACTTGAGTACAATGGTGAGCAGTCCTCATGTATATAAGGGGCTCGTTGTGACGAGTACAGACATTGCATTAAAAAAAATTCCTACTTACAGGCGACAGTCTCCATATTAATTTTACAGCAATTTATGTGATCAGAGAGGGAACGAATCCTTGGGAGCAGGGTAAATGCCGGGCGACTCGGGAGAGCACTGGCAGCATCCTGGAACATGCCCTTGACAAGCGCGGACCTGTCGACTTTCATCGATTTAGATCCCGCAGCAGCAGCAGCAGCAGATGGGGATGCCGTCAGTAATCGGATTTCCTCGAGGCGTGAGAGGTGCTCGAGCCCAACAGGCGTGGCCTCGTCCCATTCCAGTGGATCCAGTCCTACCAGCAGGCGCCGGAGCCGGGGCATAGCACCAGCCCGAAATGCCAGGCATGACATCCTGCTGGAGTCGAAACAGAAGAACCGGAGAGCCGTGAATCCCATGGAGCCTGCTATCATGATCATCTGTGTTTCCTTGGCCGGGATGCCTGCAGGAACGACGCGTAGGCTTAGATAGATGAGCAAGGGCAGCCTTGTCCCAACCATGCTGACATCTTCCTGCAGTATCTGCTTCGCCCCCAGTGCCAGCTCGCGGAGGCTATGGAGACGGCCAATCCATTTGGGAACTTCAGAGAAGGTCCAGTCAAGCAGGTCGAGCTTCTCGAGGTTGAGGAAAGGAGGTGAAGACCAGCTGCTCATTGCATCAGCACAGCAGCTAAGACTGTTAGACCTCACAGAAAGCCCTCTGAGGTTGCTGAGCTTCTCGAGGGAGCAGCTCAGAGCAGCCATCCATCCTGTTGTAGTAGATTTGTGCTGCCCTTTGCCACAATGGAGGGACAGGACAGTCAGGCTGGTGAGCTCGCCGAGGCCATCAATATTTTCCAATGAGCTCCCTGGTAGATTGAAGCCGTGCAAAGTGCGCAGCGATTTCACTTTCCCAATCCCATCCGGCAATCCCCCCTTGTGCTGTCGCAACACTAGGTGGGATAAGCGTGGCAGATCAACAACACCTGATAGTGATGGAATGCTGCATTCTGACACCCAAGGCAATTCCAAAGTCTCCAGGTACTGCAGCCTTCGGATCTGACCAGGCAGCATTATGGAGAGCTGTGATGGTATGTCCCCATCCAATAGGCATTCCTTGCACTCGACCTTCAAGTATCTCAGCTGGGGCAGTTGGTTGATAACTGTGAGGTCGATTGTCATCTCACGCAAAAAGAATTCAAGGAACAGCACCCGTAGAAACTTGAACTCCAACAAAGGAGGTACCCACTTGGATGCTCCAAATACGGCAAGAGAACGGACTTGTGACACTTGCCTAGTAACGGGCACGGCCATGGTCCCAGCCTCTGCACCATTCAGATTAATGGTGAGTCGGCGAATCTTGTCTTGCACTTCTGTAGCTGCTTGTGGATCATGTATGATGCTGATGAAGTTGTCTTCCTGGCACCTCCTCAAAATCATATCAAGTATCATATCATGGACTCTGCAATGAGACACCTCGGTGTAGTAGTCCTGATATGGAAGTTGGATCATGCTTCTATTGACCAGCTCATTGAAATAACTCTCCCCAACAACCCATGCATCTTGTCCAAGAGAGTTACCCACAAAACCTTCTGCCACCCACCGTTTAACTAGCTCAACCTTGCTAATCACACAATCCTCTGGGTAAGCACCAAGATAAAGAAAGCATGCCTTCAGATGGCGGGGAAGACTCCTGTAGCTGAGTTCTAAGATATGCATCAATTCTTCCAAGGTGGACTTTCTAGCAAACTTATTAGTGGCCAGAGAACTTTGAATGTACTCCCACTGCTCCTTCAGTCTCATGGGCTGGCAAGCTAAAATACTAGCTACAGTGACAATTGCGAGCGGTAGGCCACCACACTTCTTCAAAATTTGACATGAAACTTGTGTCAGGTGAGAAGGACATTCATCTTTGGATCCGAATATTCTATTGAAGAATAATTTCCTTGAGTCTTGCTCATTTAGGGGCTTCATATTATGGATGCATCCATGGTCACTGGAACATGTCCTAGCCACATCCCCATGTCTTGTAGTTATTATAACTCTGCTATGTTCATTGTTTTGTGGAAAAGCGCATTCAATAATGTTCCATGAAGGAACATCCCACAAATCATCCACTACAATTAAGTACCTACAAAAGCATTTCACATGGGGTACACATGATTAAACTGAATATGGGTTAGTTGAGCAGTACAGCTTTTAAAATGGTGTAGTTATGTTAAAGCTTGTGGATTAGGAAAGTAGTTGTTAGAAAAATATTCATATTTATATTAGAATAGAGGCCGGGATATTAAATATACAGCTGTTTTGTTAATATATACAAATGTACAGTAACTTTTATAAGCATTTTGACCAAATACTTGTCATGAAGATTATGTTAATTCCTAGACTTTAAATTAGTAGTATGAATCCGTACCTCTTGTCGAGTAGATACTCCCTGAGGTTGTCGATGAGGTGTTGGACCCCGCAAGCATGAGAGGGGTGTTGCTTGAGCTGTAGTAGCACACTGGTGAGTAGCCTCACCATGTCTGGCTTTTGTGAAACAGACACAAACGCCTTGCAGTTGAACTGGCCCCCAACTTCACGGTACACCTGGCTAGCAAGGGTGGTCTTGCCTAAGCCTCCAAAACCAACGATCGAGATAACCTTCAGCTTCTTCTCTCCATCCATGATCAATTTGGTTAGCTCTCTCTTTGGGCCATCAATGCCCACAAGGCTTGCTGCCTCCTTGTAGAATGCCGATATGCGAGGATCAACCATCACTGATGCTGCTGCAGTGCTAGAGATGGAGTCCTCAGCTCTGTACCTCTTACGCCGTTCATTGATCTCCAGCAGACGAGTCTTGAGCTCCTTGATCTGCCAGGCAGCCTCAAGATGGGCCCTGCAGGTCTTGAGGAAATGGGAAGCCTTGTGCAGAAATCCTGCCCTTGCGTCGACGCTTGCCACGTTGCTACTGAAATCATCGATGCAGTCTTCGATGTCGAAAGCCATTTCCCTGACTTGCTTCCTCCAGTGTTTTGCATCAGGATCAAGTTCTTCAGCGTCGTCCAGCTTCTCGAGGAGAGCATTCATGGCGGGCAGCTCGTCCCTGAGAAACAGGACGTCTGCGCTGGACACACCTATGAAGGTGGAGCACATTTGCCCTGTCGTCAGCGCTCTGAGCTTCGCAAGAACAGAGTCAATCACCCCCTTGTATGCTCTCACCACCATTGCCGACATGGCTCTCGCGCCTTGTACGTTTAGTTCTTAATTTGGTCCTGCAAGTCACAAAAAAGGTGACCATTAATTGTTAGCACAAGCATCATGGAGATCCAGGGAAACGTACTAAGAAGCGATCTGGAAGAAGGAACCCAAACGGAAATCCAGGAACAAATGATCAAAACCGGCAGCTCATCAGAGCCAGAGCAACGTCGTACCTCCCCTGCACCGTTGAGGCAGGGCAATGATCTGAGCTTTACGAATGCAGGCAACCAGAGGCACGGGGAGCCAGCGGTCATCAGGTGTGCTATATATAGCGAGGAATGAGCAGTACTCACTCCTGGCTGTGATGAGTAAATTGTCAACCGTGCGTGTGATCGTGTGCTTGGTCTTTGGTTGCAGGGACACTGGCGTCGAGTATCGACGGAGAGTTGCCGTGGAGGAGCTCAGGCCGGGCGGCAGCTGTGGCGTCCACTCTTGTATCGAGGGCGCAAGCAGCGACGGATGGCGGGTTTCTTGGTTTGCGCCACAAAACCAAGCTGGCGGACGGCGGTTGAAGACGCCAAGTCGTGGAGGCACGGCGTCGATCTCGGGACTGGCGGAGGAACGGGCGTCGACGGCGTCTAGGGCCTCACTGCGGGCGAGGAGGTGACGGACGTCGGGCAGTGTCTAGGGCCGTCAAAAGGCCGAGGCGGGAACGGCGTCCAGGGCCACGGCGTGGAGGCGGGAATCTTCCCGCGCGTGGAGTTTTTGCGGTTTTCTCAAAATCGGCCACCTACCCGGGTTTCGCGGACCCTCCAAAACCGCGGACCGGATCTTCATCCCCACGGCGGTATCGCGGAAAAGACTTCGACTCGAAGAAAGAACCTCGGCCGTCGGATGAGTCCTTGTATCCTTTTCCGGTTTTGCCCCTACGGGCTTTCTAGTGTTTAATTAAGTATAGGGATAGTTTAGTCTTTTAGTTCGAGAGTTAGTGGGCTTAAATATCTCACCCACTCTCTCTTCTCTCTCTCTCCCTCACCAGGCTCCCAGAACCTTTTCTTTTCTTCCTGGCGTGCGTCCTCCCCCTCTTCTCTGTTCTTCCTCCCTCTCTTCTGTAGGGTAGGATTTTAGCCATGGATTCTTGAGACTTTGTACGTGAATTGATCGGGAAAGGAGGCCCTTCCCTCCTTGTGCCCTTGGGGCTTTCGATTGTATTCAATTTGGTACGTCTCGCACCTTCTTTGTGATGGATTTTTGATTTCTGCTTGTGTGTCCATGGTGAACGAATTTGTGGTGGTTCTCTGAGCTCTTTGTGTGAATCTACGCTCTATTGCTTAGTACAAATCTCTTAGGATTCACGAGCTCTTTCGAATCGACGTTCTTGTGTTTTTGAGAAAACCCCGTTCTTGCTCGGATATTCCTCGATTCCTCCCATCTCATGGAGTAATTCGTTGATTCCTTCCATGGACAAGTTTACAAGTCCTTTATGATCATGCCTACAAAATTTGAGCTCCTTTGGACTTGATTTGATCCTTCGATTATCGAGTTTTTGGCGAGGCGCGGGATGAAAAAACCCGTTCTGGGCACGAGCTGGAAAGTTGTGATCACCGGTTAAACCGGTGCCTGAGCATCGGTTTAACCGGCGTTCACATGTTCTTGCCCAAGCTGTTCTGGTCATCCTCTGGACAACTGCACCGGCGCTTCTCCATTGCACCGGTGCACTCACGTCGATTTAACCAGTGCGTGGATTTCTGTTTTGGTAATCTCTCGGGTGAACTGCACCAGCGTTTTTCAAAATGCACCGGTGCAGGTAACATCGGATCAACCGGCGTTTAGATTTTCGTCGCTAGGTTTCAGGCTTCTGGTGCGTTGCACCGACGGGCTCATTTTGGACATCACCGGTTTAACCGGTGAGTGCTTGTGCTGCTGCAGGCTCTGCGCATCGGTTAAACCGACGAGGTGCCCCATGTGCACGTCGGTTTAATCGTGGTCATATATCGTGCTGTTTCTTGCGCTGTTTCTTCGTGTTTGCTTCCGCACTTGTTCTCGCTTGTCCCTAGGGGTGTTTTTTGTTGGTGTAGCTCATCCATAGCTACTCCATACTTCACCTAGGATTCTGTTGACAGCCAAATTTGGCACCTGCTGAGGTCGACCGGTCTGACCGGTCGGGCCTACCGGTCAGACCGGTCTGGTCTGTACAGTCCGAGTAGAATTAGGGTTTTTGTAAAGAGTCCTCATGTAATCCTACTCGTGAAGGGGTACGTCTTCCCCGGCCTATAAATATAAAGGCTAAGCCGATTGAGGTTATTCCCAATCTAATCAATACAAAAATCGCATTACTTTTTATCTCTCAAACCCTAGCCTTTTCCAAATCAAGATTGCTTTCTTCCTTCGTCTCGACGGCGTTTGAAGACGTTCTGAGTGGCCTGCCGACCTCAGAGCAACCCTACGATCACGAGCTCCGACGGGGTCCCTCCCGAGCTCACTGTTCTAGGTCTTCGCGAGTTCCCTGCCTGCACCGGTCAGACCGGTCGGCGAAACCAGTCAGACCGGTCTGCCTAGGGTTTTCGCTGTGTTGAGCGTTTTGACGATCGTCGCGCGTTCTAGCGCATTCAGGTGTGTTTGGCGCAATTCTGTGTCAACACACTTTTTGGCGACTCCGCTGGGGACAGATTAATCTAGTTTTAAAACCGATCTAATCTACTCCTTGAAGAAGATGGGCTCTTCAGAGATCGACAAGGAAAACATCATCATGGCTACAATGGAGGAGCTCACCGAAGAGGAGCGCAAGGCCTACCTTCTTGTGGAGGAGCATGTCAAGACACAATTCTTGAAGGGCTTCAAAAAGTATCGTGGTGGCCTCGTCAAGAGGGTGGAGGAATTCGTACTGCCATCTCTCAAGCTTAGCAAGGATAAGGTTGAGGAGATTTCCAATGTAAGCCTCTCTTCCTCTGATATTTTTGATAGAATGTCATCCATGATGGATCAAAAGATTATTGCTGCACAAGCTGCTGCGGGTGATGTTTTAATTAAATTGAGTAGTGATGTTGACGCGCTTAAAGGTAAACAACCCATGTCAGATCCTAACTCATCAGATCCGAGTTCGGCTACCCTTGAGTTCACACCTGAACCACTCTATGGTATGCCGCCGAACTCGTTCCCTGGGCAAACCTAGCCACCGTTAACTGTGCACACAGCACCGGTTGGACCGGTCTCACCGACCGGTCAGACCGGTTACGCAACCGGTCAGACCGGTTACGCAACCGGTCAGACCGGTTACTCAGGGACAGTGCCGTCACCAGTGCCCCTCGAGACGATTCCAAATTCGGCTACCCCTGGCCGAACTAATGAATTGTCACTGTATACACCACCTCGCACTACTGCTGTAGCAGGAGGATCGCGAGGATCTGGACCAAGCCAAGGATCGATCCCAACTTCTTCACAAACGATGTCACATGGAAATTCTAATGCACATCGTTTTTCTGAGTTTTATACCAGCCAGCACTATTAGGCCGATCTCCTTAAGTTCAAAGAAGATATGGCAAATGCGATTAAAAGTAAGCTTGGGGTGGATATGGGTACTACACGTTTATATCAAAAACCTTATCCCGCTGAGTTTTATTTTACTCCTTTTCTTGCTGGTTGGCGTATTCCTGAGTTTACTAAATTTAATGGTGATGATTCTCGTACAACTTGGGAACACGTTAGTCAATGTGTCTTGCAATTAGGAGAGGCCGGTTTCAATGATGCATTGCGTGTGCGTTTATTTTCTTTATCTTTGACTGGAACGGCTTTCTCTTGGTTTTCCTCGCTTGCTCCTAATTCTATTCGCAATTGGGCTCAGTTCGAGCATAAGTTTCATGATCACTTCTTTACTGGGGAAATCGAAGCAAAATTGTTGGACTTAACATCGATTAAGTAAGGACGTGATGAACCTTCTTCAGATTATTTCAAAAGATTTAAAGAAATTAAAAATTGGTGTTTTAGTTTGACGATTTCTGAAAAAAATTTGGCGTTTAATGGTTTACGTTCTTATTTGGAAGAGAAACTCAAGGGCTTTGAATATCATACTGTGAATTTCTTGCAAGTCAAAGTCATGGGTTTAGAATTTAAACTTAAAAATGCCAAAGATACATTCAAGCCTCATCGGTCCAACACACATATTCTAGATCATGATTCGGATAGTTCGGACGATGATAGCAAGGAAGTATATGCTGCTGAGTTTGTTTGGCCATCAAAGGCCAAACCTGGTTCAATTCCATCTCTCAAGCCGATTCAAAAGAATCGGCAAGAGGAGCTGAAATTTACTTTTGATGTTTCTAAATGTGATCGGAATTTTGATGAATTGCTTAAGAATGGTAACATCCGATTGTCACATGCTATTCCATCTCCCGACGAACTTAAACGACATGCATATTGTAAGTGGCATAACTCTACATCTCATGCTACTAATGATTGTAATGTTTTTCGTCGACAGGTACAATCGGCCATTAATGAAGGACGATTGGTACTTTCTAAGATGTAAATTGACAAGGCTCCTTTCCCTGTTCATATGCTGGAATTGAATAATCCAAAGGTGCTCATTCGGCCGGAACAAGCTGAAGGAGCTAAGGGGAAGCATGGTGTCATCGGTGATCCAAGACCGATGAATACAAGTGACAAGATCCTTGCCCGGGAAGTTATCAAAGAGAAGGCTGATGATGGCAAGGATACTCTGAAGATGATTGTTAGAAATCCCAGACTCGGTGGGCAAGGAAGCTCTCCACCAGAAAATCGATCTGCTGATCAGGCACGACCGTCAGACCGGTCTGGCCGGTTCCTCCAGCCGGTCAGACCACTCTGGTAACCGTCCCCGGACTTTCAAGCTAAAGCGTTCGGAAGTGGGTACTTGGAAGACCAACGAGGTGAAGGTGCAGGAAAGAACTGCTAATCAGAAGCCCACCTTCAACTAGTTGTTGAACAAGTACACAAAGGCCGTTCAAAATGATCGGCCGCTAAAAAAGAGACCGCGATTACCACCACATCAAGACCGTCCAGTGTCCCCAAGGAGGGAATCCAGCAGGCGCAGGGGTGATGTTGTCACATTGTATCCTCCCCAGATATGTGCTACCATGCCATGGGTGCCACCGGGTCAAGTGCAACAAATCTGGCATGGGAGTATGAAGGGATATGGATGCAGTGTTTTCCGATGCCTTATCCTCCACATTATCAAGGGGAAAGCTCCAGGGTGCCTGTGCACAACCGATTGGGACCACGCCAATCTGGTCCAGTGCAGCAGGCTGCACCGGTCAGACCGGTCACCTCTGACTGGTCTGACCGGTCTCACCAGAGGCCGGGCCAGGTTCCTGCTCCAAGATTCGAGTATCGCATCAAGGAAAAGAAAGAGGAGCAGAAGCCTGTTGCTGATCCAGAGAAGCCTAAAACCGATGTTGTTCAAATCGGTGAAATCAAGGTGCCCACAAAGGATACTTGCAAAAGGCCGATGGGCATAGAGAAATTGGTTGAGGTTCCTTCACAAAAGCCGGTCATGGCTAATGATCATGAAGCCGGTAGCAGCAAGGGCGCAGCGGACAAGTACCATCAACCTAGGTGGTGTCCGTCGGGTTTGACTCATACACAGAAGAGGAAGCTGCAGCGCCTTCGCAACAAAGAAAAGAAGGAGCAGGAAAAAGAGAAGATGAGGGATGAGAACTTCAACAGATATAGACCCATGTTCCCTCAGAGCAAGGTTTGGAAGGTCAAGACAGCTGATCTGCCAGCCAGACCGGTCGGACCGCCGTAGAAGACCGGTCAGACCACTCTGACCAACCGGTCAGACTGGTAGAGCCTACTGCAGAGCCAGCAGCCGAATCGGCACCGCCTGTTTTGGTTTCTTCTGTAGACGAAGCCCCAGCAGTTCCTCCAACCGCAGAAGACGAGGAATTGGTGGATTATGAAGCATCTCCGGAGCACACCAACTTGGAGATCAATGTGGTGCACTTATCTTCAGATTACTTCGTGGTCCCGGAGGAAGATTTGGCTCATCTTCAGTTTGGGCCCCGTGAAGCTGTGTTCCAGAAGCCAAGCGAGAAGGACAACCACCTCAAGGCTCTTTACATGAGGGGACACATCAACGGGAAGCCGGTGACTCGCATGCTAGTGGATGGTGGGGCCATTGTAAATCTTATGCCCTACTCGCTGTACAAGAAGCTCGGTGGCCAAGACGAGGACTTGATCAAGACAAACATGACAGTCAGTGGTGTTGGAGGGAGCGAGCCCCGTAGCGCCAAGGGAGTTGCTTCCACGGAGCTCACCATTGGGAGCAAGACGCTTGCTACGGCTTTCTTCGTCTCGGAGGTGCAAGGTAACTACAATTTGATTCTTGGGAGGGATTGGATTCATGCAAATCAGTGCATTCCTTCTACCTTGCATCAGTTTCTTGTTCAGTGGATCGGCGATGAGGTCGAGATTGTCCATGGGGACACTTCATCCTTTGTTGCTTTGGCCGATTCGGATTCTATTAGTGCACACGATAATGTCAAGTGTTTATCGGGCGTGGATCTGTCCGATTATGATTTGATCAGTTGCACTAAGTATGGTTTTGTTTCTGCTGTACTAAAGCCGATGAATAATCGGCTGAATCATTTAATGTAAATCAGATGAGTACAACAGAGGCTCCAGAAGAGACCGGTCAGACCGCCCGTGCCGACCGGTCAGACCGGTCCTATCTCGTTCGGCGCACAGGGCCGATCGGTCAGACCGGATACCTCGACCGGTCAGACCGGTCCAACACAGAGTGGCTGCAGCAAAGGCTAGATCAATATCAGGCACGTACGAACAAAATTTGTGAAGCCATTGAAGATTCTGATGATCTAGATAAGCTGGGCCAAGGGTTTACATCGGCTGATCCTTTAGAAAAGGTAGACATTGGTGATGGAACTATTCCTAGGCCGACTTTTGTAAACAAAAATTTATCGGCTGAATATAAAGCCAATTTAGTTAATTTGTTGAAAGAATATGTTGATTGCTTTGCCTGGGAGTATCATGAAATGCCCAGTTTAAGTCGTGATCTTGTTGAGCATCGTTTACCGATTAAAGCCGGTTTTAGACCTTAGAAATAACCGGTTAGGCGTTTCAATCCTATTATTTATGACCGAATTAAAATTGAAATTAATCATTTACTTGACGCTGGATTTATTCGGTCTTGTCGTTATGCTGATTGGATCTCTAATATTGTGCCCGTTGAGAAAAAGGAGTGTGCATTGATTTTAGAGATCTTAATAAAGCCGCTCCCAAGGATGAATATCCTATGCCTATGGCCGATATGTTGATCAATGAGGCTTTAGGACATCGTGTCATTAGTTTTCTTGATGGTAACACCGGTTACAATCAAATATTTATGGCCGAAGAAGATATATCTAAAACGGCCTTTAGATGTCCCGGATTTGTCGGGTTGTTTGAGTGGATTGTTATGACTTTTGGTTTGAAAAATGCGGGTGCTACTTATCAAAGAGCTATGAATTTAATCTTCCATGATTTGCTTGGTGTCATCTTGGAGGTGTACATTGATGATATTGTCATTAAATCGGCCGGTTTGGATCATCATTTAGCCGATTTGAGACTTGCTCTTGAGAGGATGTGCCGGTATGGTTTGCAAATGAATCCACTCAAATGTGCTTTTGGTGTATCAGCTGGAAATTTTTTTTGCTTCATTATTCATGAGAAGGGAATAGAGGTTGATTCTAAAAGAATTGAAGCCATGAGGAAGGTGGAAGCCCCTACATGCAAAAGGGATTTACAGAAGTTCTTGGGCAAGGTAAATTTCTTGATAAGGTTTATATCTAAATTGTCCGGGAAGATTGATGTTTTTACTCCTATTCTTTGGTTAAAAGATGAAATCGAATTTACTTGGGGGGGCAAAACAGCAAGAAGCATTTGAGAACATCAAGATTTATTTATCTTCGCCACCCGTACTCAAAGCACCTAGGAGAGGAGTACCTTTCAGACTTTATGTGGCTGCTGAAGACAAGGTTATTGGGGCTGTTTTGACTCAAGAAACCGAAGGGAAGGAGTATATCATTACATAACTAAGCCGACGACTTATTGATGTGGAGGCGAGGTATACATTTATTGAGAAGTTGTGTTTGTCTCTTTATTATGCTTGTACCAAATTAAGACATTATCTACTATCTAGTACTTGCATAGTAGTGTGTCAAACCGATGTGATCAAATATATGTTACAAAAACCGATTTTGAGTGGTAGAATCGGCAAGTAGGCTTTTGTTTTGGTTGAATATGATTTGGCTTGTGAACCATTAAAATCTATGAGAGCCCAAATTGTAGCGGATTTTATTATTGAGCATCGGATTAATGACAAGCATGATCTAGAAGTCGGCTATATTACTTGCACACCATGGAAGTTGTACTTTGATGGATCGGTTTGTGATGATGGTCAAGGGATTGGTGTTGTTCTTATTTCTCCGAATGGTGCCGTTTTTGAGTTTTCAAACCGATTGGAAGACGAATGCACAAATAACCAAGTTGAGTATGAAGCGCTTCTATTTGGCTTGGAATTCTTGCAATCCATGTGTGTGAAACATGTTGAAGCCTTTGGAGATTCTCTTCTAGTGGTGCAGCAAATATCCAAGGTATGCCAGTGCTATAATGGTTCTCTAAATGCATATCTTGATAAATACCTCGATATTATTTCCTCCTTCGATGAATTTATTATTAAACATATACCGAGGGAAGAGAATGGAAAGGAAAATACTCTGCCTCAGCAAGCATCTGGCTATAATATTACGAAAAAATATTTCAACATTCGCAAGCCGATGCAAACGAAAGCCGAGTTTCTAGTTCTGGACACACCGGTCCGACCGGTCAGCGAGACCGGTCTGAACGCCCAGACCGGTCTGACCGGTCCAAAGACCGGTCTGACCGATGATGCTGCTGATGGTTTTGGTTCAGCCAAAAAAGATGATTCAATTATCTCGGCCGAAGCCCAGGATTGGAGGGTCCCTCTTATGTCATATTTGAGAGATCCTGGCCATGGTGCGGAGAGAAATATTCGGCGTTTGGCTTTCAAGTATGTTTTAATTGACGATGAGCTTTATCGCCGAACTGCCGAAGATTTGCTTCTCAAGTGTTTAGACTCGGATCAGGCTCGAGTTGCTATGGGTGAGGTTCATGAAGGTATTTGTGGTACTTGTCAATCGGCTCCCAAGATGAAGTGGTTACTCAGAAGTGCCGGTTTCTATTGGCCCACCATGCTATCCGATTGTTTTAGATACTTTAAAGGGTGTGAAGAATGTCAGCGATTTGGTGATTTGCAATTGGTGCCTGTTGCATTGATGCATCCTATTATTAAACCATGGCCGTTCCGAGGTTGGGGGTTGGATTTTATTGGACAAATTAATTCTCCATCTTCAAAGGGGCATTGCTTCGTATTAGTTGCTACAGATTATTTTACTAAGTGGACCGAAGCAGTTCCTTTGAAGAATATGACACATAGGGAGGTAATTGAGTTTATTACTGAGCATATTATTCATAGATTCGGCATTCCACAAACTTTGACAACG
This sequence comes from Panicum virgatum, assembly GCF_016808335.1. Taxonomy (NCBI): domain Eukaryota; kingdom Viridiplantae; phylum Streptophyta; class Magnoliopsida; order Poales; family Poaceae; genus Panicum; species Panicum virgatum. The sequence continues at coordinate 813,531 of NC_053141.1, read as the reverse complement.
GATCAAGGTTCTTCATTTATATCAAAAGAGGTGCGTGCTTTTGCCGAATCTTATAAGATTAAGTTGCTCAATTCATCTCCATACTATGCTCAGGCCAAAGGACAAGCCGAGTCTAATAATAAGATTTTGATCAAACTTGTCAAGAAGAAGATAGAAGAAAATCCTAAGAGGTGGCATGAAGTGTTATCCGAAGCATTGTGGGCTCATCGTATATCTAGATATGGTGCTACTAAGGTTACTCCTTTTGAGCTTGTGTATGGTCAAGAGGCCGTTTTACCCGTTGAGGTAAATCTGGACGCATATAGGTTGGCAAAGCAAAATGACCTCTCCGCTGTTGATTACCATGATTTGATGATGGATAATATTGATGAGGTGACTGACAAGCGTTTGAAGGCTTTGAAGGAGATTGAGAAAGACAAGCTTCGGGTGGCCAGAGCTTAAAACAAAAAGGTAAAACTTAAATTTTTTTAGGTTGGAGATCTGGTTTGGAAGACAATTTTGCCTCTTGGGATGAAAAGCAACAAGTTTGGCAAATGGTCGCCAAGTTGGGAGGGTCCATACAAGATTATCAAATTTATCTCCGGAAATTCGTATATGGTGGAGACGGTGCAAGGTGAACGTCTATCCAGGGCTATCAATGGGAGATACTTGAAGAAATTCTATCCTAGCTTATGGCAAAGTGTGTGAAGACGAAGATGGCCGGTATTGGATATCGCCCTTAGTTTTATTTTTAGACTTGTATGCTCTGTGTAAAATATGTATATCAGGATAGTTCTTGCTTTTGGCTTGTGAAACTCACCAAAAAGCAGGAGGGCATATGTTGACAGCCAAATTTGGCACCTGCTGAGGTTGACCGGTCTGACCGGTCGACCGGTCAGACCGGTCTGGTCTGTACAGTCTGAGTATAATTAGGGTTTTTGTAAAGAGTCCTCATGTAATCCTACTCGTGAAGGGGTACGTCTTCCCCGGCTTATAAATATAAATGCTAAGGCCAATTGAGGTTATTCCCAATCGAATCAATACAAAAATCGCACTACTTTTTATCTCTCAAACTCTAACCTTTTCCAACCCTAGATTGCTTTCTTCCTTCGTCTCGACGGCGTTTGAAGACGTTCTGAGTAGCCTGCCGACCTCAGAGCAACCCTACGATCACGAGCTCCGACGGGGTCTCTCCCGAGCTCGCTGTTCTAGGTCTTCGCGAGTTCCCTGCCTGCACCGGTCAGACCGGTCGGCGAAACCAGTCAGACCAGTCCGCCCAGGGTTTTCGCTGTGTTGATCATTTTGACGATCGTCGCGTGTCCTAGCGCATTCAGGTGTGTTTGGCGTAATTCTGTGTCAACAGATTTTAGGGTCGGGTGTGTACTTGGGATCTTAAGCCGAGCTTCCGATTGCGATAAATTTTTATCGGCTCCCATTCACCCTTTCTCTGGTCGACTTTTCGGTCCCTCATATAGATGAGTGTTTAGAAAAAGAAAAGAAAAAAGAAACTGGAGAGTCTCTGACGCTGTTCACGGCCAACCTACAATGGTGAAGAAAAGACAGCTCTAGGGATCAGAGTCTTTTCTTTTGTATGCGTGGGGATATTAGTCTCAATTATCATTCATTTTATAACACAAATTATACTATCGAGCAACAATAATGTCAGAACTATTTCATTAACAATTAGTATTTTGACTAACTAGACTCGGTACGCAATTGAAAATTGAAGGCGTGATGTGACTGATTTGCTGACTAATCTCTGACATGGAAATGAAATATACATGTGTAGTTAGTGTAGCCTTTAATTTATTGGTTTCAGATAAAGTAGGCCAAATCAGATGCATGTTAGAGGCAACAAACTAATCCCTTAGATTAATTATAAAAAATTAGATCCCTCGATACAAAATGTATAGTGTATCATAGTTGGCCACAATTGACATGTTGTCGGGTATCAATATTAAGCATACCTCAGAGTAAAGGATAAAAGGCCACGTGTCCGGATTAGCTCGGGACATTAGTGTGCCGCATCTATCTTGTCCGACCCTTGAGAGGCGGCATCGTCTCGCCCGACCCCTCGAAGGAGGGTTTCGCCTCGCCTGACCCCCATGAGAGGCTCTGCCTCACGCCGACCCTTGTACGGGAAGTTGGCTGTGCGCCCGACCCCTGAAAGGGGTCCGCAGCACCCCGTGAGGTCCCCACGTATTTCGCCCCTCAGGCCACGCTATGGGAACGACCCGGTCGAGGAGGATGAGGGCAGCGACCACAGGCCTGACGGGACCCGAACTAGTATAATTCTTGTATATTCCTTGTACACCATTCAAGTCAAACGTGCAAAGCACGAGAATCACTAGCCGGTGGTAAAAACACCGACACATGCATACACCCAAAATGACACACATAATTTGAACCGGAGGTAGTGCGTTCAACATAAGATGCTCCGATTCTAGCTGCTGAATGATTGCCTTGACACAAGCCATGCCTGAGGTTGATTAGAAATGCATCTTACCCTGATATTTGCATGCTAAACATTTGCTGTTCCTATGATAGGCCGGGCTTAATTTTTTCAAATAATAGAGAGGGAATCAGCTATGCACATGCACTGAATAATAGTTAAGTACATCATGGGTGGAAGGAAAAAGATGCTTTGGTTTTGAATTTATTAGTCATACGTGGAACCATGACCAGCAGGTAGCAGCCTAGAGAGTCATTTGACTTTTGCCAATTCATCCTAGTATTATTCTTCTTAGAATCCTGGACTGATGGAGACGTATCTGACGCTGATGAAGCTGACTGGTGATGTAACCCGCCCACCTGCACGGGTGTTGACCGATAATGGCATAATGCAACCGCCATTGCGATCAACTCCAAGTGTTGCATTGCAGGTTTGCAGCCTCTTGGTCTGACTTTAATGAAAAAACGACGAATGAAAAAAAGTTTCCCAAAGAAAAAAGGTGAAGACATCTATTTTGTATGGTTCTTATTCCATTGAAACCGTTTTGCTGAGACTTCCTTTCGTTGAAGAAGAAGTCCATGACTTGTTCTAGGTGATCTGAGGTTGAACAAGCTTTGGTACAGAAGTGCAGTGAAGGGTACATACTTGGGAGCTAGGAGAGCTTTGCTTTGATTTTCCAATCAAATAATGCGGTACATGTGGCTGCTCCTTTTAAACATTGAATTCAACCTTTTCGACCGTACCATATCATTTCAGCTGTGACCAATGACTACTACTAGCTCAGTAGCATCGGTCAAGTCCATGTTACCTTCAAGTCATGGCCAACTGCATAGGATGATGGTACGATGGCTAGACATGGAAAAATACGACAAAGTCTGCTTCAGTCAAGTTGCTCAGGTTTTGTTTTTTATTTGATAATATGCATCTGTATTTCTGATTAAGGAAAAGCATACAAATATAAGTACGTATGAACAGGATATAGGGACAGCTGTCCCGACCATTTTGCACTAAGGCCCCTAAGCAAAACGAAAAATACAGAAAAGTTCATGGACTCTATGCTACTCCAACCCTCCAGAGGACATCGTCGCCGACCGCTGGCTTGCCGGCCATCGCCGCCGACGAATCCTGCATAACCTCGGATCATGAGTATCTCCTTCGCACAAAGGCTTTGACACGAGCCGCAGATGATGAAGCCGCTGAAGATCCATCGGCCGGGGGGACGCACCCCGAGCTGCTCTGACCCTAGATCGAGCATCGCCGTCGGCCGCCCGCCGTCGGCCACCGATGGACGCCGAAGAGAAGACGAACTCAACCCACTCACCCTGCAACCACGCACCCAGACTGTCATGCACCTGAGAAGACAAGAGCCACCAAGAACTCACCCGGTAGCTCGGACTCCTGTACAAGATCCGAACTCGTCGGACCGCACCTCAACGTGGTCGTCCACAGCACCGGAGTGACACGCCACCGAGACGGGGATAACCACGGGAGGACCTTATTCCATACTGACGCCGCCGCCGCGGCGACCTCGTCGGAAACCTAACCCTAAACCTAAGGGACCTAGGCCCTACCTCCTCCGCCGGCGAAGGAAACTTAGGTCCTGCACATCTCCCAACAGCCCCGAGGCCATCGGAGACCGGGAGGACCAACATCCCCGCCGGCGAAGGGCACTCCTCTCACACGGCCCATCTTGGGCCAAGCTGTATTGGCTCTATATACGGCTCACTCACTCATTGGGCCATGATCTTGTAAGGTCGTCGTGGTCTGCTCTCAGACCTTTTCACTTGGGTTGTTGGGTTTGTTTTTTGGCCCAGTATGTAACACAAACCCAACCGACGACGATGAGATAGATGACGGATTAAATCCCAGCTAAACCCCCAAACAACCACACCCCCCCCCCCCCCCCCCACACCAAAGCAAAGCAAAACCCTCGTCCATGGATTCCGCGCTCATGGACGGCACCGCGCGCATGCTGGCGCAGCGCGTCTACTCCTCCCTCCCCGCGCCGCCGGTGTCCACCTCGGCGGCCCCCTTCTCCAATTCCAGTAACGCCGCCGCGGCCGCATACGGCGGCGTCGACCGCATCAGCGGCCTGCCCGACGACATCCTCCGCGGCGTCGTGTCCCGCCTCCCCGCCAGTGACGCCGCGCGCACCACCGCGCTCTCCAAGCACTAGGCCGGCATCTGGCGCTCGGTGCCGCTCGTCCTCGTCGACGCCCACGTCCTCCTCGCCCACGCCGCCTCCGCCCGCGTCCCCGCCGCCGTGTCCCGCGCCCTCGCCGCGCACCCGGGCCCCTTCCGCCGCGTCTACCTCACGGCCACCCCCATGGCCGCGCACCGGAGCGAGCTCACGCGCTGCCTCCACCTCCTCGCCGCCAAGGGCGCCCGGGAGCTCGTCCTCGTGAACCGCCCGACCCCGATCCCGGCGCACCTGCAGCTCTCCGGCGCCCTCTTCGCGTGCGCGGCCTCCCTCACGCGCCTCTACCTCGGCTTCTGGACCTTCCCGGGCACCGGCACCGGCACCCTCCCGCCCGCCGCCGTGTTCTTCCCCCGCCTTCGGGAGCTCGGCCTCGGCTCCGTCGCCATCGGCGAACGTGGCCTCGCCTTCCTGCTGGAGAATTGCTGCCCCGTCCTTGAGAAGCTCGTCGTCGTCGGAAGCCACCGGCGGCCTGCGCCCATCCGCATCAGGAGCAGCAGCCTGCGGTGCGTCCAGGTGTGCTCGTCCGCCGTGCCGGAGATCGACGTGGGGCACGCTCCGGCTCTGGAGAGGCTCCTGCTGTGCTGTGGAGTTTGGAGCAGAAGCTGCCTTCTGTTCACCGTGTTGTCGAGGATTAAGATCGGCTACGCGCCGAACCTGCGCTTCTTGGGATTCTTGGTGCCTGGAATGCAAGAACCGGAGATCAATACAGTGCTCCCGAGCGTGCAGGTGCTGGCGATTCAGGTCAAGCTTGGAACCCGCACCAAGGCCACGACGGTGCCTCGTTTCCTCAGATGCTTTCCCAACACTGAGAAGCTCTACGTTCAGGTACTCAAAATTATATATTCAACCCGGCCTGCAGACTTAAGTTTGTATTTGCATTATTACTTGTTATTAGCTAGATCTCCTTTGTGCTCGATCGCTCTGATCTGATTGAGTTATAATAAACAATAATCTACAGTCTGAGAATGATGACACTCAGTTCAGCTGGGATCCTATCAGAGGCAACGGCGTAGTCGACCTCATCCTCAAGTTCTGGGAGGAGGCTGACCCAATCGAATGCGTGCAGCGGCACATCAAGAAGGTGGTTCTCCGAGGGTTCCGGGGGAGGAGAAGCGAGCTCGGCTTCCTCAAGTTCATCGCCGAGCGCGCGCAGGTTCTTGAGAAGATGGCGGTTGAGATTGCCCATGGAGTTTCCCCGTCGGATCAGGTTGGTGCCGAGCTCAAGAATATAATGGCTTGTGCAAAATGGGCCAACGGAAGCTGCACGCTCATGGTTTCTCATCAGAATCCTTTTTGTGAAGGAAAAGGTACGCCTTGTTACCTGCGTGCATTTGACGACGATTCTGATGAGCATCATGTTTTTTTTTTATTGCCATGTGTTCCTCCAGCTGCCTTCTATTTAGTGACTCTAGACCGTTTGGGAAGGCTTCTCCCAAAACAGTTGCACCGGTGAAGTCAACAAAAATAGTTTCACCTGGCTTTAATTTGATCATCAAAAGAAACTTTGCAGTTTATCATGTTGATTTGCTTTATTACTTAAGATTGGGATGTGAACTTGTGCGTTGCTAAATCACAATCTTAGGTCAGGCCAAGTGAACTTGTGTGCTTACTTGTTGCTCAATGTTAAACATTGGTTGTTTTATTAGCAAGTAAATGTGGTGATTGATATATGCCGATCTGAGGAAAAGAAAGGAAATTTCACTTGGGCAAACAATGTAGGCAATGGTCTCTGGAACACATCAAAACTGGCCAAAAACAGCAACAAACAAAGCACATCCATATATGAAACATTTCCGTATTTTTTTTGGGGAGGGGTTGGATTGGCATGTGTGTTCCACTTGCTGCCTTTTATTTGGTGATGACTTTTAAGTGTTGATCGATATTTGAACTGCTAGCGCCACTGTACTTGCACAAGCACAACATATCGTTTTTTTTTTTGCTGCTAGCAACCTACAACCGACATGATTGAATTACTTTCTCTATTTTTATTTACATATCGCGTATTAGATTTGCTAAGTCAAATTTGGCTAACTTTGACTAAATCTATAGAAAAATAGAGCAATACCAATGTTAACCAACCTACGCACTATCAACATATATTTCATAGCGAGTTCAATGAAACAAATTTGGTATTGTAAATGCTATTATTTTTCTATAAATTTGGTCAAAATTGAATATGTTTGACTTAGAACAAATCTAAAACGGCATGCAAAAAAAATAGAGGGAGTAACAAGCTACTCATTTATGCCCGGCGCCCTCTAATAATTAAGCACGTGTGTTCCGACCCACGGGATTCGGGTCGATCATGTCGGTGTCCCTGATGCTTTTTTTTAAAAGGTGTCCCTATTAAGCCAATCTCAATGAGAGAGAGAGGAGTGGGAGTGTCATTAGGGGTGGTAATGGGCCATGGCCCTAATGGCCTCTTCACAGCCCAATAAAGCCCTTGAAATTTTTAGTTCAAAAATACATATGTTTAGAGCCCGGCCCTTTTAGGGCCCGATCCTTAGATTTTCTAGTTCAAAATGTTGGGCCCTTTACCACCCCTAAGTGTCATGAGATATGAAAAGAATGTTATTACCATGATACTCCTCCGACTCGATTATTTAGTTCACAGTCTTGTTAATTGTGTGTTGACACTCTCCACTAAAACGGCGTATAGCAGCCCCGGCCCCAGCACGACTTTTCATCTCCATCACGTCGGCGACGATGGCATGCACCAACACGTAATACTACTCATGGTGATCTCGCCGCGACGACGTACGTCGTCGTACCATATGTCTCCACCTACGCCGGCGACAACGGGACCCACTTCCACCGCGACACCAGCCAGAGCACACAATAGGCAGCATGTATCGCCTTCCGCACATTATCTTCTTCCTCGAGCACACCCCCTAGGCATGCGGCATGCCCCACGGGCCATGCATATGCAGTCGAGCAGCAGCATAACTGTTGACAAATTAATGCAATTATATGCTGGATGCAATAAAAAAAATTATTGATGCTTGTGAGTCAAACTAAAGCACAAGCTTTGGATGGAAAAACCACGTCAGCAAGTGTGTGTCTGCCCGTTTTGTCTGCCATGGAAGGCTATACGGCATGCAAGCCCAGGTTCTGGTGTCGAACACTTGGTCGGCATCCACAAAATACACCAAGCCCTCCTCAAGGTCTCCGTACACATTGGTGGACTTGCTGAATGATCGGCTGAGGAACAGCGCCTCGCCTGATTGAGACAGAGGATCACCACCACCGGCGACGACCGGAACCCATCTGCCGGCGTTCATGTCTGCCTTGAATATCTCGACCTTGCCAGTCAAAAGCAGGTGTCTGCAACTGCCGCCTCACCTTGAGCAGCTCTTGGCCGCCGCACGCCTCCACAAGCCACCTCGTCGTCGTGATGCAGTCCTTGGGTTCATGCGCCACCTCCTCGTCGACGGTCAGCTCCAAGTCTAGAACAAGCGGCCCATCCGCCATGAACTCCTCTTCCTCATTGCCAACAAAACCGACGCCGCCGTCCTCGTCCCTCCAACTCCACGGGTCTTGTTCACCATCAGCTAATGGATGCCTGATCACCCGCTTAAATTTGGAAGCAAGGGGCGTCCTCGGCAAGGTCAAAGGCAACTAGGTCCTCGGCAAGCGTGATTCCGTACAGCTTGTTTTTGAACAAGGCAACATCAATGACGCCAAGGTAGGGAGGCACCCAGGTTCTTCCCTTCCCGGGGAAGCACAGGATGATGGAGCACGTCCTGCTGTTGGTGGTGGCGACGACGAGGCCATCGTCCCCATCATCCGGAGTAGCAGAGTGCATGAGCACCTTGCGGATCTCGAAGGTCTCGGCGACGTCGCCGACGATGGAGTCCAGCTCGGGGAGCGGCACGGTCTCGCCGGAGAAGGGGTTGTGCAGCAGGTAGGCGTGCTTGCGCATGACGTCGGCCCTAGGACGTTGGTAAGTATTGTCGTGGAACTTGTCGTCGTGAGGGGTGCGCCGGAACACGTCGTCGGTGCAATCAAGCGCGAGCCAGGCGTCGGCGGCGGCGCCGAGGCAGGTGACGTTGTCCGGCAGGCCGGGGATCCGGCCGAAGAAGGCGCCGCCGTCGCCGACGGTGCAGAAGGAGCCGTCCGGGAGCACGATCCACGGCAGCCGCTGGCGTGCGGCGGAGCGCCACGCGCGGAAGCGAGCGAGGTCGGCAGGGAACGGGAGGTTGGCGGTGACACGGCCGAGGAGCTCCGGCAGGAGCACAGACCATGGAGCAAAGGACGATGCCGCCGGGATCGCTGCTGCTGACGCCATCGTCAACGTCGATTATAAACTAACAAACTAACTCGATTGCGACGTGCGGTCGTCGGCCGGAAGAAGAACAATTATACAATAGATTCCTCCCTGCCATGCATCCTGTCGGAAAAGGAGTTTGATGCGTGTGCAAGGGCCCCGCTCGATCTTCTGGACTTGGATCTGATGGTGGTTCGGATGTTGATAGGAATTCATCGCCCGAACCGGATCGGATCGGAGCACCTACAACTAATAACTGTAGCTCTCGTCTCGTCTTGTCTCGTCTCGTCTACAGGTGGAACCGAAGCAGATGGGGTTTATAGGAATTCCATGTGCTCTGCATCGTCACAGGCAAGTTGGCAATCCGTCTGCGCGTGCACCATCAATCGGTGCTTGTTTATCTCTCCCAAACTTGACCTAAATATCGTGTAACAACTATCAAACTACTAAAGCATCTGTCAGGTTGTCACTCGTCAGTTACATGGCCTAACCGACTTTGTCCATTCTGCAGACAGACGGACAGACAGGGTCCAACTTAAGATCCAAGCTGGTGGGTTTTGTCCTAATCCACACCGCTCCCAATCATCCAGCTTCCATGACAAGATGAGTGGACTCGTGCCTAATTCTTCATCTTAAAATTTCGTCCAGGGAAAGGATAATTTGCACAATATTGGCAGTATGCATGGCAATCACAGGAGATTCTGTTCTTTACACACCACTCGTAGCTTGTAGCTACCATTAAATATCTTTCACAAATTTCGATCTTTCTTCTTTATCTTTAAAGAAAAAAAATCAAGTTTCAATCTTTCAGTATTGCTATCGTGTAGGAATACGTATACTACATCTAGTAGGGGTACATTATTAGGAGCATGTGCTTTTGGCAAAAAAAAAAAAATACAAGCACACAAAAATTCTAGAAAGAGAGAAGGAAAAAGGGAACAACCTCGGCGATTTCCAACTATTATCCATGTAACATGTACAGTACGTATGACAAGAACATAGATTCTTCTGTATTTATAAAAAAAGAACTTATAGAACTATACACAAGGATGCACATCAAAATATATGTTGGTCGCAAAACTAAAACTGTGATGATCACCATGGCCGGAACAATAATCCAGTCAAGAAGAAATGGAAGCACAAAGAGTGTTTAACAAAACGAACTTATATTGCTAGAGGATTAGGATTAATTAATCTGAGTTTCTTTCTTCACCCAAAAACTGCATTTCTGATGCTGCAGCTCATCATCCTTTGTTGAAGGGGGAAGATGCCGAGGCAGAGGCGGCGCTGTGCTCGTCCCTGTGCACCCTGCTCTTGCCCTTGTGCGCCACGAACATCCTCCTCAGCGCGCGCATCATCACCACCAGCCCCGGCGGCCGCCGCCGCGAGCTCCTCGACGCGCCGAGCACCGCGGCGGCGGCGGCGGCGGCCTGGCGCGGGTCCTTGGCCGCCCTCCTCGCCCTCTCGTCGGCGTCCGGCCCGGCGACGGAGCGGCGGCGCGACACTTCGAGGGGCCCCGGGAACAGGCCGTCGTTCCGGGCGGCCGCGTCGTCGTCGTTGAGGTCCTCCCAGAGGCTGTCCATCCTCTCCTCTTCCTCCTCGTCGTCGTCGCAGAAGCCGCCGCCGCTGAGCGCGGGGGAGCACGCGCCGTTGCGGCGCTGGCGGCCGAGCAGCGCCCTGTCGCGCTCGCGCCACGGCGACGCGGCGCAGTCGGCGGCCGAGAAGCTGCGGCGGATCGGGGAGGAGAGGAGCCAGAGGGGCGGGGAGGAGGACGCGGACGCGGACGCCGAGCAGGGCGGGTGGTGGCGGAGGTCCGCCACGCGGCGCCCGTCCTTGCCGCGCGCGCCACCGGAGAGGAGCGGCGGCGGCGTGGGGAAGGTGAACTCGTCGCTGTCGTCGTCTTCCTCCGGCGGCACGGCCATGGGCATTGGCAAGCGGGCGCTCTGGCTGGCATTGGCAAGCGGGCGGGCGCGCAGCTGGGGATTTTGGGAGGAACCGACGCTGCGCTGGCGGAATGGAATGGAATCTTTCTTGCCTCGCATTTGTGTGTTGATTACGCCTTCTTCTTCCTCGTCCTTGGTGTTGGGTTGCGAGGATTTCTTGGGCTGCGAGCGAGATGGCAGCTCTCTCTGCTCAGGATGGAAATGGGAATGACGGCCGGTCAGCCTGTGATCCCGCGAGCTAACTTATAACTGTAAAATCTGCGCGCTTTTTGGCCGTCAGATCCGCGTCAAACGGTCTGGAATCCTTAAAACAAGGGCCATGTTTCTCTTGCTTTTATTCTTTTAATTAACAAGTGCTTCTCTTGCTTTCATCTCCAGCAGTGAGTTTGTTAACCCCTACTAGCAGTAGTATGGAGTATGCTTTTAATGCCATTTCAAATATAGAAAGTAGAGAATCAGTGGGGGGTAAATTTTAAATTATATGGTACTAACTAAGTAGTAGAATATATGCTTAGTAATGAATTTACAATTAATATACACATTACTATAGTCTATAGGATATATGGAAGAAATTTATTTAATCTGTACTGTAGCTTATATCTGAAGGGTGGAATCTTACAAGCTGTATGCAAGTCTAAGATAAGCACGATCCCGAGAATTAGAAACGTACAACGATCCATGTCAGCTAGCTACAAGAAAAGCTTCATCAGATTTCTACATGTATGGAACGGGTAATGAATGAAGATAGGTAAAAACTAGCCAACTCGGTAAGGAGGTCACGTCAAATTCATCCTTCAGAAATTTAATCAAATAATATCAAAGACTTGTAATATGCTAATATTTTGATGCTTTTCTAGCCTTACATAAACTTGCTACCATGTCACTTGTGACCACCACACCCGCCTAAACCTAAAGGCTAAAAGTAGGGGGGGGGGGATGAAAGGATGAACCTGAGCCTCTATCAAACTACCTTGCTAAGCACAACTAACACGCAGGGGCGTAGCTAGAGGGTGGTCCGCGTGGGCCATGGACCACCTTAGGAATCCAGCCGAAGGCACATAACCTCTGTGTAGCAATTCAAATCGATTGATTCTAAAAAAAGACATTGCTCCTGGTGTTCGTTGCCTCCTTTTGCTATGACAATGTTCTGCATTCAATTTTTTCTCGAGACAACCATGTGGCACTTACTAAAATTCAAGCATGGAGCGTTGGAAACACACCACTGTACCACCCTAAACTGAAATCCTAGCTACGCCACTGCTAACACGAGTCAAGAACAGAGAGTAGAACGGGTGTACGTTAATGTAAATCACCTTTTTTTTCCTCCATTCACTAAATACTCCTACATATCTCAGTGGTTGTTGAAAAGTCCAATTTTTTAACTTTACAAAAAATGAACAGGCACTTATTGTATATTTATTAAAAATTATGAGCCAAGACAGGAAATTAAAGGTTGAAACACTAAGAAGGTTTACACAATTTGTACTTATCTCTGACTCTGATGGTCAGGCTAAAATTTAACACCTGATCATCATTTGGTCGTCCCCCCCCCCCCCCCCCCCCCCCCCACACACACACACACACACGCACGCGCAGAGGGTGGAAGAGAGGAAGAGCAAGACAGCTGGCGCATCTCTGGGTGGTTGTTCACTTGTTCCGGTGTGCGTTGACTCCAGTGGGGGACACTCCATGCAACAAGAAGCTAGCTTAAAGGTACAAAAGAAAAAAGATGGGTCCAACCGTACCAGATTTCAGTTAACCACAATGCGTGCTGGTGGTATAATTGAGATCGTTTGGTAATAGGGCGTCTAGCCATCTCCTCAACAACGTCCACGTGTAAGCATTTTTTAGGTCTTTTCTCGTCTCTTGGACTAGCTAGCTAGAGAGTTGGACTTCTCCTACCATTTCTACCTAATTTTGGACTGATTTGTACCTGTCCAACTGACCAACTTCAAAGTCCTGCTGCGTGCACAGTACTAGCTAGCTATGATTGGAGGAAAGATCATCAGGTGCTGACTTGCTCATTGCAAATAATTTCATCAACTTGCTGCTGCTTATTAGTAGGTGCATATATGCCTACCTTTGATTTGTACACCTAAATTAGCTAGTATGCTCAGAAAATCCACACAGCTATGTGTGTTCATACAGTAGCTTTCATTTAGCTGTAGCCAAGTGAAGAGAAAATATACACTGGTTTCAAATAATAACTTGTTTGACTTTTTTGACCCCCAAGATTGACTATTCATCTTATTCAAAAATTTATGCAAAATATCACTTTTTTGTTGGGTCTTGCTTTATTAATAAAAGTTCTTCAAAAATGACTTAAATTTGACTATGTTTATTTGTATAAATTTTTGAATAAGACTTGTGGTCAAATTTGGGTCAAAAAATCAAGCAAATTATAATTTGAAAAGGAAGAAGTAGCATGCATAATATATCCAGATGGTCAAGTACTCACCAGATCCATGCATGTGAAATATGCTTGACTCGTGAATAATAGTTCGATTTGGCGTGTTATTCATTTACCTTGCAATCAGATTATCAAGAACCTTACACAATCAAAAAAATACCAAGTTTACACATACGTCATATTTAATTTAGGTAGCACACGGCTCCATCTACGTACGTGTACGGTGTTAAGTCATCATATCTTGACGCTTCTCTAAAAGTTGTCAAGCAATGGGGCGTACAGAATCTGTCTCGATCTTCAACCTGCATCTGGCCACGCATGGTGCATGTTCTTATTATTACCAAATTAATCATATATAGTCCTCCCTTTGTCCAAAAAAAGAAATTTGTTTTAACCTTTAAAATTTATCTCATAAACAGTGTTTGTTTAGATTGCAGTAAGATCCATTTAATTAAAGAAGTTTCAAGTATCAAGAAAAATTGTATAGAAAAATATGTAGAACCGATTTCGTAGATTCTATTTGTCTAAGTCCAATGCATATGCATTTATTGATGATTTAGAAAATCAAATAAATAATATGATTTTCAATTATAATTTGTTATAGTAATTAAGAGCAACAAGGTCATTCATTAGGATGAGAGTAATGTGTCCAAAATTTTCTAAAATACAGTTTGTTTGGGTGGAGGGAGTATGCAGTTTTCATTTCCGGAGATGAAATTCAAGCCAGTAATAATAACTAGTATATATTAATTAGGGAAAATTCGATTCATGCCACCACAACTCCGTGAAATTGGGTTTCACATTGAAAATCATGCCACTCAATGGCATGGATTTCAACATGAAATCCAACTTTGTGAAATTGTAGTGGCATGGATCCAACTGACTCTATTAATTAACATATAGCTGCTGGAACTGGAAAAATGGACAGGCATAGCTTTGGGATGGATCAGTAGATTGGAACAGTGGGCCGAGAGATAATGTCTGAGTCTCTGAGAGAGGTAGGCCCGGTAGAGCAATGTCCTAGTTGTAGGCCCATAATGCCTAATGCCTAATTCTGTAGTGACACAAGCCCAATGACTCCCTCTCTCTCTCTCTCTCTCTCTCTGTACCTATAAAAAAAGTGGCTTGTGTGTTGTGCGAGGCATGCAAAACCACTGGTGGCCATCAAACCATTGGCCGACATCGGTTTTGACTCCACAAAAACCAAAAAGGAAAGAAGGAAGGATCTAGGAATGAAGAGTGCTAGTACAATTAATTCGGTGGTGAGATTATTTCTAGCACTAGAATGGAGCATCTCTAACAGATTTCTCATCTCTCATATATTCTATAAGTATATTTTATCTCTCAATCACCGATAATATATTTTACAGTTTTATAGCCGGTGCTTTAGCATATTACTCAGAGGAGGAATTTCATATATTTGAGTAGGAAGGAGGTGTGTTTTGGTAATCATGAAAAATATTTTGATATATTTTGGGAATGAAATTGTTAATCTGGTGGAACACCTCTCATTATCAAAAATATAGTTTATTTTAGTACTGGAAAGGGGGATGAGTTATTAGTTGGAGATGCTCTCCAGCTATTGTCACGAAATAAAGCGTGTTAGGCGAGGCTTTTGGCCTTCCCGTGCCGTGAAAGCAGAGCACGCAGGCAGGCAGGCAGGCAGGAGTGGAGATGACGAGTCACGTGTTGTTCGTGTTGTGATCTGCTGTTGCTGGACGCATGCAACATCTAGCAGGATGCATGTAACAATGGAAGGTCGGTGGTTGGGTGGGTGGCCGCGGCCAAATCATCATCCTGAATCAATCAGTCATCATCAGTTTCCTGAATGCAGCAAACAATACAATGCAACGGCAGCAGCGACGACGCGGTCTCCTGCACGTCATCCATCCATTCCTAGCTTCGTTATTCCTTAACGCATTCCACAACCCTCCCTCCTTCCCTCCATGAATCGATCTCCATCCCATCCATGGGGGTCGGTCGTTGACTACAAGTACACGCCTCCTCCTCCTCCTCCTCTGCAGCCACCCATTGCTTAGCTTCGATTCATCGTCAGATCGATGGAGCCAGTCCCTTCCACGCCTACTGCTAGCTACTGCGTTGATTAATTTTCGATCCATATATACCAACCGCACACCCAGTTTCTTTAGTTGATCCAAAGATCAATCGATCAAGCCACCCGGCTCGATCATACCGACCATGGCCGCTTCTTCTTCCTCCTCGTCGGTCAGGCAGAGGCAACCCACGGCGGCCTCCACCGCCGCTCAGCAGCCGCAGCTCCTTCTCCAAGAAGAGCAGGAGCAGCAAGAACCCCCGCCGCCGCCGCCGCCGCCGCAGCGGTCGGCCTTGTCCCGGGCGCTGACCTCGACGGCGAACCTCGCCAACCTTCTCCCCACGGGCACGCTCCTGGCCTTCAACCTGCTGGCCCCGACCTTCACCAACCACGGCGCCTGCGACGCCACCACGGCGCTCCTCACGCGGGGGCTCCTCGCCGTCCTCGCCCTCTCCTGCGCCCTCGCCTCCTTCACCGACTCCCTCAGGGGCCCCGACGGCCGCGTCTACTACGGCGTCGCCACGCTCAGGGGCCTCTGGCTCGTCGACTACCCGCCCGGCGCGCCGCCGCCGGGAGACACCGCCAGGTACAGGCTCGCCCTCGTCGACTTCCTGCACGCCGCGCTCTCCGTCGCCGTCTTCGGGGTCGTCGCCGCCAGGGACAAGAACGTCGTCCGGTGCTTCTACCCGGCGCCGCCCAGGGAGACGGAGGAGGTGCTCGACATCCTGCCGCTCGGCGTCGGCGTGCTCTGCAGCCTGCTCTTCGTCGCGTTCCCGACCAGAAGACACGGCATCGGGTACCCCGTCACCAGCGGCAATTAAACAAACTCAATCTGTTGTTTATGCGTTCATTCGTTCATCATTACCACTCTCAAATTATTGAGCTAGCTCTGCTTCATGATTATTGGGATGGATGGATGGATTGATTGATTCTCTGTTTGATGCATGAATCTATTATTGTCCTGTTTTGCTTCCAAGTGTTTTCCTCTCATATATAGACGTGGTACCATCAACCAAACGAAAAGGCCACGCCATTCAATATAACTGGCCTTTCTAATTAATTAGATGAAAATGCACTCTTTTGGGGGATTAGTTTTGGGATGAGCACAAGCTTCTCCTTCCGGTGCACCGTGACCCCAAACTTCTCGGCCACGTCAATGCCGTCCTTCTCCTTCTTCCCGCCCGGCACCTCCCAGTCGAAATGGTACAAGAGGTTCACCAGCATGATCTCAAGCGAGGCGATCCCAAAGTTGAGCCTGGGGCAAATCCTTCATCCTGACCCGAACGTTATGTAGCTGAAATCTTGGCCCCTGTAATCCACCGCCGCGGCATGGCCACCGGCGAGGAACCTTTCCAGCTTGAACTCCTCCGGGTCCTTCCAAAACCTCGGGTCCCTGCCGATGGCCCACGCGTTGATCATGACCGTGGTTCCGGCGGGGATCATGTACCCCTCGACCTTGCAGTCGGCCGTGCTGAGGTGCGGGAGGAACAGTGGACCCGGTGGATGCAGCCGGAGGGTCTCCTTGATCACCACCTTGTACATATTATTATTGGTAGTATATGTGGCTATATGTGATTGGTTTCACTTGTACATATTATTTTACTTTCGACGCACGTGAAGAAAATACTAATGCTACTGAACAAGCTCGTCAGAAAAGGCGTCAAACAAAATACGCCAGTTTTTGGGAGGAGAAGGAAAGGGGGCGTGCAATGGCGAGAGAGAATTATAAATGTCGGAAACGTAAAACACCAAATTTAGATTGACATTTTAAATATAATCGTGTGAAATTAGATGCATAATTTAATTATAAAAATGGATGCAGAGCGTGAACATTATAATCGTGTGAATTTGGATACATAATTTTTGAAAATTAACATCTTTATTATGGATGAATAATATATAATATAATGTGTAGATAAAAATAATTATAATTATATATATATATATAGACACACACACTATAAGGATCCATGGCAATTGAAACAATCCTCACCAAGATTAGCTCACATATCCACCTCACAAACCATCACTTTAAGGCCCACATGTAAGCACAGAATGTTTGACAGGGAACCAGGCAGGCCGAAAAGGATGCCTCCCACGAGGGCGCCCCCCTTCCCCATCGTTTTTTTCACCGCGCCTCCTCGCACCCGCCTCCTGTACCCGCATCCTCATTAGTCGCCTAGCAAATCAGCGTGAATCATGCGCCGTGGGACGCCCCGTCAATCACGCGCTGCTCCCCTCCTTTCCCCTCCACGAAGCCGCTCCTCTCTCTCCTTCCACTTCGTACGAAACGACCTATAGTGACGTGTACAAAAGTGACCTGCCGTTGTTGCCCATCACCCCACAAGTAGAGGTGACGGGTTTTATCTCCGCGCGTCACCCTCGGACCAGTTTGGGCCTCGCGAGCCCTCGGTAGAAACGTGGAACGTCACCTTTGAGATAGGATAGGTGACGGGTCTTAACAACGCTCGTCACCTAGACTGGAGGTGACGGTCCATATTCTTTGACCGTCACCTAGATTACATTCAATGGTGATGGGCCATGACTGAAGCTGCGAAGGTGACGGTCCACATTGTTTGGCCGTCACCTAGATTATATCCAATGGTGACGGGCCATGACTGAAACTGCGAAGGTGACGGCGTTTACTTAGCCCGTCACCGCGTCTTGTGATGCGCTTAACCTATGCTACTTGAAAGGTGACGCATTATGCTCATAATTCATCACTTATGTGTATGCATCATCTTACTAGTAGCCACGAACTTAGCCATTTTTTGTTGGACACGTCGCCGCAGTTTTAACAATACGATGAAAATTGTGAGGTAACAATGCTGAGAATAGCGCGAGATATTAGAAAAGCTTGGAAATTGCGAGATTGTTGCGAGATAACAAGCAACTAGAAGTTCATAATATATATATATATATATATATATATATATATATATATATATATATAAAGGGAGCTACATACAAACTACGATATACTTAGTTTATGGCAGCCCCCTCTTAGCTTCCACCACTATAAAGATGGCATAGACGTATCCGGCGACGCTCGGCACGATTGGTGCGTTCACCGAACTTCTCCCAAGACGGTGGAGGGTCTCGTTCAACGAGTTGAACGAGTCCCTCAGGACGCCGGTTGCCCAGGTGTCGCCTGAGCCATAGGGGTTGGGGTTGAAGACGTCCTCCACTGGCGCAGGGGCCAGAGCCGGAGCCGGAGCTGGAGTAGGGGCCGGCACAGGGGCCGGAGTCGGAGCTGGGGCCGGAGCAGGGGCCGGCGCCAGAGGTGACAGAGGACGAAGGCGACGGCAACGAGGGGAGGAGGGGGAGGAAGACAGTGACGAGGACGACGAGGACGACGAGTCCGCCGCTTGAACGAAGCGGCGGCGGCGGCGGCGGGAGTGGCGGGAGGGAGAGCCACCCGACATCTTGGTGTGTGGCGGTGGCTGCGTACGCGAGAGCAGTTGTGTGATCTGAGGCGCGCGAGAGCAACCGTGGCGAGTGGAGAAGAAGAAGAGGCCGGGAGGCAGTATTTATAGGGCCGGCGGAATGCGAAAGGGACAGCGGAATTCGAACGAGCGCGCGGCTGTGGAGAGGGCAATGGGCGGCGGTTGAGATTCTCGAGAGAAAAAGATAGGTGATGGGCAGTATGTGGAGCCCGTCACCTGTAACTATTTGAAGGTGACGTGGGCAACGGGCGGCAGTTGCGATTCCCAAGAGAGAAGATAGGTGATGGGTGGTATGTGGAGCCCGTCACTTGTAATGATTTTAAGTTGACATGAGCGCTTTATCATAAGTGACGGACTACTATGACGTCCGTCACCTGTAAACATTGCCCGTCACCTGGAACCATTTCAAGGTGACGTGAGCTCTTTATCATAAGTGACGGACTACAATGACGTCCGTCACCTTTTGATCTTAACCTAATATTTGCCCGTCACCTGTTGATCTTAACCTATTATTTGCCTTTGATCAGCCGCCGCTCGGGCAGCCAGCCGCCGCTCGTTGCGGCGTAGAGGTGGCGGGAGGCGGCGATGTTTGGCGGCGACGCATTTGGGCGATTTGGGGGTTGTGCAAGGTTAGTGCACCAAATTATCTCAATTGATCTCCCCATTCCATCCTCCTTGATCACCTCGTCCTCGATGTTCAATTAACTGTTAAAAAATCTTGTGTTTTGCAAGTAGATGGAGGATAGAAGTTGGATGAGCCTTTCTAGCCATTGTTGTCCGCAGTACTTGAGGGGGTTGAAGTCTTTCATACAGATTGCCAGGGCCGACATGGAAGCTGAAACGATCCGACCCGGGGTAACGGCTAAGATCTACTCTGCACGTTGAGTAAATCACACCTGCTAAATAACTCTCTTGCGCTTTCATCCTCGCTTCGCGCAAAAGGTTGCAACCGGAGTTATTCAACTACCCTGGGCCTGGTATTTAAGCTGGTCTGGACTCAACTCCACTTCCAGTATGGGACTAAATTCGCGCCACTACAGTAGCCGCTACAGTAGCTACGAATTTGGCTCGGCCCACTCCCGTGGGCTGTTACAGAAGCGAGGTCTGAAACAACAATGTATTGTTCGTGCCTCGATTGCGGAAATGATAAGAAATACTCTGATTTTGAACTGGTTTATGCGCATTTGATCGTTCATGGATCTGTACCAAATTACACTTGTTGGAATAAGCACGGAGAGGAAGGGCCTATGGAAAGGGCAGAATGGGTCGCCGATACCCAAGAAGTAGGGTGTTGACGCAAAAATCAACACACTGGAATCCGAGGGCAAGTGTTCGCCAAGCTCCGGAAAGTCAACCAAGCGTGCCAGTCAATTTGACCTAGAATTGACAAGGGAGAGAATAAAGTCAAATTCGAGAGCGTATCGGCTGGGATTCCGAATGTCTCTCACACAGGCATATCGGCAAGCTCTGCCGATACAATAGGCGACAAAAAGATATTAAATGCGAGCGTGTAATAAACGAGCGCGTCGGTGGGATCAGCCGATGCACTAAACGACAAAACCGGCTTGAGAGAGCCGATTGCATGTATATAACAAAATCTAAGCTACGAATGTGCAACTTAGATGATGTAAACTAAAAATAAATCTAAACCGGCTCTTGAAATAACAAAAGTTTTACTGCAAAACCTAAAGCTGATCTAATATATTTTTAGCGAGTAGATCTGATGATGGCCAAAAAGCATAGGAAAACCTACAAATCTAGCCGATATCGATAATTTGTAAATAAATCTAGACGAGACGGCAACGATACACCAGGAAGTCAAAGCCTAGATAAACTCGATAACATTTGAATAGATTTGAACGAAGCCACAGCGATGCGCCCGGTAGCTAAAGCTCAAATATACTCGGTAAAACGAAGACTCACCAGCAAATCAAGTCGCTCGAATCTGAGGCATCCTTGATCAACTTGAAAGAACTCGTCGAAAAAGAAAAGAAAAGGCGAAGTCGCCGAAAAAGTACAAAGAAATTGTAAATTATTATTGTATTGGATGTGTATCAAGTTTCTCCGGTCCTTTACAACTGGTATATATAGCCTAGCGTTATCAAGTCCTAGCCGATTACGACAAACATTACTTGACTAAAAAGAAGACTCTCTAAAGATAAACTACTTTAAATATTGCAACCGAATCATTAAGATTTTCGTACAGTCCGGGTTCTCTTCTCCTTCCCTGACTTCATCGGCAACTCTCCATCGGCCGAGCACCAGAACGGACAAATCAGCATCTTTGAAGAATATTCCTCTAGTCCATTGGATGGATTCTATCGGCCGATTCCAACACTATGTATTTTTTGGTTTCTTCCAAATCGGCCACCTTCCCTTCACTAAAATCACTTTCCTTGACACATGTCAAAAAACGGTGCCAACACATGCCCCCAGTTTCGGAGTAATTTGTTTTGCTCCGAAATTAACTCTAATCACGATTGCCAACGATCAAATAAATCTTTGCTCCCCAAGTAAATGATTTACCAGGTTCCCATTCTACCCCTAGAACGAAGGTTATAAATATCTGCACCTCTTCTCTCACCGGCGCTTCCCCTGTAGCATCTCCCCTGCCTTCTCTCGTTCAAGAACAAACCAACTCCGCTGCCATCTGCGCAACCGAAGCAACCCCCTAGGGTTTGGGGATTCAAGCTCAAGAACCATCCACTTCAGCAATTGCGTCCATCTCTGAGATCCCAGAGGTATAATTTCCCTTCTAATCTGCATTTTTGCCTTCCACTCCTCTTCTGATTTCTTCAGTCGCATCCCTTATTTCTGCCTTTATTTTCAGAATCTTAGGGGTAACATGATTATCCCGCTAGAGAATCAACCCAGCATGATCTGCTTAGGTCCCATAGGAAACCCAGATCCAACTAGCATAATCAATCTGGAAACCAGCAGAATTCCCCTGATGTCTTCTGATATGAATCTAGATTGGTCTCAGGCCTTTAGATCTTGGCCGAGCGTAACCCCCGGATGGAGAAATTGGTTCCGCAGGATAGCCAATGTTCAGAGAACCAATTGGGAACAATATGATATCGGCCAATGTCTGAACTTGTCTTTATCGGAGATAATTAGGAATGAACCGATGCTTATATCGGTTTCTTACTTTTGGTCTGATGCCCTCAATGCATTCATGTTCAACCATGGACCAATGACACCAATTCTAATGGATGTCATGATGCTCACCGGCTTGAACATCCATGCCCCAGACAGACCTTTCCATCTGCTAGAGAAAGTATCCTTTAAGATTGAAACAAAGAGCATCGGTGGATGGAAAGGATATATCGGCAAGAACGTGAACATCGGATCCGTATCTGTCAGAGAGCACACTGCCTTCCTCAACATGTGGCTTGAGAAATTCATTTTCTGTGGTAAAGCAGTCGGTCCAACAAGCAACAACCTCAAGGTAGCAGAAATCCTGGCTACTGGCAACTCCGTCCCTCTTAGCAAACATCTCTTGGGGTCAGTCTATTACCTACTTCATCAAGTATCATCCAGACTCAAAAAGAATTAGCCGATCACCAATTTGGGAGGCCCTTGGTGGTTTATTCAATTATGGCTGCACATGTATATGCACAAAACAATGGTGGTCGAGCTATCAGAGATGGAGTTTCCATCAGAGAATTTCTCTGATGAAGAAGAAACCATCACTCGCCGATGCACATCATTCGGCCAAGCAGCTATTATGATTGCCAATGACCCCAAGATCCTTGGCATTACCGACTTTTTCAAGTGCTTCTACAATGGTTTTCCAGAAACTTCCACCATCTGGTTTGCATATCAGGATGAGAAGGTCATCTATGAAAATTCCTTCAAACTCCAACTCGACTCCTGGAAAACTAATGAAGAAGCCACTAAGATCATGAAGGAGATAATCTCTCCAAGAATTCCGCCAATCAATTTCACAGCTGGCAAAGATGTTCCCAGCTATGAATTCTACAACCCATCAGTAGTAGCCAGACAATTGGGATTCGGCCAGGTGCCCCTTTTTTTTTCTTTGCTGGCAAAGTCCAATTCAGAGGAGCTCTCAGCAACGCCCTCACTCATAATCAGCTGAAAGATCTGGAGCCTGATGTAGATATGACACTTTTGGCCGATTGGTAGATTATACCTTTTGTCACCACTCCTTTCATTCAATGGAGGTTCGAATGGCAAGAGCACATATTCTGTAGAGCTGACAATCTCTACTGCATCACCTAGAATGAAAACTATCTGACAACCGATGACGAGGTACAAAATCAAACATGTTCCTTATGCTGCATTACAGTGTTCTTTATTTATGTCTAACAATCATTTGAACAGGGTGATGGCACCGACCCTCCAACAATCAGCAAAAGTGGTCAACCGATCAACTATGCTCTACCAGCCGACAAGCCTAATATCGGCCATGATGCTCTGACAGATGTGGCCACTGGGAAAAAAAAATGTAAGTTGCCCTATACAAAAGTGACAACTCGTAAGAAGAAGAAATCCCCAGGCCAATCTTCAACAGCAGTAGGATCTTTGGCAAATTCTCCTTCTCCACCTTCAAAAGGTAACATCTTAAATCTCCTTGTAACTTTCATTTTATCTGAACACTGATCATATCTTTGCTTTGTGATTAAGATACCCCTGAACATCAATCTGAAGGAGAAGAAGAAGAAGATCCCTATAACACACCTCCTCATACATCACCAGATATTCAGGTATTATCTCTGTTGACGCAAAAATCAACACACTGGAATCCGAGGGCAAGTGTTCACCAAGCTTCGAAAAGTAGACCAAGCGTGCCAGTCAATCTGACCTATTGATTGACAAGGAGACAAAGTAAATATTAAATTCGAGGGCGTATCGGTTGGAGTTCCTTATATCCCTCATAGGTCGTATCGGCAGGCGATTGCCAATACAGAAGACGACAAAATCGGCTCGGTCAGCCGATTTGAAATAGACGATCGGCTAGGTCAGCCGATGTGCGCAGGGAGCAGTGTAAAGGCTATGAATGTGTAACCTAAACAACGCTATCAGACAATCACCTGGAATAGATCTAATCGGCTATATGATTTTTTTTGAATAAAATAGTACGATAAGCAGCCGATCAAACGTATTCCAAGATGGATAGATATCGATAAAAGCTAAAACAACAGGTAAAACCTATAGAACTAGCATGTATCGATAAATTGTGAATTAATCAAGACGAGGCTACAGCGATGCGCCCGGAAGTCAAAGTCTAGATAAACTCGATAACTTTTGAATAGATCTGAACGAAGCGACAGCGATGCGCCCGGAAGCTAAAGCTCAGATTTACTCGGTAAACGAAAACTTACCAGCAGATCAAGTCGCTCGAATGTGAGGCGTCCTTGATCAACTCGAAAGAACTCGCCAAAAAAAAAGAAAAGTGGCGAAGTCGCCGAAAAGTAAATTGCAAGTAAAAATTAGAGTTTGTTTGTTGATCGTGTGATGAAAAAATACAAATGGCCGGGTTCCTTTATATTTATAGGGCAACCAAGCTTGTCGTACATAGAAAAAACCCTCGTACGTATGCAAAGATGTCACATATCTAGCCCGCAAGCTAAAATATAATATTCCTAATATGTCTATGAGTCTATCTATATCGCTCGACCAAACCCTACTCTCCGAAAGCCTGTGTTACTGTTATTGTGTGGGGCCCGCGACATGTGTAGCTGCCATGAAGCGTGACCATCGAGCCGTCCCGTTGCCTCAACAGGTCAACATTGTGCGTTAATTTGGCCATGCTACTGAATCCAACTCCATTACGCCTCCTATTTTGCTTATCCGGGCCAAACCGTGTACGGATCCGGTAGTTGCGCCGATGCAGGTATTCCCTTCCTATTTTCTTTTCTTTCCCACGCACGCATGCTTCCTTAACTATTCAAGCCAACCATGATGTTTTTCCTCATGCGAACGTCACTTTCCAATGCGAATATGCATGCACGCCTGCCCACGTTTGCAAACTCCATATCGGCAAGAATACTCCAAATAGTCCTCGCGTTTCTGTTTGCTGCTCCATCTCTGTTGCCATTTGTTTGTCCGTACTTCTCGGCCCGAGAGGTTATACATGTATCTTGATCAATGAGCTGGGCATACTTATCATACTCCCTCCGCCGACCAACCCGTCCGCAATATCCGATGATTCTATACTTCAAATTACATCGGATTTACTGTCAAAATCCGTTGTGAACAATCTCAGCACAACATCTGAATTCTTCCATAACTCTGAATTTGACATCTCTCTTTCTGATTTCTTCAGGTACATCATTCGCCTCCAACCCCTAAGAAATCCAGGGCAGATTCCCCACTGAGATAGGTATAACTTCAGAACTTACTTATGAATGCATTCTGTATATCCCTGACAATTATTTTTCAGCTTGCCAACCATGCATTGACTGAATCATTTAATCATCCAAGTAGCATCACTCCAGCTTCCACATCCACGCTTCTTATTCCTGTCGGCTCCAACCTCGATGAGATACGTTTGAAGCAGGTAAGTATCTTTTCCTTTGGTTAATTTCACTATTCCTTTGTTCATATCGGCCATTCTAACTCCACCTCCCTTTCTGGCACAAGAATCTCCAGACAATAGTTTGTTTTCTTTTCAAATTGGAGCTACCTCTCAGGAAGGAGAAGAAGCAACATCGGCCGATTCAATCACACTGTCAGATGAAATTAAGGCCAAACTCTAAGAATCCCTCCAGTTTCTGAATCAAGACATCGACCAATTAATAAAGAACGCACAGCCGATCCGTGCCATCCTGGAAGAACTGGAGGGCAAGCTTCCAGAAGCAATTGAAGAGGCACTAACTCCTGTAGCCTTCACCGAGAGCCATCGTGCACAATTTTACAAGGCTCAAAAACAACTCGCCGATCGTCTTCAGCAGGAAGAAATCGTCAAAAAAGGGATGACTTCAAAGCCTTAGCAAAATCGGCCGTTGTCGAAATCAAATCTCTGAACGACACCTAGGCCAGCATCCTGAGAAACAAGGCTGCATTGGAGGCTAAACGTGATCGTCTTCTGCAGGAACTCAACCAAGTAAATCAAGCAATAGATACTGCAGATCACGACCTCTCCCAGATTCCACCGGCCATTACTAGACTCGAGGAAGATAAACAAAAATATGCCCGTCAAGCATATCAACTTCACTAGAGTCTGCGGTCAATTCCTGGTTCGTGGGTTGATAACAATCAAGTGATCGAAAACATTGATCAAATTCACCTGTGTGTGATAAAAGTAATCCGAGAAGCTCTAGGATTACTGTAAAAACATTTCATGCAATGTAACTTCCAGAATCGGCAAACCACTTGATCTTATCCAGAAATTTGTCTTTATGATTTATTGCTCTAAGGGCGACTCATATCGTGTCGGCCATGCTACAACCGATGCATTGAACTTGCAATCGGCCTTTACAATTTTTTTGCACTAAAGGCAATACCTCCTAGTATTGGCTATAACGTAAAAAATCCGGCCGATATCATAATTGGCTATATTCTCCCCGATTAAGATTCATCTGAAGAATCTCCAGCTTTTGTTGACGTGACTTTGTAATCTGCTATCCGAAAGAAATCCTTCTACCATGCTTGACTAGAAAGACAATTCATCCGATCATAACTCACTGTATGGGCTTCAGCCGATGCCACGCTGAATGACGAATCGGCCGACACTATTTCAACAGTATCATCAACCCACTGAATCAAACATTGATGCATAGTAGATGGAATGCAACAATTGGCATGTATCCAATCCCGACCCAGCAGCAAACTGTATGAACCTTTGCCATTAATAACGAAGAAAATAGTAGGAAGGGTCTTACTGCCAATTGTTAGATCAACACATAATGCCCCCAAAGCAGGAGATACGACCCCTTCAAAATCCTTGAGCATCATATCAGTCTTTGTCAGATCATCCTGGCTTTTCCCAAGTTTGGGTAGCATAACATAGGGCATTATGTTCACAGCTGCACCTCCATCAACCAACATCTTTGTAACAGGCTTGCCATCAACAAACCCTTTCAAGAATAGCACTTTAAGATGTTGTCTCTTTTCATCTTCTGGCTTCTCAAATGTTGCTAGCAATGGTTCCAAACTCAACTGAGCCATAGCTTCCTCTAATTCCAGCTCATGATCTTTATCACATGGTGCCATAAATTCCTTTGGCAATATGAAAACCATGTTAATTGGCGCAGCCGATGACTCAGAGTCTTGATCCTCATCAGCTCTCGGTTTAGCACGCCAAACTTGTGACTTGACTCCCTTCTTGTTTAGAGTCTGCTCTTGCTATTCCTCTATGATCTCCAGCTAGCGTAGCCTTTGAACATGTCGCATCTGAGACCTGGTCAAACCTCCTGGACACCACTGAGACTGACTCGTGCGATCAGGTTCATGCTCTGGATCTCTTCGCATAGGCTGATCATCTTGCACTCTGTCATCGGCCATCTGTTCTAGCCGATCATGTGGGGGCACTCTTCTTTTAGCAGGATCACGTAGCATGGTCCTACCCCCCAGTCGATCATGCACCGATACCCTTTTTCCTAGCCAATCATGCACAGAAGTGCACTCACGTCGATAGGGTTCATCAACATGACGTGGCCTCCTATATGATCGGCTTCCTTGACCATTGCATTCGGGACAATCATACGCCGATGTCAATGTCAACCCTTCTTCCTAGCAGTAGACAAAGAAAGGACACCTCCAATGTTCCTTCTCACGACATTCCTCTTCTTCTCTACGCTGCTACCTCTCACAATCACGTTGAAACTTGTTCAACAGCATTTGAGACGTGACACATCTACGTGGCGCTGATGTACGTTCAGCATCCTCCTGTGGACCCTTTCCTTTGACCTCATCGGCCACTATCTGTGCTTTGGGATCAACAGCTCCAAATTTCTTGGCCGATGATGACGTCAGAATCTTGGCTTGAGAAGGACCTTTGTCTCTGGCCACATCAACCATGTTCGTGGCGAAAGGATGCCCGTCAGTTTTCACCATCTTCTTGGGAGTTTCAAACTTCAACTTCCCTTACTCGAAAGCCATCTGAATTTGCTGCCGGAAGACTTTGCATTCATTTGTATCATGCGATGTGGCATTGTGCCATTTGCAGTACTTCATGTTCTTAAGTTCGTCCTCCGACGGGATCTTGTGGTACGGCTTCAACTTGATCAACCCTTCTGACAATAACAAGTCAAAGATCTTGTCAGCTTTGGTGATGTCAAACCCATAAGATTCTGGTTCCTTCTTCCCAAACGGACACGTCGCCGGCTTCTTGCTGTTTTGTATCCATTCAGCCGATGTGACCGTTTCTTTCTCCTCTTCAGAATCATCATTAGTAGAATATTCCACATAATTTATTTTCTTCTGAAAAGGTTTTTTGGACTCATAGGATCGAGTCTCTCCTGACAACCTGGCTGCAATCTGGCTAATGCTCTCAAACTCTTGCGATGCATACTTGTCTTTAATGTGTGGCAAGAGCCCATTAAATGCTACTTCTGCCAACTGCTGATCAGACAAAACCAGACTGTAGCATCGGTTCTTAACATCTCTGAACCTTTGAATAAAAGCAGCAACCGATTCATCATTCCTTTGCCTTAAGCCAGTCAAATCGGTCAACTATAATTAAGTAATCCCAGAGTAGAAGAACTGATGGAATTGTCTCTCTAGATCGGCCCAATACAATATAGAGTTTGCTGGCAAAGTAGTGAACCAAGCAAAGGCCGATCCAGATAAAGACAAGGAGAACAATCGGACTCTGAGTGCATCATGGTTGCCCGCTTCTCCCAATTGTAGAAGGAACCTGTTAACATGTTCCATTGTAGAAATTTCTCCCTGCCCCGAGAACTTTGTGAAGTCAGGCATCTTGTACTTGTGTGGGAGAGGAATCTGATTATACGCCGGAGGATAGGGAGTCTTGTACATAACAAATTGCTGCTTAGGCCTTAATCCAAACTACTCCCCCATCACTTCAGCTATCTTTGCATTCCAATCAACTTGCTGATCTCCTGCTGGCATCTGCTGAGGAGAAGCCATGCTCGCTACATTGGTCATCATCGCAAGCTGTTGTGGCGTATGCATCATCGGCTGTCCAGCCGATTGCATCTGTTGTGCTTGCTGAGGCATCCGATTGGATGTTTGCTTAGTCGCCGTCGGCTGTGGAACTGATGGATTAGCCAACTGCTGATCAGTAGACTCCATGTACGGCACGTTGACATATCGCAATTGTCCAGTTGCCTATGACTGTTGCACTTTTGATGAAAGCCTGTGCCACCTGATCTTGTTTTCACATTGCGCCTCTATCAATGGTTGGAAAGATGGAAGGTTAAACTTCTTAATCACCTCACCAGATCTGGTGACGCTGTACAACTTGAGGCATTCACGTTTAAACTTCTCCACAAGCTCTTCATATTCCTTCTTTTGTTCTTCTTTGAGCTTATCTTCAGGAATAGAAATATGGTTTTCCTCATTGACTTCAGATTTATCGGTGATGTCCACCATGTTGAAGCTTTCGATCCCACTGGGCGTGCCAAAAGATGTGTTGATGCAAAAATCAACACACTGGAATCCGAGGACAAGTGTTCGCCAAGCTCCGAAAAGTCAACCAAGCGTGCCAGTTAATTTGATCTGGAATTGACAAGGGAGAGAACAATGTCAAATTCGAGAGCGTATCGGCTGGGATTCTGAATGTCTCTCACACAGGCGTATCGGCAAGCTCTGCCGATACAATAGACGACAAAAAGATATTAAATGCGAGCGTGTAATAAATGAGCGTGTCGGCAGGATCTGCCGATGCACTAAACGACAAAACCGGCTTGAGAGAGCCGATTGCACATATATAACAAAATCTAAGCCATGAATGTGCAACTTAGATGATGTAAACTAAAAAAAAATCTAAACAGGCACTTGAAATAACAAAAGTGTTATTGCAAAACCTAAAGCCGATCTAATATGTTTTTAGCGAGTAGATCTGATAATGGCCAAAAAACATAGGAAAACCTACAAATCTAGCCGATATCGATAATTTGTGAATAAATCTAGGCGAGACGACAGCGATACGCCCGGAAGTCAAAGCCTAGATAAACTCGATAACTTTTGAATAGATTTGAACGAAGCCACAGTGATGCGCCTGGTAGCTAAAGCTCAAATATACTTTGTAAAACGAAGACTCACCAGCAAATCAAGTCACTCGAATGTGAGGTGTCCTTGATCAACTTGAAAGAACTCGTCGAAAAAGAAAAAAAAGGCAAAGTAGCCCAAAAAGTACAAAGGAATTGTAAATTGTTGTTGTATTGGATGTGTATCAAGTTTCTCCGGTCCCTTACAACTGGTATATATAGCCTAGCGCTAGCCTAGCGCTATCAAGTCCTAGCCGATTACGGCAAACATTACTTGACTAAAAAGAAAAGACTCTCTAAAGATAAACTACTTTAAATATTACAACCGAATCATCAAGATTTTCGTAGAGTCCGGGTCCTCTTCTCCTTCCCTGACTTCATCGGCAACTCTCCATCGGCCGAGCACCAGAATGGACAAATCAGCATTTTTGAAGCATATTCGTCTGGTCCATCGGACAGATTCCATCGGCCGATTCCAACACTGTGCATTTTTTAGTTTCTTCCAAATCAGCCACCATCCCTTCACTAAAATCACTTTTCTTGACACGTGTCAAAAAACAGTGTCAACACAGGGTGCAGGGATGATGATCAAGATGGGCAAGGCAACTGTGATCAAGAAGGGTGCAGGGATGACATCAATGAGGAGTGCATTCTGGAGTTCAGTGACGACCAGTTTGATGCCTTGGTCGACAATGT
The DNA here is from genome assembly GCF_016808335.1 of Panicum virgatum. Taxonomy (NCBI): domain Eukaryota; kingdom Viridiplantae; phylum Streptophyta; class Magnoliopsida; order Poales; family Poaceae; genus Panicum; species Panicum virgatum. The sequence continues at coordinate 782,947 of NC_053141.1, read as the reverse complement.
TGAGGAGATGATCCATGATGTCAGAGGAGAAGATGAGATGACTGAAGCTGAGCTGTGTAAATATAAGTAATTTGTTGAAGATTCCAAAAAATCTCTTTATCCCCATTGTGAGAAGTACTCGAGGGTAACCGGGGATCTGAAGCTTCTGCAACTAAAGGCTGCTCATGGTTGGACAGACAAGAGTTTCAAAAGCATTGCTTCTTCTCCTGAAGGATATGTTGCCAGAGGGGAACTTGCTACCGGATACTGTGTACGAGGCCAAGCAGATTGTGTGTCCCGTGGGATTGAAAATTGAAAAAAATCATGTATGCTGGAATAATTGTGTCTTGTTTCGTGGAGAGAATGAAGATCTGGACAATTTCCCTGAATGTGGAATGTCGAGGTACAAGCGTCGAAAGGATGGTGGTGATGATGGAGAGGACATCATGGATGAGAGGAAGAAGAAGGGGACTCCTAGAAAAGTTGCATGGTACTTTCCTATAGTTTCCAGACTGTAGCGGATGTTCGCAAACAAGGAGGCGAAGTTGTTGCGTTGGCATGATGAGGGCTGTAATAAAGACGGAATGCTATGTCACCCTGCAGATTGTGCTCAATGGCGACATTTTGATAACACCTATGGCTGGTTCGGTGATGATCCTAGGAATATCAGGTTTGCTCTGAGCACAGATGGAATGAATCCATATGGAAACATGTGTACATCACATAGCACGTGGCCAGTTCTATTGTCAATCATAAATCTCCCCCCATGGCTTTGCAATAAACGCAAGTATATCATGCTGTCAATATTGGTCTCCAGACCAAAACAACCCGATGATAGAATTGATGTGTTCCTCCAGCCCCTCGTCGAAGATCTTCAGCTCCTTTGGGATGGTGTGGAGGTTAGGGATGCTATCGTCAATAAGCACTTCACTTTGCATGCTATGCTGATGACCACCATCAGTGACAATCCGACTCATTTTGTCCGGGCAGAGCAAAAGGAAGGGTCAAGGTTGCTCCCACTGCTTGTCAGAGACATGTTCCTTGAGGCTGAAGAACTCGAACAAATTTGCATATATGGGCCACAGACGATGGCTTCCGAAGAATCACCCATACCGAACCAAGGACAAACAGTTTGATGGTACAAGGGAGACAAGAAATCCTCCACCACATTTGTTAGGGAGTGATGTGTACAAGCAGGTTAAGGATGTCAGAACAGTTCATGGCAAACAAAAACGTGGAGTTGATCATGAAGGTGATGATGATGGTCATGATGAAGGGATCTAGAATAAGAAATCTATTCTATGGAAGTTAGAGTATTGGCACATCTTAGCAGTCCGACATTCAATTGATACCATGCATTTAAAGAAAAAACATTTGTGAGAGCCTTGTCGACACAATCATGAACACAAAGGGTAAAGGAAAGGACCATGAGAATGCCAGAGCTGATCTTGAAGAGATGGGCATTCATCCTGAGCTTTATGTCGAAGAAGCGGAAAATAGAAAAGCCCTTCCTGTAGCCGCCACCACAATATCCAGAAAGGAGAAGAAAGAATGATGTCAATTCTTGCATAGTATAAAATTTCCCTCAGGATACAGTTCTAAATTTGCCAGGCTAGTCAGCATGAAAGAACTGAAGTTGAATTTCGCCATGATGAAGTCTCATGATGAGACTGTCACGTGCTTATGACGTCAGTACTGCCTGTAGCAATCAATGTCCACTTTGAGGATTTGGATGAGCCCACGCAGCAGGGCTTGTTCGATATCATGAAGCAATACTTGCAGTTTCCTAAGGGCACATCCGAGGCAGAGCTGAATCGTGTTAGAGGGGCGGCATGCAAGTCAATCGCCAAGCTCCACAGGAGCTTCAAGTCCAGTTATATACGAAATTATATCAATGAAGGTAAAGAGCCCTTCGAGCTGCACAAGCACTTGGATCGCCAAGACTGGGAGATGTTCGTGGAGACAGCCACCTCGGAGCAGTTTAAAGAGAAGAGTGAGCACTTCAAGAACTTTCTTGCTAGGATCACGGACAACCACCACCTCGGTCCAGAGGGCTATGCTGGGAAAGAGAAGGGGAGGTGGAGCAAAGAGGACAAGGCAAATGGAGGAGGCGGGGTCAAAGAACCCTTGGAAATAGTGTCCTGGGCGATCAGAGCCATATTTAAGGGCCAGGGCTGGTCCAACACCATCCACCGGGGAAATCACCTGGAGTAGCGATGGTACCAAGAGGCTGGCCGATCGGGTGATCGAGCTGAAGGATCATGAGAGTAGTGTAAGAGAACATGACATCCTCTCCACTGCCATTAATACGCCAGAGCACACCGGTCGCGTGCGTGGAGTCTCCAGTTCAAGGGGTTGGAAGGAAGCCTTCGGCAAAGAACATGAAGGCTTGTGGAAGAAAAAGAAACGGTCTTCTGCTGTGGATCCTAACCGCCTGAAACGGGAGATAAAGGATGACATATTTGTTACACTCAGGGCAGCAGGGATTGATATTGAAGCAGCATTATGAGCTGCGGCCCGTGGCAAGAGTAGCTGCGCCTCCAAGGAGGTGGAACAGCGAGTACTAGAAGAAGAAGAAGCAGCAGCAGCAGCCTTGCCTAACCCCCCTCCCCCAGTTAGTGTAGCGTGCCGAACCCAGGACCTCCCTCCTCCAGCTTTGGTCCTATGTTTGATGAGCCGGATACAATTGAAAGGTTCAATAATGTTCCAACCCCCTGCAGCATTATAACTGGAAGCTACTCAACTTTGTTGATTGAGCTAGCATAGGGGATTGTGCAACCCGGGGATAAGGAATGCCACACGGTGCCAGTGCAGGATGGGTATGTCATGGTCAAGATTGATTTTGTTCACCAAAATGCCAAGGATGTCGCTCTGCCCATCCCGCTGCCAGAAGCCGACATTTGTACTTTGGGGGATTTCCTTACCATGCGGATCCAATGGAAGAAAAGTGGTATTCTCATCGCCCCATTGGTCGGTCGTCAACTAGTGGTACCCCAAACCGGCCACGCACCCCAACACCTGATCCTGAAAATGTTAAGAAGGATGCCGCGGCATGCGACGACCCTCCTGGGGCACCAAAGAAAAAGAGACCAGCCACCCCAAAGAAAAAGGAAAGGGGTAAGGCAAAACCCAAAGTACCAGCACAGAAAGCAACGGAATCAAAGGGTAAGGCGGCACCCAAGGAACTAGCTACAAAAAATGTATGGACTTCTGGTCACTCCGAGTTTGTGATGGGCAAGCCAATATTGTCAGAGCTGGATCTGGCCACTGCAGGGGTGAATACCAAGGGACTCCACAAGCACTACATGACCCATGCCAACGATGATAATACGTCAATCATGGGTCAATTCAAGGCTAAGGATTTGCACAGTGGGCCTAGTTTTTTCTCCGTTTCTTGGTCCGATCTGTACATCGTCTTCAACCTCGATGCCTTGGACATTTCCCTCATCCGTTGCTTGACACTATGAGTATATATAGCACAAAAGATTGTTCACTGTCATTCTTAATTACTTCATAATGCTAAACCCTGTGTCAGCTTTCTGAAAGCTAATGTGGTTGTATGTAGGCAATTGGCCAGAGAATCAAAGAACCGTCAGCTTGGTGTTGAATTTATTGACCCCCAGGATTTCTCTGCCAGAGTGATCAACTCGGATTCGCAACACTTAGAGTCTGCCATCACAAAGGTCTTGCACTCTTCACCAGGTTGTGTGCTTGCCGCGCACCACACAGGCTCCCACTATTTCCTAGTCGTCATCTATCCGAAGTGGGAAATAGTGTGGTACATGGACTCCTTAAGACCACACGGCGACGATGGCATCACTCTAGGACAACGAGACTTCATCAGCATCAAGGCGGTTATTGATAGGTATATCTCTGAGTTACCACATTTGTAATCTTCTCATTTGGAGCCTGTCACCTATTTAATTTGCAGCTAACGACATCCATAACACCTAATGTAGTGCTTTCTCCAGCTTTCGAGCCGAGCACTGTCTTCCAAAAACCAAGTTGACGCATGTGACCAATTTTCTGGTATATCTCTAACCTCCTGCATACTAAGTTTTCATAATTTCACTAAATAATATATTTGTCCTAACAATATATATCATCTTGAGCAGTGCATGCAGCAAGGACCTGGAAATGTATGCGGGTTCTATGTTGCATACCACAAGATCCACCTTGCTACAAGTTTCAAAAACTTTAAAGGAGCAAAAGTAAGCCTTTGTCAAATATATCTCTAACCGCTGGCTGCATCAACATATATATATTTTTCGTACAAGCACTCATCATTTGACTGTCACTTTTTGCTAGGACGTGCGGGGTCATCCGGACAAGCAATTGGACGACAAGCAGCTCTTGGCTATTAGAGAAAAGCTTGCCTCCTTCTTGCTTCTAGATGTCATAAACGACAAAGGTGAATTCCACTGTCACAGCTGAACTGATAATTGTATATGTGTACTGTTAATTCTTTCATGGACGTACTCTCGATTTATGTGATTATTGTATATGTGTACTATTAATTTGTAGTGTAGAGATGCAATATATAGTTTGTCATGTACAGTTGGTGGTTGTTTCTTATGTAAGCTTTGTGAGATATCAATTGAGTTCTATTCTGTGTGTTTGCTGTATCAACAAGAAGGCTGCCAAATCCTAGCTGTGCTCTAGGATGCAGTTAGGAAACAAATTTCAGCTTGCAGGGGTCAGGTTCTAAGGTGACGGGCAAACACCAAACCCGTCCTTGTTATATACTCACCAAATGACGGCGTAGTAAAGCACAACCCATCACTTATCTAGAATCGTAGGCGACGGGCATCGTGAGCTAACCGTCACATCTGTTGGACAAAGGTGACGGTTGTAGACCCCATACGGGGGGCTGGTCACCGAGAAAGGTTACGGTGCTAAACTGAAGCCCATCACCTTCTAAATACTGATAAGTGACGGGTTTTGTTACAGGCCCATCACCTAGAGTAGACAAAGGTGACGGTCGAAGACCTCACACGGGAGGCCTGGTCACCAAGAAAGGTGACGGTTGTCTACTGATATCCGTCACCTTTCTGTCACATAGGTGCCCGTCACCCTTCTGTTCTAAACAGTGACGATATAGGAGTGACAGGCGCGATGCCCGTCACCATAGAAAGATGACGCCTATCACTATTCCCTGATTCCCCTCCCCTCCCTAGCGTTCTCCCCAGTCCCCTCCCCTTCCCTACAACTGCTCCCCTCCCTCGGGCACCCATACCCTCCCCGGCGCTCCTCCCCCGCCGGCGTCGCCACGGCCGCGCGAAGGCCAATGACAGGCGGCTGCATGCCGCACGGGGAGAAGCGGCGCGAGGGGCCGCGGAATCACGGTGCCGGGGACCGGGGGCTCACGGTGCGAGAGAAGGTGGGGGGGGGGGGGCGCCCATGGCGGCGGTGTGCCGGCGGCGGCAAGCGGAGAGGCCGCTGCGCGAGGAGAGGCGTGAGGCCGCAGCGTGTGTGGTGCGAGGAGAGGCGACATGGCGGCGACCGAGGGCCCGCTGCGCGAGGAGGGCCTCCAAGGTCCTCTCCTTCCTCGCGCGTAGGCGAGGCCCCGCGGCCTCCTCCTCGCCGGCTACAGGGTCCGAGGCGCCGGCCGCGAATCCGCGAGAGGCGAGGTCGGTGGCTAGCTGGAGGAAGGAGCTGCACCTCGCTGCCGCATCGAGATCCAGCGGGGAGGAAAGGGAGCACACCGCATTGGCGCGGCGGTCGGCGGAGGCTGCGGGCGTATCCAGGAAGGCGGAGGACTCGCTCCTCCGTGCTGCCCGCGCCGGTCGCCTCCACGTCGAAGAGGCGCTGCCGGGCATGGACCCAACATATACCTCATTGAATTCAGATCGACGCGTGCTCATGGATGAATCATTGGTGATTCCCCTGCCAACTCTAGGTACGCTTCAATTTCCTCATCTTCTTATGTTCCTATAATTTCTACAAGTAAGGTTTGATCCCAAGCACTACTCGAGCTCCGCCTGGCTCGAGTCGAATGGTGCAGTGACGACTGGGGCTAGCACCACCCCCGCTCGTGGCCAGCTCCGGCACGACTTGCTGCCGGCTCCAGTGCGCCCTCAACCGGCGGCAAGGAAGCGGGTGGGGTCAAGCTGGCACAGAAGAGGCCGCCCCTAGACCCATCCTTGGCACCCGCCGTACTCAAGGCGCGCGCAGCCGAGCGGGGCGTCGACGGAGGAGCCGCAGAGGGGTGAGAAGGCAGGTGCCATGTCGGGGTCGCGGGGTGGAATTACATTGGACCTGAGGTTTGTTTATTCTTTATTTTCTATCTTGTGACCCAAACTATATTTGTAAATTACCGTGTTTGTTTTTTGAATTACCATAAAAGGTTTTAGATGACTAACACAACTTATGTTTGTTTTTATGGACTCATATGTATGCACTGTAGATTAGCTTACATTGTAAAGCGCCACTATCTTCAATTTCAGGTTTATGAAGGTGTTGTCTACATGCATCAGGTGTCAATTACCGTGTTGAGGACTTTGACTTGTCAATTATCATCAAGGACAGCCTAGGCCAGTGCCCATGCGAGCCAGGTGCGTCCATATCCTCAGCCTGCTAGCCGACGACCACTACAACAAGATCAAGATACTAATTCTTTCAACATATGTAGTAATGGTCTGACAATATAGTACATAAATTAAGTAGTTACTTTGTAAGGATCACCGGGGTGTCCGACCCTAAAGGGGGAGGGGGTGAATAGGGTCGCTAATCGCTTTCTATCCTAGGGCTCAATCTATTTGCATGAGATAAACCTAACACATCCTACATATGCTAGTTATGACTAAGATTTATCTATGCTACTCTCTACTTACCTCTAAAAGACTTGCAACCTATAGCCAATCCTAATCAAACTAACTAGGAAAGTAAAGGCATGCAAGATAGAGTAAATGCAGAAACGTAATACGGTAAGTAAAGAGGTAAGGGAGAGAATATGCAAACTCCCGTGAAGACACCAAGACACACAATTTAACGTGGTTCGGTTAGGACACCAAGTCCCTCCCTACGTCCACGACCACTTGTCCAACACGAACAAGTGTGATGCCGAGTCTCTCCACTTGATCACCGTCTTCCGTTCGCCACCAAGGCTCCCGGCAAGCAAAGGCTAAGTGACCCTAAGTCACCAAGACAAGGCCACCGCCACCGTCTCTCTCGAAGCATCACCCACGGCACCGTCTTCACTATCGGAGCTTCTCACCAAGAGGGGTCTCCTTCCCCGCTCAAAGTGTCGTGGCCTCTCCACACCAAGTCGGAGGGTCACACGACGAGTACACATGATGCTTGCCATAGCAAGACTTTCACTCAAGCTAGTTCTCTCAAGAACTAAGAATAAACAAGCACTAAGCACTCTCACAAGTGTGCTTAAGCCTATATGATGTACAATGAAGCTCTATGGTGGTTGGAGGTGTTCTTCAAGTGTAGTAAGCTTTCAGCAACTCCAGCACTATCAAATGACCCGGCCTTGGGGGTATATATAGCCCACACACCCCAAAAGAGCCGTTGGGAAAGGCTGACAAAAATTCTTAACGTCGGTTAAACCGACGCTCCAGTTTTGCCAACACCGGATTAACCGGTGAGTGTACTTTCCCTTCTACTAGCCGTTACAGTCTTCCAACAGCTACTTGATCAATCGACCAACGCTCTCAAAACTAACGTCGGTTCAACCGGTGCAAGTAATCTCAGAAACCCCCCGAAAAATGGAGTCTCTGGACAACTGCACCGACGCTCACTTTGCCTTGATCGCCGGTTTAACCGGTGCCTGTAAAACTCCTGCTGTTTCTTCGGCCTCCAAGTCCATTACACCGGTGAGTGTAAAACACCCAATGTCGGTTAATCCGGTGCCAAGTTCATTGCACCAATGAGTACAATTTGCTCATCATCGGTTTAACCGGTGATAGCAAATTGTCTTCGTTTTGATCTTTTCGACTTGGATTTCTTCACGATCTCTTCAATTCTTGTCCCTTGGACCGAAGCGGAACCACCGTAGGGGCGGCCCTTCGGGCCTTACTACGCCTATCTTCTCTTTGTCATCACTTGAACCTAAAAGCCTGAGAATGGTCATCTTAACAATCATATTAGTCCAAGTATTGTGTGTGCCATCAATCGCCAAAACATTATATTGAAATATGGCATGAGAGACCATTTTCGCGACATACTTTTTACTATTTCATCACTGAGGCAAGCAAAGCTTATTCTCGGACGTGGTGATTTTGTGGCCATGTTGCATTGTCTGAAGAAGCGTGTGTTTCATCTTTTTTCACCTTGAAAAAGAAATACTTCTGAAACAAGAATCCCAAGTAAACTTTATGCTGTTTATGAATCATACCATGTCGATCTCAAGTACCAGCATGTAGTTCCTAGCAATGTCTTTGTGTGGTACTATGACTTCAGTTGCATATATAGTCTGCATATAGTTACTTACTGAATTGTGTTCCTTTCAGTGTTTTTTGTTTCATAGATAGTACAGTTACTTTCTTTTTTCAGTGAGTTCAGTGTATTGATGTTGAGAGTTATACTAAATTTGCATTCTGGCACCTCCCTAGATTTACAAGTATTATCTGAACTCTAAAACTAATTGGACATGTTCAATGTTCTTTCATCCTTGTTCATAAGGAAAACTTCCCCATATTTTCTGGCAAGTTGTGTTGTATGTGCACTGTATCATGCTGTTAGCTCACATGTTATCATCAGACATCGGTGTATCCTGTGTCTACCTGAACACACATAATTTATGTTAGGTTGCTACTCAGATTAGCAGCAGTGTTGATTTGTGAATTTACAGGCATGGTTTCAGAGAATCCAATGGTTTTCTTCAATTTATGGTGAGTGATCGATTAGTGATCGAATTGATTCCTAATCCTAATCAAAATTTGCCCGCTGCCTGCAGATCAGAGAGGATGAGAATTGATTTTCTGAGTGGTTAGCGAGCCATTAGCATCACTCATGGCACCTCTCATGCATAGATGCTCTTGATGCTTCTCTCTGGTGAGTATTTGCTCATCATTGATGAGAGCAAAAATGAATTAACGAGGATATTGACTTGCATATGCATACAGATACTTATATGCCTCTTGTCTTATGCAAGAATAAACTCAGTTTTGCAAAATATTTCTTTTAGCATTGTTAGTTGTTCGTGAAACTGCTTCATAATAAAATCATTTACATAACTGGAGCAATTCAGTGATTACAATGCTAAACATCTGTTAGATTATATAATTTACCCTTCTCTTTTCTAGGGGTATCCAAGCACATTATTGTCTAAGTGAATTTGGTTGGTGATGGTGCCTCATATCTTCTGTTATTGTCTTTGAAAGGACCTTAATCGTGTGATGTCGCCTAGAGGGGGGATGAATAGGCGATTAAAAACAAATCCTGCAGATTAAAACACTTAAACTAATTGTCAGCCACTAACCAGTCAGACTGGTCAGTCAGACTGGTCCTAGACATAGAAACAGGAAACCAACACTCAAACGGGTCCGACCGGTTGAGTAGACCGGTCAGACCGGTCCAACGCAGATCCTGTACACACAAAGTTAATTCTCCACTTTACTAGCTCTAGCATAAATGCAACTTAGTGTGGTGTTGCTGTAGGTGCTCACAAAAATGTCTCTACACCCTGCACACACAGAAACAACACAATCGAGTAGATCGAAGTGGAAGCACAAGTAAAGCTAGAGTAAAAAATGTGAGGCAAACAAAATAAGAAGATTATGCAAAGGAGACACAGTGATTTGCTTCACTGAAGTTTGGATTCACCACGTTCACCACGTGTGAATCCTACTCTCCGTTGAGGAAGCTTATCGCGACCACAAGGTCAAGCTATCTACTCCTTTCCACTATATCACCATGTGCCCTCGTGGCACACAATCGCTGCTGCAACAAACTTGCCACTGCTCACCACAAGCTTGGGAGCTAGCCGGAGACGCCTAGCCATCTAGGAGGCTTCACCTCCAAGAGTAACAAATGCTTCAACAAGTTGGCGACGCAACCGCAAGTGCTCAAGCTAGGGCTTATGCTCTCACTGCTCAAATGCTCTCTTAGCAAAGATTTCACTCAACCCAACTCAAGGATTCAACTCTAATCACTCAAACTCACAAAGAGAGGTTGGGGAGGACTTCTCAAGTGCTCTCACGACTCAAAGATGGCTCTGGAATGTAATGGCATCAGCACCCACGAATGGGTAAGGGTGTGGGGTATAAACACCCTCTCTCAAAAACTAGTCGTTGCTCTATCAGAGTTAGACCGGTCCATCCGCCCGGTCAGACTGGTCGGTTCAAATAAACTAGCCGTTGGACCCCGACCGGTCAGAACGGTCGGATGGACCGGTCAGACCGATCACACTAGGTATTCTGCTCCCAAGTGATTCTCTCTAGTTTTTCTCACATGGGATAGCTATGAGAACTTTTGGTAATGTCAGACCACTGATGTTGCATCCCCCTTGATAGTACGGCATCCTGTACTCAAGTTCACATAAAATAACATACACAACACTTGAGCTTTTATGTCTTGATCAAGCCGAACATCTTCAATCAATATCTTGAGGTTGTCAAGATCCTTAATTTTAGTGAGCATGCCTGCTTGAGCTAGTAACTTTGAATCTTCCTTCATATAAGAATGAAATCCATCTTAGATTCACAAGTCACTTCCATTTTCCAAATAATGACACTCTTCAACATAGAACTCTCCATGACTCTAGGATCTCCGGTATTTGACTCGTATCGGTTTCCTTGCTCCCCCCAAGCCGATGCTTGCGTAGTCTCTTGAAACACGCCTCTCGGTCCTCTCTACCTTCATCCTAGCTGTCCATTTTGAACTTCACATTGATTTGTGTCATGCATGAAATCTTCTTTATCAATATAAATTCACCATTTAATTTCATATGCAAGCTTTCCAATTTGAGGCAACATATACACATCAACTCATGTCTCATTCACTTTTCTCTTGCTTGCTTCCCTTGAAAACAATATTCATCTCATATGACAAGCCTTCCCAATTCGAGACTATGCACCAACATATCATGTCTCATTCTCACAACCTTTACTTGTCATATGAATCATATCATAAGTCGAACAAGCCTTGATAGATATTAGAGCCTTTATATCAACCATGAATCCCCTGCTCTCAATTTTCTTTTACAACTTTGCTTGCCATTTTGAGTCCCACATAAATTCGCAAGCTTTAATACTTTAGAGATTTCATATCAAACATGAATACCTTGCTCTTCTATTTTTCTTTCTCATTCTAGCTTGTCACATATAATGATTGCCAATGGGACATACACAATTTCTTGCAATGCATGAGCTATCTCAATTTATATCAATTCACAAATTAAATATCTACTCATAATCTCATGCAAACAAGTCAGTCCTTTAATCGTGTTGTCAATCAATACACCAAAATCCACTAGGGCCTAGTGTAGCGAAAATGGTCTCTCATGCCATATTTCAATATAATGTTTTGGTGACTGATGACACACACAACACTTGGACTAATATGATTGTTAAGATGACCATTCTCAGGCTTTTTTTTTGTATTCTTTTGGTGTCATGTGTTAGCAAGTAATAAAATAATATCCCCTCTACGTGTAATACAAGTGCATACATTTGTGAGTGATTCAAACACTAATGCACACTGTTAGGGGGAGCTTATTTTATGACTTGTTTCTTTTGTGACTAATATGCTTTCAAAGTGATATTTGTTGTAGTCACACTCCCTTAGTCCATATGGTTATACACTCAATCCTTCGATATCAAGATGATGCACATTGCAATTAATCTTACAATTAGTATCAATTGATCAAGAAAGATTGGACAAGGGAAGAAGACCAAGCGATAACTCCCAAAATTTAAAGAGATAAATGATAGAGGGAGGCATGTCTAGTCATCTAGAGCTATCTCCATGAGTTCAAATTCTTTTGAACACTACCCCTACATGTCACAATTGCCATATCTCACAACTGGTATCACAATTGGTATCACAATTGGTGTCAAGATAGGAGGTGCCACAAGCTTTCAAAAAGGGGGAGCTTGTTCAAACAAAAGGAGATATGCCGAATTTAGTTGGTATAACACTCTATCACTAGTGAATTTCTTTTGCTACTAATGCTCCTTGTTGCTAGTGATTATGGAGCTTTTAGGTGTTTGATGACAAAGGGGGAGAAATGTACCCTAAAAGCAAGCAAATGATGCCATTAGCAAGGGGGAGGAATGGAAAATGCAATGCAAAAGGATGCATGGTGATAGGGGGAGGTACTTAGTCAATGTGGGGGAGAAGTGCAATTTGATGATCCCATGGACTAAGGTACAAAAATTTTTCATTGCTCATATGGTTCAAACCACACACAAGCCATTGTTCTACAATTTTTTCTACAATTGGTATCAAGGGCTTTTAAAATGAGCATTGAAATGTCATCCAAGCAAGCTAAGTAGTTTCTAACTTTTCAAATTGGTATCAATTTCATATCCTTGCAATTCATCTTGCTTGCTTTGGTTGTGTTGTCATCAATCACCAAAAAGGGGGAGATTGTAGCGAAAATGGCCTCTCATGCCATATTTCAATATAATGCTTTGGCTATTGATGACACACACAACACTTGGACTAATATGATTGTTAAGATGACCATTCTTAGGCTTTTAGGTTCAAGTGATGACAAAGAGAAGATAGACGTAGCTAGGCCCGAAGGGCCGCCCCTACGGTCCAAAGGATTCGAAGATTGAAGAGATCGTGAAGAAACCAAGTCAAAACAATCAAGACAGAGATATTTTAGTATCACTGGTTGAACCGACGCTAAGAAAATTACATACATCGGTGCATTGACTTGGAGCACGTTTGGGAGTTTTGGTAACACCGGTTGAACCGACGCCAGGAAAGTTGAATACGTCAGTGCAATGAACTCAGCAGCTGAGGCAAAATCTATACATCGGATGAACCGACGCTAGATATTGGTGAACGTCGGTGCAGTTGTCAAGAGAGTTAGTTTTTCAGCAACTACACTCACCGGTTAAACCGACGCTGCATCGGTTGATTACGTCGGTCGATTGAGGTAGCCGTTGAAGCATAACGGCTAGTTGGAAAATGCACTCACCGGTTAAACCGGCGATGACAGAAACAGGAGCATCGGTTTAACCGGTGATAGCGCTTTTTGTCAGCCTTTTTCCAACGGCTAGTTTGGGGTGTGTGGGCTATATATATGCCACCCCACGGCTCATTTGAGAGTGCTGGAGACTAAGGAAGCATACTACACTTGAAGAACCTCTCCAATCACCATAGAACTTCATTGTACATCATATAGGCTTAAGCACACTTGTGAGAGTGCTTAGTGCTTGTAATAGGGATTAGTTATTGCGAGAGCTCCCTTGAGAGAAGTCTTGCTGTGGCAAGCAATCCTTGTGATCCGTCGTGTGACCCCCCGACTTAGTGTGGAGAGGCAACGACACTTTGTGCGGGGGAAGAGGAGACCCCCTCCTTGGTGGAGAAGCTCCGTAGTGGATTTCGGCTGGGTGACCGAGAGAGACGGTGGCGGTGCACGAGACTCAGTGTCTTGTGGGCACTTGCCTTTGCTTGCCGGCATCGCCTTGGTGGCGTAGTGCAAGACGGTGATCGGAAGAGCCTCGGTGTCCCGTGGACGTAGGTGTTTGTGCCGAACCACGTTACATGACCGTGTCTACTCGGGAGTTTGCATCCCTCTTGCACTTACCTCTTTACTTACCATATTACGTTTCCGTATTTACTTTATCTTGCGTGCCTTTACTTTCCTAGTTAGTTTGTTTAGGATTGGCTATAGGTTGCAAGTATTTTGGGATAAACCTTAGTCATAACTAGCATGTATAGGACGTGTTAGATTTATCTTATGCAAGTAGTTTGAGCCCTAGGTTAAAAAGCGATTAGCGACCCTATTCACCCCCTCCCCCTCTAGGGTCGGACACCCCGGTGATCCTTACACCTAGATGCTCTTTCAATCTCCCCCTTTTTGGTGATTGATGACAAACTGATTAAAGCTTACAAAAAGATATTCAATAATGCTTTTGAATTCTCAGATTTAGTTTGAGCTCCCCCTTAATTTGTACAAATGAATGAACTTCAACAATTACGCCTCACATGCCAATATGCACGAATTTAAGAAAAATGGGACTCCCCATAAATCTCAGCATCCGTGGGGTGCAAAAGTGTATATGTGCCTAAACAAAAATACTACACGTGATGCATATGACAAGATAAATCACTTCAGCTCAAAGAAGAGAAAATGGCTCTGTCTGGTGCCGACCGGTCAGACTGGTCGCACAGACCGGTCAGACTGGTCTGCCCCAGACAGCCAGCCAAAAAACAATACAACACTCAATTTGTATCACTCTAGCACCATGTCACTTAGATAGCATAAATAAGTCTATTACACACATTAGCACACAATACAAATGTCCTCATGTCCACACACAACAGATATGGAATTTATTACAGTTTCAGAGATACAGAAATACAGACCGGTCCATCAGACCGGTCTGTCACAAACAGATACACCACTCTGAATTGAAACTCTCACTCTTCTCCTCTTCTCCCCGTTTATCTTCGGCTTCAAGCTTTAATCTTCTTCTTCTCCCCCTTTGTCATCCATCACCATAAAAGGGGCAAGGAGAAGGATCATGGTTGCCCATCACTGTCCATTGCCACTGCCATTTCCCCCATTGCCATCCAAAGGGGAATGATCATCCCAGTGGTGGACAAACACAACATCTAATATACGGGCAGCAAACTGATCAGCCTCAGAAGGGCGAGATGGCTCATGTGAAGGTCCTGCTCCTCCATAGAAGTGACTAGAATAAGCTCCAAACACGCCTTCACCTGGAGGGGTAGAAGGAGGTGCATGAGATGGACCACTAACATCTGGATAAAAGATATGGCCATACTGCTCAAAGTATCTGGAGTCCACATATCCCTGAACTCTATCCTCAACAGATGGGATCTCAGCCTCAGGAGGTGAAGGAGAAATGGGTGAGCGAGGCGGTTGTAGATTCATTGCATTATGCATCATATTCACAGAATCTCTTTCCTTCTTGCTAGCTCTCCACTGCCTCTGCTGCTCAACCTCAATGTCTCTCTGGCTCTTACACATCCTCACAAATAAGTTTATCAATTTCTTGATGGGAGAGGAGGAGCCATGCCTGCGTCCGTGTTGCTCAGGCCGAGACCGGTCAGACCAGTCCTGGGCACCACTCATATCGGTCCCAGTAGGTGCAGTAGGGGATGGCTGCTGCTGCTGAGGCGGAGTGCGCTGCCCTTCCTCTTCTTCTTCAATTTTCATGTCATCCTCAACCTCTGAGTATCTATGAGGTGAAGGCTCCCTCCTATGCTTAGGCATCTTAGGACGAAAAGACACATGTTTTACATCCGTTTGATATTTAGTCTTTATCGCCTTTTCAAGCAACTCCATTAAGTATGGCACATAGGCACAGATCTTCAATGGGTTTTCTGAGATATATTGATTTCTTCCCATATATAGTCTGCCACACTGAATTCTCCTCCATTTGGCCCAAAGCATGCAAGCAAATTCTTTGCATGGAGAGATATGTCCGATGGATTGCCACCCCTGAGATATGGTGTTTCTAAGCAACCGGTTTAGGATAGAGTAGTAGGTGTATAGCCCGGTCACTTTCCCTGCATTTCCTGTCTCATTCCTGGGGTACATGAATTTCATTTCATCATTTGGGAGAACCACTTGATTATGAATCTTGGGCCTGTTTGCATCATGCCTGTCAAGCCCAAGCACACGAATGAACTGAGCAAATGTGACTCTATAATAATTTCCCTCAGTCATCCAAAACATGGCCCTATCATCTCTCAGATATCCAAAATGCACAGTGGCATAGAAATGGGCAATGACTTCCTTGTTCCAATCCTTCTGAAATTCCATGAGATCCTTGACATGTTTGCTCTCACATGCATCTATGATTTGCTGAAATAAAGGGTCATTGGCCTTTTTCATGCTCCTCCAATCAACACACTGTGCCTCAATGGCAATTTTCCTATCCCTCAGAATAACTGACTTAGAGAAGTCCTGCTGGTACAAGGTGTGAAATCTAGGATCAGTTGAGGTCTTTGGCTCAGGATAGGGATCAATGCTTCTCCACCGTTTCACATCCCTTGTCATTCCCTTTCCATAATAATCAACACATTTTCTGGAGCCAAGTCTGACAGGCCACTGTAAATTTGGATAGGTGAGATTTTCTTCCCTTTCCTCACTTTCCTCTTCTTCCTCATCATCTCCAGCGCCTTCTTCTTCTTCCTCACTGCTGTTCTCCTGAGCTGAGGCCTTCCCACTCCTTTGCTCAACCCTATAAGGGGAGTCCTCCACATCATCATCATCATCACTGGAGGATCCTCCTTCACTTTCTTCCACTATGTCAGTTGCTGCTGCTCTCTTTCTCTCCCTGGGCCTTAGCTTTCAGCCACTGATCACATCAGGACGACTGGAGCCACTCTCATCTTGATTTGCCCCACCACTGTCATATCTGCGCTTTGTTCTCCTCTCACGTCCACCTGCCATTTTGCTGCAGATCCTAGGTCCAAAAGATAGACTAAAATGATATGAGACCTCAGGAATAGATTGGATTTGGATGTGGAGGAATTAGGAACAAAATTGAAGCAATTGGGTCTGTTCTGGCTAGACCGGTCTAAGCAACCGGTCAGACCGGTCGCATCCAGAACAGAGCCAATGGCTCCAATGCTAGTCTTACATCAAGAGTTTGATCAAAAATAATTTTCCTAGAGATGTAGATCAATCCTAGCATAGATGTGTTGACCATATTGTCCAAAATTATGACCTAGGGTTTCACTGGTCAGACCGGTCGGGCCAGTCCAACCCCAGGTTGTGAAATCTTCCAAAATATCCAATGAAAATGAATGATCTTCTAGGGGCAGGTTCTAGGATGTAGCAGGAGTTGTTCTACCAGAGGGATTTCAAATCTACGGCCTAGATAAGTAGATCGATGAAGAACAAGGTGTAGAGTACCTTTAGACCGAGATTTTGATGGATAAAACGAAGGACCGCCTTGGGAGAGCGGTCAGGCCAGTGATGTGCACCAAATCCCCCAAAGGAAACTCCTTTCCTTTGGTTGAATCCTCAAATCGCAAATGGGGTGACCTTGGGCGCGTGAGAAGGAGAGGCACGGTGAAAGGAGAAGGGTGGTGACGGTGGAAGGGTAAAAGTGAAATATTTTCACTGTTTAATCCTTGAGGAGGTAAAAAGGGTAACTGCCAGGCCAGACTGGTCAGACCGGTCTCCCCCTGGCAGCTAGGAGTTGAGTTCACAGGCTGAGGTTTCTCTTAGAAGTACTTTGATATGAGATATAGGCTAGGAAATTAGATAGATTTTTTTATCATAATTCCATTGTTCCAAGCTTTTCTTGATACTTCCAAGAGAATGAGAGAGATAGATTTTGAATTTGCAGACTTGAGAAAATCCCACTACATGTGACTAGCCATCAAGCAATCAATGAGAACAATAGTCACAAATAGCTCGATCGGGTCATAGAGACCAACATCAAATTCTATCCTATACACTCATGCTTCCTATCATGCTAGTTGAATTTTTGAAATAAACTGTCCCATGTCACATAAGACATGAAAATGCACACACTAGCAAGATAAAGTGGCCTAGATGCTCAAAGGTAATATAAAGTGTTCTAGAAAACGTACCCTTGCCTCTTAGCCATCAACCTTGTGCATATAACGAATTAAGCTCAAACACTATTTCTTAATGATGAGAAGTAGTGTTCAACATTTGCACAAGCACTAATGATTATGCTTAACATGTATATTTTGATCCAAGAGTTGAATAAATTTGATGAGACCATATTGGATCCAAAAAGGCATAATCAAACACATGAGACTACAAAATTTACTCAAGATATTGTTAGTCCCAAATTGACGCAAGTTTGAGAATAACCTCCCCCTAAAGCAGTGCTTAAGATTTTGAATATCTTAGATGCAAAACACTTTATCCAATTAGAGACATAAGGGGCTTAATCACAAGCTTGGTCAAAACACAAATAATATTTCACATAATTGAAACTGAGCTTATGATCCTTGCTGTTACTTTGAATGTACTCAATTTTCGTCCTTGAGTGAGAAACTATTTCATATAAATTTGATTTGGCCCTGTTCCTCATCTTTCAAGCTTTTGTTGCACTGCTCTGGGTTAGACCGGTCAGACCAGTCTGTCCAGAGACAGTTTTCCCGAGAACCCCTTTTTCGGAACTATCTTGAAACTTCCGATATTTATCGGAAGTTCCGACCCTTGTATCGGGAGTTCCGACTAGTACAGCTTCTAATATTCACCATTCTCAGATTGTTTTGACTTGATGTGACCTTGGAATGATATGAAAATTTTCTTTGACCAATGAGAAGCATAGTCAACTCTATGTGAGACTACAAATTCACTCAAAGAATATGTTAGTCCAAAAAACGCAGATTGTAAAGTGATCTCTCCTTTTAATTAAGTGCATAAGAGTTTGGATTTTCTTTCAATGCACTGAATCCATGTTAAGGAACTGGAAGAGACCATTTCACAATCTTTGTCACAAAGCACATGAGTAAGATATGAAGTGAAATTGTGCTAGAATTTTCTTACTGCCTGTATTACATGACCCCATGAGATCCTTCTTGAAGCATATATTTATAAGAAGATGTTTTACACTTCTTCTTTCTTCTTTTGTCTGTCTGCTGCAGTTTGCTGATTCATACTGGTCAGACTGGTCTGGTGGACTGGTCAGACCGGTCACACCAGTAAAACAGCAGAATGCTACAATTCTTCCATGTCTTGCCTCAATTAAAGATTCTTCATGTGTATGTTTATTTATGTAGGTAAAACAAGACATTGCTCTACACAAGAGCCATTAGACATATCTCACGGCAAATGGGGAGTAACTCAAAATATTATACCTTAGTTACTATTAGAGTGTCACAAGTAACACACTTGCTCTCATGTAGAGCCAAGTGACTAAGACACATATAATTGAAAACGAGTTACCGAGATGACATTGGATGAAGATATATATAATGTGATTCTATAGACTTGGTCATTAACTTGAATATGCAATATCCGTATATGCACCAAGCTCTCCAATTCATCTCCATGTACCTGAAGGCTTTTCAAGCATTCTTTGGTGTCTAACTCTTGTTGGACCCAACCACATTAGTCACAATTGACTTGGGAACCCAAATAGCTCTTATGTTAACATTCGGTGATTCAATCACCTTAGTAGCATAAGTACTCATTTTGTCCTTCCCAAGTCTAGCAAAGTCATATTAAACAAGTTTTGAGTTAAGTATTTTACCATTTGGGCAATCCTTGCTCACATGACCTTTTGCCCGACATGTATAGCAAATTCGATGTTTGAGCTTGACAAAGGTGCTTTTGACTTGCCTTTTGGGCTTCTGGACATCAATGTCCCCTTTTTGGTGCAAGGGTGCTTCTTGTAGGCTTCTTGAGAGGTCCTGCAGCTACACTGGCCTGGACCGGTCTGACCGGTCGGGTACGGCCGGATTGACCGGTCTGGTCAGACTTGCACTGCTGTGGACAGCAGTGAACCATATGCCCCAATTTCTTGCATCCATGGCACATCCTATTTTCTGGAAGCTTCTTTTGATTTCTTGAGAGTTGAGCTTCCTCATCAGACCTGATTTGACAATTTCTTGCATAGTGCCCTTTCTCTAAACACTTGATGTGTTCTAGAGTTTTCTTTCTTGGAATCTTGTGATTGATGCTCTTTTGACCTTGTTGCTGAGCTGAGCTAGTGAAGTTTGAACCCATTTCAAGCTTCTTCACCACGGGGTCGCGGTTATCTTGAGATGGTCTCACTTGCCCCTTGTCCTTCAACTTGGTCACTTCTTCTTTGAGCCATTTTACTTCACACATAAGATCTTCATTTTTTTGTGCTATGAAGTCATTACTAGATTCTACAAACACTTGCTCAATACTAGATTGGCTTGCTTGAGAACAACATGGTTTAGTGCAAGTCAAATCAATTTGAACATGTGAGCATGTGCAAGTGTGTGTGAGAGGTTCATAGGATTTTACTGTGTTAACCATGACCTCATGATCCATTTCAATCATCACATGTGATTCCACAAGCTTCTCATAAGATTTTTCAAGTTCCAAATGAGTTCCTTATAGGGTCACATGCTCTCTAGAGATCTTCTCCAATTGAGCCTTGAGCACTTGATTCTCCTTCTGCAAAGAGTCTATACGATGTGAGGAATTTGCAGAGGAAGCTTCTGATTTGCTTACCAAGAAGTCATAGTTGAGCTTAAGGCATTCAAGCTCCTTTCTTATAGCTTTTATTTGCTCGACTGCTTGGACATGTTCTTTGTTGCTGTTAGCCATCAAGCATTGATGATCAACATCACTTGAGGATGCTGACCCAGCTAAAACTTGTCTTGATCGCCTACGGGAGCATTTTTTGCTTTCCTTGCGCTGCCCCCTGGTAGGACCGGTCTGACTGGTCTTGCAGATCGGTCTGACCGGTTCCAATAGAGAACCAGTAGACATCTTTGATCTTGCTCCTTGATCATCGTGAGAAGTCACAAGATGATGAGTATTTAGTTTTGCAGTAGAATACTCCTCTAGTGACTCCTCTTCTTCTTCTTGATCTTCATTTTTACTCTTGTCTTTATATATCTTCTCTAAGAACTTCCAAAGACGATGAGCTTCACTTCATGTCTTTCTCAATAATTTCTCCTCTTGTATAGAATCTGAAAGTTCTCTGTCCATATACTCAAACAAGAGGTCAATAACACGACGGTTGCAAGACAAGCATTCCTTTTTCTCGGTTGACAATTTGGACAAATCATCAACTTCCTTGGGAAGGACACTTGTCTTGACAACACACACAAAGGAAGGACCCATGGTCCTTAGAACATTAAGCATGTGAGTAGACCAAGAAGGGTAGTTTGAGCCATTGCACCGAAGTGGCTCAAATGGTACCTCACATGGTGTCGACATCGCGATTCTCCAAGCGGTTAAGCTTCAATCCAGAGACCGTAGCTCTGATACCAATTGAAACGACCTTAATCACGCAATGTCGCCTATAGAAGGGTGAATAGGCGATTAAAAACTAATCCTGCAGATTAAAACACTTAACCAATTATCAGCCACTGACCGGTCAGACCGGCCCTAGACTTAGAAACAGGAAACCAACACTCAAACCGGTCCGACCGGTTGAGTAGACCGGTCCAACGCAGATCCTACACACACAAAGTTAATTCTCCCCATCACTAGCTCTAGCACAAATGCAATTTGGTGTGGTGTTGCTATAGGTGCTCACAAAAATGTCTCTACACCCTGCACACACAGAAACAACACAACCGAGTAGATCGAAGCGGAAGCACAAGTAAAGCTAGAGCACAAAGTGTGAGGCAAACCAAATAAGAAGATGATGCAAAGGAGACACAGTGATTTGTTTCACTGAAGTTTGGATTCGCCACGTTCACCACGAGTGAATCCTACTCTCCGTTGAGGAAGCTTATCGCGACCACAAGGTCAAGCTATCTCCTCCTTTCCACTATATCACCATGTGCCCTCATGGCACACAATCACTGCTGCAATAAACTTGCCGCTGCTCATCACAAGATTGGGAGCTAGCCGGCGATGCCTAGCCATCTAGGAGGCTTCACCTCCAAGAGTAACAAATGCTTCAACAAGTTGGCGACGCAACCACAAGTGTTCAAGCTAGGGCTTATGCTCTCACTGCTCAAATGCTCTCTTAGCAAAGATTTCACTCAACCCAACTCAAGGATTCAACTCTAATCACTCAAATCTCACAAAGAAAGGTTGGGTAGGACTTCTCAAGTGCTCTCACGACTCAAAGATGGCTCTGGAATGTAATGGCATCAGCACCCACGAATGGGTAAGGGTGTGGGGTATAAATATCCCTCTCTCAAAAAGTAGCCATTGCTCTGTCAGCGTTAGACCAGTCAGACTGGTCCATCCAACCAGTCAGACCGGTCGGTTCAAATAAACTACACTAAGTATTCCGCTCCCAAGTGATTCTCTCTGGTTTTTCTCACATGGGATAGCTATGAACACTTTTGGTAATATCAGACCACTGATGTTGCATCCCCCCTTGATAGTACGGCATCTTGTACTCAAGTTCACATAAAATAACATACACAACACTTGAGCTTTTATGTCTTGATCAAGCCGAACTTCTTCAATCAATATCTTGAGATTGTCAACATCCTTAATTTTAGTGAGCATGCCTGCTTGAGCTAGTGACTTTGAATCTTTCTTCATATAAGAATGAAATCCATCTTTGATTCGCAAGTCACTTCCATTTTCTAAATAATGACACTCTTCAACATAGAGCTCTCCATGACTCTAGGATCTCCGGTATTTGACCCGTATCAGTTTCCTTGCTCCCCCAAGCCGATGCTTGCATAGCCTCTTGAAACACGCCTCTCGGTCCTCTCTACCTTCATCCTAGCCATCCATTTTGAACTTCACATTGATTTGTGTCATGCATGAAATCTTCTTTATCAATATAAATTCACCATTTAATTTCATATGAAAGCTTTCCAATTTGAGATAACATATACACATCAACTCATGTCTCATTCATTTTTCTCTTGCATGCTTCCCTTGACAACAATATTCATCTCATATGACAAGCCTTCCCAATTCGAGACTATGTATGCAACAACATATCATATCTCATTCTCATAACCTTTACTTGTCATATGAATCATATCATAAGTCAAACAAGCCTTGATAGATATCCCCTGCTCTCAATTTTCTTTTACAACTTTGCTTGCCATTTTGAGTCCCACATAAATTCGCAAGTTTTAATACTTTAGAGATTTCATATCAAACATGAATACCTTGCTCTTCTATTTTTCTTTCTCATTCTAGCTTATCACATACAATGATTGCCAATGGGACATACACAATTGCTTGCAATACATGAGCTATCTCAATTTATATCAATTCACAAATTAAATACCTGCTCATAATCTCATGCAAACAAGTCAGTCCTTTAATCGTGTTGTCAATCAATACACCAAAATCCACTAGGTCCTAGATGCTCTTTCAGTCTTGCAGTTATGTTCTTGGCAATTTGGGTGGTAATGGATTTTTGGTTGCTGCTTGGACATGGGTTACATTGCTGTCATACAATTGTTATGTCTTGTTTTATGCCAAGTTGTCATACATTGGCCAAACAAGCATCCTCCGGATTTAAAACTTGCTGTACTAGAGCCTGCAGCTATCTACTTGTATTATTTTTAACATGCTGATCACTAGCTCTGCTTATTTAGGCAATGTGCAAAGTACTAACTATATTGTGCAGTGTCTCTTTTTATTTGAATACATATAGATCATTTTATTCTTTATGGAAACATATATTATTCTTTTGATTGATGTTGTTTATTGTCTCTGAATTATTTGGTCCAGTAAAGTTATATAGCAGTATTATGAGCTTGTTTTGTTTATTTTGTTTAGGCTTGTAATCTCATCTTATGAAAGTTTAGTGGTTCCCACTCGAAAAACTCACTTGTTGTTGTAGCATCTATGAAAGTAACATTGCTAGCACATTCTGTAATTTCAATTCTTTTTATTTTTTTATTGTAAAGAGCAATGTTATTGCTGGGTGAATATGGAATTCACTTTTCATACCCAGACATCTGCAACTCTGATTTTTAAATCATGGACCTTTGTTTTGTTTGTGCTTGAAAAATCCAATTTCATATGGTGACAACACTTTCTTCTCCAGAAAAGGGCTGAACCAATACTATTGTCTTTTAGTAAGCATTCCACAGCAACAGGGGTTCAATGGGCAATGGGGGTTGGATCAGATGTTTTATAGGACAGCTTTTGAGATTGTTTCTGGTTGCCAATGTATATATACCCTTTTTGTTTGTTTGAAATGATACCCGTAGTGTTAGCATGGGAAAAAAGTATCCAGGGGTTCAATGGAAAATGGGGGTAGGATCAGATTTTTTTTTCTTGATGCCACCTATTTAAATATATATATCTCTGATATGATTTAATAATAAAATTGGGCCAAGAAAGAGCCACATAATCTAGATATGTCTACATTTTTTTCTTGAATCTCAAATATTTGATTTTATTCTTGACTATGGAAACATATATTGCCCTTAGTTATTTTGATATGTCTACGCTCTCCTGGCTGCCGCTGCGCTCACGAGGCTCGAGCCCGGGCGGGAGCAAGCTTGGACCCGTCGCCGTCTTCTTCGACTTGTCCCCCCCCCCCCCCCCCCCCCCGGGGGGGGGGGCGTGACTGGCTGTGATGTTGTTCCTCAGAGGCCCCATGGGCGTCCGCGGTATTCGGCCCATGAGGCGCTCACGTTCGTGGCCGCGAGCATCGGGAGGAAGTGCTGAGCCGGCCGGCGCGGGTGGTGGGCGAAGCTGCTCCGTGGCGAGCGGACGCTCCGGCGCGTGTTCAACGACGCAACACTCAGGGACACCATGGCGTCACTGCTCGTGCCCTGCTATGACCTCGCCACGGCCGCGCCCTCCGACGCTGCACTGGCCAGGCATCACAGTGCCCATATCTCAGGTCCGCCCCTGCCCTACTTATTGTGCTGGATTAGCTCATGAAATTGCCCCAAAATTAATAGTTGTATGTTCGTTTGTTGTTTAATTTTAGTTTGCAAATACTCCATTCTTGACTTCACTTATCTATCTTTGTGCTTCTCCCACTGTGATTATGAGATTTCGTGATCAGATTAGGGGAGGTTCTTCAATTCCACACCTTACAGTATCAAACACAACTAAATCTGTCTTGCTTGGTTTGTCAATCTCAGAGGATGGAGAGAATGCCATGAAGAAGGTGCGCTACACAATAACGAGCAGTTGGATCTGGTGAAGAAGGAGATTGGTGTGTCGTCATTATTCAGTCACCCCAACCTATTGCCGCTTCTTGATAATGCCTCAATAGCCGAGGTAATCTGTTCTGCTTTTTTTTTTTTACTTTGCATAGAAGTGAACTTTGTTTCAAAATTGTGCACCATTTTTTTCTCCTCTGATGCATATGCTTGATATGTTAGAAATGAATTACTTGAAAAAATATTTCATTAGTTGTATGTGACATTAATGGGAGTTTTTTAGCTATTTGTATTGATTCCTGACATTGCAAGTCACTCCGATGTTGATCTGTAGAGAACAGCTTAACGTGAAGGTCCATCCTAGGAAATCAATTTTACATTAGCTTTCTTAGTCGTAGACCGCCTTGGTTTTCTTTGATTTGCAGTGTTGACACAAAATCACCTAATTGAGGACACTGACCATGAGGGGCTCGCGGCTCAGGTATTGGGTTGGAGCAGACAATATCGTCTTGGAACAAATGGCCTGTCTAGCATTGTACTCAGCACCAAGAGCCTCGACATGGAGATTTTGTCCCTCGACCTTCAACGGGCTCTGATTATAAGTCTAGAGAATTTGGAGATTCTATTTTGCTTGCAGATTCAGTGTTTATAAACGACGGGCGTCGTGTCGCTTGTTAATGGACAAGTTCTATACATACAAGGAATATTCATGATGATCTGATTATTTCCAGATCGTAGCATTAAGTAGTCTAAGTTGTTACTTGGCATAAAAGTCAATGAACATGGTGACAAGCCAATATGCTGTTTTTTTAATTGCCTAATGTTCATAGAGATCCTGATTAGGCATCGGTTTGAAGAAAATTGTGGGTCTTTGAAAGAAAATAAAATCATATTATTGTTTGTAGAGCGATGTGAAATCAAATAAATCATATTTTAGTTTGTCTAACTTAGCAGTGCATGTGCAAGTCGGTAGCAATGCACGACATTAACATTTGCACGTTCTACCTCGACTTGTACATGCCATCCTTGTTCTTGCCATCGGAGTCCAGTCATGGTCGGAAGCACCGGTAAGGGCCTTGGAATTTGGTCTAGAATCTAAGGGCTAGGTCTAAAAAAAATGGGTTTTAATTCTATAAAATTTTGAGCTAAAAATTTTAAGAATCATGTTGGGATGTGAAGAGGCTATTAGGGTCATAGCCCATTACCACCTCTACAAGCGGTCTTGGATGTCGCCATTTTCACCGGCTGGCGCCTGTGATGACGGCGGGTGCCGCAAATATTAAGAGTCTGCTCGTGTGACTGTCAGTCAAACCATCGCACAAAATTCAATAATATTTTTTGTTCTGAAACAATATTTTTATTCCCGAACAATATTTTTGTATTGCTGGAACAATTAAAACATTGTTTTGGAACAATTTTTTTTTTGTTCTAGAACAAATTTGACTAAATTATACGTGTGGGCTGGTTTGTTGGGCCAGTATCATAAAAATCTGGAAACTAATATATATATATTAAATTTTTAGTAGGTGTTTAATATAATTCAATTATTTTTAGATAATTTTTCTTTAAAACATGTGTCTGCGGCACGTGCACCCTACTAGTTATGCTAAATTGTTGGTAAATATCTTGTTTCCTAGGTTTTTTATATAATTGTCACATGTCAATCATTGCTATAAATGTAAAGTTATTATTTTCCAAATTTTTAAAATACATGCGCAAGCACGTGGGCTTCTGCTAGAAATTACTTGATTTTAAAATATGTGCATGCCGCACATGAGCTCTACTAGTTTCTTTAAAATTTGATATATTAGTGCCGTTGTACATTAGTAAATTAGTAAGTTAGCACTAATTGCCCCCTCCTTAATTCGTTCCATATAGCTCACGACCTCAGGTTCCGCCACTGGCTCAATTATCTTCGCATATTCAGTCATCGCTTGTCCACTAGCACTTGCTGGTATCCTTGGTTCCTCGTAAAAATCCTCTTTGCCTAAGCAGTAGGCTTTGGTGAACCCAAACAAAACCCTACCATGTAGCACTATATATACTGGTGTTGTCAAGCACAAATCTCCATGTTCATCTAGAAGATAGAATATATTTTTCCCTAGCACTCATTTAAGGATGAAAGGATATAAACAGAGTCATATCGGTCGGGATTTGTTGTGTTGGATATATAGCATGTGCATGTTGCATGCCTGGACAATTAGACAGCCAACTCGGAATCACAAGAATTACTCACAACATATCTCTGTTAATATAATCCAGATCGAATTATTGTTTATACCATGCATATATGCACTATTGAGCTATACAACCTGACCAGATGTATAAGGTGAATAGGATGTATGCATTAATTGTGATTGTACCTACAATAATAGCTAGTTAAGGCAGCATTATTGTATATATAATATATATAGCTGCTATACAGGATATATATGCATGTGTAATCGATCGATGGGGTGTGATAGACAACTCAGTGACCAGCCTCAGTAATTTGCATGGAGTGATGACCACGTGGTTTTGGAAATAGCATGAGCTTCTCCTTTGGACGGACTGACAATCCAAACACCTCTGTCAAATCAATATCCTTGGCCTCTATGCCGTCTGGCAGCTGCCAGTCAAAACAATACACGAGGTTTGCCAGCATGATCTCAACAGTAGCCAAACCAAAGTTGAGGCCAGGACAGATCCTCCTTCCAGCCCCAAATGGCACAAACTCAAAGTCGTTGCCTTTAAAGTCGATGGCCGCAGCGCTCCCGCCGTCCATGAACCTCTCCGGCATGAACTCCTCTGGCTCCTCCCATAACTCTGGATCCCTGCTGATAGCCCATGTGTTAACGATGACTCTAGTGCCGGAGGGGATTGTGTAGCCGTCGACTACACAGTCCGCCATGGAGAGGTGAGGGACGAGGAGCGGAACAGGTGGGTGCAGCCTTAGTGTCTCCTTCACGACGGCTCTCAGATAGGCCATGCTAGCTAGGTTCTCTTCCTCGACCGTTTCTTGACCCTCTGGTGTGTGCCTCCTGACTTCACTTTGTAGCTTGGTCATTACCCAAGGCTTGCGCATGAGCTCGGCCATGGCGACCTCCAGGACCGAAGATGATGTGTCTGTGCCCGCGCCAAACATGTCCTGTGTGTGTATTATATATGTTTGTTATTCATTAGGATGTATATAATAAATTAATTATGAGCTAGCTCTGGTGATGGCAACCTCCAGGACCGAAGGTAATAGGCTAAGTTATATATATTGGGGGCTAATTGATCACTCACTATCAAGATGGCCTTCATATGATCTCTGGTGATACCATACTCTTGCTGAACGGAGAGCAACACATCGGTGAAGTCACTCTCTTGATCATGACCTTGCATAGATTTTCTTCTCTCATGGTCGCGTATTATCTTCTCAAGCAGCTCGTCCCACCTTTTGTGTGTCTCATGGACCCTGTTGCGCAGGAACCATCTGGTGAGGAATCCTAGCGAATTCGCTAGGCTGGGGAAGTAGTTTTCAAGGTCGAATCCTCCCAGCAGAACGGAGTTGTTATCAACGAGCTCCCGGAAGAGCTTGTTCCTCCCTTCCACCCTGAAGAGCTTGCCCGACACGGCGCGGCTGATGATGTCGTTGGCGAATGTGTTCATCATCTCGCCGATGTCCACGGCTGTGGTCGCGGCTCCCGCCTCCCGTATCTTGGCCATCACCAGGCGCACCTACATATATATGCATTTATATACATGCGCCACAGATATGGATAAATGGACTTATATATAGACCATGTTATTCTACATCAACAGTCAATTTACTTGCCGAACTAATTAGAAATTACTGAACCGAATTAATGTATTACTGAATCATGTCGATCAATAATCGTGCACAATAGTTATTATTGAAATTTTATCTAGCAATTAGTTTGGTGTAGCTACACCTTGGATGTGAACAGAGAATATATGTACCTTACGAAACGACATGTGTATGTGGAATTAGATTGAGCAATCTGGAATATATGGCCATACCCATACCTCTTCTTGGCGGGCATGGCGGTAGGAGTGCACCTTCTTGACGGTGAGGAGGTGTGCAGTGACGAGCTTCCTGGCCTGGCGCCAGTGCTCGCCGTAGGGGGCCAAGGCGATGTCAGACGAGCTGTACATGAGAGTGTCGGTGATGGCAGTCGTCGTGCGCGAGGCGAAGATGTGGTCGTGCGTGCGCAAGATCGCTTGCGCCGCGCGCGGGGACGACACGACGAGGTTGGGGACGGTGCCGAGGCGGAGGAGCATGAGGCCGCCGCCGGCGTGCTTGGCGGCGAGGTCACGGAGGGAGACGGGCGGGAGGGCGCCGACGAGGTGGAGGTGGCCGATGATCGGGAGCTGTGGCGGCGAAGGGATCCGGCTCAGCGTCTCCAGCTGCTTGCTCGGCCGCAGCAGGCGCGCCGTGACGAGCAGCACGAGGAGAGGGAAGAGGAGGAGGAAGATGGCTAGGCTCGCCGTGGCGCCGTGCGAGAGACACCATTGCTGCAACCACATTTGAGCTGTCATGCATAATCAGTAGATGGATCACCATTCATGTGCATATATCTATGGATATATACTACTGCCAGACAGGGGGATGAGATGAACTCCAGTGTCGCAGTCGGATGCATTCCTATCTCGTGACTCGCGTGGGGATGATGACTTCTTATCCTAGCTAGCTTTAGATTTTGCGCAAATTTTAAAATTTTTACAAGAAACCAAGCATCGTTGGGTGCCTCTCCAAATCAGAAAATTAAGTGCAGAAAGCAAACTAACACCAATTGCAATGTCACTATCGATCGGTGGGGGTTGTTGTAATATGGTCTCTCTCTCTCTCTCTCCCTCTCCGGTGGGGGTTGTTGCAATGTCACTATATATATGTTACAAATAAAATAAATATAGTCCAAAATTAACAAAATAAATATATAGGAAATACAACCTAAATATTTGTTTAGAATTGTCCACAAACAATTAAATTGTATTACCTGAACAATGGGATTTCAACATTTGAACAATCCAACATGTAGTACGAAGTGAAAATTTCTTAAAGTATTAAAAGATATATAAAACTATAAGGTTCACTAACCATCTCATAGTGACACGTACAAAGGTGACGCGTCTTTGTCAATGTGGTGACATAATTCAACAATGTCATCGCTCATCAACAATATAGATGAGGTGTGTCACCTTTTATTCTCCTAGGACCAAAGCTCCTCTAGTCTAGTTGGCTAGAGGAGTTGAGGTATGGTCACCCCCACGAGATCGCGAGTTCGAATCCCAGGTGGGATGAATTTCCGCCCGTGGGTAAAAAAATCCCCTCGCTATGCTCGCCGCAAGGTTTGGCCCCCTCGGGCATGGGCCAGGGTTCGGGGGTTTTTCCGCGGCTGGGAGAAGCCGTGTTGCTTCCTCTTAATGAAAAACGGTGGGGTCCGTTCACCCCCCCCCCCCCTCCCCGGCCGCGTTTTTTTATTCTCCTAGGGCCCTCGGCTAAAACTAGCCGGTCATCTTTGACAGAGCAAAGGTGAAGTGACTCATGAAGCCCGTCACCTATATTGCAGGTTGTAACAGCCCGAAAATTCACATTAGAAAAATCACTCGAGTTCAAAAACTATTTTCAAAACTTATTGCAAAATTTATCTCTTGAGCTCAATTCCCTTGTCACCAAATATCCGTCATATTTCTAATCACCTCCCAATTATCTCTCTCTCTTAATTTTCCAAGCAGCCAATCATCTTCCACCTCTCCTGGTCTCTCTTGCTCTCCCTTCTGTCCATACCCACGTACAGACCTCAAGCACTAGCACCAGCACACGCCAGGCAACGCACCCATGCATGCACACGAGCAAGCCAACCAGCAAGCAAGCTACGGCAACCAGCTGCTAGGCAACCTACACATGCACAAGCAAACCTTGCAGCAGCCACCATGCTCGAGCAGTTCACTGCTGCGTCCACGCCCCTCCAGCTCGCAAGGCCCCCCTGCCGTCCTCGCTCGCGCTTGCAGCACGCCGCACGCGTGACACGCCGGCCCCGCGACGAGACCGCGCTGCACCCGGCACCACGCCGTGCCGCCCACTGCCGAGCCCCCACCTCGTTGCAGCCTTCTCACCGGCCAAGTCCGCCTTGTCACGCGGGCTTCAGCGCCGCCATCGCCTCAGCTACAAGCTCGCCGCTGTGCACGTTGACGCCGAGCTGCCGCAGCCCACGCCCGTCATCCTTACCGCCCGTCCTTACGCTACGCCACCGCTGTCCGCCGCGCCTATAAAAGGGTGAGGCCGCGCGGAGCTCCGCCACCAGCCCAAGCTCGCTAAGCCGCCCCGCTCCGCCGCTCCTCTCTCGCTCAGTTCGCCCTCCTCTATTCTTCACCAAGAACAGGCCACCCATCGATCTCCCTCACCGAGCCTTCTTGATTCAATTCCTTTCGAGGTGAGCATCCTCAACCCCTCCTCTACCTTCACCAACCGGTGCCATCCACCCTCCCTACCTAAGCCGAGCTCCCCACGAGCTGCCATGGCCGTCCGTGGCCGATCACCTTCCACCCCCTCACTCATGCCCAGAGTACCCAAAGTGGAACCCCCTCACCTTCCTCTCTCTCTCCCAGTGCCCTCACCTTCTATAACGGAGGCCGGGACCACCGTTCTCGCGAAGCTCCGGCGAGCAGGCGCCGTGGGTGCTACGGCGCCGCCGCCTTGGACGTCGTCGCACTCTCTGTTCCCATTCCGTGACCCTGTCCCACCTCTATTTTGTTTAGTCCAGCAAGCCCACTTAAATGAACCCAGCACCAGCCCAAGTACTAGCCACAAAGCCCAAACCAACAGCCCAACAATCACCACGTGCAGCTCCTTCCATTTATATTATTCAATTTTCGCAATTAATAAACATCCTATGCTACACAGCCAATATCTCACCCATCCAAGCTCCGATTTAGCTGATTCTTTTTCCTAAATTCTTCTCAAATGACACACTATCTGTTCCTTCTATTTTCATATCCTTCAGAGCTCATTTTATTTTATGTTTGTGCTTGCTTGTGTTGTTTGCCGGTTGTGCCGTTTCCGCCAATAGAAGACGGAGTGATCGAAGAGGAACACGCCGAGGATTACGAAGGCCAGTACCGCGAGCCAGAGCCAGAAGACCCGTACCACGAGCAGGAGCTACCTGAAGGCTTTGAAGATGGCAAATCCAACCTATTCCTTTTTTATCATATTTATCCCACTTTTCAAACACAACCCGTAGAAGTCTAATATGACTTGCATCAAGTGTGTGTGTGTGTGTGTGTATATATTGCTTGATCTAGTTATAAATCCGGTTGGATAGCCACTCCTCGTTTGCCATTACCTTGCTGATGATATATAAAACCTAGGATTTATCGCAAGACATGATACGCTCTGTTTATGCAAACTCCTTGATATTAGATAAATGCTTAGGATCTGTTATTCAACAACTTTACTACTCACTTTACAAATACAATTGTTTTCAAACAAGAAAATGTGCAAGTGTGTTGTTGGTGTAAAAATAGGTTGGGACTTTGAGAAAGTGTTAATGAACAGCTATGTGTTGGTGATTACCCAGAGATGGGGTGGATCAGGGTTCCTTGTGCGGGACGCCTGGGAGTTTTGGCTCATGCCTTTGTGGTTGAGTATGGAAGATGTCTGCCTTGTCTCGTTTAAGGACCGAGTCGATGTGTCATCTTGTCTAACTCAATTTATCGTGCAACCACTCGACCCTTGTGTGTGGCAAGGGCTTAGTCTAAATCCCACTAGTTAGTCTGTTAGCCATCTGGAGGCAGGTGTGCAGCGAGAGGCTAAGGAGCAGGCATAAGCAAGTGCAGGCTTATTCGTGGCCCGGTTGGAGACCTCGTTAGAAGGTCATGACACTACTACAAAATTCTATTTTGCGAGGCACTAAAAAATGAGCTCGGAGGCGAGTAGGAAAAAAACCGCCTCGGTTAATAGCCAGCATTAACCAAGGCGGTCACATTTAATTAACCGAGACGGTTATAGAAAACCACCTCACAAAATTGATTAATCGAGGCAGTCACGTATAAAATGTCCGCCTCGATTAATAGACATTAACCGAGGTGGTTTTTCTAACGTAAACGCCTCCGTTAATACATTAACCGAGGCGGACAACCTACAAGGCCCGCTTCGAATAACAGTGGCCCATCTCAGAGCCCAACAGCCCATCTCGACCCGATATGTCACTCGTAGTATATAACCCAAACTTAGGGGTTTCCTCCCCTCACTCACTCTTTCCTCTCTCCCTTCTCCCCCAGACCGGCGGCTGCGCCCCTCCCGGGAGCCCGCAGGCGGCGGCTCCCCTCCCCGGCGCACCCCCAGCCCAGCGGCGCCCCTCCCCGGCGGCGTTCGCAGCCCACAGTGGTGGCGGGCCCCCTCACGGCGTGCGGGGCTGCGGGCTCGCGGTGTGTGGCCCCCTCTTGATGGCGGCCCGAGCTCGCGGCGGCAGGCCCCTCATGGCGTGCAAGGCTCCGGGCTCGCGGTGTGCGGCCCCCCTCGCGACGGCAGCCCGAGCTCGCGGAGGCGGGGCCCCTCGTGGCGTGCGGTGCTGGCTCGCGATGGTGGCACGACGAGGGCCCTCAGTGGCAGCGAATCCGGCGCCATCCCCTCTCCTCCTCCCCGGATCTGGCCAGAGAGGCCAGATTCAGCGGCGTGGCCAGAGAGGCCAGATTCGGTGGCGGCGCGGCCAGGAAGGCCGGATCGGGTGGCGCGGCAGTGGGACGCGACTGCTGGGAGGCCAAATCCGGTGGGGGCGAGGTCGGAGACGAGCGTGGCGGCGGCCGGCGCAGCAGCTCCACCGTCGATGGGCTTGCGAGCATGTGGATGGGCTCGCCGGCCTTGCCCATGTATTTTTTATTTTTTTTGTTTTTTTATCAATTTACCGAGGCGGGCGCCAAACTGCCTCGATAAATGTGGTATTTACCACGACGTTGGGTCCGAGTCGGTTGTGGTTGCCCGCCTCGAAAAACCCATTCCAACCGCCTCGGAAAATAAATTTTGTAGTAGTGTGAACCCCTTAGTTAGCTCTCGTAGATGACTAGCATGACGAAGCTATGGTGTGTAATGACTTGTGGGCACTAAGGTGGCGCTGGCACTAAGGTGATCATGTTGTGGTACCCTACTTGTGGGTAAAGTTGTACACCTCTGCAGAGTTTAAAATCTATTCGAATAGTCATGTCCACGGTCTTGGACGAGTTATGGCTTGGTCACTTTGACTAGTTGTGGGAATTGGGAATTTGTGTGAGTAAAGCGTGAGATGGATTTTGGAAATGCCGGCAAGTGTGCTGTTTGCTGCTATGGACGGAGTGTCCGGTAGCAATTAAAATTTGAATCCTTTGTGTAGGATCAAACCCCCACTCTTTCATGACTATTACCTTTATACATGGTAACAAAATGTTTTGCAAAAATAAAAGAATTACTAATCAAACCCTGCATGTGTATGAAAATTGGCTTTACGCAAAATAAAACCTCAGCCTATTCCTTGATTTACCCTTATGCATGTATTCTTATACCCCTTCCATAGGGCGGGGTTGGACTTGTTGAGTACTTTTGTACTCACCCCTATTTTGTTGCTTCAGAGGAAGACCCGAACTTCATTGTTGAAGACGTCGAGTAGGAGGTTGCGTCCGCACCTAACGCTGCCTGTGGTGTTAGCTCTTTGCAGGATGCTTTCGTTGGCACAAAACTCTGAGCCCGAGTTGGACCCTGTCTGGGTCGTGCTTTGGTGTATCACTGTAGCCTTTTTACTACTTGTTATCATTTGTATCGGTTGCCCGCCTTCGCGGAGGTGGTACGATAACTGAACTATCTATTGAATAAATGTGTATCAGCCTCCTGGGATTGATATTTGTATCACATTTAGTCTCTACTTATGTGGGGATGCTTCACAAGTGACGGGCGATATCTGGAGGACGTCACCTGTAATCATGCCGTAGGTGACGGGCCTTGCCCTCGTAGGCATAGGTGATGGCCTTTCATGAAGCCCGTCACCTTTGTAGAGTACACAGGTGACGGGTCTAACTGATGCTTGTCACCTTTGATCCTAACCTAATATTTTTCTCTGGCAGCCGCCGCTTGGGCAGGCAGTTGCCAGCGGCGGCCATTTTGAGCGATTTTGAGGTTGTGCAAGGTTTGAAAGGACCTTAATCGGGTGATGTCACCTAGAGGGGGGGTGAATAGGCATTTAAAACAAATCCTACAGATGAAAATACTTAACACAGATGTCAGTCACCAACCTGTCAAGCGGACCGGTGAGACCAGTCCAACACTTAAACCTGCAGCCAAGTTCCCAACCGGTCAAACCGGTTGAGCAAACCGGTCAGACCGGTCCTACGCAGAACCTGCACAAACAGAGTTAATTCTCCCCTTTACGAACTCTAGCACAAATGCAACTTGGTGTGGTGCTGCTGTAGGTGCTTACAAATATGTTTCTTAACTCTACACACACAGAAACAACAAAACCAAGTAGATCGAAGCGGAAGCACAGATAAAGCTAGAGCACAATGTGTGAGGCAAACCAAATGAAGATGATGCAAAGAAAACACAGAGATTTGTTTCACCGAAGTTCAGATTCACCACGTTCACCACGTGTGAATCCTAGTCTCTGTTGAGAAAGCTTATCGCGACCACAAGGTCAAGCTATGTCCCCCTTTCCACTATATGACCATGTGCCCTCGTGGCACATGATCGCTGCTGCAACAAACTTGCCGCTGCTCACCACAAGCTTGGGAGCTAGCCGGCGACACCTAGCCGTCTAGGAGGCTTCACCTCCAAGAGTAACAAATGCTTCAACCAAGTTGGCGACGCAACTGCAAGTGCTCAAGCTAGGGCTTATGATCACACTGCTCAAATGCTCAAATAAGAGAAATATGGCTCTGTCTAGTGCTCACCGGTCAGACCGGTCGCACAGACTAGTCTGACCGGTCTGCCCCAGACAGCCAGCCAAAAACTACATTACATCAATCAATTGCATCACACTAGCACCATGTCACTTAGATAGTATAAATAAGTCTATTACATACATTAGCACACAATACAAATGTCCTCAAGTCCATAAACGATAGATATATAATTTATTACAGATTTCCAGAGGTACAGAAGTGGAGACCGGTCAGACTGGTCTACCAGACTGGTTAGACTGGTCAGGCCAAAAAGCTGAGCTCAACTCTGAAATCTACTTTCCTTCTCTCACTTTGAAGCTTTAATCCATATTCTTCTCCCTCTTTGTCATCTATCGCCATAAAGGGTCTGGGAGAAGAGCTTCAACTCGTCTTCTACTGTCCATTGCCGCCACCACTTTCATTGCCACCCGAAGGAGATTGTCCATTCCAAATATGAGTGCCTAACCAAAGATTTGAAACCAGATAAGCATTTTCAGGCAGAGTAGTGGCTTCCAGAGAATTTGGACTTATGTCTAGTGAAGGATTAGAGAGTGATGATATAGAGCTAGACATACCAAAATGTGGTGCAAAGAGTGCATCAGATAGACGTGCAGCGGTTAACTCTCCTGCAGAAAGACCATGAGTCGCAGCCTGAGCACCGTGCAACAGTGCCATCATTGAGGAGGAGGCTGATCCAAAGCTACTACTACCAAAAAATGGTGGAGGAGGTGGAGCATAGAAAGGTGCAGCTGCTGATGATGCTCCTGGTCCATAAGAATCTGGCGGTGGAGGCGGAGGATCATATGAAGATCCACCAACATCCGGATAGAAGATATGACCATATTGCTCAAAGTACCCAGAATCAGCATATCCCTGCATCCTTTCTTCCACAGATGAAATCACTGGCTCTGGTGGTGAAGGAGAGATAGGTGAGCGAGGTGGCTGAAGATTCATTGCATTGTGCATCATTTTCACTGAATCCCTTTCTTTCTTGCTTGCCCTCTATTGCCTCTACTGCTCTACCTCAATATCTCTTTGGCTCTTGCACATACCCACAAATAAGTTAAATAATTTCTTAATGGGAGAGGAAGAACCGCGCCCGTGCCTGTGCTGCTCAGGCCGAGACCGGTCAGACCGGTCCTGGGCATCGGTCAGACCGGTCCCAGTCTGCACAGCAGGGGAAGGGTGCCGCTGCTACTGAGGAATGTGCTGCTCTCCCTCTTCTTCTTCTATATCCATATCATCCTCAAGCGCTGAGTATCTGTGAGGTGAAGGCTCTCTTCTATGCTTGGGCATCTTAGGACGAAAAGACTCATGTTTTACATCGGTTTGATACTTAGTCTTTGTCGCCTTTTCAATCAATTCCATCAAGTATGGCGCATATGCACAGATCTTCATTGGTTTCTCTGAGATATACTTGATTTCCTCCCATATATAATCAGCTACACTGAAATCTTCTCCATTTGGCCCAAAGCATGCCAGCAAGTTCTTTGTATGAAGTGATATATCCGATGGGTTGCCACCTCTCTGAGATATAGTGTTTCTAAGCAACTGGTTTATGACGGAGTAATAGGTGTAGAGCCCGGTCGCTTTCTCTGCATTTCCTGTCTCACTCCTAGGATACATGAATTTCATTTCATCATTTGGGAGAACCACCTGATTATGAATTTTGGGCTTGTTTGCATCATGCCTGTCAAGCCCAAGCACACGAATGAACTGAGCAAATGTGACTCTATAGTAGTTTCCCTCAGTTATCTAGAACATGGCCCTATCATCTTTCAAAAATCCAAAATGCATAGTGGCATAAAACTGGGCAATGAGCTCCTTGTTCCAATCCTTCTGAAATCTCATGAAATCCTTGACATATTTGCTCTCACATGCATCTATAATTTGCTGGAATAAAGGATCATTGGTCTTTTCCACGCTCCTCCAATCAACACACTGTACCTCAATAGCAATCTTTTTGTCCCTCAGAATCACAGACTCCTAAAAGTCTTGCTGGTACAAAGTGTGAAATCTAGGATCAGTTGAGGTCTTTGTCTCAGGATAGGGATCAATTGCTCTCCATCTTTTGACTTCCTTTGTCATTCCCTTTCCATAATAATTGACACACTTTCTGGAGCCAAGTCTAACATGCCTCTGTATGATTGGATAAGTGGGATTATCCTCCCTATCACTTTTCTCATTCTCCTCATCATCTCCAGTAGTTTCTTCTTCTTCCTCACTGTTGTTCTCATCTGCTGGAGCTTTTCTATACCTCTTCTCAACTCTATAAAGAGAGTCCTCCATATCATTCTCATTACTAGATGATCCACCATCACTTTCTTCGACAATATCAGCTGCTGCTGCTCTCTTTCTCTCTCTGGATCTTAGCTTCGTACCACTGATCACATCAGAACGACTAGAGCCACTCTCATCTTGATTTGCTCTACCACTGTCAAATCTGCGCTTTCTCCTCCTCTCATGTCCCCCTGCCATTTTGCTGCAGATCCTGGGTCCAAGAGATGGATTAAAATGATATGAGGCCATAGGAATAGATTGGCATTGGATTGTGGAAAGATTAGGAATCAAATTGCAGCAATTGGGTCTGTTCTGGTCAGACTGATCAGACCGGTCTTGGCAACCGGTCAGACCGGTCTCACCCAGAACAGAGCCAATAGCTCCAAGGCCAGTCCCTAAGCAAGAATTTGATCATGAGAAATTTTCTTGGAAGTTCTAGATCAAACCTAGTAGAGATTATTTGAGCATATTGTCCAAAATCACGACATAGGGTTTTACTGGTCAGACCGGTCAGAACAGTAAATCACGACATAGAGATTAGCAGAGATCTTTCAACGAAAATGAAAGATCTTCTAGGGGCAGGCTCTAGGATGTTGCAGGAGTTGTTCTACCGGAGGGAATTCAAATATATGGCTTAGATAGATAGATCTTTGAAAAACAAGCCATAGGGTACCTTTAGAGCCGAGATTTGGAGAGGAAAACAAAGGACCGCCTTGGGAGAGCGGTCAGGCCGGTGATGTGCACCAAATCCCCCAAAGGAACACCTTCTTCCATGGTCGAATCTTGAAATCGCCAATGGGGGGTGCCTTGAGCGCGTGAGGGAGAGAGCACGGTGAAGGAGAGGGTGGAAGTGTCGGTGGAGGGGTAAAAGTGAAAAGGTTTCACTGTTTAACCTATGAGAGGGGTAAAAGTAACTGCCAGGCCGGACCGGTCAGACCGGTCGCCCCCTGGCAGCTAGGAGTTAAATCCAAGGTTGAGGTTTCTCTTATAAGAAATTTGATATGAGATATAGGCTAGGAAACTAGACAGATATTCATCATAAATCTATTGTTCCAAGCTTTTCTTGATATTTCCAAGAGAATGTGAGAGATAGATTTTGGAATTTATGTACTTACTACTTGTGACTAGCCATCAACCACTCAATGAGAACACTAGTCCCAAATAGCTCGATCGGGTCACAGAGACGAACACCAAATTCTATCCTATGCAAACAAGCTTTCTATCATGCTAGTGGAATTTTGAAATAACTATCCTATGTCACTCAAGACATGAAAATGCATGCACTAGCAAGATAAAGTGGCCTAGATGCTCAAAGGTAATATAAAGTGTTCTAGAAAACATACCTTTGCTTCTTAGCCATCAACCTTGTGCATATAACGAATTAAGCTCTAACACTAATTTTTAATGATGAGAAGTAGTGTTCAACATTTGCACAAGCACTAATGATTATGCTTAACATGTATTATGATCCAAGAGTTGAATAAATTTGATGAGATCATATTAGATCCAAAAAGGCATAATCAAACACATGAGACTGCAAAATTTACTCAAGATATTGTTAGTCCCAATTTGACACAAGTTTGAGAAAAAAAACTCCCCCTAAAACAGTGCTTAAGATTTTGAATATCTTAGATGCAAAGCACTTTATCCAATTAGAGACATGAGAGGCTTAATCACAAACTTGGTCAAAACACAAATAATATTTCACATAATTGAAATTGAGCTAATGATCCTTACTGTTACTTTGAATGTACTCAATTGTGGTCCTTGAGAGAGAAACTATTTCATATAAATTTGATTCAGCCCTGTTTCTCCTTTTCCAAGCTTTTGTTACACTGCTTTGGGTTAGACCGATCAGACCGGTCTGTCCAGAGACAGTTTCCCGAGGACCCTTTGTCGGAACTATCTCGAAACCTCCGATGGACCTCGGAAGTTCCAACAATATATCGGAAGTTCTGACCTGTACTGCTCCTGATCTGCATCATCCTCAGATTGTGTTTGACTTGAAGTGATCTTGGGATAATATGGAAGTTTTCTTTGACTCATATGGAGCATAGTCAACTTTATGTGAGACTACAATTTCACTCAAAGAATGTGTTAGTCCCAAAGACACAAATTGTAAAGTGATCTCCTCCTAAATGAGTGCATGAGAGTTTTGAATGTCTTTTAGAGGCACTCTATCCATGTTAAAGGACTAAGAGAGATTACTTTGACAATTTGGTCACAAAGCACATAAATAAGATATAAAATGAAATTGTGCTGAATTCTCTTACTGCATTCAGTACATGACCCCATGAGATGATTTTGAAACATATATTGATATGAAGATATTTCATATTTCTTCTTTTTTTATCTGCCTGCTGCAATTTGCTGGTTCAGACCGGTCAGACCGATCACACCAGTCAAACTGCAGAATGCTTCAATTCTTCCATGTCTTGCCTCAATTAATGATTCTTTATGTGTATTATTATACATGTAGCAAAGCAAGAAATTGCTCTACATAAGAGCCATTAAACGTATCTCATGGCAAATGGGGAGTAACTTAAAATAGTATGCCTTAGTTACTATTAGAGTGTCACAAGTGACACACTTGCTCTCATCTAGAGCCAATTGACTAAGACACATAGAATTGAAAACGAGTTACTGAGATGACCTGGATGAAGATATGTAATAATTCCATAGACTTGGTCATTAACTTGAATATGCAATATATGTATATGTACCAAGCTCTCCAATGCATCTCCATGTACCTGAAAGCTTTTTCAAACATTCTTTGGTGTCCAACTCTTGTTGGATCCTACCACATTAGTCACAATTGACTTGGGAACCCAAATAGCTCTTATGCTAGCATTCGGTGATTGAATCACCTTAGTGGCATAAGTACTCATTTTGTCCCTCCCAAGTCTAGCAAAGTCATATTGAACAAGTTTTGAGTTGAGTACTTTACCATTTGGGCAATCCTTGCTCATATGACCTTTTGCCCGACATGTATAGCAAATTCGATGTTTGAGCTTGACAAAGGTGCTCTTGACTTGCATTTTTGGCTTCTGGGCATCAATAGCCTTTTTGGGTGCAAGAGTGCTTCTTGTGGGCTTCTTGAGAGGTCCTGCAGCTGCACTGGCCTGGACTGGTCTGATCGGTAGGGTATGACCGGTCTGGTCAGACCTGAACTGCTGTGGACAGCAGTGAACCATATGCCCCAATTTCTTGCATCCATGGCACATCCTATTTTCTGGAAGCTTCTTTTGATTTCTTGAGAGTTGAGCTTCCTCATCTGACTTGATTTGACAATATCTTGCATAGTGCCCCTTCTCTAGACACTTAAAGCACTTGATGTGTTCTAGAGTTTTCTTTCTTGGAATCTTGTGCTTGATGCTCTTTTGACCTTGTTGATGAGCTGAGCTAGTGAAGTTTGAACCCATCTCAAGCTTCTTCACCACGGAATTGCGGTTATCTTGAGATGGTCTCACTTGCCCCTTGCCCTTCAACTTGGTTACTTCTTACTTGAGCCTTTTTACTTCACACATAAGATCTTCATTTTTTGTGCTATGAAGTCATCACAAGATTCTACAAATACTTGCTCAATACTAGATTAGCTTGCTTGAGAACAACATGGTTTAGTGCAAGTCAAATCAATTTGAATATGTGAGCATGTCTAAGTGTGTGTGTGTGAGGTTCATAGAATTTTACCGTATTGACCATAACCTCATGAGCCATTTCAATCGTCACATGTGATTCCACAAACTTCTCATAGGATTTTTCAAGTTCTGTGTGAGTTCCTTGTAGAGTCACATGCTCACTTGTGAGCTTCTCCAATTTGGCCTTGAGAACTTGATTCTCCTTCTGCAATGAATCTATATGATGAGAAGAATTTGCAGAAGAAGCTTCTGATTTGCTTACCAAGATGTCATAGTTGAGCTTGAGGCATTCAAGCTCCTTTCTTATAGATTTTATTTTCTCGACTTCTTGGACATGTTCTTTGTTGCCGTTGGCCATCAAGCATTGGTGATCAACATCACTAGAGGATGCTGACCTAGCTGAAATTTGTCTTGATCGCCTACGGGAGCATTTCTTGCTTTCTTTGCACTGTCCCCTGGTAGGACTGGTCAGACCAGTCTTGCAGACCGGTCTGACCAATTCCAACAGGGAACCAGCAGACATTTTAGTTCTTGCTCCTTGATCTTCATGAGGAGTCACCAGAGGACAAGTATTTGTTGTTGCAGTAGTGTACTCCTCTAGTGACTTTTCTTCTTCTTGATCTTCATTTTCACTCTCGTCTTCATATATCTTTTCTAAGAATTTCCAAAGACAATGAGCTTCACTTCGTGTCTTTTTCAATAATTTCTCCTCTTGTATAGAATCTAAAAGTTATCTGTTCATACACTCAAACAGGAGGTCAATAACACAACAGTTGCAAGACAAGCGTTCCTTTTCCTCGGTTGACAATTTTGACAAATCGTCAACGTCCTTGGCAAGTACACTTGTCTTAACAACTCGCTCAAAGGAAGGACCCATGGTCCTTAGAACATTATGCATATGAGCAGACCAAGAAGGATAATTTGAGCCATCACAATGAAGTAGCACAAACGGTACCTCATGGGGTGTCGACATCGCGATTCTCCAAACGGTTAAGCTTCAATCCGGAGACCGTAGCTTTGATACCAATTGAAAGGACCTTAATCTCATGATGTTGCCTAGAGGGGGGGTGAATAGGTGTTTAAAACAAATCCTGCAGATTAAAACACTTAATACAGATGTCAGTCACCAACCGGTCAGACCGGTCAAGCGGACCGGTCACACCGGTCCAACACTTAAACCTGCAGCCAAGTTCCCAACCGGTCAGACCAGTTGAGCATGGTCAGACCGGTCCTACGCAGAACCTGCACAAACAGTGTTAATTCTCCCCTTTACGAGCTCTAGCACAAATGCAACTTGGTGT
The DNA here is from genome assembly GCF_016808335.1 of Panicum virgatum. Lineage (NCBI taxonomy): Eukaryota > Viridiplantae > Streptophyta > Magnoliopsida > Poales > Poaceae > Panicum > Panicum virgatum. The sequence continues at coordinate 740,010 of NC_053141.1, read as the reverse complement.
GGTGCTCTTTTAGATGCTTACAAATATGTTTCTTAACTCTTCACACATAGAAACAACAAAACCAAGTAGATCGAAGCGGAAGCACAAATAAAGTTAGAGCACAACATGTGAGGCAAACTAAATGAAGATGATGCAAAGAAGACACATAGATTTATTTCACCGAAGTTTAGATTCACCACGTGTGAATCCTAGTCTCCGTTGAGGAAGCTTATCGCGACCACAAGGTCAAGCTATCTCCTCCATTCCACTATATGACCATGTGCCCTCGTGGCACACGATCGCTGCTGCAACAAACTTGCCGCTGCTCACCACAAGCTTGGGAGCTAGCCGGCGACGCCTAGCCGTCTAGGAGGCTTCACCTCCAAGAGTAACAATTGATTCAATCAAGTTGGCGACGCAACCGCAAGTGCTCAAGTTAGGGCTTATGATCTCACTGCTCAAATGCTCTCTTAGCAAAGATTTCACTCAACCCAACTCAAGGATCTAATCTTGATTCACTCATCTCACAAAGAGAGGTTGGGGAGGACTTTTCAAGTGCTCTCATATCTCAGAGATGGCTCAGAATCACAATGGCATCAGCACCCACGAATCGGTGAGGGTGTGGGGTATAAATACCCCTTTCTCAAAAACTAGTCGTTGCTCTGTCAGAGTTAGACCGGTCGATTCAAATAAACTAGCTGTTGGACGCCGACCGATCAGACCGGTCGGCTGGACCGGTCAGACAGGTCACAATAGGTTTTCAGCTCCCAAGTGTTTCTCTCTGATTTTTCTCACATGGGATAGCTATGAGCACTTTTGGAAATGTCAAACCACTGATGTTGCATCATCCTTGATAATACGACATCCTATACTCAAGATTACATAAAATGACATACACAACACTTGAGTTTTCATGTCTTGATCAAGCCAAACTTCTTCAATCAGTATCTTGAGATTGTCAACATCCTTAATTTCAGTGAGCATGCCTGCTTGAGCTAGTGACTTTGAATCTTCCTTCATATAAGAATGAAATCCATCTTTGATTCACAAGTCACTTCCATTTTCTAAATAATGACACTCTTCAACATAGAGCTCTCCATGACTCTAGGATCTCCGGTATTTTAACCCGTATCGGTTTCCTTGCTTCCCCCAAGCCAACGCTTGCGTAGCCTCTTGAAACACGCCTCTCGGCCCTTTCTACCTTCACCCTAGCTGTCCATTTTGAACTTCACATTGATTCGTGCCATGCATGAAATCTTCTTTATCCATATAGATTCACCATTTAATTTCATATGCAAGCTTTCCAATTTGAGACAACATATGCACATCAACTCATGTCTCATTCACTTTTCTCTTGCTTTCATATATAATGTCTCATTCTCATTCTCATAACTTTTGCTTGTCATATGAATCCCATCACAAGTTGAACAAGCCTTTAATAGATATTGGAGCACTCATATCAACCATGAATACCTTGCTCTCAATTTTTATTTCACAACTTTGCTTGCCACTTTGAGTCCCACATAAATTAACAAGCTTCAACAGATTAGAGCTTTCATATCAATCATAAATATATTACTCTTCCATTTATCTTTCTCATTCTAACTTGTCACATATAATGATTGCCAATGGGACATACACATTTGCTTGTAATATATGAGCTATATCATTCCACAAACTAAATACCTGCTCATAATCTCATGCAAAGAAGTTAGTCCTTTAATCGTGTTATCAATCAATACACCAAAACCCACTAGGGGCCTAGATGCTCTTTCTAGGTTAAAGCTCCAAATTGTTCCCCTCGCCCTTCTCTTTTCTGCCCTATTTCCTCTTCTTCCCCTCCTCCCCTCCTCTTCAATTAATTGTTAAAAATTCTAGTATTCTTGCATATCTAGATAGAGGATAAAAGTTGGATGGGTCTTTCTAGCCTTTTTTGTTTGCAATACTTGAGAGGTTGAAGTCTTTCATAGAGATTGTGAGGGTTGACATGGAAGCGAGGTCTAAAACAACAATCTACTATCCGTGCCTCGATTACATAAATGATAAGAAATACTCTAACTTTGAAGTAGTATATGCGCACTTGATCGTTCGTGGATTTCTACCAAAATACACTTGTTGGAATAACCACGGAGTGGAAGGGCCTAACGGAAGGGGGAAATGGGTTGCCAATCATCAAGAAGGGCCCAACCACTGGGAAAGGTAGGACGGTGATCTGGATGGAGAAGAAGGCAATGGTGGTGATGGTAAAGCTTATGATGACATCAATGAGAAGTGCATTTTGGAGTGCAATGGTGACCAGTTTGATGTCTTGATCGACAACGTTGAAGACATGATCCTTGATGTGAGGGGAGAAGAAGATGAGATTACAAAAGCCGAGTTGCGTAAATAGAGGCAATTTATTGAAGATTCCCAAAAAACCTCTTTATTCCCATTGTGAGAAGTACTCGCGAGTAACCGGGACCTGAAGCTTCTGCAACTAAAGGCTACTCATAGTTGGACAGACAAGAGATTCAAAACATTGCTTCTTCTTTTGAAGGATATGCGGCCAGAGGGAAACTTGCTCCCGTATACTGTGTACGGGGCCAAGCAGATTGTGTGTCCTGTGAGATTGAAAATTGAAAAGATTCATGCATGCTATCATAATTGTGTCCTATTTTGTGGAGAGAATGAAGATTTGGACCATTGCCCTGAATGTGGAATAACAAGGTATAAGCGTCGAAATGATGGTGGTGATGATGGAGAGGACAACATCAATGAGGAGAGGAAGAAGGGGACTCCTAAAAAAGTTGCATGATACTTTCCTCTAATTTCCAGACTACAACGGATGTTCGGAAACAAGGAGGGGTCAAAGTTGTTGCCTTGGCATGAGGAGGGTGGTAATAAAGACACAATACTATGTCACCCTGCAGATTGTGTCTTAATAGAGACATATTGATAGCACCTATGGCTGGTTCGGAGATGATCCTAGGAATATCAGGTTTGCTCTAACTAGAGATGGAATGAATCCCTACGAAAACATGAGTGCCTCACATAGAACGTGGCCTATTCTATTATCAATCATGAATCTCCCGCCATGGCTTTGCAATAAACGCAAGTATATCATGTTGTCAACGTTGGTCTCTGGACCGAAACAACCCGGTGATAGAACTGATGTGTTCCTCCAGCCCCTCATAGATGATCTCTAGCTCCTTTAGAAAGGTGTGGTCGTTAGAGATGCTATCGTCAATGACCGCTTCACTTTGCATGCTATATGTTGATGACCACCATCAGTGATAATCTGGCTCATTGTAATTTGTCTGGGCAGAGTAAAAGGAAGGGTCAAAATTACTTCCACTACTTGCCATAGACATATTCCTTGTGGCTGCAGAACTCGAACAAATTTGTATACATGGGCCACAGGCGCTGGCTATCGAGGAATCACCCATACCGAAGCATGGACAGACAGTTTGATGGTACAAAAGAGTCACGACCTCCACCACATTTCTCAAGGAGTGATGTGTATAGTCAGGTTAAGGATATCACTCCATTTCTTGGCAAGCAGAAACATGGAGTTCATGAAGGTGACAAAGGGGTCTGGAATAAGAGATCCTTACTATGGGAGTTAGAGTATTGATGCATCTTAGCCGTAGTCCGATATTCAATTGATACCATGCATTTAAAGAAAAATATTTGTGAGAGCCTTGTCGGCATATTCATGAATACGAAGGGTAAATGAAAGGGCCACGAGAACGCCAGAGCTGGTCTGGAAGAGATGTGCATTCGTCCTGAACTTTACATCCAAGAAGCAAAAAATGAAAAAGATCTTTCTGTGGCCGCTACAACAATGTCCACTTGACTAATTTATTGAAAATGACCAACCAACAATTCAAGCTACTGGCCAGACATATATAGAAACACACGCACACGCACGTGACATCACACATACATATGGCTTGACAGCACATCACATACACCTTGTAAAGGACCAGCTAGAGGTGCATGCATGTAAACACACGTTTCATCATCAGTGCACCATATTATTTATCTTGGCCCGCCAATCTGCCTTAGGTGTAGCTACACTTAACTAATTACTGAAAAAAATTTAGCAATAACCATTGTGCATGATTACTGAATATCCTTTTACTGAACATGATTCAGTAATACAGAAGTTCAGTTTTGTAGTCTGTTCAGTAATTTGATTGCTGGATGTAGAATAAACGCTAGTAGAACATATAAGGCAACAGATAAATTAAAGCTGTATGCTCACCAAGAACCATCCTTGGGGATTAGCAAGAGCTTCTCCTTCCTATGCACGGTTAATCCAAACAAATCCACTATGGGAGACTGGCGGTTTGCCGAGTGTCAGGGACAGTCGGCAAAGGACCTTAAACACTCGGCGAAGAGTTTGCCGAGTGTAACACTCGGCAACAGACACTCGGCAAACAATCTGATGGCGAAGCCAGCTTTGTCGAGTGCCTTTTCTCGGGGACTCGGCAAAGCTTTGCCGTGTGCAAAGACGCACTCGGCAAAATAAAGCAGAACGGCCGGCCCCCAATGGAATGCTCCAGCTTTGCCAGCGCCAAATGGAGGACACTCGGCAAAGCGTCCAGCTTTGCCATGTGTCTTGGATCTGGCTCTCGGCAAAGCTGGAGGCTTTGCCAAGTGCCTAGATAAAAGCACTCGGCGAAGCTGGAGGCTTTGCTAAGTGTTTTTCCCTAGGCACTCGGCAAAGACCTTTCCTAGCATCCTGGAAGTGGACGCTTTGCCGAGTGCCGAGGTAAAAACACTCGGCAAAGTAATTTTTTTGTTTTCTCTGTTTTGTTGCATATATGAGCTCCCTCTTGTATAAATCAAACATAACAATATATATATATATATATATATATATATATATATATATATATATATATATATATATATATATATATACACACACATCACAGGCAATTAATATCATATATTCTCATGTCACATCCATCACAAACATCGCATATATATCACAAATATCACATAATGTCGAACATTCATAAGCATTATTCCAACATCGAGAAGTCCAACAGCGACAAGTCCAACATCCGCAAGTCTAACAACCACAAATCTAACATCATAGTCCATAGTACAGTGCACACATGACAATCGAAGGATACCTTAATCGTCTCTGCTCAGATCTTGAACCCGGCCACTGTGACGCCGGAGAGTGCTGATCCGGAGGCTCATTCGATGCCACCCCCGATTGATTCTGCAAAAAGGATGAAATACAAGATTACATTCCAAGTCAATATTTAATTTAGGCGGTGGTTGCAAGCAAATACATTCATACTCACGAGAGTGACTGCAGTAGGAAATACCATGGGTGCAAAGGGCAACTGTGGTGGAGGTGCAGTTGGCGGAGGCCACGGCATTGTTGGCGGCGGTTGATAGTTTATCGATGCACTGTTGACGCTCACTAATGATCATTTCCAGACGTCAACTTGATCAGAAAATTATTAGAGTTTGCATTTCTTACACGCATCCATATCCAATAAAGTCCCTAAACCACACTTTACCTTTTAGAATGTGCAAGTTGTGTTTTCAAGCTAATATGCAGGTTACAAGCATACTTTGGCCCGACATAAAATCAAAGAAATTATCAGAGCACCGATTCAGGCTCAGATGGACCAAAAGTGATGCAAGAACCCAATTCAGACAAGCCAAGACAGGCCAAGACCACCGTGGACCAGACAAGGAGGCCCAAGACAGCCTGCTGGATGAAGCTAGGGTTGGTTGGTCCACCTGGCAGGTCGACCGACCTACAGGTCGGCCGACCCGGCCCATGGGCCCCACTGCCTCAACTTCGCCATATGTCGCCTCTCCACTGGTTGCTAAAGTCGGTTGCAGTAGTCTCACCCCGTGGCTCCCTACTATAAATACAAGGGGGGTACAGATTAGAACACACACACACACACACCTCACATCTCTCCTCTCTTGCATTCCTTGCATAGTCTTTAGGCTTAGTAGAGTTTAGAAGAAGTCTAGGAGTCATCGAGTCACCGGAGTTGCTCAAGAGTTTTGGTATGGGTTCATCTCTAGCTCTCTCTTGTAATATTCGGTCGTTTGTAATAGAATTAGACTATGGTTACCGATATCTGCTTGAAGTACATTCTGAGTTATCGGGTATATGCTTCTTATCATGGTTGTGTTATAATTCAATGCTTGCATTGTATGATCGCCCTGTGCTGGAGATGGTTAGTATTTTATTTTTAGAACTCTATCAACTGCTCCAGTATTTGTATGATTGCTCTAGTGTGATGTCTGTCCATCCGGAGGGTGGGGGCTCCGCGCGGGACACTAGAGTATCCCTTACTAGTGTAGACATGGTGTCTAGATTAGCTAAGTGTTGCTGGATGTCAACTATACCCACAGTTTGTAGAGGTAGCCGGCAGGTGGTGACAGCCCTGTCCGAGCCCGAGTAATCCTCCATGTTTGGTATGGGGGGTAGGAGGTACATAAAGTCGCCAGGGTATACGGGCTCCTCCCGTTGCTTCGATAGCGATCTCCCTGTTGTGTAGTTTAATCTCTAACGAGCTAACCAATGAGAAAGTGTAGATATAGCTAACCTAGCACAGTTGACTCGAACTCTGACTTCTACCTTTCTCCCGGTCTGAAGCATCTTTTATCTTTCTTTTATCTTTTATTTATCCAAGAGGGTAGTTTGTATGTGTGTCACACTACCTCCTACCATGTTATTATCTTATTATGCATGCGAATATCAAATCTACATAGAGTTCACCAACTAATCTATATATCTTCTCACTCACCGCCTTCCCTGCGGAAATATAAATGACACCCCGGTATACTCCCGGGTAAAATGCTATAGTGGTATTTCGTGCGCTTGCGGATTTATTCGTTGTTCATGAAATACTGCCACCCCAAATTGGCATCTGCAGGCGTCATCGCTGGTGACGTTGGTAGGCGCCAACAAGCATTTTTGGCATCGTTGCCGGGGAAGGCACAGCGTGAAATATATAGACAAAGTTGTGAACAAAATCAAAATTGGTATTCGCTTGCTAAACATGCTAACTTGGCTTTGTTTTCTTGTCTTTGTTGATATGAAAACGGGAAAGTGTATGACCGGTTTTGACCTGCCGCAAAACTTTCATTCCGATCCAGAGTCACTTTTGAGGAGGACGTGAGCTCGTCTTGTATCACCTCGGAGATCACTCTCGGCAGCCGATCCAGCCATCGCATCGTCGTCAGCTCCTAGAGCTATGGCCCAGAAGACACTCTGTGATTACTCTACTCCGTCTGCTAACCTGGTCCCTACCAGGCTCGAGGTTAACACCGGAGGAGAAAATTTCGAGATCAAGACGGGTCTCATTACGATGGTGTAGGCCAGCCCTTTCTGTGGCAAGACCAATGAGGATGCTAGCACTCATCTCCAGCAGTTCCTAGAGCTCTGTAGTACTTTTGTTATCAAGGGTGTATCGCAAGATGCAATTCGGCTCCGTCTGTTTTCGTTCTCTCTTTTGGGGAGGGCGAAGCAATGGTTTTATGCTAACAAGGTTGTTGTGGATACTTGGGACAAATGTGCCAAGGCATTCCTCTCGAAGTTCTTTCCGACGGGCAAAACCAATGCTCTTCATGGTCGGATTTCGAACTTCCAGCAGGCATCAAATGAGTCAATTCCGAAAGCTTGGGAGAGGCTTCTGAGTACATTCTGGCGTGTCCGCACCATGGAATGGATAATTGGCTCATTCTACAGAACTTCTACAACGGGTTGACACAATCATCCCGTGACCATGTGGATGCTGCTGTGGGTGGAGCTTTCTTCTCGCTAACCATTGAAAGAGCTACATCATTGGTCGAGAAGATGGTTTCCAACCAAGGTTGGAGTGATGAACACCTCCAACCGTGCCAGCGAGGTATGCACTCTGTCAAGGAGACCGACATTGCTATGAAGATTGATCTCCTCCTCAAGAAATTTGAGGATTATTCCCAAGATAAGGCTCAGATGCAAACACTTCAAGCCTTGGAAACTCGCATGACGTGCGAGGTCTGCGGGAATACTGGACATTTGGGCGAAATTGCCCAGAAACCCAAGAAGAAGCTCTATTCCTCAATGGCAGCAATGGGTTTCGTCCACAAGGAGGTCAGGGGTGGAATCAACCACGCCCATACTACCAAGGAGGTAAAGGGAATTCGAATTCTTTCGGTCCTAACTAGCCTACTTGAGAGATCTTGTCTACGGCCAAGCGAAGATCAATGAGTCCCTTCAAAAGAAGTTGGCCGCTACAGACAAATCTATGGAGACCATCCATGCCAAGATGGACGGATTCTCCACCGCTATGAAGAACCATCTGAGTTTCAATAAGGCGCTAGAGACTCAATTGGCTCAATTTGCTGCTGCTACACCTGTTGCTGAACTAGGGAAGATTTCGGGGCAACCCGAGTCAACTCTAGAAAGCGTGAATATCATCAATGCTATGTGGAAAGAGCCACTTAGTAGGACACCCCTCAGCTATGCAGAGAAGCTCACATGCCCAAGAAGAGGTGCGTGGGGCGAGTTAGCAGCCACAATAAGAGAAGATCCCAGAACCCCAGTGATCAGTTGCTCAATCTTTGATTATGACTTTGATCACTCCCTTTGTGACCTTGGAGCTAGCGTCAACATCATGCCCAAGGTAACTTTCGAGAAACTAGGCTATCCATCAATTTCTCCGACCACTATGTGTGTACAACTGGCGGATTCCATGATAAGATATCCAGAAGGAGTTGTGGAAAGGTTATTGGTAAAAGTCAAGAATACCTACATATTGGTGGACTTCGTAGTTCTTGATAAGAAAGGAGATCTTGTAATTCCGCTCATACTTGGGCGACCATTCCTCAAGGATACAAACGCTAGAATTGATGTGGGGACTGGAAGAATTAGCCTCTGTATCTTGGGAAAGACCATGAAATTCAAGTTCCAGAACAAAAGGGAGGTATTCCTAATTCATGAGGATAGTGAGAAACAAGGGCTATGGGCAGAGCCCTGTTGGGATGATCAAGACTATCACCCCCCCCCCTTCCAAGCCAACTTGGGAGGATTGGGAGATTCATACTCCACCAACCGAGCTAGTGGAAGACGACCAGAAGATCTCTAACTTCATCACCAACACATTATGCGAAGATCTGGAAATTGCCTATCCTACATCCGAGGATCCTATTCCTGCGCCACCCACGCCATCAAAGAAGACCAAGAAGGCGTAGCGCAAGAAGAACAACACGTCATCGACCGCTACTACTTCTCCAGGTATGGACGAAACGACCTCAACCTGATCAGGTATGGAGAAAGGTCCTGCTTTTCGGACCCTAAACCAAGAGCTAGCTTGGGGGAGGTTCCCTCCCCTAAGTCAATTGTATCCCTTTATTTGCTTTCAATAAAATTTGATAAAAACTTTCAAAAAACAAAATAAAGATTTACTGCTTTATTTCCTTTTTTTTTCATGATGCGCGGTAAGAATGTTTTAACTCCATATGATAAGTAGAAAGGATGATGTCTCTTGAGTTTAAATTCATTGGTTATACAAATGTCTTGTCAATGAACCTGAAAGTTCCGTGGGTTGCATATGCTTGATCGGAGTCTAAATTGTTGTGAGTTCAGATATGGTAAATAAGGTTGTGCAAGTTTGTTCTAGTGATGCTTGAAGTCTGGAGTTATTTTTTTAAAAAAAATAAAGAGGCAAGTTCCCCAGTGATATGCAATGTCCTACCAAAGCCATATGTCATATTCCATGAAAAACCTTTACGCATATGCTGCTTGATATTCTGTTTAGTTTTGTCAAATTGTATGACTCTAGTGAGATACTCTTCATGCTTTCTCGATCATAAGCACGTACACGTCCCCTCCATTTGCTATATTCCTACACTAGGAATTGGCATCACCATCCATCCATTCTGCATAGTAAATGCTCCATGTCTTGGTGATCTCTCTCGTAGAACATCCCTGAAAAAAATAAAGTCGGATTTTGGTTGCCCCAAAAAGAGAAAAGATGGCATGCCAAAGAAGCATGGCCCAAAAAAAAGAGAGAGAAAAGGGGTAACCATGTCTCAAAAAAAAGAGATAGGGATGATTCGAGAGAGAAAAGCCATTACCTCAAGGAGTAAGCCATATCCATCCACTCATACACTTGCACCTTTTGATCAAGATTGCATGACTTGTTTCTCCATGGATCCTCTCTTTGGCTTTATAATATATAGAATACAAGTGTGCCCTGTCTTATCCTACCTTGAGCTCCACAAAGGCTTGTAGTAGTAGAAAGGATCAAAGGCAGATACTACCCTGGTAAGGAAATACAAGATGAGTGCCTCGGGAGAGAGTTATCCTGGGAGCTTTGCCATGTTTTCAAAAATCTTTCGAAAAGTACCTCCAGATGGATTGCGGATCTAAGAACAAGTAAGTACTACTCTATGCACCGTTCTAACTCTCAATAGCCCAAGACAAGGAGATAGCTAAAAAGCCCATGAAGGAGTAAGGTAATTGAGCAAAGGTATGCTAACCGACTTATTTAGACTTATAGATGAATCCATTTGCTTCAAACTATGACATGACACGTAAGGTACGAGTCAAAGTGATTTTCTGATCAACAGCCTGATTTGTCCTACTTTGCTCGGGACGAGCAAAGGACAGCTGGGGGGATCTTGTTGACGCTCACTAACGATCATTTCCAGGTGTCAACTTGATCAGAAAATCATGGGAGTTTGCATTTCTTATACGCATCCTTATCCAATAAAGTCCCTAAACCACACTTTACCTTTTAGAATATGCAAGTTGTGTTTTCAAGCTAATATGCAGGTTACAAGCACACTTTGGCCCAACATAAAATCACATAAATTATCAAAGCACCGATTCAGGCTCAGATGGACCAAAAGTGATGCAAGAACCCAATTCAGACAAGCCAAGACAGGCCAAGACCACCGTGGACCAGACAAGGAGGCCCAAGATAGCCTGCTGGATGAAGCTGGAGTCGGTTGGCTCACCTGACAGGTCGACCGACCTACAGGTCGGCCAACCTGGCCCATGGGCCCCACCGCCTCAACTTCGCCACGTGTCGCCTCTCCACTGGTTGCTGAAGTTGGTTGCAGTAGTCTCACCCCGTGGCTCCCCGCTATAAATACAAGGGGGGTAGAGATTAGAACACACACACACACACACCACACACCTCACATCTCTCCTCTCTTGCATTCCTTGCATAGTCTTTAGGCTTAGTGGAGTTTAGGAGAAGTCTAGGAGTCATCGAGTCGTCAGAGTTGCTCAAGTTCTGGCATGGGTTCATCTCTAGCTCTCTCTTGTAATATTCGGTCGTTTGTAATAGAATTAGACTATGGTTACTGATATCTGCTTGAAGTACATTCTGAGTTATCGGGTATATGCTTCTTATCATGGTTGCGTTATAATTCAATGCTTGCATTGTATGATCGCCCTGTGCTGGAGATGGTTAGTCTTTTGTTCTTAGAACTCTATCAACTGCTCCAGTATTCGTATGATTGCTCTAGTGTGATGTCTGTCCATCCGAAGGGTGGGGGCTCCGCGCGGGACACTAGAGTATCCCTTACTAGTGTAGACATGGTGTCTAGATTAGCTAACTGTTGCTGGATGTCAACTATACCCACAGTTTGTAGAGGTAGCCGGCAGGTGATGACAGCCCTGTCCGAGCCCGAGTATTCCTCCATGTTCGGTATGGGGGGTAGGAGGTACATAAAGTCGCCGGGGTATACGGGCTCCTCCCGTTGCTTCGATAGCGATCTCCCTATTGTGTAGTTTAATCTCTAATGAGCTAACCAATGAGAAAGTATAGATATAGCTAGTCTAGCACAGTTGACTCGAACTTTGACTTCTACCTTGCTCCCGGCCTGAAGCATCTTTTATCTTTTATTTATCCAAGAGGGTAGTTTGTGTGTGTGTCACACTACCTCCTACCATGTTATTATCTTACCCCTGTTTATGCATGAGAATATCCAATCAAGATAGTGTTCACCAACTAATCTATATATCTTCTCACTCACCGCCTTTACTGCGGAAATATAAATGACACCCCGGTATACTCCCGGGTAAAATGCTACAGCGGTATTCCGTGCGCATGCGGATTTATTCATGGTTCATGAAATACTGCCACCCCAAATTTGCGTCTGCGGGCGTCATCGCTGGTGATGTTGGTAGGCGCCAACATGCACCTAGACCTTGCATGTTGGCGAACATGGCAGCAACCCTTTGCTCCTGCTCCTCCCTCAGCTTCCGCTCCTGCTCCAACCTCTCTTCCAACTCCTGCCGCAGTCTCTTCTCTTCGTCCAGCCAGGCCTACAAGATTTGACCCCAATGTCAAAATGCGAAACAAAGGTATGTAAACAACCGATGAATGAAACAGAAAGAACCTGGAATGCATGCATGTTGGCCACTGAAATCTCGGGCCGTGGAAGTATGGGTGGGGTCGAGTCAATGGTCCTTGCCCGAAGCTGGGAGAGAGTGGACGTACTAGCCGTATCGACTACGCTGTCGTCGAGCCAGTACCGGTCGTGCTTCTTCCCTCCTCCCGCCCTCATGATGGCTTCTCTAGAAAGGGGTGCGGTGGCCGGATCCCATGTGTCCCTGTGGAGTGCCGTTCCTATCTCCGTGTACCGAGTCACACGGGTGTGGATGTTCGGGTTGCTGTACGCCTCGGACGGAGCCGCCGGGTCGAAGGCGACGTCGGACGTCGCCCTGCCCATGTGAGCCATAACATATACCGTGAACTCGTTCCAAGGCTGCCCTTCACATCGTGTTGACTACAAAGAAAAAACAAGATGATGAGTAAGCATGCAGAATTTAGCATTAGAAATAATGAAAAAGTGAATTCACGTACAAAAACCTCCTGAAACTTGGGAAGGCTACGGCTGCCTTGATGGTGCGCTGCACCTGGCATCATCAGGCAGCGCTCCCGGCATAAGGCATGCTGCCAGGCCCACTCCTCGCTCATCCACTTATCGACCATCATAGCCCAGCACTTAGCCTTCCCGGCGCACCAGTTCGGGATCACCTACATGTAATCAGGTGTATGTCATATTGGAATCTCAAATTCACAAAAAATAAGTAGAGATATTCCTCATTTGCCCTCACGTATTGATCCGGCCTGAGAAAGATTTCCCTGGCGGGTCCTTTCTTGATCGACCTGTTCTCGTAATCGGCAATGTATCAGACATTGGCCTGAACGCGCACCTCGTAGTGCATGTCCTTCACCAGTTTGTAGCAGGCTTTGTTAGCCACTTGATTTGCCCTGGCCTCATAACCTGGAGTGCACCTGTAGAAATCCTGCATATAGGACCGATACTTGCAGTGCCATGATATATTGACCAATGTAGTGCCACGATTATTTACCCACAATTCCCCGACCACCCGCCTCGCCTTGGTGCCGAAATTTCTCCCTTCCCGATCATCTGCATCTGCGACGGCCATGTAGTGGTCCCATGTGTAGGCCGGCTCCCTGACCTCGGCATGCTTCACGAGCCCAGGGAAGTGCTCCCTGCACAGAGCACCGAGGATGCCATTGGGCTTCCGGTTGTGGGCACCTCCAGACAAGATCACCAAGTTCCTACAAAAGTGTTCAAGATAAAGTATTAGTTTGTATTGTGATTTTGAACATATAAAATGAAAAAGAATTAATAACATCTGAAGTTACTTACCGAGGCCCTGCGGGTCGAATAATCGGCCTTCTCTCTAGAGGTATCGGGCGCGGCGGGAGTGTCGATGGTCCTCATAACCACGACCGCGTACCCCCTGCTGCCCCCTCCTCCTCACCCCCCTCCTTATCGTCGTCCTCCTCCTCCTCCTACTCCGCCTCCTCCTCGTCCTCCTGCTCCTGCTCCTGCTCCTGCTCCTCCTCCTCCAGCTCTGCCTCCGCCTCCTCCTCCACCTCCTCCTCCTCCTCTTCCTCCTCCGCCTGTACAGGAGAAGGTGTCCTATCCCTCCTCCTCCCCCCCTTTCCTCCTCCACCACCTCCTCCAGTACCTCTCCTTCTCCCTCCCCCTCCTCCAGTACCTCTCCCTCCACCACCATGGCTCCCAGACGCCTCTGCTACATTGGACCCCTCAGGACGCTCTCCACCTTTCTTCCAATACAAGGAGCTCAGGAAAGATATCTTGCCACCGCCTGGCATCTCGATTCAATGACCTACAATCAAGATGAGTGAACGAATCAGCAAAGATAAACATAGTAATAAATAATGAACAATTATGCACGCTTGGAAGCTTCTCACCATAGTATTTAGTTGTGAAGTTTGACACCTCCTCGAGAATATATGCCTCTGCAATGGAAGCTTCGATTTTGCATTTAATTTTATATTTCGTTCGAAGAACCTTCTGACATCTCTTGATTGAATAGCACCAATGATTCTGCACAGGCCCCCCCAATCGTGCCTCATACGGGAGGTGCAGAAGCAAATGCTGCATCAGATTGAAGAAGGCGGGTGGAAATATCTTCTCAAGCTTACATAGCAACACAGGAGCCATTTTTTCCATGTCCGCAATTACGGCCCGAGATAACTCCTTAACACAAAGCTGCCGAAAGAAATTTCTCAACTCTGCCAACACTTACCAGACATGATCAGGGAGGTATCCTCGAACCATCACCGGAAGAAGCCGCTCAATCCATATGTGGTAGTCATGGCTCTTGAGCCCATTGATTCGCATAGTAGTTAGGTTCACTCCTCTCCTCAGATTCGTAGCGTACCCATCTGGAAATTGTAACTTTTGGATCCACTCCAGTGCTTCCTTATTTTGGGCCCTCGTTAGGACGAAGTCGGCACGTGTCTTCTTCCATTGTCTCCCGGGTCCTGGAGTCCTCATTTCGTATCTTGGTCTATCGCACAATATTGCCAGATCCACTCTAGCCTTAACATTGTCCTTCGTCTTATCTGTGTCCATTACTGTTCCAAAAAGAGCCTCACCCCAATTTTTTTCTGTGTGCATCACATCAATGTTGTGTGGAACGAGGAGGTCATCAATATAGGGGAGCCTCTACAAGCCCGACTTCTGAGTCCAGGCATGTTCCTCACCATATCCCACAAAACCACCTTCAGAATTTTCCCGGAGAGCATCTATCTGAGCATGAACCGCAGCACCCGTCATTATCGGCAGCACCTCCTCTGTAACTACGACACCTTTTGTGAAGCTCCTAATGTCTTGTCTAAACGGATGTTCAGCAGGGAGGAATTGTCGATGTTTGTCGAACAACAAATACTTACCCCCTTTCCTCAACCAAATGAACTTCAGAGCTGCCTTACATGTTAGGCATGGGAACTTTTCGTGAGTACACCAGCCACAGAATATGCCATATGCTGGGAGGTCATGCAGGGAGTAGTGGTACCAGACATACATTTTGAAGTTTGTCTTTGTCGCTCAGTCGTAGGTCCAAATCCCTTCTTCCCATGCCTTGACCAAATCATCGATCAAATTTCCATGTAAACACTCATTTTATTCCCCGGGTGCTCTAGAATAATCAATGACACGAATATGTTCTATTGTTGAAATAGGACCCCGGGGGGTGATTCAGAGGGATAACAAACATGGGCCAATATGAGTACGAAGCGTTCACCATTCCATAAGGATTGAACCCATCTGTTGCAAGCGCAACACGTACATTATGAGCTTCTCTAGCTTTCTCATGATGAATCGCATCAAAATGTTTCCATGATTCACCATCGGAAGGATGCACCATCTTGTCAGGGTTGTATCGAACACCTTTTTTGTGCCATGTCATCTGTTGTGCGGAATCCTCGGTCATGTACAGTCGTTGGATCCTCGGTATGAACGGAAGGTACCGTACGATTTTCACGGGGATTGTGAGCTGCCTCTTAGGCTGACCATCACCAGAGTCAACCTCCAGGAACCTAGAGGCTTTGCACTTTGGACAGTAAGCGTCAGCCTCGTACTCTTTTCTAAATAAGACGCACCCATTCGGACAAGAATGTATCTGCTCATATGGCATCTTAAGTGCACCAAGGATTTTCTGTGCCTGATACATTGTCTTTGGCAGAATGTGATGTTCCGAAAGCATGCTTCCAAAAACGGTCAACATACTGTCGAAGGCGTCTCGACTCAGGCTAGACTGAGACTTCAAGGCCATTAGGCGTCCAATGCCGTCTAGCTGAGACACCTTTGTTTGGCCGTGAAATAGTTTCTATGCCACCTCCAATATCTCATAATACGCCTTCGCGGTTGCCTCTGGCTCCTCCTCCTGCGGTCCTTCACCTATTAGTATAGTCTGGCATAAATCCATAATTGAAAAGATGTTGGCCCATAACCGTCTTTGTTTTCCGTTTGTTGTTTGCACAACGGCTGCAGGGACACCACATGACACTCACTCCTTCAGCCTGACCCCATGCGGTTTCCAAGAAATCATTAGTCTTTTCAATCCATTCCATGGTGACGACACTCTTACTTGGCCGTCCCGTTGTACATCCACTGACGGTTATCCATCCTCTATAATGGCAGCAAGTACTAACAAAATTAAATGCAACTACACGTTATCCCTACATTCTAATAGGTGAAGATATGTCCTAATCTCACCCGAGGATGCGTAGATGCGGTTAGTTTCCATGATCCCCTCCTATCCGAGATAGAATTTCGGTAGCACCTCCCTGTTGTTCTCGAGATACATATCCCGAAAGGGAGATTGTGTATCTGGAGAACAACAGGGAGATGTTGTTTCGAATGGGAGACGCCTAGCCGGGTTACGTCAACTACGAACATAATATCGGAGGTGGCCAGCGGGCAGTGCTTACTGTGGGTCTCTAGTGTAGGCGTGGCCGGCGTGGTGTGGACTCGCGGTTCTGGTTGGCTCCGGGCCTTCTTCGAACTGATCGCAGGTGACGAGGGCGGCAACAATAAAAGACCAAATAAAACATATATTGGTCAAATAGCACGACAAGTATACAAAGTGTACATATCAGAATAACAAGCATAACATTTTTGGCATAACATTTTTGGTAAGCCTAGGATTACTTACACAGTGAAAACTTTATTTTGCATTATGTCATTATCAGCAAACTGAAGATATAAGTGAAATGGTGGACATATCTAGTTTTGTGCAGATACAGGTTGAAGATATATGTGAAATGGTGGACAAAGGAGTGGCCACTTTCATGACAACCAATATAACATCCTAAGTTGTGAAGGGATTTGTGATTACTCAAAACTGGAGAATGAAACCAAGGACAAATTTGAAGCTTGATGTGCAAAAAAGAACACACTGTCTACTCACCCTACTGCAGATTGAAGGTGACGGGGGTGGCGGCAGCCCGGCGGGGTCGCGGCAGCCCAGCGAAGAGGCGGCGCTGCAGAGGCGGGCAGCCGGTGGCGCGGCGCCCAGCCCGCAGGTCCGGCGTGGCCGGCGGCGGACCTGCAACACCCCGGCGAGGAGGTGGCGCAGCGGAGGCGCAGCCTCGCCCCGAATGCGGTGCTGCGGAGCCGAGCTCGTGACGGGTGTTGGCGCCTACCAACGTCACCACCGGGAAACAGCGATGACGCCCGCAGTCGCCAATTGGGGTGGCAGTATTTCATGAACCACGAATAAATCCGCAAGCGCACGGAATACCGCTGTAGCATTTTACCCGGGGAGTATACCGGGGTGTTATTTATATTTCCACAGGAAATGAGGTGAGTGAAGAGATATAGACTAGTTGATGAACTTTATCTAGATTGGATATTCTCATGCATAAACAGGGGTAAGATAATAACATAGTACGAGGTAGTGTGACACACACACAAACTACCCTCTTGGATAAATAAATAAATAAATAAAAGAAAGATAAAAGATGCTCTAGGCCGGGAGCAAGGCAGAAGTTATAGCTCGAGTCAACTGTGCTAGGCTAGCTATATCTATACTTTCTCATTGGTTAGCTCGTCAAAAATTAAACTACACAACAGGGAGATCGCTATCGAAGCAACAGGAGGTGCCCGTACACCTCAGCAACTTTATGTACCTCCTACCCCCCATACCGAATGTGGAGGATTACTCGGGCTCGGACAGGGCTGTCACCACCTGCCGGCTACCTCTATAAACCGTGGGTATAGTTGACATCCATCAACTCTTAGCTAATCTAGACACCATGTCTACACTAGTAAGGGATACTCTAGTGTCCCGCGCGGAGCCCCCACCCTCCGGATGGATAGACATCAGACTAGAGCAATCATACGAATATTGGAGCAGTTGATAGAGTTCTAAGAACAAAGGACTAACCATCTCCAGCACAGGGCGATCATGCAATGCAAGCATTGAATAATAACGCAACCATATCAAGAAGCATATATCCGATAACTCAGAACATACTTCAAGCAGATATCGGTAATCATAGTCTAATTCTATTACAAACGACCGAATATTACAAGAGAGAGATAGAGATGAACCCATACCAGAACTCTCGAGCAACTCCGGCGACTCGATGACTCCTAGACTTCTCCTAAACTCCGCTAAGCCTAAAGACTATGCAAGATGAGCAAGAGAGGAGAGGTGTGTGGGTGTGGGTGTGTGTGTGTTCTCATTCTCTACCCCCCTGTATTTATAGCAGGGAGCCACGGGTGAGAACCTCTGCAACCGACCTAAGGGACCAATGGGGAGGTGCCATGTGCCCTGGTTGAGGCGGTGGGGTCCATGTGACCTGATCGGCCTGCCCGGGCCACTAACCGGGCCACTAACCGCCCCCAAATTCTTCTAGCAGGCTGTCCTGGGTCTCCTTGTCTGGTCCACGTTGGGGTTGGCCTATCATGACTTCATTTGGGTTGGTTCTTGGGCTACACTTGGTCCATTTGAGCCTGAATCGTCGCTCTAATATTTTCTGTGATTTTATGTCGGGCCAAAGTGTGCTTGCAACCTGCATATTAGCTCCAAAATGCGTGTAAGAAATGCAAACTCTCATGATTTTCTGATCAAGTTGACGCCTGGAAATGATCGTTAGTGAGCGTCAACAACGGAGAGGGCTGCGGAGCCGAGCCCAGCGAAGAGGCGGCGAGGAGGGGCGGGGCAAGCTGCGGAGCCGAGCCCACCCGGCAGCCATGGACGGGAGTCGGCGCAGTGGCAGAGTGGACGTGGCTGGCCAGTGGAGGCGCGGTGGCAGCGACGCTGGACGGAGGCGGCGCGGTGGCGGTGGTGATGGACGGCTGTGAGGGGGCGCGGTGGCGGTGGCCTGGACGGAGGCGGCGCGGCGGCACTGCGGTGTGTGAAGTGTGTGTGCCCGTGTGTGAAGTGTGTGGCCGCATGACTGGATAAGTGGTGACAGCGTTTGCCGAGTGCACTGGATCTAGCACTCGGCAAACACAACAGCTTTGCCGAGTGCGAGATTCTACGCCTCGGCAAACAATTTTTTCCTGTTTTTTCAAAACGTGTTTTACTAAATTGCAATCAAACATAATTTGAAAAATACCTTGCCAAATCAATCAATAATTCATAATTCATGCTTTTACACACAAAAAATTGATTATTACATGCACTTTTAGCTCAAACACGATTTATATCAACTAATTTTATTCATTAAAGGTTAAAGGTTTTTCTACAAAAAAATTTAAAATTAAGAAATGGATTCAAAAATTAACCAAAATTTAACATGAAAGAACCCATCATGACTCTTGCCTATACAAAAAGTTTTGAAGTCAAATCTCAATTCAGTCGTCACTTTGACTCAAAAGCTTAACGAATCCTGCACAATTCTCTTAAACTTCTTTGGGATACTTTGTTTCGTAATCAACATACGTCACAACTTTTGCAAAACATTCTCAATTTTTTATCACAACCTCCTCATATGATATCATGACATCAAGGCAAATATCATGATTTTCAGAGTTCAATTGCTTTTTATAGAATTTAAAACCTATTTGGTCACACGTTATGATATCATGACATCAAGGCAAATATCATGATTTTCAGAGTTCAATTGCTTTTTATAGAATTTCAAACCTATTTGGTCACACGTTCCTGGAAATGTTTTGCGAACAAGATATTTGAATTTTCATTTCAAATCTTCAACATTGACTCCAATTGGACTCAATAACATTAATATCAACTTTTCCATTCATTATAGTATATTACTGCAAACAGTTGCGGTTCAAATTTGAATTTTCCCCGAAATAACTTTTACCGAAAGAAATTAACTAAATATACAAAATATAATGAAAAATATACCAAATTTTAATATGTAGTGCTTCATATCATATGAGAACAGGGAAAAAAATTTGGGAACCTGGAGTGCAAGTTTTTTTGAATTTTCGCCGAGTGCCTCAACTGACACTCGGCCAATCATGCACTTTGCCTAGTGCTGCGCTGTTGGCACTCGGCAAATAGGCGTCTTTGCCGAGTGTCCGTTACTGGCACTCGGCAAAGGAGCAGTTATGCAACGGGCTCGTCCACGTGGCACGGGAAACAACCATTTGCCGAGTGCCCCACAAATATCACTCGGCAAACCTAAACGGAAAAAACCTTTTGCCGAGTGCCCCACCCTTAGCACTCGGCAAAAAACAAACGGCTCGGCCGGCTGTTACCCGTTACGGGTTGTTTGCCGAGTGGCACATGCCCAACACATGGCATATTTTGGTTTTGCCGAGTGCCTGGAATATGGCACTTGGCATATAGTGCGTTTGCCGTACTTTTGCCGAGTGTTTTATTGTTTACACTCGTTAAATGGTATTTTCGCTGAGTGCGCGATAGTTGGCACTCGGCAAAGCATGAAACACTCGGCAATAATTGGGTTATTCCGGTAGTGCTCCGTCATATCGATGTCCTCCTTGTTAACCCCTGCAGGTAACTACCAGTCAAAGCGGTACATGAGATTGGCCAACATGATCTCCAGAGTGGCAACTGCAGCATGAATCCCTGGGCACATCCTTCGCCCAGACCCGAATGGCACATAACGGAAGTCCTTCCCCTTGACATCAACGTCGTTGCCATTGTCCATGAATCTCTCTGGTATGAAATCATCTAGGTTGTCCCAGCAGGCGCTAAGCCTGCCGATCGCCCAGGCATTGACCATCACGCGCGTCCCGGATGGGATCGTGTAGCCGTCGATGTCGCAGGGTTCCATGGCGAGGTGTGGGACGAAAAGGGGAGCTGCCGGGTGCAGCCGGAGCGTCTCCTTGGTGACGGCCTTCAAGTAGGTCATGGTGGCCAGATCACTTTCGGTCACCAGTTCTTGGCCTTTGGGCACGGCCCTCCTCACCTCATCCTGGAGCTTTGCCATGAGGTGCGGCTTTCGCATAAGCTCGGCCATGGCGAAATCAAGACTCGAGTAGGATGTGTCGGTACCCACTTCAAACATGTCCTGATTAATTAATAATCATCAGAATCGATCACAGGCAGCATAGATAATAAGCAGAAAAAATGATCGAAATTGGTTTTGTTTGTGTGGTTAGGTTATTAATTAAACAATGCAATTACTAATCTATATATCTGATCCAGCAGATCGAGGCATCGAGCAGGTAGCAGCACTCACTACCAAGAGGGCTTTGATATGGTCCCTGGTGATGCCGTACTCGTGTTGCCGGGAGAGCAGGACATCGATGAAGTCGCTGTCGTCGCCCTCCCCCTCCTCACGCCGCGCCGCCCTGGCCGCATGGTCATCGATGAGCCCGTCGAGCAGCTTGTCCCACCTCTTTCTGCTCTTCCTGGCCTTGGCGCAGATGACCTTGCTGAGCAGCTGGACCCTTGCCAGCCTCGGGAAGTAGTCGTCGAGGTTGAAGCCTCCAAGGAGCGCGGCGTTGGCGTCGATGAGCTCCCGGAACAGGCTGTTCCGGCCCTCCTCGCGGAAGAACTTGCCGGAGACGGCGCGGCAGATGAGGTCAAGCACGCATGGTCAATTTTTCACGGATAAATAATTAATGGTAATCGATCGATAGATGGACGAATCAAGTGCAAGTCATTTCTTTGCATTACCTATCTGTCAGTGGTAATATGATTGTTATATTACGCGATCGATTCATCTAAGTCTCTGTCCAGCTAGTGACATAGTATGATACTCCCTCCATCTGTAAGGTGCACACGCATATCAAATTTCAAATTTTACAATTTTTTACCAACAATTTGACTATTGTTTTTCTTATTTTTATAATATAAATTTTATATAATTGGATTCCTATTCAAATATACTCTACCATAATTATAAGTCTATAACCATAAGTGATGTGTAGTATATCATAAATGAATGATCAAAGCATTATTTGAAAGACTATGTCATATTATATTATATCTTATAAAATAACAGAAGGAGTGAGTATATAACTAGGTCATGCCGACATCCAATTAGTCATGCCCGTGCGTTCTTTATTTTTGCGCGCGCTAGCTAGATCTTACGTCCTGGTATTGTGGGTTCTAACTTGTTCCAAATCAACTTATTCTAGGCTCGACTAATTTATAGAAATAAACAGTAATATTTACCTTGTCGAATGAAATAATTAGATTTATCATTAAATACATGGCAATATATACTATGCAAACCACCTTCGTATGCAAACTATAAAAACTACAATTTGGACCACCGAATTAAGATCCAAGGGGCATGAGGAGGGGGATAATTTTACAATTAACCGCCCGCCTTTGAATTAGATAATCACACTTTTGCAAATACCACCTCCCGCTCCCCTCCCCCCTGGATCTTGATTAGGAAACCGACTAGACCCCCAACAGCCAAGGAACCAAAAAATAAAACAGCAAAAGGAAACTGCGTCTCCGCAAGGAGAGGAGCCGGATTTCGGCAGACCATTCACGCGGACGTCGCATACCCGCGTATTTCGCCCCGCCCCAGCCGGGCCTAGCGAGGCGAGCGAGCACGCGTGTATGGAGTTCTCTTTCTCTCCCACACACATAGCTTCAAGAGACAAGGATGACCTCACTATTTAAGTTAGCCATCCTCGACTTCCTCAAGCAAGGTGGGACTAAAGGTTTGCACTACTCATTCACTTCCTCATGCTTATATGAGCCTTTGAGATTTATTTGGATAGCTGAAATAATTAATGGGCCAAGCCCAAAATTCCAATATTGCTGACCGTGATGCTGTTCCTCATAAGCCCCACAATCGGTCGCGGTATTCGGCCCATGAGGCGCTCGCGTTCATGGCCGTGAGCATCGGGAGGAAGGGCTGGGGCGGTCGGCGCGAGTGGCGAGCGGAGGGTGATAATGACCTTGGCAGTGAGGTCAGTTTGTTCTTGCCTATCTTCGGACCCTTGTTTTTCCCAGCGGTGGGACCCAGGGTTAACAATTTCGGCGAAATTTCGGAAAATTTTTCGTTTCCGCTAGTTACCGGGATCCGAAATTTCGGTATTTTTCGGTATATTTCGTTTTCAAATTCAAAATTCAACAAATTTCGACCGAAATTTAACGAAATTCGCCGAAATTTACCGAAATTTCGGAACGGAATTCCGTTTCCGCTAAACACCGGGATTTGACCGGAAAACGAAATGGTTAACCCTGGTGGGACCTCGTTCCGGGTTGCTGATGACCTTGGGAATGGCGGATTTATTTTCCGTCTGCTGGCTTTACGGGCTGGTGGTGGCGGATTATTTCTTCTCTTCCTTCTCGGGTGATGCGATGGCCGATGATCCTAAACGAAATTGATGTGCCGCGATTGGTTTGACTGCTCGCCGATGATCCTTCTCGATGGGCGCCGAGAACAGGCTAGCAGTAGCACCCTGGTTGCGGACATCCAAAGCACGAATGCTTCGAACTTGAGGCAATGATTGACATCTCAATTCTCACGAGTCAAAGATTTGGTCAGTCCTGCTGTGTCTTCATTGGTGTTACTTGGGAAGGTACCAACCTAACCAAGGAGACGAACTTGAGGTATGTGACACTCTGGACAATGGTTAAGAACAACATTCAGAGTTTGTTCAGAATGCTCTATGTGGATTCAGAGTTTTAGAATAATTAATAATTGTTGTGCAGGTACAGGAAGCCTGCAACATTGAGGATTCTGGTGATAGTAGTCAAGGGAACACTCTGAGATCAGGAGCAGGTTCCATTTAAATGTTGTTCACCATCTGTGTGCAACTTTCAATTGAGAATTATCATAGAATCGTTGTCAATGGTCTAACCTGTTCCACTTGCTCCCCTTTCAGTGCTCTAGGCGGTTTCAGGGCTCAAGCTGCCAATGGTTGATGAACACCACCAATGTAGGTCGACTTGTTGATCAAATTTATTAAGATGCATCTATGATTTTAATCTAAGTTGTAATCCTCTTGTTTTAATCTGAGTAATCTCAGATGTTTTTATTGAGATGCATCTATGATTTTGGAGATAAATGTATGGCTTTTATTTTGCATATTGGAGGTGGTACCTAATTGCTTAATGCTAATATTGTTGGTTGGTTGTCTTGCTAAACTGATGCAAACATGTTGCCTCTGCTCAGGTCCATTCTTTTTTTTTAATGTGTCATTTAATACATAAAGCATTTCAAAATAATATCATAGTAAAATAGTAAATTGTCATTAGCAGTTTTGAATATCCACATCAGCACCATGTGGTAAGGGAGGACAGGTTTTTTTTCTTTGTCACCAAACAGATATGCTCGTTTTTATTTCCAAACAGATTAATCCGAGCTTGGGTGATATTCAATGCATATATTATATGGAAAAAATAATCTATTCAGCAATATGTTGTTTATTCTTGTTTAATAGCACCTTAAATTCATCCTAGGACGATGCTGGTGATCCGAGCATAGTGGTGCGCCATGGCCTCACCAAGAGGACTCCTATGATGACAAGAACATGAATCTTGTGTTTTTGGAATTTTTGTTTGGTCTACTTATCACCTTTTTTGCTTAAAAATATTTATATGCAGAGTACAGTAGCATGATAACTAGAAGCGCTATGAGGATGAAAGACTGGTAGGAGTATATATAGCCTCCGAGCTTGCAAGTGCGGACTGGGAACCATGATGACAATAGTAGCGACCTGGCAAGATAGCTGTATACTTGATTGTTCCTTATTTTCTATGTCAGTGATTGCTGATTTTTCTCTCAGGAACATACGTCTACTTGTTACTTTGTTCAAAGTGGAAGAACATGTTCATGAAACCATTCTGGTAGTGTTATTTTATTATTTTGAACCAGAATGAATGACCTGAAAGAATAAGCAATGCATTATGCTAACAATCTCTAACTCCAGTCATCTTGGCTTGCAAATAATCTTGTTTTCTGAACAGATGGTAGAAGCTTGTTATAAAAGTCATATACTATTTCTTAACAAATTTATGCCACTGAATATGTTATGCAAGTCTAGAATAACTGCATTATAGGAAATTTAGGCACAATTACACAGGTTGGATGTATTTGGCATGGCATTATGGGAAAAACAGAGAACATCCCATCATGGTTTTCGGAGTTTGGTTACGTGGATGAGGATGGTATAGTATTTGAGCTTCGCTTAGTTTATAAATACTTACCGATAGAGCCTTGTTGATAATATATTTATAAGTTGACCCTTTTTTTTAGAGTAGACTTGGGTTCTCTAGAATACAGTTTTAGAGTCTTATTCAGAACATTGCTTTGTTTCCTTGCAGGTTAGGGAAGACCCAGTTGGCTCATTCTTTCTATGTCCATACTCAGGTTCATCCCCAGTAAAAAAAAATTGGCAATAGTGCATAGAGCACCAAAGTGTTGAAGTAGCGAATTTGAGGAAAGAAAGAAGTAACAGAGTAGCTTTCTTGTTGCCGTTTGATGAAAATGCAGCTTCCAATCCAGGTTGGCTACACTGACGCTGAGGAAAATGATTTGACCACTTAGATAGTTGTACAGTATAATTTCATATACGAATAAGCACCCGTGAAAATGATCTCATGAAAGTGAAAATGCTACATTTCATATATTAACTGAATCTCAGTATTTATACTGAATAATATTTCTATATATTTTTAAGGATGTATGACAGTTTGAGCTAACTGAAATTGATCATTACATTTCTTTGGTTATTGTGGCGTGAGTTATCTTTTATTTGGTTATTAAATAATTTTAAGGCGTGTGATTCTAAATTGTAGTTGTTTATTTGGTTTTTTTTTCGAACCATGTCCTTGTCATACGTACATATTTGCTAAAAATATAAAATTACTCTAATATATATTTCCTAATTTACCTGGCTTTTGAAATTACATTAAAGTTTTAAATTTTATCATACCAACTTGCAGCACGCGCGGTACGCGCGGGCATTGTTATTAGTATGTATAAAAAGACGACGAAAACATCCAAGGTCAAGTCATTTGTCCTAATTAATAACAAGATAGAGATCATAAATCAAGCGATATCTCGCAGTAGCAGTCAAATGATATGATGCATGCCTACTCCTTTCAT
The DNA here is from genome assembly GCF_016808335.1 of Panicum virgatum. Classification (NCBI taxonomy): domain Eukaryota; kingdom Viridiplantae; phylum Streptophyta; class Magnoliopsida; order Poales; family Poaceae; genus Panicum; species Panicum virgatum. The sequence goes on along the minus strand of NC_053141.1, from coordinate 713,743 downwards.
ATTTTCTCTATTGTTTTTTTGTTATTATCACGATGACCAATGACCAAACTTTGTGGTGACAGCATCATCAGAGAATCGTTGGGAAAGGTGTGCCAGTTTTCGTTTCGTTAATTTTTTTTCCTCTTCCTTTTTCTTACACTGGGCCTACGGGGGATCCCTATATAACTTGCGGAAGATAGATAATCTATGTATCTATAAAGCCATCAAGCCCAAATTAGATTCAATATTTTTTTTAAAAAAAATACTTCAACATTTTGACATAACGGATTCAACATCTTTTATAAACTATTTCAACATTTTAATATAACAGATTCAACATTTATCAAACCTACTTCAACATTTCAATATTTTTTTGAGCAAGCGCCCCTTCCTCTCCAGCGCCGGCGCCGGCGCTCCTGCGCGGGCAGGCAGGCGCGGCGGAGCAGTGGCCGCGCGGCACTGGCAGACCACGGCGGCGGCGCGGTGGCCGGGGAGGACGCGCGGAGCGGTGGCCGCGCAAGGCCACGGCGCGCGGCGCTTGTCCGTGGCGCAGGGCCCTGAGCGTCGGTGCGACGGCAGCGCAGGGGCGGCATGTGCCGAGCAGCGGTGGTGGAAGCGGCGGCGGGGCAAGGAAGGGCCGGCGTGATGCCCTGCGCGGCGCGGCGCTTGTCCGCATGGGGCGGCGGCGGGGGGCACGGGAGGGATCACGAGTGAGAGAGAGAGAGGGTGAGGGTTAGGGTTGAGTGTGATAAGGACACGCCTACGATGCTCAAAAATTTGTCCCAATCTTTCACGGTACCAATTAACGAGAAAGAGCTTCTCTGAATATTTTTATATAAGTAGCCAACAGCTAGAACAAAAGGGCTATCGACAATCTCTAGCACTAAAATAATATCTTTGTTTGCTGGAAATATAGTGCTGAGAAAATAACGGTGTAGTCCTTTCAGCTGTAGCTCCAAACCATCAACCTCACTAGCAGCTTATATGCTTGTACGTAAGGGCTATCACAAGCAGAAATACAAATACACGGCAGCCTCCAAAGGAATCTTGGCGCAAAGGCAAGATAAATATATATATATGACAAGATGCAAACCAGTTCCTTGATTAATTACCAACACAAGCAATAGCAATAATAGGGGATCGGCTTACAGTAGTTTCAATCCGAAACCCTAGAAGAAACTTTCACCCACGGCCACAACGAACCACGATCAGAAGATAGGGATCCACTAAAGAATCCGGAGCAACGCACTCAGGAAACAATCCTGATCACGCTCCCAATCACGATCCAGAAGAATCAGCAAGGTAGATGAGATCGGACGGCGTCTCGCTGTTCGTAGGAGAAACCCTAGACGAGAGACACAAATAAAATCAAATCTAAAGATACATGGGCGTCAGCCCTAGGCTATATGGCACGCAGGCCAGCCACAAACCCAAGTCCGACTCGACCATGACCTGAAACAGACACGGACTCAACATGACCTGACAATTGTTTCGACTACTGCGACTCGTACAAAAAAGATATGACTGTGGGATCGGATCCATTGGAAAGATATTGAAATTATCTCTCCAACAAGTAGTTATATAGCAAAAACGGACTTCATATGAGGGAGATATGGCCAATTTACTCTGGGTTTGTAAAGCTGTGACGTGGCAATCCGAATTGAGTTCAAATCTTCACATCTTGAAACTCCTTATTAGATTCGAACCAAAGTCTTACCATACTTGAAAAACAAATTCTTTTTCACTATATTTTTGCTCAGATTAGCCCCAAAAACTATGGTCTTAGTTGAATTATTGGTAATATCATAAATAACCCCATTGTTCATATCACTTTGCCACTCACCAAAAGAACTGAACTGCAGCTTGTATGTATTTTGAACGACCCTATGGTGAACATTTTGATCAGCCATGGACTCATCATTCTCTCCCCCTTGAATCAAAGTCGTCCTCGACTTTGGATATTTTCAGCATTGGCATGTTTGATTGAGTCAACCTTTCTAACTCTGTTGTTGCATGACATGATGGCTGCAATATTTTTCTTATCCTTCTCCTTTTCCTCATCAGCTAAGGAACCAAAATGAATAGTAGAAGATTTTAGTAATTTACCAGCTATAGCTTTAGAGTCCTTGCAAATATTTTCTGAATCAACAATAGGAGAAGTAGTGATGGAATCTTTCTTCCTTGCATTAGTAGAGATTTCAGAATTATCAGCAAAATGGATCGAAACCGGAATAGACATGTCATTCTCCCCCTCTAGAAACAAAGCCGTCCTCGGCTTTGAGGTTTGCAGCAACCTTTTTCTTTACTTTTGAAGTAGCAAATACCTCAGCCTTAATAGCACTAACCGGCATCGGTTTGAGCACATGATGAACTCCCTTGTGCACAAACAAATAATTATTGGAACGACCACCATAAGTAGCATCAAGATCAAACTACCATGGTCGACCCAACAATAAATGACAAGCACTCATCGGCACAACATCACAATCTACTGTATCCATCACTACTAGAAAACGGGCCTTGGGCACCGGTTGAGAAGGGCCAAAGGCACCGGTTTCCCAACCGGTGCCCCGCAACCGCGACCAATGGCCTCGCCTTAAGACACCGGGTTTTTCAACCGGTGCCTTAGGCTTCCATTGGTACCGGTTGGAAAGACCAGCCGGTACCAAAGAGGCTGCCACGCTGACGTAAGGTGGCAGCCCCTTTGGTACCGGTTGGTATTTCCAACCGGTACCAATGACATTTTCCCTTTTTTCCCAAATCCAGTTTTGTTTGTTATATTTATTACTATTTATTCTTTTATAATTGCTAAACGCACTCAAGCTCTACAGTACTATACGTTCATTGGCCGTTCGTGTTCATTTTCAGAGAATATTTGAAACTAACTAAAAGTGAAATGCAAGCATATAATTATGCTAATTAGATGAACTAATATATTTACAAACATCAAGGCATAATGTTTAAAAATATTTACAAATGTACAAGTCATGTTAGCAGTCCAACTACTAGTCCCCTCAGGAGGTCGATGGAAGTCCTCTATAGATGTGACCATCGTGGTAGAACTCGCCTATAGGATCCAAGATCTCATTCAAAATGAATCCGGCGAGCTGCTCGCACACGGCGTTGATCCGATCAGTAGAGTAACATTCATCCCCCATTTGAGACATCTATCATTTAGGAAAAAAAGGATTAACATCATGTGCGTTAGTACAATTATGAAAATATACTAGTGAACGGTTTGGACGTACTCTCGTTTCTTTATCAGTAGCCTTCCCGCATGGAGTCATGATGTGCAAGTAGTCGCATCCGTAGTACCCGCACTAATCAATTCCTTGTTGTTGTCTCGCACACTTAAGGAGAAACAAATAAATTACTCAATTTAGAACAATTTGGGATTATATACTTAACTAGACAAATCTTTATAAATGAACATACCGGATAATCCATGTTAACGTTCAGTTCGGGCCTCCATTGACCACGTCCTTTGTTATTTTTCATAAATTTTTTCCAAACCCTACGCTCAAAGTTAAGTTTGATATTCAGGAATTGTTATTAACAGAAAAATGATTTGATTATGCAAACTGAACTTACCTGTTCAAGGGGTCTATGATATGTTGGATAGCGGACTTTGGATTTCTCATTGAGTCAAAGACTATAAGATTGCCGGTCTCTACGGAAAGTATGAGTAAAATCTAAAGATAACTGCAGATATAGATAGGATATATACATAAATGTATTAGACAACTTAGTATTTATTTAGTAATATAACAGAGGATTGAGTCGATCAAGGCTTACCCAAAGTTGTATGGTATGAATATATAGGATTTGTAATTTTTCCTAGTCAACGAATCGTACATGTTTTGGCATGTTTCCTTGTAACTTTCGTTGATCAATTTCTGGTTGACTAGCAAAGGAGACATGAAGCCGATCTGATGGTGCCATCCATGTTTTTGGCTTCTTTGGGTCTTCTGTCTAAACGATGCAATAGAAATTTTATAATGCACACATATAATTATGTTCTGGTTAACAAAAAGTATTCATGTAGAGGTAAGTGATACTTACAAAACCCAAATGGTGATGATAGAGGCGTCAAGGGCTTGTCGATGGTAAATGTGATATAAATTTTGGAACTACACCCAGAAGTCGTCCTCCCCGCGGAAGAAATCATGGTCACGATACTTGACTCCAAACATTTTCCCTTTGTCATTCGCCATTCGCAGGTACCATCTATGCAAATTGAACATCTGCGTGCCTAGACTTTTCTCCTCTTCCTCAGTGACAAAAGGCTTTCCATGCTGGAATGGAGTAATAGCGTGAGCGATAGGGATTTTTGCCTCTACATGCCCCGTTGCCTCCTCTAGCGTTAATCCAGTTTCAGACAGAAATATTGCGGCCTGTAGTTCCGCCTGGAGTTGTACGTCCGTCGGGTGTAGGAGTGGCAACCCTGGCACCCGGAGGGGCTCGAGTTCTTTTTGTTGTGTGCCAAGCTGAGGAATGGTCTTGCCACATTTTTTCTTCAGATTTCTCACCTTGTGTGCCTGTGTCAAAGTACGATCATAGTCCGAGGGTAAGCTTTTCGGTTTTGGTGGGTTGTCTAGGTTTGTGAGAAGCTTTTTCCCTAGTTCTAGAGGTACATTTTCCCTCGGCGGGGGGACTTTAGGCTTCAATTGTTCTTTTATATATCGAGCAGTCTCCTCTTCCAACTCCTCAGCGGTTTTCTCGTAGGTTAATTGTCTTTCGACCGTTTTCTGCTTCTTCTTTGAGGGTCCAGCCGCTGGGAGGGATGCTGTCTTTTTCTTTCCCTTTTCTGGTGCAGGAGGAGTTGGAGTACTCGTGGCCCTTTGCGCCGGCAGAGACGGTGGTGAAGGAGGTGGTAGTGGGGACGGCGGTGAGGTAGGCCGCGGAGACGGGCGATCGGTCTGCACGGGAGCCGTTGTGCTTGCAGTAAGTTTGATGTCGGCCTTGCGCCATAAAACGACCCCGTGCAGTGCGTCTCCCAATGTCTTCTCTCCATCCCCTCCAACGAAGTCGAGCTCAAGATCCTCATTGTTTCCAACTATCTGCTCGACTGTGACGGAGGTGTAGCCAGGGGGTATCGGCCTTCCATGAATTGTAGTAGAAGGATTCAGGGGCAGGGCTGACCCGTATGCGACATGAATGGATATATTTCTTGCTCGCACATGAAGCTCGCACGGTGTCGGCATGGTGACATCATCCACTGGATACCTCTGGTCATCTACCGTCGTTGGCTCAATCTGGGGTTGTTGTTCCGCTTGTACGTCGGGCGCCGCCGTGGATGCATAGCTGCTGCGTCGCTGAGAGGCCGGGCTTATCACAACATCCGGGTGCGACCCAGCAGTACCCCTTTGGCTCAGAGCTAGCTGCACCGCCTCATTGACCCTGGCGTCCATCTGAGATTCCAAGGACGCAACCTTCATGTTCATCTTTTCTTCTATGGCACGAAGTTTCTCTTCCTGTTCGGCTTTGCTCTTTCAGTGAGTCTTGTAAGAGGGATCTCTGGCCCAAGCAACTTTCCATGGGACCACGCCGATGCCGCGGGCTCGTCCAGGGTGTTCCGGATTCTTTAATGCCCTTGCCAGCTCATCATTCTCCCTTTGAGGATGGAATGTTCCTAGTTGAGTCTCATCTATTGCAGCGACTAGATCGCGGGACACTTCTTGCATATGCTCGGGCACGACCAAACTTCCATCCAACTGGTTTAGTGTCACGCCATTAGCAAATAACCACCACTTGGATCTATCCGGCCAATCCCATGTCGTCGGCCTGATGCCTCTATCCATAAGGTCCTGCTCCATCTTCTGCCATTTTTTAACTGACTTCTTGTACCCGGCAGCCCCAAGATGGTGGTTGTACTTCTTATTTGCTGCATTCACCTTGGTTTGTTCGGATTTTTTTTGGGCTTCCTCTAATAGTTTGTATTGTTTGAACTCCTCCCAGTATGGTTTAACCTGAGGAAGATCGTCCCAGTTCGGCTCCTTATCCTTCTTGATGTAATTGGTGTACAACTTCTTCTTGAAAGTTGCAAAGGCAAGGGCCATCTTTCTCAAGGCATATTTCTTCACAAGTTCTTGGTCAACTCCTTCAGAAAGAGTGAACATATCCTTGAGTTCTGCCCATAGCATTTCCTACTGATGTGCAGGCACGGCGTGTTGTTGTTCTTCAGGTTTGGTCGTTTTCCATAGTCTTGTGGTGATCGGAACTCTTGCCCGAACAATAACCCCACATTGGTTGACAAATTTTGTGCTAGCATCCTCTTTATCTTGCCCGAACAATAACTAAATTCTATAACTAAATTATACACTATATATAATGAAAACATTGTACACTATTTGCAAGATGAAACATGGGTCAAAATGTTAAAGATATGGCTAAATACAAGTCTCTCTAATAAAGTCTCTCTAATAACTAAATACATGAGTCAAAATGTTAAAGATATGGCTAAAACAAGGTTCTAAGGGCTTATTTGCAAGAAACCAGGGGCTAGATCATAATTAAACCTTAGATTTGAGGACTAGATTGAAAAAAAGAGGGCTGGACGGCAGGTTCAAAACCTAGAAAGCTTAGGGTCCTAAACAGAAGAAAAAGGGCCTCTCTGGAATTTTTGAACTGCAGTGTGGACCGTGGGTTAATTCGGGAAAAACCCTTTAGCAAAAAGACCGGCGAAGCGTTACGCTGGGTCTAATCTGGCGCGTCCGTTGCCGATCGGACGGCCCAGACCTACTTCGCGTGCGGGAGCGGCGGTGCTCGCCCACCGGCGGCTCTGTCCACGGCGGCGCGGAGCGGGGCTCGCCAGAGATGGCCGAACTCGGCCCTCCGGGGGCCTAGATGAGCGGGGCTTGGCCTGGGAGTGAGTTCGTGCGATGACGAACTCGTCTGGGCAAACGGGGCGGCGGATTAGGGTTTGGCCGAGGCTTGACACGGCGAGGGGCGGCTCTGCTTGACGGGGCTCACCGGCGCGCACGGGTTCCGGCGGTTCTGGGCAAGAGCGTGGGTTCAAACGCGTACGTGAGCGCGCATGGTGCTAAGGCAGACCGGAGCGGGGTGTGAGCGTGGCCGTGCGGTGCTGCTGGGCGTCTGCCATGGCGAAGGTTTGGCGGCGGAATGCCGGCGAAGGTGTTCCGTCCTAGGTGAGGGTTCCCGTGCCAAGATAACTAGCGCAGGGGGTAGAGAGGGTTGCGTGAATGCTCACTGAGACTTGGATTCAAGCGGGGAGGCTGTGCAGGGTCGACGGCATCGAGGTCTGGCGGCGGCATGCGCGGCGGAGCTCGCGGAGGTGGCGTTGCGGGGGAGAAGCGGGCGGACGACGCAACGGGCCGAGCGCAGAGGAGAAGCGGTGGTGCGCACGGAGATGGAGGGCGGCGGCGGTCGACCGGAGGAGTGCGCTGGTGAGCAGTGGAGAATGGAGGAAGAAGGTAACGGATTTATACCCTTGGCCAAGGGTACCGGGTCAAAAACCCAACCGGTACCTATGCGAGGCCTTAGGTACCGGGTCTCCACACAACCGGTGCCAAAGGGCCCAACGGGCGGGAAATGAAAAGACCCTATGGTACCGGGTGGATATCCAAAACCGGTACATTAGGCCATTTAAAGTTCACTTTTCACGACTCTTTGACCCAGTTTGAACGGAATTTTTCAGTATCTCAATGGTAACGCTCGGTAATTTGGGCTCCGCGGCCACGGTTCGACTCCCGCGCAACGCCCCACTTTTTTTTACCTAAATAGGACCCTAAGGTACCGGTTGGATTTTCCAACCGGTACCAAAGGTTCTCATTTCTTTTCCCTTTTCTTTTTCTCTTGTAAATCTATTAATTGCCTCATAATTCATAATAAATTTGATATTTGCATAATAAATCTGATAATTGCCTAGAAAATCTGATAATTATCTAATAATTTAAATAATTGTCTAATAGTTAAAATAATTGTCTAATAAATTTGTTATTTGCTCAATAAATTTATTAACTGCCTAGTAAATCATTCGACTAAGAAAATATTAACTATGGTTTTAGGTGCACAATAATAAATTATTTAAATGCACAATAATTTTAATTACTACATAATAAATCATTTAGGTGCATAACTAATTATTTTAATTTCATAATAAATCAAATAATTGCATAATAAATTATTTAAATGCAAAATAATTCTAAATACTACATGATAAATCATTTAGGTGCATAACTAATCATTTTAATTGCATAATAAATCATAATAAATCAAATAATTGCATAATAAATCATTTAATTGTCCAATAAATCAATTCATTGCTTAAGAAATCTAATAATGTTCACAGAAAATATAACAAGACATAATCATTCAACTAAGGGAAAATTAACGATGGTTCGCTTTACAATCGTCCCTTCATTATGATCATGACGTGCGTATGGAGCCTCCTCTTCGGCTAAAAGAATACTAGTGTCAATCTCCACTGCGAACGGAGTCATATCTTCAACCTTATTGTATTCTTCTTCATCTGTGACATCGTCGACTCCCACAATTTTTCTTTTTTCTGCCAGAATAATATGGCGCTTTGCCTCATCTCCGGCACCTACAAAATTTGATTTATTCCTAGACTTGTCCTTTCTCAGTTTGCTAGACATGTCCTGCACATAGAAAACTTGAGTGACATCTTTAGCTAGGACGAATGGTTCGTCTCGATAGCCAAGCTCTTTGAGGTCTACCGTTGTCATTCCGTACTCGTCGATATCGACACCTTTCCTGTGAGTTTAACCCATTGACAACGAAATAGAGGTATCTTCAACGGCCCATAGTCGAGTTCCCAGATCTCTTCAATGTAACCAAAATATGAGTTCGTTTGGCCACTAGAGTCGGTGGAATCTATACGTACACCACTATTTTGATTGGTGCTCTTGTTATCTTGGGCTCTTGTATAAAATGGGTAACCATTAATTTCATATCCTTGGTACATCAGGATTGAATTTGCCGGATCCCTGGCCAGCCAAGCTAGCTGCTCATGAATTTGATCGTTGGCCATGACTTCCTTCTGCAACCAGGTGGCGAATGTATCGTTATGATGTTTTATAATCCATGTCTCAGACTTCAAAGGGTATATACTTCGCACAATTTGCATGTGCTCCTCCATGTATGGAGCCACCAAGGTTGATTGTTGCAGAACTGTGAGATGTGCTTTGCTCAACGTGGCATGATCTGTGGCATTTACTGATTTTCTTCCAAGTGTGCCCTTTCCAATCAGCCGCCCCTCATGACGTGATACTGGAATCCCAATAGGGCAGAGTTCTTCCACATAGTCAACACAAAATTCAATGACCTCCTCTGTGACGTAAACCTTCGCAATGCTTCCTTCTGGACGAGCCCGATTACGAACGTATTTCTTTAGGACTGCAAAGTATCGTTCAAAAGGGAACATATTATGAAGGAAAACAGGACCGAGAATACCAATCTCTTTGACCAGGTGAACTAGAAGATGCGTCATAATATTGAAGAATGATGGAGGAAATATCATTTCAAGACTGACTAAACTTTGGACAACATCCTCTTGTAGCCTTCTTAAACTCGATGGATCGATTGCCTTCTGACAAATTGTGTTGATAAATGTGCATAGCTTTATGATTGTTGCTCGAACATTAGCTGGTAGAATACCTCTAAGTGCAACTGGAATCAATTGCATCATCAACACGTGACAGTCATGGGACTTTACGTGTGCGAATTTCTTCTCTTTCAAGTTCAGTAGCCTCTTTATATTCGAAGAGTAGCCTGATGGGACCTTGATATTGTTCAAACAGTCGAACATACTTTGCTTCTCTTCCTTACTAAGAGTGTAGCACGCAGGACCTAGATAATGACATCCTTTATCCCTTTTTTCTGGATGTAGGGTGGCCCGTTGTTTCATACGTTGAAGATCTTGTCGCGCTTCACCAAGGAAGCCTAGAAGGTTCACACAAAGATTTTTTGTTAGGTGCATCACATCAATTGCGTGGCGGACGTCTAAGACTTCCCAATAAGGTAACTCCCAAAAAATACTCTTTTTCTTCCACATAGGTGCACGTCCGTCATCACTCTGCACTGATCTGCTGTTGAGTCCTTTTCCGAATACTACTTTTATATCTTTGACCATTTCAAACACCATTTTCTCACAACGGTGCCTAGGCTTGGTACGATGATCTGCCTTTCCATCGTAGTGAGCATGCCTCCTCCTTAATGGGTGCTTGATTGGAAGAAATCGACGATGACCCATATACACGATCTTCCTACAGTGCTTGAGGTACATGCTGTCGGTTTCTTCTAAACAATGGGTGCATGCCCTATAACCCTTATTGGATTGTCCAGAGAGGTTACTTAGTGCTGGCCAATCGTTGGTGGTTACGAAAAGCAATGCACGCAGGTTAAAATGATCCTCTGCGTGCGCATCCCACATACGAACACCCTCATTTTTCCACAACAATAGAAGATCCTCAATCAGTGATTTCAGATACACATCTATATCGTTACCGGGTTGCTTCGGGCCGGGGATAAGCACCGGCATCATAATGAATTTCCGCTTCATACACAACCAGGGAGGAAGGTTGTATATACAGAGTGTCACAGGCCAGGTACTATGGCCACTGCTCTGCTCACCGAAAGGATTCATGCCATCCGTACTTAAGCCGAACCTTATATTCCTCGCATCATTTGCAAATGTTGGGAATGTTCTGTCCACTTTTCTCCACTGCGACCCATCAGCAGGGTGTCTCAACATATTGTCTTGCTTACGTTCTTCTTTGTGCCATCGCATCAATTTAGCATTCGTTTTGTTCATAAACAAACATTTCAGACGTGGTATTAGAGAAAAATACCACATCACCTTGGCAGACACCCTCTTCTTGACACGTATCCCCTCAACATCGCCTGGATCATCTCGAGGGATCTTATACCGGCATGTGTTGCACACAGGGCATGAATCCAAATTTTCATACTCACCTCGATATAGGATGCAGTCATTAGGACAAGCATGTATCTTCTGTGCCTCTAATCCTAAAGGACAAACAACTTTTTTGCCTCGTATGTTGTCTCCGGCAAGGTGTTACCCTCAGGGAGTAAGTTTTTTTATAAATTTCAGCAACTCCTCGAATCCCTTGTCAGACAAACCATTTGATGCCTTCCATTGCAATAATTCCAATGTGGTACCCAACTTATTTTGGTCTTGTTTGCAATCAGGGTACAACAATATTCTGTAGTCCTCCAACATACACTTCAGATCTCTCGATTCCTTTTTTGTTTCGCAACCTTCCTCAGCTTCGCGCAGCATCTGACCAAGATCATCTTCTACAACGTATCCTTCAGTATCTTCTTCAGGCTCACCCATTGCATTGTCATTGAAAAAGGAATTATAATTGGCTGCAAAGTCAGGAATCATGTCCTCTTCTTCTACATTATTATCCAGCACAATTCCTCTTTCGCCATGCTTGGTCTAAACATAGTAGTTCGGCATGAAACCACTATTGAATAAGTGACTATGGATGGTTCTTGATGATGAGTAATCCTTCTCATTCTTACAGAATTTGCATGGACAACGAACGAAACCGCCATACTTGTGTTTCTCGGCCGCTTCTATGACTATGAATTCATGCACGCCATCCATGAACTCCTTTGAACGCCGGTCAGCCATGCACATCCATTGCCGACTCATCTGGGTCCACAATATATTTATATACATCATTGTACTGTACAAATAGTTCATTCATACTACCAATTTATAACAATATATTTATATAATTGATAATGCATATAACTATAATAAATAGATACTATTCACTTATCAAATAAATTGAAAAAACATATAAATACAATAATTTGATAGTATTCAAATATCAAATAAATTGATAACGTATATAACTACAATAAGATGCTACAAATAAAAATAATTATCACATATATAAACTAAATCAAGTAATAACTGTTTCTAAAAATTAATTGCTAAGTTATAAAGAAAAATAACTAACCTTTTTTTTCAAAAAAAGCAAAAATTCGCCTCCCCTCACCCCACTCAGCTGCCATGAACAGTGAGTTCACGACAGCTTGAGACGGGGAGGGGCTGGGGTATTTATAGGCTCGGGCCAAAGGCACCGGTTGATTTCAATGACCCGGTGCTAAAATTAATTCAATAGCACCGGGTCAAGGCACCAACTGGTGCCTTAGGCCCGAGCTCCTGGCAGCTGCCACGTTTCATTACCATAGGAACCGGTTATTCCTATAAACCGGTGACTTTAGCGCCGCCTTCATTTGGTACCGGGTGGTGGTTCAGACCAGTTCCTATGGTGACGCATTGGAACCTGTTGGAACCACCACCCGGTACCAATTGTCCTCCACTAGGTCGGTCGATGGCCAAAGGTACCAGCTGCTGTTGCAGCCGGTACCGACGGTACCGGCTGCAACAGCAGCTAGTACCTTTGGCCAGGACCGATGGCCCGTTTTCTAGTAGTGCATGTAATTTCCAATGGAAAATTTAACTCTAGTCTTGTTAGTAATTTTCAGTGTACCATTTTCATTCATCCACCGCATATAATGTGGTTTTGGCAGCCTTCGTGTAGGTAAGGATAAAGCATTCACCAAATCAGAACTAATAGCATTTGTGAAGCTACCACCATCAATAATTAATTTGCATACCTTGTCTTGGATTTTGCACTCTAACTGAAAATATTGGATCGCTGCCCCTTCACATTAGCAATGGTTCCATCACGTTGCACTTCATGAGACATCAAAGATAATGCACTTGTCATATCAATAGCAAGTGATAGCTCTATAGAAGAAACATTGAAAGAGTCCACAACTGCAGCTGGAATTCTAATTAAAGGTTCCACTGGGTCGTCATAAGAAGACTCACAAACTTGCTGCCCTGGTGTCAAAGAAAAATCAGAACCACCAGCTTTTACCTTGACATCTGCTCCAATAATGGATGTGGCTGCAGGAAGATCACTAGGCAACCCCATTATAGCTGCGTGGTTAGTGGAAGCATTTTTCTCAAATTGTGTAGTACAAGAAAATTCAGAAACCACCATATAAGAACTCCCACTGCTTGATAATATATTCTTCTTTGGCTCAAGAGGATGAGCAATAGCCTTGTTCAGTGCATCATAAACAAATCGTCGTCGTAACACACATGTCATATCTCCCCATGTCCGAATATGGTCATCGACATTAAGCCACCATTGCAAAATATCATTATCAAATGTTTCGTCTGCATAATACATTTTTATGACAGATGTAAATCCGTGCCCCTTGAAAAATTCCTCCATACCATCTTGCCAATCAAAGTATTCACTTATACTTGTTGTCAGAGATAGTTGCGGCATCGATTTTATTTTGTCCAGCAAATAAGGTTGATCCATTATAAATCAGCAGCAATAATTCCAAAAGTACCGTGAGCAACCTGTCTCTGGATACCAACTAATAAGGATTCCTCACGCATCAGAGTGTGTTGATCCAACGGAGATAGATGATTCACGACAAACATTAGAAGGTAGGGAAGAAAAAATCTTATGGAAGGTATATAGGATTGGCGGCCTATGGGCCAGCCCCAGCCCAAAAGGTCCATGCCTGCTTGTACCAGGTAGGCCCAAGGCCTGCAGAAAATGCTGTCCGTGATCCATCATCGACCATGCCCAGAGGCCCAACAAGAAGAGACGCACACAGCCATGAGCATATACGAATATCCATCCTCTCAAAAAAAAAAAAAACCGAATAACCATGAGATGGGACATTGGGGTCTGCTGTCTGCAACCAAAATTACTATATACTCTACACCTTTTTAATGAAAAACGTGTTGTTGCAAAAAAAATATCTCTACATAAAGATCTGTTTTCACCGGATTTGTACACGTGGATGTGCATTATATGTACACACAACCCATTCCTCGCAAAAAAAACATACAACTCATCAACTTTCAAGAATTCTTTGGAGAGGCATGGCCACATGTTGTCGACATGATAACGTCAGGCAATAAATGAGGGGATGAGTGAGCAGATGACACATTCATCGGCCTCGAGTTTTCTTGTTCCAGAAATACTAAGTAAAGAAATGGAGATACAAACACAAAACTTGCGAAAATAAAAAAGGAACCAGAGTTTTTTTTAATTTTTTTGGTAAAGCGTTTTTAGAAAAGTTACTCAGAGAAAGAGAGAAAGGTATGTGGCAAGTGGTAGCCCTGTATAGTCAGATAAAAATAAAAAAAATTATTTTTTGGTGAAACATTTTTAGAAGAGTTACTCAGGGGCTGAAGGAGGGGGATAGGGACGGATGACATGGCAACGACGGGGAATAAATAAATCCATAAATAAAATCATTCAAGAGAGGCTCTATTTCTGATTTCTGATTGATTGAGGCCGTGTTTAGATGTTTTGTAAAAAAAATTTGCGATAGAATTTTGCTAATTTGAAGTACTAAATGAGTTCTATTTACAAAATTATTTGCACAAATGGGTTGTAAATCGTGAGACGAATCTAATGATGCTAATTAATTCATGATTAATTAATAATTAGCGGATGGTTACTGTAGTATCACTGTTGCAAATCATGGATTAAGTAGGCTCATTAGATTCGTCTCGCGATTTACAGCCCATCTATGTAAAAAATTTTATAAATAGATTTTATTTAATACTCTATGTATGTGTCGAAATATTATTCGATGGGATGTTTTTTTTACTATTACGTGATTTATGGGGTAGGAACAGGGGCTGATTGATTTCCTCCATTCCGGACTCCTGCCTGCAATCCTGGTTTCCGCGGGCGGAATTCCATTTGGCATCCCTATCCCCCTTCCCCCCTGTCCCGCCGCTCCAAATCGGCTGCAGATTTCTCGTCTCATGGCAGCCGACGTCTCCATCCCCACCCACTCTCGATCCCCCTCCACCACCCGCTAATTCTTCCTAGTCCCTCTCCTCTTGCGCCGACGCCTCCTCTCTCCTTCCTCGTCTCACTCTCCTGCTGCACTGCCGGAGAAATCAAATCCCGTCAAAAGGTGCGTCCTTTATTCCTCCTCGATGCGTTGCGACCGCCAAAGATTCAGGCTTTTGTTTCATGGAGACGCCGTAGTTACCCGATTTCATGTGGGAATCTTCCGCGGAATTCAGGGCAGGAGTCGTGCCGTGCCGTTTTCAGAGTAGTTTTGGGCGATTTCGTGCTCTTTTTCTGCTCCTTTCGTGTTCGGTTGGTGCTCTCTAAGCTGTGCGATGAATATCCTAGTACCCTCCTTGGAGACGACACTGGATTTTGGGTAAATCTTAGGCGCATTTCTGTGGAAAAGAAACCTCTCCTGTTTTCCGAAACCAGGTTGAAAACAAAGGAATTTTTTGGACCTGTGGTTTTGTCGCTCACTTACTCTAGGTTGTTTCTCCATCATGTATTCTATCAGGGTGATAAAACTGTGGACGCTGTTTGCATTGCTGTGAAATTAACGCCACTCCTGCCAAATTTGTTTGCTTAATTGTAGTAATATGATTGCAGGTGGTTTAGGTGACTGGTGCTCTGGACCTGGTGCTCAGCATTAGAGATTTGCACGGTCACAGGTTTGCAGCTGGGCGGTGCAGCATCTGTGCGGGCTCCTCTGTTCTATAGCTCGACCAGAGGCACGGAGTTCTGTCAAGATGACTTGTCCAAGAAGATGGAGATCATTTCCCCTTTGTTTCTTTCTGGTGATTTTCCTCATGGCTCAGCTGGGAGCTTGCAATGTTGTACTCATGGCGAACAACACAACCTTGTCATTCGATGATGTCGAGGCTACCTTTAGTGAGTGCTATATATTGTTACACTATATCCCTATATTCCTGTATCTCAGTACAGATCAGTTAGTATCTAGTATTTGAATGGCAACATAAGCAAAGCGTTGTGCTTGTCCATTTTATGTCACTTCTTCAAATTATGATTCATTCTTTATGTACTTATCATTATGTTTTGCTTTCTTCAATACTAAAATGTTGTGCTTTTGTTGATTAGTGAATAAATGGGTTATTGCTTAGTTTATTCTTATACATTAGCACCATGCCTGTATCGTTCTGACTGTTTGCAATGCCACTTTGGTGCCTGAACCAAATTATCTTGTTAATGCAAGGTTTATTGACCTTTCCATCTTATTGCAGCTCCAGCGGTGAAAGGTTCAGGTGTAAATGGTGCACTTTATGCTGCTGAACCTCTGGATGCATGCAGTCCATTGAGAACTAAAGCAGTTAAAGGCTCTGTCTCGCCGTTTGTGTTGGTTATAAGAGGTGGTTGCCAATTCGATGACAAAGTTAGAAATGCACAGAATGCTGGGTTCAAGGCTGCTATAGTATATGACAATGAAGACAATGGCGTCCTTGTTTCAAGTAATGTTCCAGACATTTTTTTTTGCATATCTTCAGTTACATGTTATTCATTATTAGTGCACGTAAAGGGCTGTTGCTCTATAGGTATTTGAGTATCTCAAACCATAATGTTGTAAGTCATTAAACTGCTGTAAATTATTAGATTAGCTTCATCGAATCTGAAGGGTAGATAACGGCGGCAACCTTGTCCTAATCTTCAGTAATCAAAATCAGTTGTAGAACTTCACTATTTACATTACTCTTTGAGTGCATATATTTGCAATATCGATTAACTACGAGATGTTGCAGTGGCTGGAAGCTCGTCTGAAGTCCACATATATGCAGTGTTCATCTCTAAGGCATCAGGAGTGGTGTTGAAGAAATATTCAGGTCAAACTGAAGCAGAGTTGTGGATAATACCAACCTATGAGAACTCAGCTTGGTCAATCATGGCAATTTCGTTCATATCACTGCTTGCTATGTCTGGTGTCCTGGCCACTTGCTTTTTTGTGAGGAGACACCAGATAAGACAGGACAGGGCTCGAATCCCCCGAGCTCGAGAGTTCCATGGAATGAGCAGTCAATTAGTTAAAGCAATGCCAAGTCTCATCTTCACAAAAGTTCAAGAAGATAATTGTACATCATCAACATGTGCCATTTGCTTGGAAGATTACACTGTTGGAGAAAAGCTAAGAGTGCTACCTTGTCGACACAGTATGTACCTCTAACATTTATATGTCAAATATGTCTATGCATTTTTGGGCGTAGAATGAATCAGTCTTTACTACCTGTTACTGTCTATGTATTGTTTACTATTCTTTACCATGCATTACAGATGTGATGCCAAGTAGTGCTACTAGAACTCTAATAAAGGAATAGTTGGTATGGAAAAAATATTCCATCAGAATAGTGCCATATAATTCATGTAGGCTTGAGATGTTAGCTAGATTGTATAGAATCTTTCTATATTTCACGTGCATTTTGGGACCTTCTCAGTTACGTATATATGCTTCCTGATTCCGCTGCATGGTATATGGATATTTTTAGATGCAAAGTTGGTTCCCCTGTGCTACTTATATATCAAATTATTAGTGGTGTCTGCATCTGAAACCCTGGCATACTTGTTGCTGCATCTTTCTTAACCCTTAATCTGTCTCAAGCTTTATTCTAACTCGTGCCCTAAGGCTTGATCGTTTCATTGTGCAGAGTTCCATGCAGCCTGTGTTGACCTGTGGCTTACCTCATGGCGAACATTCTGCCCTGTATGCAAGCGAGATGCAAAGGCTGGAACATCAAACCCCCCTGTATCAGAGTCTACCCCTTTGCTTTCTTCTGCAATTCGGCTACCTCCTGAATCAACTGCTTTGGCCTCCTTCCGGTCAACAGTGGGAGCATCTCCTCCTAGGCCAATCAGCCGGCATCCTTCATCGCAATCCATATCTCGCAATTACTCCATTTCAGGTTCCAGTATTCCCCGCACCCCTAACCTCAATAGGTCTTATGCAAACTCACCTCCCACCTGCGCAAGCGCAAGCAATGCAGACCTTGCAAATATGTCATCCTCATGGTCTCGCACATCACACCTTGCATCCGCACATTCTCTGCGTGGTGGCCATTTGTCTCCACCAATCAACTTCAGTTATATTTCACCACACGTCTCCTGTTCTGGCTATGGATCACCTAGTCGGTATATAGGTTCATCACAAGTGCCCCATGGATCTCCGAGTTATTACACTGGATCTTCAGTGCAGCGGCATCCTTACCTGCGGCACTGCATTTTGTCCGGCCCGAGCCTGTTCACCATGGTGCCTCCATCACCGCAACAGACCCAGCTGCAGCACGGTGGCGACTCAGAGACAAGTTTATCAGCTGCTGCATCAACTCAGTCATTCCGTCAGCTCTACCTACAGCACTGTCCTGATTCTGACACATCATCTCAGTCGCTACCAGGGTGCTGATTTCTGCTGCAAAATTCTCACCATTTTAACAGCAATGGTGGCTCCTGTGAGCTATCTGGTGCCAAACTGACATGTTAACGTGAGATAGTCAATGGGGGTACCCTTGATGGTTATACTGAAAATCTGAAATGCTTGTAAGAACAGAAGATCGGCAGCCTCAAAATGTGAGCAATTTTACTAGCCGAGTCCTTAAGGAGCAGATGTGAGTGCACGTAGCGGGAGTAGTTTTGACTTTGCCTACTTTGAGGCATGTAATGTAGTTAATCATATGTTTCTGGTGCTCAAGAGTTGATGTGTTTGTTGCTGCATCTTGACGAAGGAAATGTCAGCTCCTGTCCAGTTTCATGAGTGTTTAGCTTGTATTGATGCAGCTTAGTACGAACCTTGGATGGAGTTTGTCTTCTGGGGTTTCAGCATGTTAAGCTCTCCTTTTTTGTTTTGAAAGCTTAAGATCTCTTCTTCGTCTTCTTTGATTTTTTTTAAGAAAAAACTTGAATTAGTTCATAAGGGCCTTGAAATCTGAATAGTTCTTAACTGAGGTACTCGATGTTCCCCTTTCAGTATGATAAGGTAGTCACTTGTGAGTTGTGAACATCATGCTCATACTTGGTCGGTCATCCATAGAGCTGATACTCAGTACTTAGGCACCGTCGCTGATGACTGTTGTACGGACTAAACTGTGAACGCAGCCGGTTCCTGAAAGAAATAGCATGCATTCTACATGTTGGCATCTGTCACCGTTGGAGGAGAAAGTAGTACCGAATTCTAGAAAAATCACGGTTGGCTTAAAAACATCCTGACACTACGCAGAACATAACAGGACAGCATATGGTACAACACACCCCAGCAGCTGATGGCAGAGCATTAGTTGCAAATAAACTGCAGCCAGACTGCAAATGTCCAGCCGAGATTATTATATAGATGATGGTAGTGTACATAATTGTCTCATAATACCCTGTGCAATTGCTCTCTCTCTCTTTTGTTTTTGTTTGTTTCCTTTGTGGACTGCATGCACTTTCTTTCTCTCCGATGTAATTACTTAAAAAACAACAATTGGAATAGTAAGAACCAAGGAAATAATCCCAAGAAAACTCGAGTCTAGTAGATCACTGCCCCCACACCTCCTCCCAGGATCATCAGTTCACTACCGGACATAGTCACAGGATTCGGGGTCGAGGGTACCGTTCCTCGATCCGGAAACACCGATCCCATCCCGAAAATGCGGGATCGTTTTCGTTCCCGCCTTGTAAAAATGTCTCTTGAGGACCGTATCTCGTTTCTCGACCCCGTCCCTCGACCCCATCCACTCCGGATCTTTGTGACTGTGCTACCGGAGTCGCTGCTACGATGTCATCCAGGCTCCGCTGGCTGAATGACATGATCAGACCGGCAGCAGCAGCAGCATCAGAATCGATGACGACGACGCTAACATTATCCCAGGTGGTCCTGCCAAGCGCGAGCCTGACGAGGAGCGACGCCGCCCTGGAGCACCGGGCCTCTGGCTCGTCGGAGCTTCCGGCTACGGCCGCCGGCGGCGGCACGTCGTCCGCGGGAGCCGGGCTGCCGTCCTCCAGGCACTGCCGCGCCACGGAGCAGGCGATCTCGTTGGGGATCACATCCCGTCGCTCGCCAGGATCAGGCACTGGTCCTCCGGCGTCCGGTTGGTTGTGGAGATCTCGGGCTCAGCAATCACTTCAGGGCGCAGCCTGTATCACTGATACGCGATACGGGTACGGCGATATGGGTACAGTGATACGGCGATACATGAGATTAAAAAACGACATAGTGGTAGTATAGAGAGAGTATCGAAGTATCAAAGTATCGGATACACAAGTATTAGATACGAATACGGCTGGGTTAGTGAAGTATCGCTGATTCATACCGCAGCATCCTGTCTCCTGCACCAACGGAGCGCGGCAACACATTTAATTAGCAAATCATCAAGTATCTTCACTGTCATGTACATGCTTAGGACAGGACACAATGCAATGCCACAACACAAGGCGTGGGCTTTCTTTTCGTAGCCAGGTTCGGTTAGCTTATGTTAGCGCAAATCTAGACACAGACGCGCTTGAATGCCGGTAAGGGACGGCACAATGCAGCGTCGATATTCAGATCGGTCAGACTGGTCGGATATACCAGTCAGACTGGTTGTCTTTAGGTAGAACGACGAAAAACCAATGAACGTCTCCCGGAAAAGACCCGTTGGAGTAGGCACACACAGGGTTGTTCTAGAGTCAGCAGGCAATCTAGAACACCCACAATTGACGTAGAGACGAAAGAGGAACACCAAATAGTAGATTGAAAAAGTTAAGGCAAAGAGAAAAGATAAAAATTGTATTTTTGATCGATTGAATACCATCGATCGATCGTAACCCTTTATCTATCTATCTATATTATAAAGATTGAAAATAATTGAAATTTTTTCTCATCTACATTGGGCCCACCGTACCACTCACACCGGACCCACTTGTTGGGGTCGTGGGAGGCGGGATGAGGTGGAGACCCATAAAAATCACATGTTAGAAGATGTTTCAAAAAGTAATTGTTTTTCTAAACTAAATCACTCCCACCCGCCGTCGTACCCGCACGCGATTCTCTCGGAAAAAAAAATTGGAAGGGGAACGTGCCGGTTCGTGAGGACTCTTCCCTCATGGTGGACGCGTGGCACCTCCATTGATCAGACCCCAACTGCTCGCTCGGCTCTAGGCCTCTAGCTTTGGCAAAGCACACAGCCCTCACCAGCACTCGGCTCGCAAAGATAAGCTCGAACCGCTCGGCTCGTTAGCTTTCAATCGCTCGGCTCGTTAGCTTTGGCATCGCTCGCTCCTCATCCGCACGGACCCTCGTCCGGCCACGCAAGGTCCTCCTGCACATCCCTGCAGCTCATGCCGAATTGCTAGCTACTAATTAATCCCATGCGGAAGCTACTATCAGATTTTGGAAGATATAATTTTTGGACATATTTTTTCCCATGTACAAAATATGTGAAATTTTTTTGTTTGCTTTTAAATCAAGGTGACATTTTTAGCTGATGTAATTTATTTTTTCTTATTATTTTGCTTTATATGCCTAGCAATACTATAAGCAGAGATATTGAAATCTCAACCTATGTGGGAGAATAGTTAAATAAACATTTGATACTACTACGTGTGTTCTATGACTATAATTCGTGATCCGTATCTTTTTTTTAAAAAAAATGTGCGTGCCGCATGTACATCTTTGAAGGATAGTCTTACCCCATTAGAAATCGAAATTCTAATTAATTTCGTGTTAAAATACAACTCCTAACTCGGACTGGGCTGTCTGGACCGGTCTAACCACCCCTATCAACCGGTCCGACCGGTCTGGGTCTGAGTCAATTCTTTCCAGAGCCATAACTCTCTCATCCGAAGTCTAAATTCGACGTTCCATATATGCATTTTGATCATCTCGACAAGAGCTACGCAATGGTGATGTAAAACCTGAATTTTGACAAAGTCACCTTGACCGGTCTGACCGGTCTATGCATACAATCAGACCGGTATGCTCAATCATGTCAATTTTGGTCGTCAACAGCATCCGAGAGTAATTTGTAGATAAGTGGCGCTTCCACGATCGACGAATTGGAGATGAACTCGTGTCTGCTTCTAGCATCCGCTTTTCCTCTCTCATATCCGATAACAACAACCCAAGTAACTGAATCGCCGGCACCATCAAGGGCTAGCTGAAAGTTGAACCTTAAGCCAATTAACATGCATGTGGCCGGTGATGTGACTGTTTATACTCCACAACTACCAATGCAAGTAGTAACGACATGTTCCTGCAGAAGCTCATTCTGTGGTGATATGGCCTTGTTTAGTTGTGGGCGTAAAGTTTTTAAAATAAAATTTTTTCACATTTAAAATATTAAATATAGACTAATCACAAAATTAATTACAGAACTCGTATGTAAACTACGAGACGAATTTAATGAGCTCGTATGTAAACTACGAGACGAATTTAATGAGCCTAATTAGTCCATCATTAGAGTATGATTACTATATCAATTTAGTGTCTAATCATGGCCTAATTAGGCTCATTATATTCGTCTCGTAATTTACAAGCAAACTATGCAGTTAGTTATTTATTTCGTCTAGATTTAATACTCCATGCATGTAAGATTTCTGTTGGATGTGATAGATTTGGAATTTTGAATTTTGTAACTAAACAAGGCCATATATTGTGTGAGCCAATGAAGAATACTATGCAAAACTCCAAGGTGTATAACTCAAAAGCAACAGTAGAAAACTTAGTTTCACATAACAAAAGCCATGGATTCCCATACTCTTATTACCTTGCTCACACGAAGCTTACAAGCCATACTTTTTGCAGTATGGAACTTAAAGGAGCAGCCCTAATTAGTAGAGACTACAAACTAGTTGATTATATATTTGCCAATTAGATCGATTCCACAACACCCGGCAGTCCTTAACTGGTGGAGATATGCTAGATGCAGAGGAATAGTTTCTCATTTAATTTGGTCTCATAAAAGATGCAAAGCGACTAACAGAATCGCCCTTAAGCTTTCAGATATAGTATTATTGTCTAACATATGTTTAACCATGCCAAAGGACTCTACGCAGGACTTGTTTCTAAGCCTCACATAATTTGAATTTATCTGGCATTCCATGTTTCCGAAACAGAGATCCTATAAATATTTCACTTTTACTATGATATTTCCTTGAAACCTTTGTGTGCAACAGGAGTATTATCAAATTAAAATACAACACCAAAAAGTCAGGTGACACACGTATGTCCATGGAAAATTTATAGTATAATCAATGGCTCCATGAATAAGGAAATTCAGTAGATAAGGCTCATCCAAATTAAAGTGATATATCTGTCAACCTCAAATCAAAGTAGCATGCATCAAAGTCAAATAGAATCGACATGCGAGGAACCAAACAGTTGGTGGGCACACAACGGTGTCGCTGTCTTGTTCAGATGTAATGAGAAACTAGTCTGATTCAGACAGCACAACCCGCACGTTTCACGACAATGTATCATCTCAATGTATTATTAGGGTAGAGGCCGGGAACATTTCAAAATAATGTATCATCTCGATGTATCAAACTTAAAATTAGTAAAATTTCTCTTTTTTTAAAAAAATGCCTCGATAGATATAATGACACTACTAGCTAGTTTCACGACTTTGATGTACGAGGAACTATAGCTAGAACGACGACCCCTGCGAATGGGGCTCTATCTGACTTGGTTAGATGGCTCCAGTAGCAATCTTAAAAAAAAAGATAGCTCCAGTAGCACTCATCATGTTCCTCATGCTCTGGATTCGACTCCCAGTGTGGGAGCGAATTTTAGACTGAGGTTAAAAAAATCCCCCTCGCTAGTCAGAGAAGCTCGGATTTGGATGGTTTTCACGGCTGGGAAGCCGTTGTCGCTTCCCCCTTAAAGAGAAACGGTGGGGACTGTCATACCCCCCTCTGGTCAAGTTTTTTAGAACGACGACCCTGCTGGAATGGAGTAACTGTGTATGGAATGAAAACGTGCGCAGGCAGGCAGACATGCATAGCATACCTTGCGCGCGCGACATGGCAAGGATCCCACGCACCCGATGCCCGTTGATGTACACCACCCGGCCGCCCGCCGCCTCGATCCGCGCCAGCTCGTCCGGCCGGTTTGGCTGCGAACCATTTATATTAGCAGCAGTTGATCAAGTGGAAATTGCTTAGCTGCAGCAGTCCCAAACACATGAGGATTTATTATTAATTGTATACAGAGCTACTTGTGCGTATAGCAATAGCTGCTGCCTTTGTACTCGAAAAGAAAGTCGTTTTGGACAATAACACTGTCTTTGTACTCGAAAAGAAAGTTGTTTTGGACAATGACATGATCTCTAAAGCTGAACTTTGATTTTTATTTTTATAAAAATATTAGGTAAAGTGATATATTTATATTTTTGTAAAAATAT
The DNA here is from genome assembly GCF_016808335.1 of Panicum virgatum. Classification (NCBI taxonomy): domain Eukaryota; kingdom Viridiplantae; phylum Streptophyta; class Magnoliopsida; order Poales; family Poaceae; genus Panicum; species Panicum virgatum. Next base: position 689,544 of record NC_053141.1, on the reverse strand, counting down.
TTTTTTTAAATAAATCTATTCATATGGTTTTTGTATTTTAAAACTCAACAACTTAAAAGTTATATGTGATTTATATTCCCAATATTTGACCCAAAGCTTATCCAAAATAATTTTGTTTTCGAGTAAAGCTACTGTATGCATAGCAATAGCAGTTACTCCCAGGTTGAGATCGAATGACCAAACGATGTGAAGCAACAGTTCTTGCTAACCACCCAGCCACAATAGCGGCAGGCAGGTGGCGCCTCCGGCCACCAAGGCCTCTCCGCCGGCGCCGGCGCTCCACGTGCCCCCGACGGCACCGACACATGTCCGTAGAATATGCCGCCGCTACGTGTTAGTGTTGTGCTCCCTCCCGGCGACAGCGATGGCTGGGAGAATATGTAGTAGAAACTACCCGCTAGATGGAAACTTGGAAACTAGCATCCTGGGTCATCTGATAAGCGGCGTGCGGCATAAGATCAAATTAAACAGTGACGAGGTACTTTTGCAATTCAATGCCCACCCCGCTCGGTCCATTTTATGATTAGCCCCTTGCACTATCCCAGTCTTGAATCGAGGGATCTCCTGAATAGATCCCCTTATCCTTCCCATCGATGCGAGCGTCGGCGATGCTCCGCGGGGCCAAGGTGGCGCTCGCCGCGCTCCTCGCCGCCTCACTGGCCGGCAGCCTTCTACCTCCCCGGCATTGCGCCCATCGAGATTTGAGTCTGTTCTGCACCGTAATCACAAGTACGCCATGGCTGGGCCACGAGTACCTAGGCACCAGGCGGCCGGTGCACAACATCCTCACTTCAATCGATCCCCATGGTTTAATTCTGTGCTCTCATTATTTAAAATAATAGCAGATGGTATGCTACTTGCTCGTATTTCTTTTCTGAAGTTGCATGCGTTTTGTAAGTACTCTATTGGAACATATAAGAGCTCTGCAATTTGTGATGTATATGCTTGATGTTGGAGTTGCGGTCCTATTCTGTACAATTGATGGAGCTGGTTCTTGTTATTTTGAAGTTGATTGAGTCCTCACATGGTGCAATTTATGTCCTTGGTTCTGACATTAGCCTAAAGCCTGATATTGGCATGGTATTCATTTGCTTGCAGGAAGGTGAAGGCTATTGCAGATCCTATGCTTACCCTGCATCTTTTTGCATTTGCCACACTGAAAATTAGGTGAAGCATATGTTTGTGTTAAAGACAACCATCTTTTGTTGCAGAGGTGTTGGCCTGTAAGTTCATATCTTAGTTACAGCCATATGTTTGCTACTCAAAATTCCACCAAGAAGCTGCTACTTGCTATTTACTTAAATAACGAGAGCAGGGAGAATTAAGCCCCAGTTCAAAATACAATACGCTATTGACAGCCTTTTTTATCTCCTGAACAGTTCAAAATAACTGATTACATTGTTATACTTGTAGGTTTTCAACATATTTTGATCGAACTTGGTGAAAAAATTGCTACTGTTGCTGCTGTGGAGTATCCAAGTTCCTTTGGGCTGCTTACTCGCTACTGTACTTAGCAGATTTTAGCAAGTTCAATAGGGAAGGATAATTGAAGAGTAATGCGTGCTGCACTACTGCTCGATAAGTTGGACGATGATCATTCTTGTGCACTTGATAAAAGTAGTAGTCATAACGGCATGCATGCTTGATTATTTGTATGCACTGTGTGCTGCCCAAAGGTTGCATAAACACCATGTGTAATATTAATCCTCTAGTCTCCTGTCTTTTGAACATGTTACCAATGTGAATGATCTATAAGAGTTGAAATGATCCAATCTGTACAACTGCAGTCTTAAAGGCACCAATTTAGTTGTGCATTATTATAGAACCTACTGAGAGAGCATGATGTTACCATGATGAATAATATTTAAGGGATACATCTCTATGTAAAGTGTGTCATTTCCTTGATATGTAACACAATTTATCAGCTTAATTGTGTACCCTAATTTACTTGTGAAAAGAACCTAGTATCCTTTGCAGTCAATTTCACCATCCAATACAAAGAAACTGATCCATCAGTTTCAACATGGCAAACGTAATTCTGGAAACAAGATACTCTGGAATATGGATTATTTTAATCTTGTCAAATATGTTCATTCACTCTATTCAAATTACAGCTGTAACTACAAAGGTTCAATCTGAATCAACAGCACTGTCCAGATTACCACAGTTAAATCTATTTCTACTAGGAATCAAACAAATAGAATATAACCCTGCTTCAATCAATCAGGCTATTACAAGCAACGGTTCCAAGCATCTACTTCAACAGCAACATGACTCCTCCAACAAAGATCTTTGTCAGGCCAAAGTCGTCTTCACATAAAAGGGTTCCTTCTACTCTTCCAGAAAACTAGCTACAAAACAAAAATAAATATGCACTTCAGTAGAAACATGTGAGAAGCGTGGTCAACATGAAAATTGTATCCTCAAAAGTCAAAATATGTGCCCATAACAACTTCCTAAAATACAAACATATAAATATTCCAGTTTGATGTTATAAATGCTATTTTTAGCATACTTTGTAAAAGTCTTGGTTTCTATCATGACATCAAAGACGATTGTTTGAGAATTATATGATCAGGTACCTTGTATCATTGTTGTGGTGCTTTGTTTGGGCAGTTACGGGAATCATGTATCACAACTTGCTTGCATGTCTTGCACACACGTGGCATCCTTTGATTTTTCTTTTTCTTCTCATTCTTGTTTTGTTGCGTCCCCTTGTCATGATGCCCTTTGATTCTCTTGATCTTACCCCTAGAACGTGTATCACTTGGTGGGAGGATGTCAATTCTATTTGGAATAGAGCAACCAAGGTATGACTCAAACTCCTCCACCTTGCTTCCTTCTTTTCCTGCAACCATCTCCTTGAGTTTCTTCCCAACTTCAATTAATTCATCCCTTAACAGACGCATAGCTACAGATGATTGCTTAGCTTCCAGGACTAGTTTTTCCATTTGGTTACAAGTCTCTGAAAGCAATTTCTGTGTCTCTGGATCATTCTTATTGCTAGTGTTTTCTTCCAACAAGGTGCCACCTGCATCAAACACTTGTGTTTGCTTGCATCCCTGCATAAACCTTTCCAATAAATAATAGCTTGGGAGTTCATTAAGCTTGGCACCTCTTAGATCAGGAATGATATGGCGACATGGTATGCCATGTGTTTCAAATAGCATACAGGAGCATGTTGCAACCATGGTTGACCTATTGTAGTGTACAACTCTTGGTCTCCGAGAATCTTCAATGATACCAGTTATTTTGACATCACCGTCTTGTTGCACAGTATCAATTAGGCAATGGTTCCTAGCAGCAATCATTTCTATCTGAAACTCCTTGAAAACTTCATGGGTGAAAACCTCACTGCCATGCTTCTCTACTCCCCATTCTGTCTTTAGATTACGGGTTGTGTGAAGGGTAACATTATCCATTTCAAGCTCCTTGTACCGTTGTTCTTCAATAGCTCCATCAAACCTCAGCCAAAACTCTACCAAAGAAAGTTTCCACCCAATCAGACGAGAGAAGAAAGAATTTGCACTCTCTGACCTTGAGGTGGTCCTCAGCAAACCTGACAAAGGTATGTCATTGAAAAAAGCTGTCACCCATGATTTTCGCTGTTCAAACTTTGTTGTGAACCATTCATTTCCATGGAGCTCATACTTGGTCATAATATGTCCCCATCTTTCCTCAAATTCTATTGGTGTCTCGGAGGACCAAACACACCAGCTCAAATGTTGGTGGAATTCTTCATCTTCTTTCAATGTCGGTCCAACCTTGTCAACAATTTTCATCAAAATATGTCACATGCATAACCTATGAACAGTTGTAGTAAAAACATCTTGTATTGCAAGCTTTATGCTTGCTGGCTCATCAGTAATAATGAGCTTAGGCGCAACACCTCCCATTGCTTTCAGAAATGTATGAAACAACCAAATATATGACTCAGTCTTTTCATTTGATAACATTGCGGCGCCAAACAATACACTATTCTTGTGGTCATTCACACCAGTGAAGGGTGTAAAAATCATGCCATACTCATTAGTGTTGTATGTAGAGTCAAAAGAGACAAGCTCACCAAAGTGAGCATAATTTTTCCTACAGGTTGCATCAGCCCAGAATACATGGACCAACCTGCCTTGGTCATCCACAACATAGTCGAAATAAAAACATGGGTTTGCAAGGCTCTTTCTACTCAACTGATCAACAAACATCTGAGCATCTGATGACTTTATTAAAACCCTCAAAGCACTATGGTAATTCTGCAAGTCCCTTTTCAGGAATCCAACATTCTCAAACCCCCCTGCACCAACACGAAGGTACCTGTATGCCTGTGATGTACCAATGCTTGCTTTGTGGCATGTCAACAATGTGTTTTTGGCACTCAGCGTAACCTTTCTGTTTGACCTTAAGAATTGCTGCTTTTTAGGGGTCACAAGAACATGTGTATGGACTTCCTCAAATTTTATCACAATGTATTTATCATCCTCAGTCCGCTTGATAACAAGCATAGCTCCACATCCACACCTAGTGATTATTTTCTCATATTTCTTCCGTTTGCTACCAGACTCCATATTCTTCTCATCACGAAAACCTTCTTTTGCACAAAAGAAGTGTTTGTAGCAATAGCCTTGTGCTGCCCAATACGTACTGAAAACCCCACATGATGAGCTTAGCATTTGTAGAACTCCTTGGCCGAGTCAACATCTGCGAAAGTCATCCCAATCTTCGGTTTCATGGTGTCATCACAATCTGGAGTATAAGATGAACCCTACGCCGTATGCAATAGATGTGAAATAGCACAGGGAGACTGAAGATGTAACTTTAATTAATGTTCACATGACACATACACAGAATGGGATGCTAAAGGTTTTTTTTGGTGTTGTACATTCTCGAGCCAGAATAATAGGGGCGACTGACTCTGCATCAGAGTGTACATCATTAAAATCCAATCGCCTTGCCATGCTCACTTCACCCTCAAGGATCATATTGGCTACAAGATTATAGAATCGATGGGACAAATTGCCAAATAAATAAGGTGGAAGTAATCTAAATTTGCAGCTGCAGACAGAAAAAGAAACAAGTGAAATTAGCATATACTGATTTTACTTGAGCTCAGTACCTTGTGTTATTTGGTAAATCATGTGGTTACTCACACCCCTTAAGTGGCACAAATTCTAAAACTAGCTGTTATGTTCTAAAAGGCTTATTGTGAATCTGTTTAGCATAACCATATTGCTGTTGCACAGGATAAACATTTGTGGTAAATTGCTTACCATAGAACAAGATTAGAACCAAAATAGACAAGAGAGAACACCTCGAAGCTCATGCATGGAGTGTTACACTATGTAACACCTTGAAGCTTAGTAGTTGAACAGGTGCACCAACGAAGAGATGAGAGGAACAATACCTTACTTCTTGGTATGAAGATTGATAGCAGTTGTTATGAACTCATGGGCCACCTCTAAGACGATGACCGTGCTGGTTGGCTGATGAAAAATAGATTTGGAAGGAAAACTAGATCCTTTATACAAGAGAATCGTCAATCCACTTTGTCGTGGTGTGCAAACCCACAGCCGGTGGCATAATGCACCCGCCTAAGCCCAGAGGGTGTGTACTCGGGGGTTAGCTAGGACTAGTTCGATCTCGATCTAGAACACAATGAACACCAGCGTTTAGAGTGGTTCGGGCCGCCGGAGCGTAATACCCTACGTCCACTATGTGTTGTATTCCCTTTGCCTCGAGAGAGTCTGAGGGTCTGAGAGCTTGAGCGTGTGTGTCTGTAGTGATAAGGACACGGCTACGATGCCCGTAGTTTGGTCCCAAATAATTTTCCCAATCTTTCACGGTACTTAACTGAACTCGAAGATAAATAATTAAATTATTCTTCTATGAACTTCTATCTCCCTCGATTCCAAGCAGCTTCGAGGTAGCAATACTATATAATGATTTAAGGGGAGAACCTGATTTCAGTAGAAGTAAGCAGACGTATAATAATCAGCCAAACAATCAACCAGAACCACCGGACAATAGGAATATTTCTTGGGTCAAGAACTAGTAACACAGCCGGACCTTGATTCAATATCAGAAACAATCTCGTTGTTACACAATGAAACCGAGCAGCAAGATTACTGGCCCAATTCCCAAACCAGATGTACAACGTGTATACACAAAGCAATTCCGATTGATAAATCCAAACTCAAACAGTAGCATATAATGAGGGATCGGCTTACAATAGATGTAGGGATTATACTGTTATATCTTGACATCTGTGATTATTTGAGGATTACTGAAGTGAGAGTCAGTTCGTTTTGGTAATAGCTGCGTGCTGCTGTTGGTTGGACAGGCAAATAAAATAATATTCACATTACTTTGTGAGGCATAGTCATTTTTGTTTGGTAACGTGCAACCATCTGGGCGACTGTGTATTGAGTATGAATTGATTATTGTTGCTGCCGCACCTGCATATATTTTTATAATCTTTCAACGGTGTTTCGCTCTATATATATCAAGAGAAGGGATAATTACTGATCGTTATACTCTTTGAGTGAAATTTCAGAAAATTATTTTTGTGTGAGAAGTTGTACCGTGAAAGATCGGACACACTCCCGGGCATCGTAGGCGTGTCCTTATCAGTTGGTATCACAAGACAGGTTGCTCACGGTACTCTGCTAATTTTTGGTAATTGATTACTCTTTTGACGTATACCTTGAGTTTGTACCGATGTTGTGTGCAACAACATCTCCATCAGAATACTATGAGTGGGAGGATGCTATAATAAATTGTTATTCTATTGGTGAATTGCCGTTAAACCAGCTGGCTAATTTGGCAAAACGAAGCTTCTCTATTTCTGTGTCATTACGGTTTCGAAGAATGCAGCTGGAACATGGTGATAACTATTGCACTTCTTGGTATGCGATGAAGGAGGCTTTGCGCCGACGCTTTGCTCCCACTACAAGAAATGTGACCTTCTATGACGAATATCTCATGACACTCGATCAAAATGTCACTAGGTCATTCCCTTTTATGACATTTTATATAGGGTGGTACAATTTAGCGACGAAAACTAGGTGTTCGTCACTAAGACAAGATGAAAATTGTCATAAACTAGTTTTACTTCATGTTGTGACGAATGCATTTTTGTCACTTGAGTCCAACTACAAACATCATAATTTTATGACAATGCTAAATTGTCACTAGGTCAGGTGTTCGTCACTAATGTCTTCGTTAGGCAACGACGGTGACCTACGTGCAAACTTATTAGGTCTCACACCCATTGTTCATGTAAAAATAAGTGAAAGGAAAAAATAGAAATTGTGATTTTAAGATGGAAATGGTACGATATGAGCCATGGCTAAATATAATATTTTACCTATAGTATATTGAACTCATTGAACATAATAGCCAGTGGCGGATCTAGCGGTGGGGCTGCCGGGGCTAGAGCCCCCCTACCGCCGGAGAACCCCTGAAGCCCCCCCTTAGCCCCCCCTAAAATTTTCTGCCATGGGACTGAGCGGCTGAGCCTCGACGCGTCTGGAGGTTGAAGACGAAGTCCGTCCGGTGGCCGGCGCAACTGGGCTGTTCGCCTGGCCACTTGAGCCCAACTTTCTTTCCCGGCCCAAACAACAGCCGAGCGGGCCGACCGAGCTGGCCTCCCACCCCCGTCCTCCTCTCGGTCTCTGGCTCTCTGACTCTCTCGCCTCTCCGCCTCTCTCTCTGACGCTGAATTGCATTGAATCTGAATCTGATTACCTGTTTCTAATATTTGGACATGCATCTGAATTGTTTGTGAGAACGGAGTAACTTGTAAGATGATGTTGAACTTTATTTATTCATCAATGTACAGAACAAGAACTAACAGATTATGAGAAAGAAAGAACATTAAATATCATGAGGAACAACCAGAGGATTCAAGAACTTGGTATGTTAAAGTTGAAGTCAATCCTTAGCCAAACAGCTGCACCGTTAAACACCAAGGAGAGGGGTACTGCAGGCACAAATAATAACAAGGCGAGAGGTACTGCAGTATCAGATTCTTTGTATCAGCCTGAAGAGAATGACGACTCTGAAGAAGAAGGCGTTGAAAAGGTCCTACTACAGTGCAATTCTTTACAATTTACTTCACATTATTAAGGCATGCTATGTTGTTAGCAGACTTGCCATTTAGTTAATTCTGGATCTAATTGTTGTTATGGTTTTCTATTGCGGCTTTACAGAGTTCAAATGATACTACTAGAATGCCATTCGGAGGAGCAAGAACGAAGAGAGTCATGGCACCAGGGGGACAAGGCCTACCTGCTAGAGTCACTAGACAGAAGACAAGAGCGTCGGCTTCAACTCACGAAGACCTTCCTGCCACAGATGTTGCATTGGTACCACCAAGGTCTCCTGCCCAACATGAGGACCCTCTTCTAATGGACGATGAAGGCATGTGGCTGAACTTTGTCCTATTGTTTTTTATTTGTAGTCCTGACTTCTGATTACCTGTTAATTAATATTCAGATATCACGTAAGCTTTATGGTATGATTTATTAAGATATCATGCTAGCTTATGGTGTACTCAATGATTAAGTGTGCTTATTCTGTTCTTATGCGGATAACCTGTCAATATTCACAACTAATGTCCTTATACTGTTTTTATGCTGCTGTCCTTATGCTGTCCTAGATGATTGATGCCTTGTGATGTTCTTATGTTGCTGTCCTGAATCCAAATGGATGATTACTTGCATAGTAGACATAGATATCTTGCATCAAACAGTACCCTGACCAACGAAGTGCTTATGAAACTATATTTGTTAAACTAATTACATGATTGTTTTTTTGTCAGTTGAACATACTACCATCACAGAGCAAGTGCATAGGGGAAGAACTTTGGGAAAAGGACTTGAGAGGATAAGCAGAGGCTTAGGCACTAAGTTAGCAATCCACATTTCTGAAGGGAACAAACGGCCAGAGACACCAATGCAAGCTGCAAAGCTTGCATCAGAGGGAGGGATTGTTCTTAGGCAACACATACCTATCCTTCCACACTGGAAGGAGTACAAGAAGGATCCCTCTATCCTTACAGACTACATTGGCAAAGTTGCTGTGAGTATCACAAATCCTGGTCAATAAATTTACTATATCCCTTTGCATTCTACTATCTAATTTTGATACTCTACTAGGTTCAATTTACCATGGACACCAATTCTAAGCCAGTCAAAGATGCATGTGTTGACATGCTCAAGGGTGGGCAACGTCAAATGAGACACAGGCTCAAAAAACAGTACTTTGATGATGTCCCGGCTAATCAAGTTAGAACTACATCGCCGGTGAATAGTATGACTGATGAGCAATGGAGAGCCTTGGTGGCAATGTGGTCAAGCCCAAGACACAAGGTATGGAAGTACATGATGCTTTGTTAATTATTGCCTTGCACAGTTATGTGCCTGATGTAATTGTGCCATTTGTAGGAGAAGTGCCAGAAATACAAACTGAATCGTGAGTTTGTTAAGTTACAGCAGCGCACAGGCTCTCGGTGCTACATTGCACACCGCTTTGCTGTGGTAAGGAATACTAAACACTTCGCATCTGTGTTCACTACTTTCACTTACACTTATCCTATGTGGAGCTAACAAGTTCTAAATTGTATTGCATATAATTTTAGACCGAAATGCTATATCCCGATGCACCACCCAATGCAATTGAACTTTTCAAGGAGTGCCATCTTAGCAAAAAGAAAGGCCTTGCTGAGCCAGTCCAGAAGGCTATTGTAAGTAATTGTTTCCTTCTAAATTTTGTGCACTGGTGTGAATAAATATATGCTACTTGAGGGCTTTTCCCTAGTTTCCAATCCTATGCTGTTATTTTTTTATGATCAGTCTGCAAAAAGATGAATAAATTCATATGTAGTGTGACCACACATGACATATTTCTTTCACATGCATGAAAATTATCATGGCAATCAGATTCTAATTAAGATTGTTATAAGGAACCTTTGTGTGTGTGTGTAAATTTTCAACAGAAGTACAGAACTACATTCTAACATTACATCATACAATATTTGATTAGTTATTCACTGAACAAATCTCTAATTTCTGTTATTTAATATTCTTTACCTGCTCCTTTGGCTTTACCATGAGCCACATCACCTGTTATTTAATATTCGTTATATGAATGATGTAGAGATTTAAATTTTTATTGATTCTGAACATTCCTGTTGGAGCTATGCATTGCTAAACTAGCACTTCTAATACCAAATTTTTAATGATGATTTCCATGTCAGTTTACTATGATCAAATTTGATGTATAGCTTTCGCTTGAAACTTATATCTAATATTTTGTTATCCTTTCATTGCTAGGATGACATGAACGCTATTATGGCAGCTCCAGTTGAAGATGAACAGCAACCCAATAATGCAATTGAAGCAGTTTCTCAAGTTCTACCATCAAGTAAATTCCTTCAAAATGTAGGCCTTCAGCCAGCCTTGAAGAAAAGATCTAGCCGAGCTGAAACTTTGCGTGTGCAAGAGCTTGAAGCGCAACTTGAGAAGGAGAAACAAGACAAAGAGGAACTTCGACAAAAGCTTGATGGTCAACAACAAGAGATAGACAACCTAAAGAAACAGTCAGAAGAAACAAGACAGAAGCATCTAGAAGATGTTGGAGATCTCAAGAAGCAATTAGAAGAAAACAATGCTCTCCTTCGTGGTTTGATCAGCTTCAATCAGAGTCAGTAATAGGTGAATACTTATCCCTAACGTGGTTTATGCTTTCATGGGACTATGGTATTTTGGGAATATTATAGCTAACTTTGGATCTAGGAGTTGATGTGTCCAGATGTGAACACTAGGTCCTTTTTGGCTTGAAGTGCCATACTGCTCTGCTGTTTTGTGAACCTGTTGGTTGCCAAATGTGCAAAATGTGAAGATCCTGTTATGTGTGTGGATCTAGATGGTGGTTGTCATATTTTGTGAGATGGTTCTGTTGGTGGAATATATGGATTATTGCTATGTCAATGAACTATTGAACTGTGATAATATTATGTGAATGAAGTATGGTTATGTTATTCTATACTACAAATACCATTTTGTGAGCTGGATGTGGATGTGTTGGGTTACAAATGAGATTAAATTAGCATTATACGATTCATGTTTGGACGGCCACAATAGTTGGGCAGCACTATAGTGGGCTGGTCTCATGTTGGCCTAACTGCGGGCCTTGATATGAGCTGGGCCAACATGGATTGGGTCCAGCTACAAATGGACTTCGCATGGGCTGGGTCAAGCATAGTTGGGCCTCAACATGAGCTGAGTTATCTAAATATGTCTGGGTTAGGCTGCAAGTGGGCCTAAACATGGGCTGAGTCAGGCTACTAGTGGGTCTAAACATGGGCTGGGCCAGGCTGTAAATGGGTCTAAACATGGGCTGGACCAGGCTACAAGTGGGCCTAAAAATAATGTGGGCCAGATAAATTATGATGAAATAAAAACGTCACAAGGTAGAGCTACGTCAGAACCACATCACCCAGCTTGATCCTATGTGGCGAAATCACATTCTACAGCTTATGACAATTTTCTCTCCAACAATAACGATTCTAATGCGTCATAAAAATCTGTGACGATAAATATATCGTCATAAAATCTATGACAATTTTAATATATTTCGTCACTGATTGTCATTAGTGACGCACATTCAATGACGAACTTTTTTTTGTCACAAAGTCGTCATAGATTAGATACAATGACAAATATTTAGTCTTCTGTGACACAATCTAATCGTCATGGAAGGCCAAATTTCTTGTAGTGTCCTCCTTTTGAGCCAGAGAAGAATATATTATCAAGCAGTGGGAGTTCTGATTGGGTTGCTTCTGAATTTTCTTCTGCTACACCATTTGAGAAGAATAATTCTACTAACCAGGCGGCTATCATGGGATTGCCTAGTGATATTCCTACAGCCACATCTATTGTTGGAGAAGATGTCCCATTGAATACTAGTATTTCAGATATTTCTTCTCTACTTGAGCAGCAGGCTGGAGTGCCTGAGCAAATCTCTATTGATGAGAGGGTGGATCTTTCTTTAGCATCAGGGCTGCATGCTACTGATTCTTCTTGTGATACTCAGCCTGACATTAAAATTGATGATAATGATGTTGCATCAAATGGGTTATCTATAATGGCACGGGAAGTTCACAGTGATGGTACAGCGATCCAATATATTTCACTCAGAGTGCAAAATCCATGACAAGGTATGCAAATTAATTATTGATGGTGGTAGCTTCACAAATGCTATTTGTTCTGATTTGGTGAATGCTTTATCCTTGCCTACATGGAGGCTGCCAAAACCACATTATATGCAGTGGATGAATGAAAGTGGTACACTGAAAATTACTCATAAGGCTAGAGTTAAATTTTCCATTGGAAATTATATGGATACAGTAGATTGTGATGTTGTGCCAATGAGTGCTTGTCATTTATTGTTGGGTCGACCATGGCAGTTTGATCTTGATGCTACTCATAGTGGTCGTTCCAATAATTATTCGTTTGTGCACAAGGGAGTTCATCATGTGCTCAAACCGATGACGGTTAGTGCTATTAAGGCTGAGGTATTTGCTACTTCAAAAGAAAAGAAAAAGGTTGCTGCAATAACCCCAATGCCGAGAACAGCTTTGTTTCTAGAGGGTGAGAATGGCATGGCTATTCCGGTTTCGATCCATTGTGATGGTAATTCTGAAATCTCTACTAATACAAGAAAGAAAGATGCCATCATTACTTCTCCTATTGTTGATTCAGGAAATATTTGCAAGGACTCTAAAGCTATAGCTGGTAAATTATTAAAACCTTCTGCTATTCATTTTAGTTCCTTGGCTGATGAGAAAAAGGAGAAGTATAAGAAAAATATTGCAGCCATCATGCCATGCAACAACAGAGTTAGAAAGATTGTTCCAATCAAGCATGCCAATGCTGAAAATATGCCAAAGTCGAGGATGACTTTGATTCAAGGGGGAGAGAATGATGAGTCCATGGCTGATCAAAATGTTCATGATAGGGTCGTTCAAAATACATACAAGCTGCAGTTCGGTTCCTTTGGTGAGTGGCAAAGTGATATGAACGATGGGGTTATTTATGATATTACCAATAATTCAACGAAGGCCATATTGTTTGGGGCTAATCTGAGCAAAAACATAGTGGAAAAAAATTGTTTTTCAAGTATGGTAAGACTTTGGTTCGAATCTAACAAGGAGTTTCAAGATGGGAAGATTTGAACTCAATTCGGATTGCCACGTCACAGCTTTACAAGCCCAGAGTAAATTGGCCATATCTCCCTCACATGAAGTCCGTTTTCGCTATATAAGTACTTGTTAGAAAGATAATTTCAATATCTTTCCAATGGATCCAATCCCGCAGTCATATCTTTTTTGTACGAGTTGCAGTAGTCGAAACAATTATCAGGTCATGTTGAGTCCGTGTCTGTTTCAGGTCATGGTCGAGTCGGACTTGGGTTTGTGGCTGGCCTGCGTGCCATATAGCCTAGGGCTGATGCCCATGTATCTTTAGATTGGATTTTATTTGTCTCTCATCTAGGGTTTCTCCTAAGAACAGCGAGACACCGTCTAATCTCATCTACCTTGCCGATTCTTCTAGATCGTGATTGGGAGCGTGATCAGGATTGTTTCCTGGGTGCGCTGCTCCGGATTCTTCAGTGGATCCCCTCTTCTGATCGTGGTTCGTCGTGGCTGCGGGTGGAAGAATTATCTGGGTTTGGATTGCATTGACTGTAAGCCGATCTCTTCTCTGCTGTTACTGCTTGTGGTGCTGGATCAAATCGAAACATTATTTTCTACTATCTGGTTTGAATCGGTTCATATAAGTTGTCTCAGTTTTGGATCTGATCATTATTCTATCGTGAAAGACATTGGCTACTGCTTGTTATTTTAATTATATACCAATTGATCCCTGATTGGTTGGTGAGATAATTAACATCAATTTATTTGCCGAGAGAGCAAAGTTCGCTGGTTGATTTTTAAACGTGTGTTTGCTACTGGTTGAGCGTGAATAGGATCTTGTGCCAGCCATATCTCTAAAATAAAGAAATATTCAGTGAAACTATTTGTAAGTACCGTGAAAGATTGGGACAAATATTCAGGCACTGTAGCCGTGTCCTTATCATGTAGAGTGCAGCGAGCGCCTCCCTTTTATATTTCAGGGGAGGCGCGTACATGGCCGTTGGGTCCCCGACAGATGGGCCCAAACGATGTAGTATAAAATAACATATTGTTCATACATTATGGCATTGTAGGCGAAGGAGATCACATTCTTGGATTTTCTTGCCTGCTCCTGGGAATCCTCCGTCCAGCATACCCATACGCTGTCTTGTCGAAATGGCGCCAGGCGTAGCTTGCGACGTCGCCTGCAGCGTAGCTGAACGGGCCGTGTAGCTTGCGGCGTAGGCGCATGATGGAAAAGTGTCGTGCCGTCGTATCCAATTAATGCGGCAGACGGGCTCTGCGCGGATGCGGCGCAGGCGGCTGCACTGTGTACCTCGGTAACACGCGGTCTATAGTGAGACCTGACAAAGGCTGCCCCGCGTGCCGCGGCGGCAGTGCACGCCTCAACCACCCGCATTGAATGAGGTGGGTGGGCGAGTCTTCCAGCGGAAGACCCGCGCCCGCGCTTGCGGGACACGCGGCGCCTCCGGACCCCCCCCCCCCCGCGGTATGTTGGTTCTACGCGCGTGGGGGTCCGGATGGATTCGGGAGGTCCCGGACCCCTATGGGGGGTCCGGGCCTCAGCTGTTGGCTCGGAGCTTCCCCTCCTCAGGGACACGTGGCGTCACCGGACCCGTCCCAGAGCGGGGAGCGGGTCCGGGGCCGTTGGCCCGGTGAGGAAAGAGCCTGACTGTAAGGATCGATGGACCAAGAGGGGGGGTGAATTGGGCCTTTTTCAAATTCTAAAACAAAGTAAAGCAACCTTATCATATGCAATGCTAGTAGGGCACCAATTCACCAACCGGATAACTAAGCTACTAACACAAGCTAAGAGAGCTAAAACAAAGTAAAGCCTAGCAAGGTAGAGCTAAGTTATGATCTCTAAGTCAAGCACATGAGTAAATTGCATGAAAGAAAATGCTTGAATAAAAGGAATGGACAAGAGACAACCGGATTTTTTCCCGTGGTATCGATGTGTTGGCACACACCCCTAATCCATGTTGTGACACTCACAAAGAGTATTATCACCTCCCAAGTCACCGAGACGAGGGCGCTCACTAAGAGTCTCCGTTCACCATCCCGGCGTGGTGGAGATCAAGCCACGTACAATCTTCTTCTCCGGGCTCCCACAATCCTTGGCAAGCTCCGCGAGAAACACCTCGATCACCAAGATCGCCTAGGTGATGCCAATCACCAAGAGTAACAAGCTAAGGCCTTCACTTGAGCAAGAACCGATCACCAAGAACGGATGCACACTAGCTTCTCTCTACTCAAGTCCTTAATCTTGCTTCTTGATTGATTGAATGCACAAGTATGTGAATGATGAAGCTCAAGGTGGCTCTTGACTATGGTATGAGTGTTTGGATGTTGCCTGGTGTCAAGAGTGGGCGAAATGACCCATTGGAGGGGTATATATAGGCAGCTCACACAAATAGAGCCGTTGGAGAAAAGCTGCCAGAAAACTGCGTAGCGCCGGTTAATCCGACGTACCCCCCATTGTCATCGTCGGTTTAACCGGTGAATGTAAACTGCCTCTTCTGAAAACTAGCCGTTACAACTGGGGCAGATTAACCGACGTAGCATCGGTTTAACCGGTGAGTGTAGTTGTCCACTGAATCACTGAAAAACCAAGTCTCTGGACAACTGCACCGACGTTAACTCAAACCTATCGTCGGTTTAACCGGTGAGTACAACTTTTAAATTCCTCTGAAAAACCATCTCACTGGTCAATTGCACCGACGTCTTGATTCAAACAGCGTCGGTTAATCCGGTGAATAGAACTTGAATTTCCCTGGAAAAACCAACTCTGGACCAATGCACCGACGTTAAATTCAAACACGTCGGTTTAACCGGTGTATTGAATTTATCCAGACTCTGCTGACTTCGTTTAACCGACGTATAGAAAATTGAGAGCGTCGGTTAAACCGGTGTATAGAATTTGTCCAGACTCTGCTGACTTCGTTCAACCGACGTATAGAAAATTGAGAGCGTCGGTTAAACCGGTGTATAGACTTTTTCTGATTTTGTCTTTTCTGATTTGAGTCTTGAATGAAATCCAAATATTCTTGAGATATAGTTTGAGAACCACTTATTTGAACTTCTAGAAACCTGAGTGACCATAGTGTGCATCCATTTTTAAATGATCATGTCCATGCTCAAGTTACTTAGCCTTAACCCCTCTTAATAGTGCGATCACTACAAAACTATAAAACCTATACTAACCTAAGTGTCCTTCTTAACCTTATGACACTTAGGACTAGAAAGATCCTTAGTCTTGACATAAAATTGAGTTGAATACCGAGATCGCCTTTTTGAATAAAGAAATTGAGGGGCCTCTTTTGACATATGACCAAATGAGCGATAATGATCTATTAAGCTGCACAAACTCATTAGTCACAATAATGGTTGTCATTAATCACCGAAACATACCTTGAGGGCCTAGATGCTTACAATCTCCCCCTTTTTGGTGATTGATGACAACACAAACATAAATAACGAGAGAGCGAGAAAGATAAAGCAGGATAAACACAAGCGAACTCGAAAAGAAGGACCAAAGAGCTCAACGGCTCAAACGAAATCCATAGATATGTCTCAAAGAACGGCATACTCAAGCGACAAATGTACATATCCATGAACTAACATCAAATGTGATACAAATAATCAAAGTCCTGATAACTACGAGCTCTCTCTAGCTCTACCCTCCCCCTAACTCTGGTGCTCCCCCTAACACCTCTCCCCCTTTGGCATCAAAGCACCAAAAGGCGAGCTACGGGTCGTGCTGTCGTGGTACGGCGATGAAGCGGTCCGGGTCGTCGTCGTCGAACGGAGAACTCTCACCCTCGGTGACAGACGGAAGCTGCTGGTCTGGGTCTGAGCTCACTGGGGGAGTAACTGTCGTGGAGGCTCTCGTGCTGGCACTGCCTGGTAGAGGATCCGTAGAAGTCGTAACCGGGTCAGCAGAAGAAGTACCAATATCTGAAGAGGTGACTGCTGAGGCTGCCGGCTGCGTCGACTGTGGAAGCAGGGACTCCTCTACTGCTCCTCCCCCTGAAGGTGCTGCCTGAAGTGAGGAATGGAGGGCGACCGACTGAACCGCTGGCGATGAGTCCTGAAAGAGTGTGGTCGCCGGCAGTGGTGAAAAGAGCGGACGACCGGCAGACCCAAAGAGTGCTGACATCGAGAACGTGGTCTCCGGTGTCGCTGAGGTAGCTGGAGCTGCAGTAGGAGCTGGAGGAGGAGGAGCTGGTGTGACGGCAAGCTGAGGTGCTCCAACACCCTGAAGGCCTGGCTGTCCTGGCTGCTGCGGGGCGAGTCCGGTGTGAGAGTAAAGCTGTGAGATCATCCCGAACATCGCCATCATCCCCTGCTGCATCTGCTGAAACTGAGCGTCTGTCCTCTGTGAAACTCTGTCGATAAGCCCGACAAAACGCTCCTCTGTCGCTGCACGCTCTCGGGCTGCCTCTCTCTGAATAGCTGCAATCTGGGCCTCATGGGCTCTCCTGGCCTCCTCCTGAGCAAGTCTGTCCTCCCTCTGCTGGGTCACGAGCTGCTGTAGTAGTGAAGTGAGCTCGGACGGCTGAGTCACCTGAGACTCAGAGACTGTAGCAGCTGCTGAAGTCGGAGGTGCTGGCTGTCCTGAACCTCCTGCCTCGTGATCGTGACTAGCTGGGGCAGCTGAAGGAAAGTACTCAACGTCGTCGGAGGAGTCTGACTCAAGCTCAGACCAGTGAATCTCATCATCTCCCCCGGGAAGCTGTGCCTCTGCTGCTAGGAGTGCCTCATCCTCCTCTGCCACTCGTGCCTGAACCTCCGGTGACAGTCGAGCCATCGCTGCTCTATCTGCGTGTCTGCCCCTCCTCCTGTCCTGTGGAGCTGTGGGTCGGTAGACAGGGAACCTGGGAGCCTCGTCGTGACGGTAAGGTGCACTGATGGGTGACTCTGCTGGCACTATCATAGAGCATATGTAACTGATCCAGTGCGCATAGGGAAACTGTCGCACCACACCCATCCCATCAGTGATCACATCCTCGATCTCAGCCAAAATAAAGTCAACTATATCAAATGGCTCGTGAGTGAGGATGTGTAGGAGCAAGAGCTGCTGCAAACCTGTGAACCCCTCTGGGTAGCCACTCCTCGGTAACAGAGTCCTCCGGAGTGCCATGTGAACAGCGTAAGCCTCTGGGGTCAGCAAGCTCGGCACTCTGGCGTAAGAGGCTGGGAACGGCTGGCGGAAGCACTGAGTGATCGCCTCGTGAGAAGGAGCAATCCCGCCAACCATCGCCCTGTGGGGTGGATCTGAGTCCCCGTAAACCCTCTCGTGCAGCGAGACGTCGACCAGGTCAACTCCAAGAATACCAGCAATGGTCGCCCTCGACAAACCAAAGTCCTGCCCTCCAAACATGAAGTGTACGGCTCTGCGCTCGGGGGCTATCCAAGCTGTAGCGTAGAACACTCTGACCCAGTCCTCGATATAACGGTTCTGCTCCATCTCTAGCAGTCTGGGCAGACCTCTGAAGTGAGCAAAGTGTGCTCTCACATCTGCTCCCCCTGCAGCTGTCCTCAGTGAGACCCAGTCAAGAACCCTGTGCTGAAAGATCCGGTGGCCCCTCCGCTGGAAAGTCTCGTAGAAGCTGGCCTGTAGCAAAGTCCAGAACCTCCTGTCGACTCTGCTGTCTCGGGTCACTGGGAACCAGACCTCCTCGTCAACACTCCACCTGAGCCTCTTGACCTTGGCCGCATTGGCTCGGGTCAAGTTCTGGAGCATCACACCTGGCTCCAGACGCACAACAGTGTCCATACGGAACACTGCGCGCTCGGCCTCTAGGGCCTCGGCTCTGCGAGCTGCTGCTGCTGCTGCTGCTGACCTGCGGGGCTCCTGTGGCTGGTGTCCTCCCCGAGTCCTCGGTCCAGTGCGACGCTCTGTCGTTGCCGGGGAACCTCTCTCAGACGACTGCTGTGGAGAACTCTGCCCCTCTGACTGTGCTGCCTCTGAGTCAGAATCTGCAGCTGTATCTGACTGATCTGACTCTGCTGCTGCTGCTGCTGTGGCTCTGGTGGCCCTGGCACCTCTCACTCTACCCATGCCCCTGCTTCTGCCTCTGCCTCTGCCTCTGGTGTCCTCCCTGATCTGGAACGGACGAGCACGGCCTGATGCCTGCTCCTCGGCGGCCTTGGCCACCATCTCGGCCCTCTCGGCCTCCTTCTCTGCACGAGTCCGCTTGCGAGCGGGCTTCTCGACCACAACTTCCTTCCCCTTCCTCTTCTCGCGACCCATCTCAACTGACGGTGTGCGAAACACGAACGCGGCGCGAAAGAGGCAGCTCAGGCAAATCGTCGAGCACCTGGCGAGCATCTGGCGAGAAGATGCTGCGGGTGCGGCTGCGGCGTGGGGCTGCGGCTGCGTCGTGGGGCTGCGGCGTGGAGCACGGCGACGCTTGGCGATGGAGGCACGAGCGGCGGTGAGGGCGTGGTGCGGCGGCGGCGGCGGCTACGCGCGCAGGCGGCGGCGCAGAGCATTTGCGCGGGCGGCGCAGGCGCGCACGGGCGGCGCTGGGCGAGCGCGAGGGCGCGGCGGCGGCGGCTCGACGTGCAGGCGAGCGGCGGCGAGTGGTGGCGGCGCGGAGGCGAGAGGCGGCGCGAGAACGAGGTCGGGCGGCGGCGGCGTGAAGAGAGAAGAAAAACAGGGGCCGGCAGCGCGGGCAAGAGACATATATGACAGGCGGGCCCACGATTTTTCTTAACGCCGGTCGATCCGACGCCTAGGGTTTGAGCGCCGGTTGATTGCGTCGGTGTAGTTCACCCGAGACTCTACCAGATCTGTTTTTGAACGCCGGTTGAACCGATGCTGCCAAAAGTGACCTCGTCGGTTGATTGATCAAAACACCGGTTGATTGCTAGGTCTGATTTGTATTTACTATCACCGGTTGATCCGATGATGTGACTTTTGTATACGCCGGTTGAACGCCTGAAACTTGACTGAGCTGAGACAAACTTTAGTAACGCCGGTTAAACCGATGATGATGCTCCATTGAACGTCGGTTTAACCGGTGAACCCGAAAACCCTCTCTCAGCTCACTCTTCTATGCTAAGTCCAATAAACTTATAAGATTCAAATAAACTCAAGTTAATGGACTTGCATAGGCGACTTTACCCCTCAAAATAAATAGGATAGCACACTTGCTTAAATAAATTTCTTTTCAAACACAAGGAAAAGCCGCAAGAGAGACAAAAAGCCAAAAAAAATGTATGAGCCATGTCATAGGAATATTGAAGATAGAAAGCTTCAAACTCATCATGACATTGCTCACTAGGCAATAACGCACCTAACACTTTGCTCTTTTCACTTTTCATGAATTAAGATCTTGTATATGAAAACAAGTCTCATTTTCATCAAGTGATCTCCTTTGTGACCCTTACGCATGCAATGATAATGCAAGGTACAACCACATGCGAAAGTATAGTAAACATGAAGTGCACATCTATATGACAAGAAATGCATAACAAGAAATTAAGATCTACTTGTCAAGTTTGAACCCACGGGAAGCTTCTTCATGATGAGCCTTTCTACAAGCCTAGAGGAAAACAAGTGGACCACCACCTCTAGCTAAACCCTTGCTCATCACTATCTTACCATGGTTAGACAAGTGTCCTATATGTATGCATTTTTCTATATGACATGGCAACTTACATGACGTTTGCCGCATCTAACACATTAAGCTCATTCCTTAGCCTAACAAAGGTACTCTCGTCTAAAGGTTTTGTGAATATATCCGCCAATTGCTCCTCGGATCTCACACCTTGAAGGGAAATGTCCCCCTTGGCTTCGTGATCACGCAAGAAGTGATGGCGAATATCAATGTGCTTTGTGCGAGAGTGTTGAACCGGATTCTTGGCAATTTTTACGGCACTTTCATTGTCACAAAGGAGTGGGACCCTATCTAGTTTCACACCAAAGTCCAAAAGGGTTTGCTTCATATATAGGATTTGGGCACAACATGCACCGGCCGCTATATATTCCGCTTCCGCGGTGGACAAAGCCACGGAATTTTGCTTCTTACTTGACCAAGAAACTAGAGAACGCCCAAGCAAGTGACAACCCCCGGAGGTACTCTTGCGATCCACACGGCTTCCGGCAAAATCCGAATCCGAGTATCCCAAGAGATCTAAACTAGCGCCTTTGGGGTACCACAAGCCTATGCTAGGAGTGTGCTTGAGATACCGAAGGATCCTATTCACAGCCGAAAGGTGTGACTCCTTTGGGTTAGCTTGAAAGCGGGCACACAAGCACACACTAAACATTATATCGGGCCTAGATGCGGTAAGGTAAAGCAAAGACCCTATCATAGAACGATAGAGGGATTGATCAACCGGTTTACCGTCCACATCCAAGTCGAGATGCCCATTGGTTGCCATGGGTGTCTTGATTGGCTTGCACTCATCCATCTTGAACTTCTTCAAGATATCTTTAGTATACTTTTCTTGATGGATGAATGTCCCTTCCTTCATTTGTTTGACTTGAAAACCAAGGAAGAAGGTCAATTCGCCAATCATGGACATCTCGAATTCCCTAGACATCATGGTAGCAAACTCATGGCTTAGTAAATCATTAGTTGAGCCAAAGATAATATCGTCAACATAAATTTGACAAATGAAAAGATCCCCGTTGACGTCTTTTGTGAACAACGTGGTGTCCACCCTCCCGATCTTGAAGCCTTGCATGATTAGGAAGTCACGAAGCCTCTCATACCAAGACCTTGGAGCTTGTTTGAGCCCATAGAGTGCCTTGTGCAACCTATAAACATGGTTAGGATTCCTCGGATCTTCAAACCCGGGAGGTTGCTCAACATAAACAAGTTCGTTAATAACGCCATTTAAGAATGCACTTTTCACATCCATTTGATACAACTTAATGTTATGATGTGAAGAGTAAGCAAGAAGGATACGGATAGCTTCAAGTCTTGCGACGGGAGCAAAAGTTTCACCAAAATCCAAACCTTCGACTTGAGAAAACCCTTTTGCCACAAGTCTTGCTTTGTTGCGTACCACCACCCCATGTTCATCTTGCTTGTTCCGAAAGACCCACTTGGTGCCGATGATGTTCTTGTCTTTTGGAGGAGCTTCGAGGACCCAAACTTCATTGCGGGTGAAGTTGTTCAATTCTTCTTGCATGGCCATCACCCAATCCGAGTCCTCAAGCGCTTCCTCTATGCTAGTGGGTTCAATACAAGAAACAAACGAGTGTTATTCGCAAAATGAAGCATGTTTAGAGCGAGTTCTTACTCCCTTTGATGGACTACCAATGATTTGACCAATTGGATGATCCTTGGAGATGCGACCATGCTTCACTAGCGGTACTTGCGTTGATGCTTGTTGGGGTGGATCATGAGTGACTTGTGCTTGTGGTGGAACACTTTGCTCTTCTTGTTCTTGAACTTGGGGTGTTGGCGTTGGCACATCTTCTTGAGGTTGTGTATCATCTTTTTCTTGATCTTCATCCACTTGGGGCGCCGTGGAGGTGCTTGGTGTAGATGAGGAAGGTCCTCCCCCTTGATCATTGTCTTCATGCACCTCTTCCGGCTTGATATCCCCAATGGACATCTTCTTCAAAGCTTCATCAATCTCCTCATCACCTACATTTTCATAGCCAACAACCTCCTCTTGGGAGCCATTAGATTCATCAAACTCCACATCACATGTTTCTTCAACTAACCCAGAGGTTTGATTGAATACTCTATATGCTTTGGAGTTTGATGCATAACCAAGAAAGAAACCTTCATCACATCTACTTTCAAACTTACCGAGCCTTTTCTTCTTGTAGATGAAGCATTTGCAACCAAAGACTCGAAAGTATGATATATTTGGTTTCTTCCCGGTGATGAGCTCATATGGAGTTTTCTTGAGGAGTCGGTGAGGATACACTCGGTTGGATGCATGACACGCCGTGTTGATTGCTTCCGCCCAAAATTTCTCGGATGTGCCATAATCATCCAACATTGCTCTAGCTAGGGTGATGAGAGTCTTGTTCTTTCTTTCCACCACTCCATTTTGTTGAGGCGTGTAGGTGGCGGAAAACTCATGCTTGATGCCCTCTTCATCGCACCATTCTTCAATCTTCATGTTCTTGAACTCGGTGCCGTTGTCACTCCGGATCTTCACAATTGGGGAGTTGTACTCCCTTTGAGCTCTTCTTGCAAATGTCTTGAAGAGTTCCGGAGTTTCACCCTTATCGCCTAGAAACATAACCCAAGTGTAACGTGAAAAATCATCAACGATTACTAGGCAATAGAGGTTACCACCAATGCTCTTGTATGTAGTTGGACCAAAGAGATCCATGTGTAGTAGCTCGAGCGGCTTGGAGGTAGACAACATCGTCTTGATGGGATGATGTGTTGCAACTTGCTTCCCGGCTTGACATGCTTTACATAGCTTGTTCTTGTCAAAGGTGACGTCCTTCAAGCCGGTGATCATCCCTCTCTTGTGGGCTTTCTTGAGGTTGCTCATGCCAATATGAGCAATTCTTCTATGCCAAAGCCACCCAAGAGAAGACTTGGTGAAGAGGCATGTCATGGTACTTGTTTGCTTTGAAGAGAAATCCACCAAGTAAATGTTGCCATGCCTAAACCCCGTGAATACCAATGACTTGTCTTTTTCATGAGTTACTACAACACCATTCTTGTCAAAGGCACACGTTAGTCCAAGATCACACAATTGAGCAATTGAAATAAGATTAAAACTAAGTGCTTCTACAAACAAAACATTAGAAATAGATAAATCTTTAGAAATTGCTATTCTACCCAAACCTAAAACTTTTCCCCTTGAGTTATCACCATAGGTGACGTGTTCATGATCGCCGGGGTCTTCAAGGGAGGTGAACATGCTATCATTGCCGGTCATGTGTTGAGAGCAACCGCTATCAAGTACCCAATGTTTTCCACCGGCTTTGTAGTTCACCTACACACATGAGAATTCACTTTTGAGTTTTAGGAACCCAAACAAGCTTTGGGCCTTGCACATGTGTGACAAGAGCTTTTGGGACCCAAAGTTGCTTGGGGAGCTTCTTCTTTGACTTCTTAGTGAGTTTGCCAATGAATTTGGCCTTCACCTTGCCCTTCACTTTACTCAAGAGAAAATGGTTATTTTGAAACATTGAAGAATAATTCTTGGGTAATTTAGGAAGAGGACGTGATGGTAAAGTGCACTCCCTAGTGTGGTGCCCGGTGACTTGGCAATGTTGGCAATATGAACCAACTTCCTTGATGAAGCTTATCTTGATCTCCGGAGAAGGAGTAGTGCCTTGATTTGGCTCCGGAAATGAACCAAGACCTCTCTTGCCATAGTCACGTGCATTGTTGAAGAGAATTTCCTTGTGGATGTATTCTCCTCTTGAGAGCTTCTCCACACTACTCTTGAGACTTGCAACTTGATCCATCAATTCCTTTTCCCTAGAAGGTGCAAGCTTGGGCAAAGCATTAGTAGCATTTGCATTAATGAGTAGGTCATCACATGAAGTAGAAGCATTGACCTTCTCAATAGTTTCATGAGCAAAGTTTTCAAGACTTGGGTCAATTGCTTCATAGGCAAATTCAAGTTCTTGATACTTGTGAGCCAACTCCCTATGCTCTTGTTTAAGCTTTTTGTGGCTCTCTTCAACTTGCTTAGTAAGTACAAGTGACTCATTGTGCTTTTTGAGCAAGTCATTGTACTTGCCAAGCAAATCGAAGTGGGCAAGCTCTAACTTTGCACGAGTGCTCTCAAGAATCTTGACTTTGCCCTTTTCCCTCTTGATGACGGATGTATACTCATTAATGAGGTTAGCAAACTCATTAGGGTCAAGCTCATCATCACTATCATCTTCACTCTCACATACCTTAGAGTTACCTTTGGCCATGAGGCACATTGGAGGTGGAGGTAGTGATGGTTCTTCATTTGTGAGGGCGATGGTGACTATGTCTTCTTCATCACTTGAATCTTCGCTTGATGAGACATCGGTCACCCACTCTTGTTTTTCCACCAAGAAGCTTCTCTTGGTGTGCCCTTTCTTCTTTGGGAAGAGCTTGGTCTTCTTGTCATGGCTCTTTTTCTTCCCAAGTCTCTTGTTTTTGTTCTTCCTTTCTTCTTCTTCATCATCGCTTGAATCATGGCGATGCTTGCTCTTGTGATCCTTGTTTCTTTTGTCCGGCTTGGGGCAATTTGGACGGATGTGACCTTTTTCTCCACAATTGTAGCAAATCTTGTTCTTGACATCCATTGGCCGGAACATTCCCTTCTTAGAGTCAAAGTTGAACCCCTTCTTGTTGATCTTGTCATTCAAGCGGGTGAACTTTCTCATCATAAGAGCAAGCTCTCCATCATCTTCAACATCGGATGAGCTTTCATGATGATCATCTTCTTCATTGCTTGAGCTTGAATCTTGCTTGATCATCTTGAGCTTGCGGGCTTTGTTTGCCTTGGTCTTTAGAGCAATTGATTTGCTTGAAGTTGGCTCTTCGGACATACCAAGGATACTCATCTCATGAGCGCGAATTTCGCCCACAAGTTCTCCTACTTCCATTGTGTCAAGATTCTCCTTTTGAAGCATAGCATTGATGATGTTATACTTGGGCTTTGGGAGGAGCATGAGAATCTTGCGATTGATGGAGGCACTGTCAATTTTGGATATTTTAAGTGCATTAATGTCCTTGACAATGACATTCAAGCGAGAGTACATATCATTGCAATTTTCATGAGCTAGCATTTTAAAAGAATCATACTTAGCTCTAAACAAGTGATATTTTTGCTCACAAACTTTAATGGAGCCTTCATGAATTTCAATGAGCTCCTTCCAAATATCACTTGCTAAGTCCATGCCATTAACTCTAGCAAAGACTTCCTCACTAATGGCTTTGAAAATTGCATTTCTAGCCTTGGCATTCCATTTTAATTGTTCGGCGGTGGGAGTTCCGGTGAATCCGGTCTTAGTGGCCAACCACACTTCGGGGGCAATCGCATCAAGGTATGCGGCCATGCGAACTTTCCAATAGGCAAAGTTCTTGCCCTCGAAGTGAGGCGGCGAACCACCCATCTTGGCCATAGCTCTAGGCGGTGAAGCCTAATGATCCAAATGAGCAACGAGGCTCTGATACCAATTGTAAGGATCGATGGACCAAGAGGGGGGGTGAATTGGGCCTTTTTCAAATTCTAAAACAAAGTAAAGCAACCTTATCATATGCAATGCTAGTAGGGCACCAATTCACCAACCGGATAACTAAGCTACTAACACAAGCTAAGAGAGCTAAAACAAAGTAAAGCCTAGCAAGGTAGAGCTAAGTTATGATCTCTAAGTCAAGCACATGAGTAAATTGCATGAAAGAAAATGCTTGAATAAAAGGAATGGACAAGAGACAACCGGATTTTTTCCCGTGGTATCGATGTGTTGGCACACACCCCTAATCCACGTTGTGACACTCACAAAGAGTATTGTCACCTCCCAAGTCACCGAGACGAGGGCGCTCACTAAGAGTCTCCGTTCACCATCCCGGCGTGGTGGAGATCAAGCCACGTACAATCTTCTTCTCCGGGCTCCCACAATCCTTGGCAAGCTCTGTGAGAAACACCTCGATCACCAAGATCGCCTAGGTGATGCCAATCACCAAGAGTAACAAGCTAAGGCCTTCACTTGAGCAAGAACCGATCACCAAGAACGGATGCACACTAGCTTCTCTCTACTCAAGTCCTTAATCTTGCTTCTTGATTGATTGAATGCACAAGTATGTGAATGATGAAGCTCAAGGTGGCTCTTGACTATGGTATGAGTGTTTGGATGTTGCCTGGTGTCAAGAGTGGGCGAAATGACCCATTGGAGGGGTATATATAGGCAGCTCACACAAATAGAGCCGTTGGAGAAAAGCTGCCAGAAAACTGCGTAGCGCCGGTTAATCCGACGTACCCCCCATTGTCATCGTCGGTTTAACCGGTGAATGTAAACTGCCTCTTCTGAAAACTAGCCGTTACAACTGGGGCAGATTAACCGACGTAGCATCGGTTTAACCGGTGAGTGTAGTTGTCCACTGAACCACTGAAAAACCAAGTCTCTGGACAACTGCACCGACGTTAACTCAAACCTATCGTCGGTTTAACCGGTGAGTACAACTTTTAAATTCCTCTGAAAAACCATCTCACTGGTCAATTGCACCGACGTCTTGATTCAAACAGCGTCGGTTAATCCGGTGAATAGAACTTGAATTTCCCTGGAAAAACCAACTCTGGACCAATGCACCGACGTTGGTGTATTGAATTTGTCCAGACTCTGCTGACTTCGTTTAACCGACGTATAGAAAATTGAGAGCGTCGGTTAAACCGGTGTATAGAATTTGTCCAGACTCTGCTGACTTCGTTCAACCGACGTATAGAAAATTGAGAGCGTCGGTTAAACCGGTGTATAGACTTTTTCTGATTTTGTCTTTTCTGATTTGAGTCTTGAATGAAATCCAAATATTCTTGAGATATAGTTTGAGAACCACTTATTTGAACTTCTAGAAACCTGAGTGACCATAGTGTGCATCCATTTTTAAATGATCATGTCCATGCTCAAGTTACTTAGCCTTAACCCCTCTTAATAGTGCGATCACTACAAAACTATAAAACCTATACTAACCTAAGTGTCCTTCTTAACCTTATGACACTTAGGACTAGAAAGATCCCTAGTCTTGACATAAAATTGAGTTGAATACCGAGATCGCCTTTTTGAATAAAGAAATTGAGGGGCCTCTTTTGACATATGACCAAATGGGCGATAATGATCTATTAAGCTGCACAAACTCATTAGTCACAATAATGGTTGTCATTAATCACCGAAACATACCTTGAGGGCCTAGATGCTTACACTGACCCGTGGGGCCTGGCTGCTCCGCCCCTCATCGCGTAGTTACGGATGACTACGCGAGTCCTTCTTTGCTGCAGTAAGAGTGGGTATCCCTGCTACAGGGTCCCGACAGTGGCCCCCGGGCCCACCTCGGGAGAGTTGACGAACCCGCAGGTGGGGGCCACTTCTGCGATTTGGCTCTGCATAACTTGAAGCCTCTTACTACAGTAGTCTTGACCGGCTTTGCCCATCCATCGGGTTTTTTGCTGCCTCATCACATTGCAACAGCTTACTGAATCGCGTTCCCCACATACAGTGGTACACCTAGTCACGCGAGCGACGCTCGGCATTGTTGCGGCTAGAGTAAACGGGATATTTACCACCAGCACAGTTCTCGAAGAGCCTGGTCATGCCAGCACTTTATGTGCGCACGTCAGCTCAGCTTCCGCATCGCTTCGCGCGCGGGCGACGGTTCAGATCCCACCTTTTCACACCTTTGTTTGCTACCCGCCCTCCCTGACAGGCGGGCCTGGGCCCCCTTGTCATGGACTGGGCGGTTAACACCAGGCATGAGCGTCGCTTGGCTTCCAGCGGCGGTTTCGGGGCGCGCCGGTTGGGTTAGGCTTCATAAAGGGACGAACCGCATACTGCGGTTACCTTTCCGCATTCGCCTTCTTCCTTCCAACCTTTGCGCCCCTTGCGTTCCAGCCTCCTCGCCCCATTGCTCTTCTGCGTAGATTGCTCCTCGCCTCCATAGCAAGATGACATCCCTTGTTCGCCCCCGTCGTTTCCAGACCGAAAAGGAGCTAAACACGGTGCGTCGGCTGCTAGGGTGGGGTCCACAGGAGACTGCCTGGGGGATTCGAGCAGGCTCGGTTCCCCTCGGTGATCTGCGCGCCGTGGAATTTATGCTGTTCATCTCGCACATTTCCACCGGCCTGGGGCTGCCGATCTCCTCATTCTTCCTGCTGCTGCTGGAAGATTTCGGCCTCCAGCTTCAACATCTCACGCTGCACTCCATCCTCCTGATGGCCATCTTTGTCCACCTGTGCGAGATGTTCATGGGGGTGCGGCCCTGCGTCATCCTCTTCCGCCACTTCTTCGTCCTAGTGAAGTCCGGGAAGGGCAAAGACGAAGTGGGGGCGTACTACTTCCAGTCAAGGAGCGACTTGCGGACGCCGTACATCCCCGGGCTCACTGGTGGGAAGTGGGAGGACTGGCGCAAGGAGTGGGTGATCACCACCACCGAAGCCAACGAACGTCTCGTGATACCGACCGGGGGACCCGCCTCCGACCGTCAGTCCTGGAGGGCCAAGCCGTCCCTGCCGTCGGAGTTTGACTCCGTCCTGAGCAAGATTAGGGCACTGGTGGAGGGCGGCCTCACCTCGCTGCACGTGCTCAGGGATTTCCTGAAGCGCCGGATCGCCCCCCCTGAAACAGCGGCCGCGTCCTGCTTGGAGCTTCACCAGCCTCAACGACTACAGCAGAACGCACCACGGAGAGGGGAGCGACCTGACCCAGGAAGCCCTGGAGGTCCTGGTGCGGGCGGTGATCGGGGAGATCTTCATCCCGGAGCACCTGATCCTTCCCCAGGGTGTCATCCCCCTCTGCGAGGACTCACGCCTGAGGACTGCGGTGCTGGCCATCTTGCCGACCCTCTACGACGGTGAGCTGGCAGCGCGCCAGACTGCAGGCGACCCGGACCGTGGGATCCGGATCCCTAGTGCATCCGGGGAACAAGCCGTGCCGAGCGCCGGGGGGTCCGGCCCTTATGCCATGGGCAAGCAGGCCGTGGCTAGTAGTGCCGCCACGAGCGGTACCAGCCAGGCCCGGAGCAGCTCCAGCGCGTCGTCGGGAGAAGCGGGTCGGCGCAGGTTGCACCGCGGCGACGGGACCCCAGTTGTGGAACCCACCGCAAAGCATCAGAGGACCGCCGAGGACGCGGGCCAGGGCAGCTCCCAGGCCCCCGGCTCTCACGGAACCCCTGGAGTAGCCGCGCCGCCGCCACCACCGCCGGGAGATGCCTCCCCCGGCAGCAACAGCAGCAGCAGCAGCCACGGGTTGCGCCTCCGCCGCCGCCACGGGAGCAGCAGCAACAACAACAGCAGCAGGAGCAGCCGCGGGTTGTGCCTCCGACGCCGCCATAGGAGCAGCAGCAGTAGCAGCTGCCGCGAGGTGCGCCTCCACCGCCGCCTCGGGAGCAGCAGCAGAAGCAGACGCCGAGCCTCCGTGGGCGCTGGAGACCCGACGCTTCAGGGTAAGTGTCCTTTCATTCACTCCCCTTATTCTCGGTGCTTCGCTTTTTGCTGAAGGCTTCCTCTCTTTGTTTGCCAGGGCCTCTCGCCCAAGCAGTTCTTCCACCGCCGCTGGCACGTCAGCGGGGGTCCAGGCGACCGGGGCCTCGGCGGCGACTGCGGGAACGATGACGGGTGCAGGGAGCTCGGGTGCGGCGGCTTCCGCTAACCCGATGGCGCCCAACGTGACGACAGCGTGTGCGCCAGCACCAGGCAAAGCAACGCCTGACACAGCGACAGCGGATGCGCCAGTGCCAGGCGCAGCAACGCCCGACGCGGCGATGGCAGATGCGCCAGTGCCAGGCGCAGCTGCACCCGACGTGGTGGCCCCCGAAGCCCCAGCTACGGTGGCAGCCGCGCCGACACAGGGCTTGGCGACGGCGAGCTCAGTGGAAGCGGGCGCAGCAACGGCGAGCACCCCGGTACCCGAGGTCCCGACGTCTGTGCCGGTCGTCCCCTCCCCCAGTGCCCAACCTGCGGCAGAGGAAGAGCTGGAGGAGGTCTCTGGTAGGCGGCTCCTGCAGGGTCCCCTAGAGGAGGAAGCGGCTCCCCTCCCCCAGGTGCTGGTCCGGGTCTGGGAGACCATAGAGGAGGCAACCTCTACCGCCGAGGCGGCCTTCCGGCGGGAGTGGGCTGCTCTGGAGAGCGAGCGCCAGCGCCTCGGCGACTGGCACACCCGCCTGGAGGGGTGCACGAAGGCCGAAGCCTCCCATGCTGCGCGTGTTCAGTCTGAACTCAAGGCCGACCTTGAGTCCGACCGAGCCAATCTTCGGAAGGTGTTCGACCGAGAGTTTGTGGCGGCGAGTCGGGAAAAAGCCTTGGCGCTGCTGGACGAGGCCGTTGCCAAGCAGGAGGCCAACCTTGCGGCGCGGCGGTACGAGTTCGAGTCCCGCTGCCAAGGACGAGGCCGTTCCTAAGCTGGAGCTCGACAAGCTCTCCAAGTCTCTGCACCAATGGCGCCAAGAGCTGCAGGCGACCACCAGCAAGCAGGCTGCTGCCGAGATGGAGCTTGAGGAGTATAGGAAGTCCCTTGCAAAGCGGGAATCCCTCGCCACCAACATGGAGCTCCAGCTTGTGCGCCAGCGCGAGGTCCTCAAGTCCCTGAAGGAGTCGGCGGTGAAGAAGGAGGCCAAGCTCCAGGAGAGGACCCACGAGGTGGAAGCGGCCCAGGTAGCACTGGACACCCGGGTGCAGGAGGCGGTCTAGGAGGCGGTCCGGAAGCTGCAGGAGGACCAGCTCAGGGGGGCCCTGCGGATCGTCGACTGGGCGAGCGAAGCGAGCTCAGCGCTGGTGCGACTTGGAATGAGTCCAATCCAAGTGGCGGGGGCGCCAGCTTCGATTGCTGACGCCCTCCCAGTGCTGAACTCTGCTTCAGACCAACTCCAGCGTCTGGAGCCAATCCTTGCTGGCCAGCTTGAAACCGAGGGCCGCGAGCTGATCCGGATGGTGGCGGAGCACATTTTGACCTACCTCCTGAGCCACGACCCAGCCATCTCGCTAGCCCCCATGGTCGATGGTCCAGTGGCGGAGATGGAGGCCTCTGCTCGAGAAGGTGTGCAGGACGTCATCGATTTCGTCGCTGCCTACTTCAAGCGTGAGCCTGCAGATTCCGGAGCTGGGCCATCACAGTAGTAGCACTTTTGTTTTGTTTTTTTTTGTAGATGTAAAGACATTGTACTTGTTGAAATTTTAAATAGAAGAAAATTTCAACTTAGCTGTTCGTCAGTTGTTGTGGTTTGTGGTATGTAGCACCCTAGAGCCCTGGCCCCCTGGTAGATAGGTTCAATTGTTAGGAACTATCTGCCATCGGAGCCGAAGAAGACACTCCAGACCCCGTATGAGGTTGAGCAAACATCCTTGGGCGTAGGTGTAGCATAGATTGCAACTCGAACGAGCGACTTATTCCCTGTATAGCAGAAAAAACTACAGAGAGGGAAATCAAACTCGCTTGTATGGTAGTAATGATACTGCAACTTAGCTGTTTGATGCATGTAGAATCGATCCGTGATGTCTAGCACAAAGCGAACGCTCCGGGCCCCCAAGGAGACAGGCTCAGCTGTTTTGAGTCTGTCTACCACAGAGACTGGACCTCGATCTGCATGAAGCCTTAAAGCGGATGCCGGGACCCCCTGGTAGGTAGGCTCAATGGTTTGAGGCTTGCTACCACCAGTCAAGGCTTAACCTACGTACCACTCAAAGTCACAGCTTAGCAGCAGGCCCGCGGAACCTGTTCTGGACCAGCCCCCAGGCTAGTACGAGGTCCGGAGCTCCGGATGTGCAGGTCCAGGCAGTACGATGCTTGTTACAGAGTGGTGGAGTGTGTAGGCTTAGGGTGCGGAACCAGGCTAAGGCGCTACACAGGGCTCCGGACCACTCCAGGAAACAAACACGACATTACCGGACCTGGCTCCGACGTTCCAGACCCCTCCTAGCAGTGGGTGAGGTCATTCTGTCGTACTCGATCCTTTGAGATATGGAGCTGGACCTGCCGTGTAGGACTTAGAAAGCCAACCCTTGAGCTAGAATGAGGTCTGGGCCCCTAATTACCCAGCTCTGAATACTAGAGCACTCGTTACAGGGTGGTGGAGTGTGTAGGCTTTGGGTACGGAACCGCCAAAGCGGCTACACAGGACTCCGGACCACCCCAGGAAACAAGCACCCCCTCTCCAGAACAGGTCCCTAGGGGTCCGGACCCCTCTCCCAGCAGCAAGGGGGTCCGTACCTGTATGGCAGCCCAGCAACTCAATACAGATCTTAGCTGTAGCGACCAGAGAGGAAGTCCGCGCGGGGGTTAGAAAGGTAAAAACACGAGAATCGAAATGCGAAATAATATTTTGACACAAAGACAGAACTGGGAGCAAATCTTTCCTTTGCAACTTGATATACATGGCTTGCGCGATGGATGCCAGAGGCCGGGTTTATGAGGGTGTTGACGCTCCTTAGAGCGCCAATTTACGTACCGCAAGCGCACGGATCGTGTAGCTTTTCCCTTAGAGTATTCCCCCAAGGTTTATCAATCCACAAAACAAGTGTATTACTATGCTTAACTAAGTACTAATGATGTTGGTAAAAGATCTATATTGAGTGTTTGAGTGTGAAATAGATCTAATCTAACCAATCTAATCTAATCTAGATTAGTGAGCAATGATAGGTGTGTGCACAAGATATGAAGATCATTTGTCCATAGGGTCTAGGATCACTAGAGATGTAATCGCCAAGCAACGAAGAATGGATCTAATCTACAAAAGGTGAGTTCCAAGATCAAAACCTTTCCATCCCGCATACTGTCACTACACGAGGATAATCTATAACGGATCAACAAGAACATGATAGTTGATGTAGTCTAAGTAAACTATGCAAGAGCAAAGCAAACCCAAAGCCAAGTTGCGAACTATTAAGTATCTAAGCATCATCAACAAGAATCGTGATAGATCAATCTCATAAAGGATTCGGCAATTACAACTCAAAATCTCCTTACAACCCCATGAACAAATGAGGACTTTACCCCATGAAGCTAGGCGAAGCGTAGTCGATCATGGTGATGAAATCTCCGGTAAGGGATGGATCCCTTGCTGTCCTCCAACTTGCAGAGGCGCCGAGGGACGATGAGGCCTCCGATGTCTCCTTTCTCTTGTGTCTAACTCGATTCTGCTCCTTGACGTCGTCTCCTCGAATGCCCCCTGCGTGATCCTGTGGGAGGGGTCTTTAAATAGCCTCAGGAAACCCTAGGTTGACGGGGAGGCCGAGACTCCCTGGAAAGGGCCAGGGCCGGCCGGCTCAATGGGCCCAGGCCAGCTGGCCTGGCCCATTTTCTCGCCACCTCGCGTTATCCTTTCTCCCCAAGTCTTCTGGAGTCTTCTGGAGTTTATACCTTTCACGATTGCACCCCGTTGGATGTCATTATCTTCGAGATTTCTTCGAGGGAAAGGATAGGACAGAGAATCCTTCCTTAAACCTCTATTTGCTTTGCTTAGCTCCGAAGTATCTCGATCTCATCTTGTGGGCTTTGTCCTTTGGGCTTCATTGGAGGGTGGATGTGCATAAACGGGCTTCTAGTCGTCATGGCCTTTGGTCCTTTGCTTGGGCTTTGGCCTTCGTCTTCCTTCGTGTTATTGCGTGATCATGGGTCTTATCGAAACATCTCCGAAAATGTCCAATTTCCTGCCAAAATACAACATGCTCCAAAATCCAGGACAAAATCGAAAACGGTCAAGTTCGGGTGCCAAGTGGCGGGTTAGTACATGAATCATCCCGAAGAATTTACCAAAACCTCTCCTAATTGTATAACAAAATGGGTACTTAAGGAGCACCAACAGAGGGGCGGACCTCTACCGCACTGGGCTGCGCGTTAATGCTAGCCGATGGTGCGATGGATGCCAGAGGCCGGGTTTACGAGGACGGACCCCCACCGCTCTGGGCCGCACGCTAATTCTATCTTATTACAAAGGAAAAATTCATTTCCCTGCTCTGCCTAAGTGTAAAACTTACACAGATGCTCTATATTCCATGGGTTGGGAAGTGGCCCTCCATCTTCTGTGGCAGGGCGAACGCATCCGGGCCGGCATACTTCTGTAACCTTGAAGGGCCCCTCCCAGCTGGGGGAGAGTTTGTGGAGCCCTGCTCGGTTCAGGATTCGCCTCAGGACGAGGTCGCCAGCCCGGAGCTCCCTACTGTGCACGAACAGTTGATGATAGCCCCTGAGCACCTGGTTGTAGCGTGCATTTCGTATTGCTGCACGCCACCTTCGTTCGTCAACGAAGTCCACATCATCACGCCGCAGTTGTTCCTGCATGGATTTGTCAAAAGCCTGGACCCGTGGTGAGCCCAGGTGAATTTCTGGAGGAAGGCATGCTTCAGCCCCGTAGACTAGGAAGAATGGAGTCTCCCTGGTGGCTCGGCTGGGTATGGTCCGGTTGCCCCATAGTACGCACGGCAGCTCATCAACACATTTGGCACCATGCTTCTTCAAGCAGTTGTAGGTGCGGGTCTTGAGTCCCATGAGGATCTCTATATTCGCTCTCTCGACCTATCCATTGCTGCGGAGATGTGCCACGAATGCAAAGCATAACTGGATGCCGATGTCCTCATAGTACTCTTGGAAGAGTCTACTTTTGAATTGGGTCCCGTTGTCCGCGATGATGCGATTTGGGACGCCAAATCTGCACACAATGGACTTTGAGGAATGCGACTGCTGATTTTTTGGTGATGTTCACCACAGGGGTAACCTCCGGCCATTTTGTGAATTTGTAAATGGCAACGTAGAGGAACCGGTACCCGCCGACGGCTCGGGGGAACGGCCCCAGGATATCCATGCCCCATACGGCGAATGGCCATGAGGGCGGGATCATTTGCAGAGC
This sequence comes from Panicum virgatum, assembly GCF_016808335.1. Lineage (NCBI taxonomy): Eukaryota > Viridiplantae > Streptophyta > Magnoliopsida > Poales > Poaceae > Panicum > Panicum virgatum. Next base: position 653,880 of record NC_053141.1, on the reverse strand, counting down.
TTGAGCCGGTGTGTGTATTTGCTTTGCATGGAACTGGCATGCTTTGCAGGACCTTACCAGCTTAGCCGCATCCTAGAGTGCTGTCGGCCAGTAGAAGCCATGCCGAAAGGCTTTACCAACAAGCGTGCGAGATGAGGAATGACTTCCACACTCGCCTCCATGGATCTCCGCGAGCAACTCGCGGCCCTCTTCCCGAGAAATGCACCGTATGAGGATACCATTGGTGCCATGGCGGTAGAGATCCCCTTCTACCACCACGTAGCGTTTAGCCAATCGTACTATGCGCTCAGCAGACACATCCTCATTAGGAAGAATATTGTCTTTCAGTTAGTCCCGGATCTCGGAGATCCATGCATCGGGAGCTCCCTGAGCAGGTGGGAGTGGCTCTTCGAGGTCTCCAGGGTCCTCAACAGAGCTCACAACCCAGGGCGGGCACCACAGGTGGAATGCCGCCGGAACCGCTAGCTTCGAGGTGCTAGCTTGATCCCCTTCACCCAGTTCGGCAGGCTGGGTGGTAGGCCTCAGCAACCGTCTTTCAAAGACGCCCTCGGGCATGGATGCCCAGGTAGATGCTCTCGCAGAGAGATCATCTCCTTCTGAGTTGAGTTCGCGGGGAACATGTTGCAGTTCCAAGGCGTCGAAGGCCTTCTCGAGCTTCCTCACGTGGATGAGGTATGCCGCGAGCTGGGGGTTGTTGCAGCTGCAATCCCCTCAGACCTGCTTGATGATTAGCTGAGAATCTCCCTTCACCAGAAGTTGCCAAACCCCCAGAGACAGGGCTTGTGTCAGGCCAAAGATCAGAGCTTCGTACTCCGCCATGTTGTTGGTGGCCTTGAACTCAAGGTGCACCATGTACTTCAGTTGATCTCCGTTTGGGTCGATGAGGACCACACCAGCTCCAGCCCACTGCTTGCGGATGGACCCGTCGAAGAAGAGTGTCCAGTGGGGCTCGGTGAAGACTATTGTCCTGACTTCCGGCTTCAGGGGTCCGGTGTTGAGGTCCGGACCCCCAGAATTGCTTGGGAAAGGAGTCCATTCTGCTATGAAATCAGCCAAGATCTGGCTTTTGACGGCATGGCGGGGCTGGAAGTCCAGCTGGAACTCAGCCAACTCTGCTGCCCACTTGGAGATGTTGCCCGTGGCGTTGGAGTTGTGCAGGATCGCTCTTAGCGGGTAAGAGGTCACTACGACAACTCGGTGTGCCTGAAAGTTGTGGCGCAGTTTCCTGGACGCAATAAGTATGGCATAGATAAACTTATACGTCTAAAGATACCTAGCCTTTGCCTCGTGGAGGACTTTGTTGACGTAATAGAGTGGCTTTTGGATGGTCTGGACGCTGGCGACCGGGTCCGGCTCGCCCTTATCCACCACGTCAGGTCCTTGGGCCCCCAGCGGTTCTGGGTTCCCACTAGGATGAGGCTCCTCCGGACCCCCTTGTCCGGGGTCCGGACCTTCAGACAGAGGAGTGGCTGCCGGAACCCCATGTCCGGGGTCCGGCTTACCATCTGTAACACCCATGTGTTAATCGTGCTCGCTAATCACGTGTTTAATCGCTAATCATGGCTTAAGCGCGTAATTAGCGTTAACCGAGTTCGCATAATTAGCGTTAACACCCCATTTTTCTCAATGATCCGAACCTCAAATCAACTTTCGCCCAAAAGCAAAGTTGTAGAGCTTCTCTTCCTCTACAACTTCTATTTTCGTTAAATTTCAAGTTGCTATATGAAAATTTGAGTTTTGGGTGGTCAAACTTGGGTCAAAATTCGTTGAACGTTGCTGTGTTGTTCCTGTGCGTCACTGTTCTCGACGACGCCCATACCGCGACCGACGCCGGAGACTCCACACGTCACGTGCGCCGGTGAACCTCACTTTCCATGCATCACCCTTATCCATTCACACGCCTGGATGCTTCTCGCCCGTCCCCTTTCTTCTTCCTTCGAGCTCGCGCGCACGTCGAGCCGAGCAGAGGGAGCAGAGCCGTCGCCGGCGTTGCTCCGGCCACCCCTCGCCGCCCCCGATCGATTCCTCATGCTCCAACCTCCCTCGCCTTGCCCCGCACCCACGCCGCCCCTCCACAAGCTCATTCGAGCCAATCCGCGGCCGAAATCGGGCCTAGCCGATGCGGCCACCATTGAAGCTCCACCGAGCTTCGCCCCCTCTCGTCTATGTCCATCTTCCGGCCTTCCTCCATCCAATCCGAGAGCACAGTGAGCTTCCCTATACCCTACTCCATCTCTCCGACCTGGTTTCCCTTGGGTTCAAGCACCATCGACGCCGGGAACGTGCCGCCTCCGCGCGGGCTCCAGCTGCGCGGCTGCGTGCCCCAGGGCCGCCTGAGCCCCTGGTCGCGGGCGCACCCCGCCTCCGCCGCCGGCCGGCCGTGGCCGAGCTGGAACGCTACGGGCCGCCACGCATGCCCCTGCCCCTGCGCCGCCCCATGCGCTCGCCCCTGCTCCGTCCTGTGCCGGCCCCGCCGGGCTGCTCCGGCTGCGGGTGGGCCAGGCCGCGCCACCGTGGCCACAGCCATGGCCCCAGCACGGGCGAAAATAAGGGAGGGGAGGGGGAACCTGGGAGCTGGGTCGGCGCCCACTGGCATGTCGGGCCCGACTGTCAGCCCCCCCCCCCCCTAATGTTTTCTTTATTGTTTATTTTAGCTGAAATCTTCCAAAAATCGTAGAAAAGTGTAGAAAAATGCAAACTCAATTTTCTGGGTTTAGTTAAATTCCAAACTTCAGAGGAAAATTATCCTTGCTTGTGCTACATCAGTTGTATTTGTGCTATAAATTACCTTGTGTTTAATCTTAATTAATTTATTCATGTTGTTTCGTTGTTCGAAAAATCATGAAATTTATGCAGTAGCCTAATCTTTGTATGTGTAATCCACTGTAAAAATTTCATGTGCTGGTGCTGTGCACTTTTGGGTAATTCTATTTATGTTTAGTTTAACTTGCTAGAGTTAAAATAAATGTTTTCGGTCAGCAATAAATGTTGGAAAAATTTTGTGGCATGCTTTATCAAAATCATGTTATTCTGATAAATTCTTGTGGCTTGATCCTATCTGCAAGTTGGGTACTTGCTTTTAATTTTTTCCTAGCTAGGCTCTTTTCTTTTATAATTGTTGTAATTAATTCTTTCATGCATGTGTTTTTGCAACAAAACAAGCCCTTAGTTAATTAGATCCATGTGGTTCTAGGGTTGTATTTAATCCTTCAAAGCGAGTTTAGTAACTTTTGCTTGATAGGAAATACTTCAGGCTAAAAGGCATTAGAGCCAAAGCCTGTACATCAGTTCTAAACCATTTCCATCGTAACCCTAGTTGTGAGGTTGCTCCGTAAATGCTTTTAGAGTTTGGTACGTGTCTCTCGTTGTGTGTTTTGCATTGTATTGCATCTTTTCATGAGTCTCATGCATGGCATATTCTTATTCGTATAGACGCTGAAACCGAAGTCGCCTACGAGCTGATTGTCGAGCCGGTCCAGGAGCCTTCCGCAGGAGAACCGCAGCCAGGAGAAGTCGTTGATCAAGCTCCCGAAGAAGTCACAAACCCTGCTGACCTGCAAGGCAAGCCACGGAGCTTAACCCCTACTTTCAGTATCCAATGTTATTATTTAAGTATTGTGCATTAAGTTTTCTAGGAGTTGAATGAAACCCTAGTATGCATGTCTCCCTAGGTACCTATGAGTCTCTACTAGTGTACAGGTCGTTAGTACTGCAATGCTTAATCAGGATTCGGTAGAAGTCGAGTGATTCCTATCACTCGCGAGATATAGGTCCTTGTTACTTATGAAAGGGTTGCTAGAGAATGAATCTTTGGGAAAGAAAGGAAAAATGGAGACCGGGCGGAGACAAATTTGGTTATGGATATGGAAGGTATGGAAAGTGAGTCTCCGCCTGTGTCGATTGAGGACCGTACCATTGTGGCACTACTGATCGAGGATTGAACAGTACTAACCACATGCCGAAAGTAGGAGGTAGTCGAAACCGGTAAGCTGTGTACCGCTTTACAACGATACTTTGAATCCCTACCTGCTATGCTGGGCGTGGGAGTTGGTGGGTGTTGGATGGATGCCACCTTCGGGTTCTCTGGGAGTTCGCCGTGAGGGGCCCAACACTTGGGTTTTAGCAGGCACAATTCAGATGTCGTGGTAACGATGGAAACAGTTGATGCGTGTGGCCCGACGGGGTTTACATGTGTCATGTTGGTGAGGTCTACCTTGCAAGGTTAAATGGAATCGATTCGCCGTGACTCGCGGATATGAGAACCTTGATCTCTCTGTCACATCGTAGTAAATGATGGAATTGGAAATGGAAAGTTGAGAATATGAGGTATGGCTGTGGTGTTCTGAAAAGATAATGTGATCAACCATGCGTGCTCTAGATATACTGGCAAATCTAGTCGGTATTTGTATAATAAACTTGAGCTAAAATACTGAAAGTAAGGATCCACTATTAGTAGCTTTTTAGCAAAACAACTCCAGAGTCAAACAGCTTTGCATGTCTAGGAGTCGGCTAAGTATATACCATAGTCGGGTAAGACTTGCTGAGTATTAGTATACTCAGGGTTGTTGTTGTAACCCCTTAGAGCAGGTTGTGTCTCCGCTGACTTCGAGGAGGTATGTGTGTCCTGGATTGGACAACCGCTTCCTCCTGGGTGGACCGTCGAGTGGGCCCCGTCTTCCCCGTGAAGATCGGGCAGGTTGGCATCACATCGGTGGGCAGGATGTGGAGCTCACCTTGTATCGTCGTCGTGGTTATCGTATTGTATTTCGAACTTGGTTTTTAGACTTCCGCTGTGTTTTTGAACTCTGTCATTTGTACTTGAAGATTTTATGTAAAACCTGTGTTCTAAATTAATTTGAAGATTTCTGTATGCTTGTATCACCTGTGCTCATATTCGTACGGGTCTACTAGTGCAATTGTGATCCGGGAGTACAGTAGTTTAATCAGGATTTACCTGACAGCCTGTCAAATTACACCGTTTTAAGTGCACAGTAACTTGATTAAGTATTAAGATGACGGTTAGTGCATTTAAGCCGGTTTAATTTGGGCGGTGCTGCTACACCATCCTTGGCCGGGGAGACCCTGGTGTCCCCCTGGCGAGCTTGCTCCGTCCTCTCGGCGACCAGCACCATGCTGACCGCCTCTGCAGATGCAGCAAGATACAAAAATAACATCTCACCTGGCTCTGGAGCCACCAATACTGGCAGTGAGGTGAGGTGTTGTTTCAGTTCCTGGAAGGCTTGTTCAGCCTCTTCGGTCCAAGAGAATGGACCGGACCTCCTCAATAGCTTGAAGAAGGGGAGGGCCCTCTCAGCCAGCCTCGAAATGAAGCGGCTAAGAGCAGCCAGAGATCCAGTAAGCTTCTGTACGTCCTTGATGCGACCGGGAGGCCTCATCACTTCGATTGCCTTGATCTTGGCTGGGTTTGCCTCGATGCCTCGATGTGAGACCAGGAAACCCAACAGCTTCCCTGCTGTGATGCCGAAAATGCACTTCTCGGGATTCAGCTTCATACGCGTGGCGCGCAGCCGGTTGAAGACGAGGGATAGGTCCTCAACTAGTGTTGACCCTACCTTAATCTTGACCACAATGTCATCAACATACACCTCAACAAAATCTCTAATTAGATTACCGAAAGTTTTGTTCATAGCTCGTACAAACGTGGGTAAGGCATTCTGTAGACCATATGGCATGACAATATAGCAATAAAGTCCATCTAGTGTTACAAAAGCAGTATGCTTCCTATCCTCTCTAGACATCTGAATCTGGTGGAAACCAGAGTATGCATCTAGGAAAGACAAAAGGTCGCACCCGGAGGTGGAGTCCACGATCTGGTCGATACGTGGAAGTGGATAGGGGTCTCAAGGACATGCCTTGTTGAGGCTGGTGTAGTCGATGCACATCCGAAGCTTCCCGTTTGCCTTCGGGACGACGACCGGGTTGGCCAACCACTCGGGGTGGTGAACCTCCTCGATGAAGCCAGAGTGTAGCAGTGTTGGCGCTCCTTATGTATCCATTTTATCCCCTGTTTAACTTTGATAATGGCATGAATTTAATATCAAAATCACTAACCATCCTAACATCGGCCCAATTATTGGTCGTTTTCGCGTTTGCACATATATTTTGGAGGTACTTCATTTTTGCAGTTTTTTGACCAATTTTGGAGCATGAAATGGCGAGGCCCACGATCACATGATGACACGAAGAAAGACGAAGGCCAAAGCCCGAACAAAGGATCGAAGGCCATGATGATTGGAGGCCCGTTCATGCACATCCACCCTCCAATGAAGCCCAAAAGACAAAGCCCACAAGATAAGATCAACATACTTCGGGGCTAAGCAAAGCAAAGATATATTTAAGGAAGGATTTTCCATCCTATCCTTCTCCTCGAAGAAATCTCGAAGATAACGACGTCTAAAGGGGTGCAATCGTGAAAGATATAAACTCTAGAAGATTCCAGGAGACTTGGGGAGAAAGATGAACACGAGCCGGCGAAGGAAAGACCCAAGCCGGCCGGCCTAGGCTCAATGGGCTGGCCGGCCCAGCCCTTTTTTAGGTCGGTTCGACCTCCCCTTTGACCGAGGGTTCCCTGAGGCTATTTAAAGACCCCTCCCCAAGGTTCACGCAGAGATCAATTCGGGAGACGACGCCAAGGAGCAGAGAAGATAGAGGGACACCTCTCGGAGAGCCGAGGGTCGTGCTAGTTGTCTAGGGTTCGCCCTAGCCGACGTGGGAACCTTGCAAGGAAGACCACGTCGGAGTTCTGGAGCTAGGATCGTCAAGATCAAGGTAGGGCCCCGGTTGTGATCTTGTGATGTACTCATTCATGGTGAAGTTATTTGTGTTTCCAAATGTTTAGCGACCATGTTCTCTCTTTCGATTTCGTTCTTTTCTTTGGGTTTGCTTCATCCTAGATCTATTATCGAGATAGATCGCTTAGCATGATCTTGTAGTCATGGTGGCTAGAGGTTCATGACGGAACTACCAAAGGGGGTTCGACTTGCTTCAGGGTATTTCGTTCAAAAGGGGGGCATCGTGACAGGCCGTCTCCACAGAGTAGGCAGAGTATCGAGGGATCGGATTGGAGATTTTGGGTTTAAAGAGGTTTTTCATTGAGATTCACATCTATCTTACTTCACTTTATCTAGATGGAATTACAACATATGCATGATCTAGGTGATCTAGATTGGTTATCTCTAACTTTCTCTTGCTACCTTCGGTGTTTGTCGTGTTTTTAGTAGATTAGATTGTTTTTCACCATCTCAACACAAAGGAATCTCTATGCTAGTAGATCGTTTCTTGTCTCTTTGGTTCTGTGGATTGATAAACCTTGGGGGAATACTCTAAGGGAAAAGCTACACGAAACCGTGCGCTTGCGGTATATAAATCGGGGGCGCTAAGGAGCGTCAACAAGCAGCTTGTGGACTTCTTCACGGATGAAGTTATGCCACTCCACGGACTGCTTCTGAGGCTTATGGCGCACCAGCGTGGCGTCGGGGTAGATCTTCAGATGGTGCTCAATCACTTCCCTGGGGATCCCGGGCATCTGTGACGGTTCCCAGGCGAACACGTCTGCCCAGAGGAAAGTGCTGAGCGCGTCTTCCTATTTCTCCTCCAGGTTTCCCGGTGGTCCAGGAGCAGTCCGCTCCGATCTGCACCGTCTTCACGGGAACGTTGCGGATCAGACGACTGAACCTTAGGTGCCTTTGCAGACGCCCTGGCTTGCAAGGTGGATGGGTCCTCCTCGGAACGTGCAGCCTCTGCCGCTAGAGCATGCAGTCTCTCAACTGCAGCAACGGCAGCGGTGCGGTCACCCCGCACGGTGAGGACACCGGCAGGGGAAGGCATCTTCAGGACCAAATACCCGTAATGGGCAATGGCCATGAAGCGGTAGAGAGCCGGCCGGCCAACGATGCGTCGAACGGGAGGTTCACCTCCGCAACATCGAACTGGACGCTCTCTGTGCGAAAGTTCTCCTCGGTCCCGAACGTGACCGGCAAGGTGATGCTCCCCAGAGGGAACACCGGATGTGGGCCCATTCCAGAGAATGGGCGAGAGGGAGTCAGCTTGGACTCCGGAATCTGCAGCTACTTGAATGCTGCATAGCTGATGATGTTGAGGCCAGCCCCACCGTCTATCAGCATGTGATAGAGCCTGATGTTGGCTATGACAGGGGTAGTGACTAGAGGTAGTACACCAGCCCCAGCCATGTTCTCCGGGCAGTTGGATGGCCCAAATGAGATGGTGGTGTTCATCTACCTGTAGTGTGGCGTCGTCTTCGGAACCCCCGGCTTCACCGAAAGGACCTCTCGGTGAAGGGTCTTCACGTCCCACCGGGAGACAAGCTCTCAGCTTCCGTCGTACATTACGTACAGCTTCTTGCGGCGCTCCTCATTGTCGGAGTCGGAGTTGTCGTGGCGGTAAACGCCCTTCAGCTCCCGAGCGCGGGATTGCTACCCCAGCTCCTTCTCCCTGGCAGCGGTCTTACTGTCGGAAGCCTTCTCCTTGCCAGGCCGCTGGCGAGGAGAGGGTGACCATCCTTGGAGGCCTGCTCACGCCGCCCACTGACCTGCTTCGCGAGTTTCTGGATCTCGCGGCAGTTAGCGGCACTATGGCGAGCAGTGGGATGCACTGGACATGAACCCCCGCTGCCACCTTGCGGGCGCGGGCATTTGCCATGCGCATTCTGGCCTCCAGCCACTGCCGCAGCAGCTGGTGCCGCTGCTGCAGCGACTGGACCGCCGGGATGTGGCTCCCCGCGACTCCGGTTCTTGTTCTTCTTTTTCTTGCTACCGCCCTGGGCGGCCCTCGGCGGCCCTGGCGCACTTGTCAGTCAGGGAGAAAAGCGTGGTAACGCTTTCCACCTCGTGCGTCGCCAGCTTCTCAAGCATCTTTTCATCACGTACCCCCTGACAAAAAGTAGTGATAATAGATGCATCAGAGATACAAGGAATGGTACCCCGTACCTTGGTGAAGCGCGAGATGAATGCCCGGAGCGTCTCTCCGGGTTTCTGCCTCACGGCGTGGAGGTGAGCCTCCACACCATGCTGCTAGTACGCACTGGCGAAGTTCGCTGTGAACCTCGCACAGAGCTCCTCCCAGGACTGAATCGTCCCAGGAATGAGGTTCATGAGCCAAGTCCGGGCTGGCCCAGTCAAGGCTATATGAAAGTAGCTCGCCATGATGGCGTCGTTACCACCAGCTGCTGTGTGATGGCGGTAACGTACACCTGCAGGAATTCCGACGGGTTCGCGGTACCGTCGTACTTCTCCGGCAGGTGCGGGCGGAACTTGGATGGCCATGCCACCGCACAGAGGTGATCCGCTAGCGCAGCGCAGCCCACCCCAGCCACCGGGGTGCCCGTCTGTATCCGGGCGTTCACCGGAGGCTTGGGTATCGCTGCGTCCAAGTCGGCGTTGAGGTTGCGACCCTCAATGTTGAGGCGGCGTTCTCGCGCCCTCTCCACGGAGATGCGGGCGTCCTCACCCGCACGCCTGTGGTTAAGCTCCGCCCGCAGGTCTTCTATTCGTGCGCCCTCACGGTGGGGGAGCACATGGATGCCGACGCACCGCCCTGGCGTCGGTGGTAAGGTACCACCGCATTGCCCGGCGGAGGTCGTTGCCCAGTCCTTGCAGAACTGGGGTGGCCTAAGCCAGATGGAGGAGACGATCTACGTCGTCCCGCCACTGCCTTAGGGCGTCTGGCGAGGCTGCAGCAGCCGAAGGGTTGCGAAGCAACTCCCTAGCTGCCGCCAGCGCACCGCCGCTCGCAGCTTGTGAGGGGGCCCTTGACGGGCGCCCTGACTCTTGCCGACGAGCAGCGCGTGCCACTGCCGATGGTGGCTGCTCCACGGGCACGGTTGCCCCTGGAGCAGGAAGGCGAGAGGCATGTGGTATGGATGACGCCACTCCCTCTGTCATCTCCACGTCGTCGTCGTGGTGGGAGTGCTCTGCCACCCGAACCATGGAGACGAGCAAGAGATGAACTAAAACTAGCTAAATCCAACTACATGGCGCGCCAAATGTCGTGGTGCGCAAACCCACAGCCGGGTGGCGTAATGCACCTGCCTAAGCCCAGAGGGTGTGAACTCGGAGGTTAGCTAGGACTAGTTCAATCTCGATCTAGAACACAATGAACACCAGCATTTAGAGTGGTTCGGGCCGCCGGAGCGTAATACCCTACATCCACTGTGTGTTGTATTCCCTTTGCCTCGAGAGAGTTTGAGGGTCTGAGAGCTTGAGCGTGTGTGTCTGTAGTGTGCAGCGAGCGCCTCCCTTTTATATATCAGGGGAGGCGCATACATGGCCGTTGGGTCCCCGACAGATAGGCCCAAACTATGTAGTATAAAATAAGATATTGTTCATACATTATGGCGTTGCAGGCAAAGGAGATCGCATTCCTAGATTTTCTTGCCTGCTCCGGGGAATCCTCCGTCCAGCATACCCATACGCTGTCTTGTCGAAATGGTGCCAGGCGTAGCTTGCGGCGTCGCCTGCATCGTAGCTGAACGGGCCATGAAGCTTGCGGCGTAGGCGGCATGATGGAAAAGTGTCATGCCGTCGTATCCAATTAATGCGGCAGACGGGCTCTGCGCGTGTGCGGCGCAGGCGGCTGCACTATGTACCTCGGTAACACGCGGTCTACAGTGAGACCTGACAAAGGCTGCCCCGCGTGCCGCGGCAGCGGTGCACGCCTCAACCACCTGCATTGAATGTGGTGGGTGGGCGAGTCTTCCAGCGGAAGACCCGCGCCTGCGGGACACGCGGCACCTCCGGACCCCCCCCCCCCCGGCGGTATGTTGGTTCTACGCGCGTGGGGGGTCCGGATGGACGCGGGAGGTCCCGGACCCCTATGGGGGGTCCGCGGCCTCAGCTGTTGGCTCGGAGCTTCCCCTCCTCAGGGACACGTGGCGTCACCGGACCCGTCCCATAGCTGGGAGCGGGTCCGGGGCCGTTGGCACGGTGAGGAAAGAGCCTGACCCGTGGGGCATGGCTGCTCCACCCCTCATCGCGTAGTTACGGATGACTACGCGAGTCCTGCCTTGCTGCAGTAAGAGTGGGTATCCCTGCTACAGGATACCGACACACTTAATCCTAGAGCAGAATCCCTAGACCTAAATTTGGGGAAAATTTAGAACAACAAGATGTCACATTTGTAATATATATTAGATAAAATCAATTGGGCGCCGTGTGGAAATACCTGTAAAATAGGTGGAGAAGCAATTGCCACCGGCGGGGGAGCAAGTATAGGGATCAATTCGATAGTTCTGGCAGCATTTTGGAAATAGGAACTGTCACACTCTTGCATCCAGACTAGAGAAAGATGGAACAGGGGAGGCACCATGACCGGTTCTTCCACCATGGCACTGGATGGTAGATGAGGAACTAGGAGCTGGAGGAGGAAGACTCACCCTGCTACAGGAGACCTCCGTTGCGCCGCGCCGAATCCCTGCCCATCTGCAATCGAGGGGAAATCCGAGATCATTAGTGCTACACCCTGCAAACCAAATGGAGAAGATGGGGAGAAGGTTCGAAGAATACCAGCAGAGCAGCTGTTCGGAGCTGGTAACTACCGCCGCCAAGATCGAGCTCCACCGTTTGTCATGGCGATGGCTTGGCTCACAAGGGATTGAGGCTGGGGCCAGCGGCACATTTGGGAGTCGACGGAGGGGTGTAAGAGCAGAAGCTGTTGCTGGTGCGGGCATCTAATTGCAAAATGTATCATCGAGTAGTTGTACCGTTCATTTTCAATCTAATGGTCAACGGTGGTAGTTTCCAGGTTTCCATCTATTACCTAGTTTCCACTACATATAATCCCGCGATGGCTGCCCCCAAAAGCTGCGACCTATATCCACGGGACTGCCACTGCATGGCCCGCCCCGCGGCCGTCGACCTTTCTTACTTGATCGTAAAGTTATCCAACTCTAATAGTACTAGAACATTACGATCATGATCCGTTACCAGTCTAGGCATGAGTCAACGGCGACGACCCGACTAGTACGTATACCTTGTGGTCGAGGGAGAGCGGGATGGGCGGGGCTCCGGCGGGCCCCCGGCAGATAACGGCGCAGGATCGGAGTCGCCGCAGTTGGCGACGACGATGCAGTCGCGGACCAAGACGGCCACCACGGCGGTGGACCCCACGATGCCAGACAGCGTGCACCGGCACGGCGGGCTCACCATGCGCCCGCACGCGCACGGCAGGGATGCCAGTGTGTCCACGCACCGGAAAGTACGCGCGCAACTCCCACTCCTCCGCTTCTATAGCTGCAGCTGCAGTTGCTTCTTGCCCCGCCGCCGGCGCTGCAGCTTTGCTGCCGCCGGACAGACAGCAAAGCTACTCTAACAAGGAGTACGCAACAAGTTGCACCGCCGGCGGCGCGTGTGAAACATCAGGTGTCTAGCCAGTAGATAAAAGTTTAATGTGTGAACTTTGTGTTTATCCTTGTTTGATAGTTAAAAAGTTTCAGTGCAAAATCAGGGGTCTATTTGTAATTATGAAAAATTACAAATCCCTTTTTGCAAAAGAGTTTGACTTATAGAGTAATTTTTACTTTGTGAAGAGTTTTCTTGCAAATGTGATTGTAATCATTACTTTGGCAGCTTTATTGCAATTTAGTCCAAAATTTGTTGTAATTTGCTACAAAAAAATATTTTTCTTTTATTAATTAGAGTTCATTTGAATTTTTGAATATATCTTTAAATCCTTTGATTTAGTGCAAATTTACACCACATAAAAGTTGTAGATCTTGAAAAACTGAACAACTTTCATTTTGGGCACTTTTTTATTTGAGCCCTAGTTCAACGGCAAATTTTACTTTACTCTTAGGCCCCTTAACTTTTCACTTTTTACAAACAAGTCCCTCCCACTCTTCTTCAATCTCCAACCTCGCCGGAGGCAATGCCCCACCGCCGCCGCCACTGTTTTCGCCCCCACGCCGGCCGCGCCGCCTCAGAGCACCGCCTCGCCGCCTCCACGCGTCGAGCGCCACTCCCCACCGCCATCCAAGCCGCCCCTGCTGGCTTCTCGCATGCGCTCCACGCAGCCGTACCACGCCACCTCGCCGGCCGCCCCCTAGAGAACCAGCTCCGCAGCTGAGAGCTCGCCCACAGCTCGGCGGAGCTTATCCCCTTCCCTGAGTGCTCATCCTCCCCCTCGTTTGGCTATAAATAGCTCGGCCGATTACTACACCGGCATTCCCCACTGCCGCACCCTTTTCTCTAATTCCGACGAGCTCGATCCACCGTCGACCCGCCGCCATAGCGCCACCCCAGCCACCATGACCCCCGTGTTAGCTTCGCCTTGATCCCGTGAAGCTAACCAACCACTTAATCCCACCATTCCTCTGCCAGAGTACCCTCGCCGCCGTTCACCTCCGCCGCTGCTCCCTGCTTCCCCGCCGATGAGCCCCCTCCGGTCACCTTCTCTGGCTCCCAAGCACCCCAACAAGTGCGCCATGGCCCACTGAACCTCCCTGGCCCCTTGGCCCTCGCCGCCGGCGACCCCCCTCGCCGGAATCGGTCGGTCAAACCCCCCCCCCCCCACCTTTGACCTCGGCCAAGGACCTGATTGCAATGATTCAAATCTTTCCAGGGTCTTTTCTGTAAAAAAGATCAATCCTTTTTCAATCATTTTTCAGTGAACTTCAAAAATTCCTAGGACATTGTAGAAAAATCAGAAAAATACCAAGCCAATTTTGTTGTTTTCCTTGTGATCAGCTCTACAAGTTTGATGTTGTGAGTTTGAGTTGATTTTTTGTGTAGCTAAATCTAAAAATAGGGTTAAGTTATAGCTCTTTTTATTTATATCTTTTGTTCTTTTTTTTTTTTGTTCTAGAGCTATACTTTGAGTCAGCTTTGGACCATGTGTTCTATAGAGTATGTCTAGCTCTGTGTAATTTTTCTAGACCCATTAGTGGACTCTAATTTGTGCTTTTAAATTTTCTTTTGGTGTATTGCTTATGTTCTTCATGATTTCTTTTAAAAATCATTTTTGTTGTTTGTTTTGTTGAAATAAAACCCCCTTTTTCATGTTAATTTATGGAGTTTATCGTGTTCACTTTTACTCGATAAATGGAAGAAAAACTTTTCGGCTTAGTTTTAAATGTTGGATTGGTTGGTTTACAACTTTATAATGAAGGAAAGATATACTTAATCACGTCGCTATTTTTCCAACTATTGCATTTCATATAGAAGTTACCCCGCTAACGGACGGAACATACGAGTTTATCTAGGAACCAGACGGGGATTTTTCTGAAGCCCAGGCTAATACTGTTGAATTAACTGAAGTCCCGAACTCCGATTCGGAAGAGCCAAAGCCTACTGACTCTATAAACACCACTACAGGCAAGCCCCGGTGCATAAACCTATTATTTCAAATTATGCAACTTTTTATTTTTATTTATTTGTGCATTTAAGTTATTGGAATTGAATGAAAACCTTAAATGCATAATTCTAGGTACCTATTGATTGAATACTAGACACTGAGTTCGAATAGATGCTATGCTAATTAGGACCGGTAAAAGTCGGGTGATTGCTTGTCACTCGCGAGCTCTATAGGAGTTGATTGTTTACTTTCTTGCAATCACTATAAGGACCATGGACGAATTCGGTTACAAGCTTCATGGTTGAAATCCGTCTGTACTGATAAATTATTAAGGCCGCAGTGTGTGGTAGCGGTGGTTAAGCGTTTGAAAGTAATAGCCACATGCCGTAAATATGATACGCGGTAAGTCTAGTAACTGATTGGCCCGGTAAATGGATATACCTCCCACTCTCTCTTAGAGATAGAAAGTTAAATTATGTTGCAACACCACGGGTGCACAGGGATGTGGTTGTTCCTTGTAGTCGGGGAGAGTGACCCTGATCCATGAACCGGAATGAGAAGCCAACTGTTGCTTGGGAGTGACTTGACAGTACTCCAAGCGTGTGTGTTAGGTTTACCCTTGCAAGGTTGGAAATTCGATTCAGGATCGTCTGTTTCTCGCGGAAATTGAGACTGCTTGATCCCTTTGCCACATAGAGTAAGAAGTGGAATAAAACTATGCTTAATATGGTTAAATGAAATTAATTCCTCTACCATGTTTGTATAGATAGGTGCATACCTAGAATAGTTGATGAAACTAGAATTTGAAAGCTAAAATTTAAATTTAAGGACATACTCTTTGTTGCGTTTCAGCAAAAGAAACCGTAGAACCTTGCCAAGCCTATCATGTCTTGATATGGGCTATTATATACCCTTAATCAGGTGAGTCTTACTGAGTATTAGTATACTCAGTCTTGCTCGTGACTTTGATTTCAGGAATGACTTGTGAGGACTTAAACACTAGTTTGACTTGGCCTAGTGTTTTACCTCCTGGCTGGTCTATGGAATGGGAATCATCTCCGACCAGCAATGACTTTGCTGAATGATGTCATACTCGGGCTTCCTATGACATCTACCCTACGACGTTTGTGTATAGTCGTGTTTTACTTTTCCGCTGCAGAACTCTCTTTTACACTTAGTTACTGTTAAACCTCTCTAAACTCCTTTGAATAAGTTTGTAAAAGCTAGAACTTCGGCTTATTAGTTTTAAAACTCTGCTGTAAACTATACCCCTTATATATGTGATGTAAAATATTGTGGAATATTGTATCTCTGACTCATCTTCGTGCGGGATGTATACTTGTGTTACGATCGGATATTCAGTGGTTACATCGGGATGTTACCCGACAGACCAATAATTATACCGGTTGAGGTGCGCTAAGATGTTTAACGCACTCGAACTAGTATAATTCAAAGTGGTTCTGCCACAGCGAGCCAGAGCGAGAGATGTACTTACATGGGATTCGCCATGGCCGTCGAAGACGCCGAACAAGTGCATGGGCGAGCCGTCGACCCAGGTGCAGAAGCCCGGGCGCAGCGACAGCGCGTCCTCTGTAACGTCCCGCCTTCCCGAGGCTGGGCCCGCTCCAGACCAAGCACATTTAACATCGGAGTTCTTTAGAGACTGGCTTTCGAAAAAGAAAGTGCAACTTGTTGGTATAAGTATTCTTTTAAGCCCTGATGCAGGTGTCACATCCTCCATCTCCCACGACCGCCCCACCACCGACACCCACCCCAACGCCATCTCGGCCACACCTGCGCCGGCGGCAGTTCCTCTTCCTCCTCCACCACCACCGCGGCGTCGTGGTCTGCTGCTAATTCCCGACGGCCCTCCTCCTCGGCCGGGCGGATGCGAGGCGGCGGCGGCGCCTGCGGATCAGCCGACATTCCGGCGCATGCTGCTAATTCCCGGCGGCCCTCCTCCTCGGCCGGGCGGACGCAAGGCCCTCCTCCTCGGCCGGGCGGACGCAAGGCGGCGGCGGCGGCGCCTGCGGATCAGCTGACATTCTGGCGCATGCTGCTAATTCCCGGCGGCCCTCCGCCTCGGCCGGGCGGACGCGAGGCGGCGGCAGCGCCTGCGGATCAGCCGACATTCCAGCGCATGCGCAGCAGCTGGTGGTGGTGGGTGTGGGTGGCTCCCGTCGCCGCCGCCGAATCCAGGCATGTTGACGCCGGCGCTAGCCATCACCATGCATCAATGATCACCTCGATCGGCTGGGCTGAGTTGTCTGAGTTGAATTCGGTATGTATTGATACCTCAGTCTAACACACCGGTGTTATTTTCGTGTTTTATTTTTTTTCCTGGTTATGGCCGCGTAGAGTTATACTTTCATTTTTTTCTCTATTATATCAATTTTTATATCAATGAAACACAACACTCGTCGAGCGTTGTGATCAAAAAATATTATAGCTAATTAATCCTGCACAAACATGCATTTCTCCGTGTATGTCCGAAAATGAAGTGCAGTAGTCAGTTGAGTACGTGGCTACCATTTCTTTTATTTTCTTTGATTGAACATGTCTGATTTATTTGGAATTAAAATATAAAACTCCAGTAAAAGTTTATTTCGTGTGAGTGAGACGAGAAAAGACACAAACACATGATGAGTACCAATGCAGAGGGTACAAAAAGCTGTCGAAACAGAGACAACGACGCCAGCCTTATTGCTAGGAGGGAGTATTACACAAACAGCAGCATACTGTAGTAGAGTAGAGTACTGCATTTAAGCCTGGCGTCCGAGGCGGCGTCCACCGGCGGCGTGCTCGGCCATGCCCTGCGCCGGCTTGTGGTCGTCGTCGGCGGCCTCCGCCACGCCCCGGGCGCTGGCGGGCAGGTCGACGGGCTCCGACTCCGCGATGACCCTGTTCCCTGCTGCTGCTTCCTGGTCTGCTTGCTGCTGCTGATGATGATGAGAGGGTTGGGCGAAGAGGTCGACGGGCTGGGAGTCGGCGATCTTGCCGCCCTCCAGCGGCGTCCCGTTGTGGAAGCCGGTCCGCAGCATCTCGTCGTCTCCGGCCACCTTGGTATGCGCTCTTCCGTGCTTCATCCTGCGCTCGCTGCTCACGTGCTGCTGCTGCGCCATCTTAGCTTGGTACCTAGCTGATCCTGAATTCTTGATCCTGTAGATCGATCGATGTTTGATGACGATCGAGAGGCCGGTCCTTCTTGGCTTGCGTATTTAAAGATGGGGCCACCACAGGACACCTCACTGTCCTCGCAGTGGCGACGTGGCTCGCCACCACTACTCTGCCCTTGGTGTGGTGTGCAGCTGCCATGCATGCTTAACTCGTTGCATGCTTCATTTTCTCTGCAGCTACTCCCCAGAAGTGTGTAGAGACCGGACCTGGGATTTTTCCTTTCCACCTACTACAGTGAGTGGCTCCCAAGATTAATATACATACTGGCAACGAAATTAACAAGGTCCAGCCCACGACAGCCCATGGGCCGCAACATTCGTACGTGGGCTTCAAAGTACACCAACATTCGTAGATGAACGATGAATAATTACACCTTTACTTAGAGACATTTGAAATGACGAATGAATTAAATATGGCAGTACAAATTAAGTTTTATTTCAATATTTCATAGACAAGCATATCATTTAAACATTACATTATTTATATGGAGCTGAAACATTAACACAAAAAAAATAGCTCGATCAATTGCAAATAAACCAGATATAAATAGCCACAGCTAGCATGCATTATGCATATAGCTGAATTGCAAACCAATTAAGTATAGTATAGCTATAGCTATAGCTATAGCACGCACGACGTAGGGTTTAATTATATATATATATATATATATATATATATATATATATATATATATATATATATAATCAAGGGAGCTGAGATAATTAATAAGCAATGAAAGCCGCATATACTGGATCGGATTACGAAGAGGAGGTGAGCTCCTCCTCCTTGTGCGTCTCGATGACGACGTCGGAGGTGGGGTAGGCGGCGCAGGTGAGCACCCAGCCGCCGGCGACCTGGTCGTCTTCGAGGAAGCTCTGGTCGGACTGGTCGACGCTGCCGGAGACGACCTTGCCGGCGCAGGAGGAGCAGGACCCCGCGCGGCACGAGTAGGGCAGGTCGATCCCTTCCTCCTCGGCCTGGTCCAGGATGTACACGTCGTCGGGCACCTGCAGCTCTACCTCGCCGTCGGGCGTGATGAGCTTCACGTTGTAGGTGGCCTGCGCGCGCAGCCTGGCGCCGCGGCCAACAACCTGCTGCTTGGCGGCGGGCATGGCGACGATGGCCGGTGCCGGGGCGGCGCGGACGCCAGATAAGCCGCTGCAGGCCGGCGCGCGGAGGCTGCAGCTCATCAGGACTACGGTGGCCATGGCGTAGCCACCAAGAGACGAGGGGAGCTGGAGCTGCAAGCAAGCTCAAAGCGGAATGAGATGAGGGGACGGGGTGGGTGCAGCCTTATCTTCTTGGCGGCGCCTCTCTGTCTGCGTCTGCTCTGCATCCATCATATCATATCCATGCTGGAAAATTCAGGGACCATGAATTACATACATAGTGACAGAGAAAGAACAATATAATTCACTACTATATAATATATATATATATATATATATATATATATATGGTATCTAGAAATTAAAAGAGACCGTATAGTATGGGATGCTGCGCTCCATCCTTTCATTTGCACGTACATACTATATATACAGTTGGTACTATGAATGTGTGTGTGGCTGTCGTCAACTTCACTGTATCTACCATTCTGGCCACAAATCTCAAATCACCAATCACCATTGTACATGAATAAAGGACCCTTCAATTCTTTTGGCCGGAATGCCTAGCAATAATTTCCCACCACCGTCTTTTTTTCTGGCACTAGTTTTTCTCTTACGCTAGCATCAGATAGTTTTTCTCTTATGCTAGCATCAGATTCGAGTGAGTGGCCTGAACAATTACAAGTAAAATTAGGACAAAGTCCATTTTATTTTTAGCCATCGAACTATCTTTTGGAATTTTGGGCTTGGCCCATTAATTATTTCAGCTATTCAAAATAAATCTCAAAGACCCATATAAGCATGAAGAAGTGAAGGAGTGGTGCAAACCTTTAGTCCCACCTTACTTGAGGAAGTTGAGGATGGCTAACTTAAATAGTAAGGCCATTCTTGCCTCTTCAAGCTATGTGTGTGGGGAGAGAAAGAGAACTCCACACGCGCGCGCTCACTCGCCGGGCTGGGCTTGGGCCGGGCGAAATACGCGGGCACGCGACGTCCGCGTGAATAGTCCGCCGAAATCCGGCTCCTCGCCTTGCGAGGGCGCGACTGCTCGGAGATCTTCGCCACAAGCTCGTCCGGCAGGACACACTATCATCGCCGCTAAGCGCACGAGGAGGAGGCCGCGGAGGGGTGCGCAGCGGATTGGCACGGAGGCCGGGGAAGGAGCCGACGATGGCTCAGCACGGTCGACGACAGCGCGGTGGCAATAGACTCTGGGAAGGCTGGGGCAGGCAGCTTGTGGCGGCGGAGAGCAAGGCGGCCGACGCTTGTCAGTGGAGGAGAGAAGAGAGAAGAAAGAGATAGAAAAGGGAGAGGATAGAAGAAAGAAAGAGACAGATAGGCTCTACCGCCTTGTGGCGTCCAACTCAGCAAAACCACCTAGCATAACAGCTCGACGGTCAAACGTGAACAGTTTTGAGAGTTGGGTGGCTGCAGATATATGGTTTTAGAGAGTTGCATTGCCAAATCCGAACAGTCGATAGTTCGATGGTAAAAATTGGACTTTATCCGCAAAATTATGGGCTATAATGTATTATATTTCAACTACACCAAATTTGCCATTTTCCAACCAACAGCTTCAACCATAACATTAGGATCCAGTGATTGCCTTCCTTTCCTATCGTTCACGTCATCTTTCTTTCTTTTTTTTTTCCTTATATGACTTCTCACTCGCTTCTCATAATGTTATCCCATTACCGGAACCTACTACCGGGTACCGGCTATCCTTCTTGTAGACATGTGCCGCCATCTCAGCTCCTTTATTTTCAGGTGATGATGTGAGAATTATTATTGTCATTTTTGTGCTTTTTCAATAATCACGATCCGGCCAATGGCGACGTGGAGGATGATGGGTATATAGTAGGAGTACTGGATCTCAAATATTGATATGGATGTATGGTAAGACAAAATTAAATGGAGAGGGGGCATGAAGGGTAGCTTGCAGTATTGTGGTGTATCCGTGTAATGTTTGGGGGTGGGGAGAGTGAAGGGGTCGGCAGCCTGGTATCACTACTAAAGAGCTCGACTTTCCAAACATGCTATCACCACTAGTTCAAACAGACCTGGGTACCTCACCGCCGATTACTTTTTTACCCAGCGGTGATGCCCATCGACCTCATCACCGTCGATTTGTAATACAACCTGGCGGTGTGATGAGCTAATCCTATCCTTATATATATTTTTTCCTAACCCTCCTCTCCTCTCGTCCCTTTCCCATCTCCCCTACCACTCCTCCCCTTCTCTGTTCTCTCCCTCTCCCCCGGCGCCTGAGTAGCGGCATCGGCGGCAATGGGGGAATCATTGCAGGTTGTGGAACCAACGCCGCAGGGTCTGAAACTAGTGGTGTTGGTCCCTTTCATCACTGTCGAGTTAAATCTAATGCCACCCAAAACTAGTGGTGATGGTCATTTTGAACCGGCGGTAATGGAAGCGCTCGAGTAGTGTATGGAGAGAGAGTTTTATATGTAGTATGGTTGGCCAGTCTTTGTCTATTGTTCTTTATCCAGTAGAAACAAATTAATTTGAAGAAATAATTCAAAAAAGTAGGTTTAAATAAGATATCATATTTTATATTAGCTGTATATATATATATGTATAATATATATATGTATGTATAATATACAATATATATACACATCTATATTATATTCCATCACACATATTAGACTGCTGTTGGTGGTCAGAACAATCGTCCAAACATATCCAATCTTGAAGGAAAACATATACTTGGATGCTTCATCCATCCATGAATCATCAACTAATACATGCATATACTGAAATAAAGCTAATAGATATATGCATTTCCGTAATATATATATATATATTGATGACAGTAGAAACATAAAGAGGAAAAAACATTATTAATTAATAACTTTGATGAGAAGTAGATGATGCATCCGCATGCAGTAAAAATGGTGAATGATACAGAGACCAAGCACGCAGGTACTGCGACGGTAACAGATGGCCCTGCTGCCGATGCTTAGCTTGCTTGACCGACATGCATGATGGATGATACAAATTAAAGCTAGGAAGAAATTTCTCCGGCGGCCGGCTTCGTCAACTCGATCGATTACAACATCTCTTGCAAGGCAGGCAGATTCAGATATACTAGATGATGATGATATATATCGACGCACGATGGAGCGAGCTTAATTAATTGTATATTAAGCGGTGAGCTCCTCCTCCTTGTGGGTCTCGATGACGACGTCGGAGGTGGGGTAGGCGTGGCAGGTGAGCACCCAGCCGCTGGCGACCTGGTCGTCGTCGAGGAAGCTCTGGTCGGACTGGTCGACGGAGCCGGAGACGACCTTGCCGGCGCAGGAGGAGCAGGACCCGGCGCGGCACGAGTAGGGAAGGTCGATCCCCTCCTCCTCGGCCTGGTCCAGGATGTACACGTCGTCGGGCACCTGCAGCTCCACCTCGCCGTCGGGCGTGACGAGCTTCACGTTGTAGGTCGCCTGGGCGCGCAGCCTGGCGCCGCGGGCAACCTGCTGCTTGGCGGCGGGCATGGCGACGATGGCGGGCGCCGCGGGTGCCGGGGCGGCGCGGACGCCGGAGAAGCTGCTGGCCGGCGCGCGGAGGCTGCTGAGGGCGGTGGCCATTATTGCTAGAGCTGCTGAAAGCTAGGTAGCTCACACCAAGATGATTTATCGGTAGCGGGGACGGAGGGGGTGGGGTGCCACGCGGCGCGCGGCGAGTGGGCGGCTTATCTCCGGTGGGATCGCCGGGGCGACGAGGATCACACGATGCCCATCGTCGCGCGGAGCCATCCATCCATCCGTGAATCTATGGATCCATGGGCGTGTGGATGCCACGCACGCAGTTGCATGTCGTCATCAGGGTTAACCGAACCGACCGGTCCGGTCAAACCGCCGCCCTCCGGTAGCGGTTTATCGGACCGGTTTGACCGGTAACCGGTGGAAACCGGTTGAATTCAAATCTAAATTCAAATAAATTCAAAAAATCCCATGCAACCGGTTCCGACCGGTTTACCGGCCGGTTTGACCGGTTTACCGGCCGGTTTTACTGGTTTACCGGTTGGTTTTGACCGGTTTGAATTCAAATTCAAATTCAAAAGCTCCCGTGCAACCGGTTTACCGGCCGGTTTTACCGGTCAAACCGGTCCGGCCCGGTTCCGGTTTGGTCCGGTACCCAACCGGCCATGACGACGGCAGCATCTGCTCTATCAACGACAGCAACTATGTACAAAGTCTGCTAGCTAGTTTTTTTGGAGGCCGGCCGTTAGATAGCTAGCTAGCTAGCTACCACTGAGCTACTAGCTAGCTAGATAGAACAGTTGCAGTGCTGTCCACACACACACACAAATTATATTGGGTGAGCATTGGTTGGCTAGCTTTATTTGGCCGGATTATTGAGGTTTTAAGTAAGCCGCTATAGGTAGCTGGGGAAATCTCCAAGCTTCACGGCATATTGACGGCTAGTATGTGGCCACCGCGGTGGTAGAGATCAGAGAAACATGGCATGGGGGTGCACAAAGCCCTCATCACTGGCTGCTGCTGCGACCAGCAGTAGTCACAATAATTTTTGCTTGTTTTACTTGTGCTGCAGCCGTAGCTAGCTGTGAAGCGAGCAGTCTATTTGAATCAAGACGAGCGAGTAAATTTTGTCACAAGTAAATGCCCTGCTTAGTGTTTTCCGTTCGTGGGCTTTTAGTACTAGCAGGCCGCGTCATCATTCCGAAAGATAGCCCGGCCTGTCAGTTTGAAGCCCAGCACGTACGCAAGTATGAACGTGGTTGCCATCATCCTGCTAGCTGGTCGGCTCGCTCAATGAGAGAGAGAGAGAGAGAGATCTGAACCAGCCAGCTAGTTCTCTTGTTGTTGCTGTTGGTCTCTCACGCGGAGAAGAAACCAACAACGCGTTTTTTTTTTGGCGTTGGATGGATGAATGGATGTCGTCATCCTTGTAACCTTGTTTGACTTGATATTTGTATCTAGCTTAGCTGGTAGCAACCATTTTCATGCTTTAATTTCGTGCATTCGCTAAAAAAGGGTGACAAAAATAATTAGCATATGGTCGGGTTGGTTTCCATTCCCCAACTAGCTAGGAGAGCCACCCTCCATGCATCTTTAATTTCTCTCTTCTTTTTTCCAGAGCGAGTCGATCTAGTACTACTAAATAAGCGGACATTATATTCTACTCTATCTATTACCATCATGCATATGCATGTTACCTCGTGCACATGCAAATTAATTATCAACCACGCACGTACCAAGCAAAAATCCATGCACGCCCTGCTTCCATGTTTAATTTCTTGATCGATGTTTATAATAATATGGGCTAATTATCATGGCCATATATAAGTTGCAAACCAACCTCTCTGTACAAACCGTGCAAACTTCAATCTGAACTACCAGATAAACATCCAAGGGGCATGAGAGATTGGGTAATTTTGCAATTAACCGCCCGCCTTTGGATTGGGTATGCAAATCCCCCCTTCCACCCCCTGCGCCCCTCCCCTTGGATGTTGATCCAACGTCACACTGGCCCAGATTAAAGTTTGCATAGTTTGCACGGAATGTTAGTTTGCATCTCATATGTTCTCAATTATCATATATATGTTGTTGTATCGTATTATAAGTTATTATTAGGAGCCGTCAATTTTAGAAATGCTATATGCATTGTTTGCACAACACAAACAAAAAAGAGAATATGAGAAATATAAAATGGCATATATAATATACATTCCTTTTTAATTTTTTTATATCAATAATGCTTAATTATCTCCTGACTTGAGGCATTAGCAACTGATGATTATATTTAAAAAAGCGTCTAATAAAGAAATATAAAAACAGAGAGAACAAACAGCGGAGAACTTTCCCGAGAACAAAGTATTAAGCATCTTTTGTACGTGACGTGAAGATTGCTCCAAGAAAGACAACACACCAGGCGATGGAAATGGTCTCCGTCAAACCATGCATGCTCTCTATTTTTTTATTATTATAAATTATTTTAGTAGTTGCATTCAATATTCATGCTAGCTTCAGGCAGACATTGTGTGTTCTCTCTCTAATTAATTACCATTAGAGCGTCTATTATGTTCCCGGCCCTTTTCTTCAGCTAGCTAGGGTTAATTTCAAAAAATAAAAAAGAACAAATTAAGAAGGTCGCAGCTGGGAATTTTATTACCCGCACTTGAAAATTATTATACCGTGGTCCAAATCCAATGGTATATTGCGGGCAGCCACAGCATATACGTACTCCATATATTCCAAGGAATATTCCTGTTCATCTTAGTGCGTGGCCGGTTAATTACTTACTTGATAAACTAGAATAATAATAATTAATCTCCAACGCAGCAACTTAATAAGAATTAGCTATATATATATATATATATATATATATATATATATATATATATATATCAGTGGTACGGTAGTTGATGTTTTGGATTTAATCATTCTAACTTTGCTTATA
This sequence comes from Panicum virgatum, assembly GCF_016808335.1. Classification (NCBI taxonomy): domain Eukaryota; kingdom Viridiplantae; phylum Streptophyta; class Magnoliopsida; order Poales; family Poaceae; genus Panicum; species Panicum virgatum. The sequence goes on along the minus strand of NC_053141.1, from coordinate 628,837 downwards.
AGAAACTCAATCTATCCACGCTTGTCCTGGCCCCGTTGTCAGTCACCAGTCTGGAGATGCGGACGTCTCCTACGTGTCCCCGCTGATTCTTCTGTTAGATATCTAGGCAATTTTTGGTATATTTTAATTCCAAATATTAATATCAATTTCATGATATAAATGAGTGATAAGTTGTGTACAAGATATGTGCATGTGTTCATGTTATTCTCACTAATAAGCATGAACAAAGAATTAAACCAGAGTAGGTTTAGTAAGTACCCCAAGGCGGGACCAGTGCCGGAGGCACCGGTTGCGCCGTTACCAGCTGGAATAGACATGCTATTCGACTGGTCTTGCTCGAAGTAGCCGAACTATGTCGATGCAGGAAGATGTTCGCAGTGCAGTCCCACGAACGGTTACGCCGGGAAGTAGACGAAGGAGTCGTTCAGGGGGCGAGCAGTCGCGTCAAGACGCTCCCCAAAAACCTAATTGCCCGCGTCCCGTGCAGGACCTTCAGCGAGCAGAGGTTCCGGAGGCCCTGCTCTCGCTAGACCTGTGCGCGCAGTGCTAGTGGTGGGGAAGGCAGAAAGCAGCTGAGGGAGAAGGGAGAGGTCTCCTGAAGAGGAGTACCTGGATGAGTGCTTGAGATGAGTGAGGATGAGAGGAGAGGGTGCTGATTTATATAGGCACGATATGCCTCAGGTTCAACGAACCTGGACGTCATGAATGGCTTTGATAAGCGGCAGTTAATGTGCCTCAGGTTCAACGAACCTAGACGTCGTAAAGAGCCTTCAATGTCCGGTCATTAGTGACGACATTAACCCTCTGTTTTAATACTCTTTACTGCAAAACATCCTTCTCATCTCAGCACATCACGTCGCACCGCACCGCACCGCACGTCACGTCCGGCCGCGCATGCGCACGCGCACCGCACCGCCCGTCCGGCCGGCCGGCCGCGCCGCGCCGCGCCTCGTCTCGGCCTCGGCCACGGCCCGGCCCGGCCCGGCTCGGCGAGGCGAGCGAGCGCGCGCGTGTGGTTCACCGTCCTCTTCTTACCGGCTTCACAAGTGGTGTACACGAAGTCCACCTTTTAAGTTGGTTGAGATCCTCCTCAATTCCCGGTACGGAATTAAGCATTGATTCCCTAGCATTAATAGTGAGTTTTAAATTCTTTTAATGCTTTAGAAGTAATGGGCCAAGCCCATTACTCCAACAATCCCCACCAAAAAATTCAAGCCACACTAGAAATACCCTCATTCCCTCATTGATATACCAGTATTCGACAGAGACTGTTAAGTTGAACTTCCATCTAGGACAAAGGCTACACTTATTCACAACTGTGCAATGGACAATGCCTTGAATTGCCAGTTTTGTGCAAACAAGTTTGACCAGAGCCCTACACTGGTAGTAGGCTGCAAAAGCATCCCCGCGGTTTGGAGCTTATAAGTCATACTCCAGACCCTTCATGAGTTTCTAGAGAATACCCAATTCTCATAGACCATGACCAGTGGTCAAACTCATATAGATGTGTTTCTTTCAGATGTTCTGTAGGACAACATCTTTGTTTCAAGAAAACAACTCATTTGTTTAAAAGAAACCACCTGACACACATTAAGGTATAGACCAACCTGCCATACAGATAAGAAGAGAAATGCACCTTATACACGGAATGAGCCCTTTTCACAAAGGTTCTCTTCTCACAGTCAGACTTTAGTTTGTTTCACCATCCTAATTCACGGGATCTCCGACCACATAGGACAGGTTTCCACTATAGAATGACTCACGTGGGTCTCAAGCCCAATTCCATAGATGCATTGTCTATCACATTTCGTGAAAGACCCTTTGTAAACTGATCTGCCAGATTTTTAGCCGTCTGAACATACTCCAAGGCTATAACTCCGGAGTTTCTCAATTTTCTGACAGATTTCAACCGCCTTTTCACATGTCTAGATGACTTCATGTTATCCTTTGAATTATTCATCTTGACAATTACCGTTTGATTGTCACAGTTCATTAGGATTGCCGGTAACGGTTTTTCAACTATCGGCAAGTCCATAAGGAGCTCACGAAGCCACTCAGCCTCAACAGTGGCGGTATCTAATGCTGTGAGTTCTGCTTCCATAGTTGACCTCGTTAAGATGGTCTGCTTGCAAGACTTCCAGGAAACAGCTCCACCACCAAGTGTAAACACATATCCACTTGTGGCCTTTATCTCATCAGCATCAGAAATCCAATTTGAATCACTATACCCTTCTAGTACCCTTGGGTACCCGGTGTAGTGAATTCCATAGTTCATTGTCCCCTTCAGATAGCGCATTACTCTTTCAAGAGCCTTCCAATGATCATCTCCCGGGTTTGAAACAAACCGGCTCAGTTTGCTTACAGCAAACGAGATGTCAGGTCTTGTAGCGCTCGCTAAATACATTAATGAACCAATGATCTGAGAATATCTCAGCTCATCTCGCATTATCCTTTTGTTCTTTCTAAGAATTAAACTGGCATCATATGGTGTTGAGACAGGTTTATAGTCGCTATAACTAAAGCGACTTAACACCTTCTCCACATAGTGAGACTGTGTAAGAATCACCCCACCATTGATCTCTTTTACCAGTTTTATATTAAGGATAACATCAGCTTCTCCCAGATCCTTCATCTCAAAATTTTGAGATAAAAACTCTTTGACTTCCTTAATCACATTAAGGCTAGTGCCAAAGATCAGTATGTCATCCACATACAAGCACAAAATCACTCCTTCAGCCCCACCATAGCGATAGTACACACATCTGTCAGCTTCGTTCACAACAAAGCCGGCAGAGGTCAAAGTTCTATCAAACTTTTCATGCCACTGCTTAGGCGCTTGCTTGAGACCATATAAAGATTTTAACAACTTACAAACCATTCCTTTTTGACCCTTTGATACAAACCCATCCGGCTGATCCATATAGATCTCCTCTTCTAACTCTCCATTGAGGAAAGCCGTCTTAACGTCCATCTGATGAACGAGAAGACCATAAGAGGCTGCCAGGAAAAGTAACACTCGAATTGTAGTCAATCGGGCAACTGGTGAATAAGTGTCAAAGAAATCTTCTCTTTTTTTTGGGTATAACCCTTGGCCACAAGTCTAGCCTTGTACTTTTCAATAGTACCATCTGGCCTAAGCTTTTTCTTGAACACCCACTTGCATCCAACCGGTTTACATCCATAAGGACGTTCAACGACCTCTCAGGTTCCATTAGACATAATAGAATCCATCTCACTCCTTACTGCTTCATTCCAATAGTCAGCATCAGGAGATGAATATGCCTCTTCTATGGTTCTGGGTGTATCATCTATGAGGTATACAATGAAATCATCACCAAAAGACTTTACAGTCCTTTGTCTCTTGCTCTTTCTCGGAGCATCATTGTTATCCTCCTCAGGATTTTCTACAAGTGTATGTTCATTGTGTTCTATCGGCTCAGTAGAGCCATCATCCTCGATGAACTCTTGCCTAGATGAACTTATTTCATCTCTCATGGGAAAAATGTTTTCAAAAAATGTAGCATCTCTGGACTCCATTATAGTACCAACATGCATGTCAGGTACTCCAGATTTCACTATTAAAAATCTATATCCAATGCTGTGAATAGTATAACCTAGAAAGATACAATCCACAGTTTTAGGTCCAAACTTACGTTTCTTGGTTATTGGCACACTCACTTTTGCCAAACAACCCCATGTATGTAAGTATGACAGTGTTGGCCTTTTCTTCTCCCATTCCTCGAATGGAGTTATCTCTTTATTCTTTGTAGGAACACGGTTTAGGACATGACATGCAGTCAATATAGCCTCACCCCACCATTCCTTGGAAAGTCCCGCTGTATCTAACATGACGTTAACCAAATCCGTTAGAGTGCGGTTCTTTCTTTCGGCAACCCTATTTGACTGAGGTGAATATGGAGGCATCCTTTCATGAATAATACCATGTTCCTCGCAGAATAAAGTAAATAAATTTGAGAAATACTCGCCACCACGATCTGACCTAACTCTTTTGATCTTTCTCTCAAGTTGGTTTTCTACTTCAACTTTATAGATTTTAAAGTAGTGTAAAGCTTCATCTTTTGACTTCAACAAATAGATGTAACAAAATCTAATACTATCATCAATCAAAGTCATGAAATATTTTTTACCACCTTTTGTCAACACTCCATTCATTTCGCACAAATCGGAATGAATTAATTCTAAGGGTGCCAAGCTCCTTGCCTCCGTGGTCTTATGAGGCTTACGAGTTTGTTTTGATTCAACACATACATGACACTTAGAATTTTTGACAAAAGTGAACTTTGGAATTAAGCTCAAATTAGCTAAGTGCATCATACAACCAAAATTAACGTGACAAAGCCTCGAATGCTAAACATTTGTTTCATCAACGTTAATAACATTGTATGCAATTTTATTACAAACATCTGACAAAGAAAGACGGAACAAGCCTCCGCTTTCATAACCTTTTCCAACAAAAGTACCAAACTTAGACAAGATACATTTATTGGACTCAAAGACTAATTTGAAACCATCTCTACACAGTAGAGAGCCACTGACTAAATTCTTCTTGATGGTGGGGACATGCTGCACGTTCTTCAGTTGCACGGTCTTCCCCGAAGTAAACTTCAGATTTACCGTACCAACACCAAGAACACGCGCATGTGATCCGTTCCCCATCAGCAAGGAGGAAGTCCCGCCGGTCTGGTAAGAAGAGAACAAAGAAGCATCAGCACAAACATGAATATTAGCACCAGTGTCAACCCACCACTCGGGTGAACCAAAGACTGAAAGAACAGTAGGTAATAAATTACCGTACCCCGAAGTTCCTCCAGGCTCGCTAATAACCATGTTGGCGGAGTCGTTGCCTTTGCGGTTCGGACACTTTGCAGCAAAGTGATCCGTACTAGCGCACACATAGCAAGCTCCCGTCTTCTTCTTCTTCTTAAAAGTGGTTGTCTTCTTAGTCTTTGGTTGGTTCTGCGGTGGCTTTTTCTTGTTCTTGTGGGAGTTGTTCTTCTGAACAAGATTGGCACTTGAAGCACCAACAACTCCTTTCCCACGTATGTCATTTGCTCTCGCCTTCTCCTCAACATCAAGAGTCCCTATGAGTCCATCTATTGTGAACTCCTGTCTCTTGTGTTTTAGAGAAGTAGCAAAGTCCCTCCAAGAAGGTGGCAGCTTAGAGATTATACCTCCGGCCACAAACTTATTGGGTAACACACATGGGGACTCTTTGCTGCAATTTTTGAGATCTTTTGCCAGAGTATGTATTTCATGAGCCTGTTCCACTACAGAACGGTCTTCGACCATCCTGTACTCAAGGAACTGCTCCATGATATACAACTCACTCCCGACGTCAGATACTCCATATTGAGCCTCAAGAGCATCCCACAATGCTTTGCCAGTTGGCAGCCGGATATAAGAATCCACCAGGTTGTCACCGAGAATACTAATGATCAAGCCTCGAAAGAGGATATCAGCCTCATCGAACGCACTCCCTTCCTCTGGAGAGAATTGTTCAGGCTTACCCTCTTTCACATGGATCACTCTCGATAGTGTTAACCACAGTATAAGCCGCTCTTGCCAACGTTTGTAATTTGAACCATCAAAAGGTGGTGGTTTGATTGATGCAACAAAGCTAGATACCGAAAGCCTATTAACACAATTAGGTTTTTGGATTGTTAGATATCTAGGCAATTTTCGGTATATTTTAATTCCAAATATTAATATCAATTTCATGATATAGATGAGTGATAAGTTGTGTACAAGATATGTGCATGTGTTCATGTTATTCTCACTAATAAGCATGAACAAAGAATTAAACCAGAGTAGGTTTAGTAAGTACCCCAAGGCGGGACCAGTGCCGGAGGCACTGGTTGCGCCGTTACCAGCTGGAATAGACATGCTATTCGACTGGTCTTGCTCGAAGTAGCCGAACTATGTCGATGCAGGAAGATGTTCGCAGTGCAGTCCCACGAACGGTTACGCCGGGAAGTAGACGAAGTAGTCGTTCGCATGAGCGGTTACGCCGGGAAGTAGACGAAGGAGTCGTTCAGGGGGCGAGCAGTCGTGTCAAGACGCTCCCCAAAAACCTAATTGCCCGCGTCCCGTGCAGGACCTTCAGCGAGCAGAGGTTCCGGAGGCCCTGCTCTCGCTAGACCTGTGCGCGCAGTGCTAGCGGTGGGGAAGGCAGAAAGCAGCTGAGGGAGAAGGGAGAGGTCTCCTGAAGAGGAGTACCTGGATGAGTGCTTGAGATGAGTGAGGATGAGAGGAGAGGGTGCTGATTTATATAGGCACGATATGCCTCAGGTTCAACGAACCTGGACGTCATGAATGGCTTTGATGAGCGGCAGTTAATGTGCCTCAGGTTCAACGAACCTGGACGTCGTAAAGAGCCTTCAATGTCCGGTCATTAGTGACGACATTAACCCTCTGTTTTAATACTCTTTACTGCAAAACATCCTTCTCAGCACATCACGTCGCACCGCACCGCACGTCACGTCCGGCCGCGCATGCGCACCGCACCGCACCGCACCGCACGGCCGCGCCGCGCCTCGGCCTCGGCCACGGCCCGGCGAGGCGAGCGAGCGCGCGCGCGTGTGGTTCACCGTCCTCTTCTTACCGGCTTCACAAGTGGTGTACACGAAGTCCACCTTTTAAGTTGGTTGAGATCCTCCTCAATTCCCGGTACGGAATTAAGCATTGATTCCCTAGCATTAATAGTGGGCTTTAAATTCTTTTAATGCTTTAGAAGTAATGGGCCAAGCCCATTACTCCAACATCTTCTTCTTCTTCTTCTTGTTGTTCTTCTCTCCTAGATTTTCCTCTCCCTTTTGATAAAATAAGACGTTCATATATATCTGTTTTGTGGAAAACTTGCCGAATTCTGTTACTCCCTTTTGCCTATTAACGTTAATTAGGCAGATCTTTATAAAAGGTTGTTACTTAATTTTGATAACAAAAAATATGCGTATTTGCTAGATTCATATTTATCTTAATTTTTAAGATGGTGCTGATTTCTTAGCAATAAGTAATTTAATAAGAGAACAAATGGTCAAATAAAATCTTCTTTCAAAGACTTAATTTGTCCTAAAAAAATGGACTGAGAAAATACTAACAGTTTTATTAAGACCACTATCATTTATATTTGTTCTAAGAAAAGTAACTGCCCGTTTGCCTCTCGAGAAAAACAAAAAAAAAACTGTTTTGGTGATGAGTTACAGCTACTTGATTGTCATCCCGATAAGCAAGGCTGCCTGCATGCTGATAAGAAGAAGTTACAAGTGATGATCGCCTTGCCCTGCTTGCTTGTGAGACGATATGATCGAGACGGTGTAAACTTAACGTCACCAACAAGGGAGAGTTAGTTCAAGAAGCAGCGGGGATAGATGTATAGATGGTGACACAAATCTATTTTTCTTACTTCCTTGACAGCAGATAGCGTTTCTGTCGACGTAAAAGAAATAATAATAATAATAATAATAATAATAATAATAATAATAATAATAAATCATATGGCCATTCTGAACAAATTAAGGACATGACTACAGGTGGTTGTAAAACGCATGCAACATATGAGGCATCCATGAACCACGGCACCGGTTCTGAATTAGTCACTGATAGTCTAGATGAATCTTCCTGGGTCCTGACATCATTAAATACATTAGAAACGCAGACATCAGAAGATGCGATCCCATTGGCATTGTGTTTGTCAAAGCATGCAGCCGCATACGCCTTCTTCAATTCTCTCTCTCTCTCGATAACATACATGCATGCATGCTGGGCAGTAATATTAATTATATTGCTGGTTACTTAAGTAAAAAGATCGTTATATCTATATGTCGGCGTTCCGACCCGTCGGGCCTGAATCCCAACTAGTAAATGCTGCGTGTTTCCTCGTTCCAGATGATGATACAAGAGGCAATCACAGTAACGCACGGTTTTATCCTGGTTCCGGCCGCGGGGCCGTACGTCCAGCAAAGGGGGTGTGCGAGGGCACTGTATTATCTTGCACCCGAAGTGCTCGTAGTAGGGGATACAAGCGAGGCGAGAGAGGGAGAGAAGCTCCCAAGTCTCTGCTAGTGGTGGAGTTGGTTGAGATGAGTGCTCGGTCGTGCTGAGAGTCCTCTGAGGGGGAGTTCAGAGAACTTACTTCCAACCTTTGATTGGAGAGAGTCGATCAGCCCCTCCAAAAGGAAGCCCACCCTCTCCTTTTATAGTTGTAAGGAGGGGCGGCGTACATGAGTGTAGGGGCGCGGAAGTCGTCGTTTTCCCCCGAATTGCGGGTATAGTGGTCGAACACTGTAGAAAGTGTACTGTGGGAAGGCGGCGCGCGTCGCTGTCGTCCTGGGCTCCGTCCTTGGCCCTGCGAAGATTGTGCCGGTCGTCCCGCAGAGTCCCAGCGGTAGTAATGGCGTGGGACGGTCCCGGACCCCCTGGTCGGGGTGCGAGCGTGCGCACTAGAAAGTCCGGGGGCGCGTGGAAGTCCCGGACCCCACAAGAGAGAGGTCCGGGGCCCTGCCCACGCAGGCAGAGTGCCCCTCTCGGGAGGACACGTGCCATCGCCAGACCCCTTCCCCTGCGGGAGGTGAGTTCGGATGGTTGATGTCGGCGGAACAGTAACGGGGGCGGCGCCAACTTGTCTTGTACCGCGTTGAATGCTCCACAGGGCTGCTACAGCGGCTGGGGTGGCAGAGCGGTGACCGGGGTCAGTGGACGGGACGCCGGTCACATCCACTGCGGGAGTGGCAGTCTGACGCCGCCCGTCCTTGGAGCCGTGGCGGAGTAGCTGGCCTTTAATGCCTTTGTACGGCGGTCGGTTGGGCGGCGGGGCCATTTGTCCCTTGTGCCGAGAGATGGCCTCGAGCGAGGCGGAGATTGGCCACCCGCTCGAGGGCAGGTCCGCTGTCCTCGAGCGAGGCGGAGGTTGTCCACCCGCTCGAGGGCAGGTCCGCTGTCCTCGAGCGAGGCGGAGGTGCGATTGCGCGGTCGAGGGTCCCGAGGGGAGCCCTCGAGCGAGGCGGAGATGAGTGACCCGCCCGAGGGTAGATCCGCTACCCTTGAGCGGGGCGGAGTTTGTTCGGTGGGCCTGAGAGGGGCCCTCGAGCGAGGCGGAGATTGGCCACCTGCCCGAGGGGGATGTGGCTGGGCCACATGCTGGACTTCTTTGAGTCCTTTCCTTTCCTCTGAGGGAGAAATAGGCCGTGGGCCTTCGTGGGCCCAGTTGCCTTAACATATGTTTGTGTTTTTTAAAGTGGTTTTAGTACCTCAATTAGGGTGTCCCTAATTGTGGCACCCGACACTATATATCTTATATAGATTGCACCCACTAACTATTTCTCTCTTCATGCAAGGTGTCCACCTCATTCTCCACTAAGTGTCCCACTAACTTTCAACTATCTTATTAATTACAAAAAATGTTCATGTCATCTCTACAATATGCAATACTTTTAATTTTTAATTAAGTAAAGTAAAATCATATACATACTCTATTTTTTCATCACCTATTCTTCTATAATGTGATCAAATATTCTATTGGTGTTTCTTCTTTTAGCTCATCAATTTTTACGAGATTCAATAAACAAGAAAATGTCCATATGACCTCTACTATGTTCAATACTTTTAATCTTTAATCTATTAACGTAAAGTCATATACAGACTCTATTTTTGCAATACTTTTAATGTTTAATCTATTAACGTAAAGACTTATATACATACTCTATTTTTTTGAGCACCTATTCTTTTATAATGTGATCAAATATTCTATTGATGTTACTTCTGTTAGTTTATCGATTTCTACCAGATCCTGATAAAAAATAACATGCAAGTAAAATTCATATCACCTATATAGCCTATATAGATGACACCCACTAAAGTCATTAACTCTATTTCTCTTAACATGCAAGTTATCCGGATCATATAGGAACCCATTATATCAAATGTCACATCAACATCCACTAGGGCCATCTATTTATGTTTTCCATCGATTTTTTGTGAATGTTGCCATGCAATCATCTTAATTTTTCTACTTTCAAATTTCACGTTAAAATTTTATTTAAGAAATCCCGCAGCAACGCGCGGGGTATCACCTAGTATAATATATAATAAGCACATTTTTTGAGTAGTAAAGACCGTGAAATGTCAACCGGGCCGGGTTTAAAAATTTCTTGAAGCCACCGTTTGTTTTTGAAAATAAATAAATTGCGTATAAAGTTTTTTGTTTGCATTGGTTTGAGAACACCCATCTATCTACAGTGATGGATGCTTGTTTGGAGGTTGAGCTGAGCAGCAGAGAAACCCAGCCTGTCGGTGGTCACCATTGCTCCTTCTGCTACTAGTAGTAAGTATTTCTTTCTTTCTTTCTTTCGAATTATTATTATTTTTCTTTGTAGAAATAATAAATAATTCTGTAGAAGCAAAATCAATAAGTCAAGAAAGAAAAGGGTGTGTGCGGGCCCCACCCAGCGGCGACCAAGACCAGCAAAAGATTTATTTCGATTTGTTTTTGGTTGCAGCAGCGCACGCAGTCAGCCGTGGCGTCCTGTCTCTGCGTGTCTGCATCTTCCCTTCTTCTCCGGCGAGGCCCCGCCCGCCCGCCGCGCACGCAACCGCACCGCAGCTCCCTCCCCCAGCGACGAATTGGGTTCCGCCGGCCTCCCCGTCCCCGCCGGGACGAACAAGACTGCAGCTGCAAGAGGACTCCATCCATTCCACTTCCCAGCGCTAATTAAGGTAAGCAACTAGCACCACTGCTCTGCTGCCTCCTCTTCCGCAGCGAATTTAATTTCTACTCCTGATGCCGCTATTGGGAGGGATTACTGGTCGTCTTGCCGCCCGCCTCGTTAATCTCATCCCGTCCCCCAAAGGCCTTGCTTTGGATTCCCGATTTCCCCCGCGCGCCGCGCTATTCCTTTATTTTTTCTTTTTCTGCCTGCTTGGCCTCCTATTTGGATCTTGTTTGTTTGCGATTATTCGGTAGTGTAGTGCTCGGAGGTGCCAGGCTGGCTGGCCTTTCTTCCACGGAGCTCCCTACCTCTGCTGCTTGCTTTGGATTCGTCTCGCTCTCGCCTCCGCCTTCCGCCCATCGCTTCCACCTGCACGCTACCTACCTACTTCTTCTCTTGCTGCTGCTAGCTGCTTCCGATTCCAATCCAAGCCTAGTACTAGCTAGTAGTAGATATTAAAAGGAACGGCTCAGCAAGGGGATCGCCTGCGCTGCTTTCCTTTGCTTTTCTTTTCTTTTCTTTTCTTTTCTTGGTATATACTCTAAGCAGGATTCCTTCCCAATCCATTCGTCACTATGAATGAATGCAGTCCAATTTGCGCCACCAAGTTTGTTTGACCAAGTCCGTTGCTTTTATCGCCAGGTCAAGCACAACGCATAGTCTCGCGGGCGCGGGGATCTCATTCTCATCCGCCCAGCCTGGCTCTCAGCCCCGCGCGGATTCAGCAGCAGCTGCAGCAGCAAGGGCATGTGACGCCGCCGCAGGCAATGTGCTCCGACATGGATCAGCACCACGCAACCAGGTTGTCTACCCTTCCTTCCCTTTGACTCCTCCAGATCACACGTTTATCTTATATCTATATGATATATCAGCCGCCTCTGGATTGTAACCAATTCAGGTTAACTAATCCTGTCTTGTGCCCCTTGCTTCAATGTTTGACTCTTGCATAATACTCTCCCATATATATAGCTGCTAGCTGGGCCTGCTAATTTACCAATACCAACACTACTACTATGTTGTAGCATAAATGCATCAATCTCTTAATCATAATTCGCTAGCGTTGCGCAAGTTCAGTACTCTATGTCTCGATGACACTGGATAAACCTTGCTTGTTTCCTTCTTTGCAAACTAGCTAAGCCTGCTACTAGAGGTCTAAAGCAGCTTTAGTTTTGGTCGACCCAGTATAGCAGAGATATATGCCCCTGATCATCATCTTCTTTAATTTTGCCCAACAGGGAGGCTGCCTCAGACGTTTTAGATGCTAATGGCGACCATCGAAATATGCATGCTGCACATCATCTTGGACAAAATAGGCCTGGGGACACCAATAATAATAATAATCACATAAAACATCCATCAACGGATGACAATTTTTCCTCCAATGCTTCATCGCACAAGCATGGCCGTATGAGCCGCCATCCATCTACATCTTCTGTCGACGACCGCTCTGTCAAGTCTGGGGATGATTCCGATGGGGCTGAGAGTACAAATGGTGCCAAAGGCAGCGACACAGAGATTTCACACCTGCTAAATCATTCCATCTGGATACCACCTCAAGCGGCAGATAAGGAGGATGAGGCCGAGAGCTTTGATGACGACGACGATTATAGCGACGGAATCAAATGGGGCCACTCGAGTTTCCCATCCCCTGGCAAGGAAGATGAGGCCAGCCCAAGCAATCCAAGGGAGGAGCGAGAAAAGGCCATGCTAGAAGCTATGAATGGCCAGCTCAAGATACTTGTAAGCCGCTTCTTGGCATCGGCTGGCATCTCTTCTTCCAAGGAAGAGGGTAGCGACAGTTGGCTTGACATTATCACCTCCCTATCATGGGAAGCGGCGCTACTTATTAAACCCGATGGTACCATGGGAAAGGACATGGACCCTGGATCTTACATCAAGGTCAAATGCATAGCATCTGGTACTCGCCGGCAAAGGTGAAATCAATTTTCAGCTCACCCCATTGAACTTCTTTTTCTGTATCGACCTTTAAACTTTATCCCTTTTCCTGGCGATGTATTGGTTGCAGTGAGGTGATCAAGGGGCTAGTCTTCAAGAAGAATGCTGCTCATAAGCACATGCCGACCAGTTGCCACAGTCCTAGGCTTCTACTTCTTAAAGGAGTCCTTGGGCATTCTGATGTTGGTTTGTCATCATTTAATTCAATGGATCAGGTTGGGTTTCACGTATCTATATACATGCAAAAGTAAATCTAGTTCTATGTTGTTCTGTTGAGGGATAACACTTTCTATTTTCTATGCCTTCAACAACTATAGGAAAAGAACCTTTTGGAGAGAGCTATTGGTAAAATGATGGAGATATGCAGTCCTAATGTTGTTCTGGTTGAGAAAACTGTTTCACGAAACATTCAAGAACTTCTTCTGAAAGAGGGTGTCACTCTAATTCTTGATATGAAGCTCCACAGACTAGAGAGAATTGCACGTTGTACGGGTTCTCCCATAATCTCATTTTCAGAAGTTTTAGACAAACCAAAGCTGAAGAAATGTGATTACTTCCACATTGAGAAATTTACTGAGGAGCACAACACGACCAGTGAGGGTGGAAAGATGCCATCTAAAACGTTAATGTTCTTGGAAGGCTTTCCATGCCCTTTGGGTTGCACGGTATGGAGTCTATTCCATGTGCACTGATAACATTCAATTGATTAAATAGCAAGTACTAAACCAATTAGTATTTTACACCTTTCGAATTAATATTTACACTAATAATGGTTTCTTTCTGTTCAGATATTGCTTAAAGGAGCAAATAGCGATGAATTGAAGAAAGTCAAGCAAGTCATGCACTTCACAGTCTTTGCTGCATATCACTTGATCCTTGAAACTTCTTTCTTCGAAGACCAAAGGGTCTTTCTAAATGATAAAAATATTCCAAAAGAAAATTATGTTAGTGCTATGGAAGGGTTATCAACAAGTGCTTTTGATCTTGCTGCTCTTGGTGGTGCTATCCCTAACTTTCCTTCACATGATGACTCTCCAGCACTTAGATTGTTCCATGCCACTTCTAATCGCTATGTTGATGTGAACAAAACTTTGAGATCTCCGAGAAATGTAGAGTCACCGAGTTCAATAACCGGCAGCTCTGATCTTCAAGAAGGTGCATGCATCCGGTATGACTCAAGTCCATCCACTAATTCTGAGAGGACAGCATCAGAAGTCCCAGGTCCGCTGAGGAAATTGTTCGCTGACAATTTATGTCACCAGAATATTTATTTACCTGTTACATCATTGCAAGAGACAAATGATAAACAGAAAGAAGTCAGGGTTCAATCCAGCCAAGAAACTATTAGTAATGGTTTCCATAGGGCAAAGGTGGAAGAGTCCGCGGTTTCCAGTGAAAATGGGGAGTCCACAAATGATACCCAGAAACAAGAGATTAATCAAGCAATCATGCGAACAGGTTCTTCTGCAAGTGATAAAAGTGGAGAATCACCTGCCATGGTAGAAAACGGAGCACACTGTGGCACCAGTATCGTTATCAAAGAGAAAGATGTTGACGATGATCAAGCTGACGATGCACTTGATTCTCACAGCATACTGATTTTGATGTCTAGCCAGTGCACGGAAAAGCAGATTATTTGTGAACAGAGCCACTTAACCCGTATAAAATACTATGGGAATTTTGATGTGTCATTGGGGCGGTATTTGCAAGACATTTTGCAGAATCAGGTAACGCTTTTTTCTTTGCCTTTCTTTAAATGTTTGCTCTCTTGCGTGAAATAGCCATATTTTGCATTAGTAATACAACATGATTGGTTTAAGAAGAAGACTCAGCTTGTTAATGTTTTTATTCTAGCAGAAACTGAGCTGTTCCTCATGTGGAGAGCCTCCAGAATCTCACATGTACTCCTACACTCATCGAAATGGAAATTTGACCGTGCTAGTAAAGCGGCTCAAGCCCCAACACCATTTGCCTGGCGAATCTGAAGGAAAAATATGGATGTGGACTAGGTGCTCAAGATGTGATCACGAACATGGGATATCCAAATCTACTCCAAGAGTATTAATATCAGCTGAAGCGCGCAATCTCTCATTTGGGAAGTTCCTGGAACTTAGTTTTTCGAGCCACTCTGCAGCCAGGAGGTTATCCATATGTGGACATTTGGTGAACAGAGATTGCTTGCGCTTTTTTGGGTATGGTACACAAATTTATTTTGCATTTACAAATGATTTGAATAGAAGTAACTTCTTGATAGCCTTTAGGCTGTGGCATGGCATTCCCAAACTATCGTTTTTCCATTTTGGTGATGTATACATTCTGTTTTGTACTGATTTCAGGTTGGGCTCTAGAGTTGCTATGTTCCGGTACTCATCAGTTGAAATTTACACTACCTGCAAACCACAACCCACTCTACAGTTCGTCAACCCCATCAGACAGGAGTGGTTCGAAGGACAAAGGAGACATGTATGGCTTATTCTCTTTACCATTTTATTCATTAATTATCTTACAATGGTCCTAATTTTTATGCTGCATCTTTCAAGGTTCATGCTAGAGGTATGACACTTTACTCTAAGGTTGCAGCCTTGCTACAAAAGTTGAAGAATGAACATCCTGATGCGATAACAGTTGCAATCAATTGTGGCCTCTCACTCCCTATTAAGGACTTTACTGAACTCGATGAGTTGTTGATCAAAGAAAAGGCTAGCTTTGAGGTAGGTATCCTTATTCATTTCGGTTCCTAATTATTCTGTTGATTATTGTTTCTTGGTTTGTCAATATCTGTATTGATATGCAGGGTTCTCTGGACAAGGCCATTGACCATAATGGGAGACCATCCTCATCTGTGCATGAACTTTTGAATATAAATTGGTCCTATCAGGACCTTCTACTTAGACTTTACATATGGGACCGTCGTCTGCATCAACTGTTCTACTGTAAATCTGTTGGGCTACAAACTGCTCCTAATTGCAAGAATCCTGCTGATATTGTGAATGAGATTTCTGATGGGAACTTTGAAATTGGAAAGAAAACCAGTGGATTCACAAATGATGAAACTATGACAGCTTTTGTGGCAGCCACTGCCACCGAGTCTGCAGTTAACAAACTTTACCTTGACCATCAATCAGGTGAGACTGGAGCAACCTTGCCTGATGAAAGTCCGGAAGCTGGGGACTCTGAACTTTCTTGCAATGGAGGCAGTAAAGATGAAGAATCTTCCATTGTTCCTGGTCAAATAGACATAGATAGCACAACAGAAGCCCCAAAAGGTCCTTGTTTTGAGATATCCAATGAGAAGGGGGTCCAGGGAAATGTTACTGTGGCAGACCCAACACATGCAGAACATGAGCCTTCTACCCAACAATTCAGATATCCTTATTGGGATGACAAAGAAAGGTGGATTTGGAATCCAACTCACGAATCTCAGTTGGCTTACAGAAATGACATTCAAGATGGATATTTGGACAAATTTGATATCATTAACCATTATAAACCATCTTACCTGCCTCCCTTGTTTGAAGAACAAGACGAGGCATACCCTCCACAGTTCACAGTTGGTCCAGGTAGTAATATTCTGTGTGTACAGGAGGATGAGATATCAAGCATAATAGCTCGTGCTCTTGCCATGTCTGATGAACGTCACCATTCAAGAGATTCCTTTTTTGAGAATGAGATGGAGAACTCCAGGGCAGAGCATGCTAGAATGATGGAGAAATCCTATAGTTTTCTGTCTGCAAGTTCTTACAACTCATCACAATGGTCATCTGCTGGATCTCAAGAATATGAAACAGGCTTCTCATCTCTCTCTACAGTTTCATCTGACGATTTTTCTGGTTATGATAGCTCATCTTTATTGTCCTCAGCACATCCAGAAATGACCGTCAACGGGAAAGTAACTTTCAGAGACAAATACTCAGTCACTAGTATATATGCTAATGAATTCTATGAACTACGAAAGAAGTGCTGCCCATCTGAGCTTGCATATATTACTTCTTTAAGCCGCTGTAAAAAGTGGGATGCTCAGGGTGGAAAGAGCAAGGCGTTTTTTGCAAAGACAATGGATGACAGATTCATCATAAAGCAAATCAAGAAAACAGAGTTTGAATCGTTTATTGAATTTGCTCCTCATTACTTCCAGCATGTTTTCCATTCTCTGGACACTGGAAGCCAAACTTGCCTTGCTAAAATATTAGGAATCTATCAGGTAGTTTATATCAACAGCTTGAGTTTGATCTAAGTTCATCTTCCTGGCTATTTTTTCTATGTGGTCTCACTTGCCTTTTACAGGTTAAGCAAATTAAGCATGGCAAAGAGGTAAAGATCGACCTGATGGTGATGGAGAATCTTCTCTTTGGCCACAATATTTCACGGATTTATGACCTTAAAGGTGCTACTTTTTCGCGGCGTGTCACTGATTCAAATGACCGTGACACTGTTTACCTGGACCAAAACTATGTTGAGGACATGGGTGTTTCTCCAATCTATATTGGTGGAAGAACAAAGCATCTTTTGCAGCGTGCAATCTGGAATGACACATCTTTCCTCACTGTATGTATAAGGCACATCTTTGCCATGATCACTTGTAAATTGTAATTATGTTCTTCTTCTTCAACAAAAATATTTGTTAACATAATTGTTGTGCTTGCAGTCGGTCAACGTCATGGACTATTCTCTGCTTGTGGGAGTGGATAAACAAAAGCACGAACTTGTGTTTGGCATCATTGATTATCTGAGGCAATATACTTGGGACAAACAACTGGAGACATGGGTGAAGACTTCTCTGGTAGTACCCAAGAATGTTTCGCCAACAGTAATTTCCCCCAAGGAGTACAAGAAAAGGTTTAGGAAGTTCATGGCGAAGTACTTCCTCACAGTTCCAGACACTTGGAGTCCTGATAATCCTAAGCAATGCAAATCCATTGGTCATAGCAATCGCAAGTCGTTAGAAGTCCAGAATAGTGATAGCCAGCTTCAGCATCCAAATGAGGCTGAGGCATGTACCTGATCCTATGCAGGACCTCCTGGCAGTTATCTTGAAGCCTATTTAGTTATCATTGGGCTAATTTTTACTTTTGTAAAATGGTGTACATAGGAGGACCTCACTGTTGATCTATCCAAAAGTTTGCAGCTTTTAGGCAAATTGTTGGGGCACATGAGGTCCACAAGACGTGTACCTATACAAATGTTCATTGTTAATTTCACAATTATTATAGTGAAATTTAAAAAAAAATCATATGATCATTTTTTTGGACCCATCACCTATGAGTCTGAAGCAGCCTTCTGTCCAAGTATAGGCATTTCCTATATCTGTTGAAATTAGTTCAATTTGAGTACTATGTCCTATTTACTTCAATGTGGCTGCTGGCATCTGGAAGGGGAAGGAGCGGTATAATACTCCTGATGTTGCCACCTACGGTACAATGTAATTTTTCCTGTATGCCCCCTTCACCTTTCTTGGTACTGTAATTTTTTCAGAGCAACAGGTACGGTCCACACTCCACACTGCTAAGCTATTTTCTTTCATAAAACAATTCTATGGGTGAGATCAAGTTGCTCGCTTGTTCTATATTCTGTTTTTTTTTCTGGAATATTACTCCAATATGTATGCCCTAAATTTAATTTGTTCTTATCCTGTTCATTTTCAGACTTCTTCCCTAGGGAAAGTAGCTGTCTGGTGATGCACATGGAGGATTATGATCCAGTTAGGGCTTATGTTACTATAATCTACTACTGGTCAATGAGCTGATGGCAAGAGCTTTTCAGCTGTTTGCTCCTCCTTAACAGTTTGACTGATTTTTTTATCAAGATATTCTGCTGATCAATTTGCACTGGATTTTTCTGTTCAATTTGTCACTTCACAATGTGCAAATTGTTTCTAGCAGCAGCTGATGGTGAACAGATCAATTCGAGAGGTGTACAAAAATCCGCTTGAAGAAGTATCGACACCTGCTTGAAAAGTGATCATTGTATCTGTTTTCAGAAAGAGGGGATCTGATTTGGTGGATTGATCAAGGTCAGCTTTTCCCAGAAGAGGCAGCATCCCAACCCCAAAGTGTGGAATATGGATTGCGGTGCTGCTGCTGCTGCTGCTTACCATGATGTATCTTATCCTATCCTTTTGGCTCTGGAAGGCACAAGTCCATCAATTTGGCATTCAGCCTGTCACAGAAGCTGATTTTGCTTGGCTCGCAAGAGGTACACAAGGTGATCACCCTGTTCCAAATCCAGAAGGCTGTCTCTCTCATCATCTCAGAAAATGAATGGTGACTGTTGTCGGAGATCAAAGAGAAACAACCTCACAAATTAAAGCAGCACAAAGGTACCATCTCTCTAGCTCCTTCCCTTGTTATCTATCTTGCGGGGCGGTTCGATCAATGATAACGAAAGCATAAGCTTACCACCGAAAACAAGACGGACAAGCAAAAAGAATGACAACTACAAAGGCTAATTTCCCTCTACAAAGTCTAATTTCCCTCCAGTTTGTTTCTTTCTTTTTGTCTCCTACTATATATGTCCAACAAGTTGGACACACCTTGCCTTTCCCAGTTATAGTAAAGGGGCAAAGAGTTGGTTTTCCTTTTTCTGAGGTCTGATTGGTGGTGCTTGCAGATTCTCGATCCTTTTCTGAGGTCTGATTGGTCGCTCTTGCAGATAACTACTATATTTTTATAATATCTAAAAATATGTTGGATTAAACTAAAAAGAATATAATGCTAGAGATATGTCCTGGTTCTGATTCTGCTGACAATAGGGAGGCAGGCACAGTGGGGTTGATTGGGAACTGAGTAGAATACAAACTAAAGATAACCATGACGATGATTGTGCATGCACACGACACGGCTTATACTAGAATGGTAGCTATTATCTAGATTGTAGATAGTAAACACGTACAGCAACTCATCAACCAGCTGATGCATGCATGGAGGAAAACAATGGAAGAAAACAAAAAGGCACCCCTTCCGTTCCCTAGAATTGTTAGTCTTGTTGTTCTAGTGCTGGTACTAGCTAGTAGCATATATCATAGAAGAACAAGAACTGAAGTCTTGGTTGGTTTAATTTGTTTGTTTCAGCTTGCTATAGGAGAGCTATAGCTAGCGATGGCTGCAGAGGTCGGAGAGCATCTTCCTGCCCTCGACGATCTCATCGAAGAAGTCGTCGAGCTCGACGATGAGGCTGTCGGCTCCTGATCGCAGCATCCCGACCCAGCCATCGATGATCTCCGCTCTCTGGGCGAGGCCGCCAATAATGTCCTCAGGCGGGTGGCGGCAGCCCATGGCGACGACCCTGTCCAAGTCTTGCTTGAGGCTGTCGATGGCAGCCCTGGCCTGGCGGAACTCGTACATCATGATCCCATTCCCAGCAGCAGATGAGCCAGCTGAGTCCACTAATTCTTGGGCGACGCGCTGGCGCAGGCGTGCCAGCATGGAGGCGGCGTAGTGCTGGTGGTGGGTGGCGGCGCCAGCAGGAGCGGCGGCAGCGCCAGGAGCGCATGTGAGGAGGAGGTCGGGGAGGCAGGTGACGGTGCCGGAGATGAGGACGATGAGGAGCAAGGAGCTGGCGTTGCGCAGCGCGTAGAGGACCCCCCGGAAGCCGTTGAAGGCGTTGAGCTTGAAGTCGAGCGGGGAGCGGGCGTCGAGGAGGAGCGTCGCCGGGTCGAGCCTGGCGTCGGCGAGCGCGCGGTTGTCCTGCTGGAGGCCGGCGGCGTGGCGCCTGGGCGCGCTGACGGCGCGCTGGACGACCTGGAGGTCGGCGTCGTAGAGGCGGCGCCAGGCGTGGATCGCCGGCGCGACGCGGGCGGCGGCGGCGCAGTAGGCGTCGAGCGCGGAGGCCCCGGCGCGGGCGAGCTGGCAGGCGTCCCAGAGGCGGGAGGTCTCGTCCATGTACTCGTCGAGCCAGCGCTCGCCGGGCGGCAGGTGGAGGCGCTGCACCAGGTGGAGGAGCTGCGAGTGCAGGGAGCGCAGCAGCGCCGCCGCCTGCTGGAGGAAGGGCGCCGACAGGCACGCGTGCGGGCTGTGCTGGAGCGCCTCCAGCCCGTGCGCCATGGACGAGTAGAAGCTGTTCATCGCCATGGCTGCCTGCTACTGCTAGCTTGGGGTGCTAGCTATGCATGTACATACATGGTGGCCGGGGTTTTATATATACTGGTATTGGTAGGCGAGAGAGATGAAGAAGCTACTAATTAATTAAGAGAGGGTGGCATTGTCATTGTCATTGCCATTGCCATGATGAAGGATGATGATGGTGGTTTCTCTTTCTCCTTCCTTGGTCCGTACTGCGGTCTTGCTAGCTAGTACTACTGGTCACTAGCGCGTCCGCAACGGTAATAGCTAGTACTAGTCCATAGTCAACACCAGGAACAAGTAAGCACATTGTTGATTCTTGTGAGCCAACACAAAAGCCTAGGCTGAAGCTCCTATGATATGAATGATTTGGAACTCAAACTCCATCCATCGCTTAATATATCTGCTGGGTACAAGTCCATTACATTACTACTGTGGTGTGGTGTCTGTCGACTGGGTCCAACTTCTCTGACTTAGAAGCGAAGGCACAACTTCTCTGACTGTAGCTGGTACTGTTCACGGAACACTGCTCAAAAAGGTACTGTTTTACACTGTAGCAGGGGTGCTGTAGCAATCAATCCTGGCCATCCATCTCAGATCGGGCGGCCGGAAATACACCGAAAGTCGCCGCTACAGTATTCCCTGACTTGCCTTCAGCAAGTCAGGGAATCCCGATTGCTGTCGACTGTCCTCGCCGGTCCAGATCCAGTAGCTAGTCGATGGATCGTCCTCCTTCCTTTCCACCTGGTACTCAATCCATATTGAAAAAGAATATCGTTTAGGATAAAGTTTGAGTCAAACATTCAAAATATATTATGTATAACTTTTAAGTTATTGAGTTTGAAAAAATAAAAGCAATATGAATAGATTTGTCTTAAAAAGCACTTTCACAAAAATATGCATCACTTTTCAACAAATATTTTTATAAAAATAAACAGTCAAAGTTATACTTTGGAGACTGTGTCACTCTCCTCTTCTATTTTCTATATGGTGGGAGTATTGCACACATTTAGAGCGTTTGCAATGGCTAGCTATTTAGCTAATTAGATCTGATGTGGCAATAGAAAAGTAGGAGAGAGAGAGTAGTCATTAACGAAGAGTGTGTGGATTATATCTGCTGACTAGTTGAGTGAGCATCAGCAGTAGTGCTCGATTAGAGAGAGAAGCTGCTACTCCTAGTTGGAGGACAGAGTTTCAAAGGCGGGCAGGGAGTCCAAGAGATTTGTCTTTTTGCAGCCAGCCTAGTAGATAGAGTCTACTACACTACTACTAGGAGTAGTGGTGATCTGACTAGGGAGTGAGTATATTCAGGAGAGGATTTGAAGCAGGAAGGAAACAAGGAATCCGAGTCCCCATGGCAAGCAAAATGGCAGCAGGGAGGCGTCGACACTTGTTGCTGCTGCAGCTGCAACTCTCTCTCTCTCCTTGTAGAGAAGAGAACCCGTACAGTACAAATCTCTCTCCTTTTGAGACCGGCCGGCCGGGCGGAGGCCCTCTCCCTCCTCACCCGGGCCGGCAATCATCATGCCTAATATAAATACTTCCTCTTCTCATGCTCTACTTGTAGGAGTATAATATTAGCTCACTCCATTCTGAAATATAAGATATTTTAATTTATTCTAAATCAAAATAGTTTAGATTTGATCAAAGATAATAGAGAAGAATATTAGCATATAACACATTGAATAAATAAATTATAAAACATATTTTATAATGGATCTAATTATTCTCATTTGACATTCAAATACTATCACTTTTTTTATAAATTTGGTCAAACTTAGAATAGCTTGACTTAGGACAAACCAAAATATCTTATATCTCAGGACGAAGAGGTTACTATACAGTATTTACTACTCTCTGATCTCAAGCTTCTTCAATTATAATCCCCCTCCGTCCTCTAATCTCAGTCATTGACACAGTCAACATGAATGATGATGCTTGCTGAGTCCAAAAGTAGAGTGGGATTATTCCGAGCAAAGCAAGTTCCTGTCCTAGTAGGAGTACTATATAGTGTGTCTAGGTGCTCGTGGGGTTTTGGAGAACGAGAGATCGTCGATGGTATAAATGGGGTTAGGATTTGTGTGTGTGTGGGGGGGGGGGGGGGGGGTGGGGGGGGGGCATCGAAGAGCATGTGTGTTATGTTGTTCGGCTCTGCCTTACTTTGGCCGCCCTCCCAAGCAAAGGCTAACAATATACTCCTATATGGCACTAAAGTACAAGGTAATGCTTCTACTTAATTATCAACTACTAATACTAGTTTAGTAAGATTGATCTTCGATGGTGGATGGATCATGCATGAATACTATGCAAATGTTAGGAGTCGCTCGGGTGACTGACAGTCAAACCATTACACAAGGCCCAATAACTAAACAATTTTTTTTTGTTCCCGAACAATTTTTTTTGTATTGCCGGAATAATTAAAAAATTGTTCCGGAACAAAAAAAATTGATCTGGAACAAATTTGACTGAATTACACATGTGGGGTTAGTTTAGGCCCAAAACATAAAATCTGAGATGCATGGGGCTAGTGCGACAGGTTTGCTGGCGGTCACACGGGTGAACCCCAGCAACGCCCTGAATACTGTTACAAACTAACCTGGCCATCAGTCTCGTGTAAACACTACAATTGTTCACATAGTAATAAATAAATTCTTGCATTGCAAATTTGCAATTGCATTCTCCTCTTTCTTCATCTCTTCCGAATATCATGCTCATCATATCCCGTGGTAATATTAGCTAGTGGATCTCCATTATTCTTAAATATACATACGTCCCCACTGAATTTTCCCATTCATTTAAGTTTTCATCTTTTCTATAAGAGCTCTTTTACAATGATTGTAAAGTACTAATGGGTACTTTTAGATACTTTTATCTTGAATTGTTTTTAGCCATTGATCTATGAAAAGTATTTATAAAAATTAAATTAAATTAGTATTCGATCCCACTTTTTGATACTTGGTCCCACATTTTGGAAGTATCAGATACTTTACCCTAGGTACTTTGGGTACTTTCTACCTTCATCACCGTATAATTTTATCAGATGGACGGCTCCTAGTGTTTTGAGTCATTGTAAAAGAGCTCTTTTTATAAATATCTGTACAATAAGATAGATCTGCAAGTAAAATATAAAATATTTCATTATAAATCTAGTAATACTTATTTACTTAAGAAAATATTGTTGCTCGAATTTTTTTTAAAGAAATATTGGCGTTGTGTATTTAAGAACAAAGGGAGTATGGTGTTTTTTTTTCTAATTATGCAGAGTAGTTGCGTATCTTTGCATTAAACAGAAACGATAAAAAAGTCGATTGTTGAGCAAAGACATACCACTCAGCAAGCTTGAACGGCAAGGCCGTTGGGCAAGGAAAGACTACTCACAACGCAGACAACCTAGTGTATCATGCCACACTTGATACACTATAGTCGGCTACAATATCACCACTGAATTTTTTTCATTTGTTTAAGTTTTTCATTTTTCTATAAATATTTATACAAATAGATAGATCTGCAAGGTTAAATTAGATGTCTGATATTTTTTCAGTGGTCGGACACTCAACACATGTTGCAAGAGACAAGGATCAATGCTGCAATTATTGTTTCTTCATGTTTCGTAGTGGATGTTGCACAAAATATGGTATCAATATTGCGGTGGGAATTTCCATCCTCGAATTGGATGTCAGAATTTTTTGTATACATATTTTTCTGATGTTGCAAGCATTGATTTTTTTATGTTACAGCTATTATTTATTAATGTTGCGATGGACCTTTCGATGAAAAAATCTGATCGGATGTCCGGACGCTAGTAGTGCCATTTTTCTATCCATAGCATGTTAATGTTAAAAAGGTTTGATTTGTCAAAAATCTAAATGTAGCTATATTCGGAGATGGAGGGAGCAGCAGCTATAGTATAGTATTTGATGAGGCTCCCTGCCATGCCAACAACTAGCTAGTGTCGTGGTTCAGTTAGGGGCCATTTGGCACGGCTTCATCTAAAATAGTTTCACTAGTGAAGCCAAAGCTGGTGAAACTAAAAAAAAAACTGGTTTCATCAGACTTCTAGTTCATTTTAGCATCAGCCTATAAAACGGCTTCACACTACATTATTTTGATTTGCGTGAGATAGGTGAAGCTGAAGCTAAAATAAGCTATGTGGCCCATAGTTATTTGATGTAACAACAAAGAAACCATGCATAAACATGTAACTTGGACTAAAAAAACATAAATATTGATGATATAAAAACAATAATATTAATATGATACATGAAGAAAACAAACCGACTTATTGTAACTTTTTTCTATTTAAAATTAATTATTTTTTAGATCGAGATGTTGTTGGTTAAACATGCAGAAAAATGTTTGACTTTAAATAATTATAAACATAGCTAGCTATAATATTCATGATACAGTAGCTTGGCCTGCGTGTGGTGTGTAGGTGGTGTAGGGCGGCTGGCTTAGCTCAGGGGGCTCAGGTCTTGACCGAAAACTTTGCATTGGGAGCTGCACTGTATGGATCATGGTCTTGCTTTGCTTGCTTGCACTGCCCACAGTAGTCTCTTCTACAGATCGAATCGATAGACAGACGAGGAGCCAAGCAAGTGACGCGCAGCAGCAGCAGCTTTGCCTTTGGTGTCGTAGCAGAACCATACATGCATGATTCAGGACTCTGCAGAGGTAGAGACCATCATCATGCATGGAGCTGCTAGCTGGCCATGCGTAAGGCTGCCTACAGCAACTCATCTGCAATAATCTACTGTAGCAGAAGCAGCCGCAATCATGGTTGTGTAACACCACACGTGTTAATCACTTGTAATTAAATTAACCACAGTCATTAGTTCAAAACTCATGTGACAAATCACCAACTCAAACTTGATTCTGTCAGTTTGGGCCGGACCGGTCTGACCGGTTTGGGCAACCGGCCTGACCGGTTGGGGGCTGACTCAACCGTTTTATTGGCCCCACATCATTTAAACCTCACACTCTCTCACTAACTTCCTCAGTCTCACCCCGTGCCCAGCTCGCCCTCCCAACCTCTCTCTCCCTCCCCTCTCACCCAAACCCTAGAGATCCAAAACCCTCCCTCTACCCTTCATCCAAGGCCCAAGGGAGCTTCAAATCGGTGGAGGATCAACTTCCCCATGTTCTCCTCCATGGGGTGACGCGGGATCGCAAGTTCTTCGTGGGAAAGGAGTCATTCAAGGTAATTTAGGAGTTTGGATCGATCTCTTGTTCTAGAAGGTTTTAGGTGGTTTCCTCTGGTCAAAAGCAACCACATGAACCCCTGAACTAGATCCTAGAAGGTATTTGGAGTTGGTGGGCGATTTTCGCCGCGCCAAGGTTTCTAGGTTCTGGTCTGGTTAGGACCGGTCTGACCGGTGTCACGGTAGGTTGAGTAGGACCGATCTGACCGGTCGGGTGGACCGGTCTGACCGGTGCTAGCAGGGCTGAGTGGGTTCAATTAGGGCTAGTTGATGCAAATCGTTAGAATTTAATTTGGCTATTGGTTACATGTAATTTTTATAAATCATGCATACATTTCTCATGTCATATGCATATGCATACGTATAGCAGCCACGGCGGAGGAGGTCGTATACGAGGTGGTTGCGGAGCCACAGGAGCCCCAGGGGCAAGCCCCGCAGCAGGAGGTTCGCGAGGAGTCGGCCCGAGGCCCGGCTAACCCCAGTTTTGAGCAGCAGACTCGAGGCAAGCCCCGGTGCACATCCTATTATTTCAAACTTATGACACCTATATATGTCTCTATTACTTGTGCATTAGGTTTAGGAATTGTTGGAACCCTAGTTGCATGATCCTTAGTTTCCCTTGAGTTATACTAGAATGTATAGGACGATAGAAATGCAATGCTTAATAGTTCTCGATAGAAGTCGAGTGACTTCTTGTCACCCGCGAGATATAGGATATTTAGAAGTCGCATAATTTCCGGTTACTCGCGAGATATAAGTTACATGTATTTGTATTATAGTATATGAGTTAATGAAAGTGATATGGAAATGTGAGACCGGACGGGGAGTAATGATGATGCATAGGTATGGCAGCAGGACAGAGTTTCTGGTTGTTTTAGCCCCGTCCGTGTCGGTTAAGGACCGTACCGTTGTCTGGCCCTGCTGATCAAGTTTGATATTGTACTAACCACATGCGAGGAGTAGGAAGTAGTCGAAACCGGTAAGCCGAGTACTGCTTTGCTTCGAAATTATAGGAACCCGCACCCAATTCCTGGGGCGAGTCGAGTAGTCACGGAGAATTGGGGATGCGTATGTTTACTTTTGGTGGTCTCACGTTGAGCTCGGCTGACCATATGTCGTTGGGCTGGTTCCTGTAGTTCGAGGCGGGGAGGGGAATGGTTGGTACGTGTGGTCCGACGGGGCATACACGTGCCGTGTTGGTTAGGTCCACCTTGCAAGGTTAAATCGGATCGATTCGCCGTCAGTCGCTCTCGGATATGAGCACCTTGATCGCAGCACCGCATCGCAGTAATGCCTTATGGAACTTAAGTGATGATTGGAAATGACTACCATGAATTATTACTCCATGTCTGTTATGATTTCTTAGCAGGTGCAAATACTAGTTGAGAATGATAGTATATAGAATTTGGAGCTAAAAGTGGAAAAATAAGGACTCATTTTAGAAGCTTTTTATGCAAAATAACCACCAACCAGAAAACCTTGCATGTCTAAATATGTGGGCTAAGTTATACCCACTGGTCGGGTAAACCTTGCTGAGTATTAGAATACTTAGGATTTGTTGCCACAATTATTATTACAGGACACCCGGACGTAGACTTCTGCCCCTGCCGTGTCAAGTTCATCCGCCGGGATGCAGAGGGGTGGAAGGTCGTGAAGCGAGACCCCTAGGCTGGGAGTCCGTCGGGTTTTACACTTGAGGGCTGAGTGTGCGGACTCTCTGTTTTGCGCAGACCGGTTTGACCGTGGGACCAGTCTGACCGGTGGTGTCGGCAGGCAGTGCCGACCGGTCCGACTGGATGGGAGAACCGGTCTGACTGGTCTTGAAAGTTCAAAACTAATGGAAGCTAGAGTGGTAGTGAGATCTTTTATATTCGAACTTCAGTCATAACTATTGTAAAGTTTTTGTAAATTATGCAACTTATGTACTGTATATGGATATTTGATCTCGGTTTGTAAAATTAAACGTTCCAGAATCTTGTTGTGAATGTATTTTAAAATATTGTGTCGTGCTTGTACCATCTGTGCCCGCCTTCGCGTGGGACTTCCGGTGTTGTTTCGATCGGGCCGTGGGTTGAGAAAGGATCGCCAAATTAAGCCATTAAGCTAATGCGCCCGATATGTTTAAATGACGGCCATTACGCTTAATTAGAGTTTTAATTTGGCGGTTCCGTCACAGGTTGTTCATGGACGTACTGACTGCTCTGCAACAATCGATTGATCGATTGCATATTCTGCATACATACAAGGTTCACAGGACACAGACGGACTACTACCAATCCCCTTGGCCTTTCTTTCTCTGCTCTGCACCTCCTCGACTGCTCCTAGGTTTCTGGAAAATACAAACACAACTCATGATGCGTGCCCACCTGCTTTATTTGCAATCGATCAATGACGATACGACTCCATCGCCATGATTGATATGATGCGCCCGTCAATCAAGATCGGCTGCAATGCAAATTACAAGGCACTAGCTAGCTAATTGAGTGGCTGACTGACAGCTGATGATCGACTATGCACGATGATTGATGATGAAGATACTGCTCAAGGCAATGAAGGCATACACAGGCCAATGCAAGCAATGCGATTCATTCCGGGACGACAATGCAAGAAGCAAGGCTGCAAAGACAAGACAAGCAAGGGAGAAAGGCCGCAGTCATCTTGAGTTTTTTCAAACTGGATCAAGACCATGTTTGGTTTACCCGTGAAAATGTTTTCATGAAAACTTTTTATTACTTTGACCATCAATTAAGGGTATTAAATAAAGTCTAATTACAAAATTACCTCCACAACTATGGTACTGTAGCAGTTACTCTAACTAATGAGGTTTTTGACCGTACGATTAGTGAATAATTGAGCGCGGTCACTGTAGCATCACTGTAGCTAATCATGATGAAACTTGAGTCATTAGATTCGTCTCGAAAAGTTACACTCATCCCTGAAAAAGTTTTGCAAATAGAATTCATTTAGTATTTCATGCGAACATTCGTTTTTTTGTGAAATTGTGATGTGACCCTTAACCAAACATGGCCCAAACCGAATTGAGTTCATGTTTGAAAACAAGAGGCTACTAGCTAGCTAGTACCAACCTAGTAGGCCAGCATATGCATAGGCATGGAAGCAGAGATACGTAGTATCACCTTTTGACGGCCAAGCAAGCAAGTTGTAAAGGCCCTCCCCTCCAGCTATAAGGAAAGAAAGAAAGAAAGAAAGATGAAAGAGGCCGGGATGAGATGGGAGCTGCAAAGTTGGGGCGCTTTTTGCAGGATCTAGCTGCCTTGTTGCTTTCCTTCCTGCTTCTTCCCCAATGCAATTGCAAGCCATCCATGAGAGAGCCACGCACCCCATCGAGTCGAGTCATCATGCTGTCATATCTGCAGCCTGCATGCTTGGATCGATTGCCAGCTCGGAATCCAGAAAATGTGCTGCGTGGGAAGGAGGCAGCATCCAATCCTTCCTACTCCATCGAGTGCCATGCCACGAGCAAGTCTTGTCTCTATGGAATCAATCCGGGACTCTGCTTTGATTTGTTACCTACCTTCACCTGCGGCTTTGATTTCTCAATCAATGCAAAGACCCAGTAGTTTCGCAAAAGTATGTACTCTATATGAATAACAGGACCAAACTAATACCTAAAATACAGTACACAACAACTCACTCACCTAATAACCAGCATTTGTCTCGACAAAGCGTCAAGACAGTGAAAAAGGGTATAGGCTTTTATTCGTGCCATTTTAGTTATTATCAATCATAATACCTAAAAATAACAGATGCGCACTTGCTATGTCAAGGTTAAGAGCAAAACAAGTTCTTTAAACCATTGCAAAGTTCAATAAATTTCTTTCCTGTGCCCTGCTACCGCACAAGCGCTCGTGGCCTAATGGATAAGGCATTTGACTTCTAATCAAAGGATTGTGGGTTCGAGTCCCACCGAGCGTGTGATTTATTGCTTTTTATTTTTCTTTTCCCTAGTTCTCTTCCTGCACTGTTTCTTTTTCAAATTGCAAAGTGAGTAGCGTTTTGGATCCACACATACACATTTGTTGTAGTGGAATATAAAGACTAATTTTTTCAGCTTCCGATTGCCAAGTGAAGAGTTTCTGCTGCCATGTTATTCCCATCCGATACAGAGCTGATGGGACAGGAATCCCATTAGCTTTCACAATCAGGACGCAGTTCATTCCACTTGCCAATGATTTGAAAATTATTTCGTATATATATGTTGTCGAAGTTTTTATTCAAGCGACACAGACAGAAGATTTCATATCAGAATCTGACACCAAATAATTTCTGACTGTAATCTAAACGGTGAAAAAAGATGAACAGTTGTAACAACAATGACATCAACAAAATCTGGGTTACCAAATATATCATCGTCATCAAGACCATAAACAAAGACAGACAAAGATGCTAGTATGAGCAGCAAAAAAAATCAGCAATTCTTTTACGAAGCTCTACACCAACTCGACTGAAACTAGTGCCATTTCGCTTCTCTTCTATATGCCAAAAATTTCCTGATGATCCATGCTGAAAGGCTGTTAAATCAGATGTATATATGCTGGTTTATTCTTTCCTAATGATATCGACAGTATGAAGAAGATGGGGGTAGCTGCTGCTAAATCTTGTCGCCTTGCTTCTCGCCGGTGAGCGGCAGCATCTCCATGCGGCCTCTGGGCGTGCGCGGGCCCGGCGCGGCGGTGGCCTGCTGCGAGATGAGGTGCCTCACATAGCCGTAGAAGGTGCAGCCGACAAGGGTGATGGCGCAGCCGACGGCATTCATCGCCGAGATGGGGTTCCGGAAGATCATCCACGACACCAGCACCGCCACCGCCACCTTGAGGTTGCCGGCCACGTTGAAGGTCACGGCCGTCGTCGAGTGGATCACGTAGAAGATGGAGAAGTTGAGGCAGAAGGCCAGCACCCCCGACGTGATGATGATCACCAGCGCAGGGGCCACAGAGTCGTAGGTGTAGAGCCAGCTCACCACGCCGCTGCCTTCAAGCACGATTGCTGGAATTGACAGGATCATCGTCGCAAATGGTGCCATGTAGTACACCGTGTTGATGCTGTACATAGAAATGGTAGAATTGTTCATACCAAATGTCAGATGCCAAACCTATAATCAACAAGATAGTCTCTTTCTTTCTTTTTCCTTTTATGAAAAGGTAAACGACATCATCTTCTACCTGTCAAACTTGTATCCATGGAGCAGGGACTCTGCCAGGATGGTCTTTGTGGATGTGGCCAGGCAGCCCACCATGGCAGCACAAAAGCCAAACGTGTTGAAGCTCAGCTCAGTTATGGAAGTCAGCAGAATCCCTCCCACTATTGGGATCAAAGAAGCCCAGATGTGCCACTCGAAATATTTCCTCCAGACCAACCACTGAAGAATCACTGTATCGCAGTGGAATAGACTGGTCAGAAATTGCTGAAACACTTAACACAGGAAACATTGGATGACAAGATCAGATCGCTAACCTGTTGTTGCAGGAGTGAAAGATTTTATTGTCTGCATGAAGGAGACTGGAATGTAGCGCAGGCTGACATTCCCCAACACGATGTTTATGCAGAATACAAATGACATTGGGAATATCCTTCTCCATCGATCCTCCGAGGCAACCTCGATCAACGGCTTTGTTTTCAGCACTTTGATTGCGATATATGCTCCAATAGAAGAGCATATGAAGTGGACGCATGACACAGTCAGAGGAAACTTGAACTCCAATTTCTGCCAAATTCAAATTCAAAATAGTCAAGTTGGTGCCTTTGTGCCAAGCAAGTTGCAAAGACCCCTTTTTTCAACATTTAAGCAATGAAAGTCAATTCAAATAAATGAAAAAGGGAAAGAAAGCTCCTTCTTTAAGGGTCTTCCTGACAGAGAGCATACACCACGTGCTAGCAGAGGGTTTCTTAAAGAACACAGCAAGCAGGGCAATATCTTACTAGCATGTTTTTTTGCCTTCTAGGCTTATTTACAGTTTTGCACTAGTTCACGAGACAGATCATTTATAATAAATAAAGAATCAATACATCTCACTACCAAGCTAGCGTGTCAAGTCAAGAGAGAAGAAATATACTGCTATTTTTCAAGCTCCCCTCAAAGAAACAATCTCGGGGAGAAAAAACCTGAAGGGAAATGTTTGGGTCCTAACTATCCTCAGGGCATACGTACTGAGTCTGCTGGAGTCAACGATGATCCTTAGCTGCTCAGTCTAACAACATTTAGTAAAGCACAATCTTGAGGAACATGCATGATTGCAAACTTAAGTACTTGGCTGTGGTCTACGAAATTGGATGACTGCACAGACGTGAAACTTGGATGCTATTGCTACCCGTGCACTCACTCTCTTTTATTAACTTTTGTTTGTCAAAATAAAAATGTCAGGATATATAGCTAACACAGGTAGCACTATAGTTTTCACAAATAAATTTGATTGCACAGCTACTGTTTCCAGGACCACCATAATTACAATTAACTTTGAAGATTGGACGCCCATATGGAAGACTGGAACCAAACTAATGATCTTCATGGATCTTTTTTTTTTCAGCTGTACTTTATGCTAGCAAGATTGTCAAAGAAAGGGTTATCCAGTGAGTCATTTTCCCTGCAAGTCCTTTACACACTATCTTTCTCAGTTAACCTCAAAATCCATGAACAGATTCCCTTAATTGTCCATGATAGAACAAAAAAAAGAAAAGAAAAGTATCATACTGTTCTTCGTCATAAACGTTCCGAACCTAACTGCAAATAACCAAGTGGAACAATTTTTAGGCGTAAAGATGGTATCCTTTTTGTTTCTATCAAAACACTACAACACCACAGCACTATTGGCAAATCATCTGCACCCATGGGAAGAAACAAAAGGACAATCTCTGGCATGAAATGCGCTACCTTTTGAGTCCTATATACTCATGGATCAGCCCCTAAATTCCCTTATGAATATTATAGACAAAGGAATAATTTCCAGAAATTGGGATAGAAAAAAAATATGATGAATGAACGAATCAATCAACCAATCAAATTTAGGGAGAAAGAGAAGCAGATGAAGAATATTGGGCTGTTTGACAGACCTGGAAGATCCACTTGTTGATGATGATGACGGTGACGTTGAAGCCCCACCACTGGAGGATGGCGAGCACCGTGCGGATGGTGGTGGCGTTCCCCATCTTGCCGTCCTCCATGGAAGGGGAGCAAAGGATTGGGTGGGTAGGAACCAAGAGAAACCGGCCAGCGCCTCCCTATGTATATCAACAATCTTTAGTATTAACTAGGTAATGGCCCGTGCGCTGCTGCGGTCACATAAACTTTAATCAAAATAATTATTATTTTAATAAACTATGCAAAATGCAAGGTAAGGAGAACAGAAACGAGTGGTATCCGGTATCCAACCAGCCAAATATCTTGAATTTATGGTTCTACTGAGTTTCAAAGAACTTAGATTTCTCTGTTACTCATTCAACAATTGACAAAGGATATGCAGCTGCCATGTGACATGCTTTGGGAAATTAGAAATCCGATGAATTTATCTGTGCATTACAACAATAACCAATTTTTTTCCCATTTACAATATAGTTGAGTGGGTTGAACTAATTCAAAATAACACCTATTATTGTGATTTTCTCCATACGTATTAAATTAACGGAGAAGACAATGACCATATCCAATAATTTTTATTCTATAATCTCTAGATATCGATTCTTAATGGAAGAACCATCTAAACTACATACATAGCTTTTCAAATAAAAGATGCAATTATTACAATTTACATTAGGGCACCGCCAACTGCCACGATCTCAGCCCTATGGACGCTGCCCATACAAGTATGCAAGAACCTCGAACTCGATTCATGATTTATCTATCTTGTAAACCATCTACTTACCTAGTAAGATCTGAGGTGGACACAATGGAAAGTAGGAGTGAGCAATGATCAAGTATTTAATCAGGCAATGACCATTTGTGGGTATCATTGAAAGCATCTCAAGGTACAATCTATACATTCCCATGGAGCATAGAAATAAGAAACTGCAGCAGCAAGAAAGAACATTCCATGTATGGTGCCCCAAGAAATTCATAGAAGTAGCTACCGTTTGTAGTAACTGTGGTAAATGGGGAAAGGGTGAAGAAACGTGCCAGATCAAATAAATGTTAGTAGGCAGGATATATCATTCACAAGGTTAAGTTATCATGGACATACAGCTAATCTTTATTGTCTAAAACAAATAAGTAGAATAAGTGCTAACAAATAAAAATGCTTACTGAGCTACTTTGCATCAGAAAAATCACCCAATTCAAGTTTCCTTCTTGACACCTAAACTATGCTGAAATCTTGAACAATATCCCCACCAAAAAACCATCAGGGTACAAACTATGCTGAAATCTTGAACAATATGCAAAGCAATAAGAATTGGAAACATAAGCTAGTAGGAAATAGGTTTGGGTACCTGAAGGTACTTAAAAATTCTAGTAAAAGGAAGTTTTAGAAGCAGCGGTTAATCAATTACCTGCAATCATGAATACAAACAAGAATTGGAAACATAAGCTAGTAGGAAATAATAGGTTTGGGGAACCTGAAGGTACTTAAAATCATAGTAAAAGGAAGTTTAGAAGCAATTGTTCATAAATTGCCTGCAATCATGAACACATCACATTATGACACAGCCATGGTACCATAACAATATCTGACCTGCAAATAGGCGTGCATATATGTATACCTTGCGGTATCCATAATAGTTGCCTTGACTGCATATATACTAATGAAACACAATTTGCTAAGAAAGCCTGGACTACCTGACTACAACATCAATCATCATCAAGTTTGGATTCAATAAAGGAGGGGCTCTACTGGACCACCTGATGAAAATTTTGACTGATTTTGTACAACTACTTTACCTGTAGAACATCAAAGGAATCCATCTTTTGAGGAAAACATCAACATCAAAAGAAAACAAAATATTGATGGTTGCTATGTACTTTACCCCATGCTTTCACAAAACCGCTATGGAAAAGATAAGAAATTATTGTGACAAGAGGGGCAAAAGTTTTTAGCAGCATATCTTAGTGTTGATGGCACAGAAACCAGAGATTGAAGTATGTAAGAGAGAGGATAGGAGAGAATAATAGCTTGTATTGTTCCAAACCCTAGAAGGGTGGGATATATAGATCCTACACATGGGCCTCTAGATGGGCCTCTATACATGGGCTCAATATACTCCAACACCCCCCCCCCCCCCCCCGCAGTCTGAACTACCGGCGCAGCGGTGTTCAAGACTGGACCACAAGAAAGCTAACACCCCCCCCCCCCCCCCCCCCCGCAGTCTGAACAACCGACGCAGCGGTGTTCAAGACTGGGCAAAATGAGAGTACAAAAAGGGCTAATACCCCCCGCAGCCACAACTAGCCACCGGCTACATTGAAGATGTCAGCAAACTGGGAGGTAGTCGGGACATGGAGTACCCGAACATCGCCGATTGCGACTCTGTCGCGCACGAAGTGTAGGTCGATCTCCACGTGCTTCGTCCGCTGATGCTGGACGGGGTTGGTGGAGAGATACACGGCGCTGACGTTGTCGCAATAGACGAGTGTGCTCTTGGCGAGCGGGCTGTGGAGCTCCGCCAAGAGCTGTCGTAGGCAGGACGCCTCCGCCACACCGTTAGCGACAGCCCGGTACTCCACCTCGGCACTGGAGCGGGAGACAACCGGCTGCCGCTTGGACGACCAGGAGACCAGGTTCCTGCCCAAGAAGACGGCATAGCCGGAGGTGGAGCGACGAGTGTCCGGGCAGCTAGCCCAGTCAGCGTCGGTGTAGACTACCAGCTCAGCAGAGGACGAGCGGTGAAGTACCAGGCCGAGGTCCACAGTGCCACGGACGTACAGGAGGAGACGCTTCAGCGCAGCAAGGTGTGACTCCCGGGGATCATGCATATGGAGACAGACCTGCTGAACAGTATAGGTGAGATCCGGCCTGGTGAAGGTGAGGTACTGCAAAGCATTGGCCAGACTCCGGTAGGCAGTAGGATCATCCACCGGAGCACCCAGATCAGCAGACAGCTTCGCCAGAGTGTCGACTGGAGTGGAGCAGGGCTTGCAATCAGTCATCCCAGCCCGCTCCAGAATATCGAGGGCGTACTGCCGCTGGTGAAGGAGAAGACCAGACGGGCGAGACTCAATAGTGACGCCCAAGAAGTGGTAGAGCTGACCGAGATCCTTCATAGCGAACTCCCGCTGCAGAGAGGAGATGACACTCTGAAGCAACTGCGGACTGGAAGCTGTGAGCACAATGTCGTCGACATATAGTAGCAGATAGGCAGTCTCATCCCCACGGCGGTAGATGAAGAGAGACGTGTCAGACTTGGCCTCGGTGAATCCCAGTGTCATCAAGAACGTGGCGAACCGAGAGTACCAAGCCCGAGGAGCCTGCTTCAGTCCATAGAGAGACTTGTTGAGCCGGCAGACCATATCCGAACGACTCGAGTCCACAAATCCCACTGGCTGAGAGCAGTAGACAATCTCTGACAAGGTGCCGTGAAGAAACGCATTCTTCATGTCCAGCTGGTGCACAGGCCAAGAGCGCGAGAGCGCAAGCGAAAGGACCGTGCGTACCGTAGCGGGCTTCACGGCTGGGCTGAAGGTCTCATCATAATCAACACCAGGCCGCTGAGTGAACCCCCGGAGAACCCAGCGAGCCTTGTAGCGCTCCAGTGTGCCATCAGCCCGACGCTTATGCGTCCAGATCCACTTGCCAGTCACCACATTGCAACCAGACGGACGCGGCACGAGATCCCACGTCTGGTTGGCAAGAAGAGCCGCGTACTCCTCTTCCATCGCACGACGCCAGTGAGGATCCGCCAAGGCGTCGCGGACAGAGGAGGGTACCGGAGAGACCCGCGGCTCTCCCTCGGTGGCGGAGAGAGTCGCGGCCTGAGACGCCATCCGCCGAGTCACCATGGGATGGATATGCCGAGGATCCCGATGGATGACTGGCGGGTGGTATACCTCCGGCTCGGCTCGAGAGTGAGCCGGAGGAGGCGGCGGCAGCGACGGCTCCGGCGTCGGCGTCGCAGGAGCCTCTGGAGCAGGAGGCGGCGCCAGTGTCGGCGCCGAACGACGCCGGTACACCTGCACCGGCTCAGCGTACCGCTGCGGTGTCGGGGTCGGCGCCGAGCGACGCCGGTACACCTACACCGGCTGAGCGTACCGCGCAGGTGCAGGTGAAGGCACCGGGGCCGCGCGTGGTGCAGCGGGTGACACCGGGTCCGCGTGCGGCACGACCGGAGGTCCGGGGACCCCGCGTGGCGCGACCGCGGGCACCGGGCCCGCGCTTGGCGCAGCAGGGATCACCGGAAACGGTGCTGGCGTGCCGGGAAAACCTGCAGGAAAAGGACAGACAGGTAACGGTGGCTGAACCACCGGGTCAATCGGAAACAGAGACTCCAGCTCGGGGTCAGGAGAAGGTGTAGAGGAGGTAGAGTAGGGGAAATCCGACTCGTCAAAGACGACGTGTCGGGAGATCAGGACGCGGCGAGAGGTGAGGTCAAAGCATCGGTACCCCTTGTGGTCAGAGGAGTAACTAAGGAACACACAATGAGTCGAGCGGGGCGCCAGCTTGTGAGGAGCAGTGGCGGAGGTGTTAGGGTAACACGCACACCCGAAAACCCGAAGGTGGTCGTAGCGAGGAGGGGTACCGAAAAGAGCATGGTGTGGAGTGGGAGCAGGAGAAGCAGTGGACGGAAGACGGTTGAGCAAGTAGGTGGCGGTGTGGAGGCTCTCAGCCCAGAAGCGCTGGGGCAGAGAAGCCTGGATCAGAAGGGTGCGCACGACGTCGTTCGTCGTGCGAATCATCCGCTCAGCCTTGCCGTTCTGAGGAGAGGTATACGGACAAGACATACGCAGCTGAACACCCCGAGAGAGGAAGAAAGAACGGGAGGTGGAGTTGTCGAACTCCCGCCCGTTGTCACACTGGACGGCCTTAACGGTGAGACCGAACTGAGTGGACACCCAGGCAAAGAAGTGGAGGAGGGTGGAGAAGGTCTCAGACTTGGCGCGCAAAGGAAACATCCAAGAGTAGTGCGAGAAGTCGTCGACCACCACCAGATAGTACTTATAACCAGAAAGGCTAAGTACAGGAGAGGTCCACAGGTCACAGTGAACAAGGTCAAATGCATGCTTCGCATGCGAAGAAGAAGAAGAAAAAGGGAGCCGAACATGACGACCGAGCTGGCACGCATGGCAGAGGGGCTCAGCAGGAGCCCTAGTACTAGGAACATCGGTACTACGACTGAGCTGAGCCAGAACGTCGCGGCCAGGGTGACCAAGACGGCGGTGCCAGGTGGTGGAAGACGGCGTCGCAGCAAAAGCGGCAGACCAAGGCGGCCAGGGCGAAGAAGAAGGCGAGAGTGGTGCAGCGGAAGAAGGAAGGCGAAGGGTGTAAATGGGCCCCGTACTATCACACCGGAGTAGCGGATGTCGGGAGACCAAATCCTTTACAGTGAGGCCAGAAGAATCAAACTCGATGGAACAAGAATTGTCAGTTGTAAACTGACGAATGGAAAGAAGATTATGAACCATCTGAGGAGCAACAAGGACATTGGAAAGACGAAAAGATCCAGGAGCAGAACCCACGGCGGTGACAGGAAGGCAAGACCCATCACCAACCATGATGGAAGAAGGACAAGAGGGGTGTGGGGGTCGGACAGACGAGAGAATACCGACATGTGGGGTGGTGTGGAAGGAGGCACCTGAGTCGGCGATCCACTCGGTGCTGACCGGCTGCGTCCGCCCCGTGGCGCTCAAGGACGGCGCCAGTAAGTTCTGGTCCCACCCCCCAGGCCAGGTCGGCTGCTGGCTGGGTGGAGCGGCGGTAGCCAGAACGGCGCAAACGGCGCAAAGAGAGGGGCAGCAGCGGCGAGCATGGCCGCCGGCTGGGGCTGAGGACGAGGGCCCACCCCTTGCGTGGCGAGCGCGACGGCCTGGGCCTGCGCGGCCTGCGCGGCAGCGAGGGAGGCGACGGCCCGCGCGGCCGGCGCAGCGTGCGCGGCGGGCGCGACGGCGACCACAAAGGCGGCGGCGGCGGCGTGCGTGGCGCGGCCCGCGCCCTGGAGCAGAGGAGGCGCCTGGGCGGCGGCCTGGAACAAAGGAGGGGCGGCCCCCACGCCCGGGAACAGAGGAGCGGCGGCAGAGGCCGTGGATCCAGCGCCAGGGGGCAACGCCACGCCGTGAGCAGAGGCGGCGGCGGCGGCGGCCCAGGGTGCGGCGACGGCAGGCCAGGAGGCGGAGGCCCACGGGGAAGGCGGCCCTGGCGGCGGTGGCGCGTCCTGGGGCCACGGCCGCGCCGCGGGGGGCATCCCGAGCGCAGGCCAAGGAAGGAAGGCGGGAGTAGCAGCGCCGTGGGCGGCCTGGGTGGCGGCCGCGGCCCTGGCAGCGGCGAGCGGCTGCTGCAGCAGTCCCATGGCCCCGACGGCCCCCACGCCAGTCGCTGCAGGAGCGGTGGGGGAGGCTGCATCAGCGCTCGAACGGACCGGTGGCGTGGCCTGGGCGGCCCGGGTGGCGACGGCAGGCAACACGGCGACGGCAGCGGCGCGTGCGATGTCTGCGGCACCCACGACGGCCACAGGAGGTAGTGGCGGCCCATGGGGAGGTGTGGAAGATGGGCCACCTTTTCCTGGGCCGGGACCCAACGTGCCGCCGCCCCCTGGCCCATCCTCCAACAGCCTGGGCACAGTCCCCTCCGCGGCCTCATACGCGCAGGGCGGAGTCCAGAGGCGCAGGGCAGAGGAGAGGTCGGCGTTCACGGGCGTGGCGGCGACCAAGGGCGCGGCGATGGTGATCTCGGCGGCGCGAGGAGCAGAGGAAGAGGGCAGGAGCCTGGTGGGAACGGTCGGGGCGGGCCGGGGTCCAGAACCCTGGGCGGCAGCGGCGTCGGCGCCCCCGCGCCCGCGGCCATGGCGGCTGCTGCGGCGGCGGCGGCGTCAGCGCCCGCGCCGCCCGCGCCCAGGGCGGCGGCGGCGGCTGCAGTGCTCGCCCGCGCCCAGGGCGGCGGCGGCGGCTGCAGTGCTCGCCCCGTTCGCGCCCCCCTGCCACCAGGACGGGCGGATCCGCGCCCAGGGAGGCCAGATCCGGCGCGTCGGCATTCGTCTGCGGGTGGGGCGGCGCGTCGAGCTCCGTGAGGGCGACAGCGGCGGGCGCCCAGGGGGCGGCGGGCCAAGAAGCCGGCGGCCAGGCGCACGGAACAGAGGAGGAGATGGCGCCGGGAGCAGAGGAGAGGGGAGGGAAGGAGGAGAAAGGGGGCGGCGGCGCCGGCTGCCGGCCGGCCATGGCGCCGCCGGCGGTGGCGGCTACAGTAGCCACGCCCAGGAAACCCTAACTGATACCATGTAAGAGAGAGGATAGGAGAGAATAATAGCTTGTATTGTTCCAAACCCTAGAAGAGTGGGATATATAGATCCTACACATGGGCCTCTAGATGGGCCTCTATACATGGGCTCAATATACTCCAACAAAGTAGAAGCCCAAAATGCACAGATAAAAGAAGGAAATTTTAAGTAGTAGAATTCAAAAATATTAGGTGTTCCTTTATCATATCAAATTCAATAATTTGTAGGCATCTGAACAGATCTAAACCCGAATTCTAATATAAATCATGCAAAACTGCTGTCGTACTTCCAGGGCACCAAAAAGCCCTGATCAATTGTAGGCATGTGAACAGACATGAAGCTCATGGAACTTGAGGACATCACAAAAAGCCTATACTAAATGATAACCACTGGAGGCAACTTAGACTAAATATTCATAATAGTACACCTATTGCTGCCAGTTTAGAAACTTTAGTATTATTTGTAACAACATTATTACATTCAGTATTTGAGGTAACAAATGTAAAAAAAAAAAGGAGTTGGCTGGGTTTTAGTGCACAGATCCATTTGAGTTTAGAAATCTCAACTTGATCCTACAACATAACATAACCATGCGGATGCGAGCTTTTTAGTAACTCAGGAGGTTAATAACTCCAGGAATGAAAGCTGGTCAGATAAAGCATCAAGAAACAGATGAAAGCAACTTGCAGGGCTGTTAAAAGGGAAAAAGAAATGGCAGGCTAATGCCTATTGCCACGGCACGCATGAGGTCAAGCTGAGCGAAGCAGCTAGAGTCGATGTCAAGCACCTTCTTCAAGTCCGCGGCGCTGGCTGTCCATGAGCGAAGCAGCTAGAGTCGATGTCAAGCACCTTCTTCAAGTCCGCGGCGCTGGCTGTCCACACATCCTCGCACCTCTCCTCCACTGGAGCGGCCT
Source organism: Panicum virgatum (assembly GCF_016808335.1). Classification (NCBI taxonomy): domain Eukaryota; kingdom Viridiplantae; phylum Streptophyta; class Magnoliopsida; order Poales; family Poaceae; genus Panicum; species Panicum virgatum. The sequence goes on along the minus strand of NC_053141.1, from coordinate 587,621 downwards.
CCCGGAGCTTCCCCTCCCACCACAGACTTTGACCGGCAGCGCCTTGGTGGGCGCGTCGGGGGTGACGCGGGCCGCGCGCATTACGTCGAACACCCTCAGCGCGCGCGCTCCCGCTAGCAGTAGGCCCTCACCAGCACGCTGTACATGTACCCGTCGGGCTGGAGCTTGCACTGCCGCACCAGCCCCAGCGCCCTTGAGGTCGCCGGCGCCGGCCAGGTGCTCCGTCAGGCCGGAGAAGGTCTGCAGGTCCGGGAGAATGCCCCACGCCACCATCTTCTCGAGAAGGTCCATGGCGTCGAGCGCTCCGCGGCATTTCGCTATCGTCTGCAGCAGCGACGAGCAGAGCAGCGCGAGATGGGGCCGCAGATGGACTCAGCCTCCCGGACCGGAACACCCGGGTCGCCGCGTCGGCCTTGTTAACGAGCCGCACGGTGGCCAACGGGAGAAGGATGCCGTCGGCCCGCACCTTGGCGAGCAGGCGCTCCACCAGCTCGACGTGGACGGCGGCGAGTGATGCCCCCATCTAGAAGCACCAATACGCGCATGAGCTACCGTACCATGGCCACGGCGGCGGCGCGCCTGCTGTTCCCCGCGCGCGGTGGAGTGGGGATGGGCGGGGCCGACACGGGAAGCTGCGATGAGGCAAGGCGAACCCGTTTTGTGGGTCGGTGCGGTTATTGGCCGACCGTAGAAGGCCGGTGCGGGGTGGCGCGGCCATCCCTGCCGATCCCCCTTGCGCGCGGGGGCGGGGAAAGGAAGGCCGCGTGGCGCTTGAGCTGCGCGACCTCGGACGCAGCCCATCCATGGCGCTCAACGTGGGCGGCGGAGCAGCTCTGGCGGTCGGAAACAAGGCCTATTATTCGGGACGGCCGGGGGGCCGGTGGGGAAGGCGTTCCGGCCGGCGGTGGATTCCGAGTTCCGGCGGCGCCGACGGCGATGGGCAGGGGAGATTGAAGGAGATCCGGCCGCGGCGTCGACAGCCAAGGGTGGATGGCCGAGCCGCGACGGTAGCGGCGCGGTGGGCGTCGAGCAGTTTAGAGCGCCCGTGATTGGGGCGAGGGACGGTGGTGGAGAGCAGAGATGTGATCGCAGGTGTGGACGATTTCTTACCTTGTTTTTAGCAGTGGAGATTGATCAATCCGATACGAGAGACTCCCCCGCCCAGTGATCCATCGTTGTTGTAGAAGGTTCTTGCCAGGAAGTGGTGTGGTGTTGGCTTAGAATAGAATAGATGGATAGGAGGCGAGACGAGGAAGAGAAGAGGGGAGGGGAGGGGAGGGGAGGGGGCGACGGCGAAGCACCGCACGACGGAGGAGGAAGACGATCGATCGATCGAGGGGATATTCTCGTGCTGGTTCGTTCGTTTTTAGGTTGGGAATTCAGTTGGTGTGATGTGATTGATCGTTTGGTTTTTTAAATTATTATTCCATCGAATATTTGATGTCAATTCAATCGTTCAGATGTCAACTTAATATAACACTAATTATATAAATTGCAATTAAAGCTCTAAACACATTTATTAACTATAATTAGTGTACAATTATGAATGGTTACTGTAGTAATTAGTGGTCAAATTATAAATTAATTAGATTTAATAGATTGGTCTCCTGATTAAATCACAATTTATAAAATTAATTTTATAGTAAATTTATATTTAATACTTCTAATCGGTGTGTAATATATTATATTTCTCGAGCATCAGGAAGAAATTCAAGAGTCAAAGCTGACGGTGGTGCTGCCTGGCCTGGCTGGCATTTGCCACGCGTTACGTGGGCCTTTTCTGCCATTTTCCCTTAGCTAGCAAGCTTACGTGTGCCCCCCCCCCCCCCCGGCCTGGCCCGGCCCGGCCCGACCCTGACGTTGTTTATTATAACATACTCACTCTGTTCGCTGGGCTGGAGCTGGTGGCTAGAGTGGTGTGAGAGAAAAATACTGTTGGCTGGCTGGTGGCTGGAAGCTAGTGCTGGAGCTGGGTGAGAGGAAAACATTATTGGGCTGGAGGCTGCTGGAGCTGCCGAACAAAGTGACTGTATTTCATGGCATTTCCATAGAAATTTGGAATGTTTTCTTCAACTGGATATAATTCAATTGCCCGTGTCTTGTAATTCTAAACGAGGCGTCTCCTAAATTCAGTTGTCTCATCTTGGAAGAAAATGAATACTACATGATGATGAAACAACTGTCTACTGCTTCTGATTCCAGTGAACGCATGAAATTATTAGCTTCTGGATCCTGACTTTACCCGATTCAGATCGACGGGGATGCTGCCTAAGTACTACTATATTATGCCGTGCTTTAGAACGTAGATGGTTGACGAAGAAAAGGTTTTCATCCCTGCTTCTCTAAGGAAGGAGACGACTACATCTGCTGCTACTTGGCCTTCCACATGCACACACATGCCAGCTTTTCCATGAATTTTAGGTAATCTTATCAGTCAGGCCTCCTGTCCCTTAGGTACCATCAGCTATCAAGAAATCCATCACAGTCCCTCTTCTAGTCTTGCCCAACTAATTTAGGCACCACAGCAGGTACATTGCATTGACACCAGGGAACACATACCGTACAGACATTTTCTCCTTAGCACACAACAGACGTTAGTATTCAGCTGGATATACAGGAGAAAGTTATACCCAGCCCTCAGCCTTCTGCAAAGTCTTCTGGGTTGTGTACTCAGGTTACCAAGCCATCACAATTCACACACACAAGATGAAGCCATCAAGGTGTTCATGTACCCACTCACTCACACTACCTGCCTTATTGATTCAGCTAGCGATATAGCATAAAGAAACTTTCGCAACAAATAAAAGGTGAGCAACATGTACCTATCATCAATAAACCATGTCAACAAGGGTGTCAGGTGCGGCCCCAAGGTAAGGGAGGGCAACACACAACATAACACCACAACAGCCTACTCAAAATATTCACCATAATTTTCAATTCAGAAAAAGAAAAAAAAAACAGAAGAGGGAATCAACATTTCATCTCCAGCTACATAAGCCACCATCTCATCTTCACCAGCCAACAAGACATTCCTGTGTCTACACAACCCATTATTCAAGCTGTCAGACTAATGTATACCCCTTTAGGGGGAGTGAGGGACCAAAAAAAATCATTTCCTTTCACCCTAAGCCTGTGAAAGCACCACCTCTCAAGCTGATCCACGCTGCTGCTCCTCTTCCGCTACTTATTCTCTGGAGCACCACCTGCCAACACCTTCGACCTTTTGGCACCAGGAACATGCATAACACTCTGCAGGACCGACTTCTCATACTTCTGCATTCCATCCACTGCCCTCCGCGCACTACACGATGTGCAGTACCACGAACCTTTTGGGATAGTATTGCGTGGCGGATTCATGCAGTATATGTGATAAGCATCATCGCAGCCATCGCACAGGACTGTCCATTCATCATCCTTGGCCTTGAAGCAGCCTCTGCACAGGCAAGATGGGCAGTACCAGCATGATCGGTTCTTTTGCTTCTCACTTGCAATCTGGCTTTGTTTCAGGCACAGGACATGATAGAACTTGTAAGCGCAGTAAGGATGGCCGCATACCAAGAATTTCTTGTCTTCATCTTCACATGTGCCACAATGCTTGCACAACTTTGATAGTGCAGTAGTTGAGAGGTCTGGTTCACTATCTCCGTCCATGCTTGTGACTGAGCTCTCTTGTGTTTTGACGGCCAACTCAGTTCCACTAGCATCCTGAGGATGTTCTTCTGGCGCCTTGAAATCAAGCCATTCGCATACATTGCAATCTTCATGTGATTTGCCATTGTTGTTATTCTTTATAGCTGCGTCTAACTCATTGCAGGCGGGACAGTACCATTTTGCTGGGACATCATCAATGGCAGGCTTTAGACATGAAACATGGAACACAGCTTCACATGTATCACAGATAATTCTACCTTCGCTATCTGCCTTTCTGCCACAATCCTTGCAAATTCCATCTGGTCCAGATGTCCCAATTCGTTTTGGTATAGTTGAATGGCCAGAATCACAAGGGGGAGTCAACTCCCTTGGGACTTTGTGGGCAACACCAACCAAACTTGTTTCCTAATGAAGAATGCAATTAGTAACGGGATTTAACAAATACTAACAATGAAACATTGGTTAGCATACATGCTCATAGCACACCACTTACTTCTATCTTGTGCTCAGTCACATCAATTTCTGAAATTCCAGAAGCCTACAAAGAATATTTCTATTACCAATGGCCAGCACGAATGGAATGATTTCAACAATATAATAACATCTCCCGAGTCAATATCTATCCATCTTGGTGCTAGCAGCCTAGCAGCATCATTAATGTCAAGGAAACAGTAAAGGAAAACTAACAGCTTACCTGCTTTTGATAAGATGCTTGTGAAATGACTGAAAGACTGCTCGCCAGACCAACCATTTCTTGACCAACTTGTTCAAACTTCTTCCATATCTACACACAAGAAACAAATATGCCAAAACTTTGTCTCAAACCAGAAAGATGTGGTGGAGAACGCGCTAATGTAAATAAATAGTAAAAGAAAGAAAGAAAGACCATTGTGGATGTTTGGTACGTGAACAAAAACAAATGGGCGAGAAAAAAAATGAAAAACAAGTATAAGAGAACCGCTTTGGCCTTTGAGATGTATAGAAGGTACTAATAAGTAAACCAAATCTAATCACTCATCTCGTGCGCCCCAAAACATTAAGATTGTGTTATCCCTTTTGTCTTCTTAAATTTAAAAAAGAAATGAACACGGTAAATAAAACCTTTGTCACAATACATGGATTTAAACCTACTTAGGCCCTGTTTGGAACAAAGGAATGTAAAACAGAGGAATAGGGAAAAATACAGGAATGAGATATGATGTAAAGTGAGAAACTATGGGGTCTCAAAACGCAGGAAAGGAAACTTTGAGGAGTTTGGATTGCAGGAATATTTTGGATGATCACATGGGAGCTAAAAAATATTACAACTCGTTTTATCGTTGAGTATGATCGATGCTTGTAGGTGTGCACATAATTTGATGCATAAATATTTCCTGTACTCGTCTACGTGGTTAAAAGTATAGTCTGGGACCCACAATTGCAATTATAGAAGAGAAAACAAAAGTTTGCTCTGTACCACCCAACACCTGTGCATCCTTTCTTGTCAGCCCCTCCCTCCTGTTAGCCTTTCCTCTCTCTTCGCTACAGTGAAGAAACTGTCCGCCCAAATCCACCACATCTAACTAAGTTCCTCCATGGGCAACAGCTGAAATAGGCTACTCTCCATCCCCTCTGCTGTATCCAGGCACTTGATAGTAATGGAGATGCCCAGATTATCAGTTATGGGATGGGATGGATCTGCGGCAAGGGTGAGTCCTCGACCATCACTGCCCAGCTATGACGTGCCAGCTCCGTCCAATCTTAGCGCGGGTTCATGGCGTGAGGAGGGAGCAAGCAGCATGGACCATGGGAAAGAGCGAGTGAAAATCCAATCCCTTGGGTCGGAGTGGATGTTTTATTTCCTACGTTTTGCACATCACCTCTTTCCTTTCCTCCGGAACAGAACCAACCATTCCTTTGTTCCAAACGCATCAACTCAATTCCTTTCCTCCAGAACACATTCCTTCAAAATTCATGTATAAATCCTTTGATCCAAACAGGCCCTTACTGAGTACTGCACAGCAGCATGCTGCAGCCCATGTCAGATTTATGTGCATCCATTAATGGCATCCTCTGATGGGTCAAGGTCAAGCTTGAGCCTTGTAGTCCACCAAAAGAGAGAGGCACAAGGGAATTAGTGTGGTGAGGTTCAGGGCAGCGGAGGACGTTGGTGGAGAGAGACATAGCATGAATTCATGAAGACAAGATAACAGATCCCTTTCTACGAAAAACAGATATTAGGCACCCTTCATAGGAAAGGAGGCACTAGGGCCTGTTTGGTTTGCTCCCGACGCCTGCAGCTGGCAGCGCTGCCTGGCAGGGCCGCAACCAAACAGCCCCTAGATCTCAGATTTGCCTCAAGTCAGTAGAGAAACAAGGCTATGTGGTTAGCCGGTCACATATATGCCATTTTGGTTGAGCAGCACACCTAACCTACTCTAGCTAAATGGAGTAGGAAAAACATGCACCCTTCTCCCCCACAACCACAACTCTGTTGTTTGGAACTTGGATGGTTAGAAGAATTTGCAAGGATCAACCAATGTGCTGGAAAAAATGACCTAAATAGGCAGCACAACACGGAAAGAATCATTCCATTGACCAACTGTCCGGCTGTTTTGAAATTATGTGATCAAAAGGGACAATTTTCAAATCTCAAGCGTTCAAAGAACAGGGTCCCCAGAAAATGCTCGGGTACAGCATTATCTTATCACAGGAAACAGTAGAGAAATAAATGAAGAAATGAGTGAAACAAACAAAGAGGTACCTGTTTGATATCATGGTCAAGCAGCGCCGGGTTCTGCGCATAATCTCCATTTCTCATCTTGGCATCAATTTTTTGCAAGCCAATCACATCATCAGGCTTTTTGACATGGAAAGTTGCAGCTAGCAAATCACACAGCAAGGCAAACTTCTCGGAGACTAGAATGTCAAAGAGAGCATTATGGCACATTGCCTTGTTGGGTTCCAATGATGCTGCAGTTCCATTTTCTAACTTAACCAAGGAACCATTGTTTGCGGTTGCGTCTTCTGCCTTAACCAAGGCACCATTATTCTCTTCATGACGTACCTCTGCACTTGGGTTCTCTCTGCCTCCTCCTCGGCTCTCACCTAGGTTCCCCTGGTAGATACATACAGAAAACCAAAAGAGAAACTACTACTTTTGTTAGGGAAGAAAAAAAGGGGGGTTAATCATTAACCGAAGTTTGTTGAATCTGAAGGACGGGATTACCGACATGTTCCAGTTCCAGGGGCTGGCAGCTATTATGTCTGAGCGCATCACGAATGCAGCTCCGAATCCCTCCAGAGCCCTGGTTGACAGCAGGGGATTGCAGGAGGCCCTCCAGCATGTCCCTCCAGCTTCTCCAATGCCTGGCAAGCATCTGGTGCTGAGAATTGCAGGCGTGTGGCACCATGCCCATCTGATTCTGCGCAGGAAGAAAGCAGGGGGGGTACATGATAAATCTTGGGAAGCCCAAGCCATGACTGTCCCGCAAGAGGAGGCCAGAGAATTTGAAGAAAACCTAGCCTAGGCAAAACATTGCGGCATGAAACGGGGAATCTGGGAAACGAAATCTTGCGGCAGAGTAGAAACGAAATTCTGGCGGGCTGGCTGAAGGCACCCCGGAGCTGGGCTGCTAAATCCACCCGGTAGCAGAGAAAGAAGAAGGGAAAGCAGATCCGCCTAGGGCTAGGAGGGCAATGCGTACCTTGTCGGGGCGGGATGTGGCGGCGCTACCCCCGCTGGCGTTGCCGTCGGTGGCGCGGCGGCGTCGCTTGTAGGTGAGGAGGTCGGGCTGGAGCGGGTCCCCCGCGGCGCAGCGCTTGGGAGGCTGGGCCAGAGGCGGGCGGCGGCTGGCGGCGCCGTCGGAGGCCATACGCGGGCAGCTAAAGCATGCCCCAGCCAGACCCCAGGAAACAGCGGCGAAATCGGAATGGGAAGCGCGAGGTGTCGGGGGCGAGTGGTCAAGAGGGAGAGGGGGCTAGGGTTTGCGGGGAATTTTGGAGATCTCGCGCGGCAAGCCGGGGGGAGCGCACCCCGGAGTGGAGGTGATGAAGTGGTGGGGGGAGAGGAGAGAGCGTCAGTCCAAATTGGAGGGGCGGGCGAGCGGGGGAAAAACGGAGGGAGGGAGCCAAAACCGCCCCTTGGCCTTGTTTGGATGGAGATGTAAAAGGGGTAAAAAGGGTAAAAGAATGTATTTTTTACCTCAAACATCCAAATGAGGGGTAAAAATTGTTGGCATAAATGTTTTACCTCACAATTTCCCGTTACCCCATCTTAGGTGTCAAATTGGGGTAAATTTTGTCTTGGGCCCACCAAAAAGTAGATCCATTATTGCCCTGTCCGCCCACCTCCCGCGGCGCCCGTCCCGCATCCGCCCCCCTCCCGCGCCGCCGCCCCCCTCCCGCGGCGCCCGTCCCGCATCCGCCCCCCTCCCGCGCCGCCGCCCCCCTCCCGCGCCGCCCGTCCCGCATCCGCCCCCCTCCCGCGCCGCCCGTCTCCCCAGATCCACCGCCACCGCCCCCCTCCCGCACCACCGCCTGTCTCCACAGATCCACCGCCACCGTCCCCCTCCCGCACCGCATCGGCCGTCCGCTCTTGCAACCCATCGCCGTCCACGCGGACCCCGATCTCGGTCCGCCCGAGGTCCGGATCCACGGCCGCCGGCCCCGACCGCGACGTGCTCCTCCGCACCGGCGACCGTCTCCGCGCCTTCGCCGGCTCCCTCAACCTCCGATTCCGCAGCTCGCCGCCGACCCAGCCACGGAGCTGGAGCTGCACCCGGACGAGACGCTGGTCGTCAACTGCGTGCTCTTCTTGCACAAGCTCGGCAGCGACGGCGAGGTCGCGGGCTCGCGGCGTTTCTTGAACTCTTGTATCTGCAGCTCTGCTCATCGTCGCGCATTGATGCAGTGGTCGCCGGCCCCCTCTGCAAAATTCCTAGCTCCTCAGTCAGGCCGGGACGATGGAGGGCGACGGCACAGGCGACGATGGGTTGGACCCGCTGTGTATGGACATTTCAAATTAAGTTGTTGTGTATGGACATTAGAAAACAAATGTGAGCACTTTAGGCATTGTTGTGGCTGCTGCTGTTGGCGCCATCCCCTTGGCAGCCTAACTACCTGACCATTAAATGCTATTTCTAGCCATATTTACCCCTAATCCAAACACCTTTATGGGGTAAAACTGTTGGGGGAAAGTGGTTGGAATCAAACATTTGCCTTGGGGCAAATTTACCCCTCCACATCCAAACACGGCCCTTGTCTCCCCTATCCTCTTCTCGTGCTCTCTTCCAAGTTAACTCTCGTCGATAAAACAAAAATTAGTATTATTGTTGATGATATATGATCGCTTTAGTATGAATAATAAATAAAACATAATAATAACAATTGAAATATAGATTGATCACAAAAAGCATAACGACACATTTACGTAGAACTCCCATGCAGCACGTGTAAAAGAAAGCGCCAAAACAATAGAGTGCAAAAGAAGAAACGGATGTACAAGTTATATCGGTTACCGTTACACAGCAAACACGCGGTGAGATAAGGTTCATTTAATAATACAATTGTACTCGTATCATCTCTTTCATGTTGTCTTAGAAGGCTATGAAACAAAAAGCTAGTTTTGGAGTCATTTTACTCATGAGATATGAGAGGGGTTTGGGTCTAGTCGTAGTTATTAGAGTTCAAGATGTTAGGCTTAGGGTCATGATGTAGTAAGAAAAGTTCTTACTGCTGCACCTTCAAGAATAAAGTTTAGTTTCGGAACGAGGATCAAAGATGATTGTTCTCGCCCTTTGAATCCTGAGGAGATGGGTTTATTTTATGAGGGTTAAATGCAAAATGGCAAGGTAAGAGTTAAGAAAGTGCTTTTCCATATGCACAATGTTATTTTTCTTTTGATAAATGGTGTTGTGGCAATCAAAATTTATATCACATACGTAAACTTAGGGGCTACTCGCTATATCTTAGTTACCTATTTTCTTGGAGCTTTACTTGTTGATGATTGGGGTACTCATCCAACATATGGTAGATTATCTTAATTTTGTTTAGCATTGTGTTTATCCTATTCCTCTTGATACTCTTCATCTCGTACTCGCAGTTGTCCCATCCATCAGATACTATTCCTTATGGCGAGGATGCCATCATATCCACCACCGTGCTAAACACAACCGCTCTCTTGCCTCCTCCCCCTCCCCACGCCATCGCCATAAACCAATCATCCACCACAATCAGAGACTATCCCACCTCGTCGCTTCTCATGCCATTTGCAACTCCCACTAGTCGCTCCTCATGACATATTGAATCTCCTTGTAAGTTTAGAAACCTCTCCCATACCAAACCCCCCTGCTCCCCTAACTCAATGGATGCTTCCTAGGGCCATCAATTGAATTCTTCATAAATTTAAGTACATCCGATTTAGGAAGTGTGTACCATGAAACAAATGAAATGAGGAGAATTTTGATACAGATAACCTAACCCGTCCTAAGGCCTATCTTAATATTATAGTGCTACCCAATAGACATGATTAGCGCTAGAATATCACCTAACGATAAGACAATAGGAATAACGGAAGCACGAAGTATGATGGAAACATTCCGATCCCATTCGAACTCAGATAAGATGACTAGAGCAACCATCTTATGTAACTCCCTCTGTTTTTTTTACATGTCAATATGTTATATTAGATTTGTCCTAAGTCAGATTTATTCAACTTTGAACAAACTTAGAGAAAAATATAACAATATCTATACTATCAAACATATGCATTATAAAAATATAAATCAAGATGGATTCAATAAACAAATTTGGTATTTTAAATGCTATTATATTTTTTTTATAAATTTGATCAAAGTTGAGTAAATTTGGTTTAGGATAAAGTTAATATGGAATGTAAATAAAAATGAAGGCACTATTATATTTTTTTAAAAAACATAGCAAAATGACTAAAGCGCACGCCATGGAACCGCCAACAATTCCAAGATCCATAGGATAGGAGCCGGGCTCCAGAAAACAAGGCCTGCTCGTGAGTCGTGACTATCTCATAGGCCCAAAGTACGATGGGCCTCATCGGACCAGAAGAACCAATATTAAGCAAAACAGTACACAGTGACTCAAAGGTCATGCTCCTGCTCAACACATGCTCAACACAGATGATGAATGTAATTTCAGCAACGTCGTATGAAGGGAATCGTTCCAGTATAGAGTTTATATCAATCAGCTGCATTTCAAAAAAGAAATATACAACAAATTTACACTACAAACGGATTTCATTCACAGTAGTCATGAAAAATAGATTTAGTATGGAATATGGGGTGTGGTTGCTATTTACCTATTTCCTTCAGGATAAAGTATTTAAATTCCTAAAGTATGGCTTCTATTTTGCTCCTCTCCCTTAGCAGCAGCTAGACATGGAGCCATTGCCTGGTGACGCCCAATCTCCAGAGCCAGAGGAGAAGCAGGCATATGTATCGCTTGGCAGGGAAGAAGCACAGAACATGATCCAGAGACAATTTCTCCATATTGCTCTGCATCAGGAGGTCATTTATACATCCTCCACTCATGCTTTTTACCTGAACAAAGGTTGTCCATCTAGTCAGATGAGGATACACAGAGAGAGATGAGATGCCAAGCAACTTAGAAGTTACAAAAGATAATGCAAGGTAAGATGATTTTGATATCCAAGATTAGATCAGGGATTGCTTAGTTCACACCATGTCAAATCGTCAATACAAGAGCAGCAGTAGAAAAAAGTTATCTTATGAGCATTTAGAGTCACAACAAATGCTTCAGAACAAAAACTAATTTAGCCAGTCACAGATGCATTTTGTAGCTTGAGAAATACAATAAGTTAAGCAGAACTTTTGCAACAGATCAGCCTAGGAACATATTGCAGGCCACTCATTACCCAAATTGAATACGCAGACCTTACCAGCAAATAAACATATTTGGCAGTGTTCTCGTTGAGTATAGTTCTAGAACAAAAGCAAACAACAATTAAGTGTTATATTTTGCAGGGTGTACATTCAGCATGCACAGCTAATCAAATAGTAACCTCTTTGAATACTCACACAGAAAACAAATTAGACAACATACAAGAATTAGGCCTACTCCGCATATAACAGTAATAACAGACCAAAAGTTTCATTGAAGGAATGTAACAAATGCCTTAACAACAACACCAGCTTGGTCCTTGTGGACTTGGGACTTTAATACCACAAACTAGGTGCATCTTGTAACATTTCAATTTTGCAGAGCTGAATTTCAAAGACAGTAAATGTGAACAACAAAATAAACACACCGGCAACTGGAAAGCAAGATAGAATGAAATGCACGATGTGTACCTCAGCATATTACAGGTGGCAACGGGGAACTGGAAATATACCTGGGAAGAGCCGAACTGCCAGGGAAACCAGTGAACACGTTGGAGTAAGACTTTGTCAGGTAAGCAAAATTTGGTACTGGCTGCAATGCAGGCACACGCTCCCCTTTCTTCAGCAACTCCTCCAAATTGAGCCTTTGCAAGGTGAGCACAGCTCCGGTCTCTCTCCAAACAAATGCAAGCTGACCATCCTGGAGGACAAACAGTGAGCCGGGTTTTGAGCCAGGGTACCTGAAGCCATACCCATTGGCAATGCCCTCTCCTGCAAAGCCTCTCTCAACATCCACATTTCGGGACTCCCCATCTGTCTGCCAGGGAAAAGCCTCTGTTGATGGTTCACACATCCTTGCGATAAACATGGATGACCCATTCGGATGCACGACATAGTGTGTCCCCTCCAACACCTTAGTGGCGATGAGCAGAAGCTTCCCCTCAGTGTCCACCTCATATGATAGCAGCAAGAAGAAAAGCGCCTTCCTGGGCTCGCGCTCATCCTCAGGTCGCCCTGGAGGCCACCCGAAGGTGCCTCCCCACAGCCCGGCGTACTCCCTTCCTGGCATGGGCACTTGCAGCGTGAGCTTGTAGAGCGCGAACCGGTTGTCATGCATGCTCGGCCATGCTCGGTAAGTGGATAGCCGCATTCTAGCGCCGCGGAGGCTCAGGCCGACGCTCTCAGCGGTGTGCAAGAAGTCGGCCAGCGGCAGATGTTTGGTGTCCACATACTGAGGCCTGGAATTTGCTGACACTGATCGTGTCACCATCTGGCGCAGGCTGTTCCTGACATACCCTGCTACAGCGGAGAGGCTCCTCCGCAGGCGGATTCTGTCCCCACCGTCGCTCGGCGACGGCGCTGCCTTCTTCTTGGTATGGGCATGGAGGAGGAGGAGTGCCTCGACCTCGGGCGTGCGCACCATGCCCCCGGCGGCCTCCCTGTGCAGGCGTAGCATCGCCTCCCGTCGCGCCGCGAGCACCGGGAGGTCCTCCTCGGTGCGCGCGAAGAGCGGGGCGGCGACGAGGTCGGGCGGGAGCGTGACGCGGCAGGCGGCGACGAGGGAGTCGAGCAGGCGGCGGCGGTCGCCGAAGGCGAGGCGTGGGAAGTGGTGCGAGGAGGAGGCAACGGCGATGGGATCCTCACCCTGGTGGGTCTGGGCCTCGAGGAAGAGGACGTTGGCGTGGGGCTGGAGGGAGGCGAGGCGGGCTGGGAAGAGGTCGGCGGGTTGGTGGCCGTGGAGGAAGAGGATGGCGGGGCGGCCGTGGGCGTCGGCGAGGAGCTCGAAGACGGGGGCCCATCGGAGGCGCGGGGAGAGGTCCTGCGGGATGGCGCGGGCGGCGACGACGGAGAGGAAGCCCGGGACGGCGGCGACGAGGTTGCCGAGCTCGGGGTTCTGGTGGGCCCAGAGGGCGCCGAGAAGCGGCGCGGCGGAGTGGAGGAAGCGGCAGACGGCGAGGGAGGAGCCCCCGGCGGCGGCGCGCCAAGCGAGGAGGTGGGGCGGCGAGGGGAGGAGGCGGCGGCACTGGGCGAGCCAGGCCTTGTCGGCGGCGGCGCCGGAGAGCGCGTGGCGGAGGCGGCGGGAGGCAGCGGAGAGGGCGAGGAGGTCGCGGGGGCGGAGGTGCGCGGAGATCAGGGCGAGGACGTCCTCGGGGAGGGAGAGGATGAGGCCGCCGCCGTCGAGGTGGGGGTGGAGCTCGCCGCCGGAGGACATGGTCCACTGATTTCTCGTCGTCGTCTCCGCGATATTTCGTTTCGTCCCCCACCCCACCAAAAAAAAAAATCTCGTGTCGTGTCGTGTCGTCGTGTGGTGTGGTCCGCCCATTCCGATCCGATCCAACCGATATGGACAGGCACGCAAATGCACACCACCTTTTTCAAAAAAAAAAATGCATATCCCTCGGAGCAAATGTTATGGTTGGTGTTCGTTTTTTTTTTTAAAAAAAAAGGTGTACGTTTCGCCTCGGCTTAGAAGCTGAGGTGTAAGAGAAAGGGAGAAAAAGATTTCCATAGCCGGTGTCTCACGAACCGTTGATAAAACGCACGCGCTTATAGTTAGGGCCGCCCCCACCGCTTCCTCGTCTTCCATTCGCTGCCCGTTATTGCTGAACCACGCATTCCATTAAATGACTGTGGGCTCTGCCACACCAGCTCGTCATCTTTGGTGAGCTAGAGTGCGACGTGGGGGCGAAACTGTTATCCTTGCTCTTAGCATATTTTTTTAAGGGTGTCCTTAGCCCTTTTGGAGGGCTGCCAGCCTGCCACAGCAGCTCCGTCGTCAGCTCCTACCGGAGCTGCACCAAACAGAGCGCTTCTGCTGGGGATGGTGGAAGAGCTAGAGCGGTTTTGTACGAGAGTAGAGTCAGTGGAGTAAAAAAAAAGTTAGCTCTGTCTGCTCCAGCTCTGGCTCCCCCGCACGAATTCCTCCCAAACAAGTTCTTAAGCTGCTGCCACACACACTACTGCCTTTACTTTGGGCAGTAAGTACACCTTAAACTGTTTGGATGATAACAATCCGCTTCAAATTAGGAAAAATTAGTTCCGTGGCATTGAAGGATCGCGATTTCCGTAAAATACCATCGAAAGTGTTTGTCCCTGTAAATTACCACGAAAAGGTGCAAACGGTACCCGAATATACCATTCTGTTAGATTTTATTCATTGGGAATGTTTGTTTCATTTGTTTTGAGCACAAAATCTAGACATGAAATCCATATGAGCCTTATCCGAGCGCGTCGCCGCCCCTCCCTCTGCTTTGACGTTGCCCGTTCCCCCTCGGTCGTCTCCCCCGCACCGTCGCCGTCCAGGAGAGCGTGGTGGGTGCCACGGTACAGAACATCCTCCGCATGTCCGTTGGGGAGAAGTGGTCGGGCGAGAGGTTTCGGCGTATGCTGGATGAGGCATTTGTAGCGGGAGCGCGGTGAGCAATGTCGGCGAGTGGGTGCTGTTTCTAGGCTGGCTCGATGTGCAGTGCTGCGCGCGGAAGATGAAGCGGTTGCTTGAGCTTCACGAGAAGATCGTGGATGAGCACGAGGAACCATGGATAAAATCTACATTATGAATAGAGTACCGACACAATGAATACAAAGCCATACGAAAAGGCCAAGGACTGCTCTCCACCCTCGAGGATGACTTGGATTCGCTAATGAGAAGTTCTAGCCTAGCTCCACTAGCCTAAGGTTACAAATAACAGAAATGAGAGAGGGAGAGAGGCTTGAGGTGTGGTGTGTGTTGTGAGAGGGGGTGCAGAGGCCCCTTTATAGTCCAAGGGGGTCGGTTCCCACCATCTCCATGTATGGAAGGTGTTAAGATAGAGTAGGGACTACTCTCCCTCGAGGTGCACCTACACGGGCTTCAGTCCAGATTCGACCGACCCCTGGGTGAGCCTCCCCTAGCTCAACCTCCCTTGACAGGCTGACATGTGGGCCCTGGTGTTGATTCTCATTTGCATCTTGCTTGGCGCGTCCATTTGCTCTGTCAAGTGGCTCTCTTTGTAAGTGTGACATCAGATGCGATCTTCTGTGTGCTGCGTGTTTTCATCTTATTTCATACTTGCGTTCCTAAAATGGCTAGATATGAAAAACAACTGTGGAGCTAGATTACATATACAAATATGTGTGTAGTTTTATTTTATTGTTGAGTATAGTTGACGGTCATATTTTACATTTAATAACCAACCGTAACAGCATGACACGCCGACATCGACCCCGTTGTGACGGAGGCGCTGCGGTTGCACCCCGTTGGCCCGCCCTGGTCTCGCACCACGCCCATTAGGATACGGTGGTCGCCGGCTACAACGTGCCCACCGACACACGTGTGTGCTGGTGAACGTGCGGGCCATCATGCAAGACCCCGCGTGGCCTAACGCGCTCGACCCGTTCCGCCCCGCAATGCCTCTCTCCCACCCCGGCACCATGCCGTGCTGGCGATGTCGACGAAAATATCACCAACCATTGAAAGCACAATCTTTATATCTTGGAAAATCCGCTTCCATAGAGAGTGGAACCTAGATTTTGAGGTGCTAATAAGACTTTTATAAACATTAAAAAAAACAAAAAGGCCACTTCGTCCAAATGCGCATAATTAAAAATTTTTTCTTGTACAACTTATAACAACAATTTTATTCTTTTATTTAGAAACATAGTACAGTACTGATTACCAACACATCCGATCCACTTTGCGATATTACACAATAATTATGTATGTATAGGTAGTCCTCGCAAAAACAAACAATATAATCATATATAGGAATTAAGCTAGTTTAATTAAGAGTAGCCCTTGATCGATCCGCATGCAGCTCATGAATAAAGGACTAATGATATGATGGAGGCAGTACGGGGACAAGGAGGAGCTTCTCTTTCCGGTGCACGGTGACCCCGAATGACTCGGTCATGTCGATGCCTTTCTCCGCCGATTCAGGTGGCAGCTCCCAGTTGAAGTGGTACACAAGGTTTGCAAGCATGACTAGGATGGTGGAGGTCGCAAAGTTGATGCCAGGGCAGATCCTCCGCCCTGCCCCGAATGGCAGGTAGAGGAAGTCGTTCCCCTTGTACTCCATGGCCGCAGCGCTGCCGCCTTCCATGAACCGCTCCGGCATGAACTCCTCCGCCTTCTCCCAGTAGCTTGGGTCTCTGGCAAGCGCCCAGCCGTTGACGATGGCGCGCGTCCCCGCCGGTATGGTGTAGCCCTCGATGTCGCAGTCGGCCATGGAGAGGTGCGGCACCAGGAGTGGCGCCGGCATGTGGAGTCGGAGCGTCTCTTTGATGACGGCCTTGAGGTAGGCTAGATTGTTGATGTTGTCGTTGAGCTCATCCTCGGTAACCACCATGTCGTCGTCGTCTTTATCCTTGCGTGCTTTGCCTACAGTGCTTCTCACCTCGGCTTGGAGCTTGTCCATGAGGCCAGGGTTTTGCATCAGCCGAACCATTGCGTATTCCAGGACGATGAATGACGTATCCGTGCCAGCTTCGAACATGATCTACGTCATGTATATGTATGTATACAAAAACGAACAGAGTTAAAACATGTAGCTGTTAATTAGTTTGTGATGACGACGACGATGGCAATTAAATTGTTATTTACCGCCAATTGCGCCTTGATGTGGTCTCTCGTGAGCTTGTACTCTTGCTGCACGGAGAGCAGCACATCGATGAAGTCGCTGCTCTCCTCGCCGCCGTCGCGTTCCGCCGCTGGCAGCCTGCTGGCATGGTCATCGATGAGCTTCTCCAGCAGCTCGTCCCACATCCCCTTCACCTTCCGGGCCTTGGCGCACACCATCCTCTTCACCACCTCCAGCTTCACCAGCGCCGGGAAGTAGTCCTCCACGTTGAAGCCGCCGATGAGCGACGAGTTGGCCTCCACGAGCTCCCGGAACAGCCTGTTCCGCCCTTCCTCCCTGAAGAACTTGCCGGACACGGCGTGGCACACCACGTCGTTGGTGAAGCAGTTGAGCAGCTCGCTCAGGTCCACGGCGGCGCCGCCCGTGCCGGCCGCCGCCTCGCGGATCCTGGCCACCACCAGCCTCACCTCGTGCTCGCGGGCGCGGCGGTAGGACCGGACCTTCCTGGCCGTGAGCAGGTGCGTGGTGGCGATCTTCCTCACCTGACGCCAGTGCTCGCCGTAGGGGGCGAAGGCGACGTCCGTGGAGCCGTAGAAGAGGATGTCGGTGACGGGGGAGGAGGCCCGGGAGGCGAAGACGTGGTCGTGCGTGCGGAGGACGGCCTGCGCGGCGCGCGGCGAGGAGACGATGAGCGTCGGGACGGCGCCGAGGCGGAGGAGCAGGAGGCCGTCGCGGCCGTGCCGGGCGGCGAGGTCGCGGAGGGAGACGTGCGGGAGGGAGCCCACGAGGTGGAGGTGGCCGATGGCGGGGAGCCTGCCGGGAGGCGAAGGCAGCTTGCTCAGCAGCTCTTCTCTGATGCTGGCTCTTCTTCTTGCTGCGGTGGCCGCCGCCGTCGATGGGCGGCGCACGATCTCGATCAGGATGATGATGAGCAGGATGGAGACTAATACTGCTACTGCTGATGCTTGTGGCAGCAGCAGCAGCAGCTCATGGAAGGCATGGCGCACCTGCTGCAACACTTGAGCCATGACTTGTTGGAATTGCTACTACCTGCTGCTGGCTATCTCTCTAGCTATTAATTTTGCTTTGTGTCTTGCTGCATATAACTGCTGATGGGCATGGAGCTAGCTCAGCTCAGCTGGCTTTATTTATGGCTAGCAGGTACAAAGGCTGGACACTGGTGATAGCAGCAATGCAAGAAGAAGGCATCGTCTTTCGTTTGTGCTAGCGCGTATATATACTAAATATATTCAGAAAACGAAACTCTTTTTTTTTTCTTCACGAACGTGCCTTAGCACATATTTCATTAAAAGAGAATTCAGAAAACGAAACTGCAGGCCATTTATTGAATTACAGACTCCGATCCAGGTGGTGAGTGGTGACTCGTGACATTTTATCTAGTCTAGATAAAAACAAGCAAGTCAAAGTCGTAGTGCTCGTAGCAAAATCAAATTAAACTAGCTAGGCAGGCAAGAGCATGCATGTACATATATACGTCGTCTGAATTGAAAGCAGGCAGACAAACAAAAGAGCTGAGGCACGTAGCTGCCTAGCTATAACCTGGGAGGTTGCTTCATTTAATTTGCTACTAACAATAATATACACTTGATTGCTTACTATATAAAAACAAAGTGAGGGGACCTGAGAATCAAAACAGGAAAGATACGCTGGCCAGCTGATCGATGACTTTGTAGCTACAAACTGTGATGAGATTGATTAAATTAGTAGCAAGAGAAGTAATAACGAGGCATCATTCGCTCTCTGATGCTCATCATCAGAGGATGATACTGACATTCATCATCAGGGTAGTAGCAGTGTAATCGCATGCATCTAAGAGCAAGTATTACGGAAGGCTAAGAGTCGGCTGCAATCCTACGTGGAGGGTAGAGAAAGAGGAGAGAGACGGAAGCGAGCGACTGCGTACGCGCCGCTCGAGCGGGCGAAAGCACCGAGCGCCCGTCCACTATTGGCCATTTCGCCCTGCTGTGCATTAAATTTGTATGGGGCCCGCCACCACAGAGCAAGTATGGATCGATCAATGAATCAATCATGCATGATTGAAGCAGCAAATGACGACGACGATCAACGACAAATAAAAGCAGCAAATGCAAAGCAGACATGTTCCACCGATGGAGCTACGTCGTCGTCATCGAAGCAGCCGCTGCAGTACTGGCCGGATAGGATGCACCAAGCGAATTGAACTGACGCGCTGCCTGACATGCACAAACTAAACCACGTAGCTAGCTCCTAGCTGATGATGTGACGGCCTTCACCGATCTAGCAGCTAGCGATGCTATCTAGCTAGCTAGGTATACAGCCCACGAAGCGCTCACTCAAGGCCCATATGGATGGATACAGCCCAGGCTCTGTGTCTGGATTTTTCCTACGAGGAGATAGAAACCAGTGGCCAGCTCATCCTCTTGTTTTTTTTGGATCTATTAAAACTACACTTTCAAATTGTTTTTGTCTTTACTCGTTCCCGCACCATCTTATTCAGATTAGTTTTTTCATTTTCAGAATTCCTAACTGTCACCCGAGTAAAAAGTAGGCTATGTGCATCAGTTGACTTTTTTTCTTTCTATTTTTGATCTCTTTTGCGGCCTGGCATATTTTTGCCCCGAAATGAAAGGTCACGCCTCCTGCGGGGTCCTCCCCTGCCGCGTTCTATCCATTTCTGCATCCCGACTCGGTCAGCTTGGTTGGATGCTAAAATATTAGTATACTAAAATGTGGGCATGCCAAAACGTGGGTACGTCAGCTTTTTTTTACCAAAATCTTGGCAAGTTTAGGATAACATTTGACTAGATTGGCTGCTTTTGGGCTTTCAACCAAATAAGTGCCAAAATTTGTGGACTTGCCCATATTTTGTCATACCAACATTTTGGGAGCAAACCAATCAGGGAGGCCCGCATAGTTGGTTACAACATACCACTCGTGTTTTCTTCACATAGACTCCATAACGATCGAGTCATTTCTTGAAAGGTACCGACACAAAAGTATGCCACTTTAGATTTATTAGATCTAAAAAAATTCAACGAGCATGTTGCTTGTATCCTATTCCAGGTGATAATGTGGATTTTTATATATTTTACTTTTTGACTTGATTTATTGTTAAGTACTTGTCTTTGGTACAATGTAATATCTTGTTTTCTTGTTTCTTGTTTTTCTTTTTATCTATGATGTAATTTCTCTAGATCAAAATCAATTTGATTTTACTGTTTTGTATCTCCAATCTGTATGAAGTGAAATGCATTATTATTTAGTAATGCATGAATTTCTTGTCTTGTTAAGATCAAATTAAAAGGTTGCATTCCTTTATCTGAGATAAATTTTATATTCTTGCTTTATTAATATTTTCTTACGAACCGAGCATAGCAACCTACCAAAGTTCGTTGTGGTAGAACCTACCAAGCTAAATATTTATTCATATATTTTGAATTTATTATAGAAGTAATGAAGCTATTATTTTATTGATAGATAACATGCTCGTCAACAGCGCGACTCCTGTGGTGAGTGCATGCACGTATGTGACCGTTTGTGTTCGTATAAATAATTTTAATCATTTTATTAACGAGTCTATTTTCTTTTGATGGTCAAGATGGGATGTACTTTTTGTTCAGTTGTTTTTGTTCATATTTTGCATTGTGCTATTTTTTTCCACATCAAATTAATGGAATAATTTGTTGTTGAGTATGTCCAAGTTATGTTTTAGTATTGTCAATTTTAATTTTGTATGTCTTTTAAATTTGTTATACACGTTCGTTTGCAAAAAACTTGACCGGGGTGGAAACGGACCCCACCATTTTTCATTAAGAGGAAGATACATGTTTGTTTGCAATCTTTTAATTAGAATGCTTCTAATTTGTAGGTGACAGATTTGTTGTTTGTTTATGGTTGGGATCTCTTTTACCTAACTGTTTTCAGCGGATTCCCCTTGCGGGTCGGGGGTGAAACTCGATTGATTTTTTTTCCTCGTCACTCAAATGTGGATAACAGCCAATGCTATGTGGTCCAATTCTATTGGTTTAAAAAAATGGACTGATTGCATGGTGATTTTTACTCGATTATTATGTAGTCAATCCAAACAAAAAAAATGAAATTAAACCATACAATAAATAGTACGTTGTAAAATGTACGTAACTGTTGATGTTTTGCAAAACCATACATTTTTCATGTTTCCTCAGTTAGGTGCTTGCCTCTTACAGGCACCTATCCTAAAGGCCTCATCACTGCTGGTTCAACCGAAGGTGGTAGTAGCTATCACCGCCGCCAGCTCGTATTATTACGATTTGGCGGTGATAGGTTCAACATCACAGCAAGATCGTTTTCCTTCTTTCCATCTATTGACGGTCCTTAAGTCCTAAAAACAACCGTCAACTACTGCATCTTTCCATGACAAATAATCACCAAACTTATTTATAAGGTTTGAATCTAATTGGCTCCACGAGATTAGGTGAATTATGATTTGTAGACACTGTGGGTAAAAAGTAAGGGAAAAACACAAGTGAACACAGAAGAAAAGTACAAAAATTCTCATCCTGCGTCTCACTTACATGAAAGACCCACAAATCAGACCAAACGAGCACTCCATGGCAGGAGAGCACCCAATGGATAAGACCAGGATTCACCTGTCAGGCAGCCAAAGAAAGGTAGAACTAGGGGAGCTCCACCTAGGGTGGACCGACCCCCAAGGTTGGCCGAACCTGGATTGCATCTAGTCCAGGCGCACTTCAACGTGGAGTGCTCCTACTCTTCTTCAACACCATGGGTAAGGTTTCCTTTTATAAAATTGGTGGGAACCGACCTCCTCAAGCTATAAAAGGGCCCCCTCACCCCTCAACACAACACACATTTGAAGAAGAAAAGAAGAGGGGTTCCACCCACTTCTATCACTAGGTTAGGGAGTGTGAGGAGGAAGTGTGGAGAAGAGCCGGACTTGTTGGCCTCTCTTCGACCTTGTACCTCGACGGATACAATTCGTTTGAGTAAATATACGAGTTGTGTATCGGTGAGTTCTTGGTAAAGTTATTGTGACAGAACCACCTAAATTAAACCGGCTTAAGTGCGCTAACTATCATCTTAAGCATTAATCAAGTAACCGCGCACTTAAAACGGTGCAATCTGGCAGCCTGTTGGGTTAAGGATCGAAAACACCGGAAGTCTCACCCGAAGGCGAGCACAGATGATTACAAGCATACAGAAATTTCTCAATTTTTATTTACAAAATAGATCTTAACAAAATAAGTTTATGTAAAATATCAGAGTTCAAACTGCAGCAAAATTTAAATAGAAGTTTGATGTAAAAATCACGATACTATAAAGACGTGAGGATGTCACATCGAGCCCACCGGTGTGAATCCTGGTTAGCTTCAACCAGCAACAAATACCTGAAAATAGGATAACAACAAACCCTGAGTATACTATTACTCAGCAAGACTTACCCGTCTATGGATATACTTATCTCATTATCTAGACATGCAAAGCTCTTTGGCTTTGGAGTTATTTTGCCGAAAAGCTACTAAGAGTGGATCCTTACTTTCAGTATTTTAGCTCAAGTTTATTATACAAATACTGACTAGGTTTGCCTGAACATCTAGAGCTAGAGCACGCATTGTAGATCACATTATCTTTTCAGAGTACCACAACCATACCTCATATTCTCAACTTTCCATTCCCAATTCCATCTTTTACTACGATGTGACAGAGAGATCAAGGTTCTCATATCCGTGAGTCACAGCAAATCGATCCGATTTAACCTTGCAAGGTGGACCTAACTCACACGCTAAGTGCGACCCCGTCGAGTCACACCGAGCAACTGTTCCCATGATTAACCCGAAGCCTGAATCAAGCCCGCCAGCACCCGGATGAGGAGCCCCACATGTGCGAACACCGCGTGAACCCATGGACGACTACCTCATCCGTCATCCCTACCCAGCACCGCAGGTCGAGAATCAGATTCCGACGCAATTTAGGTAATTAGCTTACCGGTTTCGACTACCTCCTACTTCCGGCATGTGGTTAGTACTGTTCAATCCTCGATCAGTAGTGCCAACAATGGTACGGTCCTTAACCGACACAGGCGGAGGCTCACTTTCCGTCCATTCCATATCCATAACCAAATTCCTCTCTGCCCGGTCTCCATTTTTCCTTTCTTTTCTCAATGGTTCATTCTCTAGTAACTTCTCATAAGTAACAAGACCTATATCTCGCGAGTGACAGGAATCACTCGACTTCTACCGGGTCCCTAATTAGCAAAGCATTTCTAACGGTGCCTGCATACTAGTAGAAACTCATAGGTACCTAGGGAGAAACATGCATACTAGGGTTTCATTCAATTCCTAGAAAACTTAATGCACAATAATTAAATAATAACATTGAATACTGAAAGTAGAGATTATGCTCCGGGGCTTGCTTGGGATTAACACTAAGTTAGTATTAGTTAGATGATACTCGCTTGATGAGCACCCTCTTTCGGTCGTGCACATCGAGATCCATCCATCCATCTTCTGGATATGTCCACCAAACATCATCTTCGGGTTCGGCTCCGACTTTATCCTTTAGTTCCACGCGCCGCACATCTAGCGTACCTAAATGAGATGCAACAATGCTGATGTATGAAAGCATGGACGATGCATCAGAAAGGGCAAGAAGACAAGCACAAGGGCACTATTGCATGTGCATGAGCGTCCATAAGAATGAAGGCTAAATAAATCATACAACTTAACATGTTAAGAAAGCAAGAAGGTGACCCTAAGCATACCTATGAATATATTAAACAAGCCAATCCAAAAGCAACCATTCATTTAGTACGAGCTAATTAACTTAGCAACACAAAAGAAGTACGAGGGTTGTTATTGCTCACATCAATTATAGCCAAAGCAAGATCATATTGCCATACACCAAAACAATCAAAAACAACAAGCATAGGACTGCATGTTAACCTAATTGGATTAACCCCCAGATATATTACAAGTGATAAGATAACTCAGGTGAAATACTTTAACATCACAAGAACATACGTATGCTTGCTTACTGCTAGATTCTCATTAATCGGTGATATAATAGAACCTATATATATTAATTATAAATGGTGTTGCAAACACACAGCCTGGAGCTGAGATTTTTATGTGTGGTAGATGTTATCAAAACATGGCTATTTTACAAAGATTACATTTTCAGATTTTATAACTTAATTATTGCAACCAAAACAAGTTTTTAATTGCAATTAAGCATGTGAGAGCTAGATAAATCTATAGATCACTATCTTCTGTAAACATATTGACAATTAAGTGTTTATAAGACATAAAAGCATTACACAGGGGCAGTAGAAAGATATTTTGTATTTTTACATATTCTATTATTTATAAGCTATCTACTACGCATCAACAAGTTAAATGAATAACTTGGTCATACTGCAATCAATGAATTTGAAATTTTTACCACAGCTCAAACATCATATGAATAGCCTACCACAAAAATTTCATAGCAATTGGAGCAGTACAACTAAAGATATAAATTGCACTAGATCTGAAACATACTAGTACCACTAACACGCATCACTACTTAGCTAGCTTGTACTGTTCTTCTCCTTCCACCAGTCGCAAGAACACAGAGAGCGGATTGGAATAGACCTGCTGCTGCTGACTGCATATGGATAGGCTACCGTGCTGGAGAGGAGCACCAGCACATGGAGGAGGCGAGGAGCCACTGTGCTGGAGCATCTTGTGCTGCGGCGATCGGAGAGGGGCGCATGGCGGCGCTAGCGGCTGGGCGGCGGCAGCGCGCTTGCCACTGTCGGTGAGGACGCAGCAAGGGGCATGGGACTGCAGGTGCTTGCGCAAGACATGGGCTCGGGTTCCGAGGTGCAGAAAGGAAGCAAGGGGGCACGGCCATGCGAGCTTGGGCTCGGCAGCCATGGCAGCTCCGGCCGCGGCGGCGAGGCCGCGTTCCCGGCGGCACGGTGAGCAAAACGGCCAGGGGAGGGGCTGGAGAGGTCGAGGGTGGTGCGATGCTGCTCACTGGGTGCTCGATTTGGGCAGAGGAAAACCGGAAGGAGGGGATCGAAGGTGGGGGCGGAGCTTTGGTGAGGCTCCAATGGTGGGCGGCACAGGGGAGCCGATTCCGGCAGAGGAAGAGGTCGGCCGGCCTCGAGGAGGGGCCGTAGAGAATGAAGGCGACTCGGTGGAGCTCACCTGGGGCTTGAATCGAGCGGAGGAGGTCCGTGGGGAGGAGCTCGGCATGTGGGGCGGCGGTCCGGCGGAGGGGCAGGGCGACCGGTGGTGGCGGGGTCCGATTTGGCCGGGAAATGACTCAAACGGGTTAGGAGAGGATTGGCGAAGCTGCGGGGCAAGGCTAGGAGGCTTGGGGCGCGCCGAATCGGGGCGGGACGGTGAGGGGTGGCCGAAGCGACGCCGGCGGCGGCTCTGCTCGGCTCGGCTCCGCCCGAGCTCGATAAGGACGAAGGAGATGGGGAAAGAACAGTTAGGGCTCGCGCTCGGATAAGGATAGTGCCCAACGGAGGCCGAGGTTCGCCGGTGCGATGACGCGTGGGGACGGCGGCGAGCAGGCACTTGCCGCGCGTCGCGTGACCATGGGTGGTGGAAGGGAGCAGGTGAAATACAGGGAGAAGAAAAAAATGGTTCAACGAAACTCAGCTCGATTTTGACCGTCCAAAACTCAAAACTTCACATTGAAATTTGAATTTTGGCCAAAATAAAAATTGTAGAGGAAGAAAAGATCTACAACTTTGATATTGGGCACAACTTGATTTGAGTCTTGAATTAGGGAGAAAAACGTGATCAAAACTAGCTAAGGTAGAATACACTATGCAAAACTTAATTAGCGCTAATGACAAGCTTAGGCCCATGATTAGCGAGTTAAACATAAAATTAACGCCTCTATCATCACCATTTGGGTTTTGTAAGTATCACTTACCTCTACATTAATATTTTTTGTTAACAAAAACATAATTATATGTGTGCACTATAAAATTTCTATTGTATCGTTTAGACAGGAGACCCAAAGAAGCCGAAAACATGGATGTCACCATCAGATCGGCTTCATGGCTCCTTTGCTAGTCAACCAGAAAGTGCTCAACAAAAATTACAAAGAAACGTGCCAAAACATGTACGATTCGTTGACTAGACAAAATTACAAATCCTATATATTCATACCATACAACTTTGGGTAAGCCTTACTCGACTCAATTCTCTGTTATATTACTAAATAATTATATTACTAAATAAATACTAAGTCGTCTAATGCATGTATGTATATATCATATCTATATCTGCAGTTATCATTGGATTTTACTCATACTTTCCGTAGAGATCGGCAATCTTATAGTCTTTGACTCAATGAGAAATCCAAAGTCCGCAATCCAACATATTCTAGACCCCTTGAACAGGTAAGTTTAGTTTGCACAATCAAATCCTTTTTCTGTTAATAACAATTTCTGAATATCAAACTTAACTTTGAGCGCAGGGTTTCGAAAAAAATTGTGAAAAATAACAAATGACGTGGTCAATGGAGGCCCGAACTGAACGTTAACATGGATTATCCGGTATGTTGATTCATAAAGATTTGTCTAGTTAAGTATATTATCCCAAATTGTTCTAAATTGAGTAATTTATTTGTTTCTCCTTAAGTGTGCGAGACAACAACAAGGAACTGATTGGTGCGGGTACTACATATGCGACTACTTGCACATCATGACTCCATGCGGGAAGGCTACTGATGAAGACACGAGAGTATGTCCAAACCGTTCACTAGTACATTTTCATAATTATACTAACGCACATGATGTTAATTCTTTTTTCCTAAATGATAGATGTCTCAAATGGGGGATGAATGTTACTCTACTGATCGGATCAACGCCGTGTGCGAGCAGCTCGCCCGATTCATTTTGAACGAGATCTTGGATGCTTGAGGCGAGTTCTACCACGATGGTCACATCCATAGAGGACTTCCATCGACCTCCTGAGGGGACCAGTAGTTGGACTACAAACATGACTTGTACATTTGTAAATATTTTTAAACGTTATGCCTTGATGTTTGTAAATTTGTAAATATATTAGTTCATCTAATTAGCTTAATTATATGCTTGCATTTCACTTTTAGTTAGTTTCAAATATTCTCTGAAAACGAACACGAAGGACCAATGAACGTATAGTATTGTAGAGCTTGAGTGCGTTTAGCAATTATAAAAGAATAAACAGCAATAAATATAACAAATAAAACTGAATTTGGAAAAAAAAGGTCATTGGTACCGGTTGGAAAGACCAACCAGTACCAAAGAGACTGCCACCTTGCGTCAGCGTGGCAGCCTCTTTGGTACCGGTTGGTCTTTCCATCCGGTACCAATGGAAGCCTAAGGCACCGGTTGAAAAACCCGGTGTCTTAAGGCGAGGCTATTGGTCTCGGTTGCGGGGCACCGGTTGGGAAACCGGTTCCTTTGACCCTTCTCAGCCGGTGCTGAAGGCCTGTTTTCTAGTAGTGTTGACACTTGGACCCTTGGAGATTTTTATTCTCGTTCCAGCAATGAGTCTAGCTTATATATAATTAGCGGTAGGACTAGAGGTTCAGCTGCCTGGTATTTCTGCTGCCAAAAGATGGCTGCAATGAGATCAGTGCATGCAATGGACCGGCGTCGAGCCGTCGACTCAAGATTCAATTCAGTCCACACTAATAAGCTACTCTAGATAGTACGTCATTGTTGGGTGTAAACAGCATCTAGACGACTAGACCTCTAATTTGTTTTTAGCAATCATTACAACTAACGTGTGGTAATCTTATGTCAGTGCGATGATGTTTTTTCGTAGAATTCTTAGCCCTATTATTGTGGTTCTTACTGTATTGGTACAAAAAGTTATGCTTATGGTCAGAGAGTGTCGTTGTATTCCCCGTTACAAAATACATATCAAGACAAAATTTCTGGTGGAAGAAAGAGATTGCAAAAGACTAAAGTACACCCGGCCGGCAAGCAGTCACATTCATTCGATCATCAATTATTAAGGTTTTTGGCTGGTTCATTCTAGCCAACAGGTTGCCTCAAAGTAACTATTTTGCAACTGTTTGTTTCCTAGCCATTTGATGAAGATCCAAACATCCTTCCCTCCATCATTCTAACGCAAGCCTATCGGCTCTTAGAATTAATATAAAAATAAAGCTTATAGCTAATAATTATCTATCGCACACCATCTTTTATCTAGTAAAATTCTTATATATACTCTAAAATACACATAGATCATTATCTAGTTACGCTGGATTTAGTTTTGCTTTACACCTCCATGTGTGTTTGATATATATTTAATTAAATCATTTGTTTGTGAATTGATATTCTTATCTCTTCCATCATACATGAATATGTGGTGACACATATTGTGGGTAGAATGTTTATATAAACAATAATATAAATAATATATTAATAATGATAGAAATAGTAATTTAGAATTTTATATTGGTGCACTTAATATTTTGTTATAATTATATAATTTGATTCAGATTTAGGGGTTACTTTAACTTTTGATAAAATATATTTGGATAATTTTTATGCAAATTGGGGGGGGACTATGTGCATTATTTTTATAATGGCATGAGTGGGTAATTTACACGAAGATTAGATGGTTACTTTAGATTTTTTTAGAGTTAAATATACCAGCGGCCCTTGAACTTGTCCCCAGGTGCCACTTGGGTCCATGAACTTGCAAAATCGAAATTTGGCACCCTGAACTTGTTAAGTTGTGCCACTTAGGTCCATACCCCTTCAAGGGGCATGAATATTTGCAAAACAATCCTTAAGTTTTATTATCTTCTACCTTCGCATCCTTGAGGGAGAGATAGTGAGGAGGCAGGGTTGCCACACACGCCGCGCGCCGGCCTCTGCGAGCCGCCGGCCTCCATGGCCGCCCCAGTAGCGCACAGCACGGCACAGCGGCGAGGGTGGTCAGGGCACGGCACGGAGGCCCCTGCGGCACAAGGACGAGGCACGGTACCGCAGCCACCGTCGCGGTCCGGAGCCGCGGAGGCGGGGCCCGCTTAGCGGCGCGGAGCCGCGGAGCTCGAGGTGTTGAGGGACGGCATGGAGCTTGAGCAGGGAGGAGCCCCGGCGGCGGGTCCATCTCCGCGACGCCTACGAGCACGTGGACGAGGCCCGCCTGTGGTACCGCGCCATCTGCGTCGACGGTGTGGTGGCGGGGTCCATCTCCGTGAAGCCGGCGGCGCCGGCCGAGGACAGGCGGCGCCCGTTCAGGGCGGGCACTGGGGCCGCGGCGTGGTGACGCGCGCGGTGCCGGCAGCGGCCGGGGCGCGACCGCAGTCGGCGGAGCTGCGGGCGGTGGCGGGGCCCGACCATGGCCGGTGGAGCTTGACGAGGGCGACCGCAGCGGCGAGCTCGTGGGCGTGGCGGGGCGCGACAGCGGCCGGCGGAGCCGTGGGCGGCGGCGGGACCCAACTGCGGCTGGCGGAGCTCGACGAGGCTGACGGAGCCGTGGACGGAGTCATGCGTGCGCGGCAGCTCGCCGGCAACGCGGTGGTCGTGCATGTGGCCGCTCGCCGGGGACGCGCGTCACTGCCCGACCACCGCCGCAGAGCATAGCAGAGCCGAGGGGCGAGGTCGAGCCTCGTGCTCGCCGGCGAGATGGAGCGCGTGAGCGAGACGAGCCGTACGTGCCCAGCTTGCACTCGGCGCTCACCGACCCGCCGCCTCCGGTGCCGAGCCCGCCGGGGCCGGG
Source organism: Panicum virgatum (assembly GCF_016808335.1). NCBI lineage: Eukaryota > Viridiplantae > Streptophyta > Magnoliopsida > Poales > Poaceae > Panicum > Panicum virgatum. The sequence goes on along the minus strand of NC_053141.1, from coordinate 557,831 downwards.
GTGCTCCACGATGTCCAGCTGGATGCGCCGCCGCCACCAGTTCTTCCCGCTGAGCGGAGGAAGCGGCGAGCCAGGGGCGGCGGCCGCGGAGGCCGCGAACTCTAGGGGCGGCGGCGAGCACGGAGTCCGCAAGCTCCAGGGGCGGCAGCCACGAGCTCCAGGGGGCGGCGGCGTCTGCGGCGGCCGCGAGCTCCAGTGGAAGGCAACGAGGCAGGGGGCGGCGGCGAGCTCCACGCACTGGCGGAGGAAGTAGGGGAGGCGTCGGGAGAGAGAACGGGAGGGAGGGTGTGAAGGTAGAAGATAGCAATTTTGGAGGTTTTTTTTGCATATATTCATACCACGTGGCGTCATGTCAAAAGGTATGGACCTAAGTGGCACAACTTAACAAGTTCAGGGTCCCAGATTTCGATTTTGCAAGTTCATGAACCTAAGTGGCACCTCAGGACAAGTTCGAGGGCTGTTGGTATATTTTACTCTTTTTTTATAATGTAGAGGTGTGTTATTTAGATACATGTTTAGAGGACACTTTAGTCTATTTTCATAAAGGCTGTCGGCGCCAAGAAAACGAGGGTCTCTAGCGCAAGTGATTGGTAGGAATGCTCGCCCACCCGTAGATAGGGGGTGGCCACAGGGTAGGCCCGCATGACTTTTAAGTCCCACGAGTGTTGAGGACCCCGGGACACTACTACAAAGGACCCCGGGATGCTACTACGAAAGGACCCCGGGATGCTACTACGAAAGGACCCCAGGGGAAAGGGAAGTTGCCTTCGCTCCGAAGGAAACGCTTTGACTGCCCGCAGGGCAAGCGGTAACAAAAGGCGGCATCATGCACGAGATGGCCACAAGCATGCACGCACTAAGTGGTCCCAAAAGACAAGAGAAGACAGTAATAAAATGCAGCTATCTCCATCTCTCTCTTACCCACTTGATTACATATGAGAGGAGTGTGTGGATCTAATAGTATAATATAGTATTTTTTTATCTCTTATCTCCATACCAGTAGACTATGTAGCTAGTACCAGTTATTACCATTCCAGACGCCGTAATATCCCAAGCCCAGGCGCCTTCCCGGCCTCTCCAACCAATCCATACAGGGTGTCTATCTTTAAGTAACAGACTTAACTGTACCCACCCAAATGGCTTGTTCTCAATCACCTGCCAGCCTTCTTACCATCTACGCAGTGGCGCAATGGCTCAACGCAACCGGATCTAGCTTTGCCTCAATTCTCTGGCAAACCTCTTTAGAGGCCAAACGGGTACGGCCGCCCCCTTGATTAACGAAATTTCTTTAAAATATGGTATATTAGTACGGTTGTACATCAGTAAATTAGCTTAGTTAGCACTGCCTGGCCCCTCCTTCATTCCATATGGCTCACGTTCCGCCACTGTCTCAATTATCTTCATATTCGGCCGGCCATCGCTTGTCCACTAGCACTTGCTGGTATCCTTGTACGGTTCCTTGTCAAAATCCTCTTTGCCTAAGCAATAGGGCTTTGGCGAACCCAAACCAAACCTTGCTATGCAGCACTATAGTGTACAAGGTGTTGTCAACCACAAATCTCCATGTTCATCTAGAAGTGTGGGAATCAATATTAGAATTTTTTTTCTCTCTAGCATTCATTTAACAGATTTACTCACTAGGCAGGCCATCCAGGTAGGCGGGTAATTCTCTCCGTATGGCTGGAAATGCATGCTCTCACTTCGAGTTTCAATTCAATCTTATCGCAAACGCACTACTATGCTCTATCTAGGAAAAGCGGCAATACAAAGCCAAGATCTTACTAATAAGTTAATTAAGGCTAATCCGTCCGCAGTTTTCAACTGGTAAAGCTTTCCCTGTCTCTTCGGGAATACAAGACAAATCAAAGAAAAAGTAAATGCAAGACAACCAGAAAGGAATTCCTATGTATGAGTTAGTTCGATTCAATACTCGGACTGGTATATATAAGTGCTCATCACTACTCGACTCAATCTACTATAGGTAGGTAGAGAGTAATTCTCCGAAAGAACTACTAGTCAAATATGCAGGTAGGGCTTGGGCAAGTAAGTAAAGTAGGCATGAGTTATCTTTTCCTACGGCCTACCGAGTCAATCTATTCGGACAAGTAAATAAGTCTGGGCATTCCTTCACTTCAGGTAATTCGATAAGTAACTACGTTCATTCAATGCTAGGGCTCTCCACTTTTTGTGAAATTACAAAGGGGAAAAATGCTCTCTATCTATTCCAATATAGACTTGTTTGTGGACCTACCTTCTTTTAGTTAGCAAGTTCGTAAGGCAATACAAATCCAAAAAGCTAGGAATTGAACCAACCCACTTGAAATTCTCGTAAAGAGAGAGTGAGTGTTGTTTTCTAAAACTGGATATTTTTTAGCCATTTTCAGTGCATCTAGATCAGAAGCCTGCGTGCGGGCTCTTTCTTAATTTCATGTCCGTCCCTCACTCGGGCTACTCAAAACTCTGATTCAGGAAAGAAATGCTAAACAAAGAAATGAGCAGTCCCCAGAATTTTAAGTAATGAACTGTCATATCCAATCCGTAATTAACTGGACCAGCAAATGCGCCTGTTCTGGCAAATGCGCCTGCCTGCTCTGTTAGTTAGGTAAGTAGCAAATGCGCCGCCTGGCCTGTTAGGTAAGTAAGATTTCGCCAACAATGCTTTAGCCAACAATGGTAAATCTTGGTACGAGTTCTTATCTTTACTCGGTGAGGTCAATCCCTACACTTATTACCCATATAGAAAGAAACTTAGCGTAGCGATTCCGTATCTAGTTTGTGTCTTAACCGTACACCACTTTTAGCAATGGCTCGTAATGCGGCATCTCTTCCGCTACCAGCACCCTTTACCATAACTTCTGCTCGCTGCAAACCCACTGTACGAATAGCATCTACTGCTGTTTTTTGACCAGCATAGGGTGATGCTTTTCTTGAGCTTTTGAATCCACAAGTACCTGCGGAGGACCAGAAAACCACCCGACCTTGTGGGTCTGTAACGGTTATAATGGTATTGTTGAAACTGGCTTGAACATGAATAACCCCTTTTGTTATTCTACGTGCACTCTTCCGTAAACTAAAACGGGTATTCCTACGCAAACCAATACGCACTTTCTTACGTGAACCTACCCACCTAAGAAATAGAGGTTTTTTTCCAGCCTGTTAGACCAGCTGACATAACTAACCTTCCATTCAAACCAAGCTCTGCACTGCAAACAAGAGTGCCCAATGACTCATAAACGGAACTAGCCTTGACTGTCCTCCTTCCTTAACTAGTACTAAACCGACGATACAGAAATAGGCTTGCTTCTTTATTTTCTCTCTATCTCAACCCACACTTTGACGACGTATTAAGGAAGTTGTGCACGCTTCAAGAGACCCCGGAAAGCTTGCTCCTCTTCGAAACCAAACCCAGAGTCTAATGCTGAGAGCAGGAAAAGAACTACTGATCGTCCTCGGAGCGGAAGGACGCCGCTGGTCAAGGGTAGGTTTGATTCACTACCGAGTTGGTTTGATTCACTACCGATTCCAGGCCTGGCCTTTGCTAAGTGCTAAGATCAGAGATCTGGTAAGGGAGGGATGTAGGCTACCACTGATCCCAACGGAACGGAAATCTTCTCTTCAACCACTGCTACTCGAACTACTCGTACTCAGAAATGGCTTGTTTACATCCTCCTGGCATCGCATCCTACAGAAAGAAGTAGGCGACCCGATACCGGCATCAACATGAGTCTTCCACGCCATCAACAACTAGGCAATTACGTATTTCAATTCATTCACATCATGGCACGCTTAGTAAGAACTGATACCGATGGCTAACTCCTCGCTAGAGAAAAGATTCTTTGACAACTGCTACTGAGACTTCGCCTTGCTACTGGTTTCGAATAGTCCGTTTTCCCTTGTTTTTGGGATGCCTGACAATTCCCCTCGGCAAACCGTAATCTGGATTTGGAAAAGTGTGTTTTCACTAGGGGCCAAAAGTACTATCCGGCAATTCCCCTTGGTAGCCTGTCCGCAGAGAAGAAAACCGCGTTTCACTATATGGAAAAGTTGGCAACCCCATTTCCCTGACAACTTCTTATTTCTCTTGATAACGCTCGGCACTATTTCTACCGCTCTACTCGGATCTACTCATTGGATTAGGTCTCTAGTCTACTCGACTTTCTGGATCTGGAGATCAGGCCTGGCTCAGGGATTGGGCAAAGGTGCCTGAAACATAAAGAGTCTAGTCCCTAAGTGCCTGAAGGTAGGATTTGTAGCAGATGTTCAGCAAGTAGCTCGATCGTTGGGATCTGGGTTAGCAGATCTGACCTGCCGGGTTGGGATCAGGAGCAGCAAGTAGATCGAGTGTTTCAAAGATGTTGGGATCAGTGGTCAAGAAATCCTCCGTCTTGTTGCGATGCAAGGAATCGAATCCAGGTTGGGAGAAGCAAGCATCGGTTCTGTAGTAAAGACGACTAAGCCCCCTTTTGGGGTTTGGGGCAGTGCTAAAATCTCTTGTCCTCTCTTGGGAAAGCAGTTCCGTTCTCTAGAGTGGAAAGGAAGCACTCGACGAATAGCCATCACCCAATTAACGAAAGCAATGCAAGCAAGGGTTCGGATTGGAATCTGCATACGAATATCCCTCTGACTATGGACAACCCTTCACTAGGAAAGATAGGGGTGGGACATCCCGTCACTCGAATAGTTCTTCTGGTTCAATTCAATTCAATTCAATAAAGGAAATGGCAATAGCCGGTCGTACGGTCGTAATGACAATTAATAGAAGTAAGGAGAACCCTCATTGAAGAAGGAAGGAAATCAGGTAATTTAGAGTTTCCTTTGGCTCAAGGGAAATTGCCAAGTAGGGATTTTGCAGCTATATGTTCATAACTTTATCGATGAATGGTTGTGTGCTTTCTGAACTCCACCGGGGTTAGGAATAGAGGGTAGCGGCATATCGTACTAGATCCGTAACCTATAGAAAATCAAGAAAGGACGGGTACATAACTTGTATGTAGGTTGGCGAGGCTACCTTCTGATCCTTCAATGAAAGATTCTATCCTCTGATTCGGATAAGCAGTGTAGAAGATCTAGGAGCAAGCTGCCTTTCTCACTGGAAAAGGTACTAGAGTCTGGGGCCGGAGCAGAACCACCATGTGCTGCACGCGGCTTAGGAAGTACTAGGGTCGGCAAAGGAGGGAGACTGGACTGGATTAGTGGAGAAAGCGGAACCATTTGCAGTGTTGAGCACTCGTTCTGTTTCTGACGGTATGGTGGTCTCAATGGAGGATCAAATTAATCTGTCGGCAGAAGACTCAACTTGGGAAGATTGCAGTTTCATTCAAAGCTCTTTTCCACAGTTCGACTATGCTATGCAACGCTGAAGGCTTGGTTCCCAGAACGATATCCTTGAGGATGAGGACAAGGATTGCTTCAAGAGGGGAGGTCTGTCATGAGAAGAATCGAGGACCGTCGATGAAGAGCATCCAACGGCCATGATTCCATTTACTTTACCACCAGTTTACGTTTTCAGTTTACGCTTCCGCTCACTTGCTTAAGAAAATATTGATTTAGTGGATACCTCCCTCGTTCTGTGGGATAGGGAAGACTGGATTAGAGAAATACGAATGAAAGAATTCATTGTAAAAAACTACAATCTATTAGGGCGTAGTAGGTATACCAAGCAAGCTCTCTTTCTTCTTCAATGAGAACCGGGTAATTGTGCTGTTCATGCTCCTGATCTAAGGCACTCTCGCTGTTAGCAGTTAGAAGTCTTTTAAGAAGCAAAGGAAATTGGCGCTATCTCTTCATCAACAAAAGGGATCCACAGCCTACATCATTCATTCAAAGTACTTTTTCTTCCTGACCATACCATTCTCGGGGATCACTCCACATCAAGATAGAAAGAATGCTACATCCTACTCTCCTATTCAATGAGGAAGAACTCACACAATCCAGAAAGATGAGTTGAAATCGATTACCCACTCAAAGAAGCACTCAATACTTTCACTACAAGCCTATGTGAAATAACACCATGTTTGTCCTAAGCATTCTATACTTTTCTAGATGACTTGAACTTGTTTCAGAAGTAGGGCCTAAGCAAGAATAAAATAACAATTGATAAACTACTTTCGAAAAGACAATAGCCAGGTAGCCAACAACATAGATTTGCCACGGACAAGGATCTTGCCACCTTATTGTGAATTCCCTTTTTTATTCAATTGTGTACTCGTTCCTGTTGTTGTGCCATTAGTGACTTGAGAAGACTGTGTGAAAGAGAGCACGATGCCGACCAAGTCACAAAATAGGTTCTCTCGATTTCAAAGTAATTTGTTGATGCTTACACAATAGGTAGACCCCACTCTTCTCTTTTTCTCCTATCCGCCTTGCCTTTCTTCGAAATGACACTCTCTTTTCTAAGTGCGCTCTTTTGTAGTACCTATTAGTAGAAGATTAGCTGGAGTCATTCTAGTTAGAAAGTATCATATACGCTTTCAATGTCTACTTCAAAGCCGAAGGAGGAATGGAGAGAGGGAAGCCAGCAGATAAAGATGTGACTAGTCAACTAGGTGAGAAGTTGCCTAAGCTCATTTTCAAGAAGTCGTGGTCTGTGTTTGAGTGTGAAAAAGTTTGCATCCCTAAACCTGTACTGAGTAGGGTTTGAGTAGGATCTCTCTCCATTGATGAACACTCATCAGTAAATAAAGAAAAGTAATCTGGGTTGTATCACATGTATCACAATAGCTCCAGGCATGTGTCATAAATCAGATTCCCTTATCCTTGACCTTTCAATCCGGTCACCAACCTCCAAATTCCATTTACCTTCGTCCAGAGTCACAGCCATCTCAACCTCTGTCAGGAAACTTTCACAGGGGAGTTTATCATCAAAATAGAACCCAGCCTTGATGACTAGAAGTATGAAGGAAACTAACTAATTTAGTAGTAATTTGTTTTATATTTTGAAAAATCATGGTAACATTTATTGCTTATTAGAGGAGAAAGGATACAAAAGACTAGCCAAACAAGGCCCTAGCTAGACACAAAGGCTTCCATCCCGTAAAGAAACTCTCTATCAACTAGACTCACTGCCCTAACTGACTAAAGGAAGAGGTCATCGCAAGGCGGCTAAACATCCACGGGGAAAACTTCCAGGGGTGGCCCACTTCCAGGTAAACTCCCTTAAGAAAGATACTTACAGCCCGTGCCAAAAGAAGGGTACTCCCTGACTGAATGATGCACTTTGGGCCTTTAGGAAAGAGGGTCCTCGATCGAGAGAGAATCTGTAAATGATGCAAATGGTTCGGGAAATAGGTTCCTCAGAGCACACAATTCATTCATAAGCTTAGCTTTCTTTGACTCCAAAAAAGGATGATTCTATTCTCTTAAGAGTAGGTCGAATCCCCTATACCAATCTGCCATTTCTCCTCGACTTGGTCTGCTGGATGGAATGCTGCTTTTTGTTCTAATAAATCTTGATATTGATTCCATAGAATATCGAATGGATTTGTTATGTCACGACGGTCTTCGCCGCAATGCTTAGCTCTTTCCGATATACGGAGCAATTCACGTCTATATACCGAACTCGATTTGACTGCTTTTCACTTCATCCTTTAGCCCTAGATCGCATGCCGTAAAGGATGGGTGTGGAAATGTTCCCAGGATATGAATGAAAATCTTCATCATCTTCTTTCGGTCCCATGGTGGAATGCCTTTATGCCAGCCTGTTCCCTAAGTTGGATAAGTTCATTGTGTTATTACAGGTAGTATTGCTCTCAAAGCTAGGAAGGAAAGGTAAGGTCAGAGCAAGCTTATTTACTAAGATCCTAGCGAGTGGAATACTTTGAACGAGCAGGGGAGCGAGCGGAGTACTTTACGCAAGTAGTGGTTTACCAGGAACTCGTATAAGAGCTAGTCATATAGTCCTTGAAGCATTATTCCGTTTATCGGTAGGGCTGTTAGCAAGGAGTTTGAAGCTTTAGTACTTTCAGCTGTAGTTCCTGTTTTAGCAAGGAATGAAGTTGGTTCAGAGGTGTCAAGTAGAGAGGTTAGATCTTCTCTTCCTTCTCATACTGCGAGTAATATCTCAACTACACTTTCAACTTGATGTTGATCAGTTTGAGCATGTTCAGCAAGTTCACCAGTTAGCTTTCCCGCCTGCTTGCCAACTAAAGTAAGGACAGCAAGCCAGTAATGAGAATAAGCTCTTCATCTTAGTTTCCGCCTTCAGACAAGTACAGCGTCCACTTTTCTCATATTTGAAAATAGCAGATCTTAAGAGGATGTTGGCAAAAAATAAGGGGGGATCCACTTTTTAACATACTTTTTCGTATTTCCGAATGGTGCTGAATAGTCATTCAACTGATGCGGAGAATCTCGTCTACTTTGAAAGTCTTAAACGATGTGTTTATCTGTCTTTCTTGAAAAAAGTAACAAAATTCGTCGAGATCCAAAGTTTTGATAAATCTAGTTTGTGTTCAGTCTTATGTGCTCATAACTCTGCCTTTCGTTAGAAAATAGAAAAACCAACGAAAAATCAAGTCTCATGTTGCTCCTAAGAAAACGCGTATAATAGTCTCATTGGCCTTCATGGGACAAACAACGCGGAAGTGTATGTGTTATGAGGCTGCTAGCATTTCGTTTTGTCATTTAAGTTCGTGTTCGAATGTTCTTGAACTTCTTCGTTTCGTTGGTAGAACCAACGACGACCAAAATCCAAGTCTCCCTTTTTTGGGAGCAGAACAAGCCCATATGGCGTGGTGACGAGTGAGGTGCAACTCTTGAAATAGATGCAGCAGATTAACTTGTGCCTTGGTAAGAATAATTAGTGGACAAACTTACAACGAGAGAGGGGGGACCGAGCCAACGAGGAAGAGCACAGTTCTTATGCTCAAATCCATTATTGTACAGACACCGGGACAGGATACCCGATAGGCATAGGCAAAGTAGAAGAGATCAAATAAGACATTGAGAAAAGGATGCAAAAAAGAAAAGAACGAAAAACGTTGCAAGAAAAGGAAAAAGTACACTACTTCTTAACTCTACTTTGATTGCTGGTATGCCCCTTGCTTGTGTGGTTCCTCCCTAGTAGTTTACTAAACAGAATAAGCAAGCAAACTACTACTTATGAAAGTCAACTACTTGCTCTATATTCGTAACTACTAAATGATAGGAAGGCACTTCGAGAAACTAAAAACTACACTATTTATTAAGAATCTATGCTGTTTATGCAAACAAGCTTTTCTTTCTTTATAGTATATGCTTGATAGGGCTAGGGCTCTATGGTGGGATAGGAAGGATAGGCATGGCTTTATGCTAGAAAGAGCTTAGAGGCATGTAACGCTTTTGTAGTCAAGAGAGAAAGAAAACTTGAGATAGGCATAGATATCCGCATATGCTTTTAATGAAAGGAAGTATTGAGAAAAGAATAGGCGATCCATAAAATCATAAAAAAGTACGATTCCCCTACCGAAAAAACGTATCTTCCAAAAGTCACAAAACCTATTACCACAACCTGGCTTTTTTCAAACCTCATCAGTATAGTGGAGCTCTCTCTCTACGCCCCGGAAACTTGTGCAGTCCGCCATATGTTTAGAGGCCCCCAGAATGTTTGGAAGACCTTGAAGAGAGAGTTTTTTCATTCCTGTAAAGACTATGGGTCTATCTTTCTGCTATAATATAACTTACGTGAATTCGTCGGTCTTCTTTCTCGATACGGTACCTGCTATGTCCTCTATTCCCTCCACTAGGCACAACGCTTGCTATCTAGCTCACAACTAGGGCCCTCACTAAGACTGACTTATAAGGGTAATCTAGTGAGCAAGTCTTATAGTTTGCCAGTTTCCTACCGCTTTGAGATCTAGTGCCTGCTTCCTCAATAGGGGCCTTCCCTGCAGTCTCAGTATTTGCTAGTCCCATTTCTGTAGTTAAAGTAGAGATTTTAGGCTAGCCAGCTTCCTTCGCCAGGTCTACTCTGAAGTTATAGCTTATCGAGGCCGCAGGCGCGTGCGAATAGCTAAAACGACTGACTTGTGCGAGCGCATCCTTCGGCCTTAACTTGGTTCCAAACCAGCAAGAACTAGTCGATTTCCATATCGAGAAAGTGTTTCTGCGTTGAGACAGCTTTGCGCCACCAATGTTTACTTTGTCCTATCGATTTCCATGTAAGCATAATTAGCTGTTCCTTAGGGTCCATCTGCGAGAGAAGGCACGGAGCGTCGCGAACGAAATTGATAGATTCTCATCATGAAAGCCCATCCAATTGAAAATGAGTAGACTAACCACTCCAAGCAAAGTAGTATCTTACTTCAGACCGGATTTAATTCCTAGTCAAGAAAAGAATATATATAGGCTTGTGAAATGTCAAAGTGCTTACGACCTCAACTATATTTACTACACTCGTGGATCATCACTACTTGCTGCATATTTTATTTAAGGGCTACTGGCTTAAGCCTCAATATTAGGGGCACCTCCTCGCTCGAAAAATCTCATTCCCCCTCAGGGACGCAAGCACCTTCTCGTTATCTCTATCCTCGGCAACTACCTTCTCGTTGAAAGTCTGGTACTCGTCCCTCCCGCCGGGACGAAAGCTATCGCCTAGCAATGAAGTAGCTTATTCGGTTGCTGCGCACCTCTATCAAGCAGAAATGATATTCAAGCATATGAAGCGCTTGGTTCCAGTAACTATTCCTTTGTGGGTATCCGTTGATAAGATCCGCCACCTCTGGATTCGAACCGCTCCGCGCCTGGTAATCCAAAGAAAGTTTCAAGCTTAGCTACTTCAGTAAAATAAGAGAGAGGCCGCAGGCGGAGCAGCTTAAGATCTAATTCTCCATTCTTTCAGCTATAACTATTTGGCCACATGCGTGAGTAGGCCTCTTGCCGGGATGTTCCATTTAGTCGACTAGCTTGACCAGACTCATTCCGCCAGAGCTAGTTCAAAGTCTTTATGCTTTGCTTTGGGTACTTCCTTCGGCCTGACTCACCCTTTCATCTAATCACCGAGTCCAGGAGAATCCTTTAGGTTTGCGAGGAAGGTAGTTTGTTTGCTATCTCGTGGCGAGGAAGGTTCTTGCCTATCAATAGTAAGGAAGATGCGCTCGGGAGTTAATCCCTTCTAAGCCTAAAGGGCGTATTCCTTTCTCACTCAGTTAAGGCTTTGCCTTTGAAAGGTCCAACAGGCTCGACATGAGCAATTGGTTCACAAACTTTCATCTGCCTACGAGGGCGTAGCTTTTGTACTTCCCTGCCTGAAACTCTTAGGTGCCCCTGCTCTAGGATATGCTCTTTCTTTGAATCCACAGGCTTTTTTACTTTCTGCTGCGCCCTGTCGTACTCAACACCTTATGGTCCCAGCCCACGAGACGACTCACTCTTTCCAGATCTCTCTCCCGACTTGAATTGCCTATTTTCATTTCCTTGTGCCGATGTCCCTCCCGATGCGTTCCGCCCGAAGGAAGAAGTGATCAGTGATTCGAACAGTCAGTTGCTTTTTTGGAGGAATTTCCTGGAAAAACTCAACATCTCTAGCATCACGAGTGGAACGAGAAAGTTCAACGACCCAGTGAACGGAAGGATGATTAGAGCCAGAGACCGAGTGGAACGAGCCAGCTGGTATTTACCCAGGTTGTCCAGAAGTTGCATCTTGCCTATTTGAATTAGCTCCTGGGGGGAGGGTAGGCCGAAGGACTCTATAAGGTGAGACCGAGTGAATAATGGTTGTTTCCCTATAAGGTTAACCCGCAGAATGGCCATCCTATTTTGGAGTTACCAAGAGTTCTTTCGTTGATAGAGTATTCTCAAACGGCGAAGCCTAGTCATAGGGAAAAGAAGATGAGGTGACCATTGCCCTTACTTATCTTGTCACTAGCATGTTTACCTATACAACTGCTTGAAACTAGAGTGATGGGAGAATATCGTTGCAAACGAAAGGTGCGCTATTAAAAGGAGTACCGTCTTCTTTGCCTTAAACCTATGATCACTGAGCAATTACGTTACGTAAAGTTGGTCTTTTTACTATCGGCTTCGCACCAGTGTCACCAAGCAGTTTTTCAAAAGAGTAAGATAAGGGCCGAAGGACAAGCTTTCTGACGAACCTTTTCTACTTGCTGCTTTGGCAACAATCCTCCAGTACATCTTTGTGAAAGCAATTCCTAACCAGGCGCGCAGCGGTGTACAACACTCCTTCGCATCTCACTCGAAACCGTCCTGATGACGATTTCCAACCCGATTGATCGGTATTTCATCAACCCATGATTGATCAGACTCACCTTCCTCTCAACACCAAATAGAGCGGTCATAGTACAAAATAGAGCACGGAATTGGTCATAGTAGTTGGCTTCATGCTTCAGTACCACAGGCGGCGCTACAACCAAGCGAAATGGTACGGAATAGCCCTTGCTAGAGCAGCTAGGACTAGAGCGAGGACAGTGTATTGGAAGTCGAGAATGGACGAGAATTGATGTATAATAAGTGGAACTACATTCCTATGCCTCATGCTTTCTCTCTGTCCCCGCGACCTGGGTCATGAGACGAATAAAGGCGCGCAGCGAAGGAGCGAAGCAGGTGGCGGGCCAATGTATAACTTCGAGTACCAAATGCAACATACTTGGATCTTCCCTTAAAATTGAGAGTCTGTCGGCAGCGATCAAAGTAGGTACGGCCCTGATTCCCTATCTCTTTTTTGATTTTCTAATCACGTGTGAGCTTCCCTACTTAAATAGAGGAGATCCCTCCCTTCAATAAGCCACGGTCACTAGGATAAATCTAGCTATTTCACTCCCTCAGCTCTTATCAGCACATCGACTAGAATAAGCACTCACCAGCGACTACACACATTAGAAGAGAAGACAATAGAGTACTGATAGATCATAGAGCTCTCCCTGATAGTCCCTACTCAGTCACTGAATTCTTAGCACTCAGGGGGCTAGTTAGAACACGGTGTAGAGCTTTCCTTACGGCACACCCGGGTGCGTCTAGTGGTATTTAAGGAAAAACACCCGGCGCACTGTTGAGTCCTATATCAAAAGTCTCCCAAGGCGCGCCCGCCTTGTTGAATCAAGGCTGAGAAGGGAAGGCCCAGGAGATGATAGTAAGTAGTAATATGCATCTTCTATAACTTTTAGACTCTAGTGGATTTAGACTCTAGTGGCGTTATACTCGCCGGGTGTTTATAATGTTTGAATGCGGGAAACTGCTGTAACAACTTGCTCTTATCTTAAGAGCTTAACAAGGCTAAAATCTCTGTGCTAGCCTAGACCCTAATAGTAGGGTAATGCACCGGGTTATTGTCTTCTGGCTTGATGCTTTATCTATATGAATCGCTAATTCCCATATATAATGGTATATAAACTTGACAGGTGCGGATCCATGAGTTTCGAGACTCAAATACTTTATGTGTTTCAGGAGACAACTATCAAGTAATCTTATCAATTCAATATTGTGTAAGATTTCTCATAATAGGTAAATTCCTAGGTTAACTCAAAACAAAAGTCTGTATGTTCGGATTCAGTTTCTGCTCTTCTCTTTGTGATCGCTTAACTCAAGTTACGCTCGCCAAAGCCACATAGGAAGTCTAGTCACTTGCGAAATCTCTATAAAATCTCTTCTTGCGGGCAGTGATAAAAAAAGTTTAGGTTTAGGATAAATACATGCACAGCAATATCCATGAACTGAACATAGCTGCCAAATGCAAGATGCAATTATCCCAGTTCAACCATGATGTGAAGTTCGAGCAAAGGAATCCTTCGGCCTGGTGCCTGTTTGGCATCTCTATGCCTAACCATGCTAGCTGGTACCATTCAGCACTTATCCTAACTAATGTTTACTTGGGATTTCAGTCATTCATTCTGTGTAATGTATGCAGACAGCTGTAAGAAAGAGGGAAAACCCTTTTGTAGCATCCCCTCGCAAGTTAGATACTATGGGTTTACTTCCCTAATAGTAAACAGGTTCAAAGATGAATGGAATGACGGAATGAAACTTCAAGAATAAAAAATGAGACGAAAACTTTCTTTCGTGCAAACGCTACGCGCCAATGGATTACCCCCTTTATTTACTGAATGACTGACTTAGCGACCTAGCGGCCTCATCCAATTGACAGACCAAAGTGGACTACTTGGCTATTTCTATTGCTATTACTCTTTCTTTTGCTTTATCGTAGCCAGGCACGAAGTGTTAGGCGAATGCAAAGATTTTGAGTTATTATAAATAGCTCATAGGCAAGGTAGAGCTAGGTGTAGCCAAAGTAGCTTGGTATACTTGGAATAGCAGAGTTGGCACGTACTAACACAACAATTACCACCCCTAGAGGGTAAATAAAAATCATATAAAAGAAAGAAGAGTCAGCCCTTGGGGCACTAGGTGGGTCCCCTGTATGCAAGTCGTTACTTAACTTGACAAGCAGTGTGGAAAGTGTTGCTGTGTCAAATCGAGATTGTGTGGGTGTTCAGTCTACCGCTCATGTTCACGTTCTCAAAAAAGAAGGCTTTCGTTGGAAAAACCAACGACGACCAAAATACAAGTCTACCTTTCTCTTTTGGGAGCAGAGCTGAAAAAAGATGGAGCTTTTATGAGTTATGACGACGTCTTCTTATTCTTTTCACATACTTCTCCTAGTTTTTGCACCCCAGTGCAAAGAGAGTTGATGAGGATTGGTATAGAACAAATAGTAAACAGAGCCCTTACATAAACCTCATTGATAATGGTAGCGGGAACTTGTTGAAAAGAAAGTTAGTACCTTGGGAGCAAATAGCGCCTTTTTTTGAAGAGCCGGAGAGGAAGTGGCAGAAGTGTTTCAATGAGTTTAAGGACAGAATACAGCTGTGTGATGGGTATGAATGGGGTGGCCCCGGTCAAGCGGATATTGTTAGGCCCTCCTCGTCGGGCTCATGCCCCTCGGTAAATCAACCGGGGCCATTGACACAGGATTTCTTATCTGATGCGGGAAGCACTAATTATTTAGCCCCGAGCCCCTTGGATCAATTTTCGATTCACCCTATTCTGGATCTTCATATGGGCAACTATTATTTCTCATTCACAAATCCTTCCTTGTCTATGCTGCTTACTCTCGGTTTGGTCTTACTTCTTCTTTTTGTTATTACGAAAAAGGGAGGGGGAAAGTCAGTGCCAAATGCATGTCAATCCTTGGTAGCGCTTATTTATGATTTCGTGCCGAACCTGGTAAACGAACAAATAGGTGGTATTTCTGGAAATGTGAAACAAAAGTTTTTCCCTTGCATCTCGGTCACTTTTACTTTTTCGTTATTTCGTAATCCCCAGGGTATGATACCCTTTAGCTTCACAGTGACAAGTCATTTTCTCATTACTTTGGCTCTTTCATTTTCCATTTTTATAGGCATTACGATCGTTGGATTTCAAAGACATGGGCTTCATTTTTTTAGCTTCTTATTACCAGCGGGAGTCCCACTGCCATTAGCACCTTTTTTAGTACTCCTTGAGCTAATCTCTCATTGTTTTCGTGCATTAAGCTCAGGAATACGTTTATTTGCTAATATGATGGCCGGTCATAGTTCAGTAAAGATTTTAAGTGGGTTTGCTTGGACTATGCTATTTCTGAATAATATTTTCTATTTCATAGGAGATCTTGGTCCCTTATTTATAGTTCTAGCATTAACAGGTCTGGAATTAGGTGTAGCTATATCACAAGCTCATGTTTCTACGATCTCAATTTGTATTTACTTGAATGATGCTACAAATCTCCATCAAAATGAGTAATTTCATAATTGCATAAAAGGAGAGTATGTTTGAAAGCTTTCCTTGCTGACTTGATTGCCTTTTCTTATAGTCAAGATAGTCAAAGTAGAGTGTGATTCGGCATAACCATAAGAAGTAGCGGTATTGTAGGCCGGGCTAGTAGAAGTGGTGAGGTACCAGGGGGAAGATGAAAACTTCTTCGTTTCGTTGGTAGAACCCACGCCAATATCATATTGACTCTCTCTCGTCCAATAAGAGGAGAGTTACTTTATTCAAATTCTCTCCTTTCCAAAGCTCCACAAGGCAGGCAAAAAGAGTAATAGGACAACAAGCAATCTTGCTTTCATTTATTTGGAGTTCTTTCTTTGTTGAGATGGAAATCAGCGTTCTTTTGAAAAGGGCTAGGTAGTTTGCACGCAGGCAAAACTTCTTCATGAAAGGTCAAAAATAGACTTTTATTTCATCAACTTTGAATAATGACTAGTCGTTCATTTGAAGCCTTAAGAAACCGGCAGAGAAAGCGGCAGTTTTTTTTCCGAATGACCTGATTTCGAGAATCAACTAACCAACAAATCCGTAGCCCAGGTGATTCGCTGCCTCCCTCTCGCCAAACCAAAATGGGATGAATCTTCTCATGCAGCTTTTTTCTTATTCAGGGCGCAGCGAAGCCAATTTCCATTAAGGCAAGGGGGTAAATAAGGGGGAAGAGGAGTTGTCACGATAGAAAAGAGAAATGACTATAAGGAACCAACGATTCTCTTCTTAAACAACCTATATACTCCACACTTAACCAGCATTTAATAGATTATCCAACCCCGAGCAATCTTAGTTATTGGTGGGGGTTCAGTTCGTTAGCTGGTATTTGTTTAGTCATTCAGATAGTGACTGGCGTTTTTTTAGCTATGCATCACACACCTCATGTGGATCTAGCTTTCAACAGCGTAGAACACATTATGAGAGATGTTGAAGGGGGCTGGTTGCTCCGTTATATGCATGCTAATGGGGCAAGTATGTTTCTCATTGTGGTTCACCTTCATATTTTTTGTGGTCTATATTATGCGAGT
Source organism: Panicum virgatum (assembly GCF_016808335.1). Classification (NCBI taxonomy): domain Eukaryota; kingdom Viridiplantae; phylum Streptophyta; class Magnoliopsida; order Poales; family Poaceae; genus Panicum; species Panicum virgatum. The sequence continues at coordinate 541,080 of NC_053141.1, read as the reverse complement.
TATAGCAGTCCTAGGGAATTTGTTTGGTGTCTCGGAGTTGTCATATTCCTATTAATGATTGTGACAGCTTTTATAGGATACGTACCACCTTGGGGTCAGATGAGCTTTTGGGGAGCAACAGTAATTACAAGCTTAGCTAGCGCCATACCAGTAGTAGGAGATACCATAGTGACTTGGCTTTGGGGTGGTTTCTCCGTGGACAATGCCACCTTAAATCGTTTTTTTAGTCTCCATCATTTACTCCCCCTTATTTTAGCAGGCGCCAGTCTTCTTCATCTGGCTGCATTGCATCAATATGGATCAAATAATCCATTGGGTGTACATTCTGAGATGGATAAAATTGCTTCTTACCCTTATTTTTATGTAAAGGATCTTGTAGGTTGGGTAGCTTCTGCTATCTTTTTTTCCATTTGGATTTTTTTTGCTCCCAATGTTTTGGGGCATCCCGACAATTATATACCTGCTAATCCGATGCCCACCCCGCCTCATATTGTGCCGGAATGGTATTTCCTACCGATCCATGCCATTCTTCACAGTATACCTGACAAAGCGGGAGGTGTAGCCGCAATAGCACCAGTTTTTATATCTCTCTTGGCTTTACCTTTTTTTAAAGAAATGTATGTGCGTAGTTCAAGTTTTCGACCGATTCACCAAGGTCCTTCATTACTACTGCCAATTCCCTGGGACTCCCCCTTTTTCCTCATGGAACAAGGGGATAGCTACGACCGGGAGGACCCGAAACCAACTAAGGATTCCCAACTTTCACCGCCAAAAACCCAACCCGCCCCTACCAGGGAGGACCTTTCCACTTCCGGATCAAAAGATGACATGATCAAAAATGTTCGAAAGAGCTGGTTTTCTAGTATGGCCCACAGCGTGGGTCGATTTTGTTCAAAAGAGTTCCTTGAGTGGCTTAAGAAAATTTTTGGCGAGGGCGGCGGCGGCAGGGGCTGCGGCGGGGGCTGTGACGAAGCCGCCGACTAGGAGGGAGGAAAAGGCAAGGGTGGATTCTCGTACAATGCATTAGTCTGATGTATGTCAGGAAGCTGAAGCGGAAATGCAATTCTCGGGTGAGGAAAGGGTTGTCTCAGGTACGGTACGCCTGGGGCAGGATTGAATCCGTGGAGGAATTTGTCGCTAGTCCAAGTCCGCTATAGAATTGTTTGTCTATCACTTCGGCAACGAAGGTCATTTCTTTAGAAGATCGATACTGGTAGTTGCTTGCGGTGTCTGAACAAGTTTCGAAAAAACTACCGTGTCTGCATTTTCCTAAAGATTGTTATGAGGCTGATAGTGATATCTTTCCAATAACTGACTCAGCAGGTTCATAAGAAGTAGCGGTATTGTAGGCCGGGCTAGTAGAAGTGGTGAGGTACCAGGGGGAAGATGAAAACTTCTTCGTTTCGTTGGTAGAACCCACGCCAACTCTTTTCTCTAAAAAATAGAGAGATCTTTTGATAGTCTCACTTCTATCAATGCAATGAAAGAACTATCCCTTCCTATTTGTTTGTCCTAATGAGCCGCTTTGTGAACAGCATCGGATGACATAGCAAGGGTAGCCGCAATAGAGCAATTATGCCTTAAGCCCAAAACTCTTCCTTCTAGCTTACTCCCCTTCTTGAGTAGACTAGAAAGCGATTCCAGTTGATGGAAGATAGGCTAATTTAGTTGGATCCGCCTATGTCAGTTCGAGTCTGGCGAGTCGGTTTGAAGTCGGACATTGATTGACGTTCGTTCAAAGCAATCAGTTGGGGAAGCTACAGCGTAACAACCTGGAAAACAAATCCCTAAAAAGGCTTTCGAAAAGCCATTGCCAAAAGCACTTTCACCTACCTACTAGCTAGGGGCACAAGCCGGGAACCTAACCGGTGAAAGAGTAAGAGCCTTTCCGAATCCGAACTAGGGATCAGATAAACCTAAAGCACCATCAGTTGTGGATTCATCCACAAAGTCTTTCTACTTAGCTCGTCAAGCGAAGTAGCTATCAACGGCTTTAGCATGACAACTATAACATCAAGCCATGGTAAACTGCCAAAGCTTCTACTGTAGTGTAGCACCAGGGTTTAGCCTTCTCCTTGCCGAGTTGCATCGCCCGCATCGTGTTCAATTGGAAAGTCTGACAAAGGCGCTTCCAACTCCTGGTTCAGGGTCTGAGGTTACCAAACAAAGATGAATCCTGCGCAATCAGAGATTAAGCCTTAAGATCCCACTCAGAAACTGGAAGAGACGGGGGCACCTACCGAAGGAGTCTTCCCTCCATCGATTCAATGACAAAATAGCTCTATTGAGAGGGCCTTTGACAACCCTCTTGAATGTGGCTCGCTCCTAGTTTTTCTTCCCCCGCACGTTCTATCTAGGCTGGTGGCTATACCTGATTTTGTGTCTGATCGAACTTGAAACTAGCCCATTGAGCTTCTTGGATTCCAAACCAGAAAGAAGGATCGCACACAAGAAAATAGAGTTGGAATGAAAGATGGGGTAAAGATGAACTTTATTCTCCTAGCTGCTCTCCATCCAGTAAGTTACTCTCTTTCAAAAGATGACAACTCAAGATTACCAATCAAAACCAACGCTTTTTCTTCTCCTATAGCTTCATCATTACATCTTTCACTAGTTGTTGGATGTGAGTGATGAGATCGATCCATGGAATTTTTACCTCACTCACATACTTTGGAAGATGAAGAAATTCTCTTTAATTTACTTATGGGCTGGCTCTACATGTGGTCAGATGGGTTCCCCTCTTCAGTCATTTGGTACCTCTCCAACGCTTCCTCCTATTCCTATTGATCAGATCAAAGCCAAACCTATCTAGTCTTGCATGTTGTCACCCACCGCTCTTGCCAAAAACAAAGAAATTCTATCTTGGGAACTAAAAAAGAATTGGAATGGGAAGTATTTATTTCTTGATTCTCCGGCTAGCATCCTTACTTCCTTCTTCAATGGAAATTATATGTTTTGGCTCGGTATAAACCCAAAAATGATAAATTCTCTTATTTGTAGACTCGTCTTCTTTTGGTGAAATCTGGAGAACCCAGTCGAAACTCTGATTCATGTTTGTGGATTTTAATAGCTCTCCTATCTACCCGGAAATGATCTTCTACCTTTACTGTCTTTACATCTTGAGTCTTTTGATTGTTCTTAAAATCATTGTGTCGTTACAAATTCAGTGGTTGCGCCCTTGTGAGCAAGTTGTTGCCGGATTATTGGATAGGAGAAGTGAAACAAAGCCACGAAGGAGACTCATTAGCTGAAGAAGTTAAGAAGAGCATTAGTGAAGCGAGAGGAGGACAAGATGGTTGGGAAGAGGAGGAAGGGGTATTAAGGAAAAAAGGGAGGCTTTATTTTATGTGGGGACCGCTGGAAATGCAAGAGCCAGGTAGCCAACAACATAGATTTGCCACGGTCTAGGTTCCAACTCGATTGATCGGCTTCCTTTAGCTTTGTTACGGCATGTGTAGAACCATTCGTAGTAGCGTACGTTCCCTACATTAATTGATAGCACTAGGTGATCATCGACAGCTCGGGCTAGGCCACGGCTCAACACATCCTCCGATAGTCCCTTTTCTCGGCTTAAAACCAATACGAATTGGAATCCCCTATCCCTTGTGCCATTTCCATTTAAGCTTTGGGAAGGACTAGTACGCTATGTTGGTTTACTCCCTTCAGGGGTGCTTTTATGCATATAAAACATGTATCATGAGCTAAAGCGAATATCTTCCTACGACTAACGCTTGAGCGATTCCTCTACTACCGAAGCGAGGGAGGGAAGAGCGAGTACTATCTTTCGGATTTTCTAGTTGTATACCACCAACTCGTATATGTAGTGGTTTCTCTCGCCGCCGCCCTCTTCATTTCCTGCTGATAGCATTGGGAACAAAGCCAAGCTCAGAGAAGAGCTTAAAACCAGGATTACCCCAAATCCTACGCCCTCCGGGGGCACGGGCCAGGGAAATAAGGATTCTGGTTCGAAGAGAGAATGTTGTTTTTTCTGTGTCTATAATCTAGTTATGTTCACAGATATTCACAAACTTCAATATAGTTTGGTGAAAAGCCGGCACCTTCAAAATTATTCTTCTTGTACAACAATAGTGTACGATGGGTGGGTTGTTTTGCCGGCACCCGCATAAACCCACCGCGAAGAAAAATAGAGTAGATGAATTTATCGCTCATCCTCTATCCTTATCCGATCTGCAATTGATTGTATACCATTGACACAGCAAAAGATCAAGATGGAGAATCTTTTTTAATCTAATATCTCAATTCTTGTTTCTTTGTGAGTAGTTGAGCTCACAAATAATAGATAAGATTATTTCACTTAATAGATAAGATTATGTTTTCATATATTGAAATAGAGCAAGCAAACCCTCTCTCTTCTTTCTTGTTCCTACTGGTTTCCGCCATGTGGTGGTATTGCCTCTTCTTCTTTAGATCCTGAAAAAACGAAAATAAGTAAGAAGGAGCAGTAGTAGGAAGACTTAAGTGACTTCGTTCATTTACGTTGAGATAGACGAGTAACTACCTTCTTATATTTTCGTTTCTACGGTGGGCAGCCTCCACAATGAGCGCTTGCTGCTCTTGGAGCAGCGCCTTCTTCCTGTTTTCCAGACTGTGGGTTTGTTCCCGAATATGAAGCAGATGACCTAGTATCACACCTTCATTGTAGATAGGCATCTGCCCCCAGAAGTTCTCCAAAGTGCCCTCTTCTCGTTTTCTATATTTTAAATTTGTTGACTATCGCGAGTCTTGCTGCGATCCCCATTTCACTCTTTCTTGTCCCGCAAAAATAGAGAGTGCACCGAAGCTTCTATTTATAGGCGAGCTTATGCTGTAGCAGAATAATTTTTTATTAGAAGTCCTTTTTCTAATAGACTTACACATAGATATTTTGCCCAGAATGAATGGTGGAACTCCTGCACTCCATTAGTGCGAAAAAGAATGAATCCCTTGAGTCCGGTCCCCCCGGGGTATCATATACGCCGCTTAATCCCGATCACATCCTGAGGCAATAATAGAGCGAATAATGAAAAGAGTACTCCACCACGAGCAGTGAAAGCACGCTCAGCCAATCCTCACTCGACAGCACCGTCCTTGCTTAGGAAAAAAGCCGAACCACTCGCAGATAGAGAGAGAAAAGAAATAAAAATGCATTGAATCGATCTTTTGTTACGGACGATATTACTTTCAAAGAAATGAGACAAGAACGAACATAGGAAAGAATAGGCGTAGGCTTGTAGGGCCCGGCGGGAAGACGTGCCTTTTGTGTCCCTTGAAGTGATGGATTTGCGGGTTATTAATAATATTGTATGTATATAATTTTGAATTCAACTTAATATCCAGATTAGGACGACGAGAAAGAAGAAACCTGATCTGTAAGGAAACGAACCTACTGTAACTCCTCGTCAATCGTTTGAGGATTTGTTTATGTGTAAATCGACGCTGTGAGCCATCCGATCAGGGTTGGACATGTGGGATATATTCGCTTCTACTTCGTGTAATCGGGCCCGCTCGGCTCAGTTGTTCTGCCCGTTGTAGTGTTACCGGGTTGGTGTTGAAGTCTTATCGGGTTTGGTACTCGATGTCTCCTGTCCCTTTCGTTTCTGTGCTGAGCTGCATGGAGGCGGAATAGGTGGAGACGGAGAGGTGGGCGATTCGGCGGACCTTGTCTTCCTCAACGATGATTGTGGATTTCCGGCGAGGTCCTCTTGAGGTTAGTCTCTTCTTCTCCCCATCTTTCCATTCCTAGTTCAGTTGTTTGATGTGAGGGTAGGCGGACAGATTGGCCTTTGAAATCCGCTCTTCATCCCCTAATCCCATCCTGTCGGGTTGAGCTGTTGATTTTCCACGGGAAGCATCTGCATTGGCCGTGCGCCACCATACGCAGGCAACGCAGATGAGAAATTTGTGGAGGATTTACCCCCTTTGCCTAGATTCGTCTCCTGTTGGTTTCCCCACTTTCCGCTATGTTCGATTTGCGCGATTAAAGATCCATGTGTTCATCGATTTTTGATGGTTTATCGCATATGTGTATCCTGTGTCCATGTGCAGTTAACTGAGAGATGTGTGTATGTTTGAATTGTGGCAATAGTTTTGGTATTTTATCTGATATCATGCATGATAGATTGTTCCGGTATTCCATTTCCATATGTTTCAGAAAAGGGGAAGTATATTGTGTTGACTGTTGACCAGTATCTCCATCAGAAATTGTACAGATTGAAGAATCTTTTCCTTGTTTTGAAAATTCTTGAAGCCTACTAGTATTGCAATAGCACCTTTGATCTCCTTGGTAATATAGCCATCTCTTTTTCTGTATGCTCCGGCTAAGATTGTCTAACTTAGCAAAGTGTGTCTTACATCACGAGAAACACTGATGGGTGATGTTCCTACTTGTGCTTCATGTTCTTTCGCTTTTCTGTATCTGATTATTGTATTTTTCTCATCAACAGCCTGCTGTAACAATGGGCAAGGGGACATTCTCCTTTTATTATTATTTTTGTTGGCTTATACTATCCATCATATATCTGTATGTGTGATTTTTATACTTCGACACAGTGCAATTTCTTTTCAGCAAACAATTCATAAAACCATATGTATTTGTAGTGCTTCTACTGGCAGTATGATATGTTGAATTTGTCAAAATTATATTTTCAAGCTAAATTCACGTGGATATATATTCTTCGTACCATGTACCTTTTGCATCAGTATGTTCTTTGGGTGATTGTCCTTCATATAATGTCTAAACTTGTCATTTTCTTACAGATGTTCTTCATTCTTTTCAGTTTTGAATAATAAAATTTATAGTGATAATTTATATCAATGTGGCATTATTATGACATTTTAGTTCCATTTGAAAATCCTTTTCATGTAGTGATATAAAATTACACTAGTGAAACTTCTTCAATTTCATCGCACAGATTGTATTTTCTATCTTACGGAGGGTGCCCTTTTATTGCTATGATGTACAGTCATTGTGTGTTTTATCTCTTCTAGAGGTTTTTTTTGATTTCATCATAGTCTGCTCGATCATGGAGGGTTAGCTCAAATCTTTCTAGCTAGTTTCTGCCCTCTCTACAACTGTTTCCTCATGCACCTCCACATTTACTGTACCATTCCTACTTAATTATAGTTTAGTACATGCAGAGACAATGTTGCTTTCAGTGCATACGACCACTAAATCTTGGATAATCCCATGCTTGCATATTTGAAACTATTTTTCCTGGCCACCATCTATGGTTTGCTTGGCATCCCTTTTTTCATACTTGATGTGGTACATGCCTATCTGCCGCATAATGAGGTATGTGGCATTGGTTATAAATGCCTTTTAATTTTGTGTAGCTTTTGAATCTAGGTGACCGATTCGATTTGTAATTATAATTTCTATTGTTCTAGAACAACGATGACTCTAAGATGATATGTGAAGACAACTTCAAGAATGTATACAAGTTATTTTGTGGTTGAGTATCCTATTGTGTCTGTAAGTTGCAAGCTCTCTCTCTATATGGATCCCTTGTCTATTTGCACAACACGTATCAATGACACTGCACGTCTAGTTTGTAAGTTTAATTTTATTGTAATATTTGTGATTTTACTGTAATCTTTTAAGTTTACTGTAAATATTGTGATTTACTTGTAATTTTTTAACTTTACTATAAATATTGTGATTTTACCTTAAATATATTATACTACTCTTATACCCTGATTTTTTACTGTAAATATGCAAATGTGCATCACCTCACATATTCTTGTCAAATATGACAGTGCTTACAATTTCAATGTAAATATGAACTAGTTCATACATATTTATGTCAAATGTCAGTTGTCTTGATAAATATTGTATATTTTTCAGACTAAGAGTTTACCCAAGTGTTTTTGAGATGAGTGGTGTGTAATGCACCTTTCCAAGGTACCTCTTTCGTCCAAAACTAAGCTATATAGTTTACCAAGTGTTCATCATGTTTTCTAGTGTTTTACAGTTCGTTAAACAACTATGTATTATATGAACATGTCTGAACTAAAAAATATTAACTTTATGCCATGTAGCAGCTGTGATTTTTCTATATAATATTTTTATAACCATGTCAAATGTGAACTGCATGGTCCACGGCCTGGTGTTCACAAAAATGTGTACTAGCATCTATTGTCCAGTCACACCTCCATGGTCTGCAGCTTCTACATGAGCTTATAACTGGTTCATGCCCAAGTGTTTAAAATATATGTAGCAACTAAGGATTTGGGAATTTAATTCGGGCGCCAACAAATATGGTATAAGTGACATTATAAATTATTTAATTTGGTTGCATAGTTAAATGTTGTCGGGCGCCAACTAAGGATTTATAACGAAGCTCATCATTTCACACGTTGGGCTTATTTGGCCCATGCTATGCTATTGGGAGAACTTAATTGGGAACCTGTGCATATGAAAACTTTTTGTTGGATTAGACATAATGCTAAATGTTCATGAGCTTTGTTTGATAATGCTTCTATGAATCTTAGGTCACAAATTGTTAAATGTGTGGTACATAGTTTTTTTATCTGATCGTTGTGTTTATGAACTGTGATTGTGCAAATTTTTAAACATGCAATGGCAGATGGAACGTCAACAATATAAGGTTATCATTCATGTTGCTTCGTTGCAGATTTCTATGGTACGGTGTCACCCATAAAATTGAAATTGTGTTCTCCCTGAGCTTTATTAGAGCTCGCAATGTGGAGGAAATCGGCACTGGTCAAACTGTAACTGTGGCATGTACTTGTGGGGGGTGATTGTAATGTGTCTGTGGACCACAAATAATATATTATGCCTAAGTTTGTGGACTCATTTTTTATGCTACTTTAGATGTATTTTTCACCCTCTCATGCTGTTATTTGATTTCCAGCTTGCATATTTAATTTGTATGTAACTTTATTGTCGTCTGGAAAAATATTACATGTAAATTTTTAATTTTTGATGTTTTTTTCACCCTCTAATGCTGTTATTTGATTCCCAGCTTGCATATTTTATTTACATGTAACTTTATTGTCAACCCGTAAAATATTACCTGTAATTTTTTATTTTTGATGTATTTTTCACCCTCTCGTGCTGTTGTGTGTGTGTGTGTGTGAGAGAGAGAGAGCTCATTTTATGTTTGTGACTTGAAATGTGTGTAAATTTATTTTTTTTGTGTGAAAGAAATGGGTGCAAATTTGGAATATGCTGTGAGTTCCCTTGCATTCAAAATTTTAAAATCTATACATTAACAAACAGCTCGTATCATTGGGCATTTTTTGCACTTCTACAGAGAACTGCTAACTGATTCAAAGTAGTCCAAATAGTCTAAACGGGTATGAAAGTACACATGGACCCATTACTGCTTAATTACTGTGCATCGAACAAAAGAAATTGTGGACCCTGTATGCTCGTACGCTCGCACCAGTGTGGAAGGTTGGGCAAAAAGACAGGAAGTAATTTAAGCTGTTGATCCACCATCCAACGGCTAGTGGAGGTGATTGAGAGATAACAAATATCTCAATCAGTTGACGTGGAGACACATCCTTCATTTAAGGATGAAAGGATAGAAATAGTCATATCAGTTGGGACATGTGTTGGATGGCGTGTTGCATGCCCGGCCCAGACAATTAGATATCCAACTGGGAATCACAACGAAAATTAATCACAACATATTTCCATTAATATAGTCCATATCAAATTATTGTTTATACCATGCATATATTAGTACAGTTGTGCATAAGTAAATTAGCTAACTTAGCACTATAATTGGCCCCTCCTTCGTTTCATACGGGTCACATTCCGCCGCTGGCTCAGTTATCTTCATATTCGGTCATCGATCATTTACGTGCTGCTATCCTTCATTCCTCGTCAAAATCCTCTTTGCCTAAGCAATAGCTAGTATATATTAGAACGAGAATTACTCACAACATATTTCTGCTAATGTAATCCAGATCGAACTATTGTTTATATATTGAGCTCAAGCAGCAATCCGCCTATATAACCTGACCACATATATATAACGTGAACGTGGGTGTAGACAGATCAAACACTCAGGGACCAGCCTCAGTAATTTGCATGGAGTGATGACCACGTGGTTTTGGAAATAGCATGAGCTTCTCCTTCGGACGGACTGCCAATCCAAACACCTCTGTCAAATCAATATCCTTGGCCTCCATGCCGTCTGGCAGCTGCCAGTCAAAACAATACACGAGGTTTGCCAGCATGATCTCAACAGTAGCCAAAGCAAAGTTGAGGCCAGGACAGATCCTCCTTCCAGCCCCAAATGGCACAAACTCAAAGTCTTTGCCTTTAAAGTCGATGGCCACAGCACTCCCACCGTCCATGAACCTCTCTGGCATGAACTCCTCCGGCTCCTCCCATGACTTTGGATCCCTACTAATAGCCCATGCGTTGACTATGACCCTAGTGCCGGAGGGGATCGTGTAGCCGTCGACGACACAGTCCGCCATGGAGAGGTGAGGGAGGAGGAGCGGAGCAGGTGGGTGCAGCCTTAGTGTCTCCTTCACGGCGGCTCTCAGATAGGCCATGCTAGCTAGGTTCTCTTCCTCGACCGTTTCTTGACCCTCTGGTGTGTGCCTCCTGACTTCACCTTGCAGCTTGGTCATGACCCAAGGGTTGCGCATGAGCTCGACCATGGCGAGCTCCAGGACCAAAGATGATGTGTCTGTGCCCGCGCCAAACATGTCCTGTGTATGTTTGTTATTCATCAGGATGTATATATAATCAATAAATTATAGAACTAGAAGTGATGATCGCTATATTAATTATATTCTCAAAGCTAAGGTTATATATATTGGGGGCTAGTCGATCACTCACCATCAAGATGGCCTTGATATGATCTCTGGTGATACCATACTCTTGCTGAACGGAGAGCAACACATCGGTGAAGTCACTCTCTTGATCATGACCATGCATAGTAGATTTTCTTCTCTCATGGTCGCTTATTATCTTCTCAAGCAACTCGTCCCACCTTTTATGTGCCTGATGGACCGGCCTGTTGCGCAGGAACCATCTGGTGAGGAAGCCTAGAGAATTCGCTAGGCTGGGGAAGTAGTCTTCGAGGTTGAATCCTCCAAGAAGAATGGAGTTGGTGTTAACGAGCTCCCGGAAGATCTTATTCCTGCCTTCCACCCTGAAGAACTTGCCCGACACGGAGCGGCTGATGATGTCATTGGCGAATGTGTTCATCATCTCGCCGATGTCCACGGCTGTGCTCGCCTCCCGTATCTTGGCCATCACCAAGCGCACCTGCATAAGCATATATGACAGCAGCTCTTCCACGTCAATAGTCACTAGCCCAACTAATTAGAAATTACTGAACCGAATTAACATATTACTAAATCTTATCAATAAACGTGCACCATAGCTATTATTGAAAATTTATCCAGTAGTTAGTTTAATTTGGTGTATCTACACCTAAGATGCATGTGACAAGACCATAATTATATATACCTTACGAAACGACATCATGTGTATGTTGAATTAGATTGAGCAAATGGCAACGCCATACCTCTTCTTGGCGGGCATGGCGGTAGGAGTGCACCTTCTTGACGGTGAAGAGGTGTGCAGTGACGAGCTTCCTGGCCTGGCGCCAGTGCTCGCCGTAAGGGGCCAAGGCGATGTCAGACGAGCTGTACATGAGAGTGTCGGTGATGGCGGTCGTCGGGCGCGAGGCGAACATGTGGTCGTGCGTGCGCATGATCGCCTGCGACGCGCGCGGGGACGACACGACCAGGTTGGGGACGGTGCCGAGGCGGAGGAGCATGAGGCCGCCGGCGGCGTGCTTGGCGGCGAGGTCACGGAGGGAGACGTGCGGGAGGGCGCCGACGAGGTGCAGGTGGCCGATGATGGGGAGCGCCGGAGGGCAAGGCGGGAGCTGCTGCGCGTTGCCATCCTCGTTGCTGCGACGGCGGCGGCTTGCTGATCGGGATGCCAAGAAGTGCGGCAGCAGCAGCAGCATCAGGAGTGGAACGACGACGAGCATGATTAGTTGGCATGCCACCTCCAGGAGGGAACTCATGCTAGCTTGTCGTTGATTTACTTCCTTGGAGACTATTATTATGTAGTACTAGCTAGGTTCAGCTGCGTGCTGGGTATTTCTGCTACCAAAGCTGGCTGCTATATATATATATATATATATATATAGTGTTAAATACACTAGTGACCCTCGAACTTGTCTCCAGGTGGCACTTAGGTACACGAACTCGCAAAATCGAAATCTAGCACCCTGAACTTGTTAAGTTGTGTCACTTAAGTTCATACCTCTTCAAGTGGCATGAATATATGCAAAAATGTCCTTAAATTTTATCATATTCCCCTCCATGCGCCCTCCGCCGCTTCCTCCCCTGCGCCATCTCCTTCCCCGCCGCCCTCCGCCGCGCTCTCCCCCTCCCAGCTCCCTCCGCCGCCCCTACCCCTCCCTGCTCCCTCTGCCGCCCCCTCCCCCTCATTGCTCCGGTGGCTCTGCCACCGAGCACGTGTGCCGCCCTCGCCGACTCGGCTCCTCGGCTCGATGCCGCGATGCGCCAAGGACGGGGCAGATCCAGGCGGCGGAAAGGAGGCGGGAGCGTATGCGCCACACGTTCCAGGGAGCGGTGAGGCTCACCGGCGAGTGGTTGCGACGGGATGAGGCAGCGACAGGGGTCTTCCATGTCAAGGACGGCGGCGACGGAGCCACGAGGCGTCGAGGATGCAGGAGCCGGTGATGGCAGGGAAGGAGACCTCGCTTCCTTGATGCGGAGGCCTCGCTGCCCCGCCGTTCTTGGCCGGGCTCGTTGCAGTGGGGCGACGACCCTGTCGCCCCGCTCGTCTGAGACCCACACCGACGCGCGCGGCGCGTCGTATGCCGGCTTCACCTTTGCCGCGGTCACCGTCCCCAGAGTGGAGCATCTCTTGGCGCAAGAACCCGCCCTCCTTGTCACACCCGGTTTTAAGGACAAAACCGAATGCATAACTATATGTATGCCAGGATCAAGTTTCATACATATAGAGACATCATAAGTGAATAATCAGTAACAGTATCACGAAAAAGAGATATAAAACAAATAAAAGACTATCAGAGTTATACAGCTTATCCTGGAAACGAAGGCTTCATACTTCACAGGCAATCGACTGGGGGTTGCGTACGCCTAGAACTCAGCAACATCTTCAAAAGACTTCACCTCAACTTTCTCCTTCTGAGCAGCAATAAGCAAGGGTGAGTACACTTATGGTTGGTACTCAGCAAGGCCACAAGAAATAACCAGAAAATGATTTAAATCCATCTTTAAGTTTATTAATCATGTGAGGGTCCAAGCCGCTCTTGACCGTGAGCACGGCTAACCGGTTAGTTTTAACTCTGCAGAGGTTGTACACTTTCACCACAATTCACGTAAAAGTTCCGAAGAACTTTGAACCCAACCACGCAATGTGCTAGCTAGGCACAATACCACACTTCCGAGGTGTGATTGCATAGGGACGCTACGAGGCCTTTACAAAGATTCCCTAACCCATGACAATCCGCTAAGGTTTCAAGCCAAAGCAGTCATAACACTGTCCTAATGAGGTGGTACCTTGCCAAAGGACCATTAAACAATACCAATTGCCCCAAGAGGACCGAGCTATACCCCGTCGATGCATCCCCTCTTGCCCTTTCGGTAAGATTGTCACAAGCTAGAGTCTCTAATTAATAAGCCAAGACCAGAGCCATATAGTATTGTGGTTGTACGGTTTTCTTGGGTGGTTCTCCATGTTCCAATTAAATCATCATAATACTCTTGTAAATAAGCATAGACAGAAAGATGGTTAGGGTCACTTGCCTTTCTCCAACGAAAAGCTACTCTTACTGCTCTTTAGCTCTTGCTCGCATGGAAAACTTGATCTTCAATCTTCGAACATCGATACTTCTACTCGGAGCAATCAACGAGCAACCATACAAAGCAAACAACAAGTACAACTAAGAACAATACACCAATACAAAAGAAAGGCTTTAAAAAGAGCGTACTAAAGGATAAGGCTCGCTGTTACGATTACGAGAGCGCAAGAAACGCGGAAAACAGAGCTAAAACAGCGATTTTATGGGATAAACGGTGAGTCAGGAATTTATTAGTCACGATTAACCAAAGGGTTAAGGACTAACAGAAAAGATTTGTAAGACACAGAAAACTGTGCTCACAGAGGATAACAAGGTCATAAAGCTATCGCACACGTTGCAAGGATCATGTGAGCGCGAAAATCAATGAAAACGGAGTTAAAACGAAGAAGTTATGGCTAAAACAAGGTTCTAGTGACTTATTTGTGAAGAAACAGAACTTCCATGGGCTAGATCTGAAGAAACCAGGGGCCTAAACATAATTAAACCTTAATAGCAGGAGCTAGCAGGCTAAACTACAACACAGGGACGGCGGGTTCTATTTTACAAAAGAACAGGGGCTAAACTAAAAAGAAAAGAGCTTGTACGTAATTATTTTTGAACTAAGATGGACTGCGGGTTAATTTTGAAAAAGAAGAGGAACTCGTTTGCAAAACGTGCATGGTTGACCGGTATTGACCCAGTTGACTCGGGTCAAACCCGATCTGGGCCACTGGTTTTAGATCTAACGATTTGGGTTTGGTTGGGTCTGGATCTAATCCGATCCATCGGATCGAGATCGGACAGCTCCAGTGAAAAGGAGCGGCGGGCGGTGGTGGGAGACGCCGGCGGCGAGCGTGCGCGGCGGCGCACAGCCGGAATCTCGCCGGAGTTGCCATTTTGGCACTCCGGGGCTCGATTCGATCTCGGGTTAGGACAGGAAGCTTGCGCGCGAGCACTCGAACTCGTTGGTGCGCTCAGGAGATGGCCTAGGCGGCCGGAACCGGGCGCGCAGCGGCGGCCGGCGGAGCTAGAGCTCCGGCGAGCGGTCCCGGGTGAAGGAGGGCGAGAGGGAGGGAGCAAAGGAGACGGCGAGCTCGCTCACCTTGATATGAATCTCCTAGGCAAGACAAAAGAGACGGGGCGACGGCGGAACGGCGTCGCAGCACGGAGCTCCGAGCTCGAGCTCTAATGGCAGCCACGAAACTAGGGTTTGGGGCGGCGGCGGCTGCGGCTTCGTGAAGGAGGTCCTAGGGGCGCGGGCGGCTGCTATTTATAGGGGCCTAGTGTGCCTTGGCATGCGTGCCACGCCCGGAAACGGCGGCGCGTGCGGCGTTCGGACTCGGGAGAGTCCGTGCCCGACGCGAGGAAGGGGACGGCCCTGATGGCCGGGGCCCACCTGTCAGTCGGCGCTGGAGAGGAGTGCGCGGAGCGGGCTGGGCCGGAAGGCTAAAAGGAAAAAGAGAAAGAGAGAGAAGAAAGGACGGAGGAAGTTGCTCACCGGAGAAGAAGGAAATCGTCGGAGTCGAGGAAGAAGGCATGGGGTCGACGGCGAAAAGGCGACGACTCATGAGAAGGAAGACACCACGACGAAGAGGACAACGAGCTGAGCACCGGGGTGGCGTCGGATTTCACCGGAGATGCACGGATGCGGAGGATGGTGGGATTCTGGGGAAAAGATTATTTTAGGGATTCCCAAACAAAGAGCCTCCCTACGGGTAGTCTATATTTTTGTGTGGAGTTGCCATGAGAGGTTGGTTTAATATATAGAGAGAAAAGTCTCGCCATCCCACATCAACTAGTAATGTGGTACTAAACCTCCCTCCCATGCTAATGGGCTTTACGTGCCTTTAGCCCATTAGGGAACACATGAATGGGCCCTTGAGGTCCATTAGGGATTTATGCACTTTTGATAGACTTAGCCTGTTTAAAATTTCGGAATTAATTATTTTCGAAATTAAAATAATTCTAGAAAAATCTAGAATTCATATTTAAAGTCCGAAAAATATTCCAAATGGCCCGAAAATTCTAGGAAAAATCCTAGAAATATATTGGGACCTAACGAACTCAAATAAAATATTTGGAGCTCATGAGAAGATTTGGAGAGCCTCTAAAAATTAGAGTTTGCTCTAGGGAAAATGGGAAAAGAATCCAGAAAGATCCGGAAAATTCCCGGGAAGAACTTTTGATGATATAACACGTTTTGAAAGGTTTTCATACTCAACAACACTATGCATGTGACATGAATGCATCACCAGAAGAACAACATCATTTAATTTGAAAAACAACCAATATTTATTTTCTTTTACACTAAATTCTCTGTGAAGAAAAATAAATGTTGGGAGAATTTTAAAATTATAAGAAAATTGTTGTTTTATTTTTAATTTCAATCACATCCTGAAATTCAAAAATTTCAGGGTGTGACAGAACTACCCCCCTTAAAAGGAATCTCGTCCCGAGATTCACAAGGATAGCAAGAGACAAAGGTTTAGGTGGGTAGCATCCAACACATATAACTTTCTTCTCAGTTATTCCTTCTTGCAATGTATTCTTCTTAATTCCTGATAACTCACACAAAACACTTCGCAGATACTCAATCTAATTCCTTCTTTAACTTCCATTCTTTCCACAGCTTTGTTGACTCATCTTTCGAAGAACATCCTTCGTACCTTGATAAAGTGATTTGAATAGAACTTAGTTGCTTCTTCTGGCTTGAGTATATGGTATCACTTCTCAAGTCCACAAACACATCTCATAACCTTCAAGTAAAGTGACGAAGATAAACCAACCATAAAGTTCAGATCTTTTCATACCTCCTCAGGCAGCCACTGCGTTGTAGAAACATGATTTTCTTGGCTTAGTATCTTGGCGACGCGTGGTGGCATGAGAATTGGAGACTGATGGCATTCTCATTTGGCAGAGGTATCCTGATCATCCGTCTTGGCAAGAGGATCAACTGATGACGTCTGACCGAGTGAATGGCTATTGGAGCTTTGGTTCTTGGGTTGATCATCATCCTCCTTTTCACCAACTCTTGGTAGTCGCAACTTAAATAAATCAAGGTGGAGGGGGGAAAAGACATGGGGGTAACAAAAAAAAGGAAAAGAGTGCATTTTTTTGTCTTCAGTTTCTTTCATTTGTTGATCATTGTAGACGAGTGTTGCCATGAACTTCTTTCTTGACATCCTCTAAATGATTAGGTAGAAAGATAGAAGGTAACAAGGAGGTGGGAGGTACATAAGAACCCATCTAGGCAACCGATGTTATTGTAGGTAGAAGACCCACAATACACCGACAATCATTACAAAGAAACGAAACAGACAAGGTCATAAAGACAACATCATCATGCAAACATTGAATTCCACCAGTCAACATAGTCAAAACGATGCTAAACGTTGTTAATAGAGTTAGAAGGGGTACTCCTAAACTTGATTATATCTTCTAGCTTCATCATGGATGACACGTGCCTCCTTCAACTTGTCCAGCGTTGGCTTCACCATCGTGATTGCAGTAGTAATGAGAGTGTCACCATGTGGCTCAGGCTTGATTCTTTGGTGGTGCTCTAAATCCTTCATCTAACTCGAGTAGGAATGTTGGCAAGTGGTCCAATTGCTTCGACCTGACTCTCATGATGAACTAGTAGCTCCATTCTTCAGATGACTTGGACAGGCATTAGGATACATGGTATGGATCATCTAATTTTCTTGAATCAGGAAAGATAACTTGGAATCAAAAATCAAGGGATGATTCCAGAGCGGTATTGTTATTATTTTTTTTTATTTTGGAAAGAAGAGGCACAATGTGAAAACTGAGCACATTGTAACAAAGAAAATAGGCTCAAGAAAGATTAAAAGAAATTCAAGGATGGAATTTGTATAATCATACATCAAGAAGGATTAAAATTAAGGAGTGATCCAGAAGGGGAAATTAGACCGTCCAGAATTGAGGGTCTAACATTTGCGAAATAATAAGGTGCAAATGAGAAGGGGTCAGACGAGAAAGATTAGTTATCAAAGCGGATTGAGAGAAGAAAAAGCTAAGGAGTGAGAGTATTCAATGGAGGGGGTCAAGGACTAAGTATGAATGGATTTTATATCAAAACAAACCTTAGAAAACGACCATTGCTACCTAGGCTTACGTCCTACAGTCGATACAGCTCTGATACCACTTCTGTCACACCCGGTTTTAAGGACAAAACCGAATGCATAACTATATGTATGCCAGGATCAAGTTTCATACATATAGAGACATCATAAGTGAATAATCAGTAACAGTATCACGAAAAAGAGATATAAAACAAATAAAAGACTATCAGAGTTATACAGCTTATCCTGGAAACGAAGGCTTCATACTTCACAGGCAATCGACTGGGGGTTGCGTACGCCTAGAACTCAGCAACATCTTCAAAAGACTTCACCTCAACTTTCTCCTTCTGAGCAACAATAAGCAAGGGTGAGTACACTTATGGTTGGTACTCAGCAAGGCCACAAGAAATAACCAAAAAATGATTTAAATCCATCTTTAAGTTTATTAATCATGTGAGGGTCCAAGCCGCTCTTGACCGTGAGCACGGCTAACCGGTTAGTTTCAACTCTGCAGAGGTTGTACACTTTCACCACAATTCACGTAAAAGTTCCGAAGAACTTTGAACCCAACCACGCAATGTGCTAGCTAGGCACAATACCACACTTCCGAGGTGTGATTGCATAGGGACGCTACGAGGCCTTTACAAAGATTCCCTAACCCATGACAATCCGCTAAGGTTTCAAGCCAAAGCAGTCATAACACTGTCCTAATGAGGTGGTACCTTGCCAAAGGACCATTAAACAATACCAATTGCCCCAAGAGGACCGAGCTATACCCCGTCGATGCATCCCCTCTTGCCCTTTCGGTAAGATTGTCACAAGCTAGAGTCTCTAATTAATAAGCCAAGACCAGAGCCATATAGTATTGTGGTTGTACGGTTTTCTTGGGTGGTTCTCCATGTTCCAATTAAATCATCATAATACTCTTGTAAATAAGCATAGACAGAAAGATGGTTAGGGTCACTTGCCTTTCTCCAACGAAAAGCTACTCTTACTGCTCTTTAGCTCTTGCTCGCATGGAAAACTTGATCTTCAATCTTCGAACATCGATACTTCTACTCGGAGCAATCAACGAGCAACCATACAAAGCAAACAACAAGTACAACTAAGAACAATACACCAATACAAAAGAAAGGCTTTAAAAAGAGCGTACTAAAGGATAAGGCTCGCTGTTACGATTACGAGAGCGCAAGAAACGCGGAAAACAGAGCTAAAACAGCGATTTTATGGGATAAACGGTGAGTCAGGAATTTATTAGTCACGATTAACCAAAGGGTTAAGGACTAACAGAAAAGATTTGTAAGACACAGAAAACTGTGCTCACAGAGGATAACAAGGTCATAAAGCTATCGCACACGTTGCAAGGATCATGTGAGCGCGAAAATCAATGAAAACGGAGTTAAAACGAAGAAGTTATGGCTAAAACAAGGTTCTAGTGACTTATTTGTGAAGAAACAGAACTTCCATGGGCTAGATCTGAAGAAACCAGGGGCCTAAACATAATTAAACCTTAATAGCAGGAGCTAGCAGGCTAAACTACAACACAGGGACGGCGGGTTCTATTTTACAAAAGAACAGGGGCTAAACTAAAAAGAAAAGAGCTTGTACGTAATTATTTTTGAACTAAGATGGACTGCGGGTTAATTTTGAAAAAGAAGAGGAACTCGTTTGCAAAACGTGCATGGTTGACCGGTATTGACCCAGTTGACTCGGGTCAAACCCGATCTGGGCCACTGGTTTTAGATCTAACGATTTGGGTTTGGTTGGGTCTGGATCTAATCCGATCCATCGGATCGAGATCGGACAGCTCCAGTGAAAAGGAGCGGCGGGCGGTGGTGGGAGACGCCGGCGGCGAGCGTGCGCGGCGGCGCACAGCCGGAATCTCGCCGGAGTTGCCATTTTGGCACTCCGGGGCTCGATTCGATCTCGGGTTAGGACAGGAAGCTTGCGCGCGAGCACTCGAACTCGTTGGTGCGCTCAGGAGATGGCCTAGGCGGCCGGAACCGGGCGCGCAGCGGCGGCCGGCGGAGCTAGAGCTCCGGCGAGCGGTCCCGGGTGAAGGAGGGCGAGAGGGAGGGAGCAAAGGAGACGGCGAGCTCGCTCACCTTGATATGAATCTCCTAGGCAAGACAAAAGAGACGGGGCGACGGCGGAACGGCGTCGCAGCACGGAGCTCCGAGCTCGAGCTCTAATGGCAGCCACGAAACTAGGGTTTGGGGCGGCGGCGGCTGCGGCTTCGTGAAGGAGGTCCTAGGGGCGCGGGCGGCTGCTATTTATAGGGGCCTAGTGTGCCTTGGCATGCGTGCCACGCCCGGAAACGGCGGCGCGTGCGGCGTTCGGACTCGGGAGAGTCCGTGCCCGACGCGAGGAAGGGGACGGCCCTGATGGCCGGGGCCCACCTGTCAGTCGGCGCTGGAGAGGAGTGCGCGGAGCGGGCTGGGCCGGAAGGCTAAAAGGAAAAAGAGAAAGAGAGAGAAGAAAGGACGGAGGAAGTTGCTCACCGGAGAAGAAGGAAATCGTCGGAGTCGAGGAAGAAGGCATGGGGTCGACGGCGAAAAGGCGACGACTCATGAGAAGGAAGACACCACGACGAAGAGGACAACGAGCTGAGCACCGGGGTGGCGTCGGATTTCACCGGAGATGCACGGATGCGGAGGATGGTGGGATTCTGGGGAAAAGATTATTTTAGGGATTCCCAAACAAAGAGCCTCCCTACGGGTAGTCTATATTTTTGTGTGGAGTTGCCATGAGAGGTTGGTTTAATATATAGAGAGAAAAGTCTCGCCATCCCACATCAACTAGCAATGTGGTACTAAACCTCCCTCCCATGCTAATGGGCTTTACGTGCCTTTAGCCCATTAGGGAACACATGAATGGGCCCTTGAGGTCCATTAGGGATTTATGCACTTTTGATAGACTTAGCCTGTTTAAAATTTCGGAATTAATTATTTTCGAAATTAAAATAATTCTAGAAAAATCTAGAATTCATATTTAAAGTCCGAAAAATATTCCAAATGGCCCGAAAATTCTAGGAAAAATCCTAGAAATATATTGGGACCTAACGAACTCAAATAAAATATTTGGAGCTCATGAGAAGATTTGGAGAGCCTCTAAAAATTAGAGTTTGCTCTAGGGAAAATGGGAAAAGAATCCAGAAAGATCCGGAAAATTCCCGGGAAGAACTTTTGATGATATAACACGTTTTGAAAGGTTTTCATACTCAACAACACTATGCATGTGACATGAATGCATCACCAGAAGAACAACATCAATTAATTTGAAAAACAACCAATATTTATTTTCTTTTACACTAAATTCTCTGTGAAGAAAAATAAATGTTGGGAGAATTTTAAAATTATAAGAAAATTGTTGTTTTATTTTTAATTTCAATCACATCCTGAAATTCAAAAATTTCAGGGTGTGACACTCCTCCTGCTCACCATCCTCGACGGCGCCCTCCCCGCCGTCGGTGTCTTCTTGGAGGAGACGGGAACGGGGGCGAGCCAAGAGCCGCACTTCTTGGCCGTCTGGCCGCCGGCGCCAAGAATTGGCTCCTCCTGCGCCAGTTGATTCCCTGCCCGCGATGGTGGCAGCTGCCGCGCTCCTCCTCCTCTTCCTCCTCCTCCGGCACTCCTCGGAGGACGCCGCGGAGGCCGCGAACTCCAGGGGCGGTGGCGAGCGCGGAGTCCGCGGGCTCTAGGGGTGGCGGCGAGCTAGTCCGCGAGCTCCAAGGGCGGCGGCAAGCGCGGAGTCCGCAAGATCCAGGGGCGGCAGTCACGAGGTCCAGGGGGGTGGCGGCGGCGGCGGCCGCGAGCTCCAGGGCAGCGGCACACTGGCGGAGGAAGCAGGGGAGGCGTGGGGGGAGAGAAAGAGATAGAATGGGAGGGGGAGGGGGTGAATGTAGAAGATAGCAACTTTGGAGGAGTTTTTTGCATATATTCATGCCACGTGGCACCATATCAAGGGGTATGGACCTAAGTGGCACAACTTAACAAGTTTAAGGTGCAAGATTTCGATTTTGCGAGTTCGTGGACCTAAGTGGCACCTGAGGACAAGTTCGAGGGCCGCTGGTGTATTTAACTCATAAGTATATATACATGCTAGCTAGCTAGTTGGTAATTGGTATGCATTGCATGCACAAGATTTTTTTTGGAAGATACACGTCATCAGCTTGATAAAAACACCCTAGTGTCAGCATATCCAAAACCAACGGAAACGGGGTTCTTATATTTTTCATCATATAGGTCATCGTGTTAAAATTTAATTCAACAAGAAGGAAAAATTCGATATTAGTGTTATTTTCACAACCCACACCCGCCCCCTAGGCACTTTTGCAAAAGGGCCCTCCCAAAGCACCGAAATCTAATCCCTCACCCGCCTCCCCGCCACCGTCTTGCACCCTCTCCTGCTCCCCGCCGCCGCCCTCACACTCTCTCTCCCCATCTTTGCTCTCTGCCTCTTTGTCGTTGTATCCCCTCCTCTTCTCCCTCTCCGTCCATCACCCCTCCCCGCCGCCGCTCCTCCAACAACGCCGCCCGCTCGCAGGATCCGAATCTAGCGCGGGGCGAGGGGGTGCACACCAGCTCGCCACGCTGATGGTGGCTAGGATGATGCGATGGTCGCGACCGCCACTGACACGCAAGTTCTGCATACTCTTGGTGGCATATGATTGTTGTACACTTACATCAACTGGCTAATTTGTGGGCCTTTCCTCCTTTTTTTAATACCTATATGTGTCTAATTAAAATGATGAATTGAAAAATGAAATGTGCGAGTGCCTTCTAGCTCACTGTAGATATTAGTTATTTTCACCTTTCTCCCGAACCTAAGCATGATAATGCAAGTGTACTGTTGTGTATATCAACACACGTACCATGCCAGTTGTCATCTTGAATTTGGAAACCAAAGCTCATCACAGCACATTCGATGGTAAGAAAGAAAAAAAATGTGTGTTTCAGTTATCAGCTAGAGCTCATACCGATGCTCTAGATTTGAACTATCATACTGCACTTCTATCCGGTTCTTCAATCTATGCCAGCGCACTCTTCCTGGAACAAAGAATGATCAATTATTATTCCTGTAGGAATTTTCATCGTCCCATGAATCATACATATATGATAGCAACAACACACAATGCAATCAGAAAGCCATCAATCAATACTACAATTCACATTTCCGATGTTTGTTATCCTTTACATATGGACATATCATCAATTAGCTTGGCCAATGAATCTTGATTCAATTTTGTTTTTAGAATTCTTGAGCAGAATATGGATCTCTTAGAAAAGCCTCGTCATGTGTGATGTGTTTGGTCCTATATCCTATGTTCATCGGAGAGAGATGAGTACCAGGCAGTGGTTTTGTCAAGCATTACGAACTGAATTGGCCTCTGTCCTGGACAAGCAGCTACTGCAAGATGCTTGCTCCCTCTGCCTGCAAACTGAATGAGTTTCTTTTAGCAATATTTGGATTATAATATTAAACAAATGCATGTAGTTAATATGTTGATAATGTGCTTGCCACGACCTATGTTAATATGTTGATGATGTGCTTGCCACTCTCATGTGCCGATGCATGATTCCAAAAGAAGAGAAAGCATCAGCCTGGAGTGGAAATGACATGTACCGACGACCATACATGAATGGGGGAAAAAATCTACCGCCAGTGATGCATTATTGTGGATAGGTACTGATCGAGAAAATCAGCTGTGGCTTTCTTTCATGATTGTTGACTACTTTATTTGCATATTTTTTGTCCACTGACACAACTTGATAAGATGCATCAGCATTCGTTTACCGTGGATGCATTGCATGTGTCGAATAAAGAGGACCTGCCTGCAAACGGGAAGAAGATTTGATTATTACTAGGTTCGATCAGTGCTACCATCATGATTACTAATGCAAGTTATATATATTTTGGATCATTGGATCGACCAAAAAAGTTGATAAAATCACTAGAATGACATTCTGCGTAAATAATTTGGGAGTAGAAATAAACTAGAGTGGTATGCCATCAAATTAATTAGTTGATCAAAAAATACTATTGATACCCACTTGCATCCTTAATCATGATCGATGCATCAATATAATATAATATAATTAACCTTGCAATCATGGTAAAAGTTGGATTGCGACATGCACTCCGATCGACTTCGCTTGGGTTTCCTCGCTAGCTTCCAAGTTCCCAATATTTTCTAGACTTAGTCAAGATTTGAATCACGAAGAAAGCAGCCGCCCTAACATTTACGTTAGAAGATCGATGATGGATAAATCGGGGCCCATATAGTTAATCAAAGCTCTATCTCTCTCATCTGCTCATATATTCTAACACGCACAATAGACATATTTTTTTATTATAATCATGATTACATATCTTCCTGCTGTGATGGACTTTATTTACCAGTTAATCACTTTGTATGATTTCCCGTCCCCATTCATAATTTTCATGTTTCATATATATTGTCTCCGATCCATTAGTGTTTACCATGTGTTTACCTAAAAAATTAATAATTTAAGCTACGTGTGGTTCACACCAAAATGAAAAAATTCTAAATTTCTCCCCTCAACTATAGCCAAAGTCCGGATAACCCCCTAAACTATAACTTGGTCCAATTTACCCCCTAAACTATGTCATTTAGTTTATTCCACACCATGATACAATTTGTCAATTTTGTTTATCATACACAAGTTAAATTTTAATCTCAAATTTTGCAGGGTGTTAGTGGACATCAGTATGCATGCTAAAAAATATTGTTATAGTTTTTTTCAACTTTATTTTTCATATAATTTTGAACTCTAATAATTAATTTCTTATTAAATATCCTAATCTATCACAATAAATAAAAAGTTATGATATATTTTTCTAACATGAGTTATGATGTGTACCATCATCTTGTAAAATTTTAACTTAAAACTCCACCTATATATGCATAGAGAAATGAAAAAGACAAATTGTGTTACGGGATAATTTGAACCAAAGAGCATAGTTTGAGGGGTAAAATAAACCAAACAATAGTTCAGGGGGTTATCTGAACTTTAGCCATAGTACCTTAAGTTACGTTTTCTGATATTATATCAAATATAGAAATGGGTACTTTAGAAATAATTAATATAGGAATATTTTATATCATGACCGAGGTAAGTAATTTGGATGCAGATTTAGAGATTTATTTTATATTATTTTAATTGAAGTAAACATATAGGTGTGTAATTAGATACGAAGTTAGGGTATTACTCGAGAATATTTTCTTTTCATTGTATACTTTAGTTTATTAATGACCACCGCGCATGAAGCTAATAAGGGCAAATTCATTCCAATGCAACCAATAGGGATGTAAATGGTACGGATATTTCTCGACTGCATTCAAATTCGATCCAGTCTGGAAGGATTTTTATCCGTACATATCTGATTCCAAGTATCCAATATCCGTACTGATCCGTATCCGTATGCTCAAAAGTTACATTTTTATGATGTCGATATTCATTACAATCTTATCCGGCAAAAATTGACACTATCCGTATCCGACTCCGTATTCGAACACAAATATGAAAACAAATACGATATCAGTAATATCCGTCCGTATCCGATCCGTTTACATCCCTAGCAAGCAACTAGTCTTTGTCCCTCACTGATTATTTGCGTGGCGTTTTTCAAGGGTGTCAACGTCCTGCAGCGTATACAAGCACTTGCGACATGTGTGTATCGATCTGATGTGATATCTGGTGGTGACCATATATGCATGTAATCCATGGATCATAGAAGGAAACGGATAAGATGAGAATCACAGTTTGCCGACAGACTACCAAATCTGCAATTTTTATTTTACAGTATTTATTTCTGTAAATTTTTATTAAAATAATATTATTGCAAAAAAAGTCATGACAAATATGTATGGTGCTCTATCTTCTGATATTTTTCGTGAGGCAAGTCAGTGGCGGTGGATGAAATCGAATTGAGTATAGCGAAATCCATTACACAACGTCTTCTTCCTTTTCCTGTGATCTTAGGTGGGAAGCACAAGAGTACAAGATAGCTGCAGCCAAGCCATAGCACCCATTCATTACCGAATGAATGAATCAAGGTATATGGCGATCGCCTGATGATCGATACGCTCATCTATGAAGGAATATATTGCCAAGTGGGCCTCATGTGTCTCTAAGCCCAATTAAAGTGGCTCAATGTGCTTGCATTGAAAGCACGAGCCAGGATGTTCATGCATTACAGAGATGCCATTTGTTCTCATGGAGAAGGGCATTAGGGTGTTCAAATTTAAATTCAAAGATGGGCAGCTAATTGAATTGGAAGTCTGAAAACTCTGAAAGTTGTCTGAACCTGCCAGGTTCAAAGCAGCTTTTGGATATGATAGAGGCTGAATTCGAGGCTGTACCTGAAATAAAAAGTGTATTCCAATTGCTGCAGGGAAATTTTGGAGTTTTCAAATTAGCAGGTTTGAGGCAGCTTGACTGAAAACAGCCTGAACCCAGTGAGTTCTTCAATTTTCAACTAACATAGGGGACGAATTAGTAGATGCGCTTGAAACAAAAATCGTAGAGAAATGTCAAGGATACAACTTTTATTTGGATGATTTCAAAGTTTAGTAGCAGAATTTGGAGAATAAAGGGCTCAGAGATCGGGGTTTAGGGCTGAAAAGAGCTCGAGTCAGTAAATTCAGGTAGCTACAATATTTCTTCATGTTTATCCTCTCCCGAGCACCGCCAGATGAATTCCTGGGCGAATTCAAAGTGCCCACGCGTCATCTATGCACGGGATCTACATCCACGCATAAGGAGCTGGCCCGAGGATAACGGTGACCTTTGCTCTCACCTTGGGCCGCTTCGGGGAAGGCAAGGAGCCAAGGAGGATGGCGAGGTGTTTCCTCCTCCACAGCCGACCATGGCCGCTGTGGAGGCTGGTCTAGTACGCTTGATGTGTGCACCACCAGATCTCGTGCATCTCCACGCGCTTCCATACACTGATGAGGACATGTGGCGTCCCATGCTCGAGAAATGGTGAGCAGGAGGCGCGCGCGGGCGAGTAGTGACGGGAGGCAGCAGAGAAAAGAGAAGGATAAAGGGAGGATCATTCACGCCCGAATCTAGTGTTGGGGCCCCTCGCTGCTCACCGAGGTGATGAGAGGGAGGAGCGATGGCTATGGCGGCTGCGGATGCAAGGAGAGGAGAGAAAGGAGAGAGGACCTCTGACTGATTTTAAGAAAATAGGAGGGTATTTTTACAAAATAGCCTAAAGACAGCTGGCATCGCGGGAGGCGCCGAGCATTGTGGTCGTCTTTGATTTACCTGATGTAACTAATTCTGTTTTCGCGATTATTGTTTGCATGTATACAAGAAACTATTACTAATGTTTATTAGAATGATAGTTGAGAGGACCCAGGTGCTATTTATAATTATAAGACACTATTTCTTTAAAAAAAAAGGAGAGAGATGGCATGCAGGATAAAAAGACAGAATTGATGATATCACCATATTGAATACAAGTGTGAAACTAAAAAAGGTATACACCCTAAACTGAGAACTAAAATTAAATTTCTATTACACGTTGAGTTTTTTTAATGAAATCTTTGAAACAAGATCCTAGTTGACTATATTTTGATAATATCTTTGCAAATATTTTTTAATATGAAATAACTAATTTTGAGTATTACGAATAAATGATTATGTTTGTGAATAAAATATCAAAGACATGACGAACAAATAATATTGTACAATGAATAAAAAATAATTAAACATGAACAATTAAGTCTATATACGTCGCAGAACAATTCAATCTCTCCCAAGAAAAAAAGAGTAATGGGACCTGCTTATTTGTTTGTATATATGTAGCTCTAAGGTGACAGGAATTTCTAAATCTCGGTCAAATAAAATCACCGACCTATGATAGACTTGGTTTTCTGTATGTAAAACTTAACCGGCCTGCAAAAAATAATCTCAGATAGTGTCGGGTATCATAATAAGGGGCACCCTAACCAAGGGACTAAATCGCCCCCCAAGAACGCAAGATGTAATCAGGCAATCGGGCCAAATCCTCCCCTGGAGCAGTGCCATCATCTATGCTTAGATGCCCAAATCCTCTCCAGGTGTGAAAAGCCCAAATGCGTGCTCAGGCCCACGGCCCGACACTAAGGTACGACTCTTCCGAGGCCTCATAGGCCGCAGAGCGACCTCCGTCTGGCCCAAGGTCTCCCCGCCGAGGCCCCTGGCAGCGCACCACATCTCCGCCTCGCCCTTGCCCGCCAGGCGACGCAGCGCGTCGGTGTACACCTTGAGCTTGGTCTGTCGCTCGGGGGTGACACCCTGTATCCCCAAGACTCTGGCCTCTCCGTCAGAATCTTGCCAGTGTACGCCGGAAGCCGCCTGTCGTCGTTGCGGAGGTAGAACCACGCCTTATCCCAGTCACGATTATTCGTCGTCATCGCACTCGGAGCGTGAGGCCGCCAGCGCGAACGGGCCTCCTCACCCCCGCCGAGACGGACTCGGTGTAGAGCTCTCCCCGGAACAGGTGCCTCCACAGGTCCCAGTGCGCCGGCACCCCTAGATAGCCCTTGCAGACGGCGACAAAGACCGCCGCCCGCGAGACAGCGTTGGGGGCGAAGTTGTGCAGCTCCACCACATAATGGCGGCAGAGCGCGCGGAGGAACCGGCCGGCGGGGACATCGAAGCCCCTCTCGTGTAGCCGCGCCAGGCTGACGACGTAGCCATTTGGGGGCTTCGGCTCCGTCTCCGTCGACCCCAAAGCAATCCACTCCGGGCACGCCGAATCGGTGTTCGACGGCAGGACCCCGGCGGCGACCAGCGACTCCAAGAAGACCTTGTCGGCGATGGACTTGCCCCACGATGCGGGATCGATCAGCTGCACCATGGCGATGCCAAAAGGGGGAAAGAGCTCGACGAAAGCAAGACACACTCACTACTTCTTCTTCCTCTCGCCTATCTGCTCTGGAGCTTTGATGCAGGGCGGCGACAGTTGGCAAAGGCAAATGCAAGGTGAGCCGAGCGGACACCCCCATGCCTCCCTATTTAACCACGGCGATGGGCGGATTTGTCGCGGCCATCCCAAATCAACCGCATTGAATGCGGTAGATTTCACTGTCTCCGCCAGCTAGGCCCCACGGTCACGGGAACCCCGCGCACGCGCAGTAACTGCAGCGGAGCAGTTATCGAAGCGGTACAGGCGCACTGCAGAAAACATCCCGTCATTCGGCGGCCGCCCGCGCCGTTCCGTCTGCCCGAGGACACCGCCTCAAAAGGCGTGCCTGCTTCGCGCGCGCCGGGCCACATCACGTACTACTCCGCGACTCCGCGTCCCGCGCCAAAACCGTATTCCCCCGGCGGGATTCCTTACTAACGAAGGAACTATGATTCCGAGCCCTACTGATCAGGGGCTCGAGGGCTGGCCCGCCGAGGGTTCGACAGCCGCCCCAGATCAATAGAGTCAGGGACAACATGGACATGCTCATACAAAGCCTAGCCCCGAATGCGAGTTCGGGATGTCCTACGTTGTGTTCGAGGCCGGACAGAGGCGGCTAGCACGAGAGATCCCATCAAGGGAGAGCATCGAGCCATCGGACCCAATCGAATGGGTTCGAGCCTGCCTGGCGAACCTTTGCAAGCGCTTTATGGAACGAGTCTCTGGACCACGTGCCGACCCTTATCGAACAGGGCACGTACGTTCACTCGAACCACCCGCTAACAGCTCACCGAAGCATCCATGGCTCGCCGCCTGGGCAAGGGTAGCATGGCTTGCATCACCCCTCCTCCTTGCAGAAAGGCAGACCGAGGGTCGTGGCAATAAGACGAGGGTTCCCCTGATCGCCCTCACACGAGCTGGGGTTTAGGGGCTCCTCGCACGATTACGGCTAAGGCCGTACCCTCAAATAAACCGGCTACCGCCCGGTTGTGGAATCCCACGTGTCGAACAAGCCTCCTTGCATGCTCGATGAGCTGTTTGAATTGGTCCAAAGAGGGCAAGGGTCGCCTTACCTGCTGGAAAGAATGCCAAAGCTAGCTGAAAGGAATGTCGAGGCTGGCTGAAATGAGTGCTGAGTGGCTACATCGCCCAATCGACCATACAAACATGATGCTCACAACCCTTGGACGAGTGCTTCCACTCCTCCAAGGCCTCGGGGGCTACACCCGTGGGTGCGCTGACGCGCCTCTAGGAGAGAACTTCACAAATTCGAGGAACTAAAAACATTAGCACCCGAGTCGCTACCCCAAGGGCTCAAGCCTCTGCAGGACTGATACACACTCCCACAAAGGCTCGGGGGCTACTGTCGGGTACCATAATAAGGGGCACCCTAACCTAGGGACTAAAGCGCCCCCAAGAACGCAAGATGCAATCAGGCAATCGGGCCAAATCTTCCACTGGAGCAGTGCCATCATCTATGCTTGGATGCCCAAATCCTCTCCAGGTGTGAAAAGCCCAAATGCGTGCTCAAGCCCACGGCCCGACACTAAGGTACGACTCTTCCGAGGCCTCACAGGCCGTAGAACGACCTCCGTCTCGCCCAAAGTCTCCCCGCCGAGGCCCCTGGTAGCGCGCCACATCTCCGCCTCGCCCGAGGGTAAAGGGTCACCCTCAGGCGAATTCTGCCTCGATCGAGGCCCCCTCGGCCAACCCCTCTGCGGGCCTCGGTGCAGGAGGAACTCCGCTTCGTTCGAGACCCCCCTCGGCAGACTGGAGCTGTGACCCAACCACTCGACGGGACGGGCTCATTTATTGCTAACCACTTCGTGGAATGGAGCAGGAGTCAGACGGCATCAGCAGCCACGCCACACAGCGGACGTGACCGGAGTCCCGTCCGCCTGTTCTGGTCAATGTGCCATTATTCCCTGCACTGTGTGGACCTGCGGCGTGCTGTGCGGACATGTCTAACACTGCACGACCACTGTGCTATCAAATCCTTGTACTTTCTCCTCTGTAGGATCCTCGGCGGGCATGGGCAGCGACCCTCGAACACAGTACGGCCATTGACTGGGATGGGGCCGCCATCGGTAGCGCCCTCGGCGCCCTGCCTCGCCAAACGCGAAGGACAGCGCGCCCTACAGCCGCCACCATGCCGATTACTGACGCCACAGGACAGGGACACGTCCTGGGCACGGTCAAAGGACTTTCAAGGACTGCGACCACACCCGGCGCCATGCTCGCCCTAGAGACTTGGGAGCTTCTCTCCCTCTCTCGCTCAGACTTGTACCCCCTACTACAAACACCTCGGTGCAAGATAATACAGTGCTTCCCTCCCTGCTGGACGTACGGCCTCATCGGTCGGAACCAGGATAAATCCAGTGTCATTGTGTTTCCTCTTGCATCAACCATCTAGGGACTGGGACACACCGCATCATCACTGGTTGGTGCTAGACCGCGAGGTCCGGACACCGACAGATAGCTATCTAGTCGATCTTCGAGTTCTGTCAAGATCGAAGTCAGCCTTGGATCTAGCTGGCAAATCTGTAAAAAATCAGCATTATTATTATTGCCCCCGGAACAATAATAATTTATATATACTGATACATACTGCAAGGAGATTATTCTTTATTAATTAGCTAAAGAATATACGGTTTTACATTATTTAAGCACAAGGTCCCTAGCTTAATATATACAGTACTACTACTGCATATCATCATCCATGACCATGATTCTTTGGGACAAGTAGGAGTTTTTCCTTCCGGCGCACCGTTAACCCAAACACCTCTGTCATGTCAATCTCTTGTTTGTTTATTCCAGCCGGAAGGTCCCAATCAAAGCAGTAAACAAGATTGGCTAGCATGATCTCAACAGTGGCCATCCCAAAATTGACTCCAGGGCACATCCTTCGCCCAGCTCCAAACGGCAGAAACTTGAAATCCCTCCCTGCTTTCAAGTAGTCAACGGATGTGTTGTTGGTGCCACAAGAATGATGAAGAAACCTCTCCGGCATGAACTCATCTGCCTTGTCCCATGACCTGGGATCTCTGCCGAGAGCCCATGCGTTGACGATGACACGGTTCCAGCTGGGATTGTGTACCCGTTGACATCGCAATGCTCCATGGTGATCCGCGGGAGCAGGAGTGGCGCTGGCGGGTGCAGACGAAGTGTCTCCTTGACGACGGCTTTCAGGTAGGCCATGTTGTTCATCAGGTCCTCTTCCTTGACCATTTTTTGGCCCTTGGGAGTGTTGCTGGTGATCTCAGCCTGTAGTCTGGTCATGACATGTGGGTTCCTTATGAGCTCAACCATGGTTTGTTCAAGGACGATGGACGATGTGTCAGTTCCCGCTGCATACATGTCCATCAAGATGGCCTTCACTTGCTCCCGGCTGAGACAGTACTCCTGCTGAAGCGAGAGCACAACATCGACCAAGTCTCCATCTTCTTCTGCCGATCTGCTGCTGGCTGCATGTTCGTCGATGATCTGATCGAGCAGCACGTCCCATCTCTTCTTGTGCCTCGTGGCCCTGGCACACAGCATCCGTGTGAGCGCACCTACCTTGGCCAAGCTCGGGAAGTGGTCTAAGAGGGTGAACCCTCCCAGGAGAGCCGCGTTGCCCTCGATGAGCTCCCGGAGCATCCTGTTCCGCCGGCGCCCTTCTTGGTGCCCCGCGGAGAAGGCGGAGAGCCTCCCCGACACGGCGCGGCACACGACGTCGTTCACGAACGCGCCCAGCAGCTCCGTCACGTCGACGGCAGCGCGCGCGGCGGCGGCCTCCCCGACCTCGGCGAGCACCAGGCGCACCTCCTCCTCGCGGCCGCGGCGGAGCGACCGCACCTTGCAGGCGCTCAGCAGGTGCGTCGTGACGAGCTTCCTCGCCTGCCGCCAGTACTCGCCGTAGGGCGCCAAGGCGACGTCCGACGAGCCGCTGAGGAGAATGTCGGCGACCACGGAGTGCGGGCGCGACGCCATGGCGTGGTCGTGCGTGCGCAGGACCGCCTCGGCGGCGCTTGGGGAGCAGACCACGAGGTTGGGGACCTCCCCGAGGCGGAGGAGCACGAGGCCGTCAGCGCCGTGCATGTCGGCGATGGCTCGGAGGGAGGCGTGAGGATGGGAACCCACGAGGTGGAGGTGCCCTATGATGGGGAGCTCGCCGGGTGGCGAAGGTGGCAGATGATTATCATCGTCATGGCTGCGCTGCCTGCAGGGTCCGCCGCCATCGCCTGATTTATTTGGGGTTCTGCTGGCAAAGCGTCGCCGCCGCAGCAGCACCAGCAGGAGGAGAGGGAAGATGAAGATCAGATAGAGCAGTTGCTGGGCCATGGCAGCCTGGGCGCGCGATTGATCGCTCGCAATGCAAGGATTACTTGTTGGTATGGTGCATGCTTTGCTTCCTCTCAAATTTATAGCCAAAATTGTATTGTTGTTGTAGCCACAAAAATTCTGCAAAATTTGGCACCAAACAGCCCCAAATTAAAGTGGCTGCAACGTGTTAGGACCACGCAGCTACAATGCTACAGAAACATAATTTAATCTCAGTTTAGAAGGCGCGTATTTTCCTTACCGTCTCACCTACACATTACATATGACTCTTTCCTTAGAAGAAAAAGAAAGTACATGTGACTCTAGTTGGAATACTTTCTTTTTGAACAAAACCGTGGAGAACCCTTTGCTCCCTAGTGGTAGCATCAACTGGGACTAGAAGAGTTTGGTGGCTCCAACCAAGATAGAAGAGCCTCCCCCCACCCCCCCCCCCCCCCCCCACCACACACACCCCCCCTCCCCCCAAAAAACCATCGGACACGCAAGGCCGGGACTAATGGGGGCTCCTATACACCTTGTGGAAGGTAGATAAGCCATCAATCTTTAAAGCCCATTTGATCCAATTAGCTGCTGCAAATATGTTCAATATTTTGATAGAATCAACTCAATATTTTTCATAAATAGGTTCAACATTTGACTCAAAATTGTTGAAATTGTGAAGACGAAATGTTAAAATTAGAGGCACGAAATGTTGAAAATACTAAATTGAAATGTTGAACAACAAATTTCTTCTCCGGCGAGGTGGAGGCCTTCTTCTCCGGCGAGCTAGGCGCGCAGCAGCACGAGGCTGGTGGCGGCATGCGGCGGCTGTGGCGGCGGCGGTGCAGGTCGGAGGTGGCGGCGTGCATGGGCCGCGCGGCGGCGCAGGCCAGCGCCGGCGGTGGCGGCGGCGCAGGGCCAAGCGGCTCGGTGGTGGCGGCGCAGGCCGGCGGCGGCGGTGGCGGCGGCGGCGCAGGGCCACGCGGCGGCGCGCGGCGAGGGGGGCAGCGGCGGCGCAGGTAGGGGCACAGGGCGCCGGCGCAGGGCCCAAGCGGCAGCAGTGCAGGCGCGTGGGAAGGAGGCGCGTGGGTAGCAGGGTTAGGGTTAGGAAAAAGAATGGATGTATGAGATTTGTTGCACGGATCTCAAACACTGGAAGATGAATAAAAAAACTTGTGAAAGATATATAGGATCCCTGGGGACTAATGCCTAGATTAGTGCTGGGCCAACTGTGGCCGGTACAAATGCTAAGGATCGATGTGATGTTATGTAGTAGTGCCGATCACCAGCTGGTCTAGTACATCTAAGCCTCTAGTTTTTTTATTACAAGATATTTTGTGTTTTCTATCACACACCTATAATATTACACTATATAAGCTAGGTGGGGTGTTATTATTTGGTTTGGAAAATGGAATAACGTAGAGGTTTATCTACCTATACCCTTTCTCATAATCCTAATAATTAGTATCCAAATAGCCATGGCTAGTTAATTCATGATGCGCCACCTCTTCTAGGATAAGGGGCCATTTCAGAGAGTTCCTTCCAAAGCGGTTTTACTGGTGAAGCAAAAAAAAAAAAAAACTGATCTCACTTGGCTTCTAGTTCATTTTAGCCTGAACTTACAAAATGGCTTCAAGCTATATTGTCTCGATTTACGCAAAACAGGTGAAGCTGAGGTCAGAATAAACCCTCCCAAACAATTCTAAAATAACTCACAAATGATGGGAGCAGCCCTACCAGAAAAATGGACATTTGTCCTGGCTTCCCTTCTTGCGCGCCGGCGCCCTGAGCCGTTGATGTTGCCGCCACCCTCCCTGTGTCGCGCTTCGTCACCGGCTCCTAGCACGGGTGTCATTGACGTTGTGCCTGAGCCAGCATGGAACCGCCGGGCCAACCTTACCGCCAGCACAGGTTGGCACGGCTAACTTCCCGTAGTATCGTGCCCTGGGCCGAGCTGTCAGCATTACCGGCACAGCACGACTAAGTCTTTGTGCTAGTCGTGTCGTGCCGGAACGTTCCAGAGCGAAGCCGTGTCCGTGCTGTGCAGTGTTGTGCGGCGCGTTTGATCATCTATAGTTGCCACCAGATGTGTGGTACTGTTGTAACTCTGTATTTATTTCGGAAGAATTTCTCAAATTTGTATGGCTGCTTTTTTTTTAATGAAATACGCTTGTGGGCATACTACGGTACGTAGGTGACATGATTGCGATGACTAGCTAGCTTGGATGTGTGCTTCGCGAACATGCATGCAAATGTGTGGACCGGAGTAGCTAGGTTATTAGGATCGATGGACACATCTATAATTATCTGTGGTTGGGCGGCCGGGTGTGGCTTATCCTAGAACCTAGCTAGCTGCTGTTACCACACTAGTACTTGTCCTTATCAACACAAGCATATACGATCGGAGATGTATACATCGATCGATCATGTTGTAGCCGGCCATCGCAGAAGATCTTTGTATTTGGTTTTGAGTTTCCAAATGTTGACAGGCGCGCGGCTGATGATGACCAATTTAATATTGGGCCTTGTTTGGTTCCACCTATCACACCTATCACAAAAATACAATTTTATATGCATGAACTATTAAACGAAGTTTATTTGTAAAACTTTTTCACTGATGGGTGTAATTTTTCGCGACGAATTTAATGACGATAATTAATCGATGATTGGCCTCTAATTATGCGGTCAAAAGCTTCGTTAGATTCGTCTCGAAAAATAGTGCAAGGTTGTGAAGTTAGTTTTGTAAATTGCTTTTATTTAATACCCTTAATTATTGGTCAAAGTTTACAATAACTCCTATCGCAAACAAACCTAACAAGACCAATTTATTTGTTCTAAGAAATAAAATTGACTCTACACTTCGTAATAAGATCACTATTACCGGCCAATTGTTTTTGTGTCACTGTTATTCCTATGAGCTTTAGGGCTTGTTTGAAGAGCCAATTCTCTATATGCCATAGAAATTTAAATGGGTTCCTTGTATGCTATAAAATTCTTTAAATTTCTTTCAGTGTCATAAAAATTTGGACATAAAAATTCCGTCCAAATTCCCATCCATGTGCTGTTAAGTGTGGATGGAAAAGACAATTTTTGCCCTTGGCCCACCTGTAAGTGCCCCTCTTTCTGTTTTTCTCTCTCTCTCGCATTTTCTCCCTCATCTCCCCCGTCGGCGACTCCAGCGCGCGGCGCGGGTCGGGCGGGCTCCCCATCAACTGCGGTGGCACGCGGGGCGGCCGGGCGGGTTGAGCATGGTGGCCGCCGCGGGAAGCTGCGCGGATCGGAGCTCGGCCCCTGTCGCGAGGGATTGGAGCTGCGCGGGCGGAGCTTGGCCGTCGCCACGGGCGTGCCAAAGCTCGGCCAGCGTCGCGGGGACCCATGCGGTTTGAGCTCGGCCGCCGCCGCCGCCGCCGCGGGCGTGCCGAAGCTCGGCCAGTGCTGCAGGGGAGCCAGACGGTCTGAGCTCGGACGCCACCACCATGGGAGTGCTGGAGCTTGGCCACCGCCCCGGGAGGACCGTTCGGGCGGAGCTCAACTGCTCAGCCGCCACTGACAACGTCGTCGGCGCCGCCGCGTCGCGCATGGTGGAGTTCCTGTGCGTCAGGGTCTGGGACGCCTCCCCGGCTCCCCGCTGCGCGCCGCCGTCGACGGGCTCGCACTGGCGTCCAGCGGTGCGACGCTGCTTGTGTTCCCCAACGCCGGCAACAGGACCAGCACGGCGTGCTCCGGCGTGCATGACTTGCGGCCCTATTGGAAGGCGAGGTTTGGGATGAACTCAGTGCCGTACCGGCAAATTCGAAGGCCCTGTGCGAAACTATGAACTGGAGCCTAGTACCATTGTTGCGCCTGCGAGTGCCCAGTGAAATCCGGAAGGTGGAAGTGCAGACGTGACTTGTGCTGTGCCTGGCGAGCGGTTATAGTGGAAGCGAAAAAGATTGCACTGCAATCTGCAGATTTGATTGAAAGACAATGGTCAAGCGGCATATTTCCTCTTCTATGACATATTTGGGCTACAGTTTGCTTCGTATTGGATCAAAATATAACTAAAACAAAATCTGCTATATAACTATACCTAGTATACTCGTTATATTTTGGGGCCCCTAAAATTTGGGGGCCCTGTGCGGTCGCACGGCCCGCACGGGCCTAGATACGGCCCTGGATGAACTCGATCTCGTCCGCCCCGCGAGCGTGTCCGTCCTCCATGAGATCACTCTTCTAATGGTTTGCGCCGGCTACACCAAGAAGCTCTTCCGGGCGTTCCCGAAGCTCCCTGCAATGCGCTGAAAACAAAGGGAGAGAAGAGAGAAGACGAGTTGAGGCATTGGTGGGCAATGACAAGTGGGGTCAGCGGCAAAATGGTCTTTTCCCACCTCATTTAATACTTTGTTGACAAAATGGTGACGGAAATGGCACTGAAGGGATGAAACAAAATTTCTATGGCATTGACGGGATTTTCAAAATTTTTATGGCACTGAAGGGAGAGGCATCAATTTTTGTGGCATTGAAGGAATTAGCTCTTGTTTGAATGGACAAAAGTTTTTAGCAGCCATTAGTATTTAGGAAATCTTTTTCTAAAGTTTTTTAAGTCTAAATTAAAGTTTAGCTCATCCTATTAGCACTCCTGTTTAGATAGGTTAGTGTTAAAGGTTTTTTTTGTGTGTGTGGGTAGTGCTAAAGTTTATTAGCACGGCCTTCCTTGACCACTAGCATGTGGGCCAGATATTTCTCCATGGGTACTCACTCCATCCTTTAGCGGCCCAAGTAGCTGCGACTCCGGACGGCCCAGCCCATTTCCAAAGGATGGATGGGTCGCATAAAAAATGGAGGAGGAGGACGACGAACTGACCAGTGGGCCCCAGCTCAACTTGTTCTGCTTTCAGATCTCGGGCGATCGAGATGGCGGAGGAGCAGGCGGCGGGGTCGTCGGCAGTCGGGCGCGCGGTGGAGGAAGTGCGCTCTGCCCTCAACGAGCACGCCGACGTGGTCGCCGAGCTCTTCGGCCGCGTCTCCTCCGAGCTGCGCACCGGCTTCGCGCCAGCCGTCGACTCCTTCATCGGATTCTTCCACGCCGTCGACTGGAAGGTTCCTCCTACCCACTCATCCATCTATCCATTATGCCTGCGTGGATCTAGTCTCCTACTGCGCGGAACGGATCGATTCGTTACTCGTCGGCCTCAGATTCCATTCATTACTCATTTTATTACTTTTTATTTGCGTCAAATAAGTGCCAGGAGTTGTCAGGCCGCCATGTATCAGGCATTCGATCAATAGCCCTATTTGTTTTTTTTAACCGATGTATATTCGTAGGCAGAGCACCTCAATATCTGAGATAATGAAAAAAAAAGCAAAAAAGTTCATCATGTAGCAAGCAAGCCACCAAATGTAGTGTGATGTGTAATTTCGTTACTATCAGTAATGAAATTCCATGGTGGAAAACATGTAGTGTGATGCTGTCTTTGCTTGGCAGCTTTTGAAAATTTAATACCCGATCCTCCGCCATGGCCATTATTGTTTGCTTGAATACTGCTTTAGTGTTGCTCATGCTAATTTTTCTCATCAACTTCATCTCTTGGTCTTTGAGTTCACAGGAGCCTTGGTTGATCAGCATGCTAACTTTTCATGCCATTCTGCTGCTCGTTACCATCATCTCGAGGAGAAACGTCAATTTCCAACTTATATTATCGGCTCTAACATGTGAGTTCCATTTCCTTAATTACTACCTTCTTCTCTCTAACCTTCAGAATCCTCGTACCATTGTATTCATCAAATTTTATTATCTTTTTCGCTTCCTGTGCCCTTACAATATACCAGTCTAGAACATCATGGCAACACAAAATCGAGTGCTCATATTTCTGTACTGGCCAGTAATCACGGCGACTTATCACTTTCCTACATATTATGCTTTGCTGCTGCATTTATTTGCAAAATAAGCTCAATGTTTCTATTTGCTTCTAATTGTCAAAACAAATAAGCACATTCTCTGAACGTATATATCAACATGCTAAAGCTTAACCTGACTGCCAAGCACTGCATATTCCTAGAGTTTTTCACAAGTGCTCAACATGGGTTGTTTAAGTAATGCAACATATGTGGAAGTCCTGCGCTGGTTTTGTCCCATACACATTTACATACTGATTTAGTTTCAATATGATAGAATGCGACTTTATTTACCTGTTCTGCTTGATTTGATGCAGTTTCTGGTGTGTTTCTCGCTGAGAGAATAAACACCTTTTTAGGACAAAACTGGAAGAGCTTCTCTAGCCAAAACTATTTTGATCCCCAAGGCCTCTTCATTTCAGTCGTCTGGTCTGGCCCCCTTATTTTGATAACAATCCTTATTCTGGTAATCACATTTCTCTGATCCTTTCTGTGTATTTTGTTCATCTGTTTCATTACCAGTGACCTTTTTTTCCCTTGTTTTGTAGGTGAACACTCTTGTGACGCTCTGCATGCTGATCGTAAGGTGGAAAAGGGCAGAGCTCAGGCATCGTGCTCGCAAGGCTCAGAACAAGCAGGACTGATCTTATCCTGCATCTACGTACTTTGGTGGCCTGTACGAAAGTTGCTTGCATGCTACAACTGATCTAACCAAGAACCATGTTCCCGAAAGGATGTTCATTTAGATAGCAGAATATAATATTCTGAGATGGTCAGATTTTGCTGGTGAGCTGTTGACCATCCATCACCCTGTAATATTGTGTCATGTGATCTCTCTGAGCGAGGACACTAGGATTGTTCCTATTTATACGGCAGGTGGTTCATTCAGATGTCAGACCTCAGAGTTGCTTGATACTATTTTTTAGTTGTGTAGACTCAGGTGCAGCAACTTCTGATTGTTAATTACCGCAAGAATTTTTCTTTGAACAGCTGAATTTAAGCCATCCTTACACTGCTCTGAAAATTGGCGCTCAAATTTGACCGCACCTGCTGTCGCTCTAATGGTTTTTGGTCACTTGAGAATCCTTTCTGGTGGTGATGTGAATACATGCCCATATTTTGGTGATGCAGTTCATTGGTTCACTTAGCAGTTTATACGAAGTCTTCATCTATGCACCAACCTGAAGCTTTCGAACCCAGCTTGTGTAACATTCCAGTCCATGGGTCGGTTGGGCCATAATTGGAGTACTATGCATGAGGCATGCTTAAGAATAATCCCAAATAGAAAGTTGAGAGTGGGATGAACTAACTTAAATAGCCAACTTTAGGAACCATTGCAACTTTGGGTTAATCTTTTTAAGCAAAGTGAGGATGAAAGTGTAATCAACGTGAATTAAATAGCGTGCAGGTTGCAATAGTTTTTTTTTTGTAAATTGATGTACTAGGAGGTCTTGAAACACAGTGATTTTTTTGCACCATATACTTATATTACCATCCGTAGAACACAAATAATCCTGCCACAATATTAGACAATAAAATTGAGGAGTGTCGGAACTCTCTAAACCGATTAAGAGCATCTCCAGCAAATTGCTTATCTCTTATACCCTATATATTATCTCTCTCCATCACCAATAATACTTTTTACATTTTTAGTAGCAAGTGTTGTAGCAGATTACTTAAAGAATAGGGTGGAGGGAAGAACCCCTATAGTTGAGCAAGAGAGAGGTGTCATTGCCAAAAACTGAATAGTGGAGTAAGGGGATATAAACGAACCTTTGAACAGAAGCAAAACTGAAACATTAGAAGGTGATTG
The DNA here is from genome assembly GCF_016808335.1 of Panicum virgatum. Classification (NCBI taxonomy): domain Eukaryota; kingdom Viridiplantae; phylum Streptophyta; class Magnoliopsida; order Poales; family Poaceae; genus Panicum; species Panicum virgatum. The sequence continues at coordinate 500,248 of NC_053141.1, read as the reverse complement.
GTTGATCAGTATTAGTGGATCTGACCTATCCCAATCTTATCTGATGATAAGGTTTATAGATTGGCAATGAACAATTTGTTTAGTTGTTAATGGGACGGTTGGTACAAAAGCTACTCTTTCCAAATCCGGATGAACTGGATATATATATATCTCGGATTTTGTGGGACGTACTACATTATCTAAATCATCTCCATTTCGAAATGTAGGGTATTGCTCGGTGGAGCCATTTTTTTAATTAATATATACCATACGGAGGTATATAATAGAAATTCAATAGTATTAATAAATTTGTATTGAGTAAATTGCACCCACCATACAACAACTTGTCAGGTTGGTGCAAATTGGTCCAACAACTTATAAAATGCTCAACTTAGTGCAATAACTTGACATACAGGTGTAAATCGGTCCAACAATTTGTAAAATGCCAAACTTAATGCAATAACTTGGCAAATAGGTGCATTCACAGTCCAAACATTACACATCAATATTAATGACGGGAATAATTACTCTATTCCTCCAACCCTAGATGGGTGGGTATATATAGAACCTATACATGGGCCTCTAGATGGGCCTTTATACACATGGGCTCAATATACTCCAACACCCCCCGCAGTCTGAACTACCGGCGCAGCGGTGTTCAAGACTGGACAACAAGAAAGCTAACACCCCCCGCAGTCTGAACAACCGACGCAGCGGTGTTCAAGACTGGACAAGATGAGAGTACAAGTAGAGCACAAAAGGGCTAATACCCCCCGCAGCCACAACTAGCCACCGGCTACGTTAAGGCTGGATCGAAACTCCGAGAAGGTCGACGAGGGCAGCCCCTTGGTGAAGATGTCAACAAACTGGGAGGTTGTCGGGACATGGAGTACCCGAACATCACCGATGGCGATTCTGTCGCGCACGAAGTGTAGGTCGATCTCCACGTGCTTCGTCCGCTGATGCTGGACGGGGTTGGTGGAGAGATACAATGGCGCTGACGTTGTCGCAGTAGACGAGCGTGCTCTTGGCGAGTGGGTTGTGGAGCTCCGCCAAGAGCTGTCGTAGCCAGGACGCCTCCGCCACGCCGTTAGCGACAGCTCGGTACTCCGCCTCGGCACTGGAGCGGGAGACAACCGGCTGCCGCTTGGACGACCAGGAGACCAGGTTGCCGCCCAGGACGACGGCGTAGCCGGAAGTGGAGCGACGAGTGTCCGGGCAGCCTGCCCAGTCAGCGTCGGTGTAGACCACTAGCTCAGTAGAGGATGAGCGGTGAAGTACCAGGCCGAGGTCCACAGTGCCACGGACGTACCGGAGGAGACGCTTCAGCGCAGCAAGGTGTGACTCCCGGGGATCATGCATATGGAGACAGACCTGCTGAACAGCGTAGGTGAGATCTGGCCTGGTGAAGGTGAGGTAATGCAGAGCGCCGGCCAGACTCCGGTAGGCAGTAGGATCAGCCACCGGATCACCCAGATCAGCAGACAGCTTCGCCTGAGTGTCGACAGGAGTGGAGCAGGGCTTGCAATCAGTCATCCCAGCCCGCTCCAGAATATCAAGTGCGTACTGCCGCTGGTGAAGGAGAAGACCAGACGGGCGAGGCTCAACAGTGACGCCCAAGAAGTGGTGGAGCTGGCCGAGATCCTTCATAGCAAACTCCTGCTGCAGAGAGGAGATGATACTCTGAAGCAACTGCTGACTGGAAGCTGTGAGTATAATGTCATCGACGTATAGCAGCAGATATGCAGTCTCATCCCCACGGCGGTAGATGAAGAGAGAAGTGTCGGACTTGGCCTCGGTGAATCCCAGTGTCATCAATACCGTGGCGAACCGAGAGTACCAAGCCCGAGGAGTCTGCTTCAGACCATAGAGAGACTTGTTGAGCCGGCAGACCATGTCCGGATGACTCGAGTCCACAAAGCCCGCTGGCTGAGAGCAGTAGACAGTCTCTGACAGAGTACCGTGAAGAAACGCATTCTTCACGTCCAGCTGGTGCACAGGCCACGTGCGCGAGAGCGCAAGCGAGAGGACCGTGCGCACAGTAGCGGGCTTCACCACTGGGCTGAAGGTCTCATCATAGTCCACTCCAGGTCGCTGAGTGAACCCCCGGAGAACCCAGCGAGCCTTGTATCGCTCCAGTGTGCCATCAGCCCGACGCTTATGCGTCCAGATCCACTTGCCAGTCACCACATTGCCACCAGACGGATGCGGCACGAGGTCCCACGTCTGGTTGGCAAGAAGAGCTGCGTACTCCTCTTCCATCGCACGACGCCAGTGAGGATCCGCCAAGGCGTCGCGGACAGAGGAGGGTACCGAAGAGACCCACGGCTCTCCCTCGGTGGCGGAGAGAGTCGCGGCCTGAGATGTCATCCGCCGAGTCACCATGGGATGGATATGCCGAGGATCCCGATGGACGACTGGCGGGTGTTACACCGCCGGCGCCGGAGGAGGAGGCGTCGGCGGCGGCGGCGGCGACGGCTCCGGTGTCGGCGTCGCAGAAACCTCCGGAGCAGGAGGCAGCACCGGTGTCGTCGCCGAATGGCGCCGGTACACCTGCACCGGCTCAGCGTATCGCCGCGGCGCAAAGGTCGGCGCCGAGCGACGCCGGTACACCTGCACCGGCTGAGCGTACCGCGCAGAGGCAGGGGAAGGCACCGGGGCCGCGCGCGGCATGACCGGAGGTCCGGGGGCCATGCGTGGCTTGACCGCGGGCACCGGGGCCGCGCTCGGCCCAGTAGGGATCACCGGAAGTGGTGCCGGTGCGCCGGGAAAACCTACAGGAAAAGGACAGACAGGTAACGGTGGCTGGACCACCGGGTCAGTCGGAAACAGGGACGCAAGCTCGGGATCAAGAGAAGGTGTGGAAGAAGTGGAGTAGGGGAAATCCGACTCGTCGAAGACAACGTGTCGGAAGATCAGAATGCGGCGAGAGGTGAGGTCAAAGCATCGGTACCCCTTGTGGTCAGAGGAGTACCCAAGGAACACACAACGAGTCGAGTGGGGCGCCAGCTTGTGAGAAGCGGTGGCGGACATGTTAGGGTAACACGCACACCCGAAGACCCGAAGGTGGTCGTAGCGAGGAGGGGTACCGAAAAGAGCGTGGTGTGGTGTGGGAGCAGGAGAAGCAGTGGACGGAAGGCGGTTGAGCAGGTAGGTGGCGGTGTGGAGGCTCTCAGCCCAGAAGCGCGGAGGAAGAGGAGCCTGGATCAGAAGGGTGTGCACGACGTCGTTCATCGTGCGAATCATCCGCTCAGCCTTGCTGTTCTGAGGAGAGGTATACGGACAAGACATACGCAGCTGAACACCCCGAGACAGGAAGAAAGACCGGGAGGTGGAGTTATCGAACTCCCGCCCGTTGTCACACTGGACGGCCTTAACGGTGAGGCCGAACTGAGTGGACACCCAGGCAAAGAAGTGGAGGAGGGTGGGGAAGGTCTCAGACTTGGCGCGCAAAGGGAAAGTCCAAGAGTAATGAGACAAATCATCAACAATGACCAGATAATATCTATAGCCAGACATGCTGAGTACAGGAGATGTCCACAGGTCACAGTGAATGAGATCAAAGGCATGCGCAGCATGCGAAGAAGAAACAGAAAACGGAAGTCTAACATGATGACCTAACTGGCACGCATGACAGAGGTGCTCAGCAGGAGCCCTAGTACATGGAACATCGGTACTACGGCGGAGCTGAGCCAAAGTGTCGCGGCCGGGGTGACCAAGCCGGCGGTGCCAGGTGGTGGAAGAAGTCGTCACGGCAAAAGCAGAAGACGAAGAAGCCGAAGGTGAGGTAGCGGAAGCAGGAAGCCGAAGAGTGTAAAGGGGCCCCGGGCTGTCACATCGTAGGAGCGGACGCCGGGTAGCCGAATCCTTCATAGTAAGACCAGAGGAGTCAAATTCGATAGAACATGAGTTGTCAGCAGTAAACTGGCGAATAGAAAGAAGGTTGTGAACCATTTGAGGAGCAACCAGAACAATAGGAAGTCGAGGAGCAGAACCCATGGCGGTGACAGGAAGGCAATACCCATCACCAACCATGATAGAAGAAGGACAAGAGGGGTGTGGGGGTCGGACAGAAGAGAGGATACCAGCATCGGGAGTGGTGTGGAACGAGGCGCCCGAGTCGGCGATCCACTAGGTGCTGGTCGGTGGCGTCAGTCCCATGGTGCTGAAGGACTGCGCCAGAGCGGCCTGGTCCCACCCCCAGGCCAAGTCGGCTGCTGGCTGGGCTGAGCGGGCGGGGTCCAGGAAGGCGCGAAGAGTGGAGCAGCGCCAGTGAACATGGCCGCCGTCTGGAGCTGAGGACGAGGCCCCCCTCCCGGACCCTGGAACGGCCACATCGAGATGCGCCCTGACCATGGGTTGCTGAAGGATGGCCAGGGCGTACCTCCAGTGGCAGGGGCAGGAGCGGGAGACGGAGCCGGTGTCGGCGCGCCGCCCCGACGGCCCCCACCGGTACCGGTGTTCCCAGAAGCAGTGCCACCACCACCACAACCCCGTCGCCGGCGACGTCCACGCCCCTCCCCCTTCTCCGGTCTGCTCAGCGGGAGCAGTGGAGGAGGCCGGTGGAGTAGCAATGAGCGCGGTGGGGGTGGGCGAGGACGATCCGGGCGCGAGACCCCTGGTGATCTCCTCGAGGGCAAGGTCATCCCGGACCTGCAGGAAGGTGGGAAAGGGCCTCTGGCGGGCGATCCAGCCCTTCAGGTGGTCGTAGGTGCTGCTCAGTCCCCGTAGGACATTGAGCACCAAGACCCGATCGGACACTGGATCCCCGAGGTCGTGAAGAGCATCGGCCATGCTCTTCATCCGCCGGCAGTACTCACCGACGGAGAGGTCCCCCTGCACGAAGGTGCGGAAGGTGGCATCGAGCTGGAGGGCGCGGTACTCGGAGTTGCCGAGGAACTGCCCCTCGAGCGCCACCCAGGCCTGCCGTGCGGTGCCGCCGTGGGTCCTGACGAGGTCCTGAAGATCTAGGGAGATGGTCCCGAAGATCCAGGACAGGGCGACGCTGTCGAGGCGCAGCCACGTCACGTCACGCGTCTCAATCGGTGAGTCGACGAGGACGTGGTCGTCGAGGGCGTAGCAGCGGAGGGTGAGGAGGACCTGGTCCCGCCAGTGGCCGTAGGAGGAGGACGCGGGGTCGAGGAGGACGGAGACCAGAGCCCTGATGTTCTGGACGCCGGCCGCTTGGAGGTGGAGCTGGGTGACCATGGGGTCAGTCGGGTCGTACCGAGCTCCAGATCCAGCGGGCGGGGCCTGGTGGGAGGAGGAGGTGCCGTGCTCGGGGTCGACGGGCTGGCCGGAGGAGACGCGGAGGAAGCGCTCCGCCTCGGCGACCCGGAGGGCGAGGGCGTCGGCCGTGGCGCGCTCGCGCTCCCAGGCGAGGGCAGCCACGCGGACCCGCTCCTGGGCCGCCGAAGCTTGCGACTTGGCGGCGAGGAGTGCCACAGCAAGAGCGGCGTCGGCCTGCTAACCACGGAAGGCGGCGGCGGATAGCGGCGCATCCATGGGAGGCATCCCGAGCTCGGGCCACGTGGGAGAAGCCTCAGGAAGGGCGGCATCGACGGCGGGCTGCTTGCCGGCCGCGACAGTGGCGCGATGGGCGGTGGCGGCTGCCGTTGCAGCGGCCGCGGCGGCCCCAGCGGGCGCCAGCATCCCCGGTGGCGCAGGCAGCGGCCCAGGCGGCTCCTGGAGCTGTGGGAGCGGCCCGGGCAGCGCCTGGGGCAGGGGCCCAGGGGGCTGCGCGCCCTCCAGCTCCGCGACCCCTGCTCCTGCAGCCCCCGCGCCCGCACCACCAGCAGCAGCGGCGACGGGGTCGAGCAGGGGTGCAGGGGCCACCAGGGCGGCAGCGGCCGCAGCAGGAGGCCCGTCGGCGGCGAATCCGGGCGGAGCAGACGTCTTGGCGGCGGATCCGGGCGGAACAGAGGCCCAGGCAGTGGATCAGGCCGTGGCGGCGCCTGCAGAGGACGGCGTGACCGGCCAGGCGCTCGGCGCAGAGGAAGCGCCCGCAGCAGAGGACGAGGAGGTGAGGGGAGGGAAGGAGGAGAGGGGAGGGGGCGCCGGCGGCCGGCGGCCGGCCATGGCTGCCGGCTGCGGCGGCGCAACAGGGGAGGCTGCTCCCTGGCGGCTGGAACAGAGGAGAGGTGGAAAACCTAAGCTAATGATACCATAATGACGGGAATAATTACTCTATTCCTCCAACCCTAGATGGGTGTGTATATATAGAACCTATACATGGGCCTTTATACACATGGGCTCAATATACTCCAACAAATATAATTAACGCAATGTCTAAATAAAGAGTATATTCATGTTAGGACAAATTATTAAGTATTATTTGATGTTAGGACAAATTATTAAGTATTATTTGACTATTGATTTTCGTGTTGCGCCTACGTGGCAATGTATTTGGCTAGGATAAAAACCCTCACTGTTTATAAATTAATGTTATGTCTTTACATTAATTATTTTTGTATAGTGATTTAATTTTAATTAATACTATTTAATTTGATATTCAATATTGAAAAATGCACCCTCACTGTTTACGATATGTTTGATTATACGCACTGTTAAACAACAAAATTCAATACGTTGATACCAACTATTGATACCTTTTAGGAGCTTGGTACATATATTTTTAAAGCCTCGTATATTCGTTAGAAAGAAAAAATGAGCTAAATAAACAGAAACAAACATGAGCATTGTTGAATACATGAGCATTGTTGAATAAATGAGCATAAGCGCAAAAGAAAACTAATGTTTTAGGGTCTCTCTTCGACTTCAGTGTTTGAGTGATGCTAATGGTGTAATTCTAAATTTTATTTGCATTTGAACTAATAAAAAATTGTACATAGTTGAAAAGCAACAACCTGATCACCATCAATAATTTCCATTTATAAAATTTAAGAATTATTGACGTTCATCTACTTTGCTTAATATGTTGCTGTTGTAATGGTGGTTAAATAATATAGTATTTTTAATAAAACCATAATTAATTTATTCTGAGAATAAAATTATTGGTGTCCATTGCGATACAAAAATCTAAGGTCAAATAATACGATCCGACGTGAATATACTTTTTATTGTGACTTGACGTTAGCAAATATATTGTTGTGTAATGTTTGGAATGTGGATGCACCAATTTACCAAGTTATTGTGCTAAATTAAGCATTTTCTAAGTTGTTGGATCAATTGGATCAATCTGCACCCAGCTATCAAGTTATTGTACTAAATTGACCAATTTACAAGTTGTTGCTTAATATGTCATTTGTATTTTATATAATCTATTTTTTTTAATAATCATCTGTCAAAGATTGATTAAAGAGACTGAACTTTGGAATGCGTGAATGGCTCAAAAAGAGAAATGGTGCCTTCCTGAAGCCACCTCTACATGCAGATCCTTGATTTACCTTATCCTGATGTATCAATTGAGTAGAAGCATTGCATTACATTTCACCAGTCTAGACAGTGACAACCACAATGCCATGAATTGATCGGCCAACCAAATATAAAAGAACAAACTAAGATGGAGCAACACTATTATTATTATACTGCCGACCGAGCATACACATATATACTGGATCTTGTGTGTGTGAGAGAGAGAGAGAGATTAACATACACAATGATGAATAAAAGGATGATATATATGTATGTCAAATTATTATGTATGATTGTGCTGCTTCTCCCAATTCAATAAGAAACAATCCTCCTATATATATATATATATATATATATATATATATATATATATATATATATATATATATATATATATATATATATATATATATATGGTTTAGGGTTTAGGGTATATGGCGTGGTCAAATTTAGCATTGTTTTCAATAATAATATTTGACTTTTAATATCTCCTATGATATAATTTTTTTAGCAATAAAATTATAGTTATATAAAACTATTTTTAAATATGAATACAATGATATGATTGTCATAAGATAATTTTTTTATTATACAAGATTAATTGTAGATGAAAATTTTTAAAATTTGAATCTTGAATTATGTGGCGTCTCATATATATCCGGGGACAGAGGGAGTAACTTGATAGAATCGGCAATGATCTATCTCAGCTGGTAGCTTATTAGCTAGTGGTGGCCCCACTGATCGATAGAACCGATGATCGAAACACATGTATGGCATCATCCACAACCTGCCAGCAGCAGGAAGAGCAAGTATTATAGCAGAATACAAGAAGACTAAATGCTGAGGTGGAGGGAGAGAGAAGAGGAGAGGTGGGCTGCAAACTTGCAGCCAGCTTGGACACAATATGAGAGGGACATGTGAGCCTTATATTAATAATGAAGGACTAAACTACTGTATTAGTTGGCCGAGAAGTAGGCTATAAGAATTCTTACAGCCAAAACAACTGGCTGTATTATTTCCCTTACTCTAAGCTGGTGCCTGATTACATTATTGCATTGGTGGTGCCTGATTACATTATTGCATTGGTGGGCTCCACACGCATAAACCAACGTCATGCATGCATGCACTTTTCCCTGTCAAACTGAAACTACTGAACCCAGCTGCTGGCGTCTGTCCCAAGCTAGCGTGTGTACATATCACAGTCACAGCTAGCTAGCCTTGCAGCACAATATAACGGCGCATGCAATTGTTTTATGCCTTAATTATGCGCGCGCGTGTGACAAGTTGCAAGTCCTCCATGAGCAGTTTTTAATAATTAATATTGTGCGCGCATGTGTAATAATGTGTTGATCAGAGAGGGTACTTGTTTGTTGATACGAGTATTTTATGTAAACATGCATCAAAAAGAGTTTCTGTGTCCTTATTATTAGTTAGCATTATTAGGACAATGTAAGCATAATATGTGTTCGAGGTTTCCATCGCGACCCTCATCTCATGTAGTGAGCATACTAAATTAATTAATAGGGTATATCTAGCCAGTAGCCACAGAAAGTACATACTCTCTCCGTTCCAAAAAAAATAAGTTCATTCTAGAATTCAAAATTTGTCCCCCCAAAAAATTATTTTACCCTATTTAAAAAGTGCATGTGCATGCAAGAATCAATTAGTGCCAAATATGGATAATAAATAGGAGTAAACATGATCATTTGACCTTCTTGTTAATTTGTTCTAGAATTTCTAGGATGACTAGTTTTTTAGGGATGGAGGGAGTATGCAATTATCGACAGCTGAACTGATGGAAGATTTAATTTTTGACGTATAAAGCATCCCGGCCCGAAGATTGTCTGCTGAGGTTGTCTGTTCTCAAGCTAGCCGGCCTCAATGCAACTGGCTATATATCTAGCTAAGGACATTGCAGCAAGTCCCTATCACAAATTGTTAGTGGGGTGGTGTGGTGATCGCTTCAGGACTACTTAATTATATATAGTAAGTGTATATTTAAATATTAACCGACCAAATAAAGCGCTTCTCTTCGATCACACTGCGCCACACACACACACACATCTCTCTCTCTCTCTCTCTCTCTCTCTCTCTCTCTCTCATATCTTAGACTACTCGCTGTACGCGCTGCCGTACCTTAATTGCAGATAGATACATCATCGATCTCTCTTAGCTTTACACATCATCATCATCATCATCATCATCACACAGTGGGAAAAAGATTAAATAGCTTTTGACCCATCTATAAATAGGAGGTCACCAACAAGCTCCATCCCTATATTAACAAGCAGCTAGCTAGCTTGCCTTAGATCGAGTTCTGCATCTCATCTATATACAATATACATCAAAGGTCGTGTATGTACCAGCTGACTGCAGGCTCCTTTTTATTGCCCTTTTAACTGCTTCTGCTTCAGTTAAAAGACCTCGACTGGTGAGTGCCAAACTGCATGCCGATCAAAAGGCGTCGATCAATCGATTTGATGTATATATGTACTTACCAGTGCATTATTACAATTTTTTGTGTTACGTACGTTTGATGTATGTAATTTGGTAGTTGCATGTATTGTGTCCACAGTTGTCTGAATAATCATCTTATTAAGGAAAGGAAACCAAATTTAATTTCGGGAAATTTTATTTAGATTATGTGGCCGAGGCTTGCTGCAGCTAGCTAGTAGGTGAAAGAGAAGAAGATCAGTATGTGCGTGCTAACTAGCTAGTACTGGCATGATGTATGGCTGGTGGATGTGTGTGTGTGAGAGAGAGAGAGAGGCCTGAAGTGCACTCCAAGCTAAGGAATATATGTGCATACACTCTACCTTCCAGCAGCAGCCCAAAAAGATAGCTTCTTCTCAGCTTCTACGATCCACTGCAATTTTCACACACGTACCCTCCACAAATTAAAGTACCTATCAGGTACCTTACCCTACAATATGTTGATAGATCTTACTAGGGATACACTAGCTAGCTATCTAGCCGATACTTTCGCTCTCTCCTAGCTACTTTGGTAAGCCACAAGCTACTAGCTGCAGGCTGCAGATGAGCTGCCAGTGCTATTAGATGACTTAATTTTCAGGTCTTGCTAGCTCTCTGCTTGCTTGTCGAATGTCTGATTATTGTCTAGCTGTAACCAAAATAGCTAGGTACATGGATATGGATTGATCACGCACCAATATAATTCGATCATATGGCTGCTGCCTGCATGTTGTCGTTGTGTATCTGAGCGTGTACGGGTACGAGTATGGTGCAACTACTGATTGGTTAGGTCTACCTCATATGCTGCTGCTTATTAGCTCTTGCTCCGTTCCATCGCATCGTTCATTCTCCGGCCCTGCCCTGGTAGCATCCATATAGCAGCTGCTAGCTAGCTATTTCAAGGAGAGATCGATCGAGCATCATCCATTGCATGCGCATCTTCGTCGATCTCTTGTCCCTCCCATCTCAATCTCATCTAGCTATCTGCAGGGCAGGCAGGCGCACATGGATCATCAGCAGCAGCAGCAGACGCCATGCGTGCCCCCAGGGTTCAGGTTCCATCCCACGGAGGAGGAGCTGGTGGGGTACTACCTCGCCCGCAAGGTGGCCGCCCAGAAGATCGACCTCGACATCATCCGGGAGGTGGATCTCTACAGGATCGAGCCATGGGATCTCCAAGGTGCATATCCTTTTCCTTCCTTCCTCATGTTAATTTATTGTGTATCTATGTAGTACTAGTATACCGATCGATCATGCATGCAGAGCGGTGCAGCTACTACGGCGGCGCCGGCGGCCAGGAGGATGAGCCCACCGAGTACTACTTCTTCAGCTACAAGGACCGCAAGTACCCCAGCGGCACGCGCACCAACCGCGCCACCGCCGCCGGCTTCTGGAAGGCCACCGGCAGGGACAAGCCCGTGCTCTCCTCCGGCCGCTCATCCGCCGCCTGCCTCAGCGTCATCGGCATGAGGAAGACGCTCGTCTTCTACCGCGGCCGAGCTCCCAACGGCAGGAAGACCGACTGGATCATCCACGAGTACCGCCTCCAAAACAACGAGCACGCGCCGGCGCAGGTACACATTAATTTATCTTATCTGCAAATCAATTCAAATTAAAAATTCATTCGACGAATTAATTCGCATAATTATATTGCATTGGTCGCCTTGCCTTGCGTACTTGCGTGCAGGAGGAAGGATGGGTCGTCTGCCGCGCCTTCCAGAAGCCGATGCCCAACCAGCAGCAGAGACACGGCTGCTACGCCGGCAGCTTCCCGGCCGGCTACCCCAGCATGCCCACCTACTACTACGACGGCTCCAACGCCGCCGCCGCCGCACACGCGCGGCTACTGATGGGCGGCGCTGCAGCTCCGGCGGCGATGCATGACCACACCCTGGTGCAGGCAGCCGAGTCCAAGCTGCAGGTGCATCTCCTCGCCGACATGCCGCCGCCGCTCCACAGCCCAGCCTTCGACGCCGCCGGCCAGTCCTACGAGCAATCTGCGGCGGAGTCGTCGGCGGTCGACTGGAACCTGCTGAGCAGCCTGCTGCCGGCGGCGCAGCTTAACTTCCATCAGCCGCCGGCTTCGCCTTCATGCTCCAAGAACAACAATGACCTGTGATGTGATCCGTCACCGTTATGACTGCGTACGTTCACGACTGATCGATCGATTATGTATTGACGACCGACCAATTATTAGCTAAGTATTCCTTTCTTGTAGCTAGGGTGTATTATATTCATCATTTCACTGAGATCTTCCTGGAACTGATTCATCAGCTACCACTTACTCCTAGTTCTCATCATGCATCTGCTGATCGATTTATTTCTTCCACATATACACACACACACACACACACACATCTGTATTATTGATCACAACACAACATAACATCATTATATTTGCCTACTACAAACTACAAATGGTTTTCCCTCTTGTTTTTTTTTTACTTGTTTCTGCGTGCACAAGAATGAAATTTAAAACTCCTAGCTCTGTGCAGCTGTTCATGGTTTCATATGTATTTTTATTTTTTGCATATACCTTACAATTCATGTAAACTTTGGGTATTTGCATATATATATACACGGTAGCTAGAAATAATTGCACTTGGTATTTATGAATTATGATACATGAGGTGCGAAATTAAACATATCCATCAAGATGAGCTAGTTAGTTTTCTTCAAGCTAAAAATCTAGTTGAAGTCTTGGCTATTAATCACTATGAAATCGAGGCCGATAGCAGCTCCCACTAGCACTGCAATGATGACACGGTTGTTCATGTAACGATCAGCTTCGATCTTCTAGGATCCACGTACTTGCGCAATAAGTAATTGAATTTTATCCAATTCTTCTACCTAATGTCCCAAGCATGTCTCCGTCGTCTTCGCGGACAAGTAAGAATTAAATGTTGATGGAGGCTCTGATGACTACTCTAATCCCCCCCTTCCTCTGACCCGGGTACAAAGTTGCCATCTACATTCAGCTTTAGCCATCCAGTCGTCGGGGCTTCCCAGGCCGCATCTGGCGCCTTGGTCACGTTCTTTTTCTTAGCTACCAGGGAATCCACCAACAATTCTTTACCTTTGCTATCAAAAGAGCTCCTCTGATGCTGGGTGCTGCACAATTCTGTCCAGTACTTAGCAAGGAACCTAGCCAATCCATCAACAGATTATTTATCTGTAGTATGAGTCAAGTTATTTCGAATATACCAAGTCCTTCAGAACAACAGAAGAACTCGTGCTCCTGCATCAACCCCCAGATCCAAGATCCATCCCAGTAGCTTCTCCATCGAAAGGGAGTTGAACTGTTCCTCATCCGGCAAACTCCATTCATGCCGCATCCTTTGCCTGAGCGCCCCAGCATGTGGGCACCTAACGAGAGCATGCATGATTGATTCCCTTTTGAAAGTGATCGGGTGCTCTAACCTAAGAGGGGGAGGGGGTAAATTAGGCTCTAATAAAAACTTTGACCTATGGCTCCAGCTAGTTTGCACAAAACTTAAACTAAAGCGTGCTATCTAGATGTGCAACTAGGTTGTTCTAGTGTGAAACCCCTATCCCAAAAGAGTTTAGCAACCTATAGTCTTTCTTGTCAAGAAACTATTCTATGAAAGTAAAGGCACACAAATTGCTAATATGAAAAGCGGAAGCTTAAAGAGCGGGATAGGAGATAGCAAACTCTTGACGCGGGTGTTTATCCCGTGGTTCGGTTAGCCACAAAGGCACACCTACATCCACGTTGTTGTAGCACTCACTAAGAGTATTGCTACTCGGCCACCAAGTCTCTTCCGTGAACATAATCACGGTCACCTTGGCCCCGGGTTCCACTAAGGAGCTTCTCCACAAAGGATGGGGGTCTCCACGTCCCCCGCACAAAGATGTTGTCGCCGCTCCACACCAAGTCGGAGGGTCAATGACGTTGCCGGCGAGCTTCACGCTCCAAGGTGTCGGCGCACCAAACTCTTGTTTTGGTTCGCTAATGAACCACAACACAAAGGCTCGAAGCCTTGCAATCTCACTCACTAAGAGCTAATCCTTTACACAACACTCTCAAAGTGTGCAAAGGGCTAAGGATATGATCTTGATGCTTTGGTATGGCTTGGAGATGTTCTTGGGTGTGTGTGGGACGTCTAGCAACTCCAGCAAGCTTCAAATGGCCGGGGTGAGGCGTATATATAGGCCACCAAGTCTTATAGCCATTGCTCCAACGGTCAGCAGAAAATCTGCGTATCACCGGAAGAACCGATGCCTCTGGCTGGGGTAGCGTCGGTTCATCCGGTCACTCATAACCCGAAGTAGCCGTTGAACTCCTGACAGCTGACGCAGTGATCACCGGTTGATCCGATGCTTTGTACCGATGTATCACCGGTTCATTCGGTGCTTAAGGATCTTCTCCTGGGCGCTGACGTCATTACACCGATGGTATGCAGCGATGCTTCACCGGTTCAACCGGTGCTGAAGACTTGGCTCTTGCGCGACTTGCATCGTCTTTGGAACATAGGACGCCCAATGCACCGATGCCCCTTTTTGACTCGTCGGTTCATCCGGTGCTCATAAGCTGACTTGGCTTTGATTCCCTTCTGCTATGGCGTCGGTTCTTCCGACAACCATCGGATGCACCGATGCTTCATGCGTCGGTTCTTCCGGTGCTTCAGACCGAAGAGCTTTTAGGGCGCTGCCCTGAGACCCGCGAGGGGCGGCTCCCCCTCGACCCCCGTCCGCTAACCGGGTAGCGGAACCCCCGTAGGGGCGGCCCTTCGGGCCTTACTACGCCTATCTTCTCTTTCTCTTTGTCATCACTTGAACCTAAAAGCCTGAGAATTGTCATCTTAACAATCATATTAGTCCAAGTGTTGTGTTGTCATTCGATCACCAAAATCACTCGAAATTGTATAAAAGGTGCCATGTTCGTTACCCCTTTTCATGCCACACACTTCGCAGGAGCTAGACATGGTTATCCCTGCCCTACTTTTGTTGCTCTGAGTTGCCAGGCCATTATTAATGATTTTCCACCCAAAAATAAAGATCTTGTGTAGTAAGGGTATCTTCCAGACAGCCTTCCAGCATGGTCTTTCATCCGAATTTGCTGAGCTACTTTGACGCCCTCCCTTCTCTTCCTCATCGAGAGCCTTGGCCAGCCGATAAGCACTTCTGACAGAGAACAAACCTTTTCTGTCATAGTGCCAAGCTAAAACATCTTCCCTGGGCCTGGATGGTAGCTTGATACCCAATATGTGCTCTACATCATGTTCCCGGAACAAACGCTTGATTACTTCCTCCTTCCACACCATTCTACTCTTTGGTGCATTTGGTTTTTTAGATTATACAGTACAACTCAGATACTCACAACGTACATACACTCACCCCTAACGCACGCAAACTCATCCACACGATCATTGCAAATGTTCTTAAAGAATAATGTTAACAATCCAGGATACTGACGCGTGTCTCATTGGCTCCATCAGGAGTAGGCCAGCCCATCCGCTCGACAGTTTCCGCCGTTTCGTAGAGCCGAAGCCTGAGCAATCAAGCCAGCAGTGGTTGCTGATTGAAGTCACATCCGTCAAAAATGGATCGAGCCGTTCTATTCCAACTCTTGGTCCTTCCACCATGCAATTGATTGCAGATACGGATGAACCAATGAAGGTTATCAAATTCAATTGCCAATGTTGATTGGTGGTGTTTGATGAGAATTTGTGCAACTAATTTAAAATATGATTTTGTGAATCATATACATGAGTCATACAAGAGGGACTAAAGTCAGCTGCATAATTGTCACGCCACGGGAGCTTAGCATGTAAATGAGGCCCCAAACAAATCATGGGAACGTGCAGAGTTCCATATGGGCGTCTACGCATGCAGTGCCGGTGCGTGTGTACGTACGTACGGGACTGTGTGTACACGTACTCAAACCTGGAACAGCTGTGTGGCCAGGCCCGCACAATAGCCGGCGTGGCCTAGCAGATTCTAGAAGTATCATGATATCCCGAACTCTCTGGCCGTGTAACAAAATGAGAGAAGCTTATGAACTAGCCGGCCGAGATGGGAATACGCGTGCATGCGCTAGCCTTGCTTCTAGCTTTCTCACGCACGTTCCTTTGGCCAGGCCCACGATGCAGTGAGCTTGCATGGCCCAGATGCTTATCTTGCTCGATTGAGATCACAGACGTATATCGATCTCTATCTCTCCGCTCTGCACGCTGAGCGAATGAGGCTTGCGGATTTCTTTCAACAGACTAGAGGCGGCGCCAAGTAGAAAACTTAGGGGAGCCCGTCGCCCTACCCCCTGCCTATATAAAGGCACGTAAGCCTAAGTGCTAGGGGTTCTTCCTCTCCACGGGGGGAGCGCAGCCAGGTGAAGGAGCCAGAGGAAGGTGCGCCCCCAGGCGATCTCCGTCGGAGATGCCAACGCCGTGCACTTCCTGCTTGCCTTGACGAGCGGAGGAAGCCAGGTGAGATGCTCGTCATCGTCGCCAAGCTGCAGGCACCCTTCACCTCCGCCCACATCATCACAACCAGCAGCTGGCGGCCGCGCCGGAGTCGGGGAATCGCTGGCCGTCATCGCGCTCGCAATCTATCATCAGAACAAGAATCCGGCGACCGCGTCAGAGTCGAGGGATCATATCGCCAGCGACATTCCAAGGATGGTGACATGACCGACGGCGATGCGGCCGAGGTTGCGGAGGGCACGGTGCCGCACGCCATCTGCTCGGAGCTTAAGAGGACGGCCCCTGGACGAGCATGTGCGCTGGACGTGGCTGCATGTGTTCACGCTCATGCATGCACATGCAAGTGCACGCTCCTGGCAAGCAAGTGACCAAGACCTTGCACGCTCTTGGCAAGCCGGCGACGAGACTCCGCTGCACCACCAGCTCGAGTGCTGAGTCAGCGACGACGGCGCCACCATGAAGCTATTGAAGCGCCGAGCGGCGGGGCTGACCCCGCACATCTCAACCCGGCTGCCGCACCAACGACGACACTGAAGCGCGCCACGATGAGGCCGGCATGGAGCTGCCGCCGAGGACGACAGCGTCGGCGCTGCTGACTTCAGGCTGCCGCAAGATGATGCCGCCCCATAGAGCTGCGCGGAACCGAGAAGCCAATCTGCCACTCGGCCGAACACGCGCTCGCGCACAAGTCCATACGTGCATGACCAGAGATGTAAGTGCACCACACATGGCTAGCAAGCTAGCTAGTTACAGTGCCATGCACCACAGAGCGTACGTGCATCACAAAGAAGCAAGCAAGGGAGCAAGTTGCACGTACGTGCAGATGTCTGCCTCGCCATCGCTCCGCCTACGATCTCGCCGGCTCTGCATCGACTACCCACCTCTACAACGACTACGATGCCGTTCGAGACCGACGAGGCCAGACGACTCAGGCGGGCGCCGCTGATGTCCCATCACCGTTGCACCGGCTCATGGACCGACGAGGCCATGGATGACGCCGACGCCATCTACACCACCACCACCACCACACATGCTCATGGGTTGGCGACACCCTCTTCATCAACAACATCGACTACCTCAACCACGACTAAGCTGCCACGACATCGACTCGGTCCAGCTTCAAGTCTTCTCCACGCATCGACATCCTACTACTATGACTACCACGCCGTTCGAGACCGACGAGACCGAACGACACGGGCGGGTGCTGCTGATGCTCCAGCTGCGCTACACCGGCTCATGGACACCGACGAGGCCATGACGATGCCGACGCTCCATCTACACCACCACCATCATCATGCATGGAGAACGCGAAGCAAAGACAGAAGACGACGACCATGGTAACTTAATCGGAGGTACTCCAACAAGCTAGTCTTGCGGAGTTAATTAACCGGGAGCTTTCCGAGGCTCCGGGAACCAGAAGACCAAATCGCCCAAGTTATATCTGCCCAACGGCGGCAGGCTATGGAGCGCACACATATGTATGGGAACCTGTATTTGTATTTTACAAAAATATGAATAAAACTTGTGCCGTCTTTTTTGTCTTTTGTGTATTTTTAATATACACTGGCACGCCCGCATCTTCTTTATTTTCCACGCAGAGAGAATTTTTTGTGATTTTTCTCTCAAAACAGGTGGCGCAGGGGCCGAAGGCAGGAAGGAGAAGGCTTGATTGTTTCTGGCTTTCTGCAGCGGCTCGGAACTCGGGAGAAGGGGCCTCTCCTCGACTCAGCCTGGTACAGAGGTACGACCTCTCCTCTCCTCGGTCATGCTCAGCCTATGCCCGCTCTGCCCACCTCGCCTGCGCTGCTTCGCCCGCCGCGTCGCGCCGCTCTGCCCGAGTCGTGGCGACGGCTGGGAGGGGGAGGGGAACCGGTGGCGGGAGAGGCGGAGGAATGGGAGGTGGGGAAGAGGAGGAGGGTAGGGGAGGTGTGGGTGGGAAGAGATAAAATTGAGAGGGAGAGGATTGAGAGAAATAAGGAGAGGAGGTGAATTAAGGGGAGCGCAGTAGTAGATGCAGCGGCCGGCATATGATCGAAAAAAGTGTATTACCATATTACACAGACTAACTATTTTACATAACCCTTTTAAGAGAAAAATGTTTAGCTACTTTGCTCGCAGTTGGAAAGCATGTTAGACCTAAAACTCTTGGCTTCTAGGAAAGCGGTGACTCATGGGCTCAGTTCCACTATGGTGAACATGAAACCAGCCTGTATATATCTCTTTTATTATTTTCTAAGATGCTTTTTATTGGTGTGGATAATCACCTTTTGTTTCATTTTGGATCTGTGATGCTGAAGAGATTCATGGAACTAATTATCCTTTTTTCTTCCACGCTGTTAACTCTTTGCTACACGTAAGCTCTGACTGCCAAGCATCACAGATCTATTGTGAAGGAAGAAGACCTCATTCTTTTTTTTTAATCAAAAAGACCTCTCTTTTTTTGTGAGCATGGAAATCAACACACGGGTCTTTTTTAGTTCTCTGGATAAAGTTTTTGAAATAGAATATTTTACATTTGAAATAGTATTAAACATAGACTAATCATCAAACTAATTACATAACTCGTTTGTAAATTACGAGACAAATTTATTAATACTAACTAATTCATCATTAGCACATATTTATTGTAGCAATTTATTCTCTAATCACGAACTAATTAGGCTCAAAAGATTCAGACTCACAATTTACTGGCAATATGTGAAAATCGATTTTTTGTCTACATTTAATACGCCGTACATGTGTTCAAATATTAATGTGATTGATGTCTTAAATTTTTTATGGGAAACTAAACAAGGCTACAATGTTGCCTTATAACCAAATGATTGCAGAACTAATTCATCAATCAGAGAATATAATGATAATTTTGAAAAAAATGAAGCAATTGACAGAAATAACGTGATGTGACCGGCATGGGCGGCAAGGGTCGGCGATAAACAATACTCCAGTAATTACTTGTTTCCTAGAGTAAGTAGGAGTAGTAATCGAATTCCAATAAAACAAACAAGGCAAAATTGGCTGACGGACATCGCTCAAAGCTGGCTTTTGCCTGGAGCCACTAAAAAATCATGCCTTTGCTGAGAGACACCGTCCAATGGTGGTAATTTGCTATAGGACATTAAGTCCATTATAATACTCGATTTTAATAGAAAGCTATATGAATTTACGCTCTTGTCCTCCCGTCGCAACCTGGACACCTCTTCCGCCAGATCCTCCCACAGCGCCGCCGGCCATGGCGCTACCCGTGCGGCTTGCCAGCAAATTTTGCCTTGATTGTCCCTTTCAAAATTTTTGCCTTGATTGGAGTGGCCACCGCATCCTCCTGTGTGTGGGTGTGGCCAGGCGCAGAGCAGGTCTACCTCGAGGCTGTAGGGGTGCAACACGGGAGGAAAGGCTCGGTAGATGTGAGGGAGGAAGTGGAGGGCGGCTCGGCCACTGCGTGGGCATGAGGCCGTGCGCGCGGGCGCCGGTGAAGCCGCAGGCCGGTGGGTCTGCTCTCCCTCGCGAGCCGCGCGAAGAGCGCCGCTGAACCCGCAGGCCGCAGTTCGACCCTTCTGCTCCTTCCTCGCGTGCCACCAGCCGCGCGGTGAGTGCTGGCGAAGCCGCAAGCCCGCCGACCCACTCTTCCCTGTTAGCCGCCGGCGAAGCTACAGTCAGACCATCCCGCTCCTCCCTCGCGTGCCGCGTGGTTAGCGCCAGTGAAGCTGCATGCCGGCCCGGCCCCTCCCATCGTGCCCCGCGCGGGGAGTTGCGGCTTCTATGCCGGGCGTGGCCACACGCCGCGGGAGAAGCGTCGGCCATGGCGGCGGCGCTACGGGAGGATCTTGCGGGAGGAGTGTCCAGATTGTGATGGGGGCATTCCGTTCGGTACTGTCGGAGTCAGATAAGGGTAAAAATGTAAATTCATGTAGCTTTCTATTAAAATTGAGTATTATAACGGACTTAATGTTCTATAATAAATTATTATGATTGGACAGTGTCTCTCAGAAAAACATATTTTTTTAGTGGCTGCGGGCAAAAGCTATGTCCGTCGGCCAATTTTGCCAACAAACAAAACAAAGCACGGGGCGGCGGCAAGTCATCCTCACTCCTCAGTCACCTCCTCACCCTCTCGGTCGCCGATGAGCCTGAGCGGCGGCGGCGGCGGCGCGCCGGACTCCCGCGTGGAGACCATCTCCCGGCTGGCGCAGTGGCGCATCGACACCCTGGGCTCCTGCTCCTTCCGCCGCTCCGACCCCTTCAAGCTCGGCATCTGGAACTGGTACCTCTCGGTCGAGAAGAGCCGCTCCGTGTGCATCCGCCTCTTCCCGGAGCCCGGCCGGGTGGCCAAGGACCAGCCCCCTCTCGCGCGCTTCCTGCTCCGCGTCTCCTGGCCCGGCCCGCCGCGCCGCTCCTGCGCAACCCCTGGTATTTATCTCTCTCTCTCTCTCTCTTTTTCTGATGCTATCTATATATGCTGCTGGGTGTTTTTTACTGTATTTGCAGGGCAGCAAAGCCCAATGTGCTTCTTGTGCCACTACTCGATTCTAGCTAGTAGATTACATGTCTTTATGATCTAGAATGAGTGCCCATGCCCAAACTTTGTCTGATTATTTCCATGGCTGCTGATTCGGTTGTCATTTTTGACTAACAGATCAGTGACTGTCACCGAAAAAACTGATGGAACATAACAATTAGGACGAAGCTCAAGAGTAGTCAGAGGATGATGCTTTGAGTTTTACTTTACAAAGGAAATTCCAAAGCCCAAACAGTTGCTACTCAGAGAGTACCAATTTCAATCCCACTACTAATCAAGTAATTATTATCGTTACCACTGCTTCATGAAGAACAAACTGTCTATATGAAGCAGTAGTGTTAATATATAACTGGAAACTTGAGGCAACTCTTAACCCATAAAAGATGGCATGATATCTGAACATCGGTTGTTCTTTCATCCTACATAAACATGGATGGAAAAAGATAGGATCGTGCCTCGTTACTCTCCAATTTCCTCCATTAACAGCCTGATGGAGTTTTCACCATGCCAAACCTGCTATCCGTTTCTCTTTTTATTTCCCTAGCTAGTCTCCCTGCTGCTGTGATGGGCTCTTCTGAGTGTTGATGAATGTCATACTTATTATCCTTGTCCTGTGGGTGGCAGTGCAAGAGCATCTTCTCCGAACCAGTGATGACTTTGTATGGCAAGTCGATGCCATGTCCCATGGGCATTTCACAATCGATGTTGAGTTTCTGGACCTGAGGATAGCCACTAACAATGCAAGTACCTACCTGGCCTTGTGTTTTAATCCGTACAGCATTTTGTAGGCTTCCCTGTTATGCAGAAGGGCTGCCATGGATTCGACTAACACTGTCGAACCCAATACTGCTGACAGGCTACCGAATCATCTTCGTCGATCTGGCCGAATGAAGGCATGGTGCAGAGAATTGCTGGTAAGAGCACTCTGGGATGCCTTTCGCGCATGCTGACAGAGTCAATCCACACGGACGTGACCATCAACACGACCAATGGTGTCCTCAAGGCCCACAAGGCTGTCCTGGCAGCTTGCTCTCCTGTGTTTGAGAGCATGTTCGTGCACGACCTCAAGGAGGAGTCATCCACGGTGAACATCAACGACATGTGCCTGGAGTCGTGCTCGGCCCTCCTCGGCTTCATCTACGGGACGATCGAGCAGGAGCAGTTCTGGAAGCACCGGCTGTCGCTGCTGGCAGCGGCAAACAAGTACGGCATCGGTGATATCAAGGACTGCTGCGAGGAGAGCCTGCTGGAGGACATCAACTCGAGCAACGTCCTGGAGCGGCTCCACGTGGCGTGGCTGTACCAGCTGGGGAGGCTGAAGAAAGGGTGCCTCAGCTACCTGTTTGTGTTTGGGAAGATTTACGACGTGAGGGATGAGATCCATAGCTTCTTCCACCACGCGGACCGCGAGCTGATGCTGGAGATGTTCCAGGAGGTGCTCAGTGTTTGGAAGCCCATATGATGTGACTGAGGCGTCAAGGTATTGTGCTTGCATTTAAGTAATGTGTAGAGGAAGCTGGCTCTGTCAATATCTATCTGTCTATCTATTTATTTGGTGTGTAGTATTGTTTGGAATTTGAAGGGCCGTCAAGAATTCAGGTAGGTCACTAGGTCAGAGATGTGTATGTATAACAATCCACGCGTTTATCCTACATGTTTGATTGGAAGAAGCAAGCAATGCATGTTGTGCGTGCTGCCTGTCTGTTTGTATATGACTGCTATCTAGAAGCGAGTACTCGAGAATGAATGAATATGAATTGGTCTTGTTCTAGATATGGAAAATGGTGGTCGTTGAATTGTATGTAATTTATTCGGTAACCTTTTATATTTATATACAATACATGATGATTATTGGGGTTGTGTTGATTTTGTCATGGGTGCAGTGCAGTGCATTATCGTGTCGTGGAATGGACCGCGTTTTGTTTGGCGATCATGTACATGATAGGTTGGTTGATTATATTTATCAATATATTAATTAATATATTTATATTGGAGCATCATAGAGCATAGAATGAATGAAATCCATAGCGCGCGACGAGTGACAGACACGTCGTCAGTCGTAAGGTGAGGTGCGGACGGTGTGCATATGATGAAATCAATCAGTCAATCAATCAACGATTCAATTGATACAAGGGCCGTGTTTAGTTCCACGCGCAAAAAAATTTTCATTGGAATCTTGTTAATTTGAAGTACTAAATGAAGTTTATTTATAAAACTTTTTACACAGATGAGTTGTAAATCGCGAGACGAATCTAATGATGCTAATTAATTCATGATTAATCAATAATTAGCGGATGATTACTGTAGCATCACTGTTGCAAATCATGGATTAAGTAGGCTCATTAGATTCGTCTCGCGATTTACAGCACATCCATGCAAAAAATTTTGTAAATAGACTTCATTTAGTACTATATGCATGTGTCGAAACATTCGATGTGACTTTTTTTTGTTTAAGCACGCTTTGCGCGCTCTATCATAACCCAAATATTGATTATAGAAACATATCATGAAAGTATGTCAATACGACTCACAAGATTTTGTACAGTCATATGTTACATGTTTAAATATCATGATAAGAATTTATAGCTACCAAACCATTTAGCTATACTGATCCAAACAAGAACAGTGAATTAAATTATTTATAGCCATGAGCTTAACAAATGCATGTATCATTATTCTAGTTTTTTTAAGATCATCGAACTTCTCAGCAGGCGACCAAACACACAAAAAGATTATTACAACTGGTGGTACATATAAAATGGATGCGACTTCTAGCCGATGATCAAACCACCAAAAAAAATAGCCAACCACAACTGCAATGGATAACTTCCTCTTCTGGCTATGCATCCTTGCTTGGGCTATAAAGCAAAAAAAAAACTATATAAACATTAGAATGAGTAAAGATGGCTTAAGGAATTACCTAGTTTTAGTATAGGCACCAGCACTATTATCATTATCATCATCATCTTCTCCGCCATCACCTTGGTCAGTTATTAATAGCTTCATGGCAAAAAAAAAAATTGGTAGAAGATGAGCGAGACATAGAAGTACATATGTATAAGTTTATGTTTTATTTCTAATACACAATCAACAAATACTAAAACATAAGATGTTAGTTTAAAAGTGGATCTAACTTTTCCTTAGAATATTTTCTTTATCTTGTTTGTAGAATCATCAGATGTATTTGCATTGAAAGCAACAACAGTGCCTTATGGGCAAAACACTAAAAAGAAGCAACAATTCAGCTACTCATGCGGCTACCACAGACATACTACCGCACTATGCCTAAATTAGCTGAATTTTTTTTGCCAAGTTGACTAAATATATCAAGGGAGGGTCTAATCACGTATGTTTTACTTCTTGTGTGTATAAGAAAAAAGTTCATTGGTAACTCAAAACTTGTTGTGCAATGTTCAAATGATGTGTTGGTGTTTTCTTCATTAATGTGTTATCTAACCTGCTAGTAAGGGGCATAAGTACGTACAATTTTTTACGAGTAATAAATGCTACTTTATAAATACTAAGTTGAACTAGATATGCACTGCAAGTGGTGCCTATCGTCTATGTCCGAGCAGCAGCAGGGCCGAGCAAGGGGGCCAGCCGTAGTGTCACGAATCGTGTGAAGCACGATGTATATCAATTTCGTGAACTGAGCGTAACTTAGCTAGTAATGTTCCTTGTGGTCTCCATGCTCATCCGGATTCATATCGTAGACTCAATATGGGTGTTAGCGTTTTTCTTGATTATTTCAATATTTAACCGGCGCTATGCTTTAAATGGTAGGCGACGTCTCCATCGACAACGTGACGTCCGTGGTTACTTCGTCAGTCGCGAGGATCTGCCGGCTCAGTTTTTGGAGATGCTTATAGGGGCAGGATTGTGTACGTGTATTAATGGAGTGGGTGTGCGTGCGTGTTTATAAATATATGGGTTGTGTTTTGAAAAAAGAGTACGAACTCCATGCAACATACTGTCTCCAATGAGTGGAACATCACTGTGTGACCTAGGCTTTGTTTGGAACATTAGCCCAGGGCTAATTTGATCCATGAGCTAATACCCACCATCCTTCTCATTCCCATGCCTAGGTGTGCATGTAAACTCACATTTTTTGTGGGGTCCACATAAATTTAGCCCATTAGCACTCTTGGAGGGGCTAAGAGCAAGTATTATAGAAAGCTACAAGCAGGCTAAATCCTACGTGGAGGAGAGAGAAATGAGAAAAGAGAAGAAAGCGAGTGTTTTGCTCGCCGCCGGCTCAAGCAGGCTTCAGGGGCTCTGCTCCTTGCATGTGGACTCGTATGCACTGAACCGCTGACATACAGCTAGCAACAGGCATAAAAACGGGCAGAAAGGCGCACATGCAACCGGCTGCTCCGCAGGGTTATTAGCCCTACTCTAAGGAATTTGGAGGGGCTAATTCACTTTAACTCAAAATTAGCCTATCTGTTTGGATCCTTAAGGGCTAATTTAGAGCTAAAAAATGAGAGCTAAAAATTATCTCATGTATAAGATTCTAGTCCTGTGTCAGGCAAGTACTCTAGCCTCGAACGGTTCCGTATGCTAAAAAAAAGAAACATGCAATTTATATTTTATTCAAAAGAGCACACAATTTATATTTTATTCAAAAGAGCACGAATTTATATTTTATTTTTAAATAAAAGTGTGCATGACAATTTCTATTGGCCGGGCTTTTTCAAAGTTGCAGTTGCCCTCTGCGGAGTTCCATTCAATTCAGGTTTCTATTTCAGCAGCCAGCCTCTCTGCTGCCTGCTTCTCTTGAGACACCACCTGCTGCTTGTTAAGTTGCAAGCAAGACTGCATCCTTCTTCCGAGAAGAGAAGCACAAGGAAATTAAGAACCAACCAACCAGACCGATGAATATGATGGCAGCGCCCGCCCGCCCAGTGGCGGATGCAGGATTAAAGGCAAGGGGGCTGAAACAATAGAGATGTTGATTTGTGTGAAGATTTAATGGTGATTTGGAAGTCTTGCTACAGTGTTTTACGTATAATTAGGGGAGTTTAGGGGGGCTTGAGCCCCCTAGCCCCCCTCCTGTATCAGCTGCTCCTGGCGCTGCTGGCAGGGCCGGCGAGCGCCTGCTCCGCCGGCGCCGCCTGCGGCTCCGGCCTGCACTGCAGCGCCTGCGGCCCCGGCGGCGGCGGCATCTGCACGCGCGCGGCGCCCATCGACCCGGCCACCCACGGCACCAGCCTGCCCTTCAACAACTACTCCTGGGTCCTGGCTCACCACGCACAACTCCTTCGCCCTCGCCGGCGCTGTCTCCCCCACCGGCGCGGCCATCATCTCGCCCACCAACCAGGAGGACACCGTCACCGCCCAGCTCAAGGTAACCAACCGCCCGATTCCGACGAGCCCCCCGCCGGAATCGCGGGGTGGTTGTTGGGCTGTGTTCGGTTTGTAAGTAGTACTTAGTAGCACAACTACTGTAGCTCACTTTGACCACTAATTAGATGTATTAAATCAAGATAATTTACAAAAACAACTCCACAGCCCTGTGCTATTTCATGAGACGAATCTAATAAGGCTTTTGACCGCACGATTAGACGATGTTTACTGTATCTCTACTGTAGCTAATTGTGGATTAATTAGGATCATTAGATTCGTCTCGAAAAGTTATGTCCATATGTGAAAATTTTTTGCAAATAAACTTTATTTAGTACTTCATTCATATAAGATTTCTTTTCCGTGCTAGTAGTACTACTCTAAAACAAACAGGGCCTTGGTTACTCATTCGTTCTACAATCTACTAGTGTACTAGGATGGGATCCAGTACGGTTGTTGCTGCATGTGGGGCCCGCCATAAGCAAGCATTCCTTCATCCCGGCGGCCTCTCTACTCTGCATCCATCCATCATGCATCTGACTGCCTGCATATTGCTACCTACCTCAAAGCCTGAAACCAAAAGCTAGCTGCAACCTCCTCACACACACCACATTGCTTTCAGTTTTCCTGCACCTTTTTGCCTGCTTTTCGGACCAACAGCATTGGGTTTTAATTTTATTACCACCAAAAATTAATCCATGCCAATGCTTTTGTTTTCATTCACTACAGATGCTGCTGGAACTATCCATTCCATTCCATGCGCAAGCCCCCTTTTTTCACTACAAACATCATGTCAGATGGCTGCAGCCCACGCCCCACGGACCTGTGCCACCAAGGGTCCAAGGCCAAACTTCTAGACTTTGAAAACATGAGCACGTGCTAACAACCCTTTTCACAAATTACTTTATTGCAAGTGCAGCGGGTTTTTCTCCACCTTTTCATTGCTGAATATGTAGCTTTAATTTAATTTACTTGCACATGGATGTTTAACTGGGCTCCATGCCACCGTGGATTATGCTGGCTATTAAGGTTTTTTTTTAAAAAAAAATATAAACTCCAACACCAATGATGCAGAGACCGGCATTTCGGTCTCAACCAAGACAATAAATTGCTAATGTCGCCACCTAAGCTCAAGAGCCTTGCTTGTCTTTTCTTGCCACCTCACCTCGCAGAGATTCTTGTTCCTATCGTCTTCCTCACATGCTGCACAACCAATAAGAATAGGAACCGTGCACCTAATTGCCCTAAAACTACTAGTAGCAGCACCTTGGCAACGACTTTGGGCCTGTTTGGGAGGGTTCCGGCTCCTTGTAAAATGGGTGGAGCCGGAGCTGGAGCAGGTTTTTGTGGCTCCACCGGCTCGCAGGCAAAGCTGCTGCTCCACTTTCTCACCTGCTACAGTATGGAGCCACTTCACTTTTAGAGTGTTTGGTAGAGCTCCAGCAGGAGCCGCCGGTGGAGCCGGAGTTGGAGCCCTGCCAAACAGGCCCAAAGGTTTCTGATGCGGTTTTTATGTTGTCTCTACCTAACTCATGAAACCAGGGTGCCACTCAACTCATTGTATCCAAAAGAAAAGGTTTCTGATTTGATTGCTTAATGTTGTTGTCAGCCAGAAACTAACAGGGCCTCACATAAATCATGTCCAGTTCAGGCATTATGCTGTGAAGGTGTCGTTTGCTTCCTTCTTAAGAAAACCAAGGGGCCACACTTATATTACTTTTCGGTTGTCATGCCATACTGTCCCTTTTCTTTTTCAAGTGGTTGTCTAGAACTCGAGATCTTGGTACAGCAAAGATAGTAAATTACAGTTGTTGCCATGTTGGCGTTGGAGACTTGGAACATAACGGCTCTTGTTTTCAGCTAATACTGCTATTCACGTTTCACAAGTAGGCTGACATTTATATAAAGTAATCACAGAAGCACTCAGTACCTGCTCAATATTCGTCCTCAATCTCCGACATCTCATATAAATTTTCCCATGTTCCTCTACTCAATGGAAGAAAGAAGACAAGCTTAAGCTGCGGCCATGCAGCTTACCAGGCTCTTACTCATGCTCCCTAGTGCTGTGAATACATTGGTGTATTTTCTACTGAGGAACACACTTCACTTCAAACTAGTTTCCAGTGGTGAAACTGCTTAAAAACAGTTAAATTTTGCAGTTAACGAACATATTTTGGTGTTCACCACTACTGAACCTTATCATTTAGTGCTCATCTGCCAGAGTTTTGCCATACTATTTGCTATCTTCACATGTTAACCGTGGAACTTATACTTGGTTATGTGCACGCAGAATGGTGTTAGGGGCTTGATGCTTGACACTTACGACTTCAACAATGATGTCTGGCTCTGCCACTCATTTGGTGGGAACTGCTACAACATCACTGCCTTTGTAAGATTATACTATCAGCTAAACATTCTTCTCTCCTGTAGTCCTGTGTCCTGAAAAGTAAGTACATTTGTGTTGTAATTCCAATCCTGAGTTGCTTTTTCCTTCTGTATTTTTCCTGTTCAGCAACCAGCCATCAATGTCTTCAAAGAAATCCAGACATTCCTTGATGCAAACCCGTCAGAAGTAATCACGATTTTCCTGGAAGACTACACCGCTACAGGGTCCTTGCCGAAAGTGTTCAATGCTTCGGGCCTTATGAAGTATTGGTTCCCAGTGGCAAAAATGCCAAAGAGCGGTGGCAACTGGCCTTTGCTCAAGGACATGATCAGCCAGAACCAGCGTCTGATAGTCTTCACATCAAAGAAATCCAAGGAAGCAAGTGAGGGGATCGCATACGAGTGGAACTATGTGGTGGAAAACCAATGTAGGTTTCGGTATATGATGTCTGATTACATTGGCTGGTGAAGTTTCAATTTTTTTCCATGACATTTTTATTAAACAGATTTGCTTTGCCCGTGCAGATGGAAATGACGGTATGGTAGCAGGCAAATGCCCCAACCGTGCAGAGTCGCCGGCCATGGATTCCAAAAGCCAGTCACTTGTTCTGATGAACTTCTTCACAACCGACCCGAGCGAGACCGGTGTTTGCGGGAATAACTCGGCACCACTTGTTAGCATGCTGAAAACTTGCCATGCTGCTTCAGGCAATCGGTGGCCCAACTACATCGCTGTTGATTTTTACATGGTACAGTAAATTCACATGCCACAGGCTAGGTAAATGTTTTTTTTTCTGTTTCTTTTCATGCGCATTTTTCATGATCTGTGAATGGTGCAGAGGAGCGATGGTGGAGGAGCTCCCCTAGCGACGGATATGGCAAATGGGCATATGGTATGCGGGTGTGACAACATTGCCTATTGCAAGGTAAGGGGTGTTTCTTTCATCTTTCTGATCTGCGTCTCTAAACAGCAGCAGCAGCGGCTTATAGTTATGTGACATTTATGTGTGATGTGCAGACCAATTCGACGTTCGGGACCTGCGTGATACCGCCACCGCCGCCACCCAGGGCGCCCACGCCCGGCGGCAGAAGCTCAAGAGCAGGCGATGTGAGCTCGGCAATGGGAGTAGTGTCTCACCATCATTGGAGCTTCTTCCTGGGACTGGCGTCTCTGCTTGTGTTGCTGCTCTGGTAAGAGCTAGCTAGATTGGTGACCAATTCATTGAAGCCTTGCGCTTCCGGCAACTTGATTGGTTTGCTTTGGTTTGTAACAATTTTGCCTGAGCTGTATATTATGTTTGAGTTATTAGTGAGCAGCGTAGAGAGATCGACACGGAAATCAAATTAAATCATATGTATCATTCGTTCCTTCAACTTCAATGGTGTTGTCATCGTGGCTTTTAAAATTCTAATTATACGTTAGAGTTGTGTATGGTGGTGGTTCTTGGCATGACCCTGAATCAAAGAAAACTCTGCAGAGACTGCTGGGAAGAGCATCCCAGACCAGACCTTATTACCTTTCAGTGACGTAGCCGGTGCAGAATAGCATCAATCTAATCCGGCACACCCAGTATATGGATATCAGCCTTTTGACAACCTGTACGTGTAGTTGAAGTTTGGCTCAGGCTGTGTTTAGTTACTCCAAACTTTTCGTCACATCGAAACCACATCGAAACATTAAATATAGCAAATGACGTATGTATGGAATACTAAATGTGGGTAAACAAAACAACTTATTGCACAGTTTGGATGCACGTTGCGAGATGAATCTTTTGAGCCTAGTTAGCCCATGGTAGGATAATATTTACCACATACAAACGAAAAATGCTACAGTGCTTTTCAGCTTCACTTTTTGCAAACTTTTCGCATCTAAACACAACCTCAAAAGAAAGAAATAGCCAGTACTTTTTGTTGCATCTTTTTCAATCAAGAGAATAATGAGAATCGAATGCTGTCTTTTGACAAGATCACACACACAAAGATAGATAGACAGATGTCAGTCACAATAACTCAAATGATCCATTCTTGTTTTAGTAGTACTAGACTAGATGGAGTAGCATCACCCGAATAATCGAATCGAATAGTTTTACCCCCACTGTAATTATAGGATACGGCACGACGTGATTGGGTAGATGTTGTGCGTTGCTTAACAGAGAGAAAATAACAATTTTTTTTGTAATAACAGAATATAAGGAAAAAAGAAAGAAAAGAAAACGCGGTAGGAAGGAAGACAGGAGCTAGAGAAACAGGAGGAGCAAAGATAGGAAGGGAATCGAATAGACGAATACGATACCTTCTCTTTTTCATCTCTTCTCCAGTTCCCCTCCTTGGAGGGCCTTGTTGTTTGTAACCTTGTTTGGGGTTGGAAGAGAGAGACCTTCTTCTTCCCCACGAATCCAAGCATCTTTCCCTAGTTCCTCTGGGGTTGCCATGCCATTTTGGTATTGCCATGCCATGCCAGCCTAAAATCGCGACCTTTTTGATTGATTGGTATTTCTACTGCCAGTACTAGAAAAACCCCACCGCACCGACAGCGCAGCCGTGATGCGATGCGAGAGGCATCGTCCTGCTTCCAAATCCAATACCCCCCCCCCCCCCCCCCCCCCGCGAGGGATGTGATGTCCTTGTAGAGGAAAGGAAAGGGGAGGGGAGGAGGAAATCTTGTCGATCCAAAAAGCAAGGGAAGCCGGGACTAGAAGGAGAGCGCCGCCGCTTGGACTCTCTCAACGACGCCGACGCCGGCCATGGCCATGGCCAAGCACAAGCAGCGCCGGGTGTACCAAGCCTGGAGAGGCAACAACGTGAGTCGGATTCATTACATCACCATCCATCCCCCTCCCCCTCCCGCTCCCTAGGAACTTGCAGGAACAGGAGTAGTAGTTCCTTTCTTCTTTCTTGGGTCCTTAAAGGTCGCGCCTTTCTTGGGTTTGGATTCAGTCCTTCTTGCCCGGATTGCCTGTTGTGCCAGCTTCTTCTTGATTTCTCGCTTGCATCAGACCTGACAGTTTGGCTCCGACGCTTAAGGGAGAGGGGCTTCTTTGGAGGATAAGATGATTAGGGCCTCTTGGATCTTTATATGCATTGTCTGCCTAGTTAGTTGATCCATTCCATTTCCTGATTTGTTTATCGCGTCACCAGAGTCTTGCCGACACTGGTGAATAAACTATCCAGACTCGATTTGGATGCACTTTGGCAGCCAATGTGAATCATCTTAACCTTCCCTTCCTTAATAACATAATCTCAGTCGTATGACACTATGTTATGTCAAGGCTTCACCATTCTGTGTCGTGCCTCTTCTTACTTGCTGCCGGCTAATCCCAACAAATTAGAGGCTTACGAGACAATGCCCAACGCTCTGCTGCACAGCATTGCAATTTTTTTTTGAGAGCAACATTGTAATTAAATTCTTAGGCCCTACGCCTTTCAACGGTTTTAGAACCAGAGGTTTCAGCATTCCTTTTTCATAAGAGTTCAGACTACCGTTACACTGTCTTTCCTTCACCATGGAAGGACTTTTGATGCCTCCACTAGTTAAGATGATATTACCAAGGCTTTCTTTTCAGATGTTAACAGCTTGGCTTGCAATTTTCAGTATGTTTGTTTCTGCTGCTTGCCTATATTCAGTACCTTTTGTTAAGCTATCAGATTTTCAGTAATTTATTTCTCTGTGTTCAGATAATCTTGTGTGGTGGAAGGTTGATCTTTGGACCAGATGCCAAGGCCACTCTCTTATCTTTCGCTCTAATCGCAATCCCTGTTGCTGTCTTCTGCGTCTTTGTGGCCAGGGATCTCATACACATATTTCCTGCATATAATGCAGGCTATGCAATTCTTGTTGTCACCATAGGCCTTACAATTTATGTGAGTAAACATTCTTTGCATGTTTACTTTGTAGTTGCACTAAGGTGCTTGCATAATATTTCCTATTTCAGTTAAGAGAATTTTTCCTAATGTCACTAAAATAGCCTACCATAATGAACAAACTGCAATCCTGAAATCTTTTAATACTTTCTAACAAGTTCAGTTTTTCTTTAAAGAAAAATGCTGACTGTGTTGCAGTGAAACCGTGTTAATTTTAATCAGACAGACAGGTGAATATGCTTTACAACCTGTAGTTTTTGCAGGGTGTATTTGACATCGTTATGATCATGAAAAGAAACCTTGTGTGATAGTCCTTTTATTTTGGTCCCAAAGGAACACAGCTGTATTGCAACCTTCAGTCGTCCTGACATGCTTGGTTCTTATGCATATTTGTGGACCTTGGCTCGGAACTTCCATTTTATTATCTTTTTGAAGAGTGAACATTGAGCGATCCAAAATAAATTTATATTCATATATGCTTCTGCATACTAAATATGTTCTTTAAGTATCTTTTATCCAGAAGTTATTTTCTCAATGAGCAGTGCTGAACTTACTGTGTCGCTATTTATTTCCTACTTTATTTTTTTATGTGTGTTGCACCAAAATCATATTATCCTTCTCTGCAAAACCTGATTGTTAGGTACTGTTACTGCTCTTGCTTACCTCATCTCAAGATCCAGGTATTGTACCACGGAATTCACACCCACCTGTGGAAGAGTTTTCTCATGATGCTTCAGCTCCACATACTCTTCAGTTTCCTCGAGTAAAAGAGGTTATGGTCAATGGCGTGCCTGTGAAAGTGAAATACTGTGAAACTTGCATGATATACCGGCCTCCTCGCTGCTCCCACTGCTCCAAATGTGATAACTGTGTTGAGCGCTTTGATCATCACTGCCCTTGGGTTGGGCAGTGTATTGGAGAGGTCAGTTATGTTGATTACTTCATTTTTTTTCAGAGTAGACAAGTTATGGATGTTTTTTTTTCATTTTACAGCTTGAGTGCATTTCCTATGAAAACAGCCTAGGCTTATTTGCATTTTGTTTCTTTTGCAGCGAAATTACCGGTACTTCTTCTGTTTTGTTTTGTCGGCGGCAGTCCTGTGTATCTATGTATGTGCAATGTGTGGATTGTACATCAAGCTTCTCATGAGTAGGGGTCACCATTCATTGGTGAAGGCCATTAAAGAATCTCCAGCTTCATTGGCAGTCATGGCATATTGTTTCGTTTGCTTCTGGTTTGTCGGCGGTCTCACTGGGTTCCATTCTTACCTTATCGCGACAAACAAGGTTAGCCCTCCCAAGTCAACGTCAAGGCATAATGTCTAAAGCTCTTTTGCCAAATAAAGAAATGATGGATAGGCTGCAGATATGATATTTAGTGCCTGCTGAATTGAAATAAAATGAACACCTCAATATCATTTAAATCTATCCTGAATTTGAGTTGGAAAGCTAAAGAAAAATGTGCATCATTATGTACTAGTATTAGTGGCTTGCTCAATCCCACATTTTTATTTTACTGAATGAAACCTGTGCTTTGTTATTCTGAAGACAACGTATGAGAATATCAAGTACAAGTACAGCAACCAACCAAACGTGTATGACCGCGGTTTTGTGCGCAACTGTCATGAGTTCTGGTGCACAAAAAGGAAGCCTTCTAAGATCAACCTACGAGCTATTGTTCAAGAGGAACATGAGGCAGCACAGCCACAGATCAGCTATTCCAATGTGCCAGAAGATGATGCACCTCATCGTCCGCGAGCCAAGGTTGAGGATGATCTAGAAATAGGTCTCGACGTTCTGAAGTCTCCGAGGCGCCCGACAGATGAACTTAGCGATGAAGAATTGGAGTCTGGAAGCAATGGTGTTAAATATCGCACACCAGATTCAGACACTGACATCCCTGTAACCAGAACTAAGACTGAGATCTTCGGTGAAGTTAGGGATCTGGACTTGTCGGTTAGTAATGCTGCATTACCATCGTCTCCTCAGCAGAAACAACACCCTGATGAACTTTGTTGATGGTTTACGAATGTGCCTGTTCATTGAAATTTACTTTGCACGTTTTCATATAGCAGACACCAACAACTCGTTTAAGTTATCCAAGAGGGATGTGAATGATTGGATTTGAAGGCATATGTTCTCATTTGCCATCTGTTTTTAGGAATTTAGCCAGTTGCTTGATCAATCATAGAATTTTATGTGTAAAAACCCCAGTTTATGGAAGGTTTTAGATGTTTATAGGAATTGTTTGAAATTCTTCAGGAGTGTATGAGGCGATTCATAACTGTACATAATTTTTATGACGATATGGCCACTGGTATGTATAATGTGTCCTTTCCAAAATGTGGATTTGCAAATGGACTGTAGTTGGTCTTTCCTAAAAAACATAAACTGAAGAATGTACATCACATTATTGGTCCCGTGACTTTATTGTTAATTAAAGAAACATATTCAAAGACTGAAACCATCAAGGAATTGCCGAATTGGAACCTGGAAGACTTGAGGTAATGTCTGCACGTTTCACCATTACAGGTTACAGACATGAAAAATTGTACCAAACACCTGCAGCTTAGAACAATTGCCGGTTCTTAGCTTTGACACGCACACACACACCATATAAATACTTACTGACCTACATGCCTGTTCTTATCTCTAATCTATTCACAAGCCAGCTTGGTGTCAAAGCTAGTCAAACAGATGGTGAAGGCCTGGAATGCTGAGAGCGGGTATCGGTAGTCCATTGTGAACATGTCCTTGGCAACCTTTCCAAACTGCAGGATCACCTTATCATGATCGGATGCTGAAGATGAACTCGAAGGCTGGGTTTGCTGCTGAGCCTGCTGCGTCAATTCAGAGGGCACAGCATCTAACAATGGCGCAGCTATCAACTGAAAGTTCTTCACAGAAGCCACTGTCACCCGGCCACGGAAGTTGAGGCACCAACACTGCAGCTGCTCGTGCCACCTTGGCTCTTTATTGCGGAGAACCAAAGGCCTCTCCTTGGCCTGACCATCATCCTCACCTTGCTGGATCACTCTGCTTACCTCTGAGAAACGAGAGGAGCTGAAGTCCAATGAGTGGTCTGTAACCGAGAACCTTGAGCTGGAAGCGGTATTTACACTACGAAAGGATTCTTCATAGGCAGAAGTGCCAGGGAGGAAGAGTTGCGTGGGTTGGCCAGGGACCATGCCTTCAGGTTCCAGTGCTGAGGCTGGAATGGAATGCATGGTGCAATTCATACGCCTGGGCCCCCTTGTGCCAAGCACATTTAGCTCATAGTTCACCCGGGCAATGGGATAGCTAGCAGCGGGTACCTTGGGGGAAACCCTCCTAGAGGAGATTCTACGGCTGCCACGCCCGCATGAAACAAGACTCCCAGCATTGTATGGCGGCTGAGTGTCGTATATGACGAATTTCGTGCCAAGAAAATTTGACCTGTTGTAGTGTCAGATTCAAATGGACAACATCACGCAAAACTCAAAAATCATTTTAAGTTGGATTGAAATATTGCTGTCAAGGTAAGATACTTCACCTCATTTTTCCAACGTAGCCATTACTTGAACGTGATATATTTTTAGGATCCATAGAAATGATGTACTCAGTATAAGTTGTACGACGATTCCTCTTAGCTGCTAGTAGAAATTTCCCGTTCTCACTGAGGACAGCTACATGATCCAAAGTATCAAAGCAAAGTTGTGAGAATTCTGTTTTGCTAAGGGTACCAAAAAGTAAGTCTAATTCTTCCTTAATTTACTGTAACCACCAACATTAGATCACTGAAAGCAAGCATTTATAACACGAAAAAGTGTATATCTGCACAAAACAATATATACTATTTATACAAGAATTATGGGTGGGTGGGTGGGTGTGTTTGGGGGGGGGGGTCTGGTTTCACTATTTTTAGGTCAATCTGTTCATATCTAATAGTCCTCATTCGAGAAGACCAAAAGGTGAAACATATCTCAAAAGCCATATGAAGTAACACATTTGGTTCTCCAAGCCAGGTGGAAAATTGTCAAGAAGATAATTCCTGACAAAAATCACTAGAGCAAGGGAGTAGTTGTGGAATTAACCTGAACAGTTTATCCTGTTCATATAAACTTTTGACAGTCCAATTTGTCCTAGTCATATGAAGTTACTCCGAAGGATATTAATGAGAAAAACAGAGCACATACTTGATACTTACCAGGACTAAGACATAGGTAAAGATAATAAGTTGATGTTGATTTGTCCCTTTTTATAAAACACTGTATTATTCCATCTCTAGGTCCTGGCTGTACAAGAAAAGACAAAATTAGATGGGAGCAAACATTTGTGGGTGGACATAATATATACTGCAGTGGCTGTTCTCTACTTCTGAAATACAAGGGACAAAATTGCTAACGAGACCAAATGATTTATCCTGGGATGAAGTTTGGAGTATGGGCTGGGGCTGAGACGAATTTTGACAAGGGAGAAAGGGTAATTGTGAATTGAGAAGCATGTAGTCACAAGTATTTTGTAAACAAATAAAATGGTTGATAGTATCAAGTATTCTCAAAACAGAAGGATGTGTTGATTCATAATATTTTGTGCAGCACATTAATTTTTTTGCAATTATTTGAGAGTACAAGTTATTGAATAAAATACTAAAATACAAGCAGCGAAAATCAATAATACAGGTTTTGCAATTTTCTGCCCCTGGTAACTACATTAAACTGTTACCTGTTTAAGTGACACTGGAAAAGTGAGCATTCCACCAAATTCCGGACTCGGCACTATGTCCTTGCATATCTCTCTCCATGTTCCACAAACTGCTGCGCAAGCAACAACATCTCTGCGGGATGGCCAAGTGCTCTCACCTTCCTCAAGCCTTTTCATTACATCTCGAAGCAATTCGGGAGGAAGACCAACCCACCTGCTTTGATCAACTACTATAGGTCCATCGTGCAGGTTGCTCACAGATCCAACAGATTTCCCTCTGTGATGACCAAGACCAGGCAGACCAGAAATTCTAACCTCAAAACTCCGTCTTGATAAGCTACCAAAGCTTTCCCTAACATCACGGATTATGCTGTGGAAAGACATGTCCAGTGAGAAGGCACAATAACTGCAAATTTCTTGTGGTGACCAAGATCTTCAAAGTGAGCCTGCTAGCAACAACATATGCAAATGGCAAAGCATTAGTAACTACTGGGCTTACACAATACACCGAAAAGGCAAAACAAAAACACTGCCAACACAATATTGTGGCTGTGCCTTATCTTTTCTATCAGCCAGCAACACTTCTTTGGTTTATAAATTCCAAGACCACCAAACAAGAAGTCAACATTAAGCTGAAAGCAAGTATGCAACAAATCAGGATGAATAGCATGCACAATAAACTAGGCAACCGCCAAGGAAGACGATTAGAGGATTAGAGCATACGAACATATCCAATCATGTGAGATTAAGTCGGTCAAATCCCATTGTAGCGAAGTCCATTCTCACTTGAATAGTCTAACAGCCGCTAGAAAGTCAGTGGATTACTGTAGCATTTAACTAGTTGTTCTTGTTTCACACTTAGCACTAGATGATCATATCATGGGCAAACAACCTCTCTGATGGCGAAAGGCCAACGAAACACCATTAATTAAAGGCCTAACTACATCACAATTCACACATTCATAGGCAGGGTGTGAAATTTTGACCACCCTTTTTGCAGCCACAGAGTAGAATTTGACCAATATTATGGCTACTTTGCGCATTCAAATAGTTCTACTTAAGCCTTGACCTTTTGTTTTGCAGTTCCACTTGAGAAATGAAAAAAAGGAAAAAACGAGAGATTTTTTTTATCTATTTTCCAACAACTAGCACAAAACAGATGTTATCATTAAGCACAGCTCAAGCTGAACTAGGAATTCCTGCGGGAAGTAAAGAATCCGATGAAAAATCGAATCTTGCATGGTAGGGACGGGGCAATCAGAAGGAACAGGAATCTTACCCTATCTTGTTCGTCGACTCGCTCACAGATTTCAAACCCGTATCTGTGGACAAGATCTGGCTTTCCTACACAAAGCAAGCGATTTCTGTTAAGGAGAATAAGCAAAAGCGCCCAACTTTGGATGCAGAAAACCTCGCAACCCTTCCCCCCCTGGATTGGATACAGAAGCTTTGCGCTCCGAATCCCCTCCGATTTGTCGCCTCCCAGCCCTGGAAAGGCTTGAGCTTTTGAGCGCCAGGAGATAAGACGAGCCAAATCGAAGAGGAACAGGTACAGCTTCTATCTGCTGCCGGGAAGAGGAGGGGAGATTGGGGGAAAAAATTGGGAGAACCAGAGAAGTGGATAGCCTCGGGTAGAGCAGGGTAGCAAGGGGAAAATAAGAAACGCGGGAGATGGAAGGAATTGTCTTGTTGGAACTCCCCTCCCAAAATAAAGAAAACAGGTAACACATGGGCTCGTTTAGTTTCGTAGCACGCTAGTGAATAATGACACTTTGACCGTTTATTACGGTGTCAAACAAAGTCAGTTTATAAAACCAACTCCAAAACTCCCGCGCTAGTGACCCTTAAGAATCTAATGAGGTCTTTGGCCGCGCGATTAGAGTAAGGTCACTGTAGCACCACTATAGCAAATCATTGATTAATTACCGTCATTAGATTCGTCGCGAAAAGTTACACCCATCTCTAAAAAGATTTTACAAATAGACTTCATTTAGTTCTTCATGCGGGAAAGATTCTCTTCTAGCGTTAGGATTCTAGCGCGCATCAAAACAAAGCCATGAGACAGCAGCACAATCACAGTGGAAGCCTGCGCTCTTTTTGTTTATTGTATTGGAGTGGACTAGACAAAATGATACACTCTTACACAAACTTTGGACCTAGTCCCTTGGATTTGGGCCTGATCACGGGCTGGTCAACCTAGCGAACCCGACCCGACCCGACCCGATTGGTATGTGGGCTGGACTCGAGCTAAAATATTGAACCTCAAGTTAGACATGGGCCAAATTTCTTAACCCCAAAACTTGAAAAAATCTGACCCGATGTTTAATCCGATCCGAAACATCTAGCCGGTGGTTGGGTCGTGCTATGTTCGGGCCGAAGAAAAATAACCAAAATTTCCTTGCCCGGACTCGACCCAATCCATGACCAGGTCTACTCCAGTTAGCAAAATACAAGTTTGCACTTAACTTTTGACAGTTTTATCAAATATAAAAAATAGCGGACTAAAATATTTAGCAGAAACGCTTCAAAAAAATCTGAAAGAGCTATAGCTTAGCGCTATAGCTAGCTTAGTGGAAGCTAAATCATTTAGCGAAAGGCCACACAGGACGGAGGAATGAAGCATCGGGGAAGTACACGTGTCAAACGATTACACCCCTACCTGCCGCGTGCTGCTGTTCGGTTGGCCGTTGGTTCTTTTACAATTTCTTTGGACTCTTTAATTACAAGCATCTTGGTGTGATGTGCAAAAGAATGTTGTACCAAATTCCTATCCGAAACTTACCTTTGCTTCAAAATTTGATTCTAGAGCAGCATGCTGGTACTGCATTTATCTCTTTTAAAAGGTGTATTGGGATTTAAAATATTTCTTCAGACATACTTTGATCATTGATTTCACTTACAGTATATCATGAATTGCTACGAACAAATGCTGAGGTATCAAAAGATATTTAAACATGAAAAATACTCATACTAAATATGCACATTTTTAATAAATGCTGGTCAAATGTATAAAGTCTACCTTTTAAAATTCTAATGAGCATCCTGAATTTTTTGTATATTATTACAAGAGTAAAATGTCAAAAACCTACAACTATTTTGTGAACTGAGTGTAGTTTAGCTGGTAAGGTTCGTGTGGTACAACCATCCTAGATTCTCACATTTTTCTGGTTTCATTTCAGAATTTAACCGGCGTTCTTTTAGCAGTACAAGTGACGTGCCCGTCAACAACAAGCCACCTAACGTTGTCAATTCGAGAATTTGCCGGCTCAGTATCTCGAAAATACTCATAGATGTTGAGTTTGTTAAGAAATCAGCTTGTAGTACTCACACAAAACACACAGAATGGACACACGAGAGCACAGTGAGGAGAGGAGTTGCTATCTGTATTTCACTTTTCACTTCTCATTACAAAGGGTGAGAGTGACCTCCTATTTATAGGAGAGGAGCTCAAGTTACAGTAATGTGAATTCAAAGACTTTCTCCTCCTCTTCATAAATTTGGCCACCTTCAAAGTTCAGTTTTCACATACTGTTCTTTGACTTTGATTTACAACACTCCCCCTTGGCCAATTTTATGTCATGTGTATGCCTCGTTAAACCACCCCCCCTCCAAAAAAACCCAGTGGGAAAAAGGGTAGGAGAAAAGAGTACATCTCATACATTGCTTATACTGCACCTGTTGCCTCGTTAAAAACCTTGCATGAGAAAACCCAGTGAAAAAAAAACTCATCAAGAAAAAAAGAGTACAATAGTTGATATTGGGTCGGTACTTCAGGACCGACATGTGATCTTCGGGATCACAATTATGGGCCGTGGGTTTCAGGATTGATCTCCCTCTGAACCCTGTAATTCTCTAAGTCGTCTCATGCCAATTCCACGAACACACCTGTGGAAGCTGGAAGCTGGCAGAGACTTTGTGAATAAATCAGCGAGATTTTCATATGACTTAGCTTGCAGAATTTTTATCTCCCCGCTCTTCTGGAGCTCGTGGGGGTAAAAGAATTTAGGAGCAATATGCTTCGTGAGGTTGCTCTTAACATAGCCCATATGCATCTATGCAACACAAGCCGCATTATCCTCATAGATAATGGTGGGGGTGTCAACAGTATTCATACCACATGACTTCTGGATGTGGTCAATCATTCGACGGAGCCAAACGCACTCACGTGCGGCCTCATACAGGGCAATTATCTCTGAGTGGTTGGTTGATGTGGCAACCAGGGTCTGCTTCACAGACCGTCAGGAGATGGCTGCACCACCACAGAGAAACACAAAACCAGTCTGTGATCTGGCATTATGCGGGTCAGACATGTAGCCAGCATCAACATAACCCACCATAGAGAAAACCCCCTTTCTTGAATACCATAATCCAAGGTCTTGAGTACCTTATAGGTACCTGAGGATGGTTTTCACGCCAACCCAATGTCTTCTGGTGGGGGCGGCACTGTACCTTGCCAACAAGTTCACTGCGAATGCAATGCATGGTCTTGTGCAATTTGCAAGGTACATTAGTGCACCGATGGCACTTAGGTATGGGACTTCAGGTCCCAAAACCTCCTCATCCTCTTCCTTGGGTCGGAATGGATCTTTATCCGCTTCCTTGGATCGAACGACCATAGGGGTTTTCAGAGGGTGGCACTTGTCCATATTAAACTTTTCAAGTACCCTCTCTGTATAGGTGGACTGGTGTACAAACACTCCTTCGGGGAGGTGTTCGAGCTGCAGGCCCAAACAAAATTTGGTTTTACCCAAATCTTTCATCTCAAACTCTGTCTTGAGGTAAGCCGATGCTTCCTCAATGTCCCTTGTGGTTCCGATGATATTCAAATCATCGACATAAACTGAGATGATGCAAAATCCATCAGCGGATTTCTTTATGAACACAAAAGGACAATCATCATTGTTTGTGTAACCTCTCTTCAGGAGAAAGTTACTCAAACGGTTGAACCACATCCTTCCGGATTGTTTCAACCCATACAACAACCGCTGCAGGCGGATGCTGAACATGTTGCGGTTTTGATTCGGTCCAGGAATCTTGAGTCCTTCAGGGACTCTCATATAAATTTTTGAATCAAGTGATGTAGGGTTGAGATGGCGGACTAGAGGGGGGTGAATAGTCCTTTCTAAAACTAATCGCGCTGGCTAATCGAAACTTATGCGGAATTGAAACTATTCGCTTAGCCAAGACTTCACCCCTCTAACTATAACTCTAAGGCACCTCCAAAAGATCCTACACAAAGTAAAAGGAGTGCCGGGCAAACTAGAGCTCACCTAACCAATTCTAATGCAAGGTCACTCAAACCTAAGCACTAGTACTTCACACACCGGGGGAGCTCCTACTCAAATCTAATGAGGAAAAGCACAAAGCCAATCTAAACTTACTAGATGCACAATGGACAAGGCTACACAAGCCAAATCCAAAGGCTCAAACTTACTTAGCTACACAAACTAAGCAAGGCAACTAATTATGCTACACAAGCTAATTAGTTACACTAGGATCTTTATTTCTATGCTACACAAGCAAGAAGATATTTAGCAAGCTACACAAGCTAACTAAACACTAGAGTGACTATACAAGCACAAGATATATATGGATGTAAATACAAGGCTTGTGATTTGGAGAAAGCAAACCACCGAGAAGAGTAGACAAAGTTGACACGGTGAATTTTATCCCGAGGTTCACTTGGTTGCCACCAAGCTAGTCCCCGTTGAGACAAGCTCCAAGGTTGTCGCCGATCCTTTTGCTAGTGGTGACTCTCAAGTCACACTCTCCCACGTGGAGTGCTCACACCGAGCTCTAGCACATGATCCGGCTGGACCACTTGTTGCTCTTCGTGTCTCGATCAACTAGAGTTGCTCTTCGTGTCTCGATCAACTATAGTTGCTCTTCGCGGCTCCCGCGGGGTGAGCACAATACCCCTCACAATCACGGTCCCGGAGCCTTGCACAATCTTCTTGCAAGCTTCACGAAGACACCACCACCACCAAGCCGTCTAGGAGGTGGCAACCTCCAAGAGTAACAAGCACACGAGCTTGCAACTCGATCACCTAGTGCCAATCTCTTGCAATCTCTCAATGCAACACACTAGAATCGCTCTCACTTAGCGAAAATGATTTGCTCTAATCACAAGTGAGTTGGAGGGCTCTCAAGTACTCTCACACAAGGATACCAAGTCCCCAAGGTGCTCAGCATCCCAAAATGGCCGGCCACTACCTCTATTTATAGTGGGAGGCCCCAAACTAGCCGTTACCTCAAAAACCCGTCGAAATAGAGTTTTCGCGGACGGTCCGCCTCAGTGAAACCGGACGGTCCGCCATTCAAACCCAATGGCTAGAACTACAATGATTGTGTGTCAGAGTCGACCATTAGAGCCCCGAGCGAACTGTCCGTGGTTCAAAACTTCAAACCCACCGATTTGAAAACATCTCTGACTAAATCTGGAAGTGACCGGTGGACTGTCCGCACACCAGGAGGGGACCGTCCG
This sequence comes from Panicum virgatum, assembly GCF_016808335.1. NCBI lineage: Eukaryota > Viridiplantae > Streptophyta > Magnoliopsida > Poales > Poaceae > Panicum > Panicum virgatum. The sequence goes on along the minus strand of NC_053141.1, from coordinate 456,712 downwards.
CCATTCAACCTGTGAGCACACACAGAAACCGCAGAGTTTCTGTCCCAGAATTTTCACCAGGTGGCGGACTGTCCGCTCTCAGGGGCCAGACGGTAATCATGAATGATATGATCCACTCCATATCATCACATGACCTCTTTGGTCCATTGATCTTGACCTTGCTCGCTCTTCACTGTCACCTCGGTCCATCGGTGCCAAATCTTGCCCATGCTTCACCGCCTCGCGGTCGATCGCTTTAGAGCCTTGACTTGCCCTTCACCATTGCAACCGGTCCATCAAGTCAAGCCTTGTCTTAATCTTCTCCACCTTGGTCACATGACTCCATGTCATGTCTCATATGCAATGAACTCCTTCTCATCATCACCTGTGGACTAATCACCTGTGTATCTCCATATAACACATTATTAGTCCACCTAATGTTGTCACTAAATTACCAAAACCAAACAAGGACCTTTCAAGTGACCCATACAAATATGCGGTCACAACATCCATCAACTGCATTTTTAAATTCAAGTTGGCTGCCATAGATATGATATATCGAAATGTTATGCCACTCATAACAGGAGAGTAAGTCTCATCATAATCGATGCCGGGTCTCTGCATGAACCCTTGTGCCACCAGCCTCGCTTTGTATCTTACCACCTGACCATGTTCATTCCTCTTCCAGAGGAAGACCCATTTGCATCATATAGGGATGAATTTTGGAGGTGTTGGAACTGCAGGTCCAAAAACCTCTCTTTGGCAAAGCGAGCGCAATTCTGTCTCAATTGCTGCTTTCCATTTGTCCCAATCAAAGCACTTCCGACACTCTATTATGGACTTTGGTTCTGGATCCGGATCCATTGAGTCAGCAATTTTTTAGGTGAAATTTATGTCGACAACAGTGGTCTTTCTATTAATTGACTCTCCTGATTCCACATAATTAGTAGCGATCTCCTCATGATCATCCTCCCGCTCATCGTGATTTCCCATAACGATTGAGCTGGGGCGTTCCGATCCACCAATGTGATATTGTGCGTGCGACGTTGAAAGTGCATCTAGGCCCCTAATGGATTTTGGTGAATTGAATGACAACATGATTAAAGGACTAACGCTTTATTTGAGATATCATGAGCATGGATTTATTTGTATATCATTATGTGTATTGTCTCATGTATCAAAAAATCAATTAAAAGAGAGTTTATTGAACAAAGTCAAGCATGTTGTGATGAGAAATGAGAAACAAGTTTTCATGCAATGACAATATATGGTTTCTATTCATGGCTTGACATATTTGAAGAATATTTAAGATATAAAATTGTTAAGAAGTATTATTGCAAGGCTTTATGGAGTTAAACAAAAAGAGAAGACATACACCTATGTGCTACATATTGGTCTTATATTGTGAAGCTTGCGATGCTTCGAATATTATTATCAAATCATGGTTACAAAGCAAGACAATCACATTATGAAGAAAAGATAGAAATAAGTGTTTATGCGTTATTTGATAGTTTCAAATTATGGCTTGTCAAGGTGAAGTATGCTTTGTCTAAAGGATCAAAATTTCATGATTACAAAGCAAGACAAAGAAATGAAGATACAAGAACAAAATATGGAATTCATTGTTGATGTGCAAAGCTTAGCTCAACATGGCAAGGGTAAGTGATGATGAAGAAGCCAACCGAGATGACTAGTGTGAGGGACTAAGCAAGCTTTGGTGAAGCGATGGCTTATCATGTGTGCAAGTGCTAAGGTGAAGTGCTAGTATCCATGGGGTGTTCGAAGTATCATATCCAAGTCTTGATTGGGAGAAGCAATGCAATGCATCAAATATTTCTATTGGAGTGACTTGAGCATTCAAGTACAGTTTTGCAAATGATTTGGAGCTCTAAGTCACTAGCTCAAGTATGGATTTGCTCAAAAGAAGGTTGTGCAATGTTGGAATCCCAAAGTTGAAGAAAATCAAAGTATGGCAAAGCTGAAGCAATTCAAGGCTCAAGTGGTTGAATTGTGTTTGATATTTAATCTTGAGTATAGATACGCCATACTATCAAGAGGGATGCATTATTGATTGATTGACATGGTCAAAAGTGCTCATAGGCCACCCCAAGTGAGAATCTTGAGAGAAAACCCCTGAGAACTAACTTTGTACTACTTGGATGATCAAGTGTTGACTTGGTGGATCAAGTAGATCACCTAGACTTGGGTTTGGGCTTCTCTGGCCCATACCGGTCTGGGTATAATGGCTAGTTGTTTTAAATAGACCGGTCTGCCTGACAGTTACAACAGCTAGTTTTGAAGTGTGGGGTATTTATACCCCTCAGCCCCCTCTTGCGTGGGCTGCTGGTTCTTTGGCTTCTCTTGAGCTTCCTTAAGCAATTTCTTGACCAGCTAGCTCTCCCCAGCACTCTTTGTGAGTTAAGCCATCTAGATTGCATATCTTTGGATTGGGTCGAGAGATCGCGCAAGTGTGAGATTGTAGAGCATTGTGAGAGCTGCATTTTGAGCAGCAAGTGAGCAACCATAGTTTGAGCACCTTTGAGATTCGTCAAAGCTTTCAAATTGCATTTGTTACTCTTGGAAGTTTTCCTCCTAGACGGCTAGGCGTCGCCGGATAGCTCCCAATGTTGTGGTGAGCAGCGGCAAGTCTGTGCAGGCGTGATCTTGCCCCCTTAGTGGAAAGGATCAAGATAGTGGAATCGGGGAAGTGGTTGAAAGATACCCAACTCAAGGGATCGAGTTGAAAGAGACCCACACCCAACGAGTTTCTCAATGGAGACGTAGGATTCATGGTGGTGAATCTGAACTTCGGGAAACAAATCCTTATGTCTCCTTTGTGGTTTGCCTCACTACTTTGAGTTCTAACATTTGTTTTATAATTCCGCATCGATCTACTTTGGTGTATTGTTTCTATGTGTGCAGGGACTTGCAATACATTTATAATAATCTGCAGGAACACTACATCAAGTTGTATTAGTGCTAGAGCTCGAGGAGGGGAGAAACTCTGATATTTGTGCAGGTTCTGCAAGTGACCGATCTGACCGGTCACCCAAACCGGTCTGACCGATTTGTCTCTTGAGTCAGTGTCTAAGTGTTAGACCGGTTTGCCTGACCGGTCAGAGGCTGACAGTTTGTTTTAATTGTTGAAATTTGCAGAATTTGTTGAAATGCCTATTCACCCCCCTCTAGGCGACATACGAGGTCCTTTCAGATGCATGGTGGTTTCCATCTTTAGGATGGCGTCCTTCAGGGACCAACTCAACTCCAAGTCGAGCCGCCACTTCAGGGGCATTCTCAACTTCAGGTTGAGCTTCTTCAACTGATTCCTTAAGTGATGCAAGTGGCTCAGGTACTCGCCTCTGCGGACGTCTTCGCGGGACCTTGTCCTGAGCACCCGGATGTCTCCCCCTCTTCCTAGGATTAGGGGTGGAGACTGTAGAGTTGGCAGCCTTCAAGGATACCTGAACTCTCTCCAGCGCATTTACTGCAGGTATATGTGGCCTTGTCACTTTCTTATGATCAGTGAAGGCATCTGGCAGCTCATTTGCAAGATTTTGCAAATGTATGATCCTCTGAACTTCCAGTTCAGACTCAGTGGTGCGTGGATCTAAGAATTGTAACCCCGTTGCATCCATTCAATTTTCCGACATTCTTCTGGATGTCTTTCTCCCCCTAATGCTGGGAAATGGTCTTCATCGAAGACACAATCAGCATACTGAGCCGTATGAAGATCCCAGTCATAGGCTCTAAATATCTGATTATGGACGGAGTCTCATAACCAACATAGATCCCCAGCTTCCGGTGGGGTTCCATTGATGTACGCTATGGTGGTGGTATTGGCACATACACTGTGCTGCCAAATATACGCAGATGGGAAATACTTGGTTCTTTCCCACGCACCAACTGTATGGGGGGTGTTTCATGATATGCAGTTGGCCTGAGTTAAATTAGTGCAGCAGCAAGCAACACCGCATGGCCCCAACAACTGGTTGGCAGCTTACAATTCTGCAACAACGGTCGTGCAATCCACTTGATCCCCTTGATCAAGGATTCAGCTAGACCATTTTGTGTGTGGACATGTGGTACTGAATGCTCTACCTTAATGCCCATGGCTAAGCAATAATCATCAAAGACTTTTGACCTGAACTCACCAGCATTATCCATCCGGATGGACTGAATGCGGTTATCAGGGAAACTCGCCTTTAGCCTGTTTATTTGGGCAATGAGCTTTGCAAAGGCATGGTTTCTGGTGGACAACAGGTCCACATAGAACCATCTAGTAGATGCATCAATCAGTACCATGAAATACCTAAACGGGCCAGACAGGGGCTGAATAGGTCCACAATTGTTGCCTTGTATTCTTTGCAGGAACATATGCGACTCATCCCTAATCTTCAGGAGGGATGGTCTAGCGATTAGTTTCCCCTTTGCACATGCAGTGCAAATGAAATCTTCTGGATTAGGGAAACCATTAACATCATGGCCAGCAGAATTTTTGATGATTCTTCTCATCATGCTCAACCCAGGATGACCCAATCGGTCATGCCATATTCGAAATGATTCAGCATTTCGGAATATGGTTTTCATCACAACATATCCTATCAGACCCGGGGCAGCGGGACTGCTTACAGACATAGAATGTTCTAGAGTAAGGGATAGCTCATGGATGTACCTTACCTTTTTTGTAACTACCCGAATAGGTGTAGAACTAGCTGCAGTACAAGGAAACTACCCGATCGTGTTGTAGAAGGACTCCAACTGTACTCAGCTAGGACTTTCCATGTAACCCTGTCCCCCCGGATATATAAGGGCGGACAGGGACTCCCTCAAAACACATCTACACCTAAGGCAATACAAACCACCACACAGGACGTAGGGTATTACGCAACTCGCTGCCCGAATCTATCTAAATCTTTGTGTTCCTTGCACCATCGAATTCCAGAGCCGTCGATCCCTACCTACAAACCCTACTGCTAAGGGTATCCCTGAGCAGGCTTAGCGGTAAACACTAACAGCTAGCGCGCCAGGTAGGGGACTTGGCGAGTTCATCGGCGAGTTCGATGGCCACTTTCGCTTTCAGCACCATGACACCTCCCAGAGGCGCCACCTTCATCTTCGGTTCGTGGGTCTGCGTCGCCAATGGTTCAGGCAGCTTCGATAGCCACTTAACCAACTCTCCCACGCTGAAGAGCTCCACGTCAGAAGACTTCAACAAGCTCGCCAGATCTCATGATCGCGGCGTCATGTTGCTTCCCGACTTTGCCAAGGAGATCGAGTCGGAACTCGAAAACAACTCGAGTTCTACTCGGACTCAGATTGATCTTAAACCAAAATCCACTCGGATTGGGACTCTTATCGTGCAACCCATCTTTGGTTTGCGCAATTCATCGTCTGCTTACAAACATATGATTAGGTCCTCCTATGAAAATAGTTTGGATCACATACTTCACGTCAAAAACCAACTAGCCACCACTAGCCGGGAGGCACCCGTATTTGACGTTTACGCAGATCCAGTCGAGTCACCTCAAGACAGCCTGGATTTCATCACCAATGCGCTGGCTAAGATGCAACTCAAATCTTGCCGAGGCCATACTCTCACAGAACAACTCGATAACCTGCAAGAAGTCGCCAGCATTGATGATCTCCCGTTTCAACACGGCACTCCCCTCGAAACCGAGAGGGAAACTAGCTCCGGTGGAACTGTCCTAGCTGATTATGAATCAGACCTGGAAAGCTTCTCTCAGGAGTGTTTGGTTCCGGTAATCATCCAGCCCGGAGGTGCTCCAAGCCACCATGATCCAAACGAAGCCTTGGATCAGATCTCAGCAGACAACCTGACCCAATATGCTCTAGCTGATGAAGACGAAGTTACTCGTACAGCTCGCAGAGAAAGGAATCAACGCAAAAAAGTGCGCAGGACTCGCACGGCAGAACGTGTTCATCTCCCGCCACGCAACCTCAACAACGAATTCAACAATGTTGCGGATCCCATCTTTAGAACACCAATCACCGCAATGACAGAAACAACCCTGCGACTCATGACGATGCCTCAGAATCCCGAGTTGGAACGAGTCATAAACCTCACCAAAAATGTTGTTGAACAACTCGAGAAACAGAACCCCTATCCTCGCTTCACGGTACGCAATCAAGGGCTACTGCAACAGTAATACCTCAAGCAAGTCGTACCCCTGGAAGCCACCAGCGTCAACAGCAGCAGGAACAGCAGAACCAAAGAAACCAAGAGGATCAGGAAGCTGCAAGTAGTCATCGCCCCAGAGGTGGCCAACCACAAGCAAATCAAGCTCCTGGCCCTCAGCCAAACCGCAACAACAACAACCGTGGGAACAACAGGGAAGAGGTAGCCGATTCCATTGTGGACGCACGGGACATCATCAACGCAAGACGCAGAGCGCAACTTGCGGACAACTCCGACCGTTTCCCCGCCCTCAACAATGTCTTCGACAAAGTCGAGTACCCAAAGGATTTCGAGCCTACGAACATCCAAAAGCATGACGGTAAGCAAGACCTGCTCAATGGTTACGTTTATACTCAACCGTTATTAGTGTTGCAGGGGGAGACACCAACACCAAGGTCCTCTACCTCCCGATGGCCCTGGAGCCTGCACCCCTCACGTGGCTCGAAAGCTTAGCGCGCGAGTCAATCCACTCGTGGGAGGACCTCAAGAAGGCGTTCGTCGACAACTTCCAAGGGTCGCTACATCGAGTAGCTACTCGTCACGCCCTATTCATGTGCAAGCAAGAACAAGGCGAGTCGATCAGATCCTACGTCAAGCGCTTCTTCGACGCAAGAGCCACCATCCCCAACATCGCCGCCGCCGCCGACGTCATCGACTACTTCCAGAGCAGCATCACCGTCCAATCACTATACCGTGACTTTGGGCGTAATCAGCCCAAAACAGTGGTAGATCTACGTGACATGATGCAGTGCTAGGCAGATGAAGAGGAGCAAGAATGCAGTCACTTTCCCCGCCGCAACAACGACAACAACGGGAAGCGCCACAATGACCGTGGAGGGCCCAGCAACCAGCGGGATCCTACGCATAAGCGTAAGCCTGACGACACTGTCTGCACCATGGATCACACACCGTGTGGTAAGAAGGGCGACAAACCGCAGGACTAGTTCGACAAGATACTTCACAACAAAAGATGTTCAATCCACCCCAAGAGCAACCACTCGATGTGGGAGTGCACGATCCTACGCAAATCCTTCCAGTTGGCACCTGCAACTACTCCAAAGAAAGAACAAGACAAAGATGATGAAGACGACAAGAAAGACCGTGATGGTTTCCAACAACAGCAAAACGTCATCAACGTCATATTTGGAGGAGATTCTAGCTTCTCCAAGCGAGCTCAGAAGCTCCTACTCAGAGAGATCCTCTCAGTCGAACCAGCAATTCAGAGGCCACTTAAATATAACGAGGTTCCCATTACCTTCTCCAGGGAGGATCAGTGGACTAGCTTCTCTGAACCTAGAAAGTTCCCGCTAGTGCTCGATCCAGTCATTCAGGGCTCCAAGCTTACTCAAGTACTCATCGACGGCGTAAGTGGGCTCAACCTAATCTTTGCAGGCACATTGGTAAATATGGGCCTCAACTATATGAGTCTGCTTACTCCAAGCAAGGCTCCGTTCTACGGCATCATCCCCGGAAATTCCTCTACTCCAATTGGCTCGGTTACCCTCCCAGTCACATTTGGTATAGAACAGAACTTTCGGACTGAGTACATCAAATTCGAAGTAGCCGACTTCGAGTCCTCTTATCATGCCATCTTTGGAAGACCTACACTAGCCAAGTTCATGGCAGTGCCACACTATGTCTACATACTCCTCAAGATGTCAGGCTACAAAGGAGTCCTTTCACTACGGGGAGACCTCCTTAAATCCTTCGAGTGCGACAAGAAAGCAATAGATCATGCTTCCACTACCCGGGTTCCTAGCTCTGTCAGCGAAATACTTGCCTCTGCTAAAGAACTCTCACTCAAGGAGTCGATGCCTTCCAAGAAGCTAAGCCAATCATCGGTTAAACCAACCAATGGTGTGGGCACCAAGACTATCCAGCTACAAGAGGGAGACGACTCTAAGACAACCATCATCGGAGCAGGACTGGGTGACAAATAGGAACTCGAGCTCGTCAACTTCCTTAGGGCCAACCGAGACGTATTCCCGTGGAAACCAACGGATATGCCAGGGGTGCCCAAGGAGTTGATCGAGCACGCCTTGAAGGTCGACCCCAAAGCAACACCAAAAAAGCGACGGTTACGGCGGTTCTCACCATACAAGTGAGAAGCCATCAAGAAAGAGCTGGCAAAACTACTCGTAGCTGGGTTCATCAAGGAAGTCTACCACCCTGATTGGCTGGCCAACCCTGTACTCGTCCAGAAGAAGAACAACAACGAGTGGAGGATGTGCGTCGACTACACTGATCTAAACAAGCATTGCCCGAAGGATCCTTTCGGGCTACCACGTATTGATCAAGTAATCGACTCGACAGTAGGATGTGTCCTGTTATCCTTCCTCGACTGCTACTCAGGGTATCATCAGATCGCCCTAAAAGAAGAAGACCAAATCAAGATGGCCTTCATCACCCCTTACGGGGCATACGCCTACAAGACCATGTCCTTCGGGTTGAAGAATGATGGCGCTACTTACCAGCGCGTGATATAGCTGTGCTTCTCCGACCAGCTACATCGCAATGTTGAAGCTTATGTTGACGACGTCGTCGTCAAAATAAAGACCCATGATCAATTCATTACCGATATGGAAGAGACCTTCAACAGCCTCCGAAAATTTCGCTGGAAGCTCAACCCAACCAAGTGCGTCTTTGGTGTACCATCTGGAAAACTACTCGGATTCATCGTCCGCAACCAAGGAATCGAAGCTAACCCAGAGAAGATCAATGCCATCATGGCCATGGACGCCCCAACTACCATCAAGGACGTCCAGAAGCTTACAGGCTGCATGGCAGCTTTGAATCGATTCTTGTTCAGGCTTGGCGAATGGGGATTACCCTTCTTCAAACTCCTAAAAGGACAAGATAAATTCGAGTGGACTACAGAAGCCACTGAAGCACTCGAGAATCTCAAGCAACATCTCCAGTCACCGCCGATTCTAATAGCTCCACTACCCGGTGAGGAATTACTCCTCTACATCGCTGTGACTACCCATGTAGTCAGTACGGCGATAGTAGTCGAACGCCCGGAGGAAGGCCACGCTTACGGTGTTCAGAGACCAGTCTACTTCATCGGCGTAGTACTCTCTGAATCAAAGGTTAGATATCCATCAATTTAGAAACTTCTGTATGAAATTCTAATCACCTCCAGGAAGCTCCGGCATTACTTCGACGAATACAAGATCTCAGTCATAACTGACTTCCCATTGGGGGATATACTCCATAATCGGGATGCCGCTGGACGAATCTCAAAGTGGGCAGTTGAACTGGGAGCTTTAGAAATCAACTTCAAGCCAAGAACAGCAATCAAGTCATAGGCACTAGCCGACTTCCTGGCTGAATGGCGGGAAAACCAAATTCCAACACCCCAAAACATTCCAGAGCATTGGGTGATGTACTTCGATGGCTCACTCAAGATCGATGGAGGCGGCGCATGAGTTTTGTTCATCTCCCCCAAGGGAGAACAATTGAAGTATGTGTTCCAAATCTTGTTCAAGGTCTCCAACAACGAAGCCAAATACGAGGCATTGCTACACGCCTCTGACTAGCAGTATCTCTCGGCACCAAGCGACTACTCGTCTACGGCGATTCTTTACTTGTCGTTCAACAAGTCAATAAAGAACGGGATGTCAACAAAGATACAATGGACGCATACATTGCAGAAATCAGAAAGCTCGAAAACAAGTTCTCAAGATTGGAAATCCACCACGTCGATCGTAACAACAACGTGGGAGCTGATGTCCTCTCCAAACTTGGGTCCACTCGAGCAGCTGTTCCACCAGGAGTTTTTGTCCATGAACTTCACCACCCATCAGTCAAGGAACAAAGCCAACAAGCCACTGACTCGGAGGCCCCGGCCACAGTCAGAGAAGTGCTGATGATTGATGAAGATTGGCGAACTCAGTTTATTGATTTCATCAAGGAATTCAAGCTTCCACCACATGTTGATCCTAAAAGCACTGAAGCTGCCCGCATCACCAGGCGCAGCAAGGGTTTCGTCCTCGTCGGCGACAACCTATACAAGCGCTCTGCTTCAGGCATCCTCAAGAAGTGTGTTACCCTTGAAGAAGGCAAAGACATCCTCCGAGAAATACATGAAGGAGTTTGCGGCAATCATGCTGCATCAAGGACACTAGTCGGCAAGGCGTATAGGTCAGGATTCTTCTGGCCAACAGCTGTCTCTGACACAGAAGACCTGGTCCGATGGTGCCCTGGTTGCCAATTCTTTGGCAAGAAGACTCACATCCCAGCACACAACTTGATAACATTCCCTCCATCATAGCCGTTCGCCTGTTGGAGTTTGGACATGATCGGACCATTAACCGTCGCTCCAGGAGGATTCAATCATGTGCTGGTAGCAGCTGACAAGTTCACCAAGTGGATCGAGTACAAACCCATTGTCAAGATCTCATCAGATAGAGCAGTGGTCTTCATCTCCGACATTATCGATCGGTTTGGTTTTCCTCACACCATTATTACAGATCTTGGCTCCAACTTCACGTCACAATCTTTTTGGGATTTCTGTGACAATTCCTGCATCGAGGTCGAATATGCTTCCGTGGCTCCCCCTCGGGCAAACGGCCAAGTTGAGCGCATCAATGGCTTAGTACTCGACGACTTGAAGAAAAGACTCTACGACGCCAACACCAAGAAAGGCGGCAAGTGGATTCAAGAACTACCTCATGTAGTCTGGAGGCTGCGAACCCAGCCTAGCAAAGCAACTGGACAATCTCCTTTCTTCCTTACCTATTGGTCAGAGGCTATACTACCCGCTGATATCATGTGGAAATCTCCAAGAGTAGAAGCCTATCAAGAAGGAGAAGCAGATAAAGCTCGACAACTTGAGTTAGACTCAGTCGAAGAGGCCAGAGTCAACACCTTAACTCAATCGGCTAGATATCTTCAAGGAGTCAGACGCTATCACGATTGCAACGTCCGGCAAAGATCCTTCAACATTGGAGAACTAGTACTTCGCCGGATTCAGGATGAGATAGGATTGCACAAGTTAAATTCCAGATGGGAAGGTCCCTTCATCGTAACTAAGGTTACAAGACCGGGTTCATACAGAATCACTGATGTAGATGGCAATGAGGTACCGAATTCCTGGAACATCGAGCACTTGCGCAAGTTTTACCCCTGATCCAAGCAACTAGTGGTGTTAGTGGATTTCTTTAATAAAGTGAGGATCCTTATTGGTATATCGACTACATTAAAGGCAATCTGACAGCATCACCAATTCAGGATAAGCTTACACAGTTTTCCTTCAGAACAACTACACAAGCTGCATCCTTTCCCTTAAAGGGCACAACCTAATCGCCTAGCTCGAGAAGGTGAATGGATACCTTACTTGTTGTCCATCTTGGATAACTCGACGGAGTTCATTTTAATAGGTCAACTATGAGGAACTCCAGCATTACTGTCAATGCAAAACTACTCACTCGGTCGAGTATGTTATGGATACTACTACATTTTGTCCATCTTGGGCAACCCGACGGGGTTCGCCCTAACAGGTCAATCTTAGTAGTTACTCCAGTCTACAAGTTAGACACCTTACTCGCCTCGCTCGAGTAAGTTTTGGATATCTTTCTGGCATTTACGTCTTGGACAACCCGACGGGGTTCGTACCTAAATGTTTTGCCTTAAGGATTATTCCAGTCCTTGATTAAAGGACACCTTACTCGCCTTGCTTGAGTAAGCCTTGGATATCCCTATGACATTTACGTCTTGGGCAACCCGACGGGGTTCGTACCTAATTGTTTTGTCTTACAGATTACTCTAGTCCTTGGTAAGGACACACTACTCGCCTGATCGAGTAGTTTATGGGTATCTTTACAAGTTTTTTCTATTTTGATAGTCCAACGGGACTCGTCCTAACTGATTAATTTTAAGAATCACTCTATGTGGGTATTCTACTCAATTGGTCGACTAGTTCATACTTATCCTACGGTATCAGATTATGCTGCTGAAGAAACACCAACAGGATACAAGCTATGAACAACGACAAGTGCTCACTGAAGATGATAAGAGTTGTTACAAGCAGTCTACTCTGCCATGTTCTTCAGAATTTACTCTGCAATCACTTCTGATTCCTTACAATACTCTCGGAATTTCTCATCAGAGCAATTGGGAGCTATTCCTTTAGCTATCGGAGCCAGATTAAACTGAGGCAAGTACGACTTGACAACTCCTATCATGTGGGTTAGATAATTCTTGGAAGTAGCCGTCAAGACATCAAAAATCTTCTGGGGAGCTTCTTCCAAGCGCTCCACCAAGGATTTGCTATTTGACGACCCTCCTTCATCGACCACATCCACAAGAGTTTGAGCTGCTGCAACCAGTCGAGTATGGTCTTCTGGAGAACCTAATGGAAAGGTTTTTTAGTAGTTATTATTGACCAAGCAAAATCAAGGAAAAAAGATCGAGTACTTACAAGCTTGGGCAGTCTGCACTTATTGTTGAAGTTTGGAATTTTCTTCCTGCAGCCTTGATTTTTCTTCTTCAAGATTTTTGATCTGGAGCTTCATATTACAAATATCCAGATGATGCTGTTGATTTGCTTCATAGAGCTTATTACGAGCCTCCAAGGACTCATCTAGACGTTTGGCAATTATGGCTCTCTGATCCTCCAAGACTTTTCTGTTGTCCACAGTCTTATACAGAGCACGAGACTTTAAAAAAGATCGATTGCCTACATCCTGAGACATACAAGGCGAATCTAGTCAGATATCAACAACTACTCGATAAAGACAAATAGTGGCAGATGACTCACCTTGGTGAATTTAAAGCTCCACTGCATACAATCTGCAAGTTTCTTCATGTTGTCTAGAGACAACAGCGGATCATCAAACAATTCCTTTCCCAGCTCTTCTTGGGCTGACTGAGGCATAGACTGGAATGGTACCAGTCGAACGAAAGGACCTTTTGACCCACTACTCCCAGATCCACCAGCTTTGGAAGCTTCTTCAGCAGCCGCAGGAGTATCAGATGTTTCAGGGCTTGGCTCGCTTGGTTTCTCAGCTGTGTCTGCACTTGAAAAACTGGCAGCCGGGTTCTCGATCAACCCAATTACAAGAGAGTCGGGGGCTGATCGACTAGTTTCTTCCGAACCACTCGACACCTAGTTCCGAAAGTCTTGGACCTGATCTTTTTCATGCGCTGAAAGATGTTGGACCCTAGCCAAGCAAGATTCTGAATAAGAAAGCTGAGGCAAACATGATACAATCAACAAAATGTTATATACTTACTGGCTGGCATCGAGACGAAGAACTTTCCTCTGCAATATTGATCCGGGAGCTACCTTCCATTTCTTGCTGTCGTCAGAATCAGCATTTGCAGAAGTCGGAGGCATACAATACCAGGATTTATAATTCTTCTGCAGAAAGAAGCTAATACTTAGTCAGAAGATCAAAAATGCTTAACTACAAGTACTCGACATGGTATCCAAAGCACGTACCTAGGCATTCTCGGGAGGATTTTGTGCTGAGAAGAGTGTTGGAAACATCAAAGACTTGTCGAAGTTATGGAGTACTTTGCAGCATCTCTTTATTACTTCAGACTGCACCAATGGTTCTGAGGACATCCTAGTGGGATCCTGTGTACGTTCATATCTAAAGGCAGAATGCTTTCGCAGCTGGAGAGGTTGTGTCCGGCAACTGATAAACGAGAAGACCACATGATCTCCAGTGACTCCTTTTTTCTTAATAATGGCAATCGCACGAAGAATGGCTTCAACTTGCTTGCCACCAGGTCCTCTACTTGACCAGCTCTCCTGGACTTGGGGGGCACCGGCAGTCCTTTCTGGAAGAGGGGATTCAAAGTTACCAACATGGAACCAGAATTTCTTCCACTCGGCTCCTTGACCTGATGGATCATAAGCCAAGTACTCGCCTCGGTTCTCAGGGCGAAGTACCAATTCACATCCCCCGACGACGGCGGGATTGGCGGCATTGGGGATTGGAACAAGAAAGAAGAAATGTTGGAAAAGATGGAAATGGGGGAGAAGTCCAAGGAATGCCTCATAGAAATGAGTGAAAATTGAAAGATGCAAGACGGATTGGGGAGTGAGATGGTGTAACTGAATCCCCCAAAACTGAAGAAGTCTATAGAAAAATTCTGACACGGGAATAGTGAGACCACGTTCTACAAAATCGCGAAACATAATGGTCTCAAGGGTACCTTCCATGGGGTAATCTTCTCCTTCACCAGCGCGCCATTGGCTCACGCCCTGCTGTTGGAGGAGACACGTATTTTCCAACTCCCGGACCAATGATTCAGACATCTTACTTTTACGCCAACCTGTGGACATATTGGCGATAGTTCCCCCATCAACTTTGGATTTGTTCTTCTTGGGAGCCATCTCAAAGTCACGAGTTTTGGCTCGGGGGCTACGAGAGGGGCTTTTGGATTTTGACTGAGAAGAAGACAAATGTGACATATGAGTTTGACGGCGGCCAGGAGTTCAAGAGGTGAAACCCTTAGAAGTTTTCAACCGGCTTTATACGGTCTTCAGGGGCAATTTTGTGAATATTTGAGATGCCAACGGATTCTCTCCTTCTCAGGGAAATTTTCAATTGTTGCCACGAGTTTACATTGATTCTTAAATCTAAATGAAGTTATTTAAATTCAAGACTTGGGGCTGCGGAATATATGTATAAGAGATTTATTTTTCAAATATTTTGAAATATAAAGAAGAAGAAAAAGACTGAAGGGACCCTCAGCCTGATTCTACGATTCAACCTAAGGCTCGGGGGCTACTCCATATGGAGTGCGAGTACTTCGTGCACCATATATGATCAAGATTTCGGGGCTTGAGCACCTCACAGCCTCGAAGCAAACAGAAGTACTTGAAGGACTACTCGACGTATCTGAAGGAAGAGTCAGAAGCAACCAGAAGGATATTCTGACTACTCGAAGGACTCGAAGACGCCCAGCCAAGTACTCGACGCCTGCAGGACTCGGCTACGAAGAGCTCGGGGGCTTGTCAGACCCGGGGCAGTAGGACTGCTTACAGACATAGAATGTTTTAGAGTAAGGGATAGCTCATGGATGTACCTTACCTCTTTTGTAACTACCCGAATAGGCGTAGAACTAGCTGCAGTACAAGGAAACTACCCGATCGTATTGTAGAAGGACTCCAACTGTACTCAGCTAGGACTTCCCATGTAACCCTGTCCCCCCGGATATATAAGGACGGACAGGGACCCCCTCGAAACACATCTACACCTAAGGCAATACAAACCACCACACAAGACGTAGGGTATTACGCAACTCACGGCCCGAACCTGTCTAAATCTTTGTGTTCCTTGCACCATCGAGTTCCAGAGCCGTCGATCCCTACCTACAAACCCTACTGCTAAGGGTATCCCTGAGCAGGCTTGGCGGTAAACACTGACATATCCTTCAGTGGGTTTTATGTACGTGTAGTACAAACCCGATGGCGATGAAGGGAGTCTTTCCACTATTTGCTTTCGATATCCTTCGAATTTAGTGATGAGCAGATATTCAGTACCTTGCCCAATCTCGGTTTCTATATGGAAACCATTCGAACGTATATCTTTGAAACTCAAAAGGGTGCGCTTTGAGTCTAGATACAATAGCGTATGCTTCATAAAGATCTGCGTACCCATGGGAAGAACCAGTGTGGCACTTCCGGTGCCCACGATATGAGCATTGCTTCCGGCAATGGTCATAATATTTTTATTTTTCTTTGTTAAAGTCTGGAAATATCTGATTTCCCTTAGTATCGTATTAGTGGTGCCATGGTCTACAAGACAGATCTCCGCTTCAGCCATAGGGTCCCCACAAATTCTTCTTACCCTTAGCTCGGTAGAACTCGTGCTGATAACGTGTTAAGAAATCAGCTTGTAGTACTCACACAAAAACACAGAATGGACACACGAGAGCACAGTGAGGAGAGGAGTTGCTATCTGTATTTCACTTTTCACTTCTCATTACAAAGGGTGAGAGTGACCTCCTATTTATAGGAGAGGAGCTCAAGTTACAGTAATGTGAATTCAAAGACTTCCTCCTCCTCTTCATAAATTTGGCTACCTTCAAAGTTCAGTTTTCACATACTGTTCTTAGACTTTGATTTACAACAGAGTTAAGTGTGTATTCATGAGGTGAGTGTCCATGTGTATGTGAGTGTATACATATGTAGCTCGGTGCTATGTTTCGAAAAAACAGCAATTATTTTGGTGCCAAAAATCAGAATTTTTCACCACACCTAAGGTTCAAATGCTGGGCCGCCCACCTATCAGTCTATCACATGCGACGGAGGCTGATGGTTGGGTGTTAGAAAAACAAGTGTCAAAAAGTATATTGTAGGTCTCTTTGCAGTGGGCATTAGAAGAAGTTTTGTGTGAGATATGTCAAAACAGACGTGGTGAGACACATGAGTACTCACGATTATTATATTTAATTTAATCGACGTGTGTAAAGAGTATGCATATGATTGGTAATAGAAAATAAAAGAACGCACGGCCATGTTCAGCACTAGTATTATTAATTTATTATTGTATCAACATGGACATAGTTCAAGTTTACATTTGACGGCCCATGGAGAAGAGACCCAGACAGGAATATGTGAGGCCCAACCCAGGAAAAGAGCATCACATTTGTCATATTTTAGGTAATTTTTTTATACTCATGGAACAGTTTGGCACCAACATGCTTGCCGTCGCTGCTCTCGCCAGCAATTATTTATTTATAGAACAATTTTGTACAATTATAACAAATTTTAACGAGCCAAACATGCCCCCCTCTGCTCTGAACATGCTGGACCTTTTACGGAATGTTTGATGGGCTGCTCTGAATTTCATTTAAATGCAAGTCTTGACGATGATGGTTGATGGAGGTAAACTAATAAGATTCGTATCTCGAAATACCTGGTGCTCCTTCCACTAACCCACGTCATTCTGAATTTTTTGTTTAGCAGCTGGGCATTAGTTTAAACGAAACAACGCAGTCACTCAGTAGCTTTATTTTGTCATACAGAAGACATACAATCACACACGAGTCAAAAAGGCCGTTGACCATCAAAATTGGCATTCGACAATACTGACCGGTCAGACATTGTAGTCGGTCCGGCAGCAGCCGACCGGTCTGACCGGTAGGGTCGACCGGTCTGACCGGTCCAAGTGGAATCCGAGTACAACTAGGGTTTTTAATAGATTTAGATCTTGTAATAGGATTTCTTACGGGATAAGTCTACCCCACCCTATAAATATAAAGGGTCACGGCCGATTAGGGTATCCAATCGATCAAATACAAAAAAAACTTTTATCTTTTTACTTTTTTGTCTTAGCTTTTTCCCATCTACTATCTGTTGTTCCTCCTTCGTCTCTACGTCGATTGAGGGCGTTCTAGGTGGCCTGCCGATCCTAGAACAACCCTGCGTGCGCCTGCCCCAACGGGTCCTTCCCGAGCGACGTTCGTTGGTTTCGCCGCCAGTCTGCCCGGCGACAACCGGTCTGACCGGTATACCCAACCAGTCTGAGCATCGGCGCTGCGTCGTGCCATTGCTCGCTGCGTGTTCAAGCATTTTCGTGTGTTAGCTCTAGTTCTGCGCCAACATATTTTGGCGACTCCGCTGGGGAAGAAAAAAATAAATCAGTTGCCATGACTGGTATTCCTAAACCTAGTGAAGTTGATTCTGCCAATATCCGGAGGCCGAATGTTCAACAACTTCCGGACGAGCATCAGAAGATTCTTGATGACATCCAGAAGAAGATCAGAGAAGAGAAGGAGAAGGAGATCCAGAGGCTAGAAGAAGAAGCCATGAACCAGTACATCTCGCACTTCTCCATCGACCGACAAGGGAAGATCACGATAGATGACGCATTCGATGCTTCACAATTTGAGGTAAAATTTGATGAGGATAAACAGCCTGCTCTTGATTTAGAAGTAACTAATATGATAGATAGTGCTGTTGCTTCTCATGTAAATAATAAGTTGGAATTTATTGGTCAAAATATGCATGATATGTTTGATGACCATTTTAGCCGAATTGAAATACATCTTGGTATGAAGTCTGTCGGTAATAATGCATCTACATCTAATACCGATAAGACGATGCGTGGTTCGGCAATTCCAACTAATAATGTTATTGCGACTAATTCGGCTAATCAGCATAGCCGAATTAATTATAATGTATCACCTAATGTCAATGTGCCATATGGGGCAGCAAGTTCGTTGCGACATTCTACACCGCCGAACTTTGCTCAACTTAGTAGTACACCGATCACAAATCGGCCTAATGCTGATGATATTGGATCAGGTAGTATTAAAGAAGAGGTGATGAAGATATTTCGGCAAACCTTTGGTATAGAACCTAAAGCCAAATGCCGAACTTATCAAAGACCATACCCTGAGAATTATGATTATGTTGCATATCCTCAAGGGTTTAAAATTCCTGAATTTGTTAAATTCACTGGTGATGATAGTAGAACTACATTGGAGCATATTGGTCAATTTATTATACAATGTGGTGAAGCTAGCACTAATGACATTTACAAATCGAGGTTATTTCATTTATCTCTATCGGGTGCTGCATTTACTTGATTTATTTCATTGCCACCCAATTCAGTTTTCACTTTTGCTGATTTAGAGCAGAAATTCCGTGATTATTTCTTTACTGGTAAAACTGAATTGAGATTGTCACATCTTTTATCGGTTAAACAAAAAAATACATGAAGGTGTTTATGAGTATATTAGAAGATTTAGAGATACTAGAAACCGATGTTATAGTTTGACAATTTCTGATAGAGATTTGGCTGATCTAACTTTTGCTGGTTTATTTGATTTTCATAAAGAAAAGCTAGAGGGACAAGAGTTCCAAGATATTAGTCAAGTCCTACAAAAGGCTCTAGCTAATGAAAGCCGAGCTAAAAAAGTTAGAGACACTCAAAAGTCCAATGAAAAACCTAATTGTCCTATTTATGTGTTTGGGTGTGATTCCAATTGTTCGGACGATGAAGGTAAAGATGTTTATACCGCTGAATTTGTTTGGTCCTCCAATGATAAACCTTGCGTTTGTGGTTCTCTTAAACCGATTCATAAAGATCGGCAAGAAAGATTTACTTTTGATGTATCCAAATGTGAGAGGATATTTGATGAATTATATAAGAATGGATACATCAAGATGTCGCATGTCATACCGCTGTTTAAAGAATTAAAGCGGCGAGCTTATTGCAAATTTCATAATACTTTCTCTCATACGATTAATGATTGCAATGTGCTTCGAAGGCAAATTCAATCGGCTGTTAACGAAGGCCGAATAATTGTTCCACAAATGAAGGTGATCAGAATCATTTCCCTGCACATACACATGTGCTTGAATTGAGTAATCCTAAAGTGTTAATTCGGCCAAATCAAGCCAAATCAATAAAAGGAAAAAAATATAATTATTGGTGAAGAGAGGTCTGAGCCTTCGAAATCTCATCAGGAAGCTCCAGCAAAGAAGGTCTTTGAAGATTCGTTGAAGAAATCAGTACTCGGGAGGCAAAAACAGAAGCAAGACGCCAGATCTGCTCAGACCGGTCTGACTGATCAAAAAACCGGTCTGACCGGTCGCTCTGGAAATTCTGGAAAGAATTCCAGAAACAAGAAAGAAAAAGGAAGGCCGAGTTTTAAAGAACTCTTGGCCAAATATAAGAAGAAAAGAGTCGTCCAGAAGCAGATGGGGTGGCCGGACAAAGTCAAGAATACAAAACCATCATCGTCTCAAGAGCAATCGAGTTTGAGCGAAGAACATTGATTGCAGCAAGGGTGTGAGAAGAACATAAAACAAGATTCAAAATATCTACAATCGAGGTGTTGTCCTTCAGGTTTGTCTCACACCCAAAAGAGGAGGCTGCAAAGGATGCGCAAGAAAGAGTCCATGGAACAGCAAGCGGAGATTATACCAGCAAGATCGGCGACCATGAATCAGATGTGGAAGGTCAAGCAAGTTGTTTCATCATCAGCTTGAGGAAGAAGCAAAATACGGCCGATAAATTGTTATCGCCCTTAGACAATTTTGGTCTAGAAGTGTGTTCTTTGGCACGCAAGCTTTCCCAAAGAACAGGGGGGCATATGTTGACGACCAAAATTGGCATTCGACAATACCGACCGGTCTGACCGGTACGCCCTAGCGGTCTGACCGGTCAGACGTTGTAGTCGGTCCGGCAGCAGCCGACCGATCTGACTGGTAGGGTCGACCGGTCTGACTGGTCCAAGTGGAATCCGAGTACAATTAGAGTTTTTAATAGATTTAGATCTTGTAATAGAATTTCTTGCAGGATAAGTCCACCCCACCCTATAAATATAAAGAGTCACAGCCGATTAGGGTATCCAATCGATCAAATACAAAAAAAAACTTTTATCTTTTTTACTTTCTTTTTGCCCTAGTTTTTCCCCATATACTATATATATATGCTGTTCTTCCTTCGTCTCTACGTCGATTGAGGGCGTTCTAGGTGGCCTGCCGACCCTAGAACAACCCTGCGTGCGCCTGCCCCGACGGGTCCTTCCCGGGCGATGTTCGTTGGTTTCGCCGCCAGCCTGCCCGGCGACAACCGGTCTGACCGGTGTACCCAACCGGTCTGATCGATCTGAGCATCGGCGCTGCGTCGTGCCGTTGCTCACTGCGCGTTCAAGTGTTTTCGTGTGTTGGCTTTAGTTCTGCGCCAACACAAGCACGTCTATCCCCTTCTTCAGTCCCATTTTTGCAATATTTTACAGTCTTTATATTCACGTTTAATCTGTGTAATAATGTTCTTTTTTCTTCTTTACATGTGCTACCTTGTAACAACAATAATAATAATGTAAGGTCATAACTGATTTGGATCCCATAGGTGGGATTGGGATATTATACATACAGAAACCAGCTAAACAATAAATAAAATTTTCATCCCATATTGGAGTATTGGTGGCCAAAATTTACTACAAGCTTTAACTGATCCAAAGCAACTCGTAGTATAGTTAATTAATTAATACTGGTAGCATATATTTAAAAAAAACATGTGCTTGGGCCATTCCATTCCATGGCCGTCGTCGTCTTCTCCAACTCCAATCCAATCGCCGGTCTCCCCGCCGGCCGGCCGGCCGGCGCCCCTCCATAAATACGAGCCTAGGGTGGCCCGACTCGGCTGGCCGGTCCCACGGGCGCAGCTCAACGCAACGCAACCGCCTGAGGTTCCAAGATTCCGGCCGATGGCTCCGTCGCGGCGCGTTGGGGAGGAGGTGCAGCAGGACCTGGAGGAGGGCACGGGCGAGAGCTCCCCGGCGCCGCGCGAGGCCCAGCCGGACCTCCACGCGGTGCAGAGGAGGATCTGCGAGCGCCTCCGCCTGACGGGGAGGCACGACGAGACGCTCGCGGACCCCTCCTTCCACGGCCGCCTCGCCCGCCACCTCCAGAGGCTGCCCCGGAGGTATCTCTTCGACCTCGACGTCGAGGACAAGGCCGAGGACGTGCTCCTGCACTGGGAGATCCTCCAGGAGTGCGCAGACCCCGAGAAGCGACCCGTCTTCCACGCGCGATATATCAAGGTAAGCTCCACTAGTACTCTACTCACCCCCAAAAGACCTCCTCTCTTTTCTGTCTGTGCCTGCCCCCCCAGAAACAGCAACAACAAAGAAAAGGGGCACTGATATGATATGATCTGATTTAGTGATTTGATTTGACAACGGCTAAGATTATGATATGATTAATTGTCCGATTCCAAAGTGCAAGCCAAAAATGAAACTTGCTTTTTTTTTATTCACGATTCACGATTGTCTTGTGTTGCTAATTGCTATGCCCTGCCTCGGCCTCGGGGCGAGCAGAGCATGCCAGTTCGACCGGATTATCACGGCACTGGCCACAATCAAGAGCTTGAGGAGCCATGTCAAAGGTTGTTGGAGGACCTCAGTTTGGAGAGGAGAAAGACAGTGGACGTCAATGATTCCATGTCTATCTCCTCTAGGTACTTCTTCACTTTATCTGCACACCTTCCCTCCCTATGCTTCCTTCTTGTGGTAATAGTTGGACTCACTTATAAAGTGCTGCTTTTCCTTCTCTCTCTGTCTTTTCTGAAGAAATAAGACATCCACAGTTTAAAATTTCTACAGTACTTACATCCGTGACTCTCTTTTTTTTGTTAAAATCAGTTAATTAATTTTATGCAGGGGTCGTTTGAAAACTATGCTTATCCATGAGATCATTTTCTCTTCCATCGACAGGCCCAAGCTCCTAAGCCGGGTAATGTCCAACTGACCATTTCATGCACTCGTCAACTCGTCATTTTCACATAGCTTGCTCTTCTTATTTATGTATCAAGTTTCTAACGGCAAATGCTTGTTCTACAGCTTACTGCGTTGCTCTCGGAGGTTGGATTGAATATTCAGGAAGCTCATGTTTACTCTACCAAAGATAACTTTTGCTTGGATGTTTTTGTCGTTGATGGATGGGAGACAGAGGTGAGTTTTGAGCATGCACATGCTTAGTCCTAGACTGTTTATAGCATCAATCA
This sequence comes from Panicum virgatum, assembly GCF_016808335.1. Taxonomy (NCBI): domain Eukaryota; kingdom Viridiplantae; phylum Streptophyta; class Magnoliopsida; order Poales; family Poaceae; genus Panicum; species Panicum virgatum. The sequence goes on along the minus strand of NC_053141.1, from coordinate 434,056 downwards.
TGAAAGTATTATACAAATTTTGTGTCTGAATTTTGACTGTGAATTCAGAGTTGTTTAAAGGAATATGTCAATTTGCTACATCAATGTGTATATCAATCTCTACCAGCTAACATTGTAATAGGCATACTGAACCATCAAATCTGCTGCAATGTTCTCTTATACATGCAACTATGCAAGGGTTTTGTGAAAATGTCGCTCATCTTTCAATTGTTCATGCAGGAGACAGATGATTTGATCGTGAAGATTAAGGTGGCCTTAGCACAGAAAAATGTATGTGATGAACTATTATTTTTAATATATTTGTGTTTTAACTTAATCACGAATAAGCTATCTGCATTCCTGTTTTTTGCCATTTGTCATAGTAAATGCAGCATTATGCACAAAACTCTAATCTTAGTCAGCATAACATGATTAACCTTTTCTCCGCAGTTATATTATTTTCATGTAATATGCAGGCATCATCTTCCAATTCCACAAACTCTTCAACGTCGGAGAAAATAACTGACCTACAACAGAAGGTTGGAGATTCTGAAATCGACTGGAAGATGCTAGCAAAGGGGGAAAAGATTGCATCTGGATCGTCTGCAGACTTGTAAGAACTCTTTCATACTAGTAATATCATCTTTTTCATGAACATGCCTGAGCATGTATTTCATTAAGAGGAAGCACTAGTAATATCGCCATATTTAATTTATTGGAAATGCTGTGCCCATTGTGCACTTCACTGCTAACATTGCCGGTGTGCCTGCCTAGCCTCTATAGGATTCATCTATGCATGCTGCCATCTGTTAACAAGGAAATAAACAATTTTAAATTGCTATACTGTCATGAAGCCAGCTGACAAATTGCTGTGGTGTACTAAACTATGTTTAAAGCCATATAAGAGTTTAGTATACAGCACTTCTCATTCATCTTCTCTTTCACAGATACCGAGGAACTTATAATGGTCTTGATGTCGCTATAAAGTGTCTCAGAATTGCCAATCTTAACAACCCTTCAGAAATTGAGTTTCTGCAAGAAGTACTTATTCTAAGGCAAGTTTTTCATTGGACATAATAATTGAATGAACCGGTCAAATATTATGTCATAACTTATTCTAAATACCTTTTCTCCAGGAGAGTTAATCATGAAAATATTCTTCGATTCTATGGGGCATGCACAAAGCATCCATATTATTGCATCGTTACTGGTATTGTTCTTCTCAAATATTCATCAATCCTTGTTTCACTTTTTGGGTGGGATTGCATGGTTCACTCTTAACCACAGTTGAATGATAGTGGCATTCTTCTTGTCATCTTGCATGCACAATTTTAAAATGTGATAGATAATACACCTCTAGTCCCTTAACCATTAGCTCTTCATGGTTTTAGTATTGGTGCCCATGTGCCTGAGTAGGGAAACTATGTTGTTGTAGTGAAATCCCATCCGTCTATTGTGCACCTATTCATTCCCTCATGTTGATGTTTTCTGTGTTCTATTATCTCTGCTGCAAGATGCAGCTAATGGCATTCTCTTTTGTGGTTGGTTCTGCTCCTTTCAGAATACATGCCTGGAGGGAATTTATATGACTTTCTTCACAAGCACAATAACTTCTTGGATCTCATTACAATTCTAAAAATTGCTATCAGTATCTCAAAAGGAATGGATTATCTACACCAAAATGACATCATCCACAGGGATTTGAAGACTGCAAATCTTCTAATAGGCTACGATCAAGTATGATACTAATTCAATACTCTGAAGCTAATTTTCAGTGCCCATTTTCTTTTGCCTTGACTATATGGTGTATGAAATCTAGCGATGACATAAAGGTTATCTGTAATTTGTGTGCTGCTGCACTTTGTTTTCAGTCAGAGGCACAGTTGGAATTGCTGTTATGTAATATCATTTCATTAACTGCCTAAAGGTTTACAATCAGAATCCACTTCTGCAAGACTAGCAATAACATGAAAAATATCATTTTCGAGGGAGATCATTTTAAATCTCCAAGAAATCCTTTGTAAGTTTCACAATGATGACAGTATGTGGAAACAAAGAATCCAACAGTGTTCGAGGGCATCCAGTTGCATTTGGAGAAAGACATGTTTCCTGGGCTTGCTTTTTCAATTTCGAGTTGTAATCATGTATATTCCCTAAAATGTTGAATTTGGTTATCTTGTATTTTACAAGAATCTGTGCTGATGACACAGCATGGTACATGTTTTTCTCATGGCATTCAACCCAATACCAAGTTGTTACCTTGTAGATCTTCTTCTGAAAATAGGTCATAAAGATTGCGGACTTTGGTGTGGCACGACATGGAAGTCAGGAGGGGCTGATGACTGCTGAGACGGGAACCTACCGATGGATGGCGCCAGAGGTGTGCTTGAGCTCCTCTTCTTCTTTTTTTTACCCTTTGAGATTTGTTTTGTGTTTCATTAGTATAGGAATTTTCATTGCCGTCTTTAGTTTTTTGTTCTACTTAGTACTCTATTATTTATCTTAGAAACACTTTATATCCAAAATTCTGGCCAATTTTTGTGCTTTTAGTTAATAACTTATTTGCTCATTGAGAATAAGGGCTACTTGGCTTACATCATTACTGGGATTACAAAACAGCAATTATTGATTTGAAGCTGCATGTAAACTTAATTTTTCCCGAGAACTGTATATATATAAGAAGAGCCCCTTGCCCTGTAATGCCTGGTCTAAACGACTAGCAAGACATTTTTTTAGACTCTCTCACTCCATGGAAGGCAACTTTGAACTCCTTCCTGAAATTCAGGATCCAATCATGCATAGGTGACTGGTAGCTCAGATGACTATACTGTTAAGATCATATCCAGTATAAATTTCTTTTACCTATTGTAACGGTTCTCCAAAGTCCATTTGTGGAAAATATAGGAATATTTTGCAAAAATGTTGTCCTTCTTCCTGAAATAAAAAAATGCCACCTACAAATTAGGTTTGCATAGTTCACTCACAAGAATTAGTTATCTTGACAGATTATTAATCATAAGCCTTATGATAACAAAGCAGATGTATTCAGCTTTGCCATTGTTCTTTGGGAGTTGTCAACTTCAAAGGTACGCCCTGGTGTTGAATGCAACTTGCATTACTGCTGAGCCATTTGAACAAAAGTATTTTGTTTATTAAAGGTAACATGAAGTCTTAATTGCACTATAGGTCCCATATGACAACATGACGCCCTTGCAAGCTGCATTAGGTGTAAGGCAGGTACAAATTTCTGTCTCCCGTACTAGCTATGTCCTTTTTTTTGGTAGATTTATTTAGTGATAATTGTGAGGCAAAAATACTGGCATCATTTTATATCACACGAAACCAACATCACTGTATAAACGGTAGCATTCAGTGCTCTGAAACTGACCAACGATAGACCCATCAGTTTTCGAAGACGATTACCATATTTTACTGGCATCATGCCTTTTTTTGTTTGTTAAGAAACTTTAAAGGTGTACAGTGCTACGTTTTATCACACTTTTGTCCTGCTTGCAACAGGGATTGCGCTTGGACATTCCCACAAGCGTGCACCCAAGATTGTCAAAACTGATTGAACGGTGTTGGGATGAAAATCCTGATGTACGGCCTACTTTCGCTGAGATCATTGTAGAACTTGAAGACATCTTGCAGCATGTTCAGGTAGCATGAGTCATGACCCAGAACCCACCGAAAATATTGCATAATGTAGAACCACAGGCAGGCTTGTATATGGGAGCCAGGCCATTAAGCAAGAAAAGCATGTTGTGATTTGAGCATTGTTTTGACTCTTGAGCAGGCAGCAAAGGGAGGCAAACGTCGTTCCAAGGCGAAGATGCAGAAGAAATCAGAGCGTTAGAGAAGGGTATCGAGAAGTTTCTTAAGAAATGACACGCATGCGGATGCCAGTGTTAGGTTTAGGGTGTCTTTTTGGTGTTGGGGCTTGCTGATGTACAGTATAGAATGGTGGTATTTGGAACAACACACAGTTGGCAGTATGGAAAGTTGATATTGCCTAGACTGAAAGTGAACACAGGAAAGCATAGGCACTCCTTTGGGGAAATACGGAAACATGTATCCATCTTAGTATCCTTGTGCATCATGTGTCTGTTGGTGTCCGCGTTTGGCCTACACTTTTCTAAATCTATAGCAATCGTTATCCGCAACTCTCCTTACGTTATGAGCAGTGTTGTTTACCAGAGGAAAGTAGGGGCCATATTACTTGTTATCGGAATCTGAGAACAAGCCGACCTTAGCTCGGTAGAGCGGAGGACTGTAGTGTTTGCAGATAAATCCTTAGGTCGCTGGTTCGAACCAGGCAGGTCGGATGTTTTTTTTTCAGTTTTTTTTTTAAAGCTTGGCAAAACGTTCATATGTCATGGCTAACAGGCATCTCAAAGGCCAAGCACAAGTCACATATGAAACCAGCAAAGTTGACAGAGTTGGTACTTTCTTGCCAGCAACGTACCCAATATAACATTAAACATCGATCGAACTAGCTAGCTGAACAAAGGGCGTTTGAGACCACCATTACGCCGGGAAACAAAGGCCAAATGCCGCCAAAACTTGATGTGAGAATCGGTGCTTTGCTTAACATACATCAAGTAATTAATAATAATATATTCTGTATTCCTGTGGATGATAATCAATGCAATGTGATCAGGAATATCCTCAAGCAGCTAATAAAAATATCTGACTTAGAATAAACCTAGAACTGGCTTTGGCAGAGGGTCACTTCCTACAGTATATGTATATAGTATATACATATATATCTCATCTCATTAAAACAATTAAACAATAATGACAGACTAAAGCAAACTAACTGTATGTTAATCCAATAGGCCTTGACTCGATCATGCATGGTTGATCACATCATCATCAGCTGATGGCTGATGCATGCATGAATAATTCCATCAGTCCAAGTCCAAGAACGACCACTTCTCATTTGCATTTATGAGCAAGCTACTACTGGTTCTGGTGGTGATGCTGCTTGTTGTTGAAGAGATCCCCCCCAATAGTAGGCACCAGCCGACGACACCGACGCTTCTTGTTGTAAACTTAGATTTTGATCACCAGCTGTAATTGCACCGGCGGCGGTGCTGATGCTGCCGCTGCCGCTGGCTGCACAAAGTAATGCCGCCGCCGGGCTGATCAGCTCGCCGAAGAGATTGATGCCACCACCGCCCAACAAGTTATTACCGGCTCCGGCCGGCGGGGAGAAGAAGCTCGGCTGGATCGCCGGGAGCGGCCCTGGCGACAGGATGCTCAGAAATGGCGGCAGCAGGCCGCCGGAGCTCCGCGAGGAACTGGCCAGCTGCTCAATGGCGGCGAGGCGTGCCTCGGGCGAGAGCTAGGTTGTGTTGACACCCAAAATTGGCACGACTAAGGTTTTCTGGGCAATCTGGACAGACCGGTCAGACCTCTCATATGAACTGGTCAGACCGGTCTAGACAAGTTTGTCAAATTACAAATTAGACTGCACCATTGCGTAGATCTCGTCGAGACGATCGAAATGCATATATAGAACGTCCAATTCGGAGTCCGGATGAGGGATGCCTCCCGGAAGACCTGCACGCCGGTCTGATTGGTCAGACCGGTCCAGGGCGGTCAGACTGGTCCGAAACGCCCAGTACGAGTTAGGAGTTGTATTTTGACACTGGATTTGATAGGGTTCCGACTCATAATGGGTACAGACCTCCCTACCCTATATGAAGGGCCACGGCCGATTCAGGGTAATCCCAATCGATTCACACATTTATCCTTTACCTTTTACCTCCAAACCCTAACTTTTTCAATCTCATCTGCTGTTCTTCGCTCGTCTCTATGGCGTTTGAGGATGTTCTGAGTGGCCTGCCGACCTCGGAGCAACCCTAGATCAACGAGCTCCGACGGGGTCCCTCCCGAGCTCGATGTTTTAGGTTTTCGCGGCATTCTCTGTATAACCGGTCTGACCGGTCGCCATAACCGGTCTGACCGGTCAGCATGGGGAGCCCGTTGGTGAAGATCGTGTCGACAATCCGCGCATTCTAGCGCTTTCGAGTGTGTTGGCGCAAATTAGTGTCAACACACTTTTTGGCGACTCCGCTGGGGACAGATTAATCTGGTTTTAAACCGATCTAATCTAGTTCTCAAAGAAGATGGGCGTCATCACCGACCTCAACGAAGGCAACATCTCCACATCTATTGAGGAACTCAGCGAGGAGGAGCGCCAAGAGTACTTGGTGGTCAGGGAGCACTTCAAAGCACAATTCTTGAAGGGATTGAAGAAAAATCAGCAAGACCAGGTGTAACACCCTAATTTTAAATTTCAAGCATTTATTAATAAATTTAATTGGCTTTATTTAAATTTCTAAGGGTTATTGTGTTTAGTATGGCATTTAATTCAATTTTGTTCCTTAAGTAATTAAAATTTGATCATAGGTTTAAATTTTGGTGTTGCATTCATGCTGGTGCATTTTTCTTTTTTTACTCATTTGAGTGTGGTTTGAATTCAAATTTTATTTGAATTCAAATGTGTTTGATTGTTTTAGAATTAGAAAGAGAGAAATAGGAAACAAACCCAAAACCAAACTCAACCCAGCACCAGCCCAAACCTGGCGGCCCGATCTCTCCCCACGCCGGCCCAGTCTTCTCCCCGCACGGCCCACACCACAGCCCGGCCTGCTCCCGCGCACCCTCTCTCCTGGGCCGACTCCACCCGCACACACTCGGCCCGCCCAGCGCGCAGCGGCCTGCACGTGCCCCCGCCCCTGCCAACTGGGCCCCGCACGTCCGCGCCTGCAGCCGCCCGCCTCGCGTCGCCCTCGCGCCCCTGACAAGCCGGCCCCCCTCGTCAGCGCCCCACCCCGCCTTCCTTTCTTCAACCTCCAGCCGCGATCTCCGCCCGAAGATATCGCCGGCCATCCCTATCGGGTGCGCACGCCGAGATCCCCGGTGCCGCCTTTAATTAGCCACCCCGCGGACCCCTGCACCCTCACTCTCACGCCAAAGGCCGCCCAAACCCTAGCACGCCGCTCCGTCACGCCATCGCCGCGCAGAGCCCCTGCGCCGCCGTGCCAGCGGTGCTCCGCCGCTCCACAGCCAGCCCGAGCCGCCGCAGAAGATTCGCCTGTGCGCCAGGAACCCCTCCCCCCCCCCGAGGCCGCCATCTCCGATATCGGGCCCCACCTCACCGGAATTTCGCCCAGACGTTTTCCAGGTGCGTTCGGCCCGCCGCCTCGATTGCTCGCCGCCGGTGCGGATCGGCCCGAGCTGACCCCGGGTTTTGCTTCGTATGGACATCGCTCAGCGACCCGTGCAGCCCAGGACCCCGGACGAGCCCAGCACCGCCCGGACCGCGTGTTTCGTCTCAGCAGCGCCGCCGACCTCGCCGTGATCCCTCCTGCGGTACAGCTTCGGCCGACCCAAGGCTTCAGTAAGCACCCCAGAGTCCCCCTGGTACTTTTGCGCTTGATAGCTTGGCCTGTAGTCCACTCCGGGACTTAGAACACCGCTCGCCGGCGAGAGCCGCCGTGCAGAGCCGCCGCAGCCCTCGCTCTCACCGCTCAGACCCTCCCCGAGGCTCGCAAAGGCCTCAGGTGGATTACACGCTCCGCGTAGATCACCTCAGCCCTAGGCGCAGGTCGATTTGACCCCGGGAAGGGCGAGTTCAGCCTGCTCCGATGAAGCGCCGCCGCGGAGCAGGGCTCCGGCGAGCCGCTCCGCCGCCCCAGCGCGCCCTTTTCTCCTTGGCCGTTCGATCTGAAATCGATGCACAAGATTAGATTTGGATCTCATCGAATCTGAGCCGCCAGATCGCGATCCGAAGGCCCAAAATAGAAGGTACCGGTTCGGCCTAGCGATCTTTCTAAAGAGCCCCTCCGTTTTTCTATTTTTAACCCGCAGTCCACCATAGTGTAAAAGTAATTCCAGATAAACCCCTACTTTTACGTTTTAAGCCCTGAGCTCTCCAGAATTAGAACCCGTAGTCCACCCTTGGCAATTTTGCATGCTAACCCTTGCAGCTAAGGTTTAATTACGTTTAGGCTCTCGATTTTTGCAGAAAACCCCCTGGAACTTAGTTTTTCTCGCAGATAAGCCCCTAGAACTTGTTTTTAGCCTAGATTATGCCTTTTAGCTCCGTTTTAAGCGTTCTTTATGTCCACGCGATCGTTGTAACGCGTAGAACAGTTTAGGCTTAGTTTTTCTTGCTGTTTTTATATATTGATGTACTATTTCTTAGTTTTTGTTAGTGTTTGCTTGTATGCTTATTATTGCGCCTTGTTTTGGCCATGTGTTCGTGAGTAGACGTTGATCCATCTGAGGAGCCCCAGTACCAGTACCCGGAGCAGCCGTCTTCCGAGCACTTTGAGCAGCAGCAGGAGCAGTACGAGGAAGGCAAGTATAACATGAACAACCTATCACTTTTAAATACATTTTCATACTGCATTTTAATATTGTATGCCTATAAGGACTTTCCTAGCCACTTTATATCCTTTATATATACCTTTGGGTTGCATTTTGGTTAGTTGTGCTAGGTGCCGCACTATAACACACTCTGGTCCTTTTTAATTAATTTGATTAATGGTTTACTTGAACTTAATTCTGAGAGTGGCCCTCTGTGCTTCGTGCTTGGGTGGCTCATGTCTCATTAAAATATGGTTTTTGTAGAAACATGGTTTAGAGGGCCAGCACGATGCTTAGTGCTTGGTTGGCCACTCTCCATAAGGACCGGTTCATAGAGCGACAACTTGGGACAACAGCGCTACCACAAGATTGGAATGGGACGGTCTTGGCGTAATAATTAGGTCTTTTTGGTTTGGAGTAACTTACCTGCGGGGCAGGAGCGGTAAGCTTCTATGGCCCTCGTGCTGAGTGGCCTCGTCTATGCTTCGTGTCTTGACGCCCACTAGACCTGCTCCATAGTCGCCGATCCACCCTCGCGGTTACTTCCTACCAACGAGATTCTTTGTAAAGGCCTCGTAGTGAGTCGCTAGTCATCTCACCTAAGGAAGTGTGATGAACCTCTAGCGTAGCTCACGACTTGTGGGTAAAGATGTGCAACCTCTGCAGAGTGTAAAACTGGTATACTAGCCGTGCTCACGGTCATGAGCGGCCCAGATCCTCCTTTTGATTAGTGGGGTTATCTCCTTCCGACGAGGGAGGTGCCTCTCGGGGTTATCTTGGTGGCTTGGTTTCGGTTTGGTTCTCAGTAGTTTCTTAATTAATTCTGATTAATTATTATGTAACTGGGTTAATGGTAATTCATCAACTCGTAGTAAATAGCTTTAATAAAATTTTGCCAACACTTAAAAGCTAATGCAGTTGAGTCAGCCAACCTTAGAGCCTCATAGTTTGTGTTATACTTGTTGAGTACAAGTTGTGTACTCACTCTTGCCTATTCTCTACTTTTTCCTCTTGGCTACACTACTGCTGCTCAGTTCCTGCCGACACGAGGGAGTTCGTCCAGCGCTACCAGGACTACGAGGACTTCTAGGTGTTCGTCTCCCAGTCGACGTCCCTGTGGTGCCCTGCTCAGCTTCATAGAGTTTTTCTCGTATTTGTACTTCGCTTCCGCTGTATCAGACATTCTTGTCATTAATGTAATAAATAACATTCGTATTCGCTTTATTATGTCTTTTTACATGATATGTGCTATGATATACTGTTCATTCTGTTGAATATACGTGTGACTTGATCCTGGCACGTATATGATTGCTCGGTTTATGTTCTTTTATAAACCGGGTGTTACACCAGGTCACGAGGGTTCAAGACTTCGTGATGCCCTCCTTCACGCTCAAGAATAAGCAAGTCGAGGTAATAAGCGATGTAAGCACCTCATCTTCCGACTTGTTTAGCCAATTATCATCTCTTATGGATAAGAAGATTGCTGATATATATAAGCCCATGAATGATTTAAAGGATCAATTAGACATCATGAAAAAAGGAAAATATGTAGATGATAATTGTGCTTTCCAAACTGTTAGTTCATCGGCTACGCCAGCATCTGTTCCAGAACCACTATATGGCATGCCGACGAATTATTTTGCAGGGTAAACATCACCATTGCAATTGGTACAGCCGAATATGGCTGGACCGGTTAGACCAGTCCAACAGACCGGTCAGACCGGTGCGATGGTGGTCAGCCCAGTAACATCTACACCGAACACGTCTACTCCTTGCTCGGCAACCCTTAGTCAAATCAATGAGATGACAAATTGTGTGCAGTCTTCTCCTTCACAAGAATCTGGTCCTCCACATGAACCGATTCTTGTTAATGTACATGGAAATTCTACGGGGCATGCACCGATGAGTTCGGTTAAGACGATGGTATATGATGATCCTATAGAACATCGTCTTACTTCTGTAGCACAAGCATCCACGAGTGGTAGATGCAAAACCGATCCTGCTAGGTTAAAAGAGGATCCGGCTAGTGTGATGAAAACTAAATTCGGTGTGGATATAGGTAATTCTACATTATACCAAAAGCCATATCCTGCTGAATTTGATTTAGTTTCTTTTCCTGCTGGTTGGTGTGTTCCTGATTTTGTGAAATTTAGTGGTGATGATAATAAAGCACCTTGGGAGCACATTGACCAATATATCTTACAACTGGGAAAAGCTGGTTTCCATGAGGCTTTGCGCATTCGCTTATTTTCATTATCTTTGACTGGAACCATTTTTTCTTGGTTTTCTTCATTGGGCCCAAATTCTATTCAATCTTGGAATCAGTTGGAATGTAAGTTTCATGATCGTTTTTATAATGGACACAATAAAGCTAAACTGTCGGATTTGGCATCGGTTAGGCAAGGCTAAGATGAGACTGTTTCGTATTACTTCCGAAGTTTTAAAGATATAAAAAACCGATGCTTCAATTTAACAGTTTCTGAAAAGGAATTTGCTGATTTGGCTTTTGATGGTTTGTGTTCTTATTTGAAAAAAGAACTCGAAGGCTTTGAGTACCATACTATTAATTATTTGCACATGAAAGTCCTTGGTTTAGAATTTAGACTCCAGGACGCCAAAGATGCTCATCGGTCCATACATATTGATTGTAAATCTGATTCGGACGATGAGAAAAAGAAAGTTGCTGAGTTCATATGGCCATCAGAAGCTAAGCCACGTTCTTGTTCATCGCTTAAACCGATTCCAAAGAATCGGCAAGAACAAGTTCGTTTCACATTTGATGTTTCTAAGTGTGATCGCATATTTGATTAATTGCTTAGAAGTGGAAACATCAAGTTGTCTCATGCCATACCTCCGCTTGAGGAGTTAAAGCGACATGCATATTGCAAGTGGCATAATACTTTTTCTCATACAACTAATGATTGCAATATCTTTCGTCGAAAAATCCAATCGGCCGTTAATGAAGGACGATTGGCAATGCATGAGGTAAAAGATGACAAAGCGTCATTCCCTATCCATACGATTGATTTGGATAAAGCCAAGGTACTCATTCGGCCGGAACAAGCCAAAGGAGCAAAAGGAAAAAATGTTATCATTGGTGAGCTAAGGCCGAAAAATATCAATGACAAGGTTCGGGTTAGGGAAGTGACGATGGAGAAGACTCCTGATGGAGAGGAGTCACTGAAGATCACTGTCAAAGCTTCAAGGCCCGAGGGGCAAGAGAGTTCCTCACGAGACACGCGTCGGCCTGCTGCTCAGGCACGACCGGTTAGACCAGTCGCCTCAACCGGTCAGACCAGTCAGACAAAAGGCTGGCCCAGAACTTTCAAGTGTAAGCGCCCGGAAGAAGGTACTAGAAAGGTTAATGAGTCAAAGGTGCATGGGAGTTTTACAAAGCAGAAGCTCACCTTTGCTCAGCTACTGAATAAGTACACAAAGGCCGATCCAAAAGATCGGCCACTAAAAAAAGAACCAAGTTCACCTTCACGTCAAGGCGAGCGTTCTTCTCCTAGGGGAGAATCTAGCAAGCGTAGGGGTGATAGCACTACATTACTCCCTCCTCAGAAGGTGTACGCTACTACGCTGTCGGCGTCACCGACATCGGGTTTTTCTTATCCTACATGGGGGCATGAAGGAATTTGGATGTATTGTTATCCGATGCTATACCCACCATCTCACCACTGGGAGGAGCATCGCAAAAGGTATGCGTTCGGCAAGGTTTCATGACCAGTGCATGACCGATTGGGACCTCACCGATCAGGTCAGAGGCGGCAGCCTGCACTGGTAAGACCGGTCGCCATTGACCGGTCAGACCGGTCTCATCGGAGGCCGGTCAAAGTTCGTTCTCCAAGACAAGTGTACCGTGTCAAGAAAAATAAAGATGAGGTACATGCCACTGTTGATCCAGAAAAAGCTAAAGCCGATGATGAGGTGCAGATCTGCAATATCAAAGTGGATGCCAGTGTTGTGAGCACAGGACCGATGGTTTTTGATAAATCGGTCAATCCTCCTGTCCAGAGGCGATCATGGATAATGATCATGAGGCCAGCAGTAGTAATTCAACATCAAAGTACTTTCAACCAAGGTGGTGTCCTCCAGGGTTGACTCGTACTCAAAGACGAAAGTTGCAGCGCCTACGTGCTCAGGAGAAGAAGGACCAAGAGTTCAAGAGGCTGAGGGATAAACAATTCAACAACTACAGACCTATGGTCCCTCAGGGAAAGGTATGGAGAGTCAAAGCAGTTGACCAGCCAGCACGATCGGTCGAACCGCCTCAGGCGACCGGTCTGACCGGTACAAGCGACCGATCTGACCGCCCGGAGCAACCGGTCAGACCGGTTGAGGTTGCAGCAGAACAGAAAGCCGAATTGGAATTGCTTGTTTCGGCTCTTTGCGATGGAGAAACACCGCTAGCATTCTCGGTACAAGGCAATGAGGAGCTAGTGGATTATGAGGCTACACCAAAAGAGCAGCAATATAGAGCTCGACGACATTTAAGTGCTCGGGGTGGCAAAATATTGGCAAATAATAATTTACCTCATGAAGTTTCTATGCAACAGATCAGTTTGCAAGGGGCTCTCAAGACTTTGATCATGTATTTGAGGTCTTGAGCTGGTTGAAAATTGCAACATCAGCGGATAAAAGCCGAATTAGAAGTTTTTCAATTCGAGCTAGAAAATTGGCAAACTATTTGTAATAAGGCATATTGATGCTCTTACTTCTATTCTTCGGTTAAAGAATGAAACCGAATTTACTTGGGGGCAGAATAGCAAGAGGTCTTTGAAAAGATCAAGGTTTATTTGTCTTCACCACCTGTGCTCAAGGCGCCTAGGAGAGGGGTTCCTTTCAGGCTTTATGTGGCTGCTGAAGACAAGATTATTGTGGCTGTTTTGACTCAAGAAACCTGAAGACAAGGAGTATGTCATCACATATATAAGCCGACGACTTATTGATGCGGAGACAAGGTATACTCTTACTGAGAAGTTATGTTTGTCTCTCTATTATGCTTGTACCAAATTGAAGTATTATCTACTATCTAGTACTTGCATAGTAGTATGTCAAACCGATGTGCTCAAGCGCATGTTACAAAAGCCGATTTTAAGTGATAGAATCATCGAGTGGGCTTATGCTTTAGTTGAATATGATTTGGCTTGTGAATCCTTGAAATCTATGAGAGGCCAAATTGTACCGGATTTCATTGTTGAGCATCGGATTAATGATAAGCATGATTTGTAAGTCGGCTATGTTACTTGCACACCATGGAAATTACATTTCGATGGATTGGTTTGTGATGATGGTCAAGGAATTGGTGCTATCTTGATTTCTCCAAGTGGTGGTATTTTTGAGTTCTCAAACCGATCAAAAGAGGATTGCACAAATAAACAAGTTGAGTATGAAGCGATCTTATTTGGCTTGGAATTTCTGCAATTTATGGGCGTGAAACATGTTAAAGCCTTTGGTGATTCACTTTCGGTGGTGCAATAAGTATTCAAGGTATGCTAATGATACAATGGATATTTAAATGCATATCTTGACAAGTGCCTCAATGTTATTTCTTCCTTTGATGAATTTGTTATAAGATATATACCAAGGGAAGAGAATGTACAGGCCATTGCTCTGGCTAAGCAAGCATCTGGCTAATCAATTATGAAGAAATATTTTCATATTCGAAAGCCTATGCAAGCAAAGGCCAAGTTGCAGGTTCTGGACGAACCGGTCCGACCGGTCGATGCAACTGGTCTGACCGCCCAGATTACTGGAAATACCAATTCGGCTATGAAAGGTGATTCATCACTAAAGCCGAAGATCAGGACTGGAGGGTTCATATGATCTCCTATCTAAAGATCCTGGTCGTGATGCAAAAAAGGATATTCGGCGGATGACACTCAAAAACATTTTAGTCAATGATAAGCTCTATCGTTGAATAGTCAAAGATTTATTTCTTAAATGTTTGAGCTCGGATCAGGCCAGAGTTGCCATGAAGAAAGTTCATGAAGATGTTTGTGGTACACATAAATCGGCTCACGGGATGAAGTGGTTGTTTGATAGAGCCGGTTTGTATTAGTATATCATGAACTTTGATTGTTTCAAGAAGTATAAAAGGGTGTGAAGAGTATTAGCGGTTTGGTGATTTACTATTGGTGCCCGCTGTGATGATACATCTTATTATCAAATCATGGTCGTTCCGAGGTTGAGGATTGGATTTCATTGTTCAAATTAATCCTCCATCTTCGAAGAAGCTTTACTTCGTGTTAGTTGCTATAAATTATTTTACTAAATGGACCGAAGCAGTTCCTTCGAAGGACATAATTCACAGTCGAGGTTGTATCTATTCAGGCTTGTCTCACTTATACAAGATGATATGGCCGATATATGATATCGTTGTTGACGCTCCTTAGCGCCCCCGATTAATATACCGCAAGCGCACGGTTTCGTGTAGCTTTTCTCTTAGAGTATTCCCCCAAGGTTTATCAATCCACGGAACCAAAGAAACAAGAAACAATCTACTAGCATAGAGATTCCTTTGTGTGAGATGGTGAAAACGAATCTAATCTACTAAAAACACGACAAACACCGAAGGTAGCAAGAGAAAGTTAGAGATAACCAATCTAGATCACCTAGATCATGCATATGTTGTAGTTCCAGCTAGATAAAGTGAAGTAAGATAGATGTGAATCTCAATGAAAAGCCTCTTTAAACCCAAAATCTACAATCCGATCCCTCGATACCTAACCTACTAAGTGGCAACGGCCTGTCACGACGCCACCCCTTTCAACGAGATACCCTGAAGCAAGTCGAACCCCCTTTAGTAGTTCCGCCATGAACCTCTAGCCACCATGACTACAAGATCATGCTAAGTGATCTATCTCGATAATAGATCTAGGATGAAGCGAACCCAAAGAAAAGAACGAAATCGAAAGAGGAGAACATGGTCGCTAAACATTCGGAAACACAAATAACTTCACCATGAATGATAGTACATCACAAGATCACAACCGGGGCCCTACATTGATCTTGATGATCCTAGCTTCAGAACTCCGACGTGGTCTTCCTTGCAAGGTTCCCACGTCGGCTAGGGCGAACCCTAGACAACTAGCACGACCCTCGGCTCTCCGAGAGGTGTCCCTCTATCTTCTCTGCTCCTTGACGTCGTCTCCCGAATTGATCTCTGCGTGAACCTTGGGGAGGGGTCTTTAAATAGCCTCAGGGAACCCTCGGTCAAAGGGGAGGTCGAACCGACCTAAAAAAGGTCTGGGCCGGCCGGCCCAATGAGCCTAGGCCGGCCGGCCTGGGACTTTCCTTCGCCGGCTTGTGCTCAACTTTCTCCCCAAGTCTCCTAGAGTCTTCTAGAGTTTATGTCTTTCACGATTGCACCCCATTAGACGTCGTTATCTTCGAGATTTCTTCGAGGAGAAGGATAGGATGGAAAATCCTTCCTTAAATATCTCTTTGCTTTGCTTAACCCCGAAGTATCTTGATCTTATCTTGTGGGCTTGTCTTTTGGGCTTCATTGGAGGGTGGATGTGCATGAACGGGCCTCTAATCATCATGGCTTTCGATCCTTTGTTTGGGCTTTGGCCTTCGTCTTTCTTCGTGTCATCGCGTGATCATGGGCCTCGCCATTTCATGCTCCAAAATTGGTCCAAAACCTGCAAAAACAAAGTACCTCCAAAATATATGTGCAAACGCGAAAACGACCAATAATTGGGCCGAGGTTAGGATGGTTAGTGATTCTGATATTAAATTCATGCCATTATCAAAGTTAAACAGGGGATAAAATAGATACTTAAGGAGCGCCAACAATCGTCCTTCAAAGCAAGACATGATTGGTGCGTAGGTGCTTCTCGTTGTTCAAGTGCATTTTTGGGCTTGGAGATATGTTTCTTAGTACGCAAGTTTTACTAAGAAACAGGGGGGCATATGTTGACACCCAAAATTGGCACGACTAAGGTTTTCTGGGCAATCTGGACAGACCGGTCAGACCTCTCATATGAACCGGTCAGACCGGTCTAGACAAGTTTGTCAAATTACAAATTGTACTGCACCATTGCGTAGATCTCCTCGAAACGATCGAAATGCATATATAGAACGTCCAATTCGGAGTCCGGATGAGGGAGTTATGCCTCCCGGAAGACCTGCACCCCGGTCTGACCGGTCAGACCGGTCCAGAGACCGGTTAGACCAGTCCGAAACGCCCAGTCCGAGTTAAGAGTTGTATTTTGACACGGGATTTGATAGGGTTCCGACTCCTAACGGGTACAGACCTCCCCACCCTATATATATGAAGGGCCACGGCCGATTGTGGGTAATCCCAATCGATTCACACATTTATCCTTTACCTTTTACCTCCAAAACCTAACTTTTCCAATCTCATCTGCTGTTCTTCGCTCGTCTCTATGGCGTTCGAGGATGTTCTGAGTGGCCTGCCGACCTCAGAGCAACCCTAGATCCACGAGCTCCGTCGGGGTCCCTCCCGAGCTCGAGGTTTTAGGTTTTTGCGGCATTCTCTGTATAACCGGTCTGACCGGTCGCCATAACCGGTCTGACCGGTCGGCGTGGGGAGCCCATTGGTGAAGATCGTGTCGACGATCCGCGCGTTCTAGCGCTTTCGAGTGTGTTGGCACAAATTAGTGTCAACAGGTTGTCATCTCTGGTGCTTGCTCCTGCAACTGGAACGAGAAGTGCGGCGCCGGCGCCGGCGGGAGCATCGGGGCGTGGTGGCCGACGCCGAAGAAGGGCATCTAATTAATAGTGTGATGTGGGACGATGGAGGACGACGAGGAGGAGGAGGACGCCGGCGTGTGGTTGCGGCGCGCCCCGGTGAGGCGTTGCACGACAGACATGAACTCGCTGGGATCGGCGTGCACGACCTTGGGTGACGCCGCGTAGATGATGACTGGCTCCCGCACCTGCTGCACGGGCTGCTGCGGCGGCTTCCTGATCTTGTGGGAGTCCCTGCGGACCCTGAGCGGCGCCGGGCGTGGGCCCTGTAGCTCCCTGGTGCCGTCGCCGCCGCCGCGCTGCGAGGACGGTGACGAGGAGGAGGACGTGGTCGCGCCGGAGGATTAATAATACTGCTCCATTTTTATTATCGATCGATCAACTTGATAAGCACTGGCTGTGGCTTATGGATGACACTGATTTGATGTGAGAAAAAAATACTACTGACTGACTGGTGGCTAGTGGCTGGTGCTGATTTGGTATGAAAGAAAAGCACTGCTGCTGGTTGCCAGCAGAACAGAGTATATTATATTTAATTAATCTCTAGCAGTTGCAGGTAGCAGGCGGCTGATGGATTGCAAACTCAAGCTGTTCAATTGCATTGGCCGACCGGTCTGAATCTGAACTGGTGGCAGCAAGCAAGATGATAGATGGATCAGCTAGCAGCGTTCAAGGACGTCCAGCGGCAGGCACTGCAGAAAGGCTGTGTTTAGATACTGTAAAATCTTGCAAAATTGGCACTGTAGTGAATTGTAGCACTTTTCGTTTGTTTATGGTAAATATTATTCTACCATGGGGTAACTATACTCAAAAGATTCATCTTGAAATGTACATCTAAACTGTGAAATTAGTTATTTTGTTTACCTACATTTCATACTCCATGCATGCGTCTTTTGATATATTTAATAATTCGATGTGATCGGAATTTTGGAAATTTTGGAGGAAGTTGGGGAACTTAACACAGCCAAAGAAATTCACATATGCATGTCCCGGCCCCTCTTAGGTGATCGATCGGCATGCCCATATATATAGACAGACAGACAGTCCATTGATTGATTTGACAGTCAGTGCAGTAGTCTTGCTTGTATTCAGACAATTGAGAAGAGGTCAAGCAAGAAATTGGTCGAGGTAACGTTGATGGAAGAATAAGAGGGTACGTATACTATGTGGTAGCTGACTAGCTGCTTCTGCTGCGGCTAGCTTTGAACAAGTCCTTTCCTCGGCTGCAACTGCATGTCGTCGTAGATGTGACGGCACAAGGAAAGACGACCATAGAGCTAGCTAGTGATGACCTAGCTCGCTCCTGCATCTGCACTAGCTCCATATCCTGACCGTTCGATCGTATCCTTACAGGTTAGTATAACAATTAATTATACACATAACAAAGGATGGAATTGAAATTACTTTAACAGAAAAGGTTATTGGAAAGCAAGGAAACAGCTAGTAGCTGACTAGGTCAAAGCTAGCTAGTGCGATGAATGAGAGGAGGGTGTCAATGGCGGCGGCAGCAGCAGCTAGCTAGCAGGCTAAACGACGCTTCTTCGTCTTCGATCTGGAAGCTGTGGTGTACGTACGTGCAGCTGAGCGATCGATGTTCTGAGCTAGCTGCTGCTGAGGCTAAGTCCATAGACGGTTATTGTTGAGCGAGTCTCTTCTTCCATTGACTCCGTACATGCATGCATTCCGCTCTCTCGATCTGCTGCCTGCAACCTAACATTGAGGCTAGCTGTTACCTAATAATATGTAATATTTTTATTACAACTAATAAAAAAGGAAATATATACTCCTTACGTCTCAAAAAACTGTTCGTTTAAAAAAAATTATACACATTACTACTAGTAGTGAGAAATGATCTTATTACACCTAATTAATTATAGTAGTTGCGATTGAAAACGATGTTGTTTGTTTGTTCCCAGGATTCTTAATAAATACAAATGCATTGGAAACAAAAAAAGCATCTACTTAAGTATTTGATTAGCTCAATAACTTTCTCTCCATAATAGTTTCTTGGTATTTGATATTGCTTTAATTAGATGAACCTCATTATAATCTAAATGAACAGTATTTGTGAGACAAATTTTAGAGGCTAAATGAATAGTCTTTGCGGGGTGGAGGGAGTACGTTGTGTTGCTAGGTTGGGTTAGCTAGCCTCCGATCCTAAGAAATAACCGTACGTCGTCTGAGTCGTAAAAGTAAATAATCTTGGACTGGACCGCTTCACACATTTATATACTGTAGTGCTATTGTACACCTTAGGCATATAATAATATTCCACACCCACATTCTATTACAAAAAATAATCGTTAAAATACCAAACTAAATTTACTAAATTACTGAATAATATTTAGTAGTAGCTCGCTGGTTACTGATTTATTATTGAAAATTTGTTATGTACTTCTGCTCAGTTTAGCTTTTGGTGTAGAATAAACTATTATATCTTTCTAGGTGTAACAGTTTATTCAGCTAAACTGAGCAGAGAACTACTGAATATATTTTCAGTAGTTCAATAACTAGCAAGCTATTACTGAATATTGTAAAATAATATTCTACACCTAAGGGTAGAATAGCATTATATTGCCCCGTGCATGTGCATATATATATCACAGAAAATAAGGTAGGGTACGGTGATGGGCCGGGTCTGCAGGTTAGAGTAAAGCAAGATGCCACATGCAAATAAACCCAGCAAGCCACCAGACGCAGTCAAGCAGCAGTGGTAGCTGCTGATAGAGAAGATCGAGATGTTCCGGCCGGCCAAGTCGTTGGTTGTTCATTCGGTCGCCGTTGAAGCGATCCAACATACTCTCCATCCTCAGCACACAGATCGATAACCCAGCTAGCTGACGTCGTATTAGGTGCCTGCTGCTAGCGAGATAGCTGCAGCTTTCTTAATCTCTTTATTATTTACCCGACTCGGTAGCATGATCTAACTTTTTATTCGTTTTTTATATTTTTTATTTATTAATTTCATTCCTCCCATGCTAGTTACCCGACTCGGTAGCAAGACTAGGAGGCACCATGGTCTTGGGCTTTGCGCATTGTTGAGACATGAGAGAGGAGCCAGTGGTCTTGAGGCGTCGTGAAAAAAAAAATATTTGATGAGTGGACGTGAATATAGGCTGTGTTTAGTTCACGAAAAAGTTTAGATTTTAGTACTGTAGCACAATTTGTTGTTATTTGATAATTAATGTCTAATTATAGACTAATTAAATTTAAAAGATTCATCTGGTATGAAACAGTTATATTCGATGTGACAGATACTATATAAATTTTTTTAAAACTAAACAGGGGCATAGATTCGATGGTGTGGGGAGTCCGATTTTTCTTATCTCGTCTGATGCCCTACCGGAAGCATTTACAGATACATCTATCTATATAGTTATCTATCTATATAGTATTTAGATAGTAATATAAAATTATCTATCTCAAGATTATCTTTTCTTGGTTTTTGAGCGAGCTGAGGCTGAGGGACATGCATGATGTGCATCATCGCATCAAAAACACAAAAGAAAGCCGGCCTAGTTATTAAACATACGGGCCTGCAGCAGAGTTGTTGGGTTTGGCTGGGCTAAAATCCTCGCTGCACCCCGGCCGGGCCGGCGGCCACACACCACCCACCCCCCTGGACATGGTGCCTCGATCCGCAGCAAGGTTTTAAATAGCTGGCTATAGCTTTTGCTATAGACGGCTATAGCTTCTAGGAAGGCCAAACGCTATGGCATTTAGCCCGCTAAAGTCGGCTATAGCCCGCTAAATGCCGGCTATAGCCCGCTAAACGCCATAGCGGCAACTCTGCCGCTAAACATCTTAGCCGGCGATTTAAAATCTTGATCCGCAGGGAGGCAGAAGCTAATAAACTGCTTGAATTGCCAGGGATCAGATCAGAAACCTGAATCGTTTGTTTTCCTTTGGTTACTTGCCTGCAAATTATTACTCTATTCACTATTCTAAAAATCTGTACGTTAATTAGTAGCTAATTTAGTAGTATCGATCGTTCACTTGAACTAGCGTTAGGCAAGGCAAATGGGTGGGCATTCGGGTAGTCCGAAAATTTCGAGTCGAATTTTTGAAATTTTAGGCTTCCAAAATTATTATCCGAAATTTATTCAAAATAATAAAAATCTGACATTTCGGGTACTCGAAAATTCTGATTCGGATAAACCCGAACTGTCCGATTTCTAAACGGATTGCCAGCGCCTAGCAGATCCAAAGCAACAAGAGTGGAGCGAGCAGGAGGGCACAGGAGCCAACCTAGCTAGCGGTGGCGGCGACGGTCCTCGGCGCTCGGACGCCCAGCGCCGATGCCCCGCACATCCTCCGCCATCACCCAGCGCTGGAAGCCTGGAAGCCCCGCGCCGCCTCCGGCGTCGACGCCCCGCCCATCCTCGGCGCCTGGACGCCCCGCTGCTGGCGCGCTGGAGAAGATGAGGTGCTGGCGCGTTGCTGGCCTGCAGCTCGAGGAGGCCGTCGCGTAGTTGCGCTCATGCTGCTGGTGGGCGGTGCCACGGTGGCCGGTGGCGGGCTAGCAGCGTCCGTCGAGTCGCCTAGTTCGAGACGAGATGCGCCGCCACAGCTTCTCGAGGTTCTGCGTGGGGGGCTGGGGACGGGGCAGCATGCTAGGATTATTTGGACTGGGGTAGGGTTACTCGGACAGGGATAAAATGGCTTCGTGGGCTGGGTTGATTTTCAGATTATTCGAATAATTCGGGTACCGTGGTCTGCTATTCGATTTATTCAGTACCGTGATTTGAAATCCGATCGGATTTTTCGGGCTCGAGTTTTTTGGGTTCGGAGATCGAGTTTCGGGTAATCTGGCCACCCAGCCAAAGCTTTAATTTTCTGCTCGTCAGTACATATATATATTCCTGTCCCTCTTGTCTGGGTTGCCCGCTGCTCATCAAGCCAAATCATCTTTAATTTACCTCTCCGGCGGCCGTGTAATTAAAGAGGAAACGCTCTCTGGCCTCTATGTATCGGAGACAGACAGCAATCTTAGCTTGTGGATAAGAATCACCCGGAAAGATGACACGTTTGTGGCTGCATCCACTACTTTATTTGAGATATTCCTCCCGGCCTGCCTTTTTGTTTCGATTGGTTGGTATACGTACCCTCTTTGCTTGCTAGGGCTAGATAGGTAGCTGCTTTCGAATATACTTGGATTCAGTACTCTGCAAGCTCTCCGTTCTTTCCTCTGCTTTTTTTAGATTACACAGTACAATCCGAATACTTACAACTTCTCATTTCACTGTTCATATATGCTTCTCCCTAGGTGATCGATCGATTTCCGATCATTTTGCCTTGCCATCGTTCGTTACTCTCTGTGTGGAAAAGACAAGTGGCTAGCCTGTAATATAATTAATAATTACCTAGCTAATAAATTAACCCTTTCAAAAAAAATTTCTTTGAAAGAATAAAATCACTTAATCCTCTCATCAGTTCCATTGCAAAGTTGGAAGCTTTTCGCACATCCTACCAAAAGGTGCTTGATTTCTCGCTATATGGTGTCATGCTTGTGCAAGCACGCCATTGGGGCCATTGCATTTGGTGGGTGGACCAAAGCACAACAGAATGGAGAATAAAAGGAGATTCTCTCTTTCACTAGAACGTACGCTCGCTCCACTACTGAAACTAGCTTTGTCATTCCTAATGCTACTAGCTACTAGATGATATGCAGAGGCTGCTGGTGAGAGTAATATCCCTTAGGGCAGTCCCAACGCGGCATTTATAGCCGTTTCTATCTCTATTAACTACGGTGACAGCTCACCCATTTACTGACGTGTCAAAGTAGTTATCACCCAATGCGGCATTTATAGTCGTTTCTATCTCTATTAACTACGGTGACAGCTCACCCATATGCTGACGTTTGCTGACGTGTCAAAGCAGTTATCACGGAGAGAGATAGAAATCATTTCCTCAGGCAGAAACGAAGTCGTCACTAGTACCAAGACGCAAAGAAACGAGAGAAACCCCATTGGGAAGAAACGACCGCTTCCCAAGGCCATCCTCCGGATCCGGTGCGCTGCAGCCGCGCGTGCACCCGCACGCCGCCGGAAGGATAAGGAGAGAGGAGGTGGTGGAAAAGATAGGAAAGTGCATAGAGGATCCGGAGAGCAGATACTAGAATATGGTAGATGATTGGTCAATATTTTGTCTGAAGTTTGGTAGAAATTTTTGCACCGTGAAGAAGTAGTTTTTTAATACGATATCCTATGCTATGGAAACTACGGTGGTTTCTTCCAATGGAACGGCCCTTAATAAGCTAGTTGGTGCGCCTTCAATTCCTGATGGTTTCGTGATGTTGTTGCATTGGTGGCTACTAGCAACGCGTGGCACGGAAGAGAGTGGGTTAGAAATTAGTAAACAGATTTATTTCCACCTTTTTGTTATTGATTGATTGACCCAATAGATAGAGTGTTAACTGGAGTAATTAACTACATACCCCACCAGGATCCACTACTGCCATCAAAGTAATCAAGATTAATTGTTCTTTCTTTTTTTCTGTCTAACTTTGTATCTACAAGTCCTGCTTAGTATTATGAGGGCTGCTGGTGGGTTATTGTACTACCTAGCTAGCTAGTACTAAGTATGAATGTTTGGTCCAACAAAAACTGAAAAGTACACACAGCTGGTAGCTACGTAATATTCAACAGCTATAGCTAGCAACATCAGATCAGGTGTGCTTTTTTTCTCTGGAAATTAAAACATTCCCCATATAATTATGTGTCAGTTGCCCGACTCAAGTTTAAAGGGTAAAGTATATATAGCTCATCTCCTTGCTAATATGAATGCATGATGTCTAGTGATAGATATTGCTGCAACAGCCGTACCTTCGGAAAAGCTGCATAAGTATATACTTTGGCAGACGGCCAACGAAATTAATTAGTACATGGGTAGATCATTTAATTTGAGAGCCTCCTTTAAGCTACTAACGTCGTCGTATGTTTTGATGATGATTGCTTATTAGTTACGATCGAAAGAAAGCGTTGTTGGCTGGAACGGCGGATTTGACCACCTTCCTTATTATTGGAGCCTTGACCCTTAGAGACCGCGCAGCAGGATGCATGTATACTAGGCACATGCTTGCTAACGAAAAGGGGAGACGTGACTTAGCTCGTGACCATATCTTATTAATTAGCAACGATAAGTGTTGACAGCTAAATTTGGCATCTGCTGAGGTCGACCGGTCTGACCGGTCGGTCTGTACAGTCCGAGTAGAATTAGATTTTTTGTAAAAAGTCCTCATGTAATCCTACTCGTGAAGGGGTACGTCTTCCCCAGCCTATAAATATAAAGGCTAAGGCCGATTGAGGTTATTCCCAATCGAATCAATACAAAAATCGCATTACTTTTATCTCTCAAACCCTAGCCTTTTCCGACCCTAGATTGCTTTCTTCCTTCGTCCCGGCGGCGTTTGAAGATGTTCTGAGTGGCCTGCCGATCTCAGAGCAACCCTACGATCACGAGCTCCGACGGGGTCCCTCCCGAGCTCGCTGTTCTAGGTCTCCAGCGAGTCTCTGCTTTCACCGGTCAGACCGGTCGGCGATACCGGTCAGACCGGTCCGCCCAGGGTTTCGCGGGTGTTGATCGTTGTGACGATCGTTTGTGCGTTCTAGCACATTCGAGTGTGTTGGCGTGATTTTGTGTCAACATACTTTTTGGCGACTCCGCTGGGGAATAGATTAATCTGGTTTTAAAACCGATCTGATCTACTCCCTGAAGAAGATGAGCTCTTCAGAAATCAACAAGGAAAACATCATCACGGCTACCATGGAGGAGCTCACCGAGGAGGAACGCAAGGCCTACCTTCTTGTGGAGGAGCACGTCAAGGCACAATTCTTGAAGGGCTTCAAGAAGGATCGTGGTGGCCTCGTCAAGAGGGTGGAGGAGTTCGTGCTGCCGTCTCTCAAGCTTAACCAGGATAAGATTGAAGAGATCCCCAATGTAAGCCTTTCTCCATCTGATATGTTTGATATGATGTCATCTTTAATGGATCAGAAGATTATTGCTGCACAAGCTGCCACAGGTGACATGTTAGTTAAATTGAGTACTGATGTTGATGCGCTTAAAGGTAAACAGCCTATGTCAGATCCTAACTCATCAGATCCGAGTTCGGCTACCCCTGAGTTCACATCTGAACCACTTTATGGTATGCCGCCGAACTCGTTTTCAGGGCAAACCCCGCCACCATCGACCGTGCACACAGCACCAGTCGGACCGGTCAGACCGGTTACTCAGTGCCGTCGCCGACGCCTCTCGAGACAATTCCAGGTTCGGCTGCCCCTAGCCGAACTAATGAATTGTCGCTTTATACACCGCCCCGCATTGCTACTGTAGCGGGAGTATCGCAGGGATCCGGACCTAATCAAGGACCGATCCCAACTTCGTTACAGACGATGTCACATGGAAATCCTAATGCACATCGGTTTTCTGAGTTCTATACCAGCCAGCACTATCAAGCCGATCTTCTTAAGTTCAAAGAGGATCTGGCAAACGCGATTAAGAATAAGCTTGGGGTGGATATGGGTACTACGCGTTTATATCAAAAACCTTACCCCGTTGAGTTTGATTTCACTCCTTTTCCTGCTGGTTGGCGTATTCCTGAGTTTACTAAAATTAATGGTGATGATTCTCGTACAACTTGGGAACACGTTAGTCAATATGTATTGCAGTTAGGGGAAGCTGGTTTTAATGATGCTTTACGTGTGCGTTTATTTTCTTTATCTTTGACTGGAACGGCTTTCTCTTGGTTTTCTTCACTTGCTCCTAACTCTATTCGCAATTGGGCTCAATTGGAGCGTAAATTCCATGATCACTTCTTTAGTGGGGAAACCGAAGCGAAATTGTTGGATTTAACATCGATTAGGCAAGGACGTGATGAATCTTCTTCGGATTATTTCAAAAGATTTAAAGAGATTAAAAATCGGTGTTTTAGTTTGACAATTTCCGAAAAAGATTTGGCGGATTTGGCATTTAATGGTTTACGTTCTTATTTAAAAGAGAAACTTGAGGGCTTTGAATATCATACCGTGAATTTCTTGCAAGTCAAAGTCATGGGTTTAGAATTTAAACTTAAAAATGCCAAAGACTTTCAAGCCTCATCGGTCCAACACACACCTTCTTGATCATGATTCGGATGGTTCGGACGATGATAGTAAGGAAGTATATGCCGCCGAATTTGTTTGGCCATCAAAGGCCAAACCCGGTTCGGTTCCGTCTCTCAAGCCGATTCAAAAGAATCGGCAGGATGAGCCGAAGTTTACTTTTGATGTTTCTAAGTGTGATCGGATTTTTGATGAATTGCTTAAGAATGGTAACATCCGATTATCGCATGCTATTCCATCTCCCGACGAGCTTAAACGACATGCATATTGTAAGTGGCATAATTTTACATCTCATGCTACTAACGATTGTAATGTTTTTCGTCGACAGGTACAATCGGCCATTAATGAAGGACGATTGGTACTTTCTGAGATGCAGATTGACAAAGCTCCTTTCCCTGTTCATACGCTGGAATTGAACAATCCAAAGGTGCTCATTCGGCCGGAGCAAGCCGAAGGAGCTAAAGGAAAGCATGTTGTCATCGGTGATCCAAGACCAATGAACACAAGTGATAAAATCCTTGCCCGAGAAGTTATCAAAGAGAAAATTGATGATGGCAAGAGTACTCTGAAGATCATTGTCAGAAATCCCAGACTCGGGGGGCAAGGGAGTTCTCCATCAGAAAATCGGTCTGCTGATCAGGCACGACCGGTCAGACCGGTGTCTGAGACCGGTCAGACCGGTCCGACCGGTCAGACCGGTTCTTCCAACCGGTCAGACCGCCCTGGTGACCGTCCCCGGACCTTCAAGCCGAAACGTCCGGAAGTGGGTACTTGGAAAACCAACGAAGTGAAGGTGCAGGGAAGAACTGCGAATCAAAAGCCCACCTTCAACCAGTTGTTGAACAAGTATACAAAGGCCGTTCAAAACGATCGGCCGTTAAAAAAGAGACCGCGTTCACCGCCGCGTCAAGATCGTCCAGCGTCCCCAAGAAGGGAATCCAGCAGGCGCAGAGGTGATGTTGTCACGTTATATCCTCCTCAGAAGATGTATGCTACCATGCCATGGATGCCACCGGCTTCAAATGCAACAAATCCGTCATGGGAACATGGGGGGATATGGATGCAGTGTTTCCCGATGCCTTATCCTCCACATTATCAAGGGGAAAGTTCCAGGATGCCAGTGCATGACCGATTGGGACCACGCCAATCCGGTCCAGGGCAGCAGGTTACACCGGTCAGACCGGTACACACTGACCGGTCAGACCGGTCTCATCAGAAGCCGGGTCAAGCTCCTGTTCCAAGGTTTGAATATCGCGTCAAGGAAAAGAGGGGGGAGCAGAAGACCGTGGTTGATTCAGAAAAGTCCAAAGCGAATGTTATTCAGATCGGTGAAATCGAAGTGCCCATAAGAGATACGGGCAAGAAACCGATGGATGTAGATGCATCGGTTGACGTTCCTTCGCAAAAGCCGGTCATGGCCAATGATCATGAGGCTGGTAGCAGCAAAAGCGCAGCGGATAAGTACCATCAGCCTAGATGGTGCCCTTCGGGATTAACTCATACTCAAAAAAGGAAATTGCAGCGCCTCCGCAACAAAGAAAAGAAGGAACAGGAGAAGGAGAAGATGAGGGATGAGGAATTTAACATATACAGGCCTATGTTCCCTCAAAGCAAGGTGTGGAAAGCTAAGGCAGCTGACCAGCCAGACAGACTGGTCGGACCGCCACAGCTGACCGGTCAGACCGGTCATGAGGACCGGTCAGACCGCTCTGACCAACCGGTCAGACCGGTTGAGCCCAGTGCAGAGGCAATAGCCGAATTGGCGCAGCCCGTTTCGGTTCCTTCTGTTGATGAAGCCCCAACAGTTCCTCTGACAGCTGAAGACGAGGAATTGGTAGACTACGAAGTGTCTCCGGAACGCACCAATATGGAGATCAATGTGGTGCACTTATCTTCGGATTACTTCGTGGTTCTGGAGGAGGATTTGGCTCATCTTCAGTTTGGGCCCCGTGAAGCTGTGTTCTAGAAGCCAAGCGAGGAGGACAATCATTTGAAGGCTCTTTATATGAGGGGACACATCAACGGGAAACCGGTGACTCGCATGCTAATAGATGGTGGGGCCATTGTAAATCTTATGCCCTACTCGCTGTACAAGAAGCTCGGTGGCCAAGACGAAGACCTGATCAAGACGAACATGACCGTCAGTGGTGTTGGAGGGAGCGAGCCCCTTAGCGCCAAAGGAGTTGCTTCCATGGAGCTCACCATTGGAAGTAAGACGCTTGCTACAGCTTTCTTCGTCGCAGAAGTGCAAGGTAATTACAATTTGATTCTTGGGAGGGATTGGATTCATGCAAATCAGTGTGCTCCTTCTACCTTGCATCAGTTTCTTGTTCAGTGGATCGGCGATGAGGTTGAGATTGTCCATGGGGACACTTCATCCTTTGTTGCTTTAGCCGATTCGGATTCCATTAGTGCACACGACAACGTCAAGTGTTTATCGGGCGTGGATCTGTCCGATTATGATTTGATCAGTTGCACTAAGGATGGTTTTGTTTCTGCTGTGCTAAAGCCGATGAATAATCGGCTAAATCATTTAATGTAAATCAGATGAGTACAACAGAAATTCCAAAGGAGACCGGTCAGACCGCCAGTGCCGACCGGTCAGACCGGTCCTGTCTCGTTCAGCGCACAGGGCCTACCGGTCAGACCGGACACCCCGACTGGTCAGACCGGTCCAACGCAGAATGGCTGCAGTAGAGGCTAGATCAATATCGGGCGTGCACGAACGATATGTGTGAAGCCATTGAAGATTCTGGTGATCTAGATAAGTTGGGCCAAGGGTTTGCATCGGCTGATCCTTTAGAGAAGGTAGATATTGGTGATGGAACTATTCCTAGGCCAACTTTTGTAAATAAAAATTTATCGGCTGAATATAAAGCCGATTTGGTTAAGTTATTAAAGGAATATGTTGATTGTTTTGCTTGGGAGTATCATGAAATGCCTGGTTTATGTCGTGATCTTGTTGAGCATCGTTTGCCAATTAAAGCCGGTTTTAGACCTTATAAACAACCGGTTAGGCGTTTCAATCACATTATTTATGACCGAATTAAAACTGAAATTAATCGTTTACTTGATGCTGGATTTATTCGGTCTTGTCGTTATGCTGATTGGATCTCTAATATTGTGCCTGTTGAGAAAAAGGATTCGGGGAAAATTAGAGTGTGCATTGATTTTAGAAATCTTAATAAAGCTACTCCCAAAGATGAATATCCTATGCCTATAGCCGATATGTTGATTAATGAGGCTTCCGGACATCGTGTCATTAGTTTTCTTGATGGTAATGCCGGTTATAATCAAATATTTATGGCCGAAGAAGATATATCTAAAACGGCCTTTAGATGTCCAGGATTTGTCGGTTTGTTTGAGTGGGTGGTTATGACTTTCGGTTTGAAAAATGCAGGTGCTACTTATCAAAGAGCTATGAATTTAATGTTTCATGATTTGATTGGTGTCATCTTTGAAGTGTACATTGATGATATTGTCATTAAATCGGCCGGTTTAGATCATCATTTAGCCGATTTGAGACTTGCTCTTGAGAGGATGCGCCGGTATGGTTTGAAAATAAATCCACTCAAATGTGCTTTTGGTGTATCGGCTGGAAAGTTTCTTGGCTTCATTATTCATGAGAAGGGAATAGAGATTGATCCTAAGAGAATTGAAGCCATGAAGAAGGTTGAAGCCCCTACATGCAAGAAAGATTTACAAAAGTTCTTGGGCAAGGTGAATTTCTTGAGAAGATTTATATCTAACTTGTCCGGGAAGATTGATGCTTTTACTCCTATTCTTCGGTTAAAAGATGAAACCGAATTTACTTAGGGGGCAAAACAGCAAGAAGCATTCGAGAAGATCAAGATTTATTTGTCTTCACCACCTGTACTCAAAGCACCTAAGAGAGGAGTATCTTTCAGACTTTATGTGGCTGCTGAAGACAAGGTTATTGGTGCTGTTTTGACTCAAGAGACCGAAGGGAAGGAATATATTATTGCATATTTAAGCCGACGACTTATTGATGCAGAGACGAGGTATACATTTATTGAGAAGTTATGTTTGTCTCTTTATTATGCTTGTACCAAATTAAGACATTATCTATTATCTAGTACTTGCATAGTAGTGTGTCAAACCGATGTGATCAAACATATGTTACAGAAACCGATTTTGAGTGGTAGAATCGGTAAGTGGGCTTATGCTTTAGTTGAGTATGATTTGGCTTGTGAACCTTTAAAATCTATGAGAGGCCAAATTGTAGCGGATTTTATTGTTGAGCATCGGATTAATGACAAGCATGATTTAAAAGTCGGTTATATTACTTGCACACCATGGAAGTTGTACTTTGATGGATCGGTTTGTGATGATGGTCAAGGGATTGGTGCTGTTCTTATTTCTCCGAATGGTGCTGTTTTTGAATTTTCAAACCGATTGGAAGAAGAATGCACAAATAACAAAGTTGAATATGAGGCTCTTCTATTTGGTTTGGAATTCTTGCAATCCATGGGCATGAAGCATGTTGAAGCCTTTGGAGATTCTCTTCTGGTGGTGCAGCAAGTATCTAAGGTATGCCAATGTTATAATGGTTCTCTAAATGCATATCTTCATAAATGCCTTGATATTATTTCCTCATTCGATGAATTTATTATTAAACATATACCGAGGGAAGAAAATGGAAAGGCAAATGCTCTGGCTCAGCAAGCATCTGGTTATAATGTTATGAAAAAATATTTCAACATTCGCAAACCGATGCAAACGAAAGCCGAGTTTCTGGTTCTGGACACACCGGTCCGACCGGTCGGCGATACTGGTCTGACCGCCCAGACCGGTCTGACCGGTCCAAAGACCGGTCTGACCGGTGATGCAGCTGTTAATTCTGATTCGGCTAAAAAAGTTGATTCAATTGTTTCGGCCGAAGATCAGGATTGGAGGGTCCCTCTTATATCATATTTGAGAGATTCTGGTCGTGGCGCAGAGAGAAATATTCGGCGTTTGGCTTTCAAGTATATTTTAATTGACGACAAACTTTATCGTCGAACTGCCGAAGATTTGCTCCTCAAATGTTTAGACTCGGATCAGGCCCGGATTGCTATGGGTGAGGTTCATGAAGGTATTTGTGGTACTCATCAATCGGCTCCTAAGATGAAGTGGTTACTTAGAAGAGCCAGTTTTTATTGGCCCACTATGCTATCCGATTGTTTCAAGTACTATAAAGGATGTGAGGATTGTCAGCGGTTTGGTGATTTGCAATTGGTGCCTGCTGTGTTGATGCATCCTATTATTAAACCATGGCCGTTCCGAGGTTGGGGGTTGGATTTCATTGGACAAATTAATCCTCCATCTTCAAAGGGGCATCGCTTCGTGCTGGTTGCTACGAATTATTTCACTAAATGGACCGAAGCGGTTTCTTTGAAGAATTTGACGCATAAAGAGGTAATTGAGTTTATTACTGAGCATATTATTCATAGATTCGGCATTCCACAAACTTTAACAACTGGATCAAGGTACTTCATTTATATCAAAAGAGGTGTGTGCCTTTGCCGAATCTTACAAGATTAAATTGCTCAATTCATCTCCATATTATGCTCAGGCCAATGGGCAGGCCGAGTCTAGTAATAAGATTTTGATCAAACTTGTCAAGAAGAAGATAGAAGAAAATCCTAGGAGATGGCATGAAGTGTTATCCGAAGTGTTATGGGCTCATCGTATATCTAGACATGGTGCTACTAAGGTTACTCCTTTTGAGCTTGTGTATGGTCAAGAGGCCATTTTACCTGTTGAGGTAAATCTGGACGCATATAGATTAGCAAAACAGAATGACCTCTCCGCTGTTGATTATCATGATATGATGATGGATAATATTGATGAGATAACCGATAAGCGTTTGAAGGCTTTGAAGGAAATTGAGAAGGACAAGCTTCGGGTGGCTAGAGCCTACAATAAGAAGGTAAAACTTAAGTCTTTTCATGTTGGAGATTTAGTTTGGAAGACAATTTTGCCTCTTGGGATGAAAAGCAACAAGTTTGGCAAATGGTCGCCAAGTTGGGAGGGTCCCTACAAGATTATCAAGGTTATCTCCGGTAATTCATATATGATGGAGACGTTGCAAGGTGAGCGTCTACCTAGAGCTATCAACGGGAGATACTTGAAGAAATTTTATCCTAGCATATGGCAAAGTGCATGAAGACAAAGACGGCCAGTATTGTATATCGCCCATAGTTTTGTTTTTTAGAGTTGTATGTCCTGTGTAAAACATGTACATCAAGATAGTTCTTGCTTTTTGGCTTGTGAAACTCACCAAAAAGCAGGGGGGCATATGTTGACAGCCAAATTTGGCATCTGCTGAGGTCGACCGGTCTGACCGGTCGGGCCGACCGGTCAGACCGGTCAGGTCTGTACAGTCCCAGTAGAATTAGATTTTTTGTAAAGAGTCCTCATGTAATCCTACTCGTGAAGGGGTACGTCTTCCCCGGCCTATAAATATAAAGGCTAAGGCCGATTGAGGTTATTCCCAATCGAATCAATACAAAAATCGCATTACTTTTATCTCTCAAACCCTAGCCTTTTCCAACCCTAGATTGCTTTCTTCCTTCGTCCCGGCAGCGTTTGAAGACGTTCTGAGTGGCCTGCCGATCTCAGAGCAACCCTACGATCACGAGCTCCGATAGGGTCCCTCCCGAGCTCACTGTTCTAGGTCTCCAGCGAGTCTCTGCTTTCACCGGTCAGACCGGTCGGCGATACCGGTCAGACCGGTCCGCCCAGGGTTTCGCGGGTGTTGATCATTGTGACGATCGTTCGTGCGTTCTAGCACATTCGAGTGTGTTGGCGCGATTTTGTGTCAACATACTTTTTGGCGACTCGGCTGGGGAATAGATTAATCTGGTTTTAAAACCGATCTGATCTACTCCCTGAAGAAGATGGGCTCTTCAAAAATCAACAGGGAAAACATCATCACGGCTACCATGGAGGAGCTCACCGAGGAGGAACGCAAGGCCTACCTTCTTGTGGAGGAGCACGTCAAGGCACAATTCTTGAAGGGCTTCAAGAAGGATCGTGGTGGCCCACCCTGGGTTAGGGTGCCCCATAACTATGGTACCCGACAGTAGCCCCCGAGCCTGTGGTCGAGTCAGAGACTCGGCCAGAGGGTGATTTTGGCGATTTTACTCCTTGATGTGATCGATCGGCACAGCGCTTCCACTGGGCGCATCTGGGTGCTCGCCTGCGTGATGTGACGACTCATGTGTCGGGGTAGTGCGCCTACAGAAAAAGCACTCCGAGGCGTGCGCCCCTTATTGTTTTGCTTCCGGTGGCAGGACTCGTCAGCGCGCTGAGCGGGCCAGAGCCATGATGGTGCTCGCTGCTCTGCGGC
Source organism: Panicum virgatum (assembly GCF_016808335.1). Classification (NCBI taxonomy): domain Eukaryota; kingdom Viridiplantae; phylum Streptophyta; class Magnoliopsida; order Poales; family Poaceae; genus Panicum; species Panicum virgatum. The sequence goes on along the minus strand of NC_053141.1, from coordinate 400,522 downwards.
CAGTGCTGACGCCGCGTTGCCCGGCGTGCAGGGTTTCAGCTCTGCCTCATTTGGTCGCCTCGCAATGCGCCGTTCGAGGGCAGTCAGCCAGCGCCGATGCTGCGCCGCTCGGCGTCCAGGGGCTCGGCTTTGCCTTGTCTGGTCACATCTCGGTACGGTAACCGAGGGCATCTTTCGTTCGTGGGGTGTCGCGCCGTCACGGGCGACCCAAACCCTGCCCTCGCAACAGGCTAAGCCTTGGTGCCCGATGTGGCTATAAATAGGGGTCCGAGGATTCCCTTTCTTCTCTAGTTTCCCCTGCTCTCGCTTCTAGCCTTGCCTAAGTTTTGTAATGTTTCTTTCCATCTTCCATGGCCGGCCCCCGGACCGGGCGGTCTGGTCTTCTTAGGCCCTGATGCTAGAAGAATGCTTGCGAGCAGCGGGTGATAGCTGGAGAAAGTGTCCTCAACATCCCTCAGCTTTAGTGAGAACAATAGAAGAACATGGGACCTTTGAGGTCTTTCTTCTGCGATGTCCCTCAGCCTGAAGGGCGTTGAGGTGTCTGATCATAATGTCGGCGCCAGACTTCGTCGCCGTTCTTCGCACCGTCCCCGTCGGCGACAAGGTTGCTCTCGGGGAGCCGGCGTCGAGGGTGCTGCCCGCCAGCTTGACCCCCCGCAAGGTCTTCGGCGGAGGAGAGGCTAGAAGAAAGCTTGCGAGAAGGGAATCCCTTCGGACCTGCACGGTGTGGGGATTGCTTCTCGTGCTTTCCTCGTAGCCTGACCAAAATGTCGGCCAAGGAATTGTGTCCTTTATCGACGGCCATTCTTCCCCAAGACAGAAAAGATTGCCATGTAGGTGGCCACGTGTTTGTATCTTTCGACGGCTTCGAGCCGGGAACCCTTTGTAATCTTGGTTCGCAAAAAGCAATGAAGTCTTCACTTCTTTGGCGCGGTTTGCTTTTTGCTTGTTTACCAGGGATTTTGTCCCTCGAACTTGTGAAGTTCTTTCCATGGGGGCGCGTCAGCACACCCGCGGGTGTAGCCCCCAAGGCCTTGGAGGAGTGGAGACACTCGTTCAAGGGATGTGAGCATCGTGTTTGTATGGTTGATTGGGTAGAAGGACTTCACAGCGTTCATTTCAGCCGGCCTCGGTATTATTTCAGCCAGCCTCGGCATTCTTTTCAGCTGGAAATACGTCCCGTATTCCCTTCGGACCAATTCAAACAGCCCACTGAGCGTGCAAGGGGGCATGTCTGACACGTAGGACTTCACTGCCGGACGGTGGTCGGTTAGTTCGAGGGTGTGGCTCTTGCCGAGATGTGCGAGGAGACTCCCGAGCCCTAGCCCGTGTGAGGGCGATCAAAGGGGACTCTCATCTTGTTTGTATGACCCTCGGTCTTCCTTTCCGCAAGGAGGAGGGGTGAAACAAGCCATGCTACCCTTGCCCGGGCCGCGAGACATGGGTGTTTCGGTGAGCTGTTAGCGGGTAGTTCGAGTGAACATCCGTGCCCCGTTCGGTGAGGGTCGGCTCGTGGTCTGGAGACACGTTCCATAAAGCGCTCGCAAAGGTTCGCTAGGCAGGGCTTGGACCCGTTCGATTGGGTCCAAGGGCTCGATGCTCTCCCTCAATGGGATCTCTCGTACTAGCCGCCTCTGTCCGGCCTCGAACACAACGTAGGGCATCTCGAACTTTGCATTCGAGGCTTAGGCTTCATATGAGCATGCCCATGTTGCCCCTGACTCTGTTGATCTGGGGCGGCTATTCGAACCCTCGGCGGGCCAGCCTTTGAACCCCTGATCAGTAGGGCTCGGAACAACAGTTCCTTCGTTAGCAAGGAACCCCCCGGAGGGGAATGTTCCGTCACAGTTTTTCGGCGTGGGCTGCGGAGTCGTGAACTAATGCGCGTCATGGCCCGATGCGTGTAGGGAGGGCGCGTCTTTTGAGGCGGCGCCCTCGGGCAGACGGAATGGCACGGGCGGCCGCAGAGTGATGGGACGCCATCAACAATGCGCCTGCACCGCTTCGGGAGCCGTCCCGCTGCAATTACTACGCGTGCGTGTGTGCTTCCGCGATCGTGGGACCCAGCTGGCAGCGTCAGCGGTAGATTTGGAACCACCGCGGCGAATCCGCCTCCCTACTGCGGTTAAATAGGGAGGTACGGGCGGGGTGGTTCGGCTTACCTTTGCCGTTGCCTTCTTCCTCCTTTCGCCGTTCTTCGCTCGAGCAAACAGATGAGAGAGAGAGAGAGAGAGCAAGGGCACCTTCTTCCCGTTCAAGCCTCTCCTTCCCTTTTCCCCTCCACCGTTGCCATGGTGAGGCCAGTGAGGATGGAAGACCCGGTGCCCTGGGGCCAGTCAATCACCGACGTGCCATACTTGGAGACGTTGGTCGCCGCCGGACTACTGCCGGCGATCACCGATCCCGTGTGCCTGGAGTGGATCACGCCGGGGTCGGAGACGATGGCGAACCCCCAAGTGGCTATGTTGTGAGTCTGGCGCGTCTGCACGAGTGGGGGTTCGGCATCCCCGTCGGCAGATTCATCTGCGTGCTCTGCCACCACTACGGGGTGGAGCTTCACAACTTCGCCCCAAACACCATCTCGCAGGAGGTGGTCTTCGTCGCCGTCTGCGAGGGGTACATGGGGATCCTGACACTCTGGGATCTGTGGAGGCACCTGTTCCGAGGTGGCCTCCACACGGATTCCGTCTCATAGGGGGTGAGGAGGCCCGTCCACGCCAGCGGACTGACACTTCATCTGCGAGAGTCGAGGAAAGACCTCTACATCCCGTGTTCGATGACGACGAACAACCGCGACTGGGATCGGACGTGGTTATATCTCCGCAATGACGGCAGGTGGCTCCCGGCGTACCAGGAAAGTCTTGACGGAGAGGCTGGACACTTGGCATTATAGGGTGTCACCCCCCCCGATCGCCAGGCCAGGCTCGAAGTGTACACCAACGCACTGCGGCGCCTGGCAGACAAGGGGCTGACCGCGGCCGTCGTCGCCGCCAACTTCCACCGGCGGAGGGTGCTCTCCCTCATGGAGAGGGAGATCCCTCTCTTCCAGATGATGGAGGGTGCCCCGTCCGAGGGCACCCAGATGATGGTGGAGCAGCTCTCTCGCGAGATCGCCGCCCAGAGAGCGGGGCGAGTGGTGGGCACGTCCCCGGATAGCCTCGGATACCTCTGGGGGATCGCGATGCGCCCCGACGAGGGGTACATCCAAATAGTAAGTTTTGTGTCTCGGCTTTGGTTGTTTCGCACCATCATTCTTTCCTAATTCGAGCCCCGTTTGCAGGGGGTGCGCCTCCAGGGGTACACTTCGGACCCTCCGCTCCCAGAAGTCCGTGCCGTAAACCGCGAGTTCGCGGAGCGAAAGAAGGAGCAAAAGGATGCGGAGAAATAGTTCCAAGAGAGGAAAAGGAAGGAAAAGGAGGCCAGGGAGAAGGAGAACCGGGCGCGGGCGAGGAGGGGCAAGTCGCCGATCCCCTCTCCCGACACCACGCCGGAGCCGGAGTCCTCGCCCTCGGCGGGGGGGGGGGGGGGGGGGGGGGGCGAGGTCGACAACTCGATGCTGCCCAAACTCGACATGGAGGCAGTCGGCGGTCAGTCGTCGGGCCAGCGAGGTGCCGGCACCGAGCCACCGGTGCAGGCCGAGGGTGAAAACACGCGCGCGCGGTCGCTGGCCGAGAGGTTGGCTGCTCAGTCGAACGCGGGGTCCCTCGGACGGGTGTCGCCGCCAAGGCGTCAGACCGGCCCGGGCGCAGTATCGTTCGTCATGTAACACCCCAGTGGTAATAAGAGCGCTAATCATGAGCTTAATTTGCTAATTAGGAGTTTAACCTTGTCATTAGCGTTAATCGAGTTCGCGTGGTAAACCTCGTTTTAGCCGTGTTCAACCGTGTTTTTCTCCCTGATCCGGGTCTCGAATCAACTTTCGCCCAAAACAAAAGTTATAGATTTTCTCTTCCTCTACAACTTTTATTTTGGCCAAATTTCAAGTTCTTATATGAAGTTTATATTTTCAATCGGTCAAATGTGAGTCAAAAATCGGTCAAACCATTCACTGTTGTACCCCTGTTCGTTACTGTGCTCGTACTAGATGCACATGCCGCGACCGGCACACCGCCGGCGACCTCCACGCGTCGCGCGCGCCGGCGAACCTCGCCCTCTGCGCGAGCCGTCCTTATCCCCTTGTTGACACTCCTTAGAGCCCCAATTTACATACCGCAAGCGCATGGATCGTGGTAGCTTTTCCCTTAGAGTACTCCCCCAAGGTTTATCAATCCGTGGATCGGAAGCGAACCGACTAGAGTTTACCATCTAATCTATCGAACGTATCCTAAAATGAAGCGAAGATTGCATATAAACTGAACACTTGCTAGATATGAATGAAGCATAAGTGTTCATCACACCCACAACCGTAGATGAGATAACACAACCAAGGAGCTAGGGCCTATCGTCTCTAGGTACAGTTCTAGTCAAAAAGGTGATCAAAACATAGATTGCATCTCAACTAAAGGTACACGAAATCATCTCTTAGAAAGGCGGCTCGCAAGCGGCCTACTTTCCCAAGGTCACCGGTGCGAGGTGCGTGTCAACGCCTAAGGTTTCCCAAAGCTTTACCCCAAACGCCCACCAAGTGCTCTTACTCGAAGCTCCTCCTCTTGGTGGCCGCGCAACGACTCCCATGATACTCGCCATCGATCGTATTCCACATCATGTCGTCGCTAGAATTTTTACCTCCGCCATGCTGTCACCACACCGGGGTAATCAACCAACTAGCTAAAACACGCTACCTCAACGTATCCGCAAGATATAGACTAATCACCACGAATAGATCTAATCTTACTATGAACATATAGATGCATCATATATGAGAAAGAAAGCATGCATTGAAGTAGACCAAAGTCGAGACAACTAGAATAAAGAGTAGATTGATATAACCATCGTGTGTGTACATACCCTGACGAATGTTGGGGATGACTCCTGAACTCCACCATGGCACAACCTCGCAGGGAGGCCATGGCGGCTAGGGGTGGCCTAAGCCATCTCCTAGGTACCTTCGAAGACATGCGGTGGCCGTCGTCTCCCTCTGGCCTTGGCCCTAGGTTTTCGTCGAGTTCTGGGTGGATTAATTCCCCGAGTTGAATAAGGTGCGAGCTATTTATAAGCCAAGGAAGACACCGGTCGAAGGGGAGGCCGAACCACCTCAAAAACGGGCTAGGCCGGCCGGCCGGCCTACCCTCTTTCGGGCCCGCCTCGGTCTTATCTTTCGCGTGTAGACTCCTCGCATCTTCTAGAGTTTATGTCCATCATGATTGCACCCCTTTGGACGTCATTATCTTGGAGATATCTTCGAGGAAAGGATAGGATAGGATAGGGAATCCTTCCTTAAATCTTTATTTGCTTTGCTTAATCCCGAAGTATCTTGATCTCATCTTTGTGGGCTTAGTCCTTTGGGCTCTGTTGGAGGATGGATGTGCATGAATGTGCCTCGAATCAACATAGGCTTTGGTCCTTCCTTTGGGCTTTGGCCTTCGTCTTTCTCCGTGTTAGCGCTCGATCATGGGCCTCGTCATTTCATGCTCCAAAAAAGGCCAAAAACCTGCAAAAACGAAGTTCCTCCTAAAATATATGTGCAAATGTGAAAATGACCAATAATTAGGCCGGGGTTAGGACGGTTAGTGATTTTGATATTAAATTCATGCCATTATCAAGGATAAACAAGGGATAAAATGGGTACTTAAGGAGCGCCAACACTCATGCGCAAGCCTCATCCATTTCCCCTCCCTTCATCTTCTTCCTTGCGCGTGGGTTGAGCTGAGTTCGAGCAGAGCTGCCGCCGGTGCCGCGCCGGCCACCCCCTCGCCATCCCGCCTCGATTCTTCACACCCAGAACTGCTCCACCTCGCCCTCCACCTCCTCCACCCTTCCCTGAACTCGGCCGATCCCTACGCCGGCCGAATCAGCCCCGCCATCAACGGCCGCCATTGCCATCCCCGCCGGAGCTCTGCCCCCACCGTCGATCTCCTACCTCCGGCTGCCCTCTGCCCAAATCGAGCCCGCGGTGAGCTTCCCCGCGCGCCCCTCATCCTCCCCGTCCCTTTCCCCACACGGTTCCCTCGCCACCGATGCCGGAACGTCGTCGCACCGCCGTGTCCGCTTGGCCTCCGCCGCTCGCTTGCCGTGGAGCACCCCTGCGCGGACCCGCAGGCCGCTGTTGCGCGCCCCGGGGCCGGCAGGCCTCCCTGGCTGCGGGGCTGCCCCGACCGCTGCCGGCCGGCCTCGCCGCCGGCTGGGAACGCCGCGCCGCCACCCCTGCCCCACGCGCGCCCCTGTGCCCCTGCCCCACGTGCCCCCTGCGCCGCCGCCCCTACCCTGCGCGGGCCCTGCCGCGCCGCCGCGTGCGCCGGCCCCGCCGGGTTGCCCTGGCTGTGGGCGGGCCAGGCTGCGCCACCGGCAGGCCGCGGGCCGGCGGGAGCACCGCCGCCATTGTGCTCGCCCGTGGAGCGAGCAGAGAGCAGAGCAGGGGCTTGGGCTGGGCTCCCCTGACAAGTTGGGCCCTGCTGTCATCCCCTGGTTTAGGATTCAGGGTTTTCCTTATTTGTTTAAATGGCTGAAAACTTTGAAAACTTGTTGAAAAATGCAGAAAAATGTTAAAAATGCGAAATAAATTTTTTTAGGTTGCTTAAATCAAGATATTCAGAGGAAAAATAATCATGCATGTTAAATGTCAGTTTTGCCCCTGCTAAATTTTAGTTTGTGCTTAAGCTTGTTTAATTTTTTTCCTGCTGTTTTGATGCTCTAAAAATTATGAAAAATTGGCAGTAGCTTACTATTTGCACGTGTAGACTACTAAATAATTTTCAGGTACATAGCCTATGTGCATTTTTGTGGATCTAATATTGTTTGATTTCTATCCTAGGGCTAAAATAAATGTTTTGTCACCAATAAATGTTTGTAAATTTTTGTAGCATGTTTTTCAATATCTTGTCTTGTTGGTAATTTTTGGGTGGCTCAACTAGATCTGCAAGCTATGTTTTTGCATCTATTTTGTTCCTAGTTGCAGCGTTCTTTTAAGTGGCTGTTCAGCCAATGCCTATTAGTTTTATCGGTTCTTTTCATTGCCATGAACAGCTTGACCCGAAATCAAACCCCAAAACTCATGTTGATCAAAACTGCGGCAAGCTTTTGCAAGGGAAACTGGCAAGCGCGCGCTAAAGCCAAGGAGGTGACTAAAATTTCGCCAATTAAAATAGCGTTCAACTCCAAAAAGTCGGAAAAAAACACCATCGTCCACCTCCCGAAGAGTGCAAAGAAACTGGATGGTGAGGAGACGAGAACCATTCTCCTCAACGGGCACAAAACCATCCCATCCAACCGCATGCCAAACACGAGCGAAGTCAACGTCCATACCAATTTTCTCGAGGAGGTCCGGATCGAAGGCTCTGGTCTGACCAAAGCTTCAATTCTTGATCATGGCGTAGGCTTGACACTCGCGGTCATCTTGCAAGTCGAGGTACGGTGCATCATCCTCCTTTATCTCCATGTCCTCGGCTTGCGATTCTGCAGCTTGCTCCTCGAACTGTTCTTCTTGTTCGTCTTGCTCATAGTCCATCGTGGTCGGTGTTGGTGCAGGTTCAGAGGAATGATGAGAGCTTGACTCACCCAGTGAACGGGACGAGCCCAACCTCGTCATCCTCTTGAGAGCTCCGGAAATTTTCCGCCCTGCACCTCTCATGCTTGCAACAAGAACGAACAAGAACGAACAAGAATAACTCGATTCGGGTTATGTTAGCTAAATCAAAATGAAATTTTTACTCGGGAGTTGTTCCTCCAAATATGTGATCAATCTTGCAGCAAAGAAACGAGAGACAGAGATTTCTTGCGATCAAACTTGAGTCAAAATCCAAGGGAAACCCGAGCAAGAATATGTGAGAGGGAGTGAGAGTGGAGAGAGTGAGCATGGGAGCTCATCACCCCCCTCTCGGCCTCTATTTAAAGAGAATATGGCGCGTGCACCAGAAGAGAGGCAAGCCACAATGGCTATGGAGCCGTTGGAGAAGGTGGGGCCCAGGAGCTGTTGGCCCTGGGTCGGCTGACCTGTGGGGTCGGCTGGGGTCGGCTGGCCCTAGGGTGGGCTCCCTGGTGCCCCCCTTCGGCCTGGTGCTTCCTCAAAGGTTAAGTTCTTTGAAAATATGGTGCACGGCCAAAAGTTTGCTCGATAAGATGTCCAAATTATTTTTCCCAAAGGATTTTAAAACTCAGGAAATATTTTTGGTCTTTTTGTAAAAAAGGAAAAATGCTAGAAAAAATTCTAGCATGCAGAAAACAATTTTGAAAATCTCAAACATGCAGTGGAGAAAAACAAATAAGGTGCAAAGAAATTTTAAAAGCGGATGAAACAAATATGAGATAAATACCAATTTACCTTTGGCAAGGGCGTGTCGTTTAAAGTCCGACGTGCACGACTTTTCTCCATCGTTCTTACCATTCGTCGGCTCGTCCTGGAGAACTGGACGAGGCCGAACTCTCGACCTTCCGCCACACCTTCTTTTCCTTCTTCTTTCTTTTAGGTGCGTAGGGTCGTTGTTCTGGCTGGGGTTCTGGTGCACCCCAGAGTGCTTGCCCTTCACTGTCTTGTTGGATCATGAAGCGCTGCTCTTCCTTCTTCTTGAACCTGAAAAACATATCCTCCCTTCCGACACAGAAACAGATTTCTCCCTTTCCGACATCGATCCTTGCCTTGGCAGACCTTAGAAAAGGTCGCCCAAGTACGAGGTCGACTCTGAGGTCGCCCTCCATATCCATTACCTCAAAGTCTGCAAGGACGAAGGAGTCTCATACTCGTACGAAAACGTGTTCGGCTATCCCTTCGGGATACCGAATGGTTGAATCTGTAAGCTGTACGAGCATAGTTGTTGGGGGAAAGAGTAGGATATTCAAGTGCTTCATATATTACCTTGGGCATTATATTCACGCTTGCCCCCAGATCGCATAGGCATCATTCAAAATGTTTGATGTAGATCGAGCAGCTTATCATGGGGACCCCTGGATCCTCTTGCACAGCTGCCACCATGCCATCCCAGACGTCGTTCCTTGGGGGATAGTACCTACCTGCATGGTTATTGCGTGGTGGCCTCCGGGATGAGTTACCCCGTCCGGTAGACACTATGCTGACATTTTCAACGAGAGACTCGGGTTGCCCCGGGATCTTCCCGCTCTCAACAGCAGGTAATGAAGCAGCAATTTATGCAAGCTGAGTTTCGATCATTTTGTTGAAACTTAACTGATTTTTAAGAGTTGAAGACAAAATTTCAAGCTTGACATTTAAACTTTCCAGGAATTTGTCATTGGCCAAAAGCTTTTTATTTATATTTTCGTTGATTTTAACTTGGCCAAGAACAAGTTCTCTCAAGGGAGGTTGGTTTGAATTGAAATTTGAATTATAAGAAGGATTGTAGTTATTACCTCCCTGAAAAGGTGGACGCGGCTGGTTCCACCCCTGGCCTCCTTGTTGTGGATGGTACCCGTTGTTGTTGTTGTTGAGGTAGGCACAGTCTTCACAGGTTTCGGGGCAGTCGTTCCCCGAGTGTCCTTTATTACCACAGACTTCGCACGTGAAGTGCGATTCCATGGCACGAGCATAGTTTTCTCTATGCTTCTTGAATTCGGCCCTTTCGCCGAGATGCTTCAGTAGGAGGTCCAGTTTCGCGGCAATCATATCCGTCTCTTTGACGGTATGTATGCCTTTGGTGCGGGGTTGGAGTCATTCATCGCTGCACCCCTGATTGGAGACCATCTTCTCGACCAATTCTTTCTCTTTGGCGATAGTCAAGTCGAGGAAGGCTCCTCTAGCAGCAGCATCAATGTTGGCTCGAGATGTCATTGTGAGCCCGTTGTAGAAGCTTTGCAGGACGAGCCACTCATCCATGCCATGATGAGGATAGGCCAGGATGTATTCCTGCAGCCTCTCCCAAGCTTCTGGGATGGATTCCATCCCTGTCTGCTAGAAACTTGATATTTTCCCGCGCAGGGCATTTGTTTTTCCCAGAGGGAAGAATTTTGCGAGGAATGCCTTGGAGCATTTTTCCCAGGTGTCGATGTCCTTTTCTTTATAAAACCATTGTTTTGCCTTCCCCAGGAGGGAAAAGGGAAATAGATGAAGCTTGACAACGTTGGCGGTGACACCCCGTATGACAACGGTGTCGCAGAGCTCCAGAAAATTCTGCAAATGTGCATTTGCGTCCTCGTTTGGCTTGCCACAGAATGTGCAATAGGCAATACTCTAACAGGGGTAAGTCCAGATAAAGAATAAGCAAGGGTAATGTGACACAGCACACATCCACACTCCAAGAGGAAGGAATAAAAGAGAGAAATGACAAAGCAAAGGTCTACTCTATCCTACGTTAAGTCAGCTGGAGCTTAGGCTAGGTTAGGTGTCCTAGTACTTCTATTCAAAGCTGGGTCATGTTAGATCATGGTTAGGACTGCAGGTGCCAGGAAAATGGGATAGCGGGGAGAAGGTCCCGCACTGGAGAACGTCCAGTTCCGTTACCTCTTTGCATGAACTCCTACACCGAACCCGAACGTCGGGGAGTACGCTAAACGCAACACAGCTGTTACGCCGGACGGACAGGGCTGTCACCACCAGCCGTCTACCCCAGTCACACCGTGGAGCACGGTCATATCCGAAGGACCCCGCATACCCGAGCACCACGCTCATGTATGAAGTAACTACTCTAGTGCCCCCAGGTCTCCCAACCTTCGGATGGACGAGTAAAACACTAGAGCAAACCCGAAAGCACGACAAACCTCTATCCGTACCCGGTTCATCTGGTCTAACCAAGACCGTAGCATAACTTATGAACGAACTAAGCATGGATTGATAAACTATCAAGATAGTAAAGCAACCATGGCAAAACTCTATATTATGAATAGAAGTCTGACAAATCGGATACAAAGCCATACCAGGAGCCGAGGATTGCTCAACGACCCCGAGGATGACTTGCTCGCTAAAGAGAACTAGCCTAGCTCCACTACCTAGCTAAGAGAGCAAGAGAGAGGAGAGCCTTCTTGGAGAGAATGGAATGAAGTGTGTGTGTGTGTGTGTGTGTGTGTGTGTGTGTGTGTGTGTGTGTGTGTGTGTGTGTGTGTGTGTGTGTGTGTGTGTGTGTGTGTGTGTGTGTGTGTGTGTGTGTGTTGAGAGGGGTGAGAGGGGGCCCTATTTATACTAGTGGAGATCGGTTCCCGCCAAATGCACGTATGGAAGGTAATCAGGAGACTTGGGGCCGACTCCTCCTCGAAATGCACCTGGACGGGAGGCCGGCCAGGTTCGGCCGACCCAGGTGGTCGGCCGGCCCCACCTGGCCACCTCTCGTCCTTATCCTTCTCTGGCAGGCTGACATGTTGGCCCTGAGATCTTTCCTTGTATGCATTATGCGTAGCGCGCCCGTTTTCTCTGCCAGATGGGCCCTCCTTGTAAGTTGGTGATGCCGGACGCGATATTCTACGTAGTTGTATGGCGTCTGCTGCGTGTTTTCGTCTTATTCCGCTCCAGCTCATCTGAAATGTACATAACTAAAAAACAACTGTGGAGCAAGGTTAGTGATACAAATATGCGAGTAAGGCATGCAGTTTTCCTTTATTATTGAGTATAGTTGATGGGTGAAAATGGCACTTAAGCACCGTCGAAGTCACTCGCGAGATTTGAGATATTGTTTCTTATGGCAAGTGGCTTGGAAATGAATCAATGAGGAAAGAGAAATGGAGACCGGGTGGAGATGAGTTGGTTCTGGATATGAAATGGATGGAAAGAAAATCTCCGCTTGTGTCGATTGAGGACCGTACCGTTGTTGGTCCTGTTGATCGAGGATTGAACAGTACTAACGACATGCCGAAAGTAGGAGGTAGTCGAAACCGGTAAGCTGTGTACCGCTTTGCAACGATAGTTTGAATTCCGACCTGCTACGCTGGGCGTGGGAGTTGGCGGGTGTTGGATAGGATGCTGCCTTCGGGTTCTCTGGGAGTTCACCGTGAGGGGCCCATCACCTGGGTTTTAGCAGGCATGGTTCAGATGTCGTGGTAATGATAGAAACAGTTGACGCGTGTGGCCCGATGGGGCTTACATGTGTCGTGTTGGTTAGGTCCACCTTGCAAGGTTAAATCGAATCGATTCGCCGTGTCTCGCGGATATGAGAGCCTTGATCACTGCATCACATCGTAGTAAAGGATGAAAATGAGAATGGAATGAAAATGTTCGTTGGTGTTTTACTAGAGGTTTAATTTGATCTACCATGTGTGCTCTAGGTGCTATAGCAAACCTAGTTGGTACTCAGGGTACTCAAATAGCAAACCTATTTGATCACTACTAGTAGCTTTTCAGCAAAGCCAACTCCAGAGCCAAAAAGCTTTGTATGTCTAGATATTGGGCTAAGTATACCCATAGTCGGGTAAGCCTTTTTGAGTATTAGTATACTCAGGGTTGTTGTTGTAACCCTCCTGAGCAGGTTGTGTTCCCGCTAACTTCGAGGAGGTCCGTGCGTCCTGGATTAGGCAACCGCTTCCTCCTGGGTGGACCGTCGAGTGGGCCCCGTCTTCCCCGTGAAGTTCGGGCAGGTTGGCACCACATCGGTGGGCAGGATGTGGAGCTCACCGTGTATCGTCGTTCGTAGTTACCGTATTGTATTGCGAACTCTGTTTTAAAATTTCCGCTGCGTGGAACTCTGTTGTTTGTATTCAAAACCTTTATGTAAAACCAGGGTTGTAAATTAATTTGAGAATCTCTATATGCTTGTATCACCTGTGCTCGTCTTCGTGCGAGTCTTCTAGTGCAAAAGTGATCCTGGAGTACAGTAGTTTAATCGGGAATTACCCGACGGACTGCCGAATTACACCGTTTTAAGTGCGTGGTAACTTGATTATTCATTAAGATGATAGTTAGCGCACTTAAACCGGTTTAATTTAGGAGGGTCTGCTACACGTTGGGAGCCGGTGGGTCGGCGTAGGCCCCGAAGAGCGGCTCGATGAAACGCAAGTTGGAGGCCGCCTCGGGGTAAGTTTCCTGTCGCTCGTTTTTTTATTTCCATCTGCCCATTTCACTTTCATTAATTTTGACTTCTCCCTTGCTTGGCTCAGCATGAAAGTCTCCACTGCCCGGGTCCCTTCACGGGCGCCCTCCAAGGCCCTCAAGATGGGGAGGACCACGACGCCGAACTCGGCGCCGCAGCCCCCGAGCGGGGGGCCTCGGACGGCGGAGGAGATCGTCGAGCAGTACCGAGCGGCGATGGCCCAGGGGGCGCATCGGCTCGTGCGCTGTCTGGTGCAGACGAATCCGGTGGGTGCGTCCCGGAGGAGGGGGCTCGGCCAAGCGCCGAGGGACAAACCGGCCGGAGTGGCGCAGAGGATGCTGCCCGGCCGGAAGCCGAGGGAGAGACCGGCCGGGGCGGCGCGAAGAATGCCGCCCGGCCGGGCGTTGGCGAAGGAGGAAGGACCGACAGGGCTGCGCTGGAGCAGCCCGCCGGTCCGGTGGAGAGAGTGGACCCCGTCCCGGAGCCTGAGGTGGCCAGGGACGAGGAGGCCATGATGGAGCCGGCGGTGATGCCGGTGCAACCGGTGGCGGAGCCGGTGCAGTCGGAGGTGGAAGTGCTAGAGACAGCGGAACCGGGGCAGCCCGAGCGCTCCGGCGTACTTGCGTCAAGTGCCGCGCTCGGCGAGGCCGGCACCAGCGGCCAGATCGCAGCTGGTTCCAGGAGCGGTCTTGGGGCCGGTGCATCTGGCGAAGGGGTGAGCCAGGTCGTCGTGCTGCGAGGTGTCCCCAAGGACTTCATCCGTGCCGAGTACGAGGAGGAAGAGGTCTGGCAAGAGCAGCTCGAGCTCGGCGGTGCGATAAACGCCGACCTCCAGCATGCCGCGCAGAGCCATTGGCAAGAGTAGCACAACATCACCCGGGTAAGTATTCTTCCTGCTCCAGTTCGTTTCTAGTTGTGATAGTTCTTCTTTTACCCTCGTCGTTTTGCTCACGTCCCTTGATCGCAGCAGCTGATGACCTTGTCGAGAGACAAGAGCATCAAGCTGGTGCAGTTGTACTCCCGAGTCGACTGGCTCGAGAGGTACATTGCTAGCGTGGGCTTGCGGCTGAAGGAGACCATGACCCAGGCGGGCCGGATGGAGGTGCGCGCCCACGACCTGGAGCACGAGCTTGCCCGCGCCACCACCGAGCATAACGCGCAGAGGGCGGCAACCGAGCATCGGGCCAGATAGGCAGAGCTCCTCGAGGCGCTCACAGCTCAGTGCCAGGAACAGGAGGAACTCCTCGAGGCACGGACTATCAGCCTCACGCAAGCGAATGCCCTCGCCGAGGGACAGGGAGAAGCCATCCTGCGCGCGGAGAGTGCCCTTCAAGCTGCGCAGGCAGAGATAGACCAAGGGAGGAGGTGCGTCGCGGGTAAGTACCGAGACTAAGTCCAGTTTACCTGGCTTTGTCGGGACTCATCTTTTGTTTCTGCTCAGAGCTGCGGAAGGAGGTGGCGGAGGAGACCGCGGCGAAGGAGGCCCTCCAGACTGCGTATTCGTCCACGCAAAGAGACTACGAGGACCTGGAGGAAGCCGCCGTAGCCGCGTACCGGGGTGCCGAGGGTGAGGGTGGCCAGTTGGGCAGCTCGCTGACCAACCGTCTGCGGTCCCTGGGTGACCGGGTGGCCGAGCAGCTCAAGGGCGCCCTCCGCCTCGGTGTCGTCTCGACACACTACGTTGTCGACTTCGAGCGCTTGGCCACAGGCTACATCGTCCCCGATGGCGATGACGATGCCAAGGTCGAGGCAATGGAGCAGGCTGAAGCAGGTGCCGAAGGCGCCGCCACCACCTTGGTTGGGCTCTTCGAGAGCGACCTCTTCCCCGATGCTGCCGACGACGAGGATGAGGGCGAGGGAGGAGGCCGCTCGTAGATAGCCTGGGCGGTTAGCCAAAGTAGATTGGTTAGGATTTTGTTCATATTTTGTCCTCTGATGTAAACAACATGATCTTAACAATATGGCCGTTCGAGGCCTTCGTGTGTATTTGAGTGTTGTTTTTTCATCCGCAAGGATTTTCGCGTTCATAAACTACTTAGGTGAGTGGGAGGTGAGTGGGGATGCCATATCCCGGAGACGTAGGCGGTCCCACGGCTCGGCCGATTCCGTGCCCGAGTTGTTTACGCCTTGCTTCCGTTTTTTAAGTGTTCGAGAGACTCAGGTGCGAAAAAAATTTCGGAAAAAATGTGACACTTTGGGGACAATTGGGGTCCCCCCCCCCCGTTGTAGCCCCCGAGGGAGGCTCGGCTTTGCCGAGGGCAAAGCCGAGGCTCACTCAGTGTTGTGCGTGCATCCGAGCCCCCAAGGGTTCGAACGACTCCCGAGAAATTGAAAAGTAAAGCGTACTTCTTTATTGTCCCGAGAATTTTAAGATACGAGTACAAAGTATGTACAAACAACTTGGAATTTCAAGGATAAAAGCGACATAGCTGCTGGATGTCCCAAGAGTTGGTGAAGATTTTGCCCTTTTCGTTAGCTAGATTGTAGGTGGCGGGCTTTAGGACTTCCGCGATGATGTACGGGCCTTCCCATGGCGGTGTGAGCTTGTGGCGCTCTCGGCTGTCTTGTCGTAATCTCAACACGAGGTCCCCCTTGTTGAGGTCTCGACGCCGAACCCTCTGCGCCTGGTATCGTCGCAGGGACTGTTGATAGCGTGCCGAGTGTAAGAGCGCCACGTCTCGAGCCTCGTCCACCTGATCCAGCGCGTCCTCACGGGCCTGTTGGTTTTGGTGCTCCTGGTAGGCTTTGAGCCTCAGGAACCCGTACTCCAAGTAAGTGGGAAGGATGGCCTCGGTGCCACAGACTAGGAAGAACGGGCTGAAACCCGTGGCTTGACTTGAGGTTGTTCTCAGGCTCCAGATGACCGAGGGTAACTTCGTGAGCCACCTCCAGCCAAATTTGTTCAGCTTGTTGAAGATTCTTGGTTTGAGGCCTTGTAGGATCATGCCGTTGGCACGCTCAACTTGGCCGTTCGTCTGTGGGTGCGCCACCGCCGACCAATCCACACGTATGTGGAAGTCGTCGCAGAACTTCAAGAACTTCTTGCTCGTGAACTGGGTGTCGTTGTCTGTGATGATCGAGTTTGGGACCCCAAACATGTGGACTATGTCAATGAAGAATTGCACGGCTTGCTCGGACTTGATCTTGATGATTGGTCGCGCCTCGATCCACTTGGAGAACTTTTCCACCGCCACCAGCAAGTGGGTGTAGCACCCGGGCACTCTCTGCAGTGGTCCGACGAGGTCCAGTCCCCATACGGCTAAAGGCCATGTGATGGGGATGGTCTGCAGAGCAAGAGCCTAGAGGTGCGTTTGGCAAGCGTAGAACTGGCAACCTTCCTAGGTTCGCACAATCTCTGTGGCATCGGCGATTGCAGTTGGCCAGTAGAAACCCTATCCGAATGTGTTGCCCACGAGGGTGCGTAGCGCCGCATGATGGCCACATACTCCGACATGGATGTCTCGAAGCAGCTCCCTACCCTCGGGGATAGGGATGCATCGTTGCAGGACCCCAAGGGGCTGCGCTTGTACAGCTTTCTGTCGACTACAACGAAAGACTTGGCTCACCTGGCGACGCATCGCGCCTGAGCGCGATCCGAGGGTAGCACCCCTCGATTGAACCAGTTGAGATACTGGTCGCGCCAGTCTTGCGAAAGTGGAGCCTCGTCAATCTGCATTGCCTCGCCCTCATCCGCCAAGGGAGGCTCAGTTTCTGTCTCCATGGGCTCGGCCTCGCCCGCCGAGGGGGTCCCATCGGAGCGCTCGGCAGTCGAGGGGCCCGGCTCCCCCGGATCCTTAAGATCGACGGAGGGTTTGGCGACGTCGTGAGCAAAGATGTTCGGGGGAACGGTGGTCCGCCCCCGACGTGATATTAGCTAATTCGTCCGCATCCTCGTTGTACTTGTGCGGGACGTGGTTGAGTTCTAGGCCGTCGAACTTGTCCTCTAGGCGGCGCACCGCATTGCAGTATACCTCCATCTTCGAGTCATGACAACTAGACTCCTTCATCACTTGGTCGATGACGAGCTGAGAGTCACCGCGTACGTTGAGGCGCTTGATGCCGAGTTCGATGGCGATGCGGAGGCCACCGAGGAGGGCCTCGTACTCCGCCATATTGTTGGACGCCGGGAAGTGGAGGCGAATCACGTAGCGCATGTGCTCTCCGAGGGGTGAGATGAAAAGGAGGTCGGCGCCGGCGCCAGTTTTCATCACGGACCCATCGAAGTACATGGTCCGGCATTCTGCTTGAATCTGCGGTGGGGGCAGCTGAGTGTCGGTCCACTCAGTGACGAAGTCCGCCAAGATTTGGGACTTAATAGCCTTGCGAGGCGCGTAAGTGAGAGTTTCTCCCATCAGTTCCACGGACCATTTGGCGATTCTACCGGAGGCTTCCTTGTTGTGGACTATCTCTCCCAATGAGAAAGACGAGACCACGGTGACAGGATGAGCCTCGAAGTAGTGGCGCAGCTTGCGCCGAGACAAGACCACTGCGTACAGCAGCTTTTGGATATGCGGGTAGCGTGTCTTGGTTTCAGACAACACTTCGCTGATGTAATACACCGGCCGCTGGACGGGCAGAGCATGACCCTCCTCTTGTCTTTCCACAACGATCACCAAGCTGACCACTTGGGTCGTCGCAGCTACGTACAGGTAGAGGGGCTCGCTGTCTATCGGTGGTGTGAGAATGGGGGCATGAGTGAGTGACGCCTTTAGCCTGTCGAGGGCTTCTTGAGCCTCGGGGGTCCACGTGAAACGCTCGGTCTTCTTCAGGAGTCGGTACAGAGGCAAGCCCTTCTCACCGAGGCGTGAGATGAAGCGGCTTAGTGCTGCCAGACAGCCCATGACCCTCTGTACCCCCTTCAAGTCGCGAATCGGTCCCATCCGTCTGATGGCCTCGACTTTTTCAGGGTTGGGCTCGATGCCTCACTGGGAGACGATGAAACCCAAGAGCATTCCTCGAGGTACCCCGAAAACTCATTTTTCTGGGTTGAGTTTTACCCCCTTGGCCCTTAGGCAATTGAACGCGATCCTGAGATCGGCGACCAGGTCATTCGCCTTTCTAGATTTTACAACAATGTCGTCGACATATGCCTCTACGTTCCGCCCGATATGGTCTCCGAACACGTGGAGCATACATCGCTGGTATGTAGCTCCGGCGTTTCTGAGGCCAAATGGCATCATGACATAGCAGTACATGTCGAAGGGTGTGATAAAAAAAAGTCCCGAGCTGGTCGGACTCTTTCATCTTGATTTGGTGGTAACCGGAGTAAGCATCAAGGAAGGATAAAAGTTCGCATCCCGCAGTTGAATCTACGATTTGATCAATACGTGGCAAAGGAAAAGGAACTTTCGGACATGCTTTATTTAAACTGGTATAATCTACGCACATCATCCAGCTTCCATTCTTTTTCTTAACTAATACATGATTAGCTAGCCACTCGGGATGAAATACCTCCTTGATGAATCCGGCCACCAGAAGTTTCTGCAGCTCCTCGCCGATCGCCCGGCGCTTGAGCTCGTCGAAGCATCGCAGGCGCTGCTTCACCGGCTTGGAGTTGGGTCGGATGTCAAGGGAGTGCTCGGCGACCTCCCTCGGTATGCCAGGCATGTCCGAGGGGCCCCGCGCGAAGATGTCTGCGTTGGCGTAGAGGAAGTCGACGAGAACCACCTCCTATTTGCTGTCGAGGGTGGCGCTGATCTTCAACGCCTTGTCATTGGGGTGGCACTTTCTTGATACCCTCGGCAGGCTCGAAGCTGCCTGCGTGCCGGTGCGTGGAGTCCAGGGCCTCGCTTGCCATCTTATCCAGAGTGGCTGCGAGGGCCTCGTCCTCTGCGTGGACCTTGGCACGCTCGACGAATTCGACGTCGCACTCGTAGGCGTGCTCGAACGACGGGCCGACAGTGATGACGCCCTTCGGACCCGGCATCTTCATCTTGAGGTAGGTATAGTTGGGGACCGCCATGAACTTGGCGTAGCATGGCCGCCCCAGTATGGCGTGGTACGCCCCACGAAAACCTACTACCTCGAAGGTGAGTACCTCTTTTCGGAAGTTGGCTGGTGTGCTGAAGCAGACAGGCAGGTCGATCTGCCCGAGGGGTTGAACTCGCTTCCTTGGCGCAACACCGTGAAACAGCGACACACTAGGGCACAGCTTGTCCAAGCCAGTCCCCATGAGCTCTAGGGTGTGGGCGTACAAAATGTTGAGGCTGTTGCCTCCGTCCATGAGCACCTTGGAGAACCGGGTGTTGCCGATGATGGGGTCCACGACGAGTGGGTACAGTCCCGGATTCGGGATGTAGTCAGGATGGTCATCGCGGCCGATGGAGAGGGTGTCCTCCGAGCAGTCGAGGTAGGATGGCGTGGCCTTGGTGACGGAGAAGACCTCTCGGCGCTCTCGCTTGCACTGCCGAGGGGTCATGTTCGCCGTAGGCCCGCCGAAGATGAAGAACATGTTCTCCACCGAGGGTAGCCGTCGCCACCCTTGTCATCTTGGTCTTTTTCCTTCTTGGCCTCGTCCTTGCGGCTGAGACAGTTGAAGTACTTGCGGAGCATGTCACACTCTTCGAGGATGTGGTTAACCTTGCCCTTGTGATAAGGGCATGGTTTCTTCAGCATGTTGTCGAACAGTCCGCCACCTCGAGGGGGGCCTCGAGGACCTTTGCTGTTAGGGGCGACGACGAGGGCCTCGTCGGAGTCCTCGTCATGTCCCTGGCCACGCTAGTTTGGCGGGCCTTTCTTCTTGCCTTTCCTGCCGCGCTTGGGCTTCTTTGGGTTGCCTTTGGGCTTGCTGCCCTCTGCGGGCGTGTCCACCTTGCACTTGCCCCTTTCGCTATCGAAGATAGCACCAACCGCCTCTTCGCCGGAGGCGAAGTTGGTTGCTATGTTGAAGAGCGCGTTGGCGCTGGAAGGAGGGTTCTGTCCCAGCTCACGCTCGAGGTCCCTGCACGTGGTTCCCAAATGAAAGGCACTGATGACTTAGGAGTCCTTCACGCTGGGGAGCTCGGTGCACTGCTTGGAGAAACGCCGGATGTAGTCCCGAAGAGGCTCATCAGGTCGCTAACGACACCCTTAGAGATCCGAGGAGTTTCCGGGGCGCACGTATGTGCCCTGGAAGTTACCCACGAAGGTCCTGACCAGGTCAGACCAGCCGTGGATTTGGTTGGCTGGAAGGTGTTCGAGCCACGTGCGCGCGGAGTCTACGAGGTGCAGAGGAAGATTGCGGATGATGACAGCGTCATCAGTCACGCCGCCCAGCTGGCACGCTAGGCGGTAGTCGTTGAGCCAGAGCCCGGGATCTGTTTCTCCCGAGTACTTGGTGAGTGTGGTGGGCTGCCAAAAGCGTGGGGGAAAAGGAGCAGCGCGAATTTCCTGGCTGAACACATGGGTGCCCGGAGGCTCCGGTGACGGACTCCTATCCTCCCTGCTGTCGAAGCGTCCACCACATCAAGGGTGGTAGCCGAGAACAACACCATCTTTCTTCTTCTAATTAAGGACGTTGTGGGCATCGCCGTCGCGAGCGTCGCCCCACGCATCCTGGAGTCGCTTCTTTACAGGAGTCAGCTTGACGCGATCGTGCACCGTGGGTGCCCTTACCCCGTTCGCCGGTGGGGTGTGCACTGAGGCCTCGTGGTCCTGCTGTGCTTCCCCGCCAGCTCTCGCCGAGGCCGCCGAGCGCATTTGAGACGTAGAACTCTCAGCCTGCTGCACTGCAACATCCTCGAGGAGCGCTTGCACCTCTTTGCGCAGGTTGCGACCCTCGGGCGTAGACGGCTCGGGCATCGCTCGGATCAGAAGTGCCGCTGCAGTGATCTTCTGGCTGGCCCTAGGCAATCCCGGGGGGGGCTTCCTTCGCCGCCATCCGCTAGGATCAGCTTCTGGGCGACGCGGCCCGCCTCCCAAGCTTTCGTACCACGGCCGGCACGTTCCTGCTCGAGCGTGAGGCGCAGTTTCTGCGCTTGCCGACGCTCTTCCTCGAGCTTGGCTTCAAGCTCTTGGAGTTGCGCCAGCTGTGCTTGTTGCTCTGCTGCGTTAGCCAGGGTTGACGGTCCTCGCGCTGCAGTCGCTCCTGCCGCGGCCATTGCGGCGTGAGCTGCATCTGCCGCGACGTTGTCACTGCTGCCGTCGTCGTCGGGATCCCCTAACACGGCGACGAAGCATTCTCGAGTCGGGTCGTATTCCTCCTCGCTGGAGTCATCGGAGCAGGTGAGGCAGTAGTCTGCTGCAGCCTGAAACGACAAGAAGGCCTCGAGATCACGGATCCCGGAGTAGTCCCACTCCGGGTTCACGTAATCCTGTGCGGGGACAGAGCCCTCGTCCGCGGAGTCGAGGTATGAGCTGTCTGGTGTCGACGCGATGAGGTTGTGAATCGAGAGCAAGTGATGCCTGGGCAAATCCTCATATGCGCTCATGTTGGTGCTGATAGACGACGCGTAAACTGCGGCGGAAGCCCGCATCCCATAAGGGTATCGCGGAGGCCTAACCGCGTGTTCTTCTGTTGGCGTCATTGTCGCCCTTGGTGGTGAAGTGGTGGCGTTGTCCATCGTGGCGCCAGTCCGTGGCACGTTGGCTTCAACCCATGTGGGGGAGCCAAGGCGTGCCACCCTGCACCGTTCCGCACGCGCTTGCCGCGCGCGCCGGCCCAAGCGACTCTGACGTCGGGGCTGCAGCGCCGGAGCGTTGGGGTTGTGTCTGGGCGAGAGGAGCTCCATGAGGTAACCGTTGCCGGTTGCCCTGAACTCGAGGCTCCCGAACCAGATCACCGTGCCCGTCGGCATCAGATCTGATACGCCCATTGGGAATCGGTTGGACGTGCCCGCCATCTAGAGAACAAGTGGGAACAAGAGAACGATTGTCACGCAGCAGCCCCTACCTGGCGCGCCAACTGTCGGTGTCCTGACCTCGCGGCCCGGCACCAACTAGTAAATATGTTGCGTGCCCTAGTCTCTAGATGGTTGATGCAAGAAGAAACACAGCGACACTAGGTTTATCCTGGTTCCGGCCGAGGGGGCCGTACGTCCAGCAAAGAGGAGTGTACTGTATTACTTGCACCAAAGTGCTCGCAGTAGGGGGTACAAGCTTGAGCGAGAAGCTTGAGCGAGAGAGGGAAGGAAGCTCCCAAGTTCCTGGATGTGCTAGGGTTTGATTGAGGTAAGTGCTAATATCGGTGAAGTTTGCACGGGTGCTCGCGTGCCTCCGTCCCCCGTGCTAGGGGGTCTGCCTCCTCCTTTTATAGACCAAGGAGGGGAGAATTACACATGTAAGACATCTACTGGGCCACCTTTCTTCCTCCCGATCCAGGGGAGAACAGTGGTCGTTCTTGTCGCCGAGTGCTGTGAAGCATGACGTCGGGCGTGGTCGTCGTCCTTGCGGGTTCTTTGACTGTTCCCAGGGTGTGTCCGTGTCCTGTGGCGCCAGTCGACGGCGTGGTGGTGACTGCAGAGTGCGCAGAGCCTTGCGTCGTATGAGGTAAGGCGTCGAGGGTGCGGAAGACTCCGGTCTCGCCCCGGTCAAGGGCCGTACTGTGCCCGAGGGTCGTTGTCCATGCCCGCCGAGGGTCCTGCAGGGGAGAAAAGTACAAGGGTAGGCGGCACATTGACGAGGGTATGTCAGGAAAGTCCGCACAGGGCGCCGCGGACCTGCACCGCGCCGGGAATAGCGGCACAGTGGCAGGTGCAGGCCGACCGGACGCCGGTCACATCTGCTGTGCGGCATGGCGGTCGACGCCAGCTGACCCCGCCCCATGCTGTGGAGTAGTTGGCGAGTAAATGCGCCCCGTCCCGTCGGGTGGTTGGGCCGCTGCCCCAGTCTGCCGAGGGTGGCCACGAGCGAGGCGGAGTGGCTGCTCTCAGCTTTAGTGCTAGTAGGTAGCTAGTGTCCGTGCAGCCTCCACGCACTTCGTCTCTGCTCAAAAGCGAGCATCACTGCTAGCTACTCCGCTCAAAAGCAAATTGAGAAGAAGCAGCAGCAGCAGCTGATCATCATCGATCGATCATATCATCAAATACAACAAGAACAACAACAAGTAGCAGCAAAAATATAAGGGAATGTCGATCAAGTACTGCGACCAGCACAAGGACTGCGAGCGTCAGCGGCTGTACCGGCGCTTCTGCGCGGGGCTCGCCGCCCTCATCCTGCTGGCCCTCCTCATCGTGCTCATCGTCTGGCTGCTGCTCCGCCCCAGCAAGCCCCGCTTCTACCTCAACAACCTCGACATCGTCTGCATCAACGTCTCCTCCTCCGCCGCCCTCTCCGTCACCATGCAGGCCACGCTGGCGGCGCGCAACCCCAACGCCCGCGTCGGCATCTTCTACGACCGCGCCGACGTCTACGCCGAGTACCGGGGCCTCCAGGTCACCGTCGCCACCGCGCTGCCGCCCATGTTCCAGGGCCGCGGCGACGCCACCGTCTGGGCGCCCTTCCTCTCCGGCGCCGGCGTCCCGCTGCCGCCCTACCTGGCCACCGCGCTGGCGCAGGACGAGACGGCGGGGTACCTGCTGGTCACCGTGCGCGTGGACGGGTGGATCCGGTGGAAGGCCGGGGCCTTCATCACCAGCCACTACCACCTCAGGGTGCGCTGCCCGGCGCTGCTCACCGTCAACGACGGCCAGGGGAGCTACGGATCCAACGCCGGAGGAGGGGTCGGATACTTCAAGTTCAACCGCGCCGCGCCATGCATCGTCGAAGTCTAGCTACCTATACCTATATATTATTACCTGCCTGCCTCACTAATTTTCATCATCTCTCTACTGTTATTACTTCAATATATATATAATTACTGTTATCATCGATCGATCCTTAATTACTTCAAGTAAGTAAAATATGTAATTGTTCATGTCATCCTTAATTAATTAATTAGCTTCTTCATCGATTCGTCAATGCATGATAGAAAGATCATTTATTTGCATTGGGGGCCGGGACTTTGAGTAGTGGATGGGAAAAGCAAAAGCTAGCTAGCTGGGGGGTAGTAGAGAAAGATAGCTACCTTTGAGTGACATCTACTGTACTATATCGCCTTGTTCCGCTGGTTGGCTGGCTGGATGGCTGGCTGATTTTGCGTGAGAGGAAAACACTGTTAGTTGGCTGGCTGGCTGGCTGCCTGGCTGATTTGGCGTGAGAGAAAAATACTGTTGTGACTAACTAATAATTAACTCAGTAGAGGAGGGATATCTATCCATGTGTGTGTGCTTCCCTGATCATGTGTTTCTAGAAGTTTCAGTGAGACATCAAGATACTAATCCATTAATTCAGTGACTAAAAATTAGTCCTATGTGTGCTACCTAATGGCCGCCAATGTAATTAGCCCAATGATAATTAGTTCCTGTTTACTTGTTCTATATTTGGCATCCAAATATGAGGGCGGTTAAAAATTGGTCCTTGGATCCAAATAGATGAATCCCTAGTCAAGCTATATGTTATTTGGTTGCTGAGCAGCTGCTGTTACTCTTGAATTGCAAGCTAATATAGCAACCTTAGCTTTTTTTTTCTGCCAAACGTACGACGGCATCACTAATTATATTTGTTGCTAATGTTGACCTATCCAAGGTGACAATAATATTAATTAAGCTGGTAGCTACCTATTACTATATTGTGCAGTGTGCGCGCTCCATGTGAAAGAAAGAAAGAAAGAAATTAGTGGAGGCAGGCAGGCAGGGTTGTCGTTGGCACGTCATTGTACACGTTACTATTAGTGCTGAGCTCTGATATCGACGTTTCTGGACGGACCGATCATTTCCCTGCACTTTATATTTGATACCCATCCACCGGATCGGACGATGGAAAATTAATGCTACATATATAAGTGTACATGTCTTGGTTTTCATGGATCCATGGCTGCCTTTTATTTTGGTATTTAAGTTTTATTATTATTAAGTTTGTAATCTGGATCGGAGCTGGGTTAGTTCTAGAGTAAGTACGGACTCGTACTGGCTATATAGTTTGGTACCGTGGAGCTGGGTTAGTGATGACATGGCAAAACTGGCTATATAGTTTGGTACAAATGAATTGAAGAAACTAATAAAGTGGCTACGACGTACCTACCAAAGTAAGTAACCCCCACACTTAGCTTTTTGGATGGATGGAGCGTCAAACTCTTGCTGCTAGCTGCTGCCGGCCTCTGCATCCTCTCTCCAATCAAGTGATGATCTACCCATGCATAAGCATCCATCATCATTGATTATTACATGCAACGGCGGAACCAGGGGGGGCGAGCAGGGGCCACGGCCCCCCCTAAAATCAGTGAAAATTTTAACCCCCACCTATATTCTAAAGCCCAACACAAAGGTCAATCAATGCAACGATGCTTTGTACTTAAGTTCCTCGGCTATCGTCCTTAACATACCCAACAACACATATTGAACGGTGCACGTATACACATCTACCTAGGCAGCTAGCTAAATACTAGTCAAATCCAACCCGAAGACTCCAATATTACTCCCTCCGTCACCAAATATAAGGCATTCTGGAGTTTTTAGAATAAATTATGGCTATATAAAAGACTCTCCTACCCCTAATTACCCTAATTATTAAGTATTGGGACTCTATTTGGTTAACTAAATATGTGCTAATAATTAAAGTAGCATGACATTTCTCATGCACCTCCCCCACGTGCACCTCCCCTGCATGGCTGCATGCATGTCTTTTTATTAGAAAAGATCCGAAAATAATGCACAATTAAGATGATTGGGTCCACTCTCAACTCATAATGCCTTACATTTGAGTAAAAATTTCAAACTCTAGAATGCCCTACAAATTTCAAACTCTAGAATACCCTACATTTCTAGAAAACCAAATAAATAATGTGGTTTTCAATCATAATTGGTAGAAATAATTAGGGGTAACAAAGTCATTTGTTTAGATAAGTAATGTGTCTGAAATTTCCTAAAACTACACTCTTTGTGGGACGGAGGGAGTATGTTATAATTTTTTTCAGAAAACATGGTCAAACTAAAAAAACGAAGACATTTGATATTATTTTATGAAAGAAAGAGAATACAAATTCGCAATACGTCTGCGAAGTTGTAAAGTGCAAACAGAACATATGTAAAGCATTTTCTCTATCTAAAATATTAGTAACACGTATATATATCTTGATATGTTTCTCACGTATAGTATAAAGTATCTGCTCGGCCCCCCTTATTCAAAATTTCTGGTTCCGCCGCTGATTACATGAAGATCGTCGAGCAGACAAGTAAGCATGTCATTTCATAGCAGATAGGGGGGCAAAAAAGAGATCGAGCCATCAGGCCAACCTAAGGGCTAAGCTTTTGTACGACATAACAGATATATGCTCACCTCTCAGCAGCATTTCGTGGAGTTTATTTGTCAACCTTTACACACGGCTGCAATCTTTTGAGCTACGTCCGGGGGTGCCAGATCAAATCGAGTGGAAGCTAGGAGAAAATGGAGAGTACTCCACCAAATCAGCGTACATGATGTAATTTTTGGGGGCTAGGGACAAGGATCTGGATCAGTTGATATGGAAAGTGTGGGCACTGCTCAAATGTAAAATCTCCGCTTGGCTAGCCTACCAGAACCGGCTATGGACGGCGGATCGGCTTAATCGGAGGGGGTGGCCAAACCAGAAGAACTGCCCTCTTTGTAGACATGCGGATGAATCGGCTCTGCATTTATTTGCGCAATGTCGTTATACCAGACGCATGTGGGCCGAGCTTGGGGCCAGTGTACCTACGGCGACCGTAAATATGGTTTCCTGGGATACCTCCGACAGCGCAGCCCACTGGTGAAAGGTGGCAAGTACTTTTACTGGACTGTCACTTAAGACGATGCAATCGCTTTTGTTGCTTATTTCCTGTGAAAATTTGGAATGAGAGAAATGAAACAATCTTTCGACACAAAGAGTTCTCGGTCCAAACGTTGCTTGCAAAAATTAAGGAGGAAGCTTGTGCCTCGTGCTTGGCAGGAGCTAAATGTCTAAGTGATTTATAGCCTGGAGATTAGGCTAGGTCTAAACCTTTTTCTCACTTTTGGCTTAGGCCTTTTGTTTATGCGCTCATTCTACTATATTAATACAAGAACGGAAAAATGTTCCTTTAAAAAAAATCTTTCTCGAGAGAGAGAGACTAGAGATCAAGTTTTTTTAGGGAGATTGGAGATGAAGATGAGCAATAGATTTTTTTTTGGAAAAAAGAAATTTTATTGATTTCAAGAAAGATACATCGAGATGATACATCATCTTGAAATTTCTCGACCTCTGCCGGAAGGCACACAACCTACAAAAGTTTGACAAGAATCCTGACTCATTAATAACTGTCGATCCTAAGATTAGACCACCACCCATGTGCCCGGATAAAAAAGTCCTTGGTCACTTGTGTCAAAAAATGAGACACTACTACAAGAATATTCTGCAAAGTATGCCGCTGAAGGATAGCCCACGTACAGAGTCAGTGTGTAGTTGAGAAGATAATCTGCAAAAAGGAAAATTGTTTGTTATAAAAAACTATTGCGTTTCTGCAGAGCCAAACGGACCAACACACAAGGCTACTGCGGCCACATGGACTAGTGGTTTAAATTTTTTTTCTAATTCATCTAGCCAGCTCCCAAATATACTGAACATGTTGCGAGTATGGGTATGCCCCTGGCCGCATATACCGAAGGCCCATACCATTAGCGTGAATCATCAGTCAAAAAACAGATGTTGTATCGTTTCATTTTCATGATTAAAGCGGCAACATTGATTTTTTTTGTGTGTGTTCATTACTTTGCCAAAAAAAAAATCTAGAGTGGAAGTAGACTTTTTGCAAACCCGTTTTAGGATTTCCCAGAAGGAATGGATAAACTGCTAAGAACAGAGTTGATCAAGGATATATAGGATTGGCGCCATCCATCATCAGCTAGCTAAAGGCCCAAAGACCCGGCCCAACGAAGGTAGAAAGAAACATTGGATGGAAGTAGAAGGCCCAGTATCAGGTTGGGTCTGGGTCAACGACATGCGCCCACGGAACGAGCAGACGACGTTCTTGATCGCACACGCCTCCCTCCGCTTCCGCTTCCGATCCGCTCCTCCGATCCGACTTGCATGGCCGGCCGTCTCTCTCCATCTCGATCGATCCACTGCTCACTCCCTCTGAATTCGTTCGTCCATCTATCATTCATTAATACTGCTCGTCGCTGGCCGGCTGCTGCTAGCCGGTCGATCGATCCGGCCACCATGGGCAAGGCCGCCAGCACGGTGTCGTCGCTGCTGTGCTGCCCCTGCCGGTGCCTCTTCTGCGGCGTGCTGAGCTGCCTCTTCAGCGTCGCCACCTGCGTCGTCTTCACCGCCGGCCTCGTCGCCCTCATCCTCTACCTCCTCTTCCGCCCCCACATCATCCGCGCCACCGCCGTCTCCGCCGACCTCTCCGCCTTCACGCTCACCCCGCAGACGTGGATCCTCCGCTACAACCTCTCCCTCGCCGTCCAGCTCCACAACCCCAACAGGCGCATCGCCCTCCACTACCTCGACGTCGCCGCGCGCGCCTACTACCAGGGCCAGCCGCTCGCTGACGCCCGCCTGCCCGACCTCTTCCAGGGCACCGGGGCCACCAGCCCGCTCAGCCCCGAGTTCGCCGGCGAGGCCCCGCTCGTCGGCGGCGTCGCGGCTGCCGGGTTCCGGAGGGAGGCCGCCGAGGGCGCCACCTTCTCCATCGCCGTCAAGATCAGCGCCCACATCAAGCTCAGCCTCTGGGTCATCACCGTGCCGGGGCCCAAGACCCAGATCGACTGCCCGCTCAGGATCCACAGACGGAACGCCACTGAGATCGATGGCGGCGCCGCCGGCCCGTCGCCCGAGTTCCATCCCACAGAATGCAGGGTCTGGTTCTGATGATCAACTACTTCTGATGGCTCGATCGCTCGCTCGTTCGCTCTTAGTTTATTTGATGTTAATTATCTGCAGATCAGATCGACCCATGCATGCATGCATTAATTCCATAGATCATATATATGTCGTCATGAACAAATTAACTAACAGATCCACAAAGCTAAGAGAGAGATTAGTAGCTAGCTAGCTAGTTGCAGCAATTACATATATTGGATGATGTATTTTAGTATATCTAGTAGTGTTAATTGCATCTCTATACTGTAGTAGGTGCCTTAATTTGATTCACATATATATGGCTTCCCGTGTAAATTCCGTTAAATTTGAAATGATGTCGATGTTCCACATAGGCATTATATATATAGCTACAATACGGCTAAAACTATTTGGTGTGCCCTTAGAGGTTAGAGCATCTCTATCTCCAGTAGTCTCCTTTTTTTTCTAACAGGGAACATATCACGTGCAAACCAATTTCTTCATGCATGCAAACCGTGCAAACTTCAATATGGACCATGGATCAACATCTAAGGGGGAGTGGGAGGGGAGATTTGCTAAAGTGTGATTACCCAATCTAAGGACGAGTAGTTAATTGTAAAATTACCTAATCTCCCATACCCCTTGGATGTTGATCCGGTGGTCCAGATTGAAGTATGCACGGTTTGCACGGAGAAGTTATTAGTTTGCACCAGATATGTTATCTTCCTAATAAAAATGTGCTCCAATAGTTTCACAATACTTCTCCCTTTCCTAGCCAGAACATTGCCACCGATGCCATCACCAGCAACTCAATGCCACCATATATAGCAAGAAATCTTAGGGGCAATTGCATTCTTGTTCCTGTTTTGAACTCCAACTATAATTTTATCCCTACTTTATTTCACTTTGCATTTTTACCACTATTATTTTGAAATGAAGACTCATTGTACCCCTACTCGGTGAACAACACTTAACGGTGTCAAAAAAGACAATTTTGCCCCTACGAATATACCCTTACTTTTTTTAGAACTTTGTGAATATACTCTTGTTTGGCATTATATTTTAGCAATATTTCAATAAGAATATGAATAAGAATTTGACAGAATTTGAACAACATCTTGATACACAAAATTAACTTGAAACCACCCCCACCCCCCACACACACCGCGCGCCCGCCCGCCGCTGCTAGGGACCAGCCTCCACCACACTCAAGAGGAAACAGAGGAAGAGAGAGGCCTAGGCTCTGGCTCGATCGGGGCTCCTGCATGCGCCTCCCCTGGGCGCGTGGGCTGCAGCTGCCGCTACCACTCCACGTGTAACACCCTAGGTGTCTGCACAGTAATTAAAAAGGTGTTTGCACAGTAATTGTGTATGTTTGCTATGCATCATGTGCTTGAATTACTTAAAAAGGATCTTTTTGTAATTATGAAAGGTTATATGTGTAATTATGATTTTATGCAAGGTCCTTTATATAGTTGTTTATGAATATAGCTTTTGTGGAGGGTGTTTTTGTAAAATTTCAGTGCATTTAATGCATGGTAGCCAATTTTACTTGTAAGTCTACATTTGAAGTGAAATTGCTTTGAAAAAGGCAAATTTCCTAGAATTCAAATTTCTTTCTATGTTTTTAATTTTAGCTCTTGTATCTTTGGTCAAATAAATTTTTGCACAACATCAAAGTTGTAGATCTTGAAAAGTTGAACAACTTTCATGTTGGTCACTTTTTCATTTGAGCCCTATTTTAAAAGTTATCGCTGGTTTACAGTTTAGTCCCTGGAATTTTTGGAAATTGCAAAATCGCCCTTATCCCCATCTCCCACCTCCCTGCTCTGCTTCTCGCCGCCGTCCACCGACAGCGCCGGCGCCGGCGCCTTCCCGGCCATTAATTCGGCGCGCGCTAGCACCCACGCGTCGCGGACGACCTCCTCCACCGCCCACTAGCCTCGCGCTGGCCCTCTTCTTCCCGTGCCACGCGCCCCGCCGCTTCTAGAGCCGCCCAGGCGGCCGCCACCGCGACGCCGCCGTGGACAGCCCCGGGCATAGCACGCCGCCCTCTCTTCGCGCGCGCCCGGGCACTACAAAAGCCCCAGCAAGCTAATCCGTTCGCCCTTTCGGTTGCTCCTCGCTTCCAGACCCCAGAACACGCCGCCGCTCCACCGTGAACGCCGACGAGCTCCACCCCGCTGTTGCCTCGCTATTCCAGAGCCGCTCCGCCCAAATCGACCACGCAAATAGCTTTGCCTCCCTCTCACGCAGCTCACGGGCTACTTCCCGTCAACCATCTTCCACCGGAGTCACCCCGCCGCCGTAGCCGAGCTTCGCAAGCCGCCGCTCGCCGTCGACATCCACTTTCCCGACCACCCCAGCCTCGATTCCAAGCACCTAGAGGTGCGCCTTGGACCCCTATAGCCCCCACTACTGTTTCCCCTCGCCGCCGGTGAGCCCCTCGCCGGGAAACGGCCGGTCAAACCCCGCCTCCCCTCTCTGACCCGGCTAGGGACGTCGGTGTTTGAATTTGAAAAACCCCAGGGGGTTATCTGCGTAGTCAGTGACACATTTGAATAGTGCTATAGGGACTTGTTTGTAATTGTTTGTTGTGATCTTTGAAATTCAATATCAATTCGTAGAAAATTCGTAAAATAGTAAATCTTGATGTTTTGGAATCCTCTTGAAGAGCTCTATGCAGTAGAACCATAATATGTTAGGCTTTAGTTGCAAGTTTTTGCTGTAGAATTTAATTTGTGTTACTAGTGCTTAAATATTAGTTGTTTTCCTCTTTTTCTTAACTACTGTATAAAGCCATGTCTTGCAGTGAAACTTTTATGATGGTTCACTCTTGTAACACTTGTTTTGCTATAAAAATTTCATGATCAGTTCTTTGGTGTAGCTATTTATTTGATTTAATCTTTGTTTAGTAGACTTTAATTATGGTAAATAGTTTCTTTTCTTAATAAATCATGAATTTATTTCTGCATTCTCTTTCTGAGTAGCTTAGTTTGTCCAGGAAGTTTGAGCCTCAGTTCATGACTAGAACATGAGCTAAATTTGAATCTTGCCAAACTGATGTCTGTTTTGTTTATTTTCTCAGAATTAATTCTGTGTAGATAAAATCATGAAAAATTCACAGTAGCTATATAATCCCTGTGTAGATCTAATGTTAAATTTTGATCTCAGGTTTTGTTTTAGTTTGACTAGTATAATTCAAACTTGTTCTAGATGTTGTCTGAATGAATGAATTGTTGTGATTAAATGGCTACATGTCTTGGCATGATTTTTTACAGGGTAGCTTAATCTGTTCATGTTCTGTTTAGGGTAATTTTTGGTAAATTAATTACTGTTTGTACTTTGAGTTATATGTTTATTTGCAAACATGGAAGTAATTGCTATAGGAATCCACCCCCACTTGTTCATGAAGTTAGTCAACTTCTTTTTGTGCTGTTGATCATGATGCCTTGTGTAGTTAAATTTGTTATTTAACTACTCTATAAACGATTGCCCATGTATGTTTTTAATGTTGTTCTTGCATTACATATAGACACGACTGCCTTATCGGACGGGACGTACGAGCTGATCCCGGAATCTGACGGAGGTGATCTCGAAGCTCAAGTAAACACTGCTGAACTAACTGAAGCCCCGAACTAAAGTTTGAAAGAGCCTAGAGCTGAAATAGTTAGCGACTACCGAGAAGACAAGCCCCGGACATAACCTATATTTCAAATTATTATCATTTACTGTTATTACTTACTTGTGCATTTACAGTTCTTAGGTTTTGAATTGAAACCCTAGATGCATGATCCTAGGAACCTATGTATTGAACACTACACTTGAGTTCGACTACTTGCTAAGCTTATAGGACCGGTAAAAGTCGAGTGATTGCCTGTCACTCGCGAGCTTTATAGGAATTGCCTGTTTACTTTCTGTTATCAATATAAGGACGACGGACGGGGTTGTGATCGATATCATGACTTTATGTGAGACCCCGTCTGTGTTGATGAACTTGCTAAGGTCGCGGTGTGTGGTAGTGCTGGTTAAGTTTTTGAAAGTACTAGTCACATGCCGTAAATATGGTACGCGGCAAGCCTAGTAGCCGATTGGACCGGGGAGTGGATATACCTTTCACTCTCTCAGTAGGGATAGGTTTTATTTTTATGTTGCGCAACACCACGACTTCAAGGGACAAGGTTCGGCCTTGGAGCCCTGTAGTCGGGGAGAGTGACCCTATCCACAAGCCGGAAAGAAAGGTCAACGGTTGTTTGGGAATGACCCGACGGTGTTCCAGACGTGTGTACTAGGTTATCCTTGCAAGGTTGAATTTCGATTCAGAATCGTCCGCCTCTCACGATGAAATGAGACTGCTTGATCTCTTTGCCACACAGAGTAAGAAGAGCAACAATACTTTAATCAATCTTGATGTTTGCTTAGATTTCTACTATGATTGGATAGTAGTTGCTGACATAGAATGATTAATCAACTAGAATCTTGAAAACTAAAACTTGAAAGTAAGGACATACTCTTTATTGCTTTTCAGCAAAAGGAAAACCAGAGCCTCACAAAACCTTGCATAGTCTAGTTAAAGTGAGCTACTTATATCCGTTGGCGGTTAAGTCTTGCTGAGTATTAGAATACTCAGTCTTGCTGTTGAAACCCTTTTTCAGGTATGAGTTTTGAGGATCAGATCGCTAGCTTGACCTATCCTTGCTCGTTGCCTCCTGGCTGGTCCGTAGAGTGGGATACGTCTGCGACCGGTAATGACTATGACGAGTGATACCATACTTGGGCTAGCCTGGTATCCTTTTTGCGACGTGTTATAGCCGTCGTGTTTTATCTTCCGCTGTTTAAACCCTGAAGCTTTACACTTATGGCTTGTATAACCGTTTTACTTAAGTTGGCTTTGTAAATAATGATTTGAACTAGTTTGTAATCACTACTGAACTTGCCTGTGTTGTAAAATTTGTGGTTGTAATATCTCTGGACTCGCCTTCGTGCGGGGTA
The DNA here is from genome assembly GCF_016808335.1 of Panicum virgatum. NCBI lineage: Eukaryota > Viridiplantae > Streptophyta > Magnoliopsida > Poales > Poaceae > Panicum > Panicum virgatum. The sequence goes on along the minus strand of NC_053141.1, from coordinate 366,685 downwards.
TGCTTGTTCGATCCGAGAATCGGTGGTTGTATCGGGACGTTACCCGACAGACCAAGAATTGTTCCGTTTGAAGTGCGTTTAAGCTAATGTTGCCTTTATGGTGATGGCCTGCGCACTTGAGCCGAGATAATTTAGGCGGTTCTGCCACACCACGCCCCTCCGGCCGCTGCTGCCCCTCCTCGCGCCTCCATGGCGCGTGCGCGCACGGACGCCGTTGCTGGTCGCGCTGCGCCCGCTCGCACCTGTTGGGGGCCTTGCTTGGGTTCGAGAATGAGCACAGCTTGGAGAGTGAGGGGAGGGGATTGAAGGAATAAAGGGTAGTTTTGTCTTTTCATCTTATTACAAAGGGTTTTTTATTTTTTAAATTTGCTAAATCTTGATTGCAGCTAACAGAGTGAATTCCAGGGGTAAACGAAAGCTTCATGGTGAAACAGTAGGGGTAAAAATACAAAGTGAAAGAAAGTGAGAGTAAAATCACAATTGAAGTCTAAAACAAACAGGAGCAAGAACGCAATAATTCCAAATCTTAACCTAGACAGCCTCAAAGTCATCACGAAATTAAAAGGTTATATATGCCAAGAAAACATTGCGATGCCTGTGTGAGCAAGACATAATTTGAATCAGGTTGCTTGCTGGTGAATATGAGAACGTGTGTGGACCTGCACTACTGTTGTTGATGCTGGATATGATTATTGCAGGTGCAAACAAGCTGCTAGTACTAGTTGTGTTGTGTATGCTTTAATTTGACTCTGCTAGCTGCATGAGGTGAGGGAGCTGGTGATGTCCCAGCAAATTAACTGAGAAAAAAAGAGAGAAAAGGGCGTACATTTTAATTTTTTTTTTAGTCATCCTGATGCCAAACTAAACAGCTTGCGACACAGGTCGGGTCTTAATTTGACTGAAAAAAAAAAAGCTAAAAGTGGCCAACGACCAGTAAAATTAAGCCGTGTAGACAGAAGAATATATAAATTTGCCTCTAACAATCCTCACATTCCATTGATTTAGAATTGAGTATTTGCAAAAATCAGATAATTACCTACTAGGCTACTGCTACTAGGAGTGAAGAACCTCCTGCTGGCTGCGGCCAGCACCCAAGAACTCGGTCCTTCGTGCTTCCTAACTTATGAGATGGATGACTATAGCAAGCTGGCCTTGACGACGATCAACTCTATCTCCTGCATTGATTGTGCTTGGCCAGGGCGATGACCGATGATAGATGATGAAGATGCAGAAACTAACACTAAGAAATCAAAACAATGTCCTCCTCTCTCGCGCTGATCCATCCATCCATCCGTGGACGCTGCGTTCTAATCTAAGTATCAAACTACAAGGAGGAGGAGCAAGAGCAATCGCTGGATGGTGAGGAGCAGTTGGCAGTGGCAGGGGTGGCCGGGGACGACGAATCTGCAGGCGAGGTGGCGGTGCTGAGCGCCACGAGCAGGTCCACGAAGGCGCCGACAATGAGCTCGTGCGTGCTCTTGCCGTTGGCCCTCAGGTACCACCCTAGCATCTCCTCCAGCCAGCGCCAGTCCCTGACGCCCCCCTGGCTGATCACCATCGCCTCCATGGACTCCCGGAAGTCGCGGTACGGGTTCTGGGACTCCACCGACATGGCCGTGGCGCCACCGAACGCCGCCTGCTTGCTCATGATCGTGGTGGTGGCGTCCTTGATGATGATCGGCTTGCAGGACGCCTTGAAAGAGGACGCCTCCTCGGGCTCGAAGAGGAGGCGACCCGAGCGCACCGCGCGGATGACGGCCTCTGCCTCGGCAGCGTCGGACGACGCCGCTGAGAAGCTGTCAATGGAGGCCAAGGAGTTGGGGGAGAAGCACGAGCTGATGGTCTTGTAATGAGCCTGCCACTTCGTCAGCGCCATATGGCTGTCATTGGCAACATGCTGGTTCTGGCAGCCATGGCGATTGGCGTCATCCTCCTCCTGCTGCTGCTGCTGCCAGAAGGACAGAGTTCTTGGGTGCAGGCCGCAGGAGGTCCATTGCCACGCGGCGGAGGAGGACGGCTGCTTATTGCTACTGCTGAAGAGAGAGGTGAGGCCACCAACAGGAAGCTGCTGCTTCTTCTTCACCATGGCATGCACTTGTGCTTGCGGTGAGAGGAATTAAGATGGAAATCGAGGAGGAAGCTACAAGACTAGCTAGCTCGCTAGATGGAATAGAGGCGTTGGGCAAGCAAGCAATGAAGGTGATGCGGCTTTTATTTGGAGGGCGAGGGAGTTGCTGAGCTCAACTGCAGGATTGTATTAAACTAACGACTAGTATACTATATGCAAAGCCAAACTAAACTGGGAGCAGGGTAGGTAACCTAGAGAGCAGAGATTAGTTAGGTTGCTGATGGAGGATTATCTTATTTTTATGGTGGAAGAACATGCCTACCTGCAATGGATCGGAGTCAAGTGGGTTGTTTTATTTGATCCTGGCCTGATTAGTTGAGCTTCTTTTGCTTACATTCCTCTCTCTTGTGTTGGCCATGCCAAATTGCCAATGCCATGCTTCCTCCACGTGGAATCCACCTGCATCACAGCATATATCAAATGGTTTCGCAAATTGATTCATGTACTACGCCGCCCATCCATTTTACTTGTTGAAAGATTCAAAAGTAATTACACTTGGAGGGAAGTGCCACAATACTCTTCTCCATCTAAATTGCAGGGGGAAAGTGAACATCCGTCCATCCATTTGGATGATACAGCTAGTTTTTGAGTAGTAGTCACAGTGCCCTTCCCTGCCCTGTGTGTGTCTACTCTGTCGGCTCATGCGACCATCCGGCGGGCATTTCTTGCGCCAATCTATCCATCCCCATCTGTCGTGCAGAAAATAAAACAAGATGGGGTGGGTTTAATCAATCAGTCAGGTGATTAAAAGTTGTAGAGGTTTGCTGCGGCTGGCAATTGTTTGCTGCTGGAAGGCCGCTTGTGCCACACTCCAGATTCTCCTTTCCCCAGCAGAGAGATCGAGCAAGGACATTGGTTAGTACTAACAAATTATCCCAGTGTCTGAAACAAAGCTGTGGTTTCCAGGTGTTCTCTCTAATAAGGTTGCAACCCAACCCAAGTTCTTTCATGTCAGATATCAAGTCAATTTTGAATCATCTCTAAAAACTATGATTCTCTTTACCCAAGTTACAAAAGGGGAAGCTAAAAAATTCCACCTCTTGCTCATTCAAAAAGATTACAATATATTCGACAGCATTTATGCAAGTAGGGCTAAGCATGAGACCAAATTTAATGCTCACCTCTAAGGATTATTTTGTTTTCTTCCATTTCCTTCCACTCATTGAACACCTCCACATCTTATGACATGAATCAAACAAGCAAAGGCTCCAGGAAACCTGTGACCAAACTTAATGTATAAGGATATAGCATTATCATGGCACGGCACCATTGTATCATAGTAGTATCGAATGCGACATATACAACAGACTAATAATCGTCTAATAGATCTGCATTGCTATCATAGTAGTATATGGAATCACCAAAGGTTAAACTAGTGGCGACAGGAGTTGTATCAAACGCAATGTATGCAACAGACTAATCATCTAGTACATCTGCATAATGAGTCCTTCAGCTGATAGCAGAAGATCAATCAACTATATGGTTATGTCTGTAACTGTAATAGATGTCGACCTTGACCCACCACTGAACTAGCATGGTTGCTCATCTCTTATCATCTTTTCCATGCATGTGTAACCACTGAAGCTTAGCGTCTACATTATTGTGTGCGCACCTACATGCATTGCTGCCATAACAAGCTAGTTACTCAAGTGATAGGCGCTAAAACAGTCACTAATTCCTCCGGTGAAGCATGATTCTGCAGATTCCCGTGACCACTGTACATATCGAAACTGTGTTGAAACAGTAGTGTATTTGTGCAAAATCTCTCAGAAGGGTAAAACTTTTGTAAGGGCCACAATAATTAAACTTGTCTCTGTCTGCTGCTAACAGATCTACTGCAACGGAACATGTTGTGTTGCAGAACTGCTGCCTAGTTGCTCAAACACATCATAATCACTGGTCTCACAAGCTTCTATGATGGATAATCTAACAGGGTTAAGGCCAAATGATCATGCAAATGCAATAATGCAGATGCTCAAACATGGCCCCACAGGGCACATGTCAGGCTGCCCTACCGCGAAATGTTTGCTTGCATGGCCAAGGAAAGAGTACCAATTTTAAAACTGAGCTTGCCTCCCCTGAATGTTCATCCTAAATTTGTTTTTGCAGCTATATATGATGGCTTAATATGAAGAGTAGTTAGCCAACCAGTAATTAGCTAGCCATTATCAATTCGAACTTCATACCAACAGAAAGAATGAGATCTCTTACCTGAGATTTTGAACAATGAGATCAGATCAATTGGGAGAAACTTTCTACTGTCTAGCACAGACGATGTTTATAAATGCTCCCTTCTTGGTTAGCCACTCTGCATCTAACCAGCCTTAACCTCTTAGCTAAATCACAAGGTGCTAGTTTCAGTTTCAGCATCACAGTCCACAGGGTATACTATATCCTAATTTGGTTAAAGAAAATACTTAACTTGGTATTTGTCCCCAGCATAACTGCACGAATTGAGCAGGTTATCATTCTAGTGTTCATCACTTTTATCATGGACGTCCTTCACCTGATGGATTCAACTTACTCCAGTTTTTCTAATCGGTCTTTTCTAACATCTCTTCATTAGAAATGATGGCGAATACAAAAAAAAAGGTTAAAACTGCATACAAAATCCAACTGTGTTTGTGTAGTATGTATAACAGTCATTCTTGAATTTCTCTTCAGATATGGACAAACTAAATGGGCCCAATTGAACAGCTGCAGGATATATGGGAATCTGAATACAGATGCTAACACTGTTTGCATATATCTGATTCAACACTGAATCGAAATGAAAGAGCCAAAATTGGGGATTTTCCCAACAGTACAATGGCGCAGAAGGAAAAGCTCCGTGCATTCGCCCAATCAAGTGTGAATGATTGAGATCCAAAAGCAAACAGGAAAAATGATGAAGCAGGTGGTGCAAGCTCTTCAGATGGGGGACAGCAGGAATCCAAAGGATTTTTTATTTTCATATGATTTCCTGTGTGATCAAGGTCTAAAGCATGCGGATAAACTAAGATATTTGTCCATTGGGATTTGGTTCTACACAATTTCCATGTTTTTCCCCGATCAAGGCAAACCAATTGAATTGACACAGAGCTGCATGATACAATTGAAGTAACTCACATATATAGCAATATTTTTTTTCCAACGTAAAGGAGACTAGGTGTGAACCAAATTAAAAATGAAAGTTCTACTCTGTCTGTTATGGTACAGACAACCTACATGTGTTTGTTGTAGGGGAAGACCCCTTAATCGTACAATGTACACTTCGTTCATGAGACAGCAAGATCCTAAATATTTCTCTGATCAGTTTTTTCTCTACATGTGTTGTGTAAACTCATATATCGTGCAACCTTACCATGGGCACAACAAGTACAAGATTAGCACAGTATGCTTTCTTCTGAACTGATATTTTTACCTAACCAGCAGGGCCGTACCGGCAAATCCGGGGGTCCTGTGCGAAACAATGGATTGGGCCCTAGTGGCCTAGTGCAAGATCGCGAATATCAAGCGATAGCAGCCGGCAAGCCCGATGTGCTGTGTGAAAGCGTAAATATTAGAAGTCATACATGTGACTGGCAATCAAATCATCACACAAAGCCCAATAACTATTTTTTTGGACTGGTTTTTTGTTGCTGGGAACAATTGTTATTGTTTGAGCAATAAAAAATATTTGTTCCGGAAAAAATAATTCTAGCAACAAAACACGAGTGACCTAGTTTATTGTCTCGATTTGAGTCTCAAAACATGGAATCCTAGAGAGGTTGGGGTGCTGTGACAGGTCCATTCGAGGTCACACGCGTGACCCCGAGCGGCACCCGTGCGAAAGAAAGCGGCAAGCGATACGCCTACGAAGATTCATCTTTTAGGAACAATTTGGTCCATATTTTGCGACAAATTGGGCCAACAATTAAAAAAATTAAAATCTCTATATAATTATACTTAATGTATACCTAGTATTTTGGCAGCCCTTCGAATTTGGGGGCCTGTGCGGTCGCACGCCCCGCACAGGCGCACAGGCCTAGATACGGCCCTGCTAACCAGAAGATGCTATTATAATACTTGCAACAGTTAGATAACAAAAACGACCCATGCCTACAGGCTTCATCAAGTGCCAATACTCTTTGGTTCTTACCTCTGAAGGTAATTCTGTCATTTGGTGGTCTTGTCTTGATTGCTTCCGCACATGTTCTTGTCAAGCATTAATTAGCTGCGTCCGAAAATCTTCCCCTTGATCCAAATAGTGAAACTTTGCAACGACCAGATTCGACCCCAGAAGAAGTTCATTTGGTGCGGCAGGCATCCTAGCAACGAACGTTTTGGGTCACATGTGTTTGTGTATCTTACAAAATACTTTCTTTAGACAAGGGGAAACCGTGATCCACGTTGCTATGGAAGAATGAAGCAAGTAACGGAATCTGAAGAAAAATGCAGATCGCCGGAATTACTTGTAGAAGGGGAGTGGCAGATGGGACCTCCAAGCTCCTCGCCGCGGCGCGCGACGAGTCGTCCCCTCCTCTGCTCGCCCCGAACCGCCGCCGATGGCTGCGCCTCAGTCCGTTGCGGCGGCGCGGCTCGTCGACATGATGGATGATGAGTTTTTGCTTCTGCTGTTTGTTTGGGGCCATCATCATCATCATGTCCTTTGACATCGAGTCCAGTCCGGCCCATTTACGGGGAACATTTCCATGCAGCCCTCCACAAGTTTTTATTTTATTTTTACGTAAGCTTTGCATTTCTTTTATTTTAATAGAAAAATAATGATTCCACTTATTCGCTTGATCTTGCAATTGTAAACGTGTTTTCTCATGGATAAATGTATCCAACTTGTGTCCAAAAATTGCCACCAAATTTTGTACAAGGCATAAGTTACTTTTTTTTATTATATTAGCAATACAGATGTTCAAAGCTTTAGTTAGATCATCAATCCACAATTATTGTAATCACACTCGAAGTTTAAACTATACTATGTTTAAATTATTGACTAATACGATCATGCATAGAATGTGAAGAACTGCATATCTAGACTCACTCTAGAAACTGGAAGTATGTTGCAAGAGAGACCAGAACCTGCACTATTTGCCACACTCTAAAAAATAAATAGAAAAAAATATAATCATAGTCATCTTGTGGTGGAGATCAATCCATAGTATCATAAAACAATTCTTTACATGAATAATTGCCATCGAAATAAACTATGCAGAGTAGAGATTTGAAAAGTTTTACTAGTTGAGGAGATGGCTAAGTGAGACAGGTAAATATGCAAAGAAGCCCAACAGTCATGGTAATTTGGCAAGTGACACCCCTGAGATCGAATTAATCGCAGGCAAGGCAGGACAGGAGGCAGGCGCAGCGGCGGCGGCGACGGCGACATCTGCATCTGCATCTCCGCCCCCGTCCATCCTGCATCTCATCTGCTGCTCTGCTCTCCTCAGCTCAGCTCGCTGATCCCTCGGCGGCGGAGGCCATGTCTCCCTCCGGCGAGGTGGTGGCCTCCATCTCCTCCGCCCTCGCCGTCGCCCTCGTCCTCCTCGCCTGCGTCGAGCTCGGAGACGCCGCCGCCGCCGTCGGCGTCTACCGCCTCATCCAGTACGACCTCGCGGGCGCCCCGCTCGGCTCCCGCGCCGCAGTCCTCAACCACCACGCCGCCACGCTCCCGCTCCCGCCGGGCGCCGACCTCTCCCGCTCCGCGCTCGTCGCGCCGCTACTCGACCTCCCTCTCTCCTTCCTCAGAGGTACCCACCATCTTCCTTGCTTGCTATACTACTACCTGCGTTCCCATTAGGTTACTAGACTATAGTAGACTGCTAGATCTCTTCCCCGCCTCGTGTCGTGCCCCACACGGACCTCGTCCCTGCTCGCATTCCTAGTTACAACTGTCGGATCGAGATCGAGATCTCCTAGGACTCGCAGCTGCCTAGTTAGTACTAGCTTTTAGTCACTGCTACTAATTTTGCGTCCTCGAATGCTGCTGCTGCTGCTGCTGCTACTTTAGCGCCGCTATTCTACCACTGCAGCATGGTTTGCTCGCCATCATCCACACCACACAGCTCAACTGCGAGTGATACTAGTACTACAACTGCCAAATCTCAAAACACTAGTACTGCCTCTGTCACTGAAAATTCTTACAATGCCTTCTCAGAGTACCTGGCGGAGAAGAAACATCTCGGAGGGTTGCTCATTCTGCTCCCGACAAAGCTCAGCGACAAGGATGGTGCTGGGAATAATGTTGACAAGGGACAAGTAAAGGGTGTGCTGGCCGAGCTTGAGAAGTTGCTTGTGCATGAAGAAGTTCCAGTAAGTACAAAATCCCTTCTATCATTGAAGCAAATAGTTTAAGACACATCATGCATCTATCGCTCTACTGATGCTGGACATCTGTCTGTCGCTCCTTTACTTCCTTGACAGTTCAACAGCTGTATTACGGAGCTACACTGATACAAATGTATAAATAACACTTGAAATGGTGAACTTGAAACAATTATTATGCATCCAGCTTTCTAAAGATCCTGAGAAATAATTCCTACACCACTCAGCAGTCTAAGTTTTTATTGTATTTTAGATCCTGAGAAATAATATGTCTACCTATCTACACCCCACTTGGTTGAGTAATCCATTTTTGCATTTTCATGTGATCTCTTGACTAAACCACGTTAATTGCCTTGTGCAGTATCCTGTGTACTTCGCTTTCCACGACGACGACTTTGATAACCTGCTGGCAGATATCCGTAAAATTGCTTCTTCAGGTCAACCAGCCTCTGCAACAACAGGAGGGTAATACTCATCAGAACTGTGCATACTTTAAACTGGCCAGCATTTTGCACTCTGAACTGTATAACTCAACCACAATGTATGGACAGTTACAAACTGTCAGTCTCATGGAATTTTTTTTTATATTCTTTTTGTAGCTATAAACTTGTCGTGTCCTCAGCGGAACCTAGAAAAGTGTCATCTCCGACCATTTCTAATATCCAGGTAGCCTCTCCTATCTGGTTAAGCATTTGTCAAGTTACCTTTATTTCTTTAGTTATTAACTGTATGTAGTATCTTGTGGGGTATCCCCCCACCCTTTCAGAAGCAGGAAAGTAGATGGCTAATTGTTTGAATTGATCGTCCCAAATTGATGTGTACGCTAACAAAATAAAGCTGTATTCCATGTTATTTTTTGAACTATGAACATACCTAAGCTGGATCATTTTTGAGTTGCAGGGATGGCTACCTGGTTTGAAAGGAGAGGGTGACACAGAACAGCTTCCAACTATTGCCATAGTTGCAAACTACGACACCTTTGGTGCTGCACCTGTATGTTGATCTACAAAAATATTCCTGGAATAGTCTTTAGTATTCGTCTAGATGTCTTGAATAACATGGATTTTCTCAGGCACTTTCTGTAGGAAGTGACAGCAATGGAAGTGGTGTTGTGGCTCTTCTAGAAATTGCAAGACTCTTTTCACGTCTTTATTCAAATCCTAAGACCAGGGGCAAGTACAATCTTCTTTTTGGGTTAACATCTGGTGGACCCTACAATTACAATGGAACTAGCAAGGTAAGTGTCCATCTGGGCACTTGAGAGACTAAGGCCATCTTTATGTCATCTATTTGAGCAACTTACAGCTGTGTGTGTTTTTTTGATGCAGTGGCTTAGAAGTTTCGATCAGCGTGTACGCGAGAGCATTGACTATGCTATCTGCTTGAACAGTGTCGGTTCCTGGAGCAATGACCTCTGGATGCATGTATCAAAGCCTCCAGAAAATCCCTATATCAAGCAAATCTTTGAAGTATGTTGATCATTTCAAGTTTATTGGTCCATACCTCAGCTATCAGTAAGGATAGTTATATTGATATCTGTGAATTTATCTGCTTTCAGGATTTTTCGGATATTTCTAAAGAAATGGGTGTTTCAGTCGGAATCAAGCACAAGAAGATTAATGTTTCAAATCCTAGAGTATGTACCCTCACATTATTTTGGTTCATAACAGAAATAAATAAAATACATACGATATTGATTAGATGATAACATCTTTTTGCAATGACTAAGGGTATCACTTCAGCATTCCTATGCGTTTAGGAATATATTTCTCATTTGGACCCTCAGCTTTGATTTCTAGTACAAATCTAAAGTTCTGCTAAAATTGAACTAACCCTTGTTAAAGATGTGCCTGCATTTAATGTGTAGTTGAATGCTCAAATCAAATGGAACTGAAACACACCATAGGTTTCATATGATATGCATAAATTGATGGACGCAATCTCATGAGGGCACAAGTCGGGGGGGGGGGGGGGGGCAAAGGATATTCACCCCAGTGAAATTTAATTCAGCTTAGCCTGTGATGAGACTTTATTATTATTATTTTTATTTGCCATCGTAGCTTTCCTGTTTGTATACCTGGAAGACTCCTATGTATCAAGTATATGGACTACAATATATGCTTCTTATTTTCTTCTCATCCAACTGCCGATGGACAACAGAGTTTTAGTAAACTTTGTATTGGAAATTGGAATGAGGATATGCTTAGTTGGGCTGTGAAATTCTCCTGTTGCATTTTACTGTGTTATATCTTTATCTCATTGTGTCATGTTTTGCAAACTTGTAGGTAGCATGGGAACACGAGCAGTTCTCTAGGTTTAGGGTGACTGCACTTACTCTCTCAGAAATGTCTAGCCCTCCTGAATTTTTGGAAAGCACTGGTGGTCTTCATGACACTAGGTGAAAGTCACTTCCAATGTATCCTAGTCTTTCCAGTGCAACCATTTCAATCTATTTTAATACTTATATTTATTTTTTTCCCTTTTTGGCAGAGAATCTACAGATGCGGATTCAGTAATCCGAACTGTCAGATTAGTTTCTGAGAGTCTTGCGGTAAGCTCAATCATTTGCTTGTCAGTTGTTTCTTGGACAACTATTTGTCCAGTACTGAGTTTTGTGTTTACATGTTTTTGTGTGTGCGGTGGGTGGGTGGGGGGTATATTGTGGGGGAGGACTGAGGAGCAGAGGTTATATGCTTGATGATGATTGAAACTGAAATTTACTGGCTACATCTTACTCTTTTACAGAGACACATCTACAGATTGAAAGGAAGGAACATCGATGTTTTTGCAGAGAATAGCAGCTTAGCCATTAATCCTCACTACATCCAGTCCTGGTTGGATCTTTTGTCACGGACACCACGGGTTGCACCTTTTCTGCAGAAAAATGATCCTTTCATAGCAGCATTGAAAAATGTATGAACAGTTCCCACCATTGCACCTGATTCCCAGTTTGCTTGCAAACCATGACATTGTTATTCTGGTGCAGGAACTATCTGAACACACTGCTGATGTACATGTTCAAAATGACGCCCTTGATGGCATGTTCACTTTCTATGATGCCACAAAAGCAACGCTAAATGTGTACCAGGTATATCGAAAGACTAAATGCACAAGCTTGTTGATGTTCAATCCCGCTTTTAAGTTGCTTTTGAGATATCACCAAATTGATGTTACCTCACACGGCAATTGTTTCCTTACCTACCCAGGTTGCAAGTGTTACTTTTGATCTGCTGTTCCTTTTGGTGCTTGGTTCCTATTTGATCGTTCTCTTCTGCTTCCTAGTAATCACTACACGGGTATGAATCATATCTTCGTATGGTCTACTTTGGATATAACTTCAACCTTTTTTTCCCCGCAACTGAGAAAATATTGCTTGCTTGAACAGGGTGTTGATGATCTCATTAACATATTCCGGCGGCCTCCGTCACGCAAACTCAAGGGAGCATAGGCTAGGTTGTGTTTGTGTATTAGTGCCTGAGATGTATGCCTAGTTAGAAGAGCTAGACATCAGGATGACAACAGGCAAGCTAGCTTCCCACAGCACATAGACATGTAATTGCAAAATTTTTACTGTTTTCCCCTCTCCAGCCAATGTGAGTGGTTTCGAATTCCACAGCACAAAAACAATTCTTTCTTTTGTGCGAGGAATTTTGAATGTAATTTAACTGTATCCATTTTGTTATGATGCTTACAATTTTGGGTTAATTATCCTGGTGGGTGTTTCACGGACCGTAAAAGGCACCAGTTCCGAACATGAATGCTGTAAAATCCTTCACCGAACACTGAAGGCCCACGTGCCTGTGTTAATTAATTTGATTGCATGCAATAATATCACTAGGAAAGCAAAATTCGTGGGAATTAATGTTTACACATCAAAGTAGCAATGATCATTTCTTTGGCAGCTTTTTCATGCCACTGAATAATATAGAACTCTGGACGTTCAGAGCTGCCCAGCAGTTACTCCTGTTGCTCCAATGAACAGATACAGCTGAAACAGCAGATTACTATGAAACAAGGTTCCCAAAACAATCCCTCATAGGCTGCATTTGCTGCCAAGCCATCGACCCTCAAGTAGCCGAGATGAAGCCAAAACACACAAGTTCATTGCTCATGGTTATTCGAGAACTGACAAGGATACATTACACATCAAGTGCAGGTATTTGCTGTAACAGTCCGGCAGTACCCTCAACCTTGCATTACATCAGGATCTAATGCTAGACACAGCATCCTATTCTATCCTATCGTCAAATTACATGATCTCTCTCGTTAGTCCTCATCCACCATATCAAGCGCAGGTATTCGCCGGAATCGCCCTCCATGCCTTAAGCCTCCTGATATGCTCGGCGACCTTACCTCAACCCTTCTCTTCTTAGGCGCTGAATGTTCACCAGCTATTGATTCAAAAAGCTCTCCCATATTCGCCATGTTTGGCCTCTTTCTATCAGCCTCCTCTTTCAGAAATCTGAATGCATGAAACAGTTGAAGAAATGTCAGAATGTTTCAATCAGACCTTCTGATATTAACCAGTGTTTTGCTTAAGAAGCGCATTTAAGATCAGAAGAGCAGCCAAGTCGTTCGTGACTAGCTGTCAGAGCAGAATAGGAATCTACAACAAGAAAGCAAGCTTACCTCTCCCGGATTATTTTAAATGCTTCCATTGTTGCATAAGGCAACCCTGTCTTCGGATCACGGTATCTACAGGAAATAAGCCTTGCATGAGCATAATCAGCTCTAAAGAATTGGTTATATAGACATGAAATCCTGCTTCCACTCTGCTTCTGCAGTACCATTTCAAACTTGTAGATCAAGATCATGCCACTAGCTGTCCGGAAAGCACTTTTGAAATTGTTTGCATGGTTCTGAGCTAAACAAGGGCTATGAATAGCAGCATTCAAGCAACACATTTTTTTTGTTGAGGAAAAAAAAATCAAATTCAAGCAACACAATATCTCAGGGTTTTCCGCTCATACAGTGTGGTAAGATCAGAGTGATTCGGAGCATATAAAACCAGACTAGAATTAAATGCAGCTACTCAACAAAGGATGCATGTCGTCAAAGTTATTGCGTGCATAGAAATAAAACATATACAAACACTGAAACAAGGAGAGATACATAGAATGGATAGCACAACAGAAACATACTTGGCAGGAAGTCCTGTCACCACACAGACAGATTTCTCCGGATCTGTAAAACAGAAGTATTACAAAAGACAATGCTTAGTACAGCAATTTGATTTGAAACTGCTAAGCTCACATTTGAAAATTGCTGCTAAAGATAATGAACGAATGACACAGCACCAACGAAACTGTGGCACTTACAAGGTGCTGATGTTGTACAAAGTTCCGACCCAAATGATGCCCCATTTATGAATTCCAGACGTGATTCCCCTAATTGAGCACAATACTGATGATCAGGTAACTGGAACTCCTAGGTTACGGATTTTTATTGTGGAAAGAGGGAGATTTCTAAGTTCACAATATGTAAGCAAACAAGTGATTGTGATGAAAATCTGACAAAAGTATTACCATCTCTTGAGAAAAATCGAATTGTAGGACCTTCATAGGTGTCCTTATGAACAACAGCTTTTTTCTTGACTTCCTCCTCTCTTGCCAGTACACGTTCTAGATTTCTCAAGTTCATGATCTCTGGAGACATAGACAAAGGTAAACAAATAAAATGAAATCAGAACAACACAGCCAATGCTAGCAAATTCCATCTATGTACTTTTCAGATAAGGTGTAAGGGAAACAAAGTTTAAACCTGTTTCAGCTGCTTCCAAAAGCATCTCCTCTTGTGTCATCCGCTTTTCTTCTCCCTCCTTTTTCTTCTTAATTGGCTGGCACAGTTCACAAGAGGGTGAAAAGGAAGTGAACATAAATCCCAAAAACAAAAACGCCATAGCCTGACAAATCAATCTGAGTAGTACAAGATTCTGTTGTCAATGAGTAGATAAAATGCTGAGTGCAATTTGAGCATCTGATGCAGGAATCGGAGAGCTCGCAAATGAATACATGCCTTGACTGTTGCTTCTTTTTCAGCACGTATGGCTTCTCTTTCCGCTTGTCTGACAATAACCGATGTTCTGGTTGATTTCCTTATGGTCTTCTCGGTCTCTAATTCATCAGGAACATCTGCTTGTGTGGATGGACTTGGCTTGTCAGCTTTTGCGTCATCTTCTAGTTTTGTGGTCACCTTCTTCTTCTTGACATTGGTCTTCCTCAATGTCTTGCCGGGGAACATAAGGCGCTTTTTGATTGGTAACCTGCTTCACAGTTGAGAGGGGGGCATGAGAAGAGGATTTGCAGCTAGATTACTAACATGGCTGTCAGCTAGGAGAACATGGTATACCTCTCACGCTCTTCCTTTTCTGGCTCATCATCAGGTTCAGATTCCTGTGCAGATCCAGAGAAGTCAGATGGGCAGAGAAACAATGAAGAGGGGGAGAAGGAAGGGATCTCACATGTCGATCAAAATCACTGTCGAATTCGTCGCCAGCATCCTGCTCTTCCTCGTAGTTGTCATCGTTTTCCTCCTGCGGGGAAAGTAGTTTGTTGAGGGACCCTAAGCATATGCAGAGGTCGGAAATGAGGAGAACCCTAAGCTAAGCCCCCAGCAGCAGCGGGCCCCCCCAGGAGAAGGGAAGCCTAGGAAGAGTGGGGTCGGCAACCTACATCATCCTTGAGGGCTTGTTGATTCCAGAAAACCTCGTCCTGCTCGATCTCGTCCTCGAGGAGCTTGGTTATCCTGAGCAACGAAATCGATCGGTTCCGATCTCAGTCGATCAGGAGCAAGGCAGGTGGGCCGGGGAGGGAGAGCGCGAGGGCAAGGGCAACCTGACCTCTTTCCTCGGGTGGCGCGGGAGGCGCGGTCGAGGAGGACGGGAGGATCGTCGTCGCCGGCGTCCATGGCGGCTGGGGCGGGGGGGGAGTGTCTGTGTGACTGGAGGGCGTAGCACCGTCAGATCTGCAAACGAAGGTTGTTGGATTGAAGACCTCACAAGCAGCAGCTCCATTCTGGTGGAGGGCAAGGGCAACCTGACCTCTTTCCTAAAAAAAAATGTAGGAAAATCTTACTTCTTAAGAAGTCAAATAATTTTGAATTTAACTAAATTTCCATAAAAAATTGCTAACACTTATATTTCCAGATATAAATCCATGACGCCTGGCGCATTTGAATTCTTATCTGCGATCTGATCGATCTATCGGCAGTACTGGAGACGATCTGCACTGCAATCCACCCCGTCATACTTTTCTGAATATTGGAAGAATCATTCAACCGTAAAATCAAACACATGGACGCTGCTCCTTGGAGCTGCTAGCGCCTAGCGGTGAGGGTCTATTTGGATTTCTGCTCGCCTGCATCTCCCATACCTCGTCGTATAGATCCGGGAGGATGTACTGCGCCACCTCATGCATGCTGTGCTTACATTTATACTCTGCCACTCACCATTGGATCATGCGCGTGCATGCTCTGATTTATATCACCTTGTTTTCTCTAAAAGGGTATTGCCGTGAACGTACTAGTGAGTTGTTTCTTTTTTCAAGTAATAATGATCTAGTTGTTTCATTGACTAAAGATTAGTTTATTTGCCTTGTACATGGGAAAATCGCTGAAAAGTCATCATGTTTGCTCAAATCAGGCTCCAAGGCAGTTTTTCCAAAAGCTTTGCATGCTATCAGATGAGGAGTATATATCATATGATACTTTTTTTTTAGAATGAGTATCCTTTGATACTTTTGCAGATTCGAGTATCACATGATACCTTTTTCAGATTGCACTAGTATCACCAGATACTTTTCCACATTTTACCGTGCTCTCATCCATGTACGATGCATGCACGGGAGTATCACATGATACTATTCATCACGCTGAAAAGTCACAAGAACAGTGTTCCCTGATTTGCCTTCAGCGAGTCGGAAGTCAGGGAATCCCGATTGCCGGCAGCGGAAGGGTAGCGATGGCAAATATGGAAAGGGAAATGCTAATGCCGCCCGATGGCTGATTTGTTGCTCATTCTTTCCATCAGAAGAACGAATACAAGCGAGTGGGTAGAGGAGACCGCAGTGAAAAAAAAATCTTTTTTGGCAGAATCATTTTGCTTCCTTCAGTTTTTTTTTGTCCATCTAGGTGCCGTCAAACAATTGCTCTTACACGTGGGCCATCAAAATGTGGTTAGTGAGGGGGTGTGTGGGTTAATTTTGGTGCAAATTGCATCCGAAAGTTTCATCCTTTATAATATAGATGTAATCAAATTTAAGATTGTTTGGCTTCTCCAAAAATGAGATTTATATGGTTTTGGAATGGAGGGAGCAGCTAGATATCTTCCAATTTATGAAATCTTTGTTCCCCTCATTGTAGCTCCTGAGCGAAGAATACAGGCCGGGCCCCCCATTGTGGATCGATCCAACGGTCGATATATATAGATAGAAGAGCAGAAGCAGGTGGGCCTGGAAGGATAAGCAAGTGATCCATCCAGAGCCACTGACTGGAGCAAGCAGGCAGAGGAAGCTCAGTCAGGTACTAGCTTCTCTTCATCAGCAAGATCCTCGCGCGCGCGCGCGGTTGCCAGCCCCTAGTCCAAGTCGCCGGCCATGGCAGCGCAGATGATGCAGCCTCGGCCCCGGCCCCGCGGCAGCCTGATCAGCAGGTTCAACGCCCCCATGTCGTCGGGGCTGCTCCGGCCGCCTCGTGCCGCCGCGGCCGCCGGCAGCACCGGCTCCGTTCGTCTGACGGTGTCGGATGCGGAGCTGGCGTCCCGCGGGTTGGCGGTGCGGCGCACGGCGGAGGGCATCGACGTGGCGGCGCTGAACGAGGTGTTCGCGCGGGTGGGGTTCCCGCGGCGGCAGGAGGAGCGGCTCCGGCGCGCGCTGGCGCACAGCCGCGTGGTGTGGCTGTCGGCGGAGGCGGAGGCGGGGCGGCCGGTGGCGTTCGCGCGCGCGGCCGGCGACGGCGTGTTCAACGCGGTGGTGTGGGACGTGGTGGTGGAGCCGTCGCGGCAGGGGCTGGGGCTGGGGCGCGCCGTCATGGAGCGCCTCGTGGACGAGCTGCGCCGCGACGGCGTCGCCAACATCGTGCTCTACGCGGAGCCCCGGGTGGTGGGCTTCTACCGCCTCCTCGACTTCGCCATGGACCCCGACGGCATCAGGGGGATGGCATACTACAGGAAAGCAGCAGCCGCAGCCTCGTCCTCGGCGGCGGCGGCCACTAATACTCCATTGGCATCGCTCTGAAATCTGAATCATCAGTTGAAGTCTGCTTGCTTGCTCAATGCTCATCATCAATCATGCATGTACCAGCAGTAGCTAGTAGTATTAATTTGTTTCTTGGATTCAGGACTAGTTCATGTTGAAGGCTTGAAGCAGAAGCAGACATGCATGACACATCTCATACATACTCATGATGATAAGATTGTATGTGATAATACAGTACAAGCAGAATAGTACCAATCAAAATTCACAATCACAGCACACACTTTTGATGGATGGAATTGTACAGCCAGCACATTTGAATTTGATGGATGTGATCCGGACATTGGAAATAATAAAGCAAAGCATCATCAAATTAAAACAGACTGCTGAGAGGTAGATATTTGCATTGGAATCAGAATCACCATGCATGGAATGGGTTGGAATCGCCCCTGCCTCCAGCAGGCAGCAGCTATAGCTTATGATTGCCAGCGGTGGCGTCGGATGGCGCAGGCCGCCATGAGGATGAGCACGGCCAAGACGAGGACGGCCAGGAAGGTGGCGACGACGGCGCCGCTGGTGCGCTGGCAGAAGCCGTGGAACTGCATGCAGATGGGCACCCAGTTGGCGCGCCGGCTGCCCCAGTGCGCCACGTACACGACGGCGGCCGCGGCGGCGCCGGCGGCCGCGAGCAGGCACATGGCCACCACGTCGCAGAGGAGCAGGAACAGCCTCACTCCGGTGGCGCCGGGGCGGACGACCGCCACGGCGGAGAAGGGCAGGGACAGCACCAGGTACCCCGCCGCGACGGCGTTGCCCACCACCAGCAAGGTGAAGGCCGCGAAGTCGTCGAACCTCGCGTGGAACTGGAAGAACTGCGTGAACACGGACAGCCGCTCGTCGGCGGTGCCCGTCGCGATGGCCGCCGCCAGCGTCGCCCCGAAGGCGGCCACCCGCAGCAGGAAGTCGATCGCGCCCAGGCAGCGGCGGAACCCGCAGGCGCCGGAGCGCAGGAGGAGCGGCAGGCCACGGCCACCGCCGGCGGCCTTGCTGCCTGCTGCTGCTGCCGTCGCCGTCGCATCACCACCTGTAGTCGCCGGAGCGGTGGCGTAGGACGAGGACGCGGCGGCTGGGGGGCCCTTGCCGTCGTCCATGTGGATCACGGTGGCCGGCTCGCTCATGTTTGTGTTTGCTGCCGAATCAATTGCTCTGCTTGCACGCACACCACGATGAGACTAGCTAGCTATGAGAGCAGCAGATTTATACCTGCACTGCACATTGTTTGCATACTGACTGCAGCAGGAGTGGTTGCTCCCCTGCACGAAACCATCATGCAGGGAGAGGGAGTGGCTGCTCCTCTTTCTACCTCATCTCTGCAACTCCATCCACCATCAGTCAGCTGTTTTATTATTTGCTTACAGGCCAGATAAGATATATTAAGGCAGCTGTTTGTGCTATCACTAAGCTAGCTAGATTAGGTGGAACTGAAACCACATTTCGCACTCCAGCTGAGTCGAGCGTCCATCCATTCATTTTACATACAGAAATTAAGCTGCGGTTTTCTGGATTCAACTCCATCTACAACTGCTTTATGGAGTGCATACACCTTACCATAATGAACTGAATAAGCGACACGCGAATTTGCAGCAAAAAACTGCACCTGGGACTGCTGCAGCGTTTTCATAGTCAACTGAAAGCTAATCGACCAGTGAAGCTCCGACAGTAACAGCGAGGAACTATCCATATTCATTCATATGTATTAATTCTGACACTAACAAGAGTATACAATTAACATTCGCGGAAGTGCAGAGTGCACATGTAACATATATAGATAGCAGGTAGCACTAGACCCCAAACCCTGATCACAAGCACAATCCAAGACATCAGTTTCCTCCACGAATGGAAGGCCACATCAGGAAAGAGATGAGTACAGCAAAGGGCAACTCCGCTCCATGAAACAACTGAACTGGTCACATACTGTACATTCTGAACCCGTTTTTGCAGGAATCACTTCAAAATGCTCATGCCGGCAAAAAACAAACTCCCTCTAACTGGAAACCATATTGCAACTTTGCTTCTCAAAGCATCCGTTCTGGCTCTGGGAGGTCTGGTGCTCAACATGGCGTCCGGTGGAATTGCATGCTCCAAATGAGGGACAGCCACTATCATGATCTGCATGATGGTAGGGAAAGGCCTCCACAGAAAGCAGAAATGAGCAAGTAGAGTAGCACTACTATGGCAACCGTCAACACAGCTCTGCAAAAAGATGTTAAGAAAATAAATGTCTCTGAAGCAGGCAAACATCATAGACAATCATTTTACAAACTTCTCTAAAAAAAAACTTGCTGCCTAGATTTTCTGCCGAGAACTGGGATCGCAATTTTCTCACCAATTTACAGAGCATATACACAACTCATACATCACTCACCAGCACTGCCATTTGAATTAAATCCCCAAAAATAAAAAAAAAGGAAGGCCTTTGGCATGTAAAGATATCACTCATTTACTTTCTGGTCCAGACTGGTGAATCACCAACCAAAATGAATGTGAGATTTAGTCAAAACTGAAACTAGCAGCAGGAAAGCAGTAGAACAAGCACAAAACCACCACCGTTGGTCATGTTTCCAACGAGGAGCAGCGTAACATTGCTATAGCAGGCAGGAGAGAAGCGCTCACTGTGTGAAGTAAATTGGGGACCTTGACACTGTGATCATAGACCTCTGATGAGGACTGCGGTAATGTCTTCACAAAAGAAAGATACAGCCCAAGTACTAAAGATGAGAAAAAAGGTATAGCACTTACAGAAGCTTGGCATTCTTCATCCAAAGCGCTCTGCGGAGCCTCTTGGATTGCTTGCGGAAGTGGAAAGCGCTGTCTTGCATGGTGGATGTCTTGTCGACGAGGAGAGAGATGCGGTCGCCTCTGTCTAGAATTTTCTCTATGTTGTCTACCATGACAGTGTGTATCTGCAGGTGCCGGAGAGGGCAGAAGAGATGATGTAAACGAGGTAGCTTTGGAAGATACTATAAGTGAGGTACGTTTTGAGTTTGAAGGTAGTTGCCTCGCTGACTTCTCCACGGAGGCGGTTGAGCGTGTCGGCGCTGGGGTTGCTGGAGAAGAACTCCATTTGGTGGTGGAGGACCCTGGAGAACTCATCGTTCATGGCGTAGGCAAGGGCGGAGTGCGCGACTCTGCCGTAGTTCTTCATGAACCTCATCTGGATATCCTCCAGGTAGAGAAAGGGGATCCTCCCTGCACGAATGATGGAAGTAAGAGATTGGAAACAGGATGTGTGTGTGGAAGTAGGTAGACTGATAGGTACTGAGGGAAAGCAGAACATAGATAGAGATACAGTAATCAATGAGACAGAGTAGGCAACAAACAATAGGAGGCAGCAAGTAATGTCTGTGTGTATATATAAATATATACCCATGTGCTATTGCTATTCTACACCTTGGGTATAGGAGTTTATTCTACACCAATAGCTAAACTGGTGAGCTATTACCGAACAATAACTTGGTAAATTTAGTTGAGTATTTTTTGACAAATATTTTTGCAAGCAATAGAAGGTAAATAGTATTTGCCGTATCTCCAGTAAGTAGGAGACTAATCGGGGTATGCGGCAGGGAATTCCAATGGTTGGTGGCCCAAAGCATACATACATACATACATACATAGAGTAGCAGGCAGGCAGGCAGGCAGGCAGGCAGGCAGATTGAACGAAAGAGCGAGATGCATGCATACTTCCGAAGGTGTCGTTGGCCATGCAGAGGAAGGTGATGCCGGCTTGGTCGCGGAGGACGTGGAAGATGTAGCGGTCCTGCGCGAAGCAGAGGCGGGAGTCGGCGTCGGGCGGCAGCTTCTCGAGGATGCGGCGGGCGACGGCGCCGGCGTTGCCCGAGACGGCGGCGAACTCGGCCAGCACGACGGTGCCGCGCGCCACCAGCGCGTACACGATCGCCATGGGGATGGGGATCGGAGAGATCTGATCAGATTTGGATTTGGATCCCCTCCCTCCCTGATGGATGGCTGCGGGATCTGATGTCAACTCACTCAACTATCGCCTCCCTGCCTGGAGAATTGGGAATTGCGGCAGCGCTGGGGTTTGGTTTGGTTTGGATTGGGGATTTCCTTTCGAGCGCTGCGGCGGCGCGGTCGCTTTCGCAGTTGCAGGTTGGACCCGCCTTTTTTTTTTCTCCCCCTTTCGGAATCACTCTATTCGGCACCTTAAACCCTAAACCCTACACCTCCAGCAGCCTCCAGCCCAACATTATTTTTCTCTCATACCGCTCTAGGATCAGCCACCAACCAGTCAACAGTATTTTTTTCTCACACCACTCCAGCCACCAGCCCCAGCTCCAGCCCAGCGAACCGAGTGAACGAAAAGGGAGAGAAAAAATATTTTTCTTTTACTACTTTTAATTAATAATTAAAGTGATAAAAGAAAAATGTTGAAGCACTACGTTATAAATGTGCAAATGGTATGGTATATTTAAAATAAACTCCAGTACTATGTGAGTGGAATAATGGTATTTATTATATGTATAAATAAATATATATGTATAATGCATAGATTTGCTCATCCATCAGCATCATCAGCTGCAGCTGCCAAATATTACTCAGTCGAATTCTACTCATCATCAGTATACATATAAGATGGTATATAATTTATGGGTGGTGGACACGGCGCTCGTAGTCGTCGGTCATCCTTTTCACCCTGTCGCGCACCTCCTGATCCCTCCGCTTCCTGTCCCTGAGCTCGGCGGCGGTGAAGGGCGGCGGAAGGGCGCAGGGCTCGTAGCCGGCGACGTACCTCTCCCTGGACTCCATCATCAAGTCCCTCTCGCGGCCGGTCGCGGGGCACGCGAGGGCCTCGGCGCGCAGCTCCACCGCCCCCTCCGGCACGGTGGGCGTGTAGCGCAGCAGCCGCGCGTACTGGGTGAGCAGGTGCAGCATGTAGTCGTAGACGTAGTCCATGGCGAGGTCCTCCCGGGCGAAGGCGCTGCCTGCGGCGGCCATCCGCCGCGCCTGCGCCGGGTGCGCGTTGCCCCAGTCCACGGCGAAGCGGATGGCGGGGCACTTGCGCGCGGGGTCGACGGGCCAGTAGTGCTCGCCGGCGACGAGCCCCCGGGAGAAGAAGTCCCGGAAGGGCGTGTCCACCCGCAGCACCGGCGAGTCGCAGGCCAGGATGTACTTGTCGCTCACCGACCACGACCGCCCCCGCACGAACACCTTGTACCGGTGCCGGCACTGCTCCGCCAGGTTGGACCCCCGGAAGCCGGCGCGGGCGGCGGCGCCCCAGTCCTGCGCGAACACGCGCGCCTTCCACTCCGTCGTGCTGTTGCAGCGGAGGAGGTCGGCGCGGTCGGCGGACACGCCGGGGTTGCCCCTCCAGTAGGCGTAGGGCTCCCGGTCGGGCCAGGGCAGGCGCGTCATCTGCGCCGCCATCTCCTCCAGCAGCGGCGCCCAGGGCCGGATGTTGACCTCGGGCCAGCCCCAGAAGGACCAGTCGGGGAAGACGATGTCCAGCGTGGCGTCGTCCTTGCAGTAGCGGAACAGCGGCAGCGGCGCCTCGGATTGGAAGTCGGCGGCGCGGAGCTCGGGCATGTCCTCGCAGTTGAACATGAGGTCCAGGTCGGGGACGCGCCCGGGGTAGCGCGCCAGCAGCTGCGCGATGCCCCACTGCGTGAACGTGTCGCGCGTCTGGAACACGCGGTGGTACGTCTCCACGAAGGCGCGGCCGCCGACGACCACCAGCCGGAACGCCGCGCGCCCGCGCCCGCGCTCCACGGCCTCGCGCGTGATCCCCGTCGCGCGCCACGGCGACAGGTCCGAGTGGATGAACCGGAAGTACTCCGGGCACCGCCTCTGTTGGTGGTGGTGGTGCGCCGCCGCCGCCGCCGCCGCCGCCTGTGGTGGTGGTGATGACGTCGACGGCGAGGTGCTGCTGCTGTTGGCGTTGCCCCCGCCGCAGCTGAAGGGTATGGGCACCAGGTCCGCCGCGGGCGACGGGACGTGGTGAGGAGGCCGCCGTTGGTGCTGCTGCTGCCTCATGCCGCCGCCGACCAGGAACGACTGCATGCACCGCAAGATTGATCGATCGATGATCCATCATCTATCAGTAGTGTATATATGTTCCAAATTAATTAATTAATTAATTAAACAACGACGGCAGTGATTACTCCCTCCTTCCTTCCTCGTTTATAAGGCACAAATGCATACAAACTTTTCTATTTTTGACCAATAATTTAATTATTAATTTTTTATTTTTAAAATATAAATTTTATATGATTGGATTCGTAATCAAACATAGTTTACAATGATTATAAAATTATAATCATAAGTGATATAATATATAATAAATAAATGGTCAAAGTATGATGGTGCCATATTCCTCCGTGCCTTATAAACGAGGAAGGAGGGAGTAATTCCAGTCGCATATAGGAGTAGTACTATCGTTATTGTGGATCCGATCATTATATTCCGACAGCAGTCTTGGCTACTTATAATTAATACTCTAGTTGCATTGTTACCACCCCTACAGTAGCTAGTACTTTGGCAGTTGACTTGACTTTTGTACTGTCAGTGCGCGACGCAACAAATTAAAGTCGTCATCAGAGAGAGACCTCAATAAAGTCAAAACAATGGAAATATTTTCCACCAATCGCGCAGCTAGCTTCAACAAAGGTGCGAACGTGCAGCTTATTCCATGGGCCAGGTCCGGACCTTCAGTTTCGACTTTTAGTCTCAAGCTGCAGGGACACATGTACACTGAAAATTGTTTGTTTTCAAGGCAAGGTAGAAACAAACTAACTAACTAAGGATTATTCAGGGATGACGACGTAATAGTTAGTGTATGAACTGTACTGTGTAATCTAGAGAGAGAAATCTCGAGATTGAGAGAGAGAGAAGTATTAGGTAGCTGCCTAGCTAGCTAGTATAGATTGTCTGCGTCCACCGTACCTTCAAGAAGCTATAGCTACTGCTACTTGGAGGCCGGGCTACCATCTCGTCAAGCGGCATGCATGCGTGTCTGCCTCGGATTTGTGGGGAGGCTAGCTAGCTACGTACTTAATTTGACGACGATACCATATGCATCCATCCATTCCAGAATTCCATCTTTAATTTGCTGAGTTCATCATGAGCGTACGTGTGGAAAGATGAGCTAGCTAGCTTATTATTTTCAAAGCATGCACACTTTTCTTCCTTTCTTTCTATGCTGACGATGGATGAATTATATATTCACTCTCTGCCCTGCCGTGTGCCGTGTTGCTTTGCTTGTGTAAATTGGATCTCGAATATTAATTACTCACCCGTCGTGCATGCACTTTTAGTTTAGTTTTACTAGTTTTCGAAAATAAAATTAAATAACAAAAACAGAACGAGCTAGCTAGAGAATTGATCAAAATCAGATCATCACTAGCTACTATATATATATATATATATATATATATATATATATATATATATATATATATATATATATATATATATAGACACACACACTCATATAACTATTATAATTACTACTAAGCTTCATATATACTACTACATACCGATGCATAGTCGAGGTGGATCCACCACCAGCTGCTGGTGCTGCCGACGACCAAGGCCAGCACGACGAGACCCGCCACCACCACCCCCACGCCTCTCGTCATCGGCGGCATCAGCTTTGTCTGCGGCCGCCGCCTCCACCACTTCGACTTGGTAGGACCTGCAGCTGCTGCGGCGGCTATGATCATCGCCGCCTGATCGTCGTCGCCATCCTTCTGCTGCTGCTGCTTGGCTGCCGCCGGATCGTCTTCCTCATGGTCAGCAGCTGATCCTCCTCCTCCATGGTCGTCGTCGTCCGGAGGCGGCTGAGGCACCAGCACCAGCGCCGCCCCCTCCTCCTCGTCGCGCTGCTGCTGCTGCTGCCGCCTCTCCCGCTCCGGGAACTGCAACAAGCTCTTCATGCTCGAGCTCGAGGCAGCAGAGCCAGCCGTGGACGATATATGGTATGGAGATCCAACAGCAGGAAAATATAATTGAAGACGCACACACCTATCTAGCAGCCACACCTAGCATATATAGCGAGCAGCAGGCAGCCCCTCGCTAGCTGATGACTAGATCAAGAATTGATGATTTTAAAGTCAGTCATGCACGTTGACCACTGCACTGGTTGATATAAATTAAGATATATAACCATCCAGAGGCAAAAGGAGCTAATTTTTTATTTAAGAAACACAATACAGATGCAGACGGTCATAAGCAACCACACAAGCGCACCCATTCCAATTAAATTAACTAATTATTTACTGCTAGGGGTTCAAATTGATATATCTTAGGTGCACATCCAATCCTCTTTAGTTTAAAATTGTGTACTACTACTCCAAAGTGGAATCCTATTTTGCAAAAGTAGTATAAAATTTTGAACTAATTAAAGACGGTTGGAGGTGCACCTAAAGGTTACCTCTTTGCACACCTATTTACTGCTAATAATCCTGCATCATTTGCTGCTCCTCCCTCGACCGCACCCAATATAATGGAACCATCCATGCATCGATCTACGTGCAGTCAATATATGTACATGCATGATCATTGTATATCTACACTTGGTTGACATTATTGTTGGTTTCTAACAATTAATACAAGTTACTTGCACCGAGAGAAAGAAAGAAGCAAAGGAAACAAACTTAAAATGCATTGCATGGTGGCGCCAGTACGTACTCGAACGTACACCGTTTTTTTTGTTATTCTTCTTTTTTACATATATTTTTGCAAATAGATAAATCTACAAGGGTTAAATCTAAATATTTTGATGATAGATAGATCGATCTAGTGGAACTCATCATCGTTATATAAAACGAACTTGTGAGCTTTAAGGTTTTCATTCATCCTTTATCCCTCTGTATGTACAGCAGACTACCAATCTTTAAGTTGGGTTGAGTCGATTAAAGTTTGCATGCTAAACCAAC